>NC_089506.1:36094629-37481296 GCF_036850995.1 Saccopteryx leptura
TTGCTCATGGTACTGCTCTCCACATCTCACAGGGCATTGAAAGCATTTTGTAAATTTTATAATGCTATACACTAAGAAAAGGTATTACTCATGTGTTAGTAAAGTATATTGTAAAGACAATCTCAGTACTTTAAGGGATGCGAAAGATTGTTGGCTTCTAGTCTAAATAGCACTAAGCTTTAAAATATACTTTGGCTTTTGTGTCTATTATTATTTTTTTACATCTTTTCCTTGCTATTAACTCTTGACTGTCACTAGAGGACCTGCCTTTACCAGTTTATCTTATATCCTTTCATTGGGGGCTTGAGGATTCTTAAGTAAACTGAGTAAACTCTATTAAATGTCTTAACATCTTTATAAAAACAAAATATTGACTGTATGTGTTGTTTATTTCTGGGTTCTCTGCTGTATTCCATAGGTCTTATTGTCTTTTACCCAACACCATATAGTCTTGCTTATTGTAGCCTCAAACTTTGAATTTAACCAGACTGCAGGACACAAGGTCAACAAACAAAAATTGATATTATTCCAAAACGTTGAATGTAACAGTGTAAAAAAACAAAGTGAAATTTTTAAAATTTATTTATTTATTCATTTTAGAGAGGAGAGGGAGAGAGAGAGAGAGAGAGAGAGGAGAGACAGAGAGAGAAGGGGGGGAGGAGCTGGAAGCATCAACTCCCATATGTGCCTTGACCAGGCAAGCCCAGGGTTTTGAACCGGCGACCTCAGCATTTCCAGGTCAACTCTTTATCCACTGCGCCACCACAGGTCAGGCACAAAGTGAAATTTCAAAATGTCCTTTCCAATACCATCAAAAATACAACACACCTAGGATAAATCAATTAAATATGTGGCTACCTCCATAGAGAAAACAACTCATTGAGAGACAGGAAACCTGAATAAATGGAGAAATATACCTCACTTATAGATTGGAACACTTGGTGTTTGATCCCTAAATTTAGCTATACATTTAATGTCATCTCAACCAAAACCCTAATAAGTAGAAAATTTATGTATGTGTAATTTGACAAGTGAATTTCAAGTTTATATGGATATATATAGTCAAGAATAGCAGAACAGCAAACAATTCTTTTTTTTTTTTTTTTTTTACAGAGACAGAGAGTGAGTCAGAGAGAGGGATAGACAGGGACAGACAGGCAGGAACAGAGAGAGATGAGAAGCATCAATCATTAGTTTTTCATTGCGCATTGCAACATCTTAGTTGTTCATTGATTGCTTTCTCATATGTGCCTTGACCGTGGGCCTTCAGCAGACTGAGTAACCCCTTGCTGGAGCCAGCAACCTTGGGTTCAAGCTGGTGGGCTTTTGCTCAAACCAGATGAGCCCGCACTCAAGCTGGCGACCTCGGGGTCTCGAACCTGGGTCCTCTGCATCCCAGTCCGACGCTCTATCCACTGCGCCACCACCTGGTCAGGCCAAGCTGGTGAGCTTTGCTCAAACCAGATGAGCCCGCGCTCAAGCTGGCGACCTCGGGTTCTCGAACCTGGGTCCTCCACATCCCAGTCCGATGCTCTATCCACTGCGCCACCACCTGGTCAGGCGAGAATAGCAAACAATTCTTAAAGAAAAAAAGAATGAGGTGAGATTTGCTTTACCAAGGCTTTTTAAACTATAGTAACTAAGGCTACATTGAGGACAAGGACAGATAAATATACCAGTAGAACAGAGTGGAGGACTCAGAAACAAATCCATGTATACAGGTACATTGGATTTATGGCAAAGGCAGCATTTTAGGAAAGTGGAGAAAGAACATCTTTTCAGTAAATGGTTCTAGGAGAATTGGCATATGGAAAAAAAATTTATCTTGATCCCTACCTTACATCGTACATAAAAATCAGTTCCAAGTAGATTGTAGATTTCCATATGAAAGGCTATAGGCAGAAGAAGCCTCTAGAAAATAATGTAGGAGAATATTTTTATGGTCACTCAGGAGGAGAAGTTTTAAAACATCACTAAGAAAACACTGTAAAGAATAAGATTGATAAAGTATACCATACTAAAAATAACATTATCAGCAAACATCATCAAGAAAGTAAAGAGGCAGCCCATATTCTGAAGTACTTTAAAAATACTTAACTGACAAAGGCTTGTATCCCTAAGATATAAAAATTCCTATAAAACAATAATAAAAAGATAACCTAATTAAAATGGGCAAGAGGCTTGAACAGGCACTTTGAAAAAGAGAATTTCCAAATGGCCGGTGCAACTACAAGAATGTACTCAATCTCACTTCATTGGGGAAGTGCAGATTAAAATGACAATGAAATAGAACCTCAGGCCCATTCTCTAGAATGACTAAAATAAGGTACTCACAAATATTAGTGAAAATGTGAGGAAACAGTATACTGCTGGTGGGAATGTGAAATGGGACAATAACATTGGAAATTTGTTTGACATTTCTTATTAAAATAAAGGTGCTTAGACCCTGTAACCCAGCTGTTCTACTCTTGGGTGTGCCTAACATAATACATGCAAGCATGTGCCAGGATACATGTACAGAAACATTTTTAACAACATTCTTTGTAACTAGAAAACTAGAAACAGCCAAAATATTTATCATCAATAGAATATATAAATTATAATATATGAATATAATAGAATGCTATGGGACAATGGAAACGAACCCACCTCAGCCACATATGTCAGCATAAATGAACCTCACAGACATAATGTTGGCTTAGAGAGCCAGATACAAGATAATGCAGCCTATGAGTTTCCATTTAAAACGTTCAGAAACAGGGATAACTGAACTTACACCGTGGAGGTGTGGTTGTTGGAGTGACGGAAGCATAAAAAAGAGCAAGGAGGAGCCCTGGCTGGTTGGCTCAGTGGTAGAGCGTCGGCCTGGCGTGCAGAAGTCCCGGGTTCAATTCCTGGCCAGGGCACACAGGAGAAGCACCCATCTGCTTCTCCACCCCCCCCTTCCTCTCTGTCTCTCTCTTCCCCTCCCGCAGCGAGGCTCCATTGGAGCAAAGATGGCCCGGGCGCTGGGGATGGCTCCTTGGCCTCTGCCCCAGGCGCTAGAGTGGCTCTGGTCGCAACAGAGCAATGCCCCGGAGGGGCAGAGCGTCGCCCCCTGGTGGGTGTGCCGGGTGGATCCCGGTCGGGCGCATGCGGGAGTCTGTCTGACTGTCTCTCCCCGTTTCCAGCTTCAGAAAAATACAAAAAAAAAAAAAAAAAAAAAAAAGAGCAAGGGGGTGACCACGTGAAGGCAAGGGGTGTGATGGGGAAGGGCACGCACCACTCCCCAGGCGCTGCTGCCTGCCAGTTCTCTATGCGGGTAGGCTGCACTTCGGGGCACCCATGACAGTCCTAGCAGCTGTGCCTTTGTGCCTCTGAGCGTGTTCATGGACCTGCTGGTCTGTGGCTGGTCTGGCTGCTCTGGGACTGCTTCACTGTGTGTCCTCAGCCCTGCTCTACTGGGTGCGTGGATAAGTGGAGTGTTGCTTTTGTTCTCT
The DNA here is from genome assembly GCF_036850995.1 of Saccopteryx leptura. NCBI lineage: Eukaryota > Metazoa > Chordata > Mammalia > Chiroptera > Emballonuridae > Saccopteryx > Saccopteryx leptura. The sequence goes on from NC_089506.1 coordinate 36,098,109, forward strand.
TCCTTGCTGTGCGGTCAAAATAAAAATGACAAATTATATGTTTTGTTATTCTAGATTCTGCTTTAAAAGATTTTTAATATATCTTTTTAAAGATTTTTTATTTATTGATTTACAGAGAGAGGAGAGGTGGGAGGGGGAGCAAGAAGTATCAACTCATAGTTGGTTCACTTTAGTTGTTCATGGCTTTCTTCTAATATGTGCCTTGACCGGGCAAGCCCAGGGTTTTGAACCAGCAACTTTAGCATACGAATGCTCTATCCACTGCACACCACAGGCCAGGCAAGGCTTTTTAATATTCTTAAAGGTTATTGACTTTGGAGGATAATCCAATTTTAAAACAATAGAGTTGTGTTCTACTCTACCTGGATGTTTTTAATCTAACCTGCTGTAATGAAGAAACCCCTAGATACAGTAGCTGAAGTGCTACAGGTTTATTTTCCTCTTGTAGGACAACACAGGGGCAGCAGTGGTACAAGCTGACAAGGTAGAAAATGGGGTTTTGTTACTCTGTAATCTCAGGGCATTGGCCTCTTTATTATCAAAGCTGAGTTAGGCCATGTTCCTATTCCATTCCACACAGAGGAGGGCAAGTAATACTGGCTTTTGACTTTTTTAAATAACATTTTTATTAAGATACAATTCTTCCATTTACAGTGTACAAGTAAGTGTTTTTGGTGTATTCGCAGAGATGTGCAGGTGTGTCACCACTGTCAGTTTTAGAGCATTTCCAGGCTTTTTGGCTAGAGAAAGGGGCCCACGAGAACTCCACCTGCACACCCCCTTAAATCCAAGCCCCAGGCTGCACGTATTGCAGTGAAGCTAAGAGCTGCTAGGGTTTGGGGAGGCCTGTCTGCTGCCCATAACAAAGTGCTGTCTCTGTCTCTTGTCATAGGTGTGACAGCACAGAGAAGCTGAAAGCTCTTCTGCCAAGATTGGAGCAGGAGCTTAAGGACACAGTGAAGTTTAAGGATTTCTATCAATTTACTTTTACCTTTGCTAAGAACCCTGGGCAAAAAGGTTTAGGTGAGTATAAAATCCAAACTTGTAAGAAGCCACATCTTAATGAGACTCTAAGTGCACATGAGCAACAAGATTTCAGTCCTGCCTTCTGTATGTTTTTATCCCTCTTTGCATTTCTTTTACTTTCCACTGATTTACTCCATATGCAGATAGACCAGTTTGTAGTACCATATACCTGAACACCTCAACCAATATCATTCTCAAATTCTGGGTTTAAATATTTAAATGTGAACATGTAGCCGTGGCCCTGCCCATTTGGTTCAGTGGTAAAACATTGGCCTGGCGTGTGGAAGTCCCAGGTTTGATTCCCAGTAAGGGCACACAGGAGAAGTGACTATCTCTTCTCCACTCCTCCCTGTCCCCCTTCTCTCTCTCTTTCTCTCTCTCTCTCTCTCTCTTCCCCTCCCATAGCCACGGCTCGATTGGTTTGATTGCATCTGCCCTGGGCACTGAGGATGGCTCTGTGGAGCCTCCATCTCAAGTGCTAAAAATAGCTCGGTGGCAAGCATGACCCCAGATAAGCAGAGCATCAGCCCCGGACAGGAAGTTGGTTGGTGGATCCCGGTCAGGGCGCATGCAGAAGTCTGTCTCTTTCTCCTCCTCTTACTTAGAAAAAATAAATTTAGACAAATTTGCAAATGCTCTACATTCTCTTTTATAGATAGCTAATTGACTAATGAGTTAGAGAGGTCAGTAATTAATATTGTACTGGCTAGATGAGTGATCCTGTCAATGGTGTTGCTAAGATTGCCAGATGACATTAGTCTTGTCCCAATCTGAGGATTTAAAGTTGACTTACTTGAAACCAGTTCTGATGTGTATTGGATTACTTTAGTACAGACATACCTTGTTTTATTGAGCTTTGCAGATACTGCTTTTATCAACATTGAGGTAAAAAGATTACAACTTGCCTTGGCTCAGTGCTAGGGCATTGACCCAGTGGGTGAATGTCCTGGGTTCAATTCCTGGTCAGGATACACAGGAGAAGTGACCATCTGCATCTCTACCCCTCCCCCTTTTTCTCCCCTCTTTCTCTTCTCTTCCCACAGCCATGGCTCTATTGATTCAAGCAAGTTGGCCCCAGGCATTGAGCATTGCTCTGTGGCCTCAGTTGCTAAAAATAGCTTGACTGCTGAGTAATGGAGCAACACTGCATATGGGCAGAGCATTGCCCCATGGGGGACTTGCTGGGTGGATCCCAGTGGGGGGCGCATGCAGAAGTCTGTCTCTTTGCCTCACCTGCTCTCACTTAATTAGGAAAAAAAAAGATTACAACTTGCTCAAGGTTCACATGATAGCATTTTTTTAGTAATATTTTTTAATTAAAATATGTACATTGGGAGGTGTTTGCACATAATGCTATTATTGCACACTTAATAGACTATAGTATAGTGTAAATATAAATTTCACATGCACTGGAAAACCAAAAAATTTCTGACTCACTTTATTGTGATACTTGCTTTATTGTGGTGGTCTGGAAGTGAACCCTCAATTTCTCCGAGGTGTGCCTTCACTTCTTTCAAAGTTGTATGAATTATTATAATATAGCCTGTGTATTACTATGTGTGGTATATTTGGAAATATTTTAACTTAAAATTTTAGTTTGAAAAATTGGTTTATTTTGCTTATTTATTTTGCCTGTAAGTGCTGTACGATTTATTTTTGTCTTATCTCTTTGTGAAAATAAATCTGCATTGACCTACATTTTGTTGCCTAATGTAACATATTTATGTTTGGTTTACTAAAATCTCTTACGAATTTGGAAGGGGGAATTACATGGTCTTTTATGCAGGAATCAAACAGGTATATTAGTACATTTTGAAGAGAAGTTCTTATAAATAAAAGCAATGTTATACTACAGCCAAAATTAGGTAGGAAACCGGAAAGGGGCTTGAAAATTCATAGAAAAATCCACCGCAGGTATTTGGTTCCAGGTCCCGAGTTCACTTGTGCATGTTTGCAGGTGTGTGCATGGTAGACGTTCTTACCCCTCTGTCTTTCTGAGGTTTGTTCTCCCTTTCCTTCTATCAGCAGATCAGGTGCAGGTACAGACTGAGAGCCTGCACCTCAGTCTCAGTTCAGGGAGGGAGGTGTCACTAAGGACGTCTGCCTCAGTTCAGGAAGGTGGCAGCAAGCACTTCTGTCTCGGATCAGGGAAATGGGCAGCTGTCTTTTCCAAAGCACTGTGTTCTCGTTGCCCCAGCAGGGGTTGTTTCCTTCTTTTCCTTTGTTTTGGTTTGGTTTTCCAGGGCTGTGGGTTGTTCGCTTTTACTGGTAGCGCACTGCGCTGTGATGAGCCTCTTGTGAGGCTCCCTCTGTCTCCAGGCTGGCCCATCATGCGGACGGGCTCCTCGCCCTTCCTGCCACCTCACAGGTCATGTACCTGCCACCCAGGCGCTGACAAAGGCTTCTAGCACAAGGGTCCCTCAGGAACTTACTTGAATGGCTCTGCTTAAAACTTCAGCAGGTGGAAACGGGAGAACTGCTGGGAAAATATGAGTGCAGTTTTTCCTATTCAAGGAAGCAAGTGAGCAAATAGAGTCCGCTGTCGTATAAGGGGGCAGCGGCATCACAGGGCTTTGCACGTTCCCCCCTTTATCATGAGTCAGAGAGCCGAAGCTGTGGAAGACGTTTGTGGCACCCCATGGGAAGAGATGGTTCTGACACATTGTTTGGGGAAAAAATGATCGATTTCCTGTTTGACCTGATGTCAGTGACGTCTGGTTTCGTAACCGCGTGCACAGACTAAACGGAAAGGAGAGTCCGCGGCAGCACCAGGCCCACGGCTGGGCATGAGCAGTAAGAAGAAGAGGCAGAAGCTGGGTTTTGTCTGTTCTCACCCCCCACGGAAACCAACACACGGTCAGCCGACTGAAATCAGAGTGCCTACGGGCCACTGCAGGCGTGAGCCCTGATTTGTCCCGGGCTCTGTCACTCATTGGGGTGTTACCTGGAGAAGACTTTTCCAGGCGCTTCCAGAAGGACCACAAGGGGTCAAGACTCGGAGGCATTAGTGCTGGGCCCTGCTTAAATGAGAATTGCAGAGCATTCCAGTTGTGTTCGTACAGAATGGAGAGTTGGACTCACAGTCTTGTGCTCCTGGAAAAATTAAAATACTTGGCATACAGTGGTACCTTGAGATACGAATTTAATTCGTTCTGTAACGGAGCTCGTAAGTCAACTCGTATGTCAAACTGCCGATACTGGACCTGTGCGCCAACGCGCCAACTAGCAGCAGCTTTCCGAATCACGGACTCGTATCTCGGAATTTCGCTTGGATCTCGAACAAAAATATGGACCAAGTCACAGCTCGTATCTTAAAATGTTTGTATGTTGGTCTGTTCATATCTCAAGGTACCACTGTATTTTAAAAGAAAGAACTATTCAGCAGTGTGGGGAAAATTGGAGTGAAATAAGAGCATGTCACCCAGCGGCGCTGCCTCAGCTCTGGTCACACTGGCCTCCCTCTATGTCTCCTCGGCCACTCATGTCCAGACCCGAGACTGGCCTTGACAGTCAGTGTGGCTTTTGTTTGTAGGTGGCAGCTGTTGTCTTTTACCTTGTTCCTGGGAAGAAAGATGGAAACTAGCATTACTGCAGGCATTTCTGAAATGTTTCTTTTTTCATTTCTCATTCTGGAGTGTTGTCCCCTCATTTCTGAGTTTTTCTAATTCTCTTATGTGTTCTTTCATGTTTTGTATCCTTCCTTAAGATGTCTTTTAGCTTGTTTTGAAGTGGGAGGTCTCAATTTTGATCTGTATTGGAGTGTTTCCTGGCATGCATTTGTTTTCTAGGGACGATATTCTGTTTGATTATCTTTTTTTCTTAGGACAGTGTTACAAGGGATTTGACCTCAGTGCTTTTCTCATGTTTATATTCACGTGAAATTAACTTGCCTAGACTTTTCGAAGGGGGATGGTTCAAGGCAATGTTCTGACTTCATAGAGCTACCTCCGCTGGGGTGTGTGTGTGTGTGTGTGCACAGGTATGCATGATGTGTTGCATGTGTGCATGTATGCATGTGCGTATGTGCCTCTGTGTGTGTGTGTGTGTGTACGTGCATGCTTGTCATGTACAATAAAGTTTGCTTTAAGATTTTCTAGCTCTGTCCTTCTCCCCTGCTTTTCTTTCTCTTCTTGTCTCTGCTTTCCTGTTTAACTTGTGTACTCCCAACCTCGTCTCTGCATGAAATCCCATCTAGAAGGAGCCGTGGTAGGTCAGTTCTGAGGTTTGTGGGAGCCAGGTTGCCTCGGTCCCTTGTGGCAGGTCCCTACATTCTTCCCCCATTGGGCACGGCCGTGGCCTGACTGCAGGTTCTGTCCTTACCTCGTCTTTCCCAGGCTTTGTAGTAGACTCCTGCTGGCTGCTCGGGGTCCCCTGTGGTGGCACCCGCCGGAGACCCCGCATCCCACTCACTCTCCCTTCCACACACCACAGAGGTCTTGCGGCTGCTAGGGTCCAGCCTCTCCTACCCATATTTTCAGTTCGTGAAGATAATTTCTTACCTTATTTCATTGCTAATGTTGCCTTTGAGTTTTGGACTTGCTCTCTAGTTGCTGTATCTATTTTTTTTTCTACAGAGACAGAGTGAGAGTCAGATAGAGGGATAGATAGGGACAGACAGACAGGAACACAGAGAGATGAGAAGCATCAATCATCAGTTTTTCATTGCAGCACCTTAGTTGTTCATTGATTGCTCTCTCATATGTGCCTTGACCGCAGGCCTTCAGCAGACCGAGTAACCCCTTGCTAGAGCCAGCAACCTTGAGTCCAACCAGGCTGGTGAGATTTTTGCTCAAGCCAGATGAGCCCGCGCTCAAGCTGGCGACCTCGGGGTCTCGAACCTGGGTCCTCTGCATCCCAGTCCGACACTTTATCCACTGCGCCACCGCCTGGTAAGGCACTGTAGTATTTTTATGTGAAGATTCAGAGAAATTAAAAAACTACACAGCGCCTTCTACCACCTTTCCAGGACCCTTCCAAGTGCCTTTGAGTGTTGAAGGATAGAGAGGGGAGGATGAGGTGTGTAACTGCTTGTTCTTAAATCCAGTTAGGGGCTCTTGGGAGTTGTTTCCCCCAAGATTGCTCATTAGTTTTTTTGTTCTTGTTTTTTGTTTTGTTTTGTTTCGTTTTTGCCATTTTAACTGTTTTTAAGTGTACAGCTCAGTGGCCCATTGTTGTCCAAGTAGTACCGTCATCTATCTCTAGAATGTCTTCATCCTGACAGACTGAAACTTTTCCCCCATAAGATAATGACCCCCCAAGCCCTGGCCAGTTGGCTCAGTGGTAGAGCGTTGGCCTGGCATGCGGGGGGACCCGGGTTCAATTCCTGGCCAGGGCACATAGGAGAGGCGCCCATTTGCTTCTCCACCCCCACCCCCTCCTTCCTCTCTGTCTCTCTCTTCCCCTCCCGCAGCTGAGGCTCCATTGGAGCAAAGATGGCCCAGGCTCTGGGGATGGCTCCTTGGCCTCTGCCCCAGGCGCTAGAGTGGCTCTGGTCGCGGCAGAGCGACCCCCCGGAGGGGTAGAGCATCGCCCCCTGGTGGGCAGAGCCTCGCCCCTGGTGGGCGTGCCGGGTGGATCCCAGTCGGGCGCATGCAGGAGTCTGTCTGGCTGTCTCTCCCCGTTTCCAGCTTCAGAAAGATACAAAAAAAAAAAAAGATAATGACCCCCCATTCCTCCTTCCGCCAGCCCGACAGCCACCATTCTGCTTCCAGTCTCACTGATTTTGACTCCTCTAGGTAACTCGTACCGTTGACCCTTTTGTTACTGGTTCCATTTAGCATATGTCCTCAAGAATCATCCATATTGTAGCAGGTGCAAGAATTTTCTTCCCTTTTAAGGCTGAATAATATTCTACTATATGTATTTCCACATTTTGCTTATCCACTCATTTGTCAGTGGACACTTGGGTTGTCTCCACCTTTTAGCGATCGTGAGTAATGCTGCACTTAACGTAGGTGTACAAATATCTGCTCAAGTTCCAGCTTTTCAGTTCTTTTGGGTAAATACCCAGAAGTGCAATTGCTGGGTCGTATGTAACTCTGTGTTTAACTTTGTTGAGAAGCCTCCCTGCTGTTTTCTGCCACAGCTGTGTCATTTTACATTCCCACCCACAGTGCCCAGGGTTTCAGTTCCTCCACATTCTTGCTGGCACTTGTTTTCTGGGGGTGGGGTTGTTTTGTTTTGTTTTTAAATAACAGCGATCTTAATAAGAGTGCTGAAAATTGTTCTTTTATCAGCTGATTTTTTACTTTTGGAGCAAAAACTCTTGCTTCTTATCTTCTCTCTTATACTCTTCCTTTCTAAGAGGCGGAAGCAAATTTGTCATTAAAAACTAAAGCCTATTTTAGTTTGGACCTTGATTACCCAGTAACAATCACCAGTGTTCTAGAAACTAATAAACAAATAAACAACAGAACAACAGTACTAAAGGGTATTTGGGTTGGGCTCATTCGACATTCTTGGAATATCTGTACTAAGACTTGCTCATTTGGTGAGGACAAGTGCAGTGCTCCCAACAGGTGGTTCTTTCTGACATGGATATTATTTCTTCTACTGCTGCCTTTTTAAAAATATATATATTTATTGATTTCAGAGAGGGAAGGAGAAAAAAAGAAACATCCAGTTGTTGTTCCACTTATTTATATAATCATTGGTTAATTGTTGTATGTGCCCTGACCAGGGATCAAACCTGCAACCTTGGTGTATAAGGGTGATGCACTAACCAACTGAACTACCCAGCCAGGGCCTATGCTACATTTAAAAACAAAACAAACAAGCAAAAAAAAACTTGCCATTTCCTGAGTTTTTCTAGGTAATATTCACCTAAGCAAGAAATAATGCTTTCCATACTTTTCTAAATTTGGCTAATTCAGGTCTGAGTATAATTATTATTATACTTCCAAAGGAAAATTTAGGAAGTGCTTTACTTTTGAGCAGTTTAATTCTTAGAGCCTTATTTGGCTTCATTTTTCAGTGATAATTGGTCTGATCCAAACTGTAAAATAACAACAGACATTCTTTATTGTTATTAAATGGTTACCCAGCCAGGGCACCTTGAAATGTCAGTAAATGATAATACAATATTCTTTTCTTTTTTTTTTTTATGGTGGCAGAGACAGAGGGAGTCAGAGAGAGGGACAGATAGGGACAGACAGACAGGAAGGGAGAGAGATGAGAAACATCAATTCTTCGTTGTGGTTCTTTAGTTGTTCATTGATTGATTTCTCATATGTGCCTTGACTAGGGGGCTACAGCAGACTGAGTGACCCCTTGCTCAAGCCAGTGACCTTGGGTTCAAGCTGATGAGCTTTGCTCAAACCAAATGAACCCGCACTCAAGCTGGCGACCTCAGGGTCTCAAACCTGGGTCCTCCACATCCCAGTCTGACGCTCTATCCACTGCGCTACCGCCTGGTCAGGCTACAATATTCTTTGACTGTTCATTCTGTAATTTTAATATCTTCAGTATTATTTCAGATAATTAAGCTTCTGTTAGAAATAATGATTCGGGCTTGACTGTGGTGGCGCAGTGGGATAAAGCGTCCATCTGGAACACTGAGGTCGCCGGTTTGAAACCCTGGGCTTGCCTGGTCAAGACATATATGGGAGTTGATACTTCCTGCTCCTCCTCTTTCTCTCTCCCTCTTTCTCTCTCTTCTCTGAAAATTGAATAAAGTCTTTTAAAAAAAAGAAATAATGATTCGTACTTTTTTTTTTCAGAGACAGAGCGAGAGTCAGGGAGAGGGATAGATAGGGACAGACAGACAGGAACGGAGAGAGATGAGAAGCATCAATCATCAGTTTTTCATTGTGTGTTACACACCTTAGTTGTTCATTGATTGCTTTCTCATATGTGCCTTGACCACGGGCCTTCAGCAGACCGAGTAACCCCTTGCTCAATCCAGCGACCTTGGGTCCAAGCTGGTGAGCTTTGCTCTAACCAGATGAGCCTGCGCTCAAGCTGGCAACCTCGGGGTCTCGAACCTGGGTCCTCCACATCCCAGTCCAACACTCTATCCACTGCACCACCGCCTGGTCAGGCTGATTCGTACTTATTGATATGCTTTGCAATCTATGGGATTTCTTCCCTTTATTGTTAAAATAAAAAATTTTTAAAGTGGTTCGCATTTCATTTAACTTTCATGTGTAGGTATTGTTTTTAAGAGTTTTTATCTTATAATGCCAAGTCAACTCTCCAGAACTGGAAAAGTACTAAGGACTTTTTTATAAGTTGTGGTTTACTGTAGGCCCCTGCAGAGCGTGGTCTGCAGACCAGCACATCGTCATCCCCTAGGAACATCCCGAATTGCAGGTTCTCTGCCTGCGGCCAAGACCCACTGTTTTGCTTAGTAATTGCTGCATAGCAAAGTACCTGAAAACTTCAAGGTTTCAAACAACAATCTTTGTTTTACAGCTGATGATATTTTAGGTCAGGAATTCAGGCAGGGTTCAGTAGGGTAGCGCTTCTGTTCCACGTAGTGTCAACTCAGACACTCTGTGGTGTTTCAGCTGGCAGCTGGAGGAGGTTGACGTGCCCAGGAGGGACTCATGAGAGGGTCCTCTGCGTCACAGACTCCCTCGGGCCTCCTTACAGCATGGCGGCCTCAGGCTGGGGGCAGGGCTGCTGATATGAAGCCTGCATATCTTTTCCTTTTTTTTTTTTTTTTGGTGAGACAGAGACAAACAGGAAGAGAGATAAGATAGTTGCAGCACCTTAGTTGTTCATTGATTGCCATCTCCTATGTGTCTCGACCTGAGGGGAGGGGGGCTACAGCCGAGCCAGTGACCCCTTGCTTAAGGCAGTGATGTTTGGCTCAAGCCAGCAGCCATGGGGTCATGTCTTTGATCCCACACTTAAGCCAGTGACCCCACGCTCAAGCTTGTGAGCCCACGCTCAAGCCAGATGAACCCATGATCAAGCCAGCGACCTCGTGGTCCTCAGCATCCCAGGCCGATGCTCTATCCACCGCGCCACTGCCCAGTCAGGTGAGACTGCATATCTCTTATGGGTAGGATAGGTGGAGGCTGTGTATTTCTTCAGGTCCACTTTCTTCTAGAAGTCTTACAGTGTCAGTTTCATTTGAAGTTACCACATTCGACATACATTATGAATTTCATAGTAATTTCTAAGAATTACTAAATTAGAGTCTAAATTAATACCTGATTTAAAGTTTAAATATGTATTTTCTTTCTCCATGAATATTTTTTTTAAAAACTCATATAAGGATAAAGAGTGTTTTTTGTTGTTGTTGGGTTGTTTTTTTTACAGAGACAGAGACAGAGAGAGAGGGATAGATAGGGACAGACAGGAACGGAGAGATGAGAAGCATCAATCATCAGTTTTTTGTTGTGTCACCTTAGTTGTTCATTGATTGCTTTCTCATATGTGCCTTGACCATGGGCCTTCAGCAGACCGAGTAACCCCTTGATCGAGCCAGCAACCTTGGGTCCAAGCTGGTGAGCTTTGCTCTAACCAGATGAGCCCGCGCTCAAGCTGGAGACCTCGGGGTCTCGAACCTGGGTCCTCCACATCCCAGTGCGACGCTCTGTCCACTGCGCCACTGCCTGGTCAGGCTAGAGTGTTTTGAAACCTTTTTACAATACCAAGCCTGATATGTTTAGCCTCTATTTTAATTAGATTTGCCTTAGCATTAGGCAGCAGAAAAGATGAAATTTATAGTTTATCCTGTAATTCCATCACAGAGAAAAAAAATTATCTTTTTATTTATTTTATATCTATAGGCACTTAAAATTTTTTATCAAAATCATTTACTAGAGAATTAAAAGAGTTACTGATTTTGTTTCTTTGCTTTATGAGAGTAATTGAGACAATATGAAATTCTATTAAAGAGAATAATAGCCTTTTGAAATATGCAGAAATATGCAGGAAATGATTAAATTATATGAACATTTCAAAGATATTAATTCTGTATTATAGAAGGTTTTTGAGTATTTTTTTTCTATTTTCTTTTTTTTCTACCACTCAAGAGGATTTTTTAAAATAAAGAAATAAAGCAAGACAAATAATTTTATGACTACACACCCAAAACAGAACAATTTATTTTATTATTTCAAAAGTATATCACATGGTCTGTCTTCTGAAAGATTAAATATAAATTAAAGAAATTGATACAAGTGTTCTATAGTTCCTAGAAAAAGCATGAACATCAGTGGAGAAAAATAATCGATAAAAGAAATGTATTGTTCATTTCTTTCATGTTTTGTGTGTCTGTTTATGTCTGTGTGTGTTAAGATTATGTGTACTGTATTATTATATGTATGATTATTCTTTAGCCTGTTTTTAACTGGTGGTCAACTTAAGATAACTGAAGCTATTTGACTGTTTTAGTGAAGAAGCATAGCATTTTTTCATACTGGCTAGAGTCACGAATTAGTTGGCATTGAGAAATCTTGATTTTTAAAGGAATAGTCTCATGGTTGGCTAATTTTTATATCTGCTCAAAGATCTTTTTTTAAGAGAAGGGACATTTTTATTATCTAATTCTAAATGGAGCATCACAAACAGATTTTAAATAGTAGGATCTTCTAAACATCTTACTCAAGAGGTAAGACTTTTCAGAGGTTATTGGAAAGAACCTAGCTGCGATAAAGATTTTTATTTTATTTTTTTCTTTCAGTGAGAGAAGGGGAGGCAGAGACAGACTCCCACATGAGCCCTGACTGGGATCTACCCAGCAAGCCCACTAGGGGGCGATGCTCTGCCCATCTGAGGCCCTTGCTTGGTTGCAACTAGAGCCATGTTTTAGTGCAGGAGGCGGAGGCCATGGAGTCATCCTCAGTGCCCTGGGCCAACTCGCTCTAATCGAGCCTTGCCTGCAGGAGGGGAGGAGAAGAGAGAGAAGCGAGAGGGGGAAGGGTGGAGAAGCAGATGGGCACTTCTTCTGTGTTCCCTGACCAGGACTCAAACCCGGGACATCCACATACTGGGGCTGACGCTCTACCACTGAGCCAACGGGCCAGGGCCATAAAGATTTTTTTTATAGCGACTAGAGTAGCTATTACTCTTGATGTCAGCTATCAAGTTTTATCATTTTGAGCTTTGTTGTTATTTGCAAATGGCTAACTCTCTTAGGATAATATTAAACATTTTTATATAGATAATACTAAATATTGAAAATGCATCCATTTACTTTTGGTCTTGTGGTTTACAAACATACAAATCAAGAACTTTATTAAGAGAGATTTCTAGGACCAAACTAGTCCAAAAGTAACTAGATTAAATGTCTGCCATAAAACTATTTTTCTTTCCTTCCCAGGTTTACCTCCATTTCTCAGTGTGAGCCTTTTCATCATTAAAATGAGTTGAGTATAGATTTCAATTAACGTTCTTCCTAAGTGATAAGGATGTAGACTTAGCAGGACAAGACTAATCATCTTAGCATTATACTGCGGGCCCCATAGGTAAGGTTCAGCGAGCCTTTCCGTACTGTTGGTTCCTTGAAATTTTCTGACCGTTTCTTTCTTTCTGATTAAGACTCCAGGGTATTTAAGACTGAGAAAAATCTATAATGGACTTTAAACACATAGGGAATATCGGCATTGTATTTAAAGTTGGTTGCTATTCATACATCTCTTACTTAATTTTAATAATGATCAACCCTGGAGATCTCAAATTAGATCTGTAACTGTAATAATTTTTGTCTAAGCAGGACCAAACAAGATTTAGATGAAAAGCTTTTAGTATTTTGCATTTAAAATACTCTGTTACCTTAAATATTTATTCACCAGCTTATCGTATTAGTTTATCTAACACACATATATAAACATATAATTAGAAAGTTATTTCATTATAACTGTTCTTTTACTATCTACATGTGGTTAGCACTATTCAACATGTTTAAAGATTATCAATATTAAGAAGCAAACTTCTTGACTTCTTTATATACTTTCTATATTAAGCATATAAAAAGAAATAGACATTAAACTTCCTGTGAACAGAGAATGAATCTCAGTATTCCAAAAATTTTGGATTGGGGATAATATTCCAATACAGCCGTAAAACTCGGCATTCATATTACGTTAAGACGTCATCTTAAGATTGAGCCCTACAGTATAGGTTTATATAGAAGTAGTGAAATAATCACTACCTTCCAGTTGGGGAAAAATGAGGACATTGACTTTGATTAATAACCATCTAGATTTTTAACTATCCTTACACCAGTGAAAGTGTGTTTCCCTAAACCTGCTTATTTGTCTTGACTATGCCTTGAGAAATTCAAAGTCCTTACAAAGCTTATGTGTTTTACTTTGGAATCAGATTTTGTTTTAGTTTTTATAGTGGCAAGGCCAGTCTACTGGAGTACATTATGTCACTTCCTTTCAAAACAAGCTATTTAACTTGTAGTTCACCACTTAGAAAGCACATTGGTCTACTTTTTTAAAAAACAAATGATATGCATTAATAGTATCCAGGCTGGTTATGGTTTAAAGCAGGGGTCCCCAAACTTTTTACACAGGGGGCCAGTTCACTGTCCCTCAGACTGTTGGAGGGCCGGACTATAAAAAAAAATTATGAACAAATCCCTATGCACACTGCACATATCTTATTTTAAAGTAAAAAAACAAAACGGGAACAAATACAATAATTAAAATAAAGAACAAGTAAATTTAAATCAACAAACTGACCAGTATTTCAATGGGAACTATGCTCCTCTCACTGACCACCAATGAAAGAGGTGCCCCTTCCGGAAGTGGGGCGGGGGCCGGATAAATGGCCTCAGGGGGCTGCATGCAGCCCGCGGGCCGTAGTTTGGGGACCCCTGGTTTAAAGAAAGCCTGGTATATATGAAAAGGAGAGTCTTCAAATATTATTAACTAGGGGATAATTTACATGTTTGAATAACATAATACACAAAAATCCTTTTTTGCAGACATTTGCCCAGCGTTATAAAATTAGATTACACATAATTTCAGGAACACTTCTGTAAGGATTAAGCCTCTTATTACTCTTGGGTAACACTGCTGAATTTTATTAAGTGAATATGTGTGCTAAGAAGCGATCGTTTTTTGTTCAGTAGAAAAAGAAATTGGGATATATTAACTGCTCTTTTTCTCTGTTTGCCAGATTTAGAAATGGCTGTTGCATATTGGAATTTAGTATTATCTGGAAGGTTTAAGTTTTTAGATCTTTGGAACACCTTTTTATTGGTAAGTGTCCTCCTGCTTCTTGCCATGTGTGCCCAGGGTGAAGGAGGGTCAGCAGGTTATATGGCTGTGCATGTCATCTAACCAAAGTATTCTACGTGGACCATGTGGTAAATGAAAGTCTTATGCAGAGGCCACCAGGTGACCTCCAAGTTGCCACACAGCTTTGCCACCTGTAGCGCATAGCAGCCCCTGAGCTTCAGGCAGGGCTGCTCCAAGGCCGACTTCGAAAGTGGCTCCTTCTAGGCTGGGGTTCCAGACGGTGGACTGTATTGCTGTCCAGCGGAACCCTGCCACTGCGTGTGGGTTCAAAGTCCAGTACCATTTTAAAATGTATTTTCTGATGCCTCAAAGGGAAGGAGGGCATAGCTGGCCCCTTTAGGAGAGAACCTATCCGTGTTCAAGGCAGACATTTCCGTGTGCTGGGCCTTCTTAGTTAGACAGCTAGCTCCTCGTAGGGAAAATAAGGGAAGTTGGTGTGGGTGTTGGTTATTTGAAGTACGTGAACTACAAGGATACCTCCAGACTCCAAAATAGACCAGTGTGATATCGGGTGTGCTCAGCGCGCTCGCCCTTGTCAGCTCCATCGGTGACTGTGAGAGAAGCCCTGGCCTGGCGGACGACAAGCCCCTCCACTGTGAGCAGCTGTGTGTCAAGGCCCTCCTTGCAATAGTGTGACGATGCCTACATTCAGCTTAATAGCAATAGGCCACATTTACTTAGTTCTGTGGCCAGTAACCTCTACTGCAGACATTCCCCAGAGGACCTGCACACACATGCGCAGTGACAGCATGCTCGCATCACTGCAGCAGCAACACTGGCAGCACCCAGTGTCCGTCGGCAGGAGAGCGGGTAGAACTCAGAGTGTAAATGCAGCAGAATACAGCTGAAGAATGACAGTGAGTCATTCTAGACTTAGGTGCATGAGGCTGGATACATTTCAAACATAGTGTTGAGTGGAACAAAAACAAACGCAGAGGATTTGGTAGGTAGTTATATAAACGTTTTAAAGGGTAAGACAAGCTTCTGAGTTGTTTACGACTGTATGCATGTAGTGTATGTACAGAGACAGGCATGAGAATGATAAATGCCAATCAGAAAGAGGAGGACCTCTGTAAGGAGAAAGAGCAGGATGAGACAGCAGTACCGGGGGTTGTGGGTTTGCTTCTGCAGCTGATGGTCAACAATAGAACATAGGTGTTAGCTTACTCTCTATATTTTTGGTATATCAGAAATACTGAATAACAAAGACATTTTTGAAAATTGTCCCAATATGCTGCAAGAACAACCTAGTATATAGAAAAGTTAATGTGTCAAAATACCAGTTGCCTGTTGCCCTGCATTGCTTCGGAATTGGTTCAGGGTTAGGTAAAGATATTAAAAATGCTGCCCCTGTATTTGACTGAAACAGGAATTTATAACGTGTATTTTATATGTTTTGTTTTTATAATAAATTTACTTTCTATGTTTGCACATTGGCATCATGTAGCTCTTAACATTCATTCAAAGCACTATTTTTAACTTTTAATAATTTTCTTATGATATTTATTCCTCATCTGATTATGTACTGAGGAAACTAAAACACCTGAGAGTTATGTCTCTTTCTTTCTCTTATGTATTAGGAACATCACAAAAGATCAATCCCAAGAGACACTTGGAACCTTTTGCTAGATTTTGGAAATATGATTGCAGATGATATGTCTAATTATGACGAAGAAGGTACGAGAAGTTGAAATTATAGTGCTTCAGATGACCGCCAGAAATGCTGATATTCATGTCAACTTTTCCTGCCCCCAGAGCAAAGGACAGTAGTAAGGTTAAATAGACACTGGGGTCAGAGGGGCCTAGAGTGCGGGGGAGCGATGGTGACACAGCACTGGGGTCAGACGAGCCTAGAGTGTGGGACGGTGATGGTGACACAGCACTGGGGTCAGAGGGGCCTAGAATGTGGGACGGTGATGGTGACACAGCACTGGGTCAGAGGGGCCTAGAGTGCGGGACGGTGATGGTGACACAGCACTGGGGTCAGAGGGGCCTAGAATGTGGGACGGTGATGGTGACACAGCACTGGGGTCAGAGGGGCCTAGAGTGCGGGACGGTGATGGTGACACAGCACTGGGGTCAGAGGGGCCTAGAATGTGGGACGGTGATGGTGACACAGCACTGGGTCAGAGGGGCCTAGAGTGTGGGACGGTGATGGTGACACAGCACTGGGTCAGAGGGGCCTAGAGTGCGGGACGGTGATGGTGACAGCACTGGGGTCAGAGGGGCCTAGAATGTGGGACGGTGATGGTGACACAGCACTGGGTCAGAGGGGCCTAGAGTGTGGGACGGTGATGGTGACACAGCACTGGGTCAGAGGTGCCTAGAGTGCGGGAGGGTGATGGTGACACAGCACTGGGATCAGAGGGGCCTAGAGTGCAGGATGGTGATGGTGACACAGCACTGGGTCAGAGGGGCCTAAAGTGCGGGAGGGTGATGGTGACACAGCACTGGGGTCAGAGGGGCCTAGAGTGCAGGATGGTGATGGTGACACAGCACTGGGGTCAGAGGGGCCTAGAGTGCAGGACGGTGATGGTGACACAGCACTGGGGTCAGAGGGGCCTAGAGTGCAGGAGGGTGATGGTGACACAGCACTGGGGTCAGAGGGGCCTAGAGTGCAGGATGGTGATGGTGACACAGCACTGGGGTCAGAGGGGCCTAGAGTGCAGGACGGTGATGGTGACACAGCACTGGGGTCAGAGGGGCCTAGAGTGCGGGAGGGTGATGGTGACACAGCACTGGGGTCAGAGGGGCCTAGAGTGTGGGAGGGTGATGGTGACAGCACTGGGGTCAGAGGGGCCTAGAGTGCGGGAGGGTGATGGTGACACAGCACTGGGGTCAGAGGGGCCTAGAGTGCGGGAGGGTGATGGTGACAGCACTGGGGTCAGAGGGGCCTAGAGTGCGGGAGGGTGATGGTGACAGCACTGGGGTCAGAGGGGCCTAGAGTGTGGGAGGGTGATGGTGACAGCACTGGGGTCAGAGGGGCCTAGAGTGCGGGAGGGTGATGGTGACAGCACTGGGGTCAGAGGGGCCTAGAGTGCGGGAGGGTGATGGTGACACAGCACTGGGTCAGAGGGGCCTAGAGTGTGGGAGGGTGATGGTGACACAGCACTGGGTCAGAGGGGCCTAGAGTGCGGGACGGTGATGGTGACAGCACTGGGGTCAGAGGAGCCTAGAGTGCGGGACGGTGATGGTGACAGCACTGGGGTCAGAGGAGCCTAGAGTGCGGGACGGTGATGGTGACAGCACTGGGGTCAGAGGAGCCTAGAGTGCGGGATGGTGATGGTGACAGCACTGGGGTCAGAGGGGCCTAGAGTGCAGGATGGTGATGGTGACACAGCACTGGGTCAGAGGGGCCTAGAGTGTGGGAGGGTGATGGTGACACAGCACTGGGTCAGAGGGGCCTAGAGTGTGGGAGGGTGATGGTGACACAGCACTGGGGTCAGAGGTGCCTAGAGTGCGGGAGGGTGATGGTGACACAGCACTGGGGTCAGACAGGTCCCAGTTGACTCCTAGCTTTACCCCATTGGTGACGTGGGGATGATGATGATGATGATAATAATAATAGTATCCACTTGACTATGCCTTGCAAATCACACAGCCGGGAAATAGGGCTTCCTATTTATTTAACTCAAGACACAATTCTCTAAAGCATTTTAAAAATGGAGGTGCAGAGAGGACCACAGAACTACATAGGTGTTTGGAAAAGGCTGTTCCAAGTACATAATCCCGTTTGATGTCTCGGGTCAATAGGCTGAGTAAGCTTGATGATTACAGCTTATATTGCCTTGCACGAACATATTCACACGTTTAGCAGCCCTGACCCCCAGATGTTTCAGGACACTCAGGGGACATTGGAGTGCCCACTGTGCAGTGGATGCTCTGCTACATTTGGAAGGGAATGCCCACTCCCCATACCCTACCCCCGTCTGCTTCCTCGTGCCCAGCTAGGAGGTAACTCCTTCTGGGACATCCTCCGCATCACTCCTCATTGCTGTAGAAAGTGGCGGAGCCTCACCCACCCCGGTGGTCACTGTCAGTGGGAGCGTCTGTGTCTGAGTGTCCTCGGCGCGCGCCACACGCTCCCTAGCACAGAGCAGCAGCTAGTCAGTGCTGGATGAATGAGGGAACAGTTGACTTCAGACTGAAGCCCAGCTTTTCAGGAGCTTTAGCTACAGTGGGTGAGACAAGGCATGTCTACATAAAAAGGAGCCGAATGTAAAGTAGTGAGTGTATGGCTGGCCACTGGGTGGTTGTCTGAGTGTCCTGGGCGTTTAGGAAGCCACGTGGACTGGGTGAGGGAACACGGCTCAGGGATGAAACAGCACCCCCTAGTGGAGGAAATCGGCTGCATCTCTCACTTGGGAAGGCAAAGGGTCCTTGACTCAGTCAGGTCCTGACAGCCTCTGGCAGGGACGAAGTGCGGTGGGGCCTCGGTGGGAACACCCCGGCCAGCTAGTCCTATGTGCCACCATCGTTAGAGAGCACACCAGTGTCTGCCGGCCCTGGTCCTCTGAGAGCAGAAAAAATGGGTAACTTGAGCAGTTAAGTGAAGCACAGGCTGTGGAAACTAAAAATCATTTTAGTTTTTGAAACTATTAAGTGTTGGATTATGAAAACAAGTGCTGAGTAAAAAAAGATATTGCTCTAAAATGTAAATTTTTAAAAAATCTCTTTGTTTTTCTTTAGGAGCATGGCCTGTTCTTATAGATGATTTCGTAGAATATGCACGGCCAGTAGTCACAGGTGGTAAACACAGCCCTTCCTAGGCAGAAAATGAAAATGGATTAGGTTATAAACTGAACCGCATCCTGCAAGGAGACATTTTGGGCAGTTTCTGTGTACATATGTCACTGATTTCAGAAGTCACCCTTGACCAGTCATGAAACTGGAATGACCATCTCACTCTGCGCAGAGAAAGTGACGGCTGAAATTGACACCGTACAGAGAGCCTCAGAAGATAGCAGCTTTGGACTGTCTGGAGCGGGGTCACATAGCTGTTGCTTTGGGAGATTTCTGCATGATTTTTATATTTATGAAAATGTCCCAGGACTGCAGAGCATGCTATTAATTCATGGTTTCTGGCAAACACCAGCACTACCACACTTCACTGAATTATATTGTAATTACACTTAAGAAAAATAAGTATTTGTGTCCTTGGTGTAGGATGTTGTATTTTTATACAAATCAAAGCTGTTTAAACTGTGCCCAAAAGAAAACGATCTTGTTGTGGATTCTAACATTTTTTTTAAACTTGGTGCCAGAAATTCAAGATTTATATTTTTTGAATTATCTAATATCTAGATTTACCAGATCTATTTTTGTTTTAATTTTCTCTAGATGTTCATCTGAAAATCACTGTATAGTTTTTGATAGCCATCACAGTTTCCACAGCAGTGGCACATGTGATAACTCCGGGAAAGTTTTATTTTAAACGGTTTACAAATCAGCGAGTCTATTTTACCTCTAATAATGTCATCTGAACTCCCTAAGAAGTTTCGCAAAGTAAGTTTTTCTAAAAAAGAATTATATTTATTATACTTAAAAAGACCTTTTTCCATGAAAAATATTTCTTTTGTGAAGGATGAATTATAGATGTAAAAATCAAGCCAGGTTGGTTCCTTTTCGCTATCTGTAATATTCATGTCTACTCTCCAGTCCTTTGATGTCTGTACACATTTGGAAGCTAAAATGTACATCATTGTTCAAAAAAACCAAACAAACAAAATCCAATCAGAAACCTTCATCTCATGTGTGAGCCAGCGTCTGTCTTTGCCTCGTGTCGCCCTCTGATTCTCCTGGCGTTCGCCTTGTCAGAGAGGACCGTCCAGGACAGCACGGGACGGATGGGGAGCTCGTCCGCAGGCGGGAGGCCCGCAGCGCGCCCGCACTTCTTTTGGAAAAGCGCTGTGTACGGTTTTGAAAAACCGCTGTGTGGACCCTACCTCATTATTTGAAAAGATCTTCCCGTCACAAGTGTGCCTGTTGCCCTGCCCGCAACCCAGTTGATGAGGCAAATAAATTGGGGTTATTTCGGGACAGAGGAAGTATACTCTTGATTTCCTGTAAAGAAAAAAGTGTGCCTAAAATTTTTATTTGACTTCCAAAAATGTGATTCACTGAGTGTTCTAGGAAGCACCCATGTACAACATGAGGTTTGTGTGTGTGTGTGTGTGAACTATGTATACTTTTGAAAAGAAAGCGTTCAAAGGGGGCAGCGGGCCGTGGAGGATTGGAAAGAGGGCTGAGGGCTGGAGACCACAGGCTAGGGTGGGGTCATCGGTCCATGACTGGGTGCGGGACCCGGTAAGTCACTTAACCTCTCCCAGGCCTCCACTTCATGCCTACAGAAGAAAAAGCGAGGCCATCCCTATATGTAAGTCTGTAATTCTAAGAGAGCATTTATTTTATATAATAAAAGCTAGCTTTAATAAAAAAAAACCTCAAGATATTTAAAGCATCTTTCCAGGCTTCAGGTGTTCCTGACATGTAGGTGTTGTGCTCAGAGCAGGTTATGGAATTTGGACAATCCTGTATAAGTTATAGAGGTCTGTAACACTTTTATTCTTAAGATTTGAAGTTATATGAGGAAAAAATATTCGATGGACTTATCAATAGATATCAAAACGTTAGTAATTGGACAAAGGCTCTTCAAGGAATTGTGAGTTTCTTTTTCTTTTATTATATACATTTAAGTCATGCATGCTACAAAAGTGTTAAGAACCTTGGAAATATTGAAATAAATTATTTTCTCTGGTGTTGTAGTATACTTTTAATTCTATTCCTGGTTGCTCCAATACTGTCCACTAGATGTCAGGGTCTTGATCTTGTCATGGAATTAACTGACAGGAAGGCACCGCTATAGCACAGCGAGCGATACAGGGAACGTTCCCACGTGTGTCCAGCCGGCTGCCCTCGTTAAATGATCATGTCCCCAAATTGACAGCTTTAGTTGTTTAGATTAACTTTTTTGATTGATTTTTTTTGAGAGAGAGAGAAAGCAGAAGGAAGACAGAAAGAAACATTGATTTGTTGTTCCACTTATATTTGCATTCATTGGTTGATTCTATGTGTGCCCTGAGCAGGGATCAAACCCACAACTTTTGTGTATTGAGATGATGCTCTAATCAACTGAGCTGCTCAGCCAGGGCTAGTTTTCCTTTTAAATGTCATGTCATGTGCTAAATATGGTTGTTTCTGTGTGAAACATTAAAGATCTCCTACACCCCTTGAACTGATAGATATTATAAAACCAGAATACGCTGAAATGCAAACTATAAGTATATTTAAAATACACAAATTAACCAAACATAATAGGTTTCAGAAATATATATTACTTGTGTCTTTATAGAGTGCCTTTCAAGAATTTCTGGAATAGATATCTCTTTTGTCTTGGTGACCTGATACATGTCACTGTGCTACTTTAACTCAATAAAAGTTTAAGTGTAATATTATATATGTCTCAGACTTCAGGTTTCAGGAGGCAGGATGGATTTTTTCTATTATTTTCTATATCCATAATTGGTAGCACACAGTTGGAGCTCAATAAATGTTGAACGAATAAAGTAGTGAATTCATTTCACCTCTTCCTATTTGCTGACATAGGCCAGACAGTATGGAGTTACTTACAGCATCTTTGATAAAGATTTCCACTGCCTCAGAATTAGCAAATGAAATTAGCCCTAGACCGCACCTCTGTATTAAACAATAAATATTTCTCCCAAATGATGCTGTTCTGCCTACAGAGAGAGTTGTCTAACAGTGCTATTATCTGTAGGAACCTGCATACCCAACAACCCAGCACCATCTGTACTCTTTTGAAGGACTGTTTACTTCAGAATCTCTCAGGACTGTGCTAGCTGGAGTAATATTCCACAACCTCATTTGTATACTGTATGTTCATTTAAATGTATATTAGCATCTTGTTATTATTGAAAGAAATTCTATTTTTAGTAGATGTGTTTCTTAAGGTCCGAGTGTGATGCCTCCCGCTTTGGGTATGATGTATGGTCACTGTCACTCTTCCGTGCCTGCAGGACAGTGAGACAGATGGCTCTCCTAACTCCCTGTTTCAAATCAAGATCCTTGGCTTACGCGTTTCACCGCCCCCAGCCCCTTCATTCTTATTGTGAGTCGAAGGGGTTGTTTGCGTACCTGAGGCTGATGGCAGCATCCTGGGTGCCACTGCCGGGCTTTGCAGTCTGCTCACACACTTCGCAGTCCAAAGTCTGGCTATTAGGAGAAGCTTCTGTTGAACATTAAATCGTAAGAACACAGCTAGATAAATTTTGTTTCTTTACAATTTGCATTTTCTCAGTTTTCTATCATAAACACATTTTATAATTTTAAAAAAAGTTATCCCCAAGATAAAACCATGATGGGTGAATCTCAACATTATGCTAAGTAAAAGAAGCCTGACACCAGAGGCCACGTAATGCGTAATTCCATTCACTTAAAATTCTAGAAAAGGCAGGACTATAGAGACTGACGGGAGATGAGTGGTTGCCCAGGGCTGCTGTGGGGGGAACAGGAAGCAGATAGGCAAAGGGGACCTTGGGTGACAGAAGTGTTCTCAGATTGGTCTGTGGTGAAGTTGCACAGCAGTACACCTTTTACACGAACTCATCAGACTGCACTGAACATGGGTGAATTTCATGGTGTGTGAATTACTCCTTACAGTTTAAAAATGTGTGCATTTCTTCAAGAATCCTGTGCAAAGATTCAGTACTTAGAAGCCGCTGCTTTGCGAGAGGGCGTCTGGAGTTGCTCTGGGCGCTGCCTCGACGTTCTGGATCAGTCCCCGGCTCCTCTGTCAAACAGACGCTGAGGGAAGCTGACACTTCCACGTGGCTCTTCAGAAGGCGCTGTGAGCTGCGGGGTCCGGGAAGGTTTTCTCATTGGTGCCACCTGCAGACTGAAAAGTGGTGGCTGACCATATGAGGAGGCTCTTGACAGCGACACAATGACCAGAATAGAGGTCAGCGGGGTAGACGGAAGCCTGCCACTGCCGTGAAGCAACAAAGGCTGGGCGTGCTCAGCAGCTGTGCGGGCAGAGGAGCCGCAATGGAGAAATTTCAGGCTGCGATGCTGCTAGGAAGCGTCGGGGATGCTCTTGGGTACAGAAACACCCGCAGGGAGAACAGTGTGTCGGGCACGAAAATCCAGGAGGAGCTGCAAAAACTCGGGGGGCTGGACCACCTCGTGCTCTCACCTGAGAAATGGCCTGTGAGTGACAACACCATCATGCACTTGACTACGGCCAGGGCCCTCACCACAGGTAAGGCTCTGCCACTGGGCCCCTCTGTGCTGGGTGAACCGCAGTTCTTGCCACAAGCACTGGGACTTTGAAGGCGGCACGGGCTCTCAGCCATGGTGTCACCCAATGCCACTGCTAAAAGTGGCAGTTTAATATATACGTGTCCCTCAGCAAATCGAACGTGCCACAGATAGTGTTTCTCATGTCTTTTTGGATGGCAATATTATTTTACTTTGCTTATCTGCTGAGTCAGTTTTTTAAACAGTGACTTTTCATTTGTCTCTAAAATGCCCACTAAGCTGAGCCCTCAGTCTCTACAGTTAAATTCAATTATCTCTCACTTTGGGGCTGTTGGAGGTGAGGGCTCAAGTTTTCACTGCAGATATTAAGCCTTCTTCCGAATTTATTTTGAAAGAATATGAAATAATAAGCCAGTTTTGAAATTTGGACAGATTAAGATAATATTGTTGGGGGATTACTTCTATATGCCAGTGAATTAGGGTTAAAATGCCTGCTACCAAAATATAATTTCGCTTGGATAGTTGCTTATACATAAATATGTCCTAAGAAAATGCTATAAAATTGGCTGAACTTGGGGAATGGAGAAAAAAATGTTTCTTGAAATATTCTTTAAATAGCAGCTTGATTTTAGGATCAACAAGTTTTGACATGGATTTCAGAGAAACAGGTATATAAATATGAAGCCCAATTCTCCTACAAGTTATTTGCTCTTTTAAAACCTGTGTTATTAGTATGTCACTGCTAAATTAGAATCTAAGAGCAATGATTAAATCAATGAAATCTCGCTTGTGAGCTCACCTCTCTATTCCCTGTATCTGCTCTGAGCACGCTCAGTTTAGTTCTGTGGTCATTGTACAAGAATGTCATCTACTCTGTGACCAGTTCCTAAATAGCTAGGGGCAGAGCTAAAGCACCATAGATAAGATAAAGTGTCACAGCATGTTGAAAATGGTGAAGTGTCTTTCTGAGTTTTCACAGCTAATGAAATCCAAATATTCCCTGTCTGTTTTCAGGAAGAGTCTCACGGGCTGTGTGTGCAACAGCACTAAATAGCGTCCCAGCAGTGCAAAAACAGTACTGCCCCCTTGCCCCAGGAACCTGCTGGAGAGTGTGGCTTTCACAACAAAAGCATAGCTTGTTTCAGCTGCGTGCTAGACGCCAGTCCTTCCACTCAAACTTTGCTTCCTTCATCTGTGTCTGATCGATGCCATGTGCACACAGTCCGCAGTCCACACATCCTCTCCATGTTCGCCCTTTTCTCCGTTAGCACTCATGTGAGTTTTTGTGAATGGCAGAATCCACGGTGTGCCTCTGTCCTGTGTGGTTACCCCTAGGACAGTACCCGGTACAAGTTGGGGCGCTCCTGACCATAACGTGCTCTCTGAGGTTAATTGGAGTCAAGTCCTCTTGGCAGAAATAGGACCTAATCTCCCCTCAACGTGAAATGTATGCGCTTAAGAGGACTGTGCATGTTTGGGCATTGTTGTTAATGAGGAAGAGAGTGCCCTCTGTGTGACTGCAGCCGCCAGCTGTGGGAAGTGTGTGGTTGCTACACATGACAGCGCCCCCTGGCTCCTGGGTCCTGAGAGAAAGCCGGGACTGCAGTCTTGAACCACACTGCTCCAGAACCTCAAGCAAGCCTATTCTTCTTCAACTCATAAAAATCCAAGTTGAAATTTCATTTATGTTTAGTTTTCAAACAGCCCGTTTGTTTTTTCTTAAAATAACAAGTTGTAGCCTGTAGAAGGAGCCTCCGAGCTAATCCTGATGCGGCACGAACATGTGCCAGGCATTGTTCTGATTCACATGTCTCATCATCTAATCCCCACACCGCCCTGAAGGTTGGCTTTATTATTACCGTTTTACAGACAAGGGAACTGGTAAACAGACAGTGTCGGGGGCTGGACCCCGGCAAGACAGGTTAAGTAACTTGCACAATGCTACACAGCCAAATGAGCGTCTGATTAAGAACTGAAGCCCCCAAATCTGGCTCCAATGCCTATGTTCTTAAGCACTGTCCCGACCACCTGAACTTCCTAGACATACAAATATTTCCGGGATCCCAATGGAGAGTGGTTCTTCAACATGTTTTCCAAAGAGAGGCAAACTTTCACACAGTCAGACTAATCTTGGCATATTTAAGTAAGTGTCATTGATAAGTGCCTTATGTCAATAAACCATGTAGCTGTTTGGTTTGGTGAACCACATTTCTGGTACAGACTGAGCATGATGAGGAAAGTCAGGTGCAGCCTGTGTGACATCCTACTTTTGGGTGTGTCTCTGAAAAGGGCAGTGTTAAATGAAAGCAGATACTGACCAGATATGGGAAGTAGCTAATACCGCACGAGGTGGGTGTAATATTGTAAACACAGCTTGTGAGCAAAGAGCTGGCTTCACATGCATTTATCAAAGGCTCCTTGTGTGCATGGCCCTGTGCCTGTCACCCAAGGATAGTCGGGGGGGGGGAGGGGGCTTCCCTCTAGGGGCTCCGGAGTGTGACACTCCTAGTTCTCTACTTCTCGCCAGAAAACTGCTTTCTCTCTCTGAGCCTTCCTTTGGGACGATAATGCCTCTGTCATAGGGTTATGTGAGGATTAAATTGGACAACATGAGTTATTGCAGCAAGGTGGCTCATGGCAATGTAGTTAATGTTGGTCTTTTTATAATGTCTTATGCATGTAAAGGTCAGCAGCTCCAACCGTCATGGTCAAGCAAAGTAGCCCTGTTGCTGTCGCTGTGGGAGAGGAAAGGGGGGCTTCCTTGGCCCACTGGGAACAGCAGCAAGTGCCACCTGTGTGTCCGTGAAATGCGGGGGAACACGGGACCTGACCCAAGTACAAGAAGGCGGGGCCTGTCCAGATTCAGCTGTTTCTCTTTCTCGATCAATGTCTCCCTGATAGGAACGCTTTGAAAAGCTGACATTTTTCTTACAAAGTAACTTACTATAGGTATTGTGCCTTCTCTTTATCACGAGATGAGTTGGGAAACTTACAAGTGATTCTGTAAGCTGATTTGTCTTTCAGGAGATTGAGTAGGGAGGATAGAGAAGAAATGAGTCGAGTGACAGCTGCACAAAGGAGAGAAATTCAGGCGAGAGGGTCTGAGGCTCTGTGGCTTTGAAAAATCCGTTTCCACTTTAACGTCTAAACTGAAGGCCACACAAGGCTTTAAGTTGCCATTTTGTTTTTAAAGAGTATTTTTTCCTTTAAAAAGGATGTGATTCCAGAATAAGTGGAATTAATATTTTCAGGGACTCTGGAAGGGCCAGGCTTATTAACTCTGGATTGAGCCACGAAAGGCTATTTGTAACTGATAGTGCTGGCGACAGAGGCTGGACATATCCCAGTGACTCACACCTCCCAGCCAGAGGTTAATTTTACTCTAGCAGGGCTACCCACGGCACAGCCCTCCATGTGACCAGCAGAACTCGTTCCTCCCACCCCAGGTCCTGCCACAGCCTCTGCCCCCCACTCAGAACTGGGGCAATGCAGAGTGCAGCCAGTACGGGAGCAGTGGGCAGGGCCTCGTGGGCTCCCCTTGCCGTTATGAAATCAGAGAATGGGACAAAGGACTTAGAGCCAGTCTGTCACCGGGTCCTATCTCCAAAGGGTCACAACTCTAAAATACAAGGGTGCCACGTGCTGTAACGACTACCAGGACTGAGGTTTGCCAAGTGCACTTCCTTATTGACTGAGTGATTTTAGAGAAAGGGGAAGGGAGAGAGAGCGACAAAGAAAGAAACATTGATTTGTTATTCTACTTATTTATGCATTCATTGGTTGATTCTTGTATGTGCCCAGAACAAGGATTGGACCCACAACCTTGGCATAGCGGGACAACGCTCTAACCAACTGAGCTATCTGGCCAGGGCCCAAGTGCACTTCTGATCTTCCTCACCCGTCTGTGTTGGGACCTGGCTCTGTAGTGGCCGAATGATGGCTCTGGTTCGGCCCAGGAAAGTCAGTGGGTTTTCATGCCTATGGTGCTTCACAGCTTGCTCTGACCTTAGGGTGGCAGAAAGGTGGTCTCTCTCCCCCTTCCCCACAAACCCCCAAAGAGAGGAGAAGCAGTAGCTGGCTCCTGATAACCACCCAAAGGCCTGAACTGCAGTAGCAGCACAGCCGTGTTTGCTGGGGGATATAAGCTGCATGGGCAGGATGCCCGTCTCTGCCTTCCTCTCCTGGCATAGCAGCCCCTCCACCATCCCAGTCCTGCTCTTCCATGTGACCGAGTATCGTGGGCCTCAACTTTTGAGAATGTGTGACTCTACCCACCATGCTGTGGATTAATTTAGTGGCAGAAATGCTCAGGCTTTGCAATCAAAATCCATTTACCATCTCTGGCCTTGAGGAAGTCACATAACCTCACCGTGCCTTATCTGGAAAAACAAAAACTGGGCAAATAAGAGCCTGACAATGTCATGGGAGGACTGCATGAGATCATCTAAGGCATAGTGCCTGGCAGATGGCCAACGGTCCATGTGCGCTGGCCCCTATGTCCTCTGTGCCCTGTGATCTAGGGACTTGAGGCCTCACCACTTGTTCCCAGAACACCTTCACACAGTGTAGGATGCAGTTTGGGACAATGCCTGGGAGGCCCTGGCTGCTTCATCAGTGTGAGAAGAAGGGAACTTGAGATGGGAGAAACTCCACTTCTGTGCCTTAGACATGGGTCCTTAAAGCCCAGGGAATAGGCAGATTTCAGTTCAGTTTGTCCTCACATGGACAGAACTGTTAGCCGCGTCTGAGCACCATGGGCTCTTTCTAGATTCTTGCGTGTAACTAGAATAAGAAGCAGAACAAATTATAATGTCTGAAATCTTAAGCGAATGACTGGTCTGCACGTTGAATTTCTTTAGGTGGCCCAGGCTGTGTGAGATGGATCACTACAATCTTCCTCCTCCCCCATCAGCGCAGGCCTGCGATGCCTGCTGTCCTGCTGTCGCTGCTGTGTGGGGTTTATAAGGCAGATCCCTCTCCCCCGCCCTCTGACCCTGCCTTCCCTTTCCTTCCCCAGACTACTGGTGCCTGGACGACCTGTACCGGGAGATGGTGAGGCGCTATGTAGAAGTCCTGGAGAAGCTTCCAGAACATCGAGCAGACCCAGCTACCATTGAAGGATGCTCGCAACTGAAACCGGATAATTACCTCCTCGCCTGGCACACGCCTTTCAACGAGAAGGGTGAGGGAAGGCTCGCTTCTCCCTCTAACGCGCGGGGCACTAACCCATCTGTCTTCCCACTAACCAGCCGCCTTGCACTTTTGCGTGATTGAGAGGATTTGCCAGGATCTGTAGGGCAGTGTGCAGCCCGGCGAGCCAGCTCACACCATGGGCGTCTATTTAGAGGACACCAGCTACCCGGCGGTTTTGTCACCAATCCCTGGTTTATTTTAAGAACCAGTTTCCACTGCTTTCCTGTTAAGTTTGTATGTTTTGTTGTTGTTGTTGTTTTGCCAAAACATCAAGGAAAACATACACCACCTGCATAGATGTCTGTCTCCACTATTATTTCATGTGTTTATGGGTGACATGCTCAGGTAGCCACAGTCTCTGCCTCACAGTCAGGGCCTGGTTTCTGGGGTCCCAGATCTGCCCCTCTGGGTTTATACTGAAGAATGGCATCCAGTCAAATAAAGCCAACGGTAAAAAGAAAAATTCAATAAATCAAAACTGATGAAACATGACAGACATTAGAATTAACAGACAAAGATATAAAATAGGATATGTTCTATACTTTCAAAAATTTAAGCAGAGACATGAAGTTATTTAAACCCACAAAGATCTAAATTACATTTTTAGAGAGAAAAACACTATAATGTCTGAGTTTTAAAATATATTGGCTGAGACATTTCAGAGGAAAAGATTAGTGAGTTTGAAGGCACAGCAATAGAAACTATCCAAAATGAGACACACAGAAAGAGAATCTGAATGTCTGAAAAGAACACTAGTGAGCTAGGGGACAACTTAAAGCAACTTAACATACCTGTCACTGAGTCCTTAACAGAGAGAAGGGGAACCAAAACTAAGGGAAAAAAGATTTGAAGAAATAGGGGCCAAATATTTCTAAATTTGATGGAAACTGGAAGCTCACAGATCCAAGAAACTCAATAAATTCCAAGCAAAACAAACAAAGAAAAGTCAGGAAGAAAACTGTACCAAGGCACACAGCAGTCAAATCTCTCGAAACTGATACTAAAACTGATACACTAATTACATCGAATGTAAATGATCTAGAAGACGTCCTACAGAGACAGTCGAGGTAAGGACAACAGCAGATTTCTCATCAGAAGCAACATAAGAGAGGAGAGAGTCAAGCAACATCAGTAACGCGTGGAAAGAAACAGCTTTAACCTAGAATCCTACACCCAGAAAAAAGTATCTCTCAGAACCAAGGCCTAATATAACAGCCTTTCTCAGGTAAACAAAAGCTGCAGGGTTCATCACCATATTACCAGAAACGCTAACGGAAGTCACTCAGGCAGAAGGGAGAAGCCAGCGAATGGAAACAGGGATCTCCACAAAGGCCTGGAGACTGGTAGAATTGGTCACTGCATAAGTAAACACAGAAGATTATTTAACTTGTTATTTAAATGTCTATGAAAGAGAATTGACTTTAACAGATAATAATAATGTACTACAAGGTTTATAAATGATATATAAGCAAACGTATGCCACAAAAGCACCGAGGCTGGGAGGGGAGAGATGGAGGC
Organism: Saccopteryx leptura; assembly: GCF_036850995.1. Classification (NCBI taxonomy): domain Eukaryota; kingdom Metazoa; phylum Chordata; class Mammalia; order Chiroptera; family Emballonuridae; genus Saccopteryx; species Saccopteryx leptura. The sequence continues at coordinate 36,128,327 of NC_089506.1, forward strand.
ATACAGTCATAAGGTTCTAACATAAGGCGTGAAGTGGTACAAAATCACATGAAGGCAGTCTGTACTAGGTTAGAGAGCTAAACTATGAGGCCAAAGCGACCACTAAAATAGTTACAACTGGTAAGCCAACGAAAGAGATGAAATTGAATCATTTTAACAATATTTGTTGGGGAAACAGCCATCATGAGACCTGTGCCCATCCCTCAGCTCGCCCAGTCAACGCCCCTGACCCAGAACATTGCCCTCTGTGAAGACATCAGATTCTTCTACTTAATAAGAGAAGTCTTACCCTGTGCTGGGTTCGCAGGGAACTTCCTGCACTGCTTCAGCGTGAGCATCATATGGCACACAACCAGCCCACCAGGACATCTGCCCTGTGGGGGAGAGAACGCAGTCTTCACCAGCAGCATGAGGGTGCATAGAAGCCACCACCTGCTTTGGCTTCGGAAGGGACCCACCAGCCCTGGGAGACCAGAGCACACTACAGCTCCGACCTTGCTGCATGTCTGCTCCTTTGTGTGAAGGAAGCCTTGTTCCGACCCATGCCCGTGTGTTGAGTTCTCCTTGGTGACTCTGAACCCATAGATGGCACAGTGGGAGGAGGTCTGTGGGATACTCCTTCTGGTGATGGCACTGTTATAGTCTCTGCCATCCCCCACACAATGGGAATCTTTACCCAGGACTGGTAGCTGAATCTTCTTGTTAATAATATTCAATCCATAAAAAGAAATGCAGAAAAGAAAGAAAAGGATAAAAATAGCAGATAGGACAAACAAAATAAATAACAAAATGATAGACAACCCTAACCATATTACTCACTAATTATATCAAATGTAAATGATCTAAAGACTCCAGATAAAAGACGAAGGTTCAGAGTGGATAGAGAAGCAAGTTCCAATGATATGATGTTTATAAGATATATACTTTAAATATAAAGACACAAATAGGTTAGATGGAAAAAGATATACCATGTAACATTAATCAAAGAAAAGCTGGAGTGACTCTACTAATATTCAATCACCAGTAGTCAAACAAAGACACCTGACCAGGTGGTGGCGTAGTGGATAGAGTGTCGGACTGGGATGCGGAGGACTCAGGTTCGAGATCCCGAGGTCGCCAGCTTGAGCGCACGCTCATCTGGTTTGAGCAAAGCTCACCAGCTTGGACCCAAGGTCGCTGGCTTGAGCATGGTCAAGGCATATATGAGAAAGCAATCAATGAACTAAGGGGTCGCTACAAAAAACTGATGATTGATGCTTCTCATCTCTCTCCGTTCCTGTCTGTCTGTCCCTGTCTATCCCTCTCTCTGACTCTCTCTGTCTCTGTAAAAAAAAACAACAACAAAAAAACAAACAAATACCCCCCCACAAAGTACATTCTGGAGCAAAGACTTTTCCCAGGACAAAAGAAGGTAATTTCAATATGACAAGTGCATCTGTTCATTAAGAAGACATAACACACCTAAATGCTTATGTAGCTAATAACAAATCTCCAAAACATATAAAGCAAATACTGATAGAGCTGCATGGAGAAATAGACAAACCCACAACTCTAGGCAAAACTTTTAATATTAAGGTCTCAAACCTATGACTTTTATTTTCACCTTAAGAAACTAGAAAAAAGCCTGACCTGTGGTGGCGCAGTGGATAAAGCGTTGACCTGGAAATGCTGAGGTCGCCGGTTCGAAACCCTGGGCTTGCCTGGTCAAGGCACATATGGGAGTTGATGCTTCCAGCTCCTCCCCCCTTCTCTCTCTCTGTCTCTCTCTCCTCTGTCTCTCTCCTCTCTAAAAAATGAATAAGTAAAGTAAAAATTAAAAATTTAAAAAAAAAAAAGAAACTAGAAAAAGAAGAGCAAAATTAAACCCAAAGAAAACTAAAGAAAGGAAATAATGAAGATCAGGGTGAAAATCAGTGACACAGAAAACAGTAAAGAAACTCAACAAAACCAAGAGCTAATCCCTTAAGATAAAAAATCGATAATCCTCACCTGACGAGGTGATGGTGCAGTGGATTGAGCATCGACCTGGGACACTGAGGATGCTAGTTCATAACCCCAAGGTTGCTGACTTGAGCTCGGGTTCACCTGCTTGAGTGTGGGGTCACTGGGTTGAGCATGGGATCATAGACATGACCATATGGTTGCTGGCTTGAGCCCAAATGTCACTGATTTGAAGCCCAAGGTCATTGGCTTAGCCCAAGGGGTCGCTAGCTTGGCTGGAGCTCCTGATCAAGGCTTGTATGAGAAAGCAATCAATGAACAACTAAAGTGCTACAACTATATGTTGATGCTTCTCATCTCTCTCCTTTCTGTCTCTCTGTCTCTCTCTTTCACTAAAATAAAAGTAAAAATTGGTAATCATCTAGCCAGATGATCAGGAGAAAGAAAGGAAGACACAAATGACCATTATCAACAATGAAAGAAGTGGCATCACTACAGATTCTACAGAAATGAAATAAATATTAATAAGATTTTTATGCCAATAAATTTAACAACCTAGAAGAAATGGTCTTGAAAGATATAAGCTACCAAAGGGCACTTAAGAGTAAATAGGTCACCTAAATAGCATTATAAACTATGAAAGAAATTACAAAGAGAGCTTCGGATCCAGATGTCCTCGTTGAGGGATTCTACCAAACATCTAAAAAATTAATAATAACACAACTCTTCCAGGAAATTGAAGAGGACAAATACTTCCCAAATTTATTCTTCTGCCCTCCAGAAGACTGTTAAACAAAGGAAAAGTCAAGCCACATATTGGGAAAAAAATATTTACAAAGTATATATCAGATAAAGCACTGGGATCGAGAGTGTATGAAGGACTCTTAATAATAAGAAAACAAGCAATTTAATACAAAAACGGGGGAACTATTTCACCAAAGAAGTGTTTGGTGACAAATAAGTGCATGAAAACATGCTCAACATCATTATTCATTACAAAAATGCAAATTAAAACCACAATGAGATACTGCTATATACCTAAAAGAATGGCTGAAATGAAAAAAATTGACCATAGCAAATGTGGTCAAGGATGTGGAGGAGCTACTCGTAGGGTTTATATTGGTACAACCACTTTGGAAACCTGTTTAACAGTTTCTAAGAGTTAAACATTTATCTACCATATGAGCTAGGTGCTCCACTCTGAAGTAGTTACTCAAGAGAAAAGAAAGCATATGCCCACACAAAGATTTGGTTATGCATGTTCATAGCACCTTATTTATAATAGCCCCAAACTGGAAACAGCCCAAGTGTTCACCAGCGGGTAAACGGATAAATCAGCTGTGGTTCCTCCATAGGGTGGAGTCCTATTCAGCTAAAAAGGGAGTCAGCTATTGACACACAACAGCGTATCTCTAAATAGTCATGCTGAGCAAAAGAAATCAGAAAAAAAGTACATTCTGTATGATTCCATTTGTATAAATTTCTAGAAAATGCCAACTAATTTATAGTGCCAGATCAGTGGCTGGTGGGGATGACAGGAGGCATATGGGAAAACTTTTGGGGGTGATGGGTATGTTCACTCTCTTTGGGTGCTGGTTTCACAGGTATGTCATGTGACAAAACTTATCAACTTGCATACTTTAAATATGTGCAGTTGATTATGTGTCAGTTTTAACTCAATAAAGCTGTTTTTAAAAAAGAAAATAGGCCCTGGCCGGTTGGCTCAGTGGTAGAGCGTCGGCCTGGCGTGCAGGGGACCCAGGTTCGATTCCCGGCCAGGGCACATAGGAGAAGCGCCCATTTGCTTCTCCACCCCCCCCCCTTCCTCTCTGTCTCTCTCTTCCTCTCCCACAGCCAAGGCTCCATTGGAGCAAAGATGGCCCGGGCGCTGGGGATGGCTCCTTGGCCTCTGCCCCAGGCGCTAGAGTGGCTCTGGTCACGGCAGAGCGACGCCCCGGAGGGGCAGAGCATCGCCCCCTGGTGGGCAGAGCGTCGCCCCTGGTGGGCGTTCCGGGTGAATCCCGGTCGGGTGCATGCGAGAGTCTGTCTGACTGTCTCTCCCCATTTCCAGCTTCAGAAAAATACAAAAAAAAGAAAAAAAAGAAAAAGAAAATATAGGTCCTGGCTGGTTGGCTCAGTGGTAGAGCATCGGCCTGGCGTGCGGGAGTCCCGGGTTCGATTCCCAGCCAGGGCACACAGGAGAAGCCTCTGCCTCTCTCTTCCCCTTCCGCAGCCAAGGCTCCATTGGAGCAAAGATGGCCCGGGCGCTGAGGATGGCTCTGTGGCCTCTGCCTCAGGTGCTGGAATGGCTCTGGTTGCAACAGAGTGATGGCCCAGATGGACAGAGCATCGCCCCCTGGTGGACATGCCGGGTGGATCCCAGTCAGGTGTATGCGGGAGTCTGTCTGACTGCCTCCCCCGTTTCCAACTTCAGAAAAATTAAAAAAATTTAAAAAAAGAAAAAAGAAAATATACATGTTTGAAAGCATACTGTGTATACAGTTCTGTCTTCTACATTTTTCTCAGTAGAAGCATATTATGAGCATTTCCCAACGCCATCAAAAATTCTGCTTTTAATGGCTAAATAACATTCTAACATATGGATGCTTTGCAATTTATTTAATCTCTTTTTTGTCAGGTATTTGGATAGTTTGCCTATTTTTCATTCATTTAAATGACACTATGATAAACATGTTATTACATAAAATTTTATGCACTTTTCAGATTACTCATGAAAGCCAGATTGCCAGAAGTTATCGGAGAAGAAATCTGAACTCGTGTATTTTACGTTCTGTGTAGGTTCAGGATTTGGAGCGGCCACCAAAGCGATGTGCATTGGCATGCGGTACTGGAAACCCGAGCGGCTGGCGACCCTCATCGAAGTCAGCATTGAGTGTGGCAGGATGACGCACAACCACCCCACAGGTACTACTGGCGTCGGAACAGGTGCCTGGTGTGTGGTTCTCTGCCCAGCGGACGGGAGTTTTATGTAATCACATCCACTGTTTGGTTTGCTTTTTGTTGGCAGACTTGAGGTTTTACATTTTTATTTATTGATTTTAGAGAGGGGGGAAGAGGGAGCGAGCGAGAGAGAGAAACATTGATTTGTTGTCCCATTTATTTATGCATTCATTGGTTGATAGGCTCTGACCAGGGTATCAAATCTGCAATGTTGGTGTAGTGGGATGATGCTCTAACCTACTGAGCTACACAACCAGGGTGGCAGACTTGTGTTTTTAAATCTTCAGTTCTGCTTAAATTCTATTTTGAACCTAAAAACAGGATTGGCAATAAGTGTGGTGATTTTGGAGAGGATGGGAAAGTCTACCTATCTGACATGTTATCTAAACAAAGCTGAGATCTGGGTTGAGGTCACGTGAGCTAGCATTTCTGTCATGCTGTCAACGTGGAAACCAACCCAGTGATCAGGCATCCTTTGCTGCACCCGGAGGGGGGGGGGGGCAATGCTCTGAGCCGGACAGACCACTCATGGGCTATGTGAGCTGGACCAAGTCACTTAATAACCTGTGTCTCCATTTCCTCACTTGTACAGGGATGATTATGGTATAGGAATCTTGCTCACTTATTGTGTGTGTGAGGATAAAGTGAGTAGAATAATAAAACCTCTTAGCACACACTCACCACAAGGTGTGCACAGTAGGGACAGCAGCATTCTGGGATCTGCTACCACATGTCAATCATACAGAGGGAGGGAAGGTGGGGTAACCCCAGAGCCTTACTGTGAGATAATTTAGAAAGGCAAGTCAGCTCCTAATATTAATAAAAGAATAACTTGAAACTCTTGTATCTGTGACCAGCCCTTAATCATGGTGATGCGGGTGACATGCCCCAGCCCCACCCACCCAGAGGTCCAGAGGCTGCCAGCTGGTCTCTGCTGACTGTTCTCTCCTTTCAAGGTCGCCTTTAGGGGTTACCCTGTGCCTTCCTGGAAAGTACTCTTAAGTGAGTGTACAGTGTGGGTGAAATAAGCGATGAGTAGATACGGTAAAATATGCCAATGAGTTCACCAAAGGCTGTGACAGGTTAAGCCGTGACTTCCACAAATAAGTTCATTAGACCTTTAAAGTTTGCATAGAAAGGCATATAATTCAACCAGCTGGCATCATTGTGAATGGTTAAAAAAGAGTTAACACTGAATATCTGCTAACTAATGGGTTCAACTAGAAGTCAATTAACCATAAAAAACCTTCAAACATGAAAATGTTGAACATTTGGAAATAATAAGATGAATATGAGACTCTGAGTTGAAAACTTAAATGTCTAAAACATTGGCTAATATATTACCCACTCTTATTAAAGAAATGTTGTTTTATATGTTTAATAGCTAAGTCATTTATATATCTCTAGGAAGATGACTGAAAGTGTTTTAAGTGTTTGATTGTACACAATTAACACCAGGTTATACATTGTAAGTCCACTCTCCTATTCAATTTTTGAACCACCTTTGACAACAAGTGCCATAATTTTTATTACAGTGTGCATTTTCCTAGATTCTTGAGCTGAAACACGTCATGAGAAGAGGTGGAGCAATGGTAGGTGGTCAGGACCGTAACTGAACCCTGCGTTTGAGAACTAGGTGCTCATCCTTTGCCCTTGAAATGATCTGTAACTGATGCCTTGAGGAGTGGCCAAAGAGCCACCGAGAGTATCTCAGCAAGATGGCAGTGCCCCGTCTCCGGTGTGCACAGTCTTTAAGTGACTGTGATTATGAGCCAGCCTGGCAAGCACTCATCTGTGCTTAGACTCATCTGTCCCCACAACAATCTTTGCAAGATGGGTATTGTAGAGAGGAAACAAAAGATCAAAATGCGTAAAGTCATTGCCCATGGTCCTACATCTGTTAACGCTGATCCAGCATCCCAGAGCAGGGGTGTGGCCCAGGTGCACTGTGGGACCTCTCTCCCCACCTCCCTCCAGGCTTCCTCGGGTCCCTGTGCACAGCCCTGTTTGCATCTTACGCCATACAAGGAAAGCCACTGGAGCAGTGGGGGAGAGACATGATGAAGACAGTCCCACTGGCTGAAGAATATTGTAAGAAGACCATCCGGCACCTGGCAGGTGAGCCTGGCCTCTTTTCTTGTCACACTCACATTGGCACATAGAAGAAGTTTGATTTTGATTCACACTCAGAGCAAATTTGGACAGACCCATCTCCCAAAGAGGTCGATGTCTATTCTCCTCTTGCTAAAACCAAGAGCACCGCTTAGGGTCTTTGTGAGCAGGAGGACCTTACAGAGAAGGCCTGAAGTATTGCCTGGCCAGAGGGTCGCACCTGCTCAGGAGGACCCCAGGTGTGCACGGAGACTCACAGTGGTGCCAGGAAGAGTGGGGTGCATAAGGCCAGTACTTGAATGTTGTGTTTCATCCAATGTCATTTTGTTAAAACTTTGAGAAGCTACTGTAGGAACTTAACTCTTGTTTATATCAATTCGCCTTTGGTAAAATTGATTTCTTTATACGTCACTTCACTTCCTTATACATCACAGAACCTGTTGAAGATGTTAAGTGAGGGATTTCTGTACTTAGATTTAATTTTCCAAGTCGTCTATAAGTAGCCCCATTTCTCAGAGAGGAACGAGGGATGCCGACACTGCTTTGGGGTCCTGATGGACAGTTGTGCCTAGCCCAACAGAATTAAGTCTCCACACAAAAGCCACAGAAGTCTGTACCCACTGATGACATTAACTCCAAGGAAGTTCCCTCTGTCCCAGCTGACCCAAAACCTGTCATCAAATGGTTTATTCTTTTTGGCTATTAGTGAGGTCAACACAGCCAAAGCAGCCAATCCAGCAAAGGTCCTAGGGGACGACGGTGCTGTTGGCACTTGGACCAGGCAGTGGAGGTGCCTACGAGCTGCCCTCGGACTGCACCCATTTTCCCTTGGGATCCCTGAGGAAAGGCAGGCACAGGACTAGGAAATCCATGGCTTTCTCCTCAGGCGGCCGACCCACAGAGGGACGTGAGCTGCAAGAGGAATGGAGACAGCTCCATGCAGACTTTGATAGTCTTAACTTGTGGAGGAGATTTCTAGAATAAATTACCCAGTTTGTCCTGGAAGAGAGGGAGATGAAGAATTTGAATGTAGGAACAAGGTTGTTGATTTTTCAGAACAGCGTAAGGCTAAAGTCTTAAAACACAAAACCAACAAATTACTTTACTGTCACCCTCCAAGCTGCAGGGACTATACTCTAGAATGCCTTGTGGGAAGCTTCTAGAATCTTTTTAAGGAGACTTTTGCATTTATAAGCTGCCTGGACCTAGTGCTGGAAACACTTTCCCACAAGGTCCCTGTTCCAATGAGAAATGAGAAATCTCTGTGTTCACAGCAAACTGAAGTGTCTCTAAGTAGTTACCCCTCTGTAAACTTAATTATAGAACACAAGTGTCCACACCACACTGTTCATTTCTATTTGGTTTAAGTCATTGTTATCCCTGAGCTCTCTCCAGCCTGGGGAAAGTTGGTCTGTGGTCATTGGGTTAGTCATTTCATTTACCCAAGTAGGGTCACCTTAACTCATCTGAGAGAGACAGGTAAATAGCAGTGTATGAAACCACAGTTACTGCATCATTCACATTATATTAGTGAACATTTCCCCAGACTCCAGTGTCAAAATGGCTTCCCCCAGTGTTTTCTGAAGAACAAATATTCCATGAACAAACATAAAAAGGAAAGTCATTGGTCAGATAATTTTGAGACTTTATTCTTTCTGTTTAATTTTAAAATTTGTTAAACCCAGAGTTTTATGAGCATCTATGGCAGAACCTTTGTTTAATTTAATTTTTTTATTATTTTTATTGGTTAATTACAGTTGCCATTCAATATTATTTTATGTTAGTTTCAGGTGTTCAGCATAGTGGTTAGACATTTATATAATTTACAAAATACCCCTCACCTTCAGTTTAATACCCACCTGGCCCCATATAATATCACAATACTATTGACTATTCTTTATGCTGTACTTTATATCCCCATGACTATTTTATAGCTATACATTTATACATTTTCCCCCATTTGTACTTCTAAATCCCTTTTTAAGAAAATACCCAAAATCGTCCAGAAAAATTATATTCTGTAGATCATCCCCATAAAATACTCTTCCAGAGCCTTCTGCTTAGTCTATGACAACAGCCATTGGCAGCAAAGACAATTAGCAAATTTGTTCCATGTTTCTGTGTTTGAACATCTGCTTCCAAAGTTGACTGGTCATTTGCTTGGGAAGACGCTATGTCTGAGTTTCACCCACACCCAGCATGAGCTCTGTTAGAATTACAGGCCTCTGTAGGGCTAATGGGATCTGTGGATTCCGGTCCTTGCCTTGCTGCTTCTGTCCTTCACTTTTAATCTTATTTCACCAAAATACACCTTAACTGGTCCTCACCATTTGTTCTGTAAATTAGAGGCCAGCCCCTATTTCCAAAGGCCTGTGATTCCCTCAACAGCCTGAAATGTCATCACAGGACCCATCTCAGGCACCTCCTGCTTTCCCTGTGGTTAGAAGGGCTGCTGTGAACACGGCCTCCTTTGTCACCAGCGGCCACCTAGCCCCTGTCTGGCCACTGCTCTGATCTCTGGCTTCCCAACCACAGGCAGACAGCAGGATCTGAGGTTCCTCTTAAGTCAGTTGATTCCCTTGGGCCTTTGTGGCCACTTAACCACTCTACTCTGTTAGCATCCTGGGCAAGCAATGGCACCATGGTTCTGCTTGCTATCAAGGGGCACAAGGTCAAGTGTGCTAGCCCAACCACCAAGTTGAGGGACAACGAAGCCCTCGCGATGTCCTGGGTGCTGAGACCCAGAGCGCCCCTCCTATCCTCCACCAGCAAGTGCCGCTGCTCCCTACTCAGCTCTGAGTCAACATCCTCTTCACCCGTGACCTCAGAAAACTTGCTTCAACACCTCTGGCGGGCTTGACCAGGCGGTGGCGCAGTGGATAGAGCGTCGGACTGGGATGTGAAGGACCCAGGTTCAAGACCCCGAGGTCACCAGCTTTTGCGCAGGTTCATCTGGTTTGAGCAAGGCTCACCAGCTTGAATCCAAGGTCGCTGGCTTGAGCAAGGGGTTACTCGGTCTGCTGTAGCCCCATGGTCAAGGCACATATGAGAAAGCAATCAATGAACAACTAAGGTGTCGCAATGAAAAACTGTGGATTGATGCTTCTCATCTCTCTCCATTCCTGTCTGTCTGTCCCTATCTATTCCTCTCTCTGACTCTCTCTCTCTGTCTCTGTAAAAAAACAAACAAAAAACAAGCAAACAAAACACCCCTGGCGGTTGGATGTCCAGCTGGTAATTAGGAGAAGCCAAATGTCCTGTCTCCCTACCTTGCTGGCAGTATTGAATTAATTAAAAATACAGGTTTAGACTTTTTAAAGAATGCACTTAAAAATATTGCAATTGCTATCTTAGTTTCAGAATATATTTCAAATGACTAGTCAACTTTGAAAGTAGATATTCAAACATAGACTCATGGAACAAATTTGCCAATTGTTTTTGCTGCCGATGGCTGTTGTCATAGACTAAGCAGAAGGCCCTGGAAGAGTGTTTCATGGGGATGATCTACAGAATATAATTTTTCTGGACGATTTTTTTTGCCCCCATCTCCATCTTTCTTGCTATTGTTTCAAAGTAGCTACAAATACAAGCCATTTTGAATTTCTCGAGCCATCCCTAAGGCCAGGTGCCAGGTTCTCCCCCAGACCCCATGCTGGATAATGTCATCCTGTCTTCTGCTCCCTCCCACTCTGCCCACAGCAGCGTTCCCGAGCCCCTCCCCTTGGCCCGGGGCCCCCTCTCCCCTGGCACTGCCCCCGCTAGCTGATGGCTGTCAATCCTGACCAGCCTGTTCTCTATGTTTAGAGTACCAGGAGCACTGGTTTTACTTTGAAGCTAAATGGCAGTTTTACCTGGAGGAGAGAAAAATTAGTGAAGACTCCGAAAGTAAAGCCATCTTTCCTGACCATTATGATGCTGAGGAGAGGGACAAGGTAAGTCTTAGAGTGTCCACAATGGCAGCAGGGGACCAGGAGCTTTCAGGGGCACACTGCCCACAGGGGCCCATGCCGAGAAGTCAGCCTGCACCGGCACTGTGTTATACCTTCTGGGCCCCATGTCTAGTGGGGCTGCCCCAAGCGGTTAAGACGGGTTGAGAAGGCAGCTGCACGTGGGAGGGATCTGTGGTGTGGTGTCCTAACAGCCCTGTCCCAGCTCTCTCAATCTGTGAGCCCAGCTCTAACTCCCCTCAGAGATGGCGTGGCTGGTGTGGTGTCCTAACAGCCCTGTCCCAGCTCTCTCAATCTGTGAGCCCAGCTCTAACTCCCCTCAGAGATGGTGGCGATCTGACATGCTGTCATGTGCTTGTTTATCTGTGCAATGTCTGTCTCCAAAAGGCTGGAATGTGAGAGCCAGGAGAAGTGAGCCTCTCCTGCTCCCCGTCCACCCCAGCCTTGGGGAGGGCCTGGCACACACTGGTGGTGTCCTCAGTGCCCAGCAAGCAAAGGAAAGTCCACTGGACGGGCCCAGGGGGCTCGTGCTCTAAGGCAAACTGATGCAGTTCTCCTTCGGGCCCGTGCCTCTGACCCAGGACTCTTTCTTCAGACCTACAGGAAATGGAGCTCAGAGGGTCGAGGGGGACGACGGGGCCATGATGCCCCCATGATCGCCTACGATGCTCTCCTAGGAGCCAGGAGCAACTGGACAGAGCTCTGCCACCGGGCCATGTTTCATGGAGGTGAGATTTCCTTCTTTAATGGCCGTGGACTTCCAGGAGGCTAGCACCCCCTTCTTGTCTCAAAGCACCTGTCAGGATGTCCAAACCTTCAGGTATGAGGGACCCCCAGAATGTGGGTCCTTCTCCAGGCAGGGCGCCTGCCCCAGTGTACTTGTGCACAAATATCACAAGCCACAGGCAGGTCATGGTGTGGCCTCTGGTGGCCCTGTGTGTCTGAGCTTGGAGAGAACGTGGTGTTTGGGGCCCCCAGGGTACAGGGCTCCTCCCCCTCATGGCTGCTGGTTGAAGAGCATGCAGGTTCCCCTGATGCTGGCTGGGCAGAGGTCTGACTTCCACATCACTATCATCTCACCCATCCCCTCTGCAGACTCTGCAGTCACAGAGAGGTTGCATTGTAGAATCAGGTAGTTCTGGGTTCAAATCCAGTTCCAGTCACAGAGAGGTTGCATTGTAGAATCAGGTAGTTCTGGGTTCAAATCCAGTTCCAGCCTGGCCTTGCTGCGAAGGAAGAGAAAGCTGTTCAATATGGGTGCCAGTCACCGCTGTTATTGAGTAGCCACAATCTCCGTTATAAGGATGGGAGGCTTGCCTCACTCTCTGGTGTGCATTTTCTCCTGTGAGTGTAAAGAGAATGCCTTGTATGTGTAACCTCCTGGTGGGCACAGATTACATCAGTATTAGAGTGACTATTGTTGGAGCAGAATGCTATTCTTGGAGTTGAGATGGTTGAGACATTAGCGCTTCCTGGAGGTCAACATGGGGCTTCTTTGAGAATGTGGGAGCTCCGTCTGGAGGAGGAAGAGCCTAGGAGAGAGTGATAGGAGCCAAGGGCAGCAGCATGGGAGGCCATGGTGGCCATGAGCGTGGGAGGAGGGGACCTTCAGAGTGGCGTAGAGATCCACACAGCTCGACACCCTTAGTTGAGAGCAGGAGGGGGGGCATGCAACAGCGTCCATGCGGTGTAAATAGCTTGTGAGGGAGCCTGGTGGGGACTCTGGCCACCTGGAAAGCCTTAGGGGGGGGGACCTCTCAGACACTCTGTGTGGTCTCCCTGAGCGCCTGGTCCCCAGGACAATGAAGTCATCTGCACACATTGTGTGTTGTCAGAGTGTTTGAGAAGGGAGGAAAGGAGCATAAACACTTGCCCCCTTAACTGAGGACAGCGAAAGCCGCCCAGGGCTCGTGGAGCGCTGCCCAGAGCAAAACTGGGATTTGGCATGGGGTGGGGGGAAGGCTGGGACAGCGCTGGCCTGCTGTGGAGCGATCAGCCCAGTATCTCTAAGACAGGCCTGGGCAAGGAGGCTCTGGTTAGTGTCAAGTTCACAGTGATGTGTCCCTTCCCACCCTGCCCTTGGGGTCCTTGAGAGCCTGTGTTTCCATTCCAGGTGAGAGTGGGGCCACCGGGGCCATCGCAGGCTGCCTGTTTGGGTTGCTCTACGGACTGGACGCTGTTCCCGAAGGCCTGTCCCAGGACCTGGAGCACAAGGAGGAGCTGCTGCATCTGGGCGAAGCTCTTCACCGCCTGTCCACAGAGGAGAAGTAAAGCCATGCCCCTTCTAGGGAGCCCCTTCCAGCTCAGGGTGCCCCGGGGGAGTCCACGTGCAGCGCCCCTCCGACTCTCAGCTCACTGAGAATCCGCGCCTAATTGACCACGCTTATAAAATACATTGTTTGTCCTACAAGAATATTTTTCCTACGCTGACCCAAATCTAGTCCATTATTGAGGTCACACTGGATTTGCTGCCCTCAAACCTCCACGTACAGTGGTTGCAAATAGTCTCTTGGACAATTGGTGTATTTTATTGCCGCATAACAAATGCTATTCGCTCACTCACTTCAACTAACCACAGCGGCTCTGCTCAGAAGGGCCGCCTCCATCTGCAGAACATACCATCACTGTTTCTAGCTCTTAGACGTGCACTTCAGCTACGCCCACCTGCTCGCCCCACGCCCCAGCCAGGCCCGGCCCTCATGGGCACGTGCTACACTCGCATTCTCACTGCCGCATTTACCCAACGAAAGAACAATCAGTATTGGTGCCTTCAGGATGCAGCCAAAAGCACTGCGTTTAACCTGTCAGCCTACTTTTTTAATCACACTAGATCTTAAAAACCAACCTTTTGGAACAACTAAGTGAGGAAATAAAGGGTTCTCATGCTGGCACCCGCATCTTTGTTCTCTGGTCTGCAGCTGTCACACTCGCGTGGGTCAGGTCCACATTGCAGAGGGGGCCTGTGGCCTGCTCCAAGCCGGGTTCACTGATAAGGAAACAGAGCTGTTCCCTGTGACCGATGTTTCTTCCTTTCTGAGAATCTTGAAAAAGAGAACACTTGCTCTTGTTAAAAATAGCCTTGGACACTATCTTTTCAAAGTAGCATCTGGTGTGAATAAAACAGCAGTTGGTAACTGATGTTTAACATGGCGCTTTGGCAGCTTAGCTGGGGCCTATCTTGTTGATGGTAACATTCTTTTCATTGAAAGCTTGCCTCTGAGCACAGCCAGGCGTGGTGCCCAGAGACCTCCGAACGCCAGTACTCGGGGACGCTTGCTTGCAGACACTCAGGCTTCCTGGGACCACCTGACTCCCCCAGCACCCTGCCTCCCGTCCCTGGTCAGCCCTGGTGTCCTGGGCTCTGGAAGCAGGGCAGGATATGTTTTAAATAGAATTTATCACTCCACAGTTCTTAGGAAAGTGTGAAGGCCTCCATCTAGGCTGATGAATGAAGCTGTGGGCCACTGTATACTAAGCACAGTACACCCGCGTGTTGTTCACGTCAGTTTTCTGAATAACTGAACTAACGTTTGCTGATGATGGTGCTTGTCAATCAGAAGAGGTGGAAAGACAGTGCAGGTGAAGGGTTCTCACATCACTTGCCTCTACCACCCAGGGTCCACACCAGGGTGGGTGGGTGTGGAGAAATTAACTGAGTGTTACCTTCCAGGAAAAGAAACTCGGTTAAGGTAAGTTGACACTCTTCCTAGAGGTACATAACACAAGGGCTTACTGTTTTGAAGTGATATCCTGTTTCACCAGCTTACCCTAAAAGTGGCCCTTTCGACTCTGCTCTGCAACAGAGAAGCAGGTCTCTAGGGAATAAGAGCGCAAATGGGTTAGAAGGAAGTTGCTAGGTCTCTATCCTATTGACGATTTAGGAAAATTCAATCCATCCTTAAGAATCAGGGAATGAGTCTATTGACAGAGTGATCATAAATTAAAAAACACAAAGAAAAATTCATGAACATCATAAAATGAGTGAAACTGTTTCCCCACTTCATTTTCCTTTTACAGGGAAGTACCAAAGTTGAAAAAAACAAAACCATAAAAAATAATGAAATAAATTCTGCACTTGCTTGAATTTTTAAAAATGTAATACATGCTGACTTCATTTTTATTATAAAAGTAATACATGCATACAGCTTCAGAAATTACAGCGCATGTGGAAAGCAAGATTCTTCCAAACCTTCAGCTAGACTCCCATTCCCGGGCCCCAGAGGAAGCCATAGCTCATAATGCCTATGTCTCCTTCCAGAAATTTCCTCTGCACGTAAAATCAGGGGTTTATGTATGTTGCACACTTGCATTTGTGTGTTGTATGTACACACACACACACACACAAGATTGCTCTCCACAAATAAGAATTATAGTATTCATCATGGTTTCCTTTTGACATTTTTCACTTAACTGTTTTAAAATATTTTTCAGTATCATCATACATATACCTACCTCAGTCTTTTTAACTGTTACTTTATATTTCACTTATACATATAATCAGATTATGTATGAACTTATACATAATTTATATAATCAGACCCCTATGATGTCATCCTGAAGTTGTTTTCATTTCTTAAGTGGCATTTTTAAACACTGCTCCTTATGTTTATTTTAAAATGTTGCTTCCCCATCTCCCCTAAAAAGAAATTAAACTTCAGCAATAGCACAGTGATTTTTCATTCTAGAATGTATTTTATTTCTAAAATTGAAATACATTGCATATTTTATTGTGTCTGATAGGTTAATTGATGGAGTTTTTTTTTTCTTTGCCTCAGATATGCAAAGTAATGGCACATCTTACAATAAATAGCATGTTCGATCCAAGACTGTTCGTGTTAAACACCATGTGAAATCACAGCCCATGTAAAATCTCAGGCATGGGGGTATTATTAACACTTACTCCCAGGTGACAAGTTAGGATGGCTCAGAGGCAGGAATGGGTCCTGGGGTGTGACTGACCAGATCCTGTTTTTCTCTTATATCTAGAGCCCACACCCCTTTATTCGTGGTCTCATTGCTGGCACAAGACATGGGGATGTGAGGTCTGAATCGGGGACTCTGGATGGGTGGTGACCATGGCTAGGAAGTGTCATGGCCGTCAGGAAGAGTTTGCACTCTGGCCGCCACCTGTGTTCCCAGGGACATGGGGATGTGAGGTCTGAATCGGGGACTCTGGATGGGTGGTGACCATGGCTAGGAAGTGTCGTGGCCGTCAGGAAGAGTTTGCACTCTGCCGCCACCTGTGTTCCCAGGGACAGGCTCACAGCCCCCATGGCCCCCCTATTGGAACAGACTCCCTGTGCTGCTCAGAGGTTTTCAGACTTCAGGCAGATTTTGATTAATTCATGTCCCCAAACTCTTCCGTTTTGCATTTAAATTTCAAATCATTTTCCCCCACATTTTTGTATCTGGAAACCAGATATGGATTTGGCAGATATTTTCACTCCTGTCCAACAGCTGGGGGAAACCCACCCAGGGCTCAGTCACTCGATAAGATCAGAAGATCCCACTCAGAAAGTCCAGTGACCACAGTGCAATTCTGAGCTGCCTCGGCGCCCAGTTCTCTGATGCCACCCCCCATTACTAAGGGTGTTTTCTCTAAACCTGTATTTTCCTTGTAGGAGGTACAGAGATGGGTACTGTTACTACCCCTGTTCTGGAGAGATTCAAGGGGTTGGAGCTGTCAGTGAACAGAGAGTATGGAGGGACTTAAACCTACCCTGTCTGACAAACAAACTCCTGCCTCTTACCCGCCGGCTGGCTACCCTAATTGAGCAGAACTTGACCACAGCCCTGAGTTCTCCCAGGGAGGTCCCTCAGTGAGTTATGAAACCCCAGCAGGCCAAACAGACAAGACTGTGAAAAGCCATCAGATGTGAACTGATGGAACCGGAGATGCCCAAATTAACATCCCCTCCAAACACCTGGGTTCTAAAAACTTCATCATTGAATTTCATTCCAAAGCTCCTTCTTCTATGTCGGAATAACTTTTAAGTAACAGTGCAGGCAGTGTGACTACTTAGAAATAAAGTGTAAGCACTCTCAGAATGTTAGAGGGAAAAATCAACACGGGAAGGAAAATGGCCGTCTCAAGCCTCTGAGTGGGTTCCATGCTCCCCGGTCACTGAACAAGGCTGGCAAGCTGGCAAATGGGAGCTTAAATATGTGCAATAGAAAGTACAGCAGCTCTGGCACCAAGTGCTTGGCCATGACCTCATCTGAATGGGCACAACAGGCACCATGGCGGTGCTCAAGCTGCAGGCAAAAAGATGACACTGGACTGGGCTCATAGCCCATCATCCAACCCATTAGCAGCATCTCTGTCTCAACAACCACCCAACCACCCTCACCCCCAACCACAGGGACATCACACAGGGAGGATGACCCCAGGAACACAGAACCTTCCTCGAGCCCGGAGCGCACCTGGTGGAGACAGGGACATCACACAGGGAGGATGACCCCAGGAACACAGAACCTTCCTCGAGCCCGGAGCTCACCTGGTGGAGACAGCCTCATGTCCTCCCACACGCCTGAGAAACCCAGAGCACTGTGTCCGCCCCCTGGCGCCCGTCCTCCGGGTGTTAGCGCACTGCAAGGTCCTAATGTCACTGCTGACCTAGGGCTTATCTGTGCTCTGAGGGATCTGGGATGCACTAGTCACCCTATGGCTCTGCTTGCTTCCTGTCCCATCCTGATTGTTTTCAAGCACTTTAAACACACAAAAAGTTACAAAAATAGCTCAGAGAACTCCCACATTCCCTTCACCCAGCTCCACCAACTGCTCACACTGGGGGACATTTGCCTTATCATTTTCTCTCCCTCTCAGGGCACACACAGAGATATGCACTCACACAGATGTATACACAGACACACAAAGAGAGCAGTACACTCACAGATACACACACAGAGGTGTACAGACACACACAGAGAGGTGTATACACACACACATGCACACACAGCAGTAGCTGTAATTAAGTATGAGAGGAGTGTCTCAAGAATGCTCAGCTTACTAATTAAATCTCAGGGTCTGGATCAGCATTCAACGTTTGGGGGCCTCAGTCAGCCTGGGTTGGACAGATCCTTCCTTATTCAGCATAGCCAGGGCCATGCCTGTGAGCTTCCTGTGTGTGACCATGAGCTATCCCAGCCCAAAGGGCCACCCATCGTTTTTAGCCAGATTTATTTCCAGGAAAATGAGGAGGTTCAGGGTCTCTGGCTGATTTATTGGCAACTAATAGTTTCAACTGTTAGCTACTTAATCACTAACAGAAAAAGTATGGAATAGTCAACAGAAATTTTTTATTGTGCTTTACTAGGAAAAATGGTTGCTGTTAAAATGATGCTTACAAATTGTGATTAATAGTCAACATTAGAATTGGCCTTATGAGTTCATCGCTGTGACAGGAACACGAACTGGCTCACAGCTGCCCACCCCAGGCTGCTGTCTGGTCTGGTGAGTGATGTGGGTGCCCCCAAAAGGGACCACAGAGTCTTATAATAGAGTTCACCCGCACAAACACATACGTGCCCGCTCTGATTCAGTGACTTTGAAGGTGCAGAGGTCTGTATTGTCAACCTCCTGGGGGATACTGAGAGGCCTCCATGAGACTGGTTGGGCCGCTAGAAAAGGATCCACTGAGCAGGGGCATCTGAACTAGGTTTTGAAGGATGAATAGGAGCTTGTCAAGAGTGTGGCTGTTCCAGGCCAAAAGGCTCAGCATGGGCAGACTGTGGAACCGGGGAAGAGCACAGCATGGCCATGAAACAGGAGTTCGGGAGGCTGAAGCTCCCGGGAAATGGAGTAAGGCTGGGGAAAGAGCCTGGAAGAAGGTGCTGGGTGGGCAAGCAGGACTCGTGGGCAGCAGGGAGTGGTGCTGCTCGAAGCCTGAGGCACACAGACCTGCCGTCCCTCACCCCTGGCACTGACCTGGCCTCAAACAAGGCCCTGCCACAGGCGTTTGCTGAGTGCCTTGCTCTGGCTAGACCTTGCTGACAGCCTAGGGGGAAAGTAGAAAACAAAATGAGTTTCCTGCCGTGCAGAACTTATGTTCTAGTGGGGAAGCCAGGCAAACCCACACACAATGCGTTTGAAACTGCACTGGAATCTCAGAGAATTGTAAATGCTCCATCAACAGTTGTCCCAAGTGATGTGCTGGAGAGCACCGTGGGTTGTGTGCTCAGGGAGTGACCTCAGGAGGGGACATGTGAAGCCCCGAGGGCAAACTGCACTAAGCTGAGGGAATAGTTTGAGCAAAGGTCCTGGGGTAGGAATGAGCTGGGAACACTGGATGGCCAGTGCAGCTGGAGCATAGTATAAGATGGCGTCAGAGGGCCAGATGGGCTGAGCTCGTGGGCCTGAAGAACAAGGTGTCCCTACAGGGAAAGCAGGAGCCCACCTCAGTGGTGATAGTGGACATGGCTCAGAGGGTTATTGTGACATGCACATTGTGCGCATAACTGCACCACTGTCCTGCAAACAACCCAGTGTTTACCCTGGGGCAGGAGTGGCCCAGCGAGATCAGCCCGAGAGTAGAAAGTCACAGGAGCAAGTCTGGCTGACTTCAAGAAGAAGTATTCAGTTCATGGTGGCTGTTAAATACAAATGACTTATTGAAGGTGGTCGTGCCATGTCCATTCTCTTATTACAGTCCCAGGATAGCGTCCTCATCATACACTTACTTCATACTGCCACCAGCTCATGACCAAGGCCACCTTGACAAGGCAGGGCTCACCTAAAAAAAACCTTTATGGTCCTGGTTAGTCTTCTATTCTTTAGCCTATAAATTTTAGAAAAGCATCCTGACCTTCTCCAGGAGTGAAAACATTTCTTAGGTGATTATGAAAGCATACTGGAATGTTTTGAAACTCTACCTGTGGGCTGGTGGATAAAAGCCAGTTGTAATCTATACCTGGGGCTCCAGTAGGCAGCTTGAAGCATCTCTGTGACATTGAGTTCTTGGTGGCTGTTGGCTTAGTGGGATGCTGAGCAATCAAGGTCATTCTGGCTTGAAGACTTCCGCGTGAGGTAGAAGCACTAAGCTGTCAGAACTCTTAACTGACATAGGGGAAGTCCGTGATAATGGACCATAAGAACATATGGCAAAGCCAACCAAGGACGTGGCCCCTTTTGTGTCACTGTCGTGCCACTGCGCTTCCCAGAACAGACAGATGTTCAGCATCGAAACCAGGGCTTGGAGCACGTGGAAAGTGGTCTCTGGTTACTGCGACGTACCACAGACTGACGATAGAGTAATGGATAAAGTCAACCCCGAGCTTCATGTATTCTCCAATTCAAACAAAATCGCCTCCCCTCAAGACAGGAGGTTGACAGGAATTTGACGTCAGCTCCATTCTTCATTCTTCATCGCTCTATTTAGACTGTGGAACTCAGAAGCCTGTTGGCAAAGCATATGAAGTGCAGATGAGCTCATACATGGCTGATCCCTGTGGCCTTTATTCAGACATCTGAATGCTTCCAAAGCACATTGTCAGTGTAAGTATTTCAGCCATCTGAATGACTCAACCTGTGAAGTCATAAAGATGATTGAAATGACCAAGTGAGCAAGTGACTCCAAGCTGGGTTTTCGTCCAGCAACGTGACTAGGCATGTCCCAAAGCTTGTTCCTACCTGGGACCAGGCCAGGCTGTTCCCAGATCCCTCCTGGAAACTGAGGTCCTAGACCCCAAAGGCATGGAGTGAGGATGGCAGACTGGTGCCAAATTCACTGACTCTGCTGCTGTAACCCTTCCCCCTTTATCTGGGCTCTCCTCACAAAACACTCGCCATGAGGGGCTTGTTGATAAAAGTAAACGATGATGTAGGAGGCCCTTGGCACACTGCTTAGTCACAGGTGTGTGATTCAGTCCACAAACGCTTACCAGGGGCCCGTGGCGGGCCAGGCACTGAGCTACGTGTTTTGATCCTGTGTGAAGAGGCTCACGTAATATAGCAGAGATAGATATTAAATAATTCGGTCAAGAATTCCGTATGACTGTGATGAGTGCTGCAAAAGGAAGATTCTGCGGGCAGGGGGGGCTACTCCAGGAGGGGCCGGGGGGGACCCCCTTGACTGGGGGCATTTATGCCGAGACCTAAGCAAGGAAGATGAGGGAAGGTGTGGGGTAGAGTCACAGAAAGAAAGAAGAGCTCTTGAAAGAGGGCAGGATAGCACGATTCGGGCACGATACACAGGGACGGGGTAGGGGAGTTGGCACAGAGTGAGGCTTGGGTCCGGCGGGCCTCGCTGGGAGAAGTTAGTACTCAATTCTAGAAACAGTGGAAGCCGCTGTCTGGGTATGACCTTCACTGGCTTGATGCAGAGAAAGTAGCAGGCAAGAGCAGAGCCGGAGCAAGTGGAGGAGGTTTCTGTGTTGTTGGAGAGGGAAGTAGAAACCGATTTCTCCCATTCGCAGGCAGAGCTCAGCCACGAGTGGCTGTGGGGCATGAGGGGCAAAGATGACTCCGGGGGTGGGAGGTGCCACTTGCCAAGGCGGGGGAAACGGGAGGAGGGATTTATGGTGCAGGGAGTTGATTCAGGCACATGTGACATGTGTCTGTGAGATCTCAAATGTCCAGCCAGTCACTGAGACTTGGGCAGTTCCCTGGGTCGACCCCCACAATAGTCCATGAAGCCGGACACCGATGACATCCTGGTTTTGCATTTAACCCTGTGACCTCCAGCAAGTCAGTGAATATATCCACGGGTAGATTTCCCATGTGTAAGGGGTAAATATCATATCTAGGAGCTAACAAGACACAGTGAGCTGAGTCAGGGTGAGGAGCAGAAGAGCGCACCAGCGGGCCCTGGAAAAGCAGCTGGAGCAGTTCATGACAGAGCATCCCGATGAGTACCATTGAGTTCACCCAGAGGCGCCCACCGCCCGTGTGCCTCTAGAAAATGGAAAATGCCACAACTGAATCAGGCTACCCACCGGGCCATGATACCACCGATCACAACACTCATCTTATTTCAGAAATGTGAGACCTGACAGCTCTCAGGTCGTGGAGCACCTGCGTTAAACAGAGCTTTCCCCCGACACTCCAACACTTAGACACAGGGGCCAGCCCCTGCTCCTCACCATCCCTCAGGAGGACATATATTGAGGGCTCTGGAGGAAGCACCTTAAATACTGTGGCCTGGACCTCTGAGTCCCTGGTGCTGGCTGCTGACAACCCGCCTTCTCGGGTAAAGGAGGTCCCTAGTAACCTGATGCAGCCCTTAGTGAGGGACCTGATCTTAAGAAAGAGAGGCTTTCCCTGTAGACCACCCAGGGGTTCAAGAAAAGGGAGCAGTTTGGCAATGATGCAGGTGCCACAAATGGCTGAAGTGTGATGCCAACCTCCTCAGATAGAGCACGAGGCATCGAAAGCTGATACACAACACAGAAATCGGCCTGCTCATCTGCCTCCCCTAAGCCCCGACACAGGTCCAGGGCCTGTGGGTGGCCTGGGTGCGCCACCGGTTTTGAAGACACAGCCTGGCACCTTCCCAGGTAGGCTTCCCCCTCCTGCCAGCTCTCCGTGAACAGCAAGCCTCCCAGCCTTGTTGATGCTGGAGGGCACCCTTGACCCCTGGGATATATTTTTTTTTTTTTGTATTTTTCTGAAGCTGGAAATGGGGAGAGACAGTCAGACAGACTCCCGCATGCGCCCGACCGGGATCCACCCGGCACGCCCACCAGGGGCGACGCTCTGCCCACCAGGGGGCGATGCTCTGCCCCTCCGGGGCATCGCTCTGTCGCGACCAGAGCCACTCCAGCGCCTGGGGAAGAGGCCAAGGAGCCATCCCCAGCGCCCGGGCCATCTTTGCTCCAATGGAGCCTCAGCTGCGGGAGGGGAAGAGAGAGACAGAGAGGAAGGAGGGGCGGGGGTGGAGAAGCAAATGGGTGCTTCTCCTGTGTGCCCTGGCCGGGAATCGAACCCGGGTCCCCCGCACGCCAGGCTGACACTCTACCGCTGAGCCAACTGGCCAGGGCCGACCCCTGGGATTTTTATGAAGTTGTTACTCCCAGGCCGTGCTGGCTCACACCACGTCGTGGCTTAAGAGTGGGTTCAGATATTGGTTTTGTTTCAGGAGCCTAATCCACTGCTTTGGTTCTCCACATGCACAATTGTCCGTGGTTGAGAAAGATCTCAATCTATCCCAGTGATTCTCAAACTGGGGTTCCTGGGCAGCAGCATCGGCCTCTCAGAAAACTTGTTTGAAATGTAAATTCTTGGCCCCTCAAAGACAGACTAAGTTGGAAATTATGGTGGGGCCGCCCAGCGCTCTGGGTTCTAACGAGTCTTCTCAGTGTCCGAGAATAACTAAATCAGACACTTTCTGTGTGAATTCACTGCATGGATTCTCAGGGAGCCTAAGGAGGCAGAAGTGCAAGATTACATTTGCCGCCCTCTCAAAATTCTCTGTGTTTCAATCCGTGCCCAGGCACTAGGTGGGGTTCCCCAGTGAGGGGTCAGGCTGCTGCAGGATGAACCATCCGTGTCCTGGGGGGGGGGGCATGGAGGGGGAGGGCTGCTGGTGCCCCCCCCCCCTGCACATTAGAGCACAAGTGATCGTAAAAGCTTTTTTAAAAGGATATTTGTATGTGGCTTCTAAAAATAGACCTCTCTTGTTAGATAAATGCATTGAAATACAAAGAGAAAAATATGTTTGTATATTTCCTTCCAGGCTGTTTTCAGTCTCTGTGTGTGTCTGCACATCTCTTAAAAACAAGTTGGGCCAGAATCTACAATACAGCTTTGCAGCTTCCACGCTGCTAACTTTACCTCACGAGCACTTTCCTGTCTTGGATTGAACCCAAGACAGCCTCAGGCCAGGCCAAAGCTCCCAGAAATATGAATGTGCTGTTATCTAAGCAGCCTGGTGTTAGACACTTGGGATATTTCCAAATTTTTAATATTATAATAGCACTGTGAAGACTTTTTGATGCAGTATGTTATCTTTGCTCCATATCCTGATCCATCTCCTAGGAATGAGTAACTAGAATGTGTAACAGCTAGGCTATAATTTTGGGTGCAACTTTACAAAACTACCATCTGGAGAGGCCGGAGATAGTTCTGGCCCACCAGAAAGAAAACTGGCTTTGACAGTGTGGTTGTCAGACAACCCCTCCAGGGCAGGCTGCTCAGGAGGGGTTCTCTCAGCCTGGATGGGGTCTGAGAAGCCCCATCATATATCAAAGGCCCCCACCCTCAAGAGAGCTGTGAGGTCACGGCCTGTCAGTAGCTGGGCTGGGGTGAAGGAATCATGGCAGCCCTGCTGATGAGGGTCTCACAGGGATAAAACGGCTTGGCTGATGGCAGTTGCCTCCCTCAGCCTCAAGGTTTTTCTGGGAGCGTTTTCAAAGGGGTTCGGGAAGGCAGGTCCCAGTAGTGCCCCAGATTCCTTCTCCTCCACTCTGTAGCGAAGCCTACCCCCTCCTGCTCTGGGTTCACCACCCGCTCCCAGGCGTTTCGCCCCAATGACCACCACCCCAAAGCTGAGTCTCCTCCTACCCGCCCAGGGCCGGTGGTCTTACTGATTGCTCTCAGAGGATCGGTCTGGAACTGAGTCTGAATATAACTACAATGCTCACTTCATTTTTTAAACGGCAAGTTAAAGATACACACAGACCCACACAGAGAATTTAAATTCTTTTTTTTTTAAGTAAAAAGAGAGGAGATAAACCGACTCCTACATGCGCCCCAACTGGGATCCACCCAACAATCCCCGTCTAAGGCTCATGCTCAATCAGCCGAGCCGTCCTCAACGCCCGTGCCAGGTGCTCGAACATCGAGCCACTGGCTGCAGGAGGGGGAGAGGGAGAAAAGGGGGAGAGAGAGGGAAAGAGAAGCAGATGGTCACTTCTCATGTGTACCCTGACTGGGGATCGAACCCAAGACAGCCTCAGGCCAGGCCAAAGCTCAATCTACTGAGCCAGCTGGCCAGGGCCAAGAATATAAATTCTTTATGCTTGCTTTTTCCTCATTTATACATGTAAAATAGTGTCCTTTATTAAAAAACTTTTAATACCTTTTGCATGCAAAGTAGCTTTCCAAACTGCTTTCACAAAACTATTTAATGTCAACTATCCAAAGCTCTTAGGAGGATATTAGGTCAGACATGATTGTTATTTGTTAACATTAAAATGTTCATTTATATACTTTGTCTTACCACAAATGTAAAACATTTCACCATCACAGTATCAATGTTATCACTAATAAAAAGCCTACTGATTAAGTTTGAGAAAGAAAGAAAGAAAGACAGAAAGAAAGAGAGAAAGAAAGAAAGAGAGAGAGAGAGAGGGAGGGAGGGAGGGAGGGAGGGAGGGAGGGAGGGAGGGAGGAAGGAGGGAAGGGAAGGGAAGGGAAGGGAGGGAGGAAGAAAGGAAGGTAAGGAGGGAGGGAGGGAGGGAGGGAGGAAGGAAGGAAGGAAGGAAGGAAGGAAGGAAGGAAGGAAGGAAGGAAGGAAGGAAGGAAGGAAGGAAGGAGAAAGAAAGAAAGAAAGAAAGAAAGAAAGAAAGAAAGAAAGAAAGAAAGAAAGAAAGAAAGAAAGAAGAAAGAGTTGCTGTTTGACAAAGAGGGGAACAGTCACCCGCAGAGGTGATGGGCGGCCCTGATCTCTCTGAGTTATTGGTGGAGAGGTACTGGAATGCCAGTCTCTGGTCCCGCTGCTCTGTGCTTCCTCGTGGACTCCTTGGGTATTTAAAATGGGATTGTTCCATAAGAAATGTTTGGGAAAACTGTTAATAAAACCTGTGACTATTGTTGTTTCTTTCTCCCTACAGCCCCAGGAGTGTCAAGATTTGCATCAATAAGACACCTATTGATGCCCAAGCCCTGAAAAAGAAGGCCAGCAAGGTGACCTGCAGCCCAGCTGTCCGTGCCATCCTCAGCAGCCTGCTGCTCTACCTCACCCACCACGAAGACGGGCCCCGGTGGCTGCCTTCTACCGGGAAGGCAAGGCGTGGGGACAGCCAGCTCAGCTGGAAGCCTGAACCCCAAGATGCCAGCCAGCGACCCACACGTTTCCAGCTCCTGCAGGCCAAGTTCATGGGCGCCGGCCGGGAGCCCTGCCTCAAGAAGACCCGGGAGGTGGGAAGGCTGATTTTCAAGGACAAGCAAGGTCCCAGCAGGAGCTTGGTGAGCGCCACCATCAACAAGCTCCTGGAGAAGACCAGGGAAGGGGCTGGCAGTTCAGCACGAGGCCAAGGGCCCCTCGGGGGTGGCAAGCCGCGGTGGGGCCTCCCTGCCGGGAAAAACACTGTGAAAAACATTCTAAAAAAGTTTTTGGCCGCAGAGGAGAAGGAGGCTGAGGAGAAGAGGCTCCGTGAGAAGCCTCCGGCAGAGAGGCCCAAAGCCGCCGGGGGCCTCCTGCCGAAGATCATGGGCAAGAAGAGCTCGGTCCTGTCCAAGCTGCGGGAGAAGTTTGAGCAGAGCAGCTGCCTTTGCTCGGAGGCCAGCGTGCTGCTGCTCCACACGGAGGAGAGAAAGAAGAAGAACCTGCAGAGGAAGAAGGCGCACAAGCCTGAGGCCCGCGTGCTCCGCACGGCCGCCGTGGCCAGCACGTGCATCAGGATGCCCCCTGCTCGCTTCCTGGCCTGCTCCGCGGAGCCCGTGCCAGCCTTCAGCATCGCCACCGTCGTGTGCGGCCCCCGCAGCTGGCTGTCCCACGGCACCCAAGTCAAACACTTGGATCTGGGGCCCATGCCCCCAAAAGAGACAGGCAGGCCTTCCTGTGAGAACAAAACACCAGGAACGGAGCTGCTTAGTGGGGGGCCCTCACAGTCCTTGACACCACAGGCCACGGCTCCCAGCCTGCAGACAGGGTCCCTCGGTGCCGGGCCTGAGGGCGTCCCCGAGCCAGCCCCCTCCCCCGCCTCCCAAAGGGGCGAAGCCCGTCCTGGCTGGGAACCCAGCTTCTCCTCACTCAGACCAGCCAGCCCAGGGCACGCTGGGGCGGCAGACAGTGACAGGGTGGCGGGCCTCCGGGCAGGTGGCCCCGCAGATGACACCCAGTGGGCGAAGGGGGCAAGAACAGGCCTTTGCCCTGGCCCTGCTGCTGAGGGGACAGCGGAGGCCCCTCGGGTGGACCTGATGGTTTGCATTTCAGAGGATGATGAAGAAGGAGTGAGTCCGGACTCAGAGCCAGACCCCCTGTTTGCCATCCAGAAGGCTGTGCCAGAACCGAAAGCGCCAGGACACATCCCGCCGCTCAGCGTGCCCCCAGCCCAGGCTGCCCGGCGCACGCAGCAGGCCTTCGAGCCTCCACAGATAACCGTCAGGCTCCCGGTGGTGCACGACATGCCACTCCCTCCTGCCACCCGGAGGGAGACCTCAGAGAGGGACGACCAGCAGTCTCAGGTTCTGGGAGGTGAGAATGCGGCTGAACACACACACGCGCGGTGTCCCGCGACCACAGAGCGTGGAAGCACCCACGGGGCTGCCGAGGGAGTGAGCGAGCCCGCGGGGGCTCCCGGGAGACCCGGCTTGCCTGCCGGGCAGCACTCGACGGGGGACCCAAGTCTCACGCCGCCTCTCGGGGGTGCCGCCGGCGTGGGTCGTGACATCCCAAGAGCAGCTCCGACACTGGCACCACAGAGTCCCGCGGGAGGAAAGGGACGCCAGCACGGCTCTGGGAATTCAAACACACTCAAGCATCGTGAGGATACTTCAGGAAAGGATGTTTCTGAACTCAGTTACGAGAAGCATCAGTTGCCAGAGTCAGAGGAAATGCTGGTCCGTGCTGAGGGCGCCCCATCACATTGTTCCGCGGCTTCGGGAAATCGTTGGGGAGGAAACAGCCACCCTGCCCCTGGCAACCAGCCTGTGCCGTCTCCCAACCAGGGAAACGCGACGGGAGTCCCAACAGCGCGAGTGGCACCGACCGGGGATTGGACAAGGCCTGAGCATGTGACCACAGTGCACAAGGACATCCCGTGTGCGCAGGAAGGACGCAGGGGACCATCGTTAACTGAGTCGGTCCAGACCCAAAAGATGACCGAAGGGAGCACCAGCCATGATCTAGGTACGAGCAGATCAGTCTCCTTAAATGAAGACCCAACACCAAGTTTCGAAGCCCCAGGACAGGGGATGGCTACAGGGATCACCAAGAGTCACACAGCACTAGCACCGAGTAACGCCATCAAGCCCGAAAAATGTACTCCTGAAAAGCAGAATGCTTTGCCCAAGGGGGAATTCAGCTCCTTGCCGACAAGTCATAGTCTTGTAGCAGAAGATCTCTGTCATGAATCTCAACCCCACCTCTTCTTGTCACCAGGAGGGCCCTTGAGGCACCCCAGCAGCAGAGCAGCGGAGGGTCGCATCTGCAAAGACTTGGGGCGGCACCGGCCTGCGACCTTGGAATTGCTGACCGTTCTTCCGCAGGAGGAGGCTGGCCTCCTACTCATGCCTGATGAGCCCGGCTTGGGGGTTTCGACAGAACCAGCAGCAAGCAAAGTGAACGCTGCAGTTGGAAGCGGAAATACTGCACAAGCAGGTCGTTGGCGTAATAACACAAAGCCCTCAGTTGCAACCTCAAATCACCCCACACCACAGGGAAGTGGCGTAGAGGGGCCTCCACGCCCCAGTTTGGACAAACCGCCATCATCTTCTGAGAAGCAAAAGGCCAAGGATGAGAAGCATGTCATGTCTGAAAAGCAGCTCCCACTTGGTACCGGGGTTTCCCACCAGTTTCCCTCAGTGCCTTCAATAGAAGCAGAAGGTCAGCAGGTGAACAGGGCACCTCAGAAGTGTCCTGACCTGCAGGGACACCTGCTGCCTGCACCCCCCACACAGAAGGGAGTAGCTTCTTCGAACCCAGAGAAAATCAAGCCCAGGGAGAAGCCACTGCCAAGTGCAGGCCTGGCAAGCAGAGAGAAGGAAGTCCCAGGGCCTGCAGGTATGAAGGGTCCTGTCCAGAAGGGAGTACCTCCTTCGAGCCAGAGAACAGCAGTGCATGGCTCTGGAGAGGCTCCGACACAGCCCCAGGATGGCGTGCTGGGGAGTGACGTGGGAACCACTGAAGAGATTTCTTTCCAACACGCTGAGAAAGGTCCAGAACATCCACCAGGGCCGCAGGTGTGGTCTGTAGAGGACCCCTCTGAGCCACACAGCGTTCACACGGAGGATAAACAAGCACCTGTCTGCCCAGAGAGGCAGGCGTGCCCCGCACAGGCCCAGCCTGGCAGGATGGCACCCCACAACTTAACACAGCCCACAAACAACTCAACGGCAGTGGCACCTACCACACATGCAAGTCGGAAGTCCCAGAGACCCACTCCTAGGGGGGGCCAGGGGGCACCTGGTGTGTCACAAAAGGTGGAAGAACACCATCTTCAGGTGGCCAAGAGCCAGAGGTCCTCTTGCCCTGAGCCAGCACAAGGCTCTGCAGTGCCCACGCCCAATGCCCCAGCCCAGGAGGGGTCCCTAGACATCTCTGGGGTCGGAAGAGACACTCTGGATCTCGAACATCAGAGAAAGTCAACACACTTTGCAAAGTACAAAGCCCAAAGCTTCGGTGACCAGAGGTCCTTTGATTTGTCCTTTAGAACAAAAATTATCAGGACCAATGACACGTTCGAACTTCCAAAGTGAAGCCTCCCAGCTTCTGAACCCTGGCGTGTTTTATGACTCAGTTTTTCCCCTCACCTTCAGTCTTACAGTAACTGACCCCGGGAGGATTGATGTCCCACAACTAAGGACACTCTGGCCTGCACGCGGTGTGGAGCTCGGCACCGTGTCCTTAGTGCACATGGGCTTCCTCTCAGGGGACCGGAATGGCGAGAATGAAGATGTATCAGGCTCACCAGGACTTTGTCTCCACAGTTCTTTCTTTACTTTATTTGAGTCAACCACACTTGGAGTTTGTCCAAGCACACACTTCTACCTTTTCACAGAGCAGTATTGTTTCTTCAGTACTTTCACGTTTGGTGCTGAATTTTGCATGCCTTAGTCCCGCCTCTTCTTGGGGGGCTCGGGCAGCTTTGGTCTTTGAGGGCACTTCTGTCCTCGTGGGGCAT
This sequence comes from Saccopteryx leptura, assembly GCF_036850995.1. Lineage (NCBI taxonomy): Eukaryota > Metazoa > Chordata > Mammalia > Chiroptera > Emballonuridae > Saccopteryx > Saccopteryx leptura. The sequence goes on from NC_089506.1 coordinate 36,158,290, forward strand.
CAGCAGGCATACATGTGGCCGGCTTCAGACTGTGGCTCCTGCCTCACTCAGACACAGCCAGTGCAGCCTCTTCGACCTCGCTTGGGCCGGCGAGTCACCCAGAGAGTGCCCCGAGTCACGGTTCATGATGCGAATGCAGAACTTGACCCCGGTAGCCCTGACACATTCTCGAACGATGGTTAAGGGTTTTAGTTTGCTGTAGCAGCTCCCAGGAGTCTGGCCTGGGTCCATGATCTCGACCTGGCCCTGACTATGATCAGGAAGGTGGAGTCAGGACATTGGTGTCTGGGCTCTGGCACATCCTGTTCCTGCTGTGGAAGGCCTGCACCTGGGCCCAGCTGGGCCAGAGCAGAGCCGACCGTGGGAAATGCCTGAGTCTATTACAGAGGAAGGTGAGGAGGCAGAGTCATCCAAGGTGGTTTTCAGCACCGTGTTTCCAGGTGCACAACTCCAAGGAAACTTGCATTTAGAAACTGATGTGGTGAGGTAAACAAAATGTCACACCGTCTCCATCTTTTGCGGTCATATCACAGCAGCCCCTGTGTGGTCGGAGTCCTGTTGAGACACTGGACGGCATTGCAGGCTAATGGCATGAACACAATGCTCTCTTGACCCACCGTTACTCTCCTGAAGAGCACACAGCGTTTTCTACCACTGCCTGAGACAGTATATAGTATTCAAATTTATTTTTAGATTCGAATTTATTTTTAGTCACTAAGATAATGTCTTTTCAGTCTACAATATTTGAATATTGTATAACAGTATAAGGAAGGAAATAAAAATCACCCATAATCACATTAGCTCAAGATAATTTTTGTAACTGTGATGGACTGTTTGTTCTCCAAACTTTTCCCTCAGCTATTTTTCTACAGCACAGACACACTTGGAGTCACGTCTCCTGTACAGTGTTTAAGAGCTTAGTGTTACAGTGCACACATTTGCAGGGACTCGGTTTTTGAAAACCTAACGTGTGTGTGTGTGTGTGCGCGCGCGCACGTGTCGATCATTCTGTGGACACACCTGGGCCTTTTTCAGAAGAAGCTGACGTAGCTCCTCACTGCCCAGAACACTGTTTTTGATGATATGCTCGTGCAGAGGATCGATTTCTGTAGGGTTTTGTTTGTTTTGGGGTTTTTTTTAAGACTTCTTGTTATTAGCTGCCTTTGCAGCTGAGCGAGCCATCCTGGAGGTGCTTTCTTGACGTGTGTGTGGTAATCTTTATTTTCTGATTAGAATGTTCATTTATAGGAGGGTGCTTTGTTTAGTCTTGTTTTGTTTAATTTAATCTTTAACCGGGTCCTTAGTAAGAGCGGGATGTATCAGTTTCCACCCTCTCTGTGGTGAGGTGTCTCCTCTCAGGACAGGTCAGCCACATGTGACAAGAGTGAGGTAAGCAAGAAGCCTGAGGTCCATGCACACCAGCTGTGCTTTGCCCAGGGTCGGGGCTCATTTCCTGACACCCTCCTCTCTTCAAACAGGCAATTAACCTAAAATCTGGCAGATTGGCAACCCCTCAGAGGCAATGTCAGATGAGTGTGAGAGCCACACAGGAGCCCCCAGAATGTGCCCAGCCCAGACTGAGGTGCTGGGTCTCCCCCGGCCACCCCTCAGAGGGCACCTTGGGCTGCTCCTATGAAAAGTAGGGGCAGTCCTCCAGTTTAATCATGAGGGTGTCTGCCTGGTCTGCTAGTTGTTGGCAGCAGGAGCTGGTGTGTGTGACAGGTGCCGACATGGCTGGTGCTGCTCCACTTCTGGTGTCTGGGCACCCGGATGGGGATCCCGACTTCTGGGTGGCGGAGCACTGGGGAGGCGCCTCACTCACTGCATCTTGCTCCTACTTGGAGCTGAGAACTGGCCGTGGACAGGACGGCCATGGGCTCTAGTGCCATCCACCTCCACTGGAGGTTGGGGTGCCCATTCTCTCAGACAGCACGGGCTGCATGAGTTCAAGGTGTCCCTACCCCAAGGGGAAGGCCGCATCTAGTCTGGGGGCCGGCTTCGCAGAGCTGCAAAATCCAGGAGGTTCATGAGACAAATACTCAGCGTTCTAACAAAGGCTACAGACTGTGGGGCATTTCGATACCAATGCCCACACCTGCTCACACCCAGGGGCATCTTCGCCGGAGCCGTGAAGGTGTCTTCCCATCACCGCATCAGGGGGGATACCATCTTATTTATTTTCTTTCTTTCTTTATACTTTGTTTCACAAAGGATTTGAAGCACTTGATGACAGACAGAGGAGATAGAAATACTATACTTACTGCGTGTTCCCTTTGTAAAACAAGAAGCAGTCGGGGTTTGTTGCTATTTTTAAATAGCCCAGAAAGTCCACTGGGGAACGCACAAGGTGGTATTATTTTAAGTGGTGGAAAAAGTGATCGGAATCTCCTCCAGATTGCGGCTTCAGAGAAGTCGGACACTGAGTTCCTCCCTGTGTCTGGCAGGCGCAGGGCAAGCGGTGACCCGGCCAGCAGGCCACCTGCTCACCCCAAGGGGCCTTGCGCTGCTTTCGCCAAATGCGCTTGCAGGTTACACTGCCTGCTGCTGAAGTGGCTCCACAGAAAAGACGCGAGACTCAGAAGACTCAGTGGTGGTCATGTGCATTCACAATGCACGACGGAGCAGTTTACACTGCAGACAGGACTGCCATTTCTGCAAAGGAAGGAACCCTGGGTTGAAATAATCATTGCAGAACGGTGGTGGGCATTTTAAGTAAAATCCACAGTAAACATGTGTGAGCTTTTTAGTTGACATACTTGATTTTGCATATCTGGGTAGCTTACCAACTTACATGTCACCTCAGAATTTTACAGCTCCTTCTACCGTTTTCAGACTCCTCTGTGAGCAGACAAAGGTCTCTCTCTACCCTGCAGGGGAGGGCGGCTCGCAGAGAAGACATATGTGACGGAAAGTCCCGAGTGTGCCCTTGTATTTTAGATGCTCCGTCGGGAATGTCACTGCTTAGAATTTCACAAACTCAGCACCACTTCCTTCATTTTTTAAACGAGGGCATCTTTGCCATTTGAGTTATGCTCTTTTAACTATTGAATCAGGTCTTAACCCGTAGCTCAACGGGCCTTGTTTTATTCTCTTTTGTATACAAACTCTAAAATGAATTTATTAGAAAAAAAAGTACTAAATACATTCTGTTGTATTTTCTTTTGAACTTTTACTAATTTATCCAGCTGGAAATGATTTCAATAAAAGAAAATAAGATACACAGCCTGTTCCAAATCTCTTCCTTGCCTCTGGGGGCTGCAGGAAGGAGGTAGGAATTTGCTCTCAGAGAGCAGCGGTGGGTGTGGCTGAGCCCCAGGCCACAGTATGCAGAGTGGGTCCCACCCCACATGCAGGGCAGAGGTGGGTGCTCCTCCCTCCTGCAGCCTGGGAGGCCTCGCAGTGGGAGGAGAATCCCTTGGGGTAAACTTAGGAAAAACCAGAAGGACTTTTCAGGATTCTACCTAGGCTTGGGAAGAAAATAAAGGAGAGTAAATAAGCTTGCTCCCCAGGCCAGGCCGAGTGAAGGTGGAGCGCAGGCATCAGCAGAGGCGCCCCTGGGACCTGCCCGGGACAGACTGCACAGAAGAGGAGCATGGGAGGCCAGGGGTCAGGGTACAGCAACTCGATGTTCACCTCTGTAAAGCCAGGAGCCACGGCCAGGGCCAGCATCAGAGCAGCCCGGTCCATGCAGGTTCGCATTGGATTCGGACAGTCGGTAAAGAAACAACGGAGCTGTAAAGCCAGTAGCCGCGGCCAGAGCCACTATCAAAACAGCCCGACTCATGCAGGTTCGCATTGGATTCGGACAGTCGGTAAAGAAACCATGGAGCCAAAAACTGGTGGGCCATAGTCTTTAATCTAGCTTGCACCCGGCGGGCAAGTAAAAATACACACTGGGCTCCAAAACCCAGTCACATTCAGTGCTCACAAAGCTACTGATTTATCCGAGTTTCCTAGAATCAAAGGTTTCTAGCTCACCAGCCTTATTTCCCTCAGTTCCCCATCTCCTTCCTTATCCCAGATACAAACTCTGTACAAACTGGCATCTCACTCAGCACTCCGCCATCTTGGCTGCTTCTCCTGGCCTCCTCCACGTGGCCTCCTTTAGCTGCTGGCTCTACTCTCTCCGCTCTCTCATGCTAACCTCAGGAACCCCAGAGCCAAGTCCCGTTCTGCCCCCATTTTATAGTGTAGCTTCACAACCTTTAATCCAATATACATAATAGGGAAGTCTCTAATACAAAGTCACTTCTCTGAGGCATGATAGGATTGTACCACCTTACACCAAAAAGGGTAGGAAAGGCTTAATCCCAAAACCAAGCCCCAGGCTACAAGGATTCTGCCTGCCTTTAGCCCACCCCAACACACATTAATACCACCTGGGCAACTGCCTCCTCGTGTTATCTTTAACAAAGTGAGCATAATACATTTTATCCGCCCAACAGGAGCCACAAACTGGTGGGCCATAGTCTTTAATCCTAGCTTGCATCCGGCAGGCAAGTAAAAACACACACTGGGCTCCAAAACCCACTCACATTCAGTGCTCACAAAGCCACTGACTTATCCGAGTTTCCTAGAATCAAAGGTTTCTAGCTCACCAGCCTTATCCTCCTCAGTTCCCCATCTCCTTCCTCATCCCAGATACAAACTCTACACAAACTGGCATCTCACTCAGCACTCCACCATCTTGGCTGCTTCTCCTGGCCACATGGCCTCTTTCTGCTCTCTGCTCTGCTCTCTCCTCTAATCATCCCAGGAACCAAGAGCGCAAGCTCCCGTTCTACCCCTATTTTATAGTGTAGCTTCACAACCTTCAATCCAATATACATAATAGGGAGGTCTCTAATACAAAGACACTTCTGAGGCATGATTGGATTGTACCGCCCCACATCAAAAAGGGTAGGAAAGGCTTAATCCCAAAACCAAGCCCCAGGCTACAAGGATTCTGCCTGCCTTTAGCCCACCCCAACACACATTAATATCACCTGGGCGATGGCCTCCTTGTGTTATCTTTAACAAAGTGAGCATAATACATTTTATCTGCCCAACAACCTCCCTCCAGGACAGTCAGGGAAGCTGCTGTGCCCTGAGCGGAACCTGGGAGTGTAAGTTCTTAGCATCGGGGGTAGAGAGAGCCCCTTGATCTTCAGAGCAGAACACAAAGCCGGGGAGCCTGGGCCCATCCTGGGGAGGTGAGGCTGGAGCGCTGAGGGCTCTCCTGGAGGAGGGTCTGGGAAGGTCCAGGCACCTCCTGTCCTGAAATGTTCCTTTGCGCTGGAAGCTGCCCAGCAAGAATTTCTGATAAGGATCTGCAGAACAGCCGACTGCTAATTCATTTCTCTCACAGAGGACTGACTGTCTGAGCGGGGGTCCATAGCCCCCCGTGGTGCTGCAGAATTCACTCCAAGGTGAGGAAGCTACCTGTAAAGCCAGAAGCCAAGGCCAGGGCTACCATCACAGCAGCCTGGCTCATGCAAGTTCGCATTGGATTCGGACAGTCGGCAAAGAAACAACGGAGCCACAAACTGGTGGGCCATAGTCTTTAATTCTAGCTTGCACCCGGCGGGCAAGTAAAACACACACTGGGCTCCAAAACCCACTCACATTCAGTGCTCACAAAGCCACTGACTTATCCGAGTTTCCTAGAATCAAAGGTTTCTAGCTCACCAGCCTTATTCTCCTCAGTTCCCCATCTCCTTCCTCATCCCAGATACAAACTCTACACAAACTGGCATCTCACTCAGCACTCTGCCATCTTGGCTGCTTTTCCTGGCCTACTCCACGTGGCCTCCTTCTGCTCTCTGCTCTGCTCTCTCCTCTAATGATAATCTCAGAAACCAAGAGCGCAAGCTCCTATTCTGCCCCTATTTTATATTGTAGCTTCACAACCTCTAATCCAATATACAAAACAGGGAAGTCTCTAATACAAAGTCTCTAATACAAAGTCACTTCTCTGAGGCACGATTGGATTGTACCACCCTACATCAAAAAGGGTAGAAAAGGCTTAATCCCAAAACCAAGCCCCAGGCTACAAGGATTCTGCCTGCCTTTAGCCCACCCCCAACACACATTAATATCACCTGGGCGACGGCCTCCTCGTGTCATCTTTAACAAAGTGAGCATAATACATTTTATCTGCCCTAACCCTGTGAATGCGTTGGGGTATTTTCTCTAAAAGAACAAAGGGGCCTACAAAAAACTATTTTGACACTCAAGACATTTCTGACACCAAATGTTTGGTTTTTCTACACCAACAGAGTGTCTAATTCTCTGAGACACCAGCTTGAATAGAAGGGTCTTTAGTCGTTGAGCTGGTCCTGGCTTTGGCCCACATGGGGCCTGGAGCTAAAATACAACTGAGGCCTAGATGTTATTGTTGCAGGAAGCAGCCCAATGGAGGAGACACACTCAGATAACTCAATTATTAAAGGAAGGAGAATTTATTAAGCCGGCAGAGCACGTGGGGTTTGCAGCTCCAAAACACGGGCTCTCTGAAGTTGACTTTCTTACAGGTTTTATATCTTTACAGTATCTAAGCAATGTGCATGTGATTTCTTTGTTTAAGGTTTCCCAGGACTCAAGGAGAGGGGAGGGAAATTTTCAGTGGGGTCAGCAAGGGGGACGGGTTTCTAGATCACATACATCGTTACATACAGATCTTGCTGTTCTTGTTTTGTATTGTAACTATGGGATATAGATAATTTATCACTGGCTGACTCGGTTACCCCAGCTGGCTCCTTTCCCTTATATTCTTTTCGTTTCTTCATTCTTGTCGAAGATGAGGTCCTGCCCCTCCTTCCACATTATCTCTAAGGGTGGTGACATTCTACATCTGGCTGTAAATTGCTCAGCCAGTCCATTTAGCTGTTTGTCTCAGTTTCCCTGTCCTACTTGCCAAGGAAGTTCCCTAGCTCCTTTGTAAAGCCAGTAACCACGGCCACTATCACAGCAGCCTGGCCCATGCAGGTTCGCATTGGATTCGGACAGTCGGCAAAGAAACAACGGAGCCACAAACTGGTGGGCCATAGTCTTTAATTCTAGCTTGCACCCGGCGGGCAAGTAAAACACACACTGGGCTCCAAAACCCACTCACATTCAGTGCTCACAAAGCCACTGACTTATCCGAGTTTCCTAGAATCAAAGGTTTCTAGCTCACCAGCCTTATTCTCCTCAGTTCCCCATCTCCTTCCTTATCCCAGATACAAACTCTACACAGACTGGCATCTCACTCAGTACTCTGCCATCTTGGCTGCTTCTCCTGGCCTACTCCACATGGCCTCCTTCTGCTCTCTGCTCTGCTCTCTCCTCTAATGATAATCTCAGGAACCAAGAGCCAAGCTCCCGCTCCGTCCCCATTTTATAGTATAGAAATCCAAACCCTTAATCCAATATACAAAATAGGGAAGTCTCTAATACAAAGTCACTTCACTGAGGCATGATTGGATTGTACCACCCCCATCAAAAAGGGTGGGAAAGGCTTAATCCCAAAACCAAGCCCCAGGTTACAACGATCCCCAACACACATTAATATCACCTGGGTGACGGCCTCCACGTGGGCGGCGTCATCTTTAACAAAGTGAGCATAATACATTTTATCTGCCCAACATCCTTCCTACCCTTTCTCAACAGGACTGCCCGACTCGAGAAGCCAACTGCAGGATCGGGTCCCCAGGTTTCCACACTTCTGTCCAAACTGGCTACAAACCAGAGGTTCCCACGAACCCTTCTTCAGGTTTAATAATTAGCTATAACAACTCCCAGAACTCAGAGAAAGATGTTACTTACTATTACCAGTTTACCATAAGGTACATTATAAAGTTACAAATGAATACATGAATGAAGAGATACATAGGGCCAGGTGGGGAAGGGCCCTGGGTTCAGGAGCTCTGTCTCCATGGGGTTGGGGTGCGTCACCCTCTGCAAGTGAATGTGTTCACTCCAGAAGCTCTCCAACCCACAGTTTAGGGTTTTTATAGACATGACTGGCCCTGGCCAGTTGGTTCAGCGGTAGAGCGTCGGCCTGGCGTGCGGGGGACCCGGGTTCGAGTCCCGGCCAGGGCACATAGGAGAAGCGCCCATTTGCTTCTCCACCCCCCCTTCCTTCCTCTCTGTCTCTCTCTTCCCCTCCTGCAGCCAAGGCTCCATTGGAGCAAAGATGGCCCGGGCGCTGGGGATGGCTCCTTGGCCTCTGCTCCAGGCGCTAGAGTGGCTCTGGTCGCAGCAGAGCGACGCCCCGGAGGGGCAGAGCATCGCCCCCTGGTGGGCAGAGCCTCGCCCCTGGTGGGCGTGCCGGGTGGATCCCGGTCGGGTGCATGCGGGAGTCTGTCTGACTGTCTCTCCCCGTTTCCAGCTTCAGAAAAATACAAAAAAAAAAAAATAGACATGACTGTGTCATCATAAGAAATGTCCAGACTGCCTGACCTGTGGTGGCGCAGTGGATAAAGCGTGGACCTGGAAATGCTGAGGTCACCGGTTCGAAACCCTGGGCTTGCCTGGTCAAGGCACATATGGGAGTTGATGCTTCCAGCTCCTCCCCCCTGTCTCTCTCTCCTCTCTCTCTCTCTGTCTCTCTCTCTCTCCCTCTGTCTCTCCTCTCTAAAATGAATAAATTTTTTGAAAAAGGTAAAAAAAAAAAAAGAAATGTCCAGACTTGTAAGTATTTTTATGAGTTTATTTGAGCCAAACTGTTGACAATTGCTGGGAAGCATATTCTCAATGGATTGATAAAATATTCCGGAAAATGGGCCCTGGCCGGTTGGCTCAGCAGTAGAGAGTCGGCCTGGCGTTCGGGGGACCCAGGTTTGATTCCCGGCCAGGGCACATAGGAGATGCGCCCATTTGCTTCTCCACCCCCCCTCCTTCCTCTCTGTCTCTCTCTTCCCCTCCCGCAGCCGAGGCTCCATTGGAGCAAAGATGGCCCGGGCGCTGGGGATGGCTCCTTGGCCTCTGCCCCAGGCGCTAGAGTGGCTCTGGTCGCGGCAGAGCGACGCCCTGGAGGGGCAGAGCATCGCCCCCTGGTGGGCAGAGCGTCGCCCCTGGTGGGCGTGCTGGGTGGATCCCGGTCGGGCGCATGCGGGAGACTGTCTGACTGTCTCTCCCCGTTTCCAGCTTCAGAAAAATACAAAAAAAAAAAAATCCTAAAAATGGCCATCTTACCACTTATTTCATACATCAGAATCAGGAAGATGTAAGGGGGTTACATGAAATCTACTGGTAAGAGATTAAGGAGGCAGGAGAAAACAAAGCAGGGAAATCTTTGGTACTGGATAAAAAGTAAAAATGTAGCCTGGGATAAAGCATCGACCTGGAAATGCTGAGGTTGCCGGTTTGAAACCCTGGGCTTCCCTGGTCAAGGCACATAGGGGAGTTGATGCTTCCTGCTCCTCTCCCTTCTCTCTCTCTCTCTCTCTCTCTCTCTCTCTCTCTCTCTCTCCCCCCTCTCTAAAAATCAATAAATAAAATATTTAAAAAAAAATTTAAATAAAAAGTAAAAATGTATATACTTAAACTTTTTTCACATAGGCAGGCATAAGATAGTTAACAGTTAACAATTTTTTTTTCTTAAGTGAGAAGCAGGGAGGCAGAGAGACAGACTCCCACATGCGTCCCAACTGGGGATCCACTTGGCGATCCACACAGCAAGCCCCCTACCAGGTGATGCTCTGCCCATCTGAGGCCATTGCTCCATTGCTCGGCAACCAAGCTATTTTAGTGCCTGAGGCAAGGCCATAGAACCATCCTCAGCGCCCAGGGCCAACTTGCTTCAACCAGCCATGGTTGTGGGAGGGGGAGAGAAAGATAAAGAGAAGAAAGAGAGGGAAGGGTGGAGAAGCAGGTGGTCTCTTCTACTGTGTGGCCTGACTGGGAATCAAACCAGGAACATCCACACGCAGGGCTGACACTCTACCACGGAGCCAACCAACCAGGGCCAACAGTTAACAATGAATATGATAATAATAACAATGAAGGAGTGAGTTTGTGGTTCCTGCTCTGGTGGAGTGGCTGCGCCCTGAGGGGGTAGGAAAGGAGATTACTCTTACTTTTCAGAGGTCTGTTATCAGGTATGTTATTGTAGATAGAAAAAACAACTGACTTTTTGTGACCAGTGAAGGAACAAAACCTCAATTCTTGTCTTGCTTGAGAGAAAGAATTCAGTCAAGACACAGTTTAGCAAGCCACGCAAGGGTTTATTGGCCTTGAAGAAATACATCAGGGAGGCCTGAGCGGGCGACTCACTCGTGAGAATAGTGCCCTGATTAGTTATAGACTTTAGGTATTTATGGGCTTTACTTCCTAGACTTTCCCATTCCTGTTTTTCCCCCCTTTTCTTTCTTTCCAGCTTCTTCTCGTTTCTCGGTCTTCATTGTATTATTGTCTGGCTGATACCATATCAGGGAACTGGAGACCATCAGTCTGGGTGTGGTGAGGTAGATCCTGCATTCCAGAAATGCATGGGGACAATTCATTCCCCCCTCTCCTTTGCTTGTCCTGGCTCATATCTAACTAACTACCTCGCCTAACAGTTTCAATTAAGGTAAACATTGATCTTTGTTAGAGAAAAATACAGCCCTAGGACATGACTATCCACCACGAACTACTTTTAGTTAGAAAGTTTTCATTTCAGACCATCCTGGGTGGTTACTTTAGGTCTCTGAGTGTGCAAGGCCACCATGCAGGCCTCCCCTGAGCTGGTCAGGCTCATCCACAATTGGTTGAATCATTGGCCATTGGCAATGAACTCCGTCTCCAGCACCCCGTCCCTCCATCTCTCCCCAGATCTGGTGTGGGGCTAAAACTTCCAACCCACTAATCACAGGGTCAGTCTCCCAGGTGACCAGCCTCTCTCCTCCCAGGGTAACCTGGTACGCAGAAACTCAGGTATGGTTGAAATGGCTTTTTAATGAATAACAAAAGGCGTACCTCCTCACACCATGACTCAGGAAATTCTCACCAGCAAAGACCCCAGTTCCACATGAGGACTGCTGGGGCCCAGCAGCCTTCAGTTCTGTGATCATTATTCACACTTTGTGTCGCTCAGTAGCAAGCATGCGCGGACTGAAGCAGTCTTAGCCAAGAGGTTCCTGCTGTCCATGTGCTGACCACCAGATACCAAACTGTAAGTCCTGTACCTGCAATGTTGGTACAATGTAGAGAATGTCAGTACAGAACATGTAATACTTTTACAATGAGTACACTTGAATTTGAAATTTTAGTTTAATCTTTCATTTCCATTAGTTAAAAAAAGGAGTGAAAATTTTTTCATTTAAGGCCACTCAAACTGTGTTTTCTGCTGCCATCTAGTGGGTATGCCTAAGCAGTGCAGGCATATGTGGTCAATATGTGTTGTCACGTAATTAAATTATGTGTATGAGCTAACAACGGGTTATTTAATCAGCCATTTAATCATTATGAATAACATTTTTATTAGAGTGAAAAAAATATTAATTTAACTTTTTAATGATGAGAAATATATTCATATGCTCCAGCCCTGAATACCATTGAAGGAAATGTTTAACTCATGTTCTTTTCTTCAACTAATTCCTAACTCCTTTCATTCGGGTTCCTCCGACAGGGAGTAGAATGAGAAATAACTAACTCGTTTACCATTCCCCAACCCCCTGACCTAGTTAATGATATCCTCATCTCTCCCTTCCACCTTGCCATGGCCATTTAAACTAGCCAAACGAGAAAAAATAAGATTGGATAGTCAACACTCCAGCCAATGAAGCAAGACCCCGCATCCTAGGGCCTGCGTTAAGAATAGAAACAGAATTTTCCCTCTGTGCGCGTGCTTGCTGTCTGGCTTTCAACAGCGGCAGCACGTCCTTCTGCAGAAGTTACTAAAATTGCCTTGACAAGGTATTTTGTTTCCTCAAGTCTTGCTTAATTCCATCTGTAACACCATGCAGGGCTCACCTGAGCTTGTCAGGTTTAGTTTGTGGCCCCATTTTTCTTTTATTCGTCCACAATAACATGCCTCCTGTATCCATGGAAGAGACCCTGGAAAACAATAACTTGCTAAAATTGGCGTTAACAGTCACCTTAAATGTCACCTTCCGCTAAAGACAAGATTTTGAGGGTGGAGAGTCAGTTACTGTAGATGACCAGCAAAAGAACAGAAAACAAAGGTAAGGTTGTTATGTAGATTTAAAGTCCAGGCCTTTTGCCTGGCCCGGTAGCTCAGTTGGTTAGTGCATTGTCCTGATATACCAAGGTTGCAGGTTCGATTCCCAGTCAGGGCACGTACAAGAGTCAACCAATGAATCCCTAAATAAGTGAAATAACAAATTAATGTTTCTCTTTCTCTCCCAGCCTCTCTCTCTAAAATCAATCAATCAGTTATAGACGAAAAAGGGGCCACACGCTCAACCTGACAAACTCAGGGCAGGCCTGCGTGGTGACACTGAAAACTCAGAGACCTTAAGTAACCACACAGGATAGTCTGAAATTAAAAGTTGCTAATTGAAAGCAGTTCATGGTGGGTAGTCATGTCCTAGGGAGGTATTTTTCTCTAACAAAGGTCAACATTTACCTTAATCAAGCCTGTCTATTGTCTTTTGCATCTACAATAACATACTTGATAACATACTTTCTTTTTCTTATCTTTATATTTATCACTGTTTTCTAAATCAATTTAAATGCAATGAAACATTTTATGACAGGAAATTAAGAAGGGTGTTTTGTACCCTTACCCACCTTCTGTGCCCACTCTTCTAAGGGAGGCATGGGGGCAGCTCAGGGACAAGACTCGCATAACTGTTATCACACACACGACCCTCAGCTAGGACCTCACCAGAAACCTTAGTTCTGGAAGTGCCAGAGCCCAGCTGTTACCATGGCCAGTAGAGGGCCCTGTGGGCTCTGGGTGAGACCAGGCCTGAGATCTGTCACCCAGGGGGGTTTGCTAGGCCTAGAAATGAGTGAGCACAGGAAGATCAGAAACCATGAGACCCTACGCCATTCTGGTGATCACTGCTTTCAACTGTGCCGCACAAAGAGGGTCCCTTTGTGTGGCTCAGCACGAGCACACAGGTTCCTCCAACCCTCCCTGGAGCTGGGCCCTGCACAGTAGAACGGCCCAGGCTCGGGGACACTTTCCTTCCCTTGGGGTTGGAGTTCCAGGGAGCTACTGTGGCCTTGGGACCAGGACGAAGCCCTGTAGCCAGCTGCTGGCTTTGCGTCCTACCTTACTGAAGACTGGCTGCGCGGCCTCAGGAGAGCGACTTGTGTGTGCAGACGTGTTTGTGTGTGGGAGCGTGCCTGGCGGTGGAGATGGAGATCCTCGTGTGCGTGTGTGGACGTGTGCTCCTCAGCTTCCTCTGCTCTGAGATGAGAACCGCAGCACCTATCTCGCGGGGCCCTGTGAGCACTAAGTCAGGCTCGGTGCACGCAGCACAGCGCTGCCTGACACAGCACGGCTCTTACTGTTAGAGAAGTACGGGGCCTCCCACGCTCTGACCAGCAGGGTCACTGGCAGGTGCCAGTCCAGGCTCAGTGCCTCCTCTCTGTGGAAAATGGGAGCTTCTGGCACTGGTCTGGCACACCTGAGCAGAGCGATCGGACCCTCTTTGGGAAACGCTCCTGCCCCTCCCCGCCTTCCCCTGACAGGTGTCAGTTACAGGGGGTTTGCTGTGCCAGCGAGGATGAAAACCCATCGCCTCTGACCTGTTCTCCTGTCTGTGAGATGGTCACAGGCACCAGATTACTCAGCGTCACTGAGCCTCAAGGATAAACAGGGTCACACAGACCACCGCACCATGCCCTTCCAGCAGGAGTAAGTCACCACTCGTCCTCCAAGTGAGTGAACGCTGGAGCAGGCCATCAATGCTCTGCTGAGGACAAACTCATAAACCCCGCCCTTGCGTGCTCCTCCTGCGGAGTCACTTCTAGCTTCTTCCATTCGCTCTCGTGGGAGCCTGCGCACTGAGGGGCTTCTACTTTTCCTGAATCCCGTCAGCTCTCTCGGTCTTATGACCCAATTCATATTTCTCCACACCCTTTCTGAGAAAAATATGCCCTACAGGAGGGTAACCCTCTGTAAGTCTAAGGCTTGTTCCTTGGAAAATTCAATAGGTCTTATGTTGATACTCTTTTTTTTTTTAAGATATGCTTTTCTTTCTCTTTTATTTTTTATTTATTAATCTTATTTTATTTTTATTGATTGATTTCAAAGAGAGAGAGAGAGGGAAACACCAACTGGTTGTTCCACTTATTTATGCATTTATTGATTGATTTTTGTATGTGCCCTGATTGGGGATCAAACTCCTATCCTTGGCCTATCGGGACGATGCTCTAACGAACCAACTACGCTTCCTGGCCAGGGCTGGCTTTTCTTTTCAATGGCTTTGGCAGATGCAGGTTAAAGTGTTCTGTTCTGGCAGGCTCTAATGGAGCCGCTCCTTTCCGACTTTCACCCGGATGGAAGACTCTTGGAGATGTATGGCCCTCACAATTTCCTTCTCCGGGCAGATTTCTTTTCCCTGCACACTGACCCACCAGGAATGTGTCCAGTAGGCTTAAAGAGGAAAACAGAATCAACTGAAATTATGTCTTGAGCACCTCTCGGCAGTAGAAAGGCTATGAGGGATGAAAAACTATTTGAAACCTCTCTGTGCTACAGTGTGGCTGGATCCTGAGGACATTATGTTAATAAAAATAAGCCAGACAGCCTGACCTGTGGTGGCGCAGTGGATAAAGCGTCAACCTGGAAATACTGAGGTTGCCAGTTCAAAACCCTGGGCTTGCCTGGTCAAAGTACATATGGGAGTTGATGCGTTGATGCTTCCTGCTCCTCCCCCCCCCCCTTCTCTATAATAAATAAATAAAATCTTTAAAAAAAAACAAGCCAGACACAAAAGATAAATAGAGACAGAAAGTAAAATGGTGGGTGTCATGGGTTGGGGAGAGAGGGGTCTGAGAGGGTTGTTGAATGGGTGCAGAGTTTCAGTTTGGGGACGTGAGTTTGGGAAATAAATGTGTGGCAGTGATGGTGGCATAACAATGGGAATGTGCTTAGTGACACTAAACTGTACGCTTCAACATGGTTACAGCATTAAATGTTATGTTGAGTATATTTTACCACAATTTTAAAACGGGGGAGAGGTCACTACATGGACCTGGCACTGAGGGACAGGAGGGGATGCATCAAGGTTAGAAGGCTGAGGGACAGCACCCGACAGGAGGAAAGGAGAGGAGGCCACCAGCAGGTCCCTTTTCTGCGGTCGCTTTTGGGAGCAGCTGAGAGCCTGCAGCCCCCACGTGTAAGATGAGGTTGTGCTGCCCAGCCTGGAGGTGGTTGTTGAGAAATGTCAACAAGTCTCTAAAAATAAACACCCTCCGAACTTCTGCCACTCTAGACTGCTCTTTAATCGTTTTTCTCCAAGCAGTGCCTCCAAACAGATCCTGAGAGAGCAGCACAGTTATTTTTCATCGATTTGGTTTCATTGGGCCATTGTGAACAATTTGCTTGACTCTTTACTTGAACGAACAGGAAGTATACAAAATTAGCTTTATGCTCATTTGTTCCTGAGGCCCTTTGCCACAACTTCAACTTAACCAAAAACCTCCAAGGGGTCTGAGAAGATCTTTAGGCTGTTTCATAGATAACTTTAGAAACAACAAAAGAAAGCGAGCTTCTCACTTTGTCTGGCTGAACTTTTTATGACACCTATTTTCCCAAGATTACGCAGATGGTTTTATTTCACTTTCTAAGAAAAAGCTCAGTGGGGAAAAAATATCCGATTGGTAACGAAGCTGAAGTTCACAAAGACCCAGTGCAACTGCTGCAGAAAAGCTAGTAAATACTAAGCTAAAAATACTCCAACTCTGAGTGCTGTCCCTTCCTGTGAGACATACATTCAACTACGGTTACCATAGACTTGGCAGAGAATTGCTATAGAACTGAAGAGGCCTTCAGTAAGAAATCATCACCAAATACCAGTTACTCTGGATATTAAAAACACAGTGGAAGATAGAAACTGTAGTAATTACACATATGGCACCATTATAGTCAAGCCCTGTGCCGACCCTCTTTTTAACATTGATCATTTAGCAGGAACATTATAGGGGATGGCTCGGACATTTAATAGAGGCAAAATGTCATAAAATAAGACAAATCGTCTCTTATGGAGTGAAGCAGGTGAGTTCTTCCAGGACAGTGGTGAGGCCTCGGAGGGCTCCCGGCTGCAGGCCTTCCTTCTTCCAGGACAGTGGTGAGGCCTCGGAGGGCTCCCGGCTGCAGGCCTTCCTTCTTCCAGGACAGTGGTGAGGCCTCGGAGGGCTCCCGGCTGCAGGCCTTCCTTCGAGCCTGGCTGCGGGCTGAGCCGTTTTGAATTCTGTTGGGGAGATGGCAACTCTGCACCCAGGATTCCCATCCTGTCCACAGGGTGACGTCATTGCTAGAAGCAGCTGCTCAGCTGGGGCCACGTTTTCTAGCCCCCTCTGCTTTCAGACCCTATGACAAATGTTCTCCAGTAGAACATGAGCAGAAGTCACACATGTCACAGCCGGGAGGACATGGTTGGAAGCAGGTGTGCACTGTCCCCACGCTCTACCCAAAGCCGCAGGGAACAGTGGAGCCGTAGATGGAACGCTGCCCACCGGCATGTTGGATGCTATGTGAACAAGACACAGGCATCTGCTGTGTGCGATCACATCAAAGGGCACTTGCTATGGAAGCTAACTGATATAAGTGGTTTTCTGATCATAAATATTTGTCAATGACCTGTTCATGGCAACCCAAGACCCTTGGTTGAAATAGATATACCCTGCTTGATGATCAGTTTTCTCTTCTTCAAAAAGAAGCTCGTGTCCTGAGGCTCCAGGGAAAACTACCATGCCCAGAAATACACACACCTTTGTCACCAATTCGATCAAGAGAAATCAACTGTCCAACTCGGCGCTGAACACTCAGAACACAGCCTTCCACTCTCTCTCTCTCTCTCTCTCTCTCTCTCTCTCTCTCTCTCTCTCATAACCACCTGTTCCAATACATTTTTTTCTTTCTCCACCAATCTGCACCTTTTGCCATCAATCAAGTTGTCATATACTCTTTTTTAAATTCATTTTAGAGAGGGAGGGGACAGAGAGAGAAGTTGGGGGGAGGAGCAGGAAGCATCAACTTCCATATGTGCCTTGACCAGGCAAGTCAGGGGTTTCGAACCAAGGACCTTAGCATTCCAGGTCGATGCTTTATCTGCTGTGCCACCACAGGTCAGGCCATGTTGTCATGTATCCTTGGGTCTGCTTCTGGGATCTCTCTTTGGTTCCACTGGTGTACTGAATTGAATAGAGTCCCCCCAAACCTCATATTGTGACCTTATTTGGAAATAGGGTCTTTGCAGATTTAATTAGTTAAGGTGAAGCTATGCTGGATTGAGGCAGGCCCTAAATCCAGGACTGGTATTCTTATGAGAGACATGCAGAGGGAAGAATTCTGTGCAGCCACAAAATAAGAGGTTGGAGTGATGTGTCCACAAGCCAAGGACTGCCAACAGCCACCAGAAGCAAGAGAAGAACCTCCCCCTACAGATGTCAGAAGGAGCATGACACTGCTAGCACCTTTAACTTGGGACTTCTAGTTTCCAGAACTGTGAGAAAATGGACTTCTATTGTTTAAGCCACCAAGTCTGTGGTGCTAGGTTAGAGCAGCCCCAGGAAACAAATCCGATTGGTCAGTCTGTCTATTCTAATGCAAATATCACACTGCTTGAATTATTGTAACTTCATTACTACAAGTCTTGATATCTTATTGGGATGCTCTCTCTCACCTGGCTCTTCTTTAGTGTTATGCCAGTTCTGCTTGGCTCTTTATTCTTCTACATCAATGCAGGTTGATTGGTCAAGCACTGCAGTGTATAGTTTCACATTTAAAAAAGACTGAAGTAAAATTTATGTGCAGTGAAATGCACAGGTCTCAAGTGTACCATTTAGTGAGTTTTGACACATATAACACATTGAGGTCAGCACATTTCCCTTGCCCCAGAAAGTTCCCTCGTTCCCTTCCACATCAGTCTCCAACCCTCCTGGCAGCCACTGTTCCCATTTCAATCACTACAGGTTAGATTCTTATTCTTGAACGTCATACACAAGAACTATATACCCTATATTCTCTTTTGGACTGGGCCCTTTTACTTAGCATAGTATAATACAATTAATTTCAAATTTTAATTTGGGTACACTGAGTAGAATTTATCTAACCACATTTATACTTAGCCTTAAGGTGGTAGAAAGCGTACAGTTTGGTTACTGAGTGAATGTAGGTTGACCATTCAAGAAAGGCTCCAATGTTATGTAGAATGAGAGCCCATTAAAAAGAGTGCATGTGGGCCCTGGCCGGTTGGCTCAGCGGTAGAGCGTCGGCCTAGCGTGCGGGGGACCCTGGTTCGATTCCCGGCCAGGGCACATAGGAGAAGCGCCCATCTGCTTCTCCACCCCCCCTCCTTCCTCTCTGTCTCTCTCTTCCCCTCCCTCAGCCAAGGCTCCATTGGAGCAAAGATGGCCCGGGCGCTGGGGATGGCTCCTTGGCCTCTGCCCCAGGCGCTAGAGTGGCTCTGGTCTCGGCAGAGCCCCCTGGTGGGCAGAGCGTCGCCCGTAGTGGGCGGGTCAGGTGCATGCGGGAGTCTGTCTGTCTGTCTCTCCCCGTTTCCAGCTTCAGAAAAATACAAAAAAAAAGTGCATGTGTGTGTGCATATGTATGTGTCTGTGTTCACGTGTGTGTATATGCCTTTATGCATGTATGTGTGCATGTGTTTCTCTGTGTGTGTACATGTTTGTACTGTTCTATTCCCTGCAAGGATAGAAATTCTGGAAGAAAATATACACAAAAGTCTAACTACCAGATGACCCTGGAAAATGGGAAATAGAGAGTGGTGAGGATCACCTGTTCTTTTGGCCTCAATTCGTATTATTTCAATAGCTTTCAGTAGCATTTATAATTTCATAACAATGTATGTCTGAGGAGTGACCCCCAGGTTTCTGGCTTGGTCAGGTATATTGATTGGTGACGCCCAAAAAGCAAGGTAGGAGCCATGAGAGGAGCACACAGTGTTTGCGGGGAGATGAGCTCAGTTTCTCTGGGTTGAGTAGGAGGCGCCCTCTGGACATTTTGGTAGAATTGTCCAACTGGTTGAAAAGACAGGACTAGAGCTCAGAAAAGGGGTAGGAGCTGGAGGTAAAGGTCTGGGAGTCAGCACTTACTTCGAGAAAGAAAGTGGACTCAGCACTTTCAGATGGAAGCAGAGGCATCGCTTCCCAGGATGGTGTGAGCCTGTGCTTCCCAGGGTGGCTGTCCCCGGGAATCACTTTAGGGAAGTTTTAAAAATCCTCGAGTCAGTGGCCAGTGGCTCAGTGGATAAAACATCAGTGTTGTGTATGGACATCTTGGGTTTGGTTCTCGATCTGGACACACAGGAGAAGCAACCATCTGGTTCTCTCCCCTTCTCTCCCTCTTCCCCTCCCATATTCAGTGGCTTGATTGGTTCAAGCATGCCCTGGGTGCTGAGGATAGCTCAATTGGTCTAAGCGGGTCAGCCTCAGGCACTAAAGATAGCTCAGTACTCAAGCATTAGCCCCAGACAGGTGTATCCTTGACAGGGCACATGTGAGAGTCTATCTACCCACCTCTCACCTAAAAAAAAAAAAAAAAAAAAAGTAACAACCAAATCAATCTGCTTCTAGCCCAGAAAATGTCTCTGGAAAGGTGGGAGAGAAAGAAACAGTTGTGTTATTGAATGAGCATGAAGCCAGACATGGTGTTCATCACAGAGAGCCTGCAAGAGATGCAGACGGAGAGAATACCATCCTTTTGTGTCGTCAAGCTGATATCACCCACAACGGACATGTCGGTTATCTTTATCCAAAGCAGAAATGAAACTCCTGTCTTTTCGACAAGAGGAAGTTGCATAGTGCAGACAAGCTCCTGGGCTAAGGTTCCCCCGACAGGGCCACCCTCTTCCATGTTCACGTTTCAAAGACAAAGCTGCATGCCCATGAAATATCCTGAGATGCAAACCTGACTTAAAGACTGCTTCAGCTTTTAGAGCGTTTCACCTGCATCCCAGAGAGGGAAGAGCATGTGCGGGGTTGTTGTCTAAAGAAAATGCTGATGAGGAGATGGGAGTTATCACTCCTTCTTGGCACTAGCGAAATTTTTTAATTAAAATTTATTTCTCAGATTTGCATTTACCCTGACAGTAATCACAGTGGCTTTGACTTAAATTATTTGACCCACTGATTGAGCATAGAAATCCCTTAGAAGTTTGTGCTCCTCTGTTTAAATACAATTTTGACGTGATTCTAATTCCAGCTTCAAATGTTTATTTTAAAATTAATATTCTAAAGATTGTGTTCCTATTTAAGATTGTTGATGTTACCTTTGTGTATTCAAAACATTCCCCAGTGGCCTTAAAGTGTCCTGGATGTCACTGCTTCCTAACTGAGTAAGTCCCAATACCTCTTCACCTGAAATCCGATTTAAATAGCTGTGTGAGACCACCTTTGCATACAAGGCAGAGGGCACTGTCAACTTTTCTAGTGTGACAGAGAGGCAGGTCAGTGCTCAGATTGTTAGAAATGTCAAAAGAAAAAAAAAACAAGAAACAAAGGACATTTTTGTGTTACCTGACAAATGGCCTCTTAAAAAAATTCTCAAGGAAACAAAGCTCTCCTTACCACTTATGTAAAAGAAATCTGGGTCACCATGTTTTGTCTGCCTTGGGCAATGATTGACATCTAAAATACAAATTCCTGGTCAAATCTGAAGGGCCGATATACACGAATACGTTGTTAGACCATACTGGGTGCCCTGTGTGTGTGTTTTTATTTGCTAAAACTGTCAGCTCTATTTTGGATGTAAGTGAAGTGGGTTTTTCTGTGTCACTTTCATGTTACAAATTTGGGACATTTTTTTCTTTATGTTATCTGTCAAGTTCCAAAGTTAAGAGCATCATTATTATTATTATTATTTTAAATTTAGTGAGAGGAGGGGAGGCAGAGACAGACTCCCGCATGCTCTCTGACCAGGATCCACCAGCAAGCCCCCAGTAGGGGGCAATGCTCTGGCCATCTGGGGCCCTTGCTCTGTTGCACCCAAAGCCATTTTTTAGCACTTGAGATGAGGCCATGGAGCTATCTTCAGTGCCCGGGGCCAACTCGCTCCAATTAAGCCATGGCTGCAGGAGGGGAGGAGAGGAGAGAGAGATTGGGGGGGGGGGGCAAGAAGGAGAAGGGTGGAGAAGCAGATGGGCACTTCTCCTGTGTGCCCTGGCCGGGAATCGAACCTGGGACATCCACATGCCAGGCTGATGCTTGACCACTGAGACAACCGGCCAGGGCCTTTTTATTTTATTTTATTTTTTTAAGTGAGAGAGGGGAAATAGAGAGACAGACTCCCTGCATGTGCCCCAACTGGGATCCACCCAGCAACCCTTGCCTGGGGCTGATATTCCAATCAACTGAGCTATCTCAGTATCCGGGGCTGACGTTCAAACCAATCAAGCCACTGGCTTCAAGAGGGGAAAAGAGAGAAGGAGGAGAGATAGGGGGCAAGAAGCAGATGGTCACTTCTCATGTGTACCTTGACCAGGGATTGAACCTGGGAAGTTCATATACTGGGCTAACATTCTATCCACTGAGCCAACTGGCCAGAGCCATTGTTATTTTTCAACAGTAGAAATATTTATACATTTAAACCACCTAGTTTGTAGTACCCTTTCCCCCAGACAGGGTATCCTTCATCATCACAGATATGACAATCACACACACACACACACACACATACACACGGCCGAGATGAAGCTTTGGCCAATCCTAAAAACAAAAAAGAAAAAAAAAGTAATATTTTTTAATGTGCAGGGCCTTTCAAAGGGTGATTAAATTAAAATGAGGTTATTAAGGCAGGTCCTAATCCTATATGACTGGTGTTCTTATTTGGAAAGGTGATTGGGACACAGACATGCACAGAAGAAAGACCATGTGAAGACACAGGGAGAGACCTGTGGTGGCGCAGTGGATAAAGCATCGACCTGGAATGCTGAGGTCGCTGGGTGTGCCTGGTCAAGGCGCATGTGGGAGTTGATGCTTCCTGCTCCTCCCCCCTTGTGTCTCCCTTCTCTCTCTCTCTCTCTCTCTCTCTCTCTCTCTCTCTCCTTCTTTCTTTCTCTCTCTCTCTCTTAATCCTCTCTCACATGAATAAATAAAATCTTTAAAAAAAATAAAAGAATGAAGACACCGGGAGAGAATGGCTGTTTGTAAGCTCAGGAGAGAGGCCTCAGGAGAAACCAACCCTGTTGTCACCTTGATTTCGGACTTCCAGTCTCCCAGACTATGAGAAAATAAATGCCTTCTGTCCAAGCCACCCAGGCTGTAGTACTTTAATACAGTGGCCTGAGCTAAAACTTGGGGGTTCTATTATGAAAAGAAGAAAAAAAGAGGAAGGGTGGCGCGGACCACCACAGTGTCTGCAAAGGGCGATACCTGTCCTCACCTGGTAGCCTTCTGCCTTTTCCGAGGACTTGTCTGTCGGGACACAGGTTGGTGTAGAGGCCCACTTCCCAGGTCTTGGCAGTACAGATTCCCACCGGCCATCAGGACTTGACAAACAGCCCTGACCAGATAGCTCGGGGTTGCCGGTTGCTCAGAGCATTGTCCCGGAGCTCAAGGTTGCTGGCTCCATCCCCGGTCAGGGCACACTCCTGCTCTCTCCCTTCCGCTCTCTAAAATCAATGAAATAAACATTTAAAAAAAAAAGACAAACAATAACAAAAAGACTGATACATGAGGACCAAGGAGATAAAAGACCAGGGAATAATTAATTTTGACACAGAAGGGGAAGCTAATTTCTCTCTAACTGGATGAACTTCATAATGATGTCACCACAGTTATTTTTTTCATTTTTATATCAGGTAATAATTACTTTTCACAGAAAATATAATAAACGTAGCAATTATTAAAAATAAAATGAAAGAAAGACTTGACAAACAACAAATACTTGGGAGGGGCTTCCTTCATCTGCCCAGAGAGAAGTAACTAACTGCTCCTTCTCCCAAGTTAGAGAATCTTGTACAAAACTTTATTACAGCCTGACCTGTGGTGGCGCAGTGGATAAAGCGTCGACCTGGAAACGCTGAGGTCGCCGGTTTGAAACCCTGGGCTTGCCTGGTCAAGGCACATATGGGAGTTGATGCTTCCTGCTCCTCCCCCCTTCTCTCTCTCTGTCTCTCCTCTCTCTCTCTGTCTTTCCCTCTCCTCTCTAAAATGAATAAATAAATTAAAAAAAAAAGAAAAAGACTGTCATTTAAAAAAAAAACAAAAAAAACTTTATTACAGTTCTCACATAATATCATGCATCGTAATATTTTTCTTTAAAGCATTCATTTTTAACTTACAAAAATAAATCTTGCTTATGGGTAACACTCTCATAAAATTGTCTCGGGAACCAAACTGTAAGTTTTCTGTGATGCTCAGAGCCTACAAAATACCTTACATTCAAATCAGGAATGAAAGAACAAGGGAAGCAAAACAAACCGTAAAAGTCTGGTTTATAAACGATACACAAAACCCATCTCCTTGCTGTACAATCATGCTTCTTGTTTGCACAAGTCTTCCTACAGCTCTAAATTACCCAGGCACAGCAGGGATCAAGAAGACTTTGGACCTGCCATCTCCCTAAACCTGTTTTTCTTCTTTAAAGGTCTTCATGGAAAACTCTAAGGTGATTTCCTGCAAAGCATGCGGGGGATGTGGGGCCCTCTGAACCAGTAATCTTCTCTCAGATAACAACGGACCTGAAGCACCTGACTTTGGGAGGTCTTTCCAGCTTCCCTGCCCTCTGGCTGCGGTGCATTCTTGCCTGCCCTGGTCACCGGACACTTCTCTGTGTATCTTTCCTTCCACTCTTCCGGGAGAGCAGCCCCACTCTTATCTAACTTACTTCCAACATAGAATGCTCACACTCTAGTTTTATTTGGCTCCAAAATACCCTCGGCCTGGAGTACTGCCATCCCACTCAAGTTTAAGACATGTATCCTGTGGTTTGTGTTTCCTGTGGGTCACCGGAGTGGTAGGACCAGGGCTGCTCTTCGAAGCGCTTGTGAAGAAGTGGGTAGGAGGGGAGTGAGGCTGGAACCCTGATACTCATCAGGAGAAGGGTGGGGTTATGGAAAAGAGGGGCCTTGCAGGAGCAAGGAATGGCTGTCAGGACTGCCACTCGGGCTGGAATAGCAGAGCCTGTGTCAACAGGGCTGGAAGCTGGGTAGTTTGGGGGCATAAGATGCTGAGTGCAAGAGACGTGTCAGACATGCACGTAGAAATGGTGACAGGAAGTAGGAAATGGGGTTTGGGCCCCATAGAAAGGTCAGAGCTGGAGGGGTGTTCAGAGTCATTCCCATGGACTGGTAGCAGACTACCAGAGAAGGAAACAGGGCAAGAACAGAGGATGGGGATGGAGAGAACTCACTATGTTTGTTCTGTTTTGTAAGATCCAACAGGTAAAGTAGTGTGGGCAGAGGGGCTGTCCCCATGTTTGTGTAAAATAAGTTGCTCTATCTGCAGATTTGAGCCTGAAGAAGAAAGGACCATTGTTGGGAATGTGCCAAGGAGGTCAGAGCATGGATCAGGGGTTTTTGAAAGAGGCAACACTTTGTCTTTCCAAAGCAAAATACAGTGAACTGAGCCAAAAGCTTGAAGGATTTTCCCATAACCAGCACCCAAGAAAGGTTGGCAGAACTGGTGTTTGGGTTATGCTGACTCAAACACTAAGTTTCCTATAGTCTTCCAGGGTTTGGAGAGGTATGAAAATGGACAGACCAATGCTCCCAATTTAGGGGCAGGTGTATTCCTAAGGTGACCAACTTTTTTACAATGAAAAGGTCAAAAATAAATTGAAGAAAATAATATCATAAATAAAAGAAACATTTTAGCTTGACCAGGTGGTGGCGCAGTGAATAGAGTGTTGGACTGGGATGCAGAGGACCCAGGTTCGAGACCCCTGAGGTTGCCAGCTTGAGTGCAGGCTCATCTGGTTTGAACAAAGCTCACCAGCTTGGACCCAAGGTCACTTGCTTGATCAAGGGGTTACTCAGTCTGCTGAAGGCCCGTGGTCAAGGCACATATGAGAAAGTAATCAATTAACAACTAAGGTGTGGCAACATCTCATCTCTCTCCATTCCTGTCTATCTGTCTGTTCCTACCTATCCCTCTCTCTGACTCTCTCTCTCTGTCTCTGGAAAAAAAGAAAAAAAAAGAAAATGAGTCTATTTTAAAAAAAGAAACATTTTATTCATTGCAATAATAATATACTATAATATGATAAATGCATAATAAAAACATTTGTAATATTTTATATTATAATTATGCTTATATGCCTATTAATTTTTAATAATAATTTTAAGAAAAAAGTACTCATTTAGATACAAATATATCACATCACACGCAATGGATCATCTCTGCATTGATCGAATATGGATCGATTTATAGATTAGTCTTCCAATATCAAAAAGGAGGACATGTAGGAGGACACTTTTCGAGGGAGGATGAAACTTAAAAAAGAAGGACTGTCCTCCCTAAAGGAGGACGATTGGTCACCTTAGTATTCTACAAATTGACTTTCCAGGCTCCTTGTTTAGCCTTCAGATAGAATATTCTTAAAAAAAACAACAACAATGTTAAGCGCCCAGCCTGGCCCAAAGACGTCTGTCAGACTTGCAGTGGAATGCTGAGAACATTTCTACCACACATACAGTGGCTTATGAGTACCTTTCTAAAGAAAGAGCATTAGAGTACCAGAAAGACATTTCCTCAAAGACGGGCTGGCCATGGTGGAGTGGGCTCCAGGCACAGGAAGGGGGTCACATGACATTTGCAGAGAAGGTGTCTTTCTGATTTGCCTGATTGCTTACTGTTCTGAGATCATTACTTTAAAAAAAAGATCCTTGGTGCCCTGGTGCGTAGCACACTGGGTTAGAGCATCATCCTGGTACACCAAGGTTGTGGGTGCAATTCCTGGTCATGCATAAATGACTAGAACAAGTCAATGTTTCTCCCTCCAAACTAAATTTAAAAAAATATATTTTTAAAGATTTTTATTTATTGATGTTAGAAGAGAGAGAGAGAAAGGCAGGGGGAGGAGCTGGAAACATCAGCTCATAGTTGTTTCTTTCTTTTTTTTAAGTGAGAGAACATGCTCAAGAGAGAACAGGCAAGAAGGGAGAGAGATGAGAAGCATCAACTCATAGTTGGGGCACCTTAGTTGTTCATTGATTGCTTTCTCATACATGACTCGACCAAGGAGCTTCAGCCCAGCCAGTGACCCCTTGCTCAAGCCAGTGACCTTCAGCTCAAGCCAGTGACCTTGGGGTTTTAAACCTGGGTCCTCAGCATCCCAGGCTCATGCTCTATCCACTGTGCCACCATCTATCTGGTCAGGCTCCAAGTTGCTTCTTGCATGTGCCTTGACCAGGCAAGCCTGACGCCTTGAACCAATGACCACAGTACTCTAGGTCAATGCCTCGTGCCCTGTGCCACCACAGGTCAGGTTCCAAAATAAATTAAAAAAAAAAAAAAATCCTTTAGATGTGGAGGATTGAGGCTACAAAAGTATTTTAAGTCTTAAAGTATCTTAAATCCCCTTTTTATCTCGCCACATTTTTGATGCAAAATTCAAAACACACTATTTAGGCAAATTTTTGGCCTACCAGACAGGAAAAGCAGTGTAGGCATGGTTTGCATGCCATAGTATTGACATCTCAGTGTGATGGTGAGCAGGACCAAAGGAGATACAATTCAAAAACAGCGCAGTCCTGGAGTATCAAGGGAGGAATGGCTGATACACTGCCTTTGTTCGGTGGTGCTTTCCCCTAGAAGTAAAAGGCGGATGAAGCTGTGTGATCATAACCCTGTTCATCTGTGGCCAGTACTGGGTGTTGACTCATGTTCCCAAGATTCCGGACACCAGCATTAGGGAAGAGGCAGCCAGAGGAGGGAGCCCCAGCTTCTGACAGTTGGGGAGTGGAACAGATGCCTGAGCTGTTAACTCCCAGTCATCCCAGATGGCAATCCTACTAGGGCGCGGCATATCCCTGCATCTGCTGGGTTGTAATAGCCACAGCCAGCCAGTTCTTACCGCACCGTGGCTCCTGGAAGTTGCAATTTTCCTAGGCCCAGCTCATTGCAGTCGGGGTTTGGGGGAGAAGCGAGGCAGGAGGGTTTGGGGAGGTAAGAAGGGACAAGGCAAGGTTCTTGCGTCTGAACGGTAGGCTGAAGAAGAGAGGAAAAAAAAGACTTGCTTTTTCTGCATAAAGCATATAAAAAAGGGCTCACAAGTTAGAACTCTGACCTTTGGACCTGCTGGGCACTGAGGTTTGAAGGAATCTCGGAAAAATGCAAACTGGATTTATCTCCTCCAACCTTTACTCAAGCGTAAGAGGCCTGGGGTTAAGGGGACGCCCCGCCAGCCAGTCGGTTCAGCCAGCCCTGCGGGCCTGGGGCCTCGGGCTCTCGCGGCCCAGACGCCCCCGCCGCGCCCACCCCTGGATCCCCCATCCTGCCTCATCGCCCCCATCCTGTTCCCCATGTCCCCCACCCGTCCCGCTCCACATCTACCCGCCCTGCACTCGGTCCCCCGATTCCCTGGCTCCCAGCGTCTCCTCCCTTCGGGCCTGGAGAAGGACTGGTGGGCAGGTCTACCACCGCTCGCAGGCTCCCGGCTCCTGCAGCCTCCGACTACGCCCTCCCCCGGGGCCGCAGGAGCAGGTGCAACCCCGCGCCCGTGCCCCGGCCCTGGGCCCCCACGCGCCCTCCCCACCTTCCCTCTCCGCTCCCCTCGGCCCCCTCTGCTCTCCGCTCCCCTCGGCCCCCTCTGCTCTCCGCTCCCCTCGGCCCCCTCTGCTCTCCGCTCCCCTCGGCCCCCTCTGCCGGGGCCCCCGCCGCATTCCCACGCGGCTCACCGTCCCCTCCCCTCCCCCACACCGCCTCCCCCTGCCCTGCCCTGCCCTCCCCTCTCTCCAGCGCCGCCCTTCCCCCTCCGCAGCCCTCCCTCAGCCAGCCCCGCCCCCAGCCCCGCCCCCAGCACCGCCTCCCCGCGCCGGTGGCGGGGGAAGGTCCCGGGAGGCGGACTTGGCACCCCCACCCGCCGAGGTCTGGGAGGCTCTGGGCGGCCATCCCCTCTCCTCTGCATGGAGCCCGCGGAGCGCGCACTGGCCGCGCGGGACCGAGTCTCCAGGTGGGCACGCAGGGGCCGGGACGCCCCTGGGGGTGCAGGATTCGGAGATGCGGGGATGGGGCGGTGCAGATTTAGGGGTGCGGGGATGGGACGATGCGGAGGTGGAGGGGCCCGGTGCTCGCGACTCCCTGGGTAGGGGTGCGCCCCCGCTGACCTCGGGCCGCCGACCCTTTCTGCTCCCGGGGAGGGTCCAGGGCGCCCCCTTCTATCGGCGGGTCGGCCACGGCTCCCGACCGGCCCCCGCAGCTCCACGCGGGGACCCACGGGTGGGACAGGACCCTGGGCAGGGCCTGGCTGCTCTGTGCCACAGGTCGCAATGCGTGCGGAACTTTATTCTGTCTTTTTTTTTTTTTTTTAATTGTAGGATTGATCCGTATGGTTTTGAAAGGCCTGAAGATTTTGATTATGCAGCTTATGAAGAATTTTTTTCCACCTATCTGGTGATACTCACTAGAAGAGCAATAAAATGGTCTAAACTTCTAAAGGGAAGTAGTAGTGTCCAGAAAAGTATGACAGGTGAGTTTGAAGTTTGGTCCACATTGCACTCAACCAATCAATAGGTCACTGGCTGAGAAATGCTTCTGGGAAGAGAGGGGTTCAGGGTTCCTTAGGCCCCTAATGCTGGGGGTCTGCCTGGAGTCTGGCATCTCTCCTAGGGATCCAGAGATCAGGAAGTCAGTCACAAGTCAGGTGCATGTCTTAGGTAGGCTCGCAGCAGAGGCTCAAACCTTTGAATTCAGCTAGACCTGCACTTTTAAAGTACAGGGCTGTCCTTTCTTTTGAGATGGGCCTGCTTGCTTTCCAGAAGAAAATTAATTTCCTGCTTCTCAAAATGAGATTGGCCAGGGCTCTCTACTTGTCCACGCCTGTGACAACAACAACAACGCCCTCCTCCCTGCTTCCCTCACTGGACCCCTCCTCACCTGTTCTCCTTCCCTCCCTCCCTCCCTCCCTCCCGGCTGAGGCCTCCCTCCTCAGGTGTCTCCTCTGTTCCTCCAGCACAGCTGTGCTTTGCACCTGCCTCCCCTTGACCTTCTTCCCCAGCCCTCCCCCTGCCTCTCAACCTGAGCCTGAGCTTTTCAGGTGCTCAGTTCCACGAGGCCTTCCTGAGCTCCTCTCTGGAGTGGCATTCCCATCACACCGCACATTCACACATTGTTTACATTGTTTACACCCCCCCTCCACTTACTTCCTCCTTGCTGTCTAACGCAGAAGGGGATCTTATTTATTTTATCATTTGTTTCCCCTGCTGGAGTCAAAGATCCCTCTCTGCTGGCAGGGGTTGGCCAGGATAATTGCTTTAGGATTTGTTAAATGAACAAATGAAGTGTTTAGTTGGTAATTGCTGAGCAAGTGGAAGGGTGTTGGTAAGAGTGTGCCCCTTGGTGGGAGTTAAGGGAACTCAGACAAATGGCACAGAAGGGTATGTAGGGCTTTCCTGAAACAGGACATTAGTGACAATTAGGGGGTCAGGAGAAGGGTCAGTTGCAAGGAACAAAGCTGTGTAACCACAGCATTAGGAAAATGTGCTTAGAAGGGGCCAGAGATGGAGCCAGGGGACCCTGCACAGGGCCACATGTAGCTATACCTCACGTGGGCCAGGCAGAGAGAAGTAACTGTAAAAGGATTTATAAGCAAGGGGGTGAAGAGATTCCATTTTGTTTCTAAAATAGTGAATTTCCCAGCACACAGTAGGTGCTTGGGAAATATTTATGGAGTTGACTGAGAGGGCTGGGTGTAGGCCGGTGGATCCGGAAACTCGCTGTCTGGTCGGGAAGGGATCCGGAAGCTGTCCCAAGATACTGGACAGCTGTCCTTCTTCAAGGCTATTACTGATAGGGTGCTTAGTAGAAACTCAGGCAAATTAGCATTTCATAAAGTCATTTGGAAGGGCTCTTAAGGTTGATCCTTTGTTGATTTACAGATCTTTGAAGTGAACATCCTATGTACCGTCCTGATTCCATCCCTGCGTGGCCCCTGTGTGTTAAAATGTTTCACGTTAACAGCGCATCTGCCTTTAATTTTTCCTTTTGATTTATTCTTAAAAGTTGACTGGTTATTTTGTTTTAAAAAGTTACAAGTATATAAAGTAAACATAATTTATGTCCATAGTAAAATGTCTCAATCGTTTTACTAAAAGATGTAAAGTGACATTGTTTCTTTTTTGTGCTAGGCCCTAGTCTCCTATAGAGGTGATGACTGGTGACTGTCCTTACGTCTCTGCCAGGAACAGGGTGTGCACACACATGAGTGCGTGCATGCACCTTGTGTACAAAAGGCAGCAATCACACCCATGGGGCTGCAGTTTGCTTTTATTGCAGGCGAAGGCCTACTATTCAATATGATTAACTCTGGACTACTGACCCAGAGATCATTTAAATCAAAGAATCTCTATAAGTTGTACCTATATGTATAGACCTTTTGTATTTACACAAAACACAAACACATGTACATTCTGCCATCTTTGGTTTTTGTCATTCGATTCTATCCTGTCATGTCCTTTCTTTTAGATAGGTTGGGTCCTGTAATTTAAATTTTGTATCTTTCCTAAAGAAAGCACATTCTCAATTCATTGTCTCAATTTTCCAATATTGGTTTTTTCCAAGTAAAGCAATCTGGCCTGACCAGGTGGTGGAGCAGTGGACAGAGCATAGGCCTGGGATGCTGAAGACCCAGATTCAAAACCCTGAGGTCTTCAGCTTGAGCACAGGTTCACCATCTTGAGTGCAGGGTTGCCGGCTTGAGCCTGGGATCATAGACATGACCCCATGGTCCCTGGCATGAGCGCAAAGGTCGCTGGCTTGAGCCCAAGGTTGCTGGCTTCACTGGCTCAGCTGGAGCTCACCCCCACCCCATCAAGGCACATATGAGAAGCAATCAATGAACAACTAAAGTGCTGCAAAAAAAATTGATGCTTCTCATCTCTCTCCCTTCCTGTCTCTCTAACTTGTCTCTGTCTCTCTCTCTCTCTGTCTCTCTCTCTCTCCCTCTCCTTCTCTCGCTTGCTAAAAAAAAGAAAAATGTAATCTGAATACAGCCTGACAAGGCAGTGGCGCAGTGGATAGAGCATCGAACTGGAACATGGAGGACCCAGGTTCAAAACCCTGAGGTTGCCTGCTTGAGCGTGGCCTCATTCGGCTTGAGCACAGGCTCACCAGCTTGAGCATGTGGTCTCTGGCTTGAGCGTGGGATCATAGACATGACCCAGTGGTCGCTGGCTTGAGCCCAAAGGTCGCTGGCTTGAAACCCAAGGTCACTGGCTTGAACCCAAGGTCGCTGGCTTGGGCAAGGGGTCACTGAGTCTGCTGTAGCCCCCTGTTCAAGGCACATATGAAAAAGCAATCAATGAATAACTAAGGAGGAATTGATGCTTCTCATCTCTCTCCCTTCATGTCTGTCTGTTCCTATCTGTTTCTCTGTCTGTCAAAAAAAATCTGAAAATAGACTCCTCCCAGATCATTGTTCTTGATACTTGTTTGGAGGTTCTAGCAGGGGAGCGCAGCTACTCGTATACCCTTGACCGAAGAACGGTCCTCTCCTCTAGCGGGGAAGGTCGTCCTCTTTGACTGAGCGCACAGCTTTGGGAGGGACACACATGGAGCGGGGAGGGAGGAAGGGACACCCGCCTAGCCAGCCAGATCAGCCGAATCAACCCTGGCGATCAGTGGGGTGACAGATGTCGCAGCCAGATCGCCCTCACATCCAGCAGATCATTATTCTTTTCCCCATTTTGCAGTTATCTTACACCTGATTCAAGATTCAGTTTTGTTTTTGCTCTGAGTACCTATCTCTTTTAACTCTTTCTAAAAATTTAGCTTGAAAGTTTATTTCTTTTTTGCTTTAGTATTCTTCAATGTATGTAATGTTAGTTAAACTATATGATTATGGTAACCAGTGTCACTGGGTAACAGTTTAGGGGCAAATAGATTTGATTCCTGGTGAGCCTTCAGCCTGGGGGATGGGATTCAGTGTCAAGGTGAGCTGGAGAGTCTAGGGGCCTGATGTTGTTTCTGGAAGTGAGGACACCGATTTGTTCAATGAGAGCATGTGGTGTGGCCTCACACAGTTCTGTGATCCAGGGTGTCGCCACTGGAGCTTGGTATAGTTTCCGGGTGTGACGGTCAGGGAACCAGTTAGAGAGTGGGCTGTCAGGCATAAACAGGACTGGACAAGTTATTCTAGACACGGGAATCCAGTTTTTTCCTGCCACGTATTCTAGGCTGACTGTAGTGTAGTCAGGAATGAGACATCCTGGGGAGAGATCACATGGTGAGGGATTCTGGTCCTGCAGTGGATGTTTATAGCCAAGGAGCTCAGTCTCGAAACCCCACCCTAGAATATCAGTGAGCATACCTTGAAATCTTCCTCTGAACCTGTTCTTCCATCTTATCTCACTTTTTTGGTCCTACTGTGTGTTTTC
The DNA here is from genome assembly GCF_036850995.1 of Saccopteryx leptura. NCBI lineage: Eukaryota > Metazoa > Chordata > Mammalia > Chiroptera > Emballonuridae > Saccopteryx > Saccopteryx leptura. The sequence goes on from NC_089506.1 coordinate 36,190,926, forward strand.
TCTTTGAGGGGGATTTTCATCTGTATTGCCTATTTTAGCATCCCCAGAAACACAAGTGTCTACAAATCTTGATACTCAGCATATGTTCAGATAACTCATGCTGCTTGATTATGCTATTTGGGGATATGATGAATATTTTTATTTTTTTATAAGCAAATATCCAACAGGAACCCTAAGACTGCTTGCTCTTCCCCCCTCAACCTTGAAGACCAAGTTCAACAAACTTAGTCCTAACTTGGCCACACTCCTGTCCTTATTCCTGTTCATTTTCTATCTTGGTAACCCTACAAGGGAAAAAATCTCATAGCCAGTTGCTTTTTCTAGATCTCCCTAGTGGCTTAGAATATCAGCATCATCTAAATTAGAAATAAATTACAAAAACATGTTTTCAAAGACATTTCAACTTTGTTGGGGCAGAGAGTTGAAGGTTAATTCTCTGGGGTCCAGCTTCATTTTTAAAAATTTCCCTCTTCTTTTTTCTTTATATTCTATTCTGCAAATGTCAGTTTTGCCTGTGAACGAGCCCTGCCCTTGGGAAAGTATCAGTGTCTCAGGCCAAGTAAACTATTTTCATTCTTTTCTGAACATTGTAAATTCATAGAATAAACATCAGAAAGTAGCAAAAGTGTTTGTTCTCCAACTTCTGGGTATTTTTACCACTGTTACAACAGCCATGATTCATTGAGCTCTGACTATATTTCACATACTAGGTTGAGGGCTTTATTTCTATTTTATAGATGAGAAAACTAAGACCTGCTCAGGATTTGGAGCTAATAACTCACAGGAGAGCCAATGGTCTAACATCATAGTGAGAATTTTAACCACTTTCCCTTTCCCCTATTTTACTTAATATACAATATTTTAAAATTTGCAGGCCCTGGCTGGTTGGTTCAGTGCATAGAGCATCGACCCAGTGTGCGAATGTCCTGGATTCGATCTCTGGTCAGGGCACACATGAGAAGTGACCATCTGCTTCTCTTCCCCTCCCTCTTCCCCCTCTCTCTCTCTTTTCCTCTCACAGCCAGTGACTAAGTTAGTCTGAGCATCAGCCTCAGGCACTGAGTATAGCTTGCTTGATGCAAGCATTGACCCCAGACAGGAGAAATATGATGTATCTCTCCACTTATTTGGTGGATCCTGGTTTGAGAGCATGTAGGAGACTGTCTATCTCCCCTCCTCTCACTTAACAATAAAATTAACTTGTAGAATTTATAGTGAAATTCACTTTTATTGGTTTATAATTCTATGAGTTTAGAGAAACCCATAGAATCATATAACCTCATCACAAGCAATATTCAAAGCAGTCTATCACCTTCAGAATTTCCTTCTGCTGTCCCTTTGTGGACAGTCCCTGCCCCTACCCCAGGCCACCAGTGATCTCTCCATTCCTGTAGTTCAGCCATCAGAAGATCTCCTGTAAATGGGATAATACATCTTATAGCAGGAATAGTCAACCATTTTATACCTACCACCCACTTTTGTATCTCTGTTAGTAGTAAAATTTTCTAACCACCCACTGGTTCCACAGTAATGGTGATTTATAAAGTAGGGAAGTAACTTTACTTTATAAAATTTATAAAGCATAGTTACAGCAAGTTAAAGCATATAATAACAATTACTTACCAAGTACTTTATGTCGGATTTTCACTAAGTTTGGCAGAATAAATCTTTATAAAACAATTTACTATAGTTAAATCTATCTTTTAATTTATACTTTGGTTGCTCAGCTACCACCCACCATGAAAGCTGGAACATCCACTAGTGGGCGGTAGGAACCAGGCTGACTACCACTGCCTTATAGCCTTTGTGTCTAGCTTCTTTCAATTAACAATACATTTGAGATATATCCATGATCTTGGGTGTATCAATAGTTCATTCTATTTTGCTGAGGAATATTTCATTGTATGGTGTACTATTTATTTTTTTATCTGTTCAGACAAAAGGAATTTGGGATATATAAAGCCAACATTATACATATATACCTACCTATAGGTTTTTGCATGAATTAAAGCTTTCATTTCTCTTGGGAAAATACGTAGGAGTGAGAATCCTTGGTCATATGGTAACTGTACATTTTATTTGTAAGAAATTCTAAACTGTCTTTCCAAAGCAATTGCACAATTTTTCATTCCCACCACCAATGAATGAGAGTTCCTGCTGGGTCACATTCTTGCCAGCACTTAATATTATTGGCATTTTTTATTTTGGCCATTCTTTGTTGGAAAGACTGTCCTATCTCCATTGAAGTTCCTTTTCAACTTTGTCAAAAAGAAATTGATTTTATTTGTGTGGGTCTATTTCTGGATTTTTTCTTATATTCTATTAATCAATGCATACCTCCTTTTACCAGTAACCACAAGGTCTTGATTATTTTAAGTCTATGTAAGCCTTAAGATCAGATAGTATGACTCCTCCAATTTCATTTCAAAATTGTTTTGGTTCTTCCAGTTTCTTTGCCTTTCCACATAAATTTTACAAATAGCTTATCATACCAAGTAAATATTTCTCCTGGAACGTGAATAAGCATGCATTGAATTTATAGATACGTTTGGGAAGAATTGGCATCTTAACAATATTGAATCTTCCAATCCATGGACATAGTATACATATATATATATGGTGTATCTCTCCACTTATTTAGGTCTTCTCTGACTTCTTTTACAGCATTCAGCACTCAGATCCTGCAGCTACTTTGTTAGATTTATATCTAAGTATTTCTCTTTTTGTCTTTGGAAATGACTTTATTTTCATTATTTTGGTTTCAGTTCTTGTTAGTGGGTAGAACTACTATTGATTTTTGCACATACTTTCCTTTTGCTACCATCTAAATTAGAATAGTCCCCACCTGCTTTGGGACTGACCCTTCCCCTTGCTGGTCAGCAAATAATGTTTAATAACCCTTTCAGGGTATTTCTGGTTAGGTTGCCCTTCGAGGGGTCATGAGACCTACAGCCAATCTTCAGTATAAATAATACTAAGTTGAAGAGAAGTTCAGGCTAAATTATTAGTGTCTTTGATAGATTTAAAAATAAAACAAAGCTTATGCTTTTCATGTTCTATAACAGTGTAAATAGATCAAGTATTGAGAAATATTTTTACTGAGATATGATCCTCCAATGTGCATTTAAACTGGCAAAGAAGGTTTCTTAAGTTGTTGGGGGTTTTTTTTGGCTTTAAGTGGATGATCTTTATTTATTTGCTTGCTTGTTTATTATTATTTTTAATTAAGTGAGAGGCAGAGACAGATTCCTGCATGCACTCCAACCAGGATCCACCTGGCAAGCCCCCTACCAGAGGATACTCTACCCTTCTGGGCCGCTGCTCAGTTGCTCAGCAGTCGAGCTATTTTAATGCCTGAGGCAAGGTCATGGAGCCATCCTTAGTGCCTGAGGTCAACTTTACTCAAACCATTAAAGCCAGGGCTGCAGAAGGCGAAAAGAGAGAGAGAGAGAGAAATATGGGGGGAGGGGTGGAGAAGCAAATGGTTGCTTCTCCTGCGTGCCCTGACAAAAATCAAACCTGGGACACACCAGGCCCACGCTCTACTGCTGAGCCAAGGCCTAAGTGTATGATCTTAAAGTCTGTTCTTTCCTTCTTCTGGATCTTCCCTTGTCATCCTTGCATCATTCTATGAATATTTAGTGTGCATTTAATGCCTCCCACATGCCCTCCTGGGGTTCCCATTTTAAGGTGTTCATGTACAGATGATCATCAGTTATGGGTCACCTTCTGAGTTAAGGTTTTATCAATAGTGCTTTTCCTGACTGTAACCTAGAATGTTATTCCTATAATATTTTTCTGTTAAGTGCAGTTGGTGCCTCATATATATCTTTTTTTTTTGTATTTTTTTTTTCTGAAGTTGGAAACGGGGAGGCAGTCAGACAGACTCCTGCATGCACCCGACTGGGATCCACCCGGCATGCCCACCAGGGGGCGATGTTCTGCCCATCTGGGGCGTCGCTCTATTGTAACCAGAGCCACTCTAGCGCCTGAGGCAGAGGCCACAGAGCCATCCTCAGCACCCAGGCCAACTTTGCTCCAATGGAGCCTTGGCTGCGGGAGGGAAAGAGAGAGACAGAGAGGAAGGGGAGGGGGAGGGGTGGAGAAGCAGATGGGGCGCTTCTCCTGTGTGCCCTGGCCGGGAATTGAACCCGGGACTTCTGCACACCAGGCCGACACTCTACCACTGAGCCAACCGGCCAGGGCCTCATATATTTTTTTTAATGGCAACTTGTGGAGTTTCACTAATTGCATTAGCTCCCCCCCAAAGTGTGAGTTTAAAATAATAATGTTTATAATATAATATCAAAGGAAAACAAGGCTGTGAGTATTTGCTTTAAAAATGGAACAGTCATGCCTGACCAGGCGGTAGCGCAGTGGATAGAGCGTCAGACTGGGATGTGAGGACCCAGGTTCGAGACCCTGAGCTCGCCAACTTGAGCGTGGGCTCATCTGGGTTGAGCAAGGCTCACCAGCTAGAGCCCAAAGTCGCTGGTTCGAGCAAGGGGTCACTCAGTCTGCTGTAGCCCCCCGATCAAGACACATATGAGAAAGCAATCAATGAACAACTAAAGAACCGCAGCGAAGAATTGATGTCTCTCATCTCTCTCCCTTCCTATCTGTCTGTCCCTATTTGTCCCTATCTCTGACTCTCCCTGTCTCTGCCACAAAAAAAAAAGAAAAAAAAAAGAAAAAAAGGAACAGTCATTAAAAGCATAACATACACTGCTGGGCTTACCATAATTAATTTGAATATTAGTTTTACAAATCTCTTCCATTTGCCTAGGGAATTATTGAATATTGATTAATTGGAGTCACTCAAGATTTTTGGCTTATTTTCTTCTGTGTGTGTATGGTCGTTAGAAAACTACTGATTACCTTTTCACATATTTATTTTCAATAAAAATATTCCTCCCGCCTGACCAGGCAGTGGTGCAGTGGATAGAGTGTTGGACTGGGATGCAGAGGACCCAAGTTCAAAACCCCGAGGTTGCCGGCTTGAGCACAGGCTTATCCAGCTTGAGCAAGGCTCAACAGCTTGAGCATGGGGTTACTGGCTTGAGCGAGGGATTTTAGACATGACCCCATGGTCGCTGGCTTGAAGCCCAAGGTTGGTGGCTCGAGCCCAAGGTTGCTGGCTTGAGCAAGGGCTCACTTACTCTACTGTAGCCCCTCACCATCAAGGAAGATATGAGAAAGCAATCAGTGAACAATGAAGATGCTGCAACGAAGAACTGATGCTTCTCATCTCTCTCCCTTCCTATCTGTCTGTCCCTGTCTATTTCTCTCTCTTTCTCTCTCTGTAAAAAAAAAGAAAGAAAGAAACTGAAAGAAAAATATTCCTGCCAAATGCTTTAGTTAGCTCTCCATGCATAAAGATTAGCTACAAACCAGGACAAAGACATCTGCATCTGTAGCCCATCACTCCCGGCCACCAAAGCTCACAGCTCGGATACTTGCTCCCGTCTGTTTTCATCTTGTCCTCTCACTGGTCTCTGCCCCACAGAGGGCTTTCCAGAATACCCATGTGACCTTGGTCCCCGCTGTTTCACAGCCACCTCCTGGGAAGAACCATACATTTGAGCCTGGCACACAAGGCCTCAGGTCTGTCCTCGCCCACAGCTCTCTCTCCAGTCCTCACGGCTCTGCTCATAGCTCTCAGGACCAGCTGAGGGTCTCTCCCTGCTTCGTGTCCCTTCACTTGAGGTGGCTTGTCCCTCTGGCTTTCCTGTCATTTCCTCCTGTATGCTGTGACTGGGTCACAGTGATTATTTCTGGTCCAAGTCTCCCCCAAGTGAGGGCTTGAGATTGGGCCCAACCATAGTGTCTGGCACAGTCTGCATGGCGGGTGGCAAGGGAGGACCAGAGGATGGGCCTCGAAGCCCCTGTCTGGACAGTGAGGAATAAATGTCAGATTATTGGAGCCCCTTGCCTGATTGTGCTCAGTTTGAGAGCGAGAGCAGGATCCTGTAATGAGTGGAGGTACCAGTTTTGGTAGAGATGTATGAAGTTTTGCATCTTTTTAACGTTTGATTTAAGGAGGGAACTGGTGAGCTAAAGGCACTGACGTTAGTGCCCCTCCCTCTGTGGGATTCTGACCTGGGGAGATGCCTGCCCTGAAGCTGCGCCCCCTCTCGGTTTCAGTGAAGCGCTACATCAGGAAAGGTGTTCCGCTCGAGCACAGGGCCCGCGTCTGGATGGGGGTGAGCGGAGCCCAGGCCCAGATGGAGCGGAACCCTGGCTATTACCACCGACTTCTCCAGGGAGAGAGGAACAACAGCCTGGAGGAGGCCATCAGGACAGGTGACACATGGTATCCATCCCTTGGGTGCATGGTGGGTGGTCTAGGCAGGAGGAGGAGGAATGGGAATTATTCCCCAAATTGGGGTGGTTCTCATTCTTTAAAAAAAAAATTGATTGATTGATTTTAGGGAGAGATGATGATGAAGGTGGGGGGACAGCAATTTGTTGTTCCACTTATCTATGCATTCATTGGTTGATTCTTGTATATGTCCTGACCGGGGATCAAATCTGCAACCTTGGCGTATCGAGACAACGCTCTAACCAACTAGACTACCCAGCCAGGGCTGCACTCAACCTTTGGAGTCATGATGTTGATGAAGAAACATTGTTAAAGATGCACCAACTGGTTTCATTTCGAAATTATATTTTCTTAAAGGAAAATCAAAACTTAAGTGACCACGAGGGAAGAACAATGTCTTTAGTTCATTTGGCAAATATTTGAATGCCTAGCCAGCTAGTAAAGAAAATGAAAATAGAAAGACCGGATTTCTTCCATGAAGCCCTCAAGGAAAGCAAGAAGGTCGCTGAGCAGGCAGTCAAAGTTCAGCAGGGTGGCTGCTGTAAGGGGCGTGTGCCTGGCAGGAGCACGTGGGGCTTACAGATGCAGCTGCACATGTGTCCTAAAGGCACACACCAGACTGTTCTTTCTTTGTATCAAACTCTCATAATTGTCTAAGGATGCTGATATTTTTGCCCTCTAACCTCTTTTCCCTCCAATTTTCTCTATAGTTACATAGGCTTCCTGGCTCTTAGAAGTGCACAGTGCTTAAAGACACAACAAAAAATGTTTAACCTAAACTGAATAATTAGACTTTAAAGAAATACATCTGCCTTTCTGCTTTTAACAGTTTTTGAGAAACACAACTTTAAACACAAATACATAGTTAATTTTAAAGAATTCAATTACTTGAAGATGCTGAGAGTTTGGACTGACTTGTGACAGTGAGAGTGGTATGTCCCCAACGTAAGGAATGGGGGCCTTCGGTCCTTGAGGTCTCCTATGCCTGGGGTTGGAACCCGTGGGGAGGCCTGGGGTGTTGAGTCCTCCACTGCGTCCTGCTTGCACAGAAGCCAGAGCCATGGTCTCAGAACAGAAGCTGTTGCTGGCTTTGCAGGCACAGCCTGGGGCGTCACTCAGCAGGGCTAACATGCTGATTCAGGTTGGGAAGAGACCTTAGGTCCAAAGGAGGCTGAGCAATATATTAAATAGAATTAAAATGTTGTCATTTGTTTGAAAAATGAATTTAGAGGTTCTTTTTAGTGCTGGTGTTTTGGGATAATTTTTTTTTATTGTGGTAAAATATACATACTATAAAATTTACCATTTTAGTTTCCCAAACTGAAACTGTCCCCATTAAACACTAACTCCCCCCACCTCCCGTCCTTGGCACCCACCCTTCCACTTTCTTTCTCGAGGAATTTGACAATTTTAAGCACTTCATATAAGTGGAATCATTCAGTATTTGTCTTTTTGTAACTGGTTTATTTCACTGAGCATAAAGATCTATCCATGTTGTAGCATGTGTCAGAATATTTGTTTGTGACAGAGAAGGGACAGATAGGGACAGACAGACAGGAAGGGAGAGAGATGAGAAGCATCAATTCTTTTTTTTGTCTTTTTTTTTTGTATTTTTCTGAAGCTGGAAACGGGGAGGCAGTCAGATAGACTCCTGCATGCGCCCAACCGGGATCCACCCGGCACACCCACCAGGGGGCGATGCTCTGCCCATCCGGGGCATCACTCTGCTGCAACCAGAGCCAGTCTAGTGCCTGAGGCAGAGGCCACAGAGCCATCCCCAGTGTCCGGGCAAACTTTGCTCCAATGGAGCCTTGGCTGCGGGAGGGGAAGAGAGAGACAGAGAGGAAGGAGAGGGGGAGGGGTGGAAAAGCAGATGGGTGCTTCTCCTGTGTGCCCTGGCCGGGAATCGAACCTGGGACTTCCGCACGCCAGGCCAACGCTCTACCACTGAGCCAACCATCCAGGGCCAAGAAGCATCAATTCTTCGTTGCGCCACCTTAGTCATTCATTGATTGCTTTCTCAAATGTGCCTTGACTGGGGGGGGGGGGGTCACAGCAGAGCAAGTGACCTCTTGCTCAAGCCAGCAACTTTGGGCTCAAGTTGGTGAGCCTTGCTCAAACCAGATGAGGCTTGTGCTCAAGCCAGTGACCTCGGTGTTTTGAACCTGGGTCCTCTGCGTCCCGGTCTGACTCTCTATCCACTGCGCCACTGCCTGGTGAGGAAGAATTTCTTCCCTTTTTAAGGCTGAATAGTATAATATTTTGTTGTATGTATATACGCTGCTTTGTTCAACTCTTCATCCATTGATGGGCACTTCTAGCTATTGTGACTAATGTTGCTGTGAACATGGGTGGACAAATACCTCTTTGAGAACCAGAAGTGGAATTGCTGGATCTTATGGTAATTCTATGTCTGTTTTTTTCTGAGGAGTCAGGACAGATTATTTTACGGGGTTGGTAGAATAGATATTTCATGCCGTATAAGCGCGAACCTTTTATAAAAACCACCCACTTTTGCAGTGCTGGTCAACCTGGTCCCTCCCGCCCACTAGTGGGTGTTCCAGCTTTCATGGTGGGCAAATCGCAGTGCCGTTTGGTTGCTCCGCTACCACCCACCATGAAAGCTGGAACACCCACTAGTGGGCAAGAGGGACCAGGTTGACCAGCACTACAAAAGTGGGCGGTTTTTATAAAAGGGTTTACCATCACGGGTCTAAACGGTCTAAGTGTCCTTGTCCACCTCTACTTCCACAATGGAAGGTAGCATTTCCTGTAGGAAGTTTTTAAAACATGTGGAAAAACTTCTCATAATAAAAAATGTTACATAGGAATCAGCACGGCTACTCACTCCAGTCTGAATAAGTAAAGAAAAAAACATTTTCACCCAATCCGTTGTAGTTTTTGGAATGCTTAGAATTCCAGGAAAAAAAATTTTGTAAGAGTTCTAAAAAAAAATCTAAATGAGTTATGGACTTTAGTTAATAACAGTGTATCAATTAGTTCATTAATTATAACAAATATTCCATACTCATAAAAATAAATAAAATAAAATATATTGAAATAAAATTTTTAAAAAATAGGAACAAGAAATGTAACCATGGCCATGAAAACAGAGAACCCCTGAGTATCCCACCTCTTGGCACCTTCTCCAGGATGATACTGCTGAGTCATGAGTCGTTGCAAAGCTCCTTGTCACTCTCTCCTGGGATGCTATCAGTGCTCCAGGCTGTCAGGACTCAGAAAGGCACAGGCTGAGGGGGAAAGGGGTAGAGAATGAGACAGACTTATGCGCGGCCTTGAAAAAAACAAAACTTTTTTTTTTTTTTTGTATTTTTCTGAAGCCAGAAACGGGGAGAGACAGTCAGACAGACTCCCGCATGCACCCGACCGGGATCCACCCGGCACGCCCACCAGGGGCGACGCTCTGCGCACCAGGGGGCGATGCTCTGCCCCTCCGGAGTGTCGCTCTGCTGTGACCAGAGCCACTCTAGCGCCTGGGGCAGAGGCCAATGAGCCATCCCCAGCGCCCGGGCCATCTTTGCTCCAATGGAGCCTTGGCTGCGGGAGGGGAAGAGAGAGACAGAGAGGAAGGAGGGGGGGGGTGGAGAAGCAAATGGGCGCTTCTCCTATGTGCCCTGGCCGGGAATCAAACCTGGGTCCCCCGCATGCCAGGCCGATGCTCTACCCCTGAGCCAACCTGCCAGGGCTTTTTTTTTTTTTTTTTTTGTAGAAAAAATACAATAAAAAATAAGGTGTTTTGGGACATTAAGTTTGGGACACTAAGTTCTGCTGAGATCTAGTTTTTTTATAAGCATAGACAAGGTGTGGGGGCCGGGGCTTGGGAACAGAAGGACTGCCATGGCATTTCACAGCAGGTTCGTGGACATCGTGCTAAGATAGAGACTGGGTTCCCTTAGGCATAACGGGGAGACTCCACGCACACTTATCTGACAGCATGACGGAGAAAGCTGATGTCATGTGGGCCCTGTACTGAGGACTGGGGGGGGGGAAGCTGTCCCACTTTGTTTTGGTCATCATACGTAGCACAGTTGCAAACACATCGCTAATCCAACTAAGTGGGGTCAGCAGTCAGTAAAGATGTCATGGCTTCAGTTGACATGTGTCCTCTCTGTTCTTGTACCTGTCTACAGAGTTAACATATAAAACAGCTTTCAAAAGTCGGACCTTGTCTTGGTGACTTTGTCCAGCACCTGTGCCCCTGCTCTGGACCCTCGTGTGGCCTGGCCGGGCCGGGCTGGGAGGGCTGGGCCAAGGAAGTGGTGTCTGAGGAGCAGGGAGAGGCTGACCTGCTGCAGACAAAGGTTGACGGTGCTGAGTTTATTTAGTTCGTCATTTTCACTTTTGTCTGTTTATCTCTGAAAGGAAATATCAGTGTGTTCTTCTGCCTCTTTATGTTTTCGGTCCTTCAGATTGGGAAAATTTTCCAGAATTTTGTGTAAAATGTTTATCTGCCTCCTGTTGTTCTAGGGTTAAGCCTCTCCCATAGCTAAGAGGGGGCAGAGTGAGGACAGGTTTGCAGAGTGGAAAGAAATGAGGAAGGATCGGAGCCCCGCAGTGGCCTGGGCGTCAGCCTCCCTGCTGTCACTGATCTTGAGAGGGCCACTATTGGGGCCCATTGATGTCCCCCTGGATGTGGCCGGAGCAGGACGGCGGTCCAGGGAGTGGTGCCCTCTTCTGTCCTGACTCCAGTCAGCCAGGACCTTGACCGTGAAGGCTGCGGGTTCTCACTGCCCAGGAAGGGCAGCCAGGCTCCCTGGAGTGACTCAAATACATCACCAGGGTTCAAACCATTCCTTAAACCCGAGGTGGAGCCCAGCACTTCACCAGATGGAGTCTGGTACATCCCAGACCGTCTTCTATCCCCACCTTCAGAATAATTCTGTGTCATTAATTGCTCTGCAGACATGAACAGGACCTTCCCGGACAATGTAAAATTCCGCAAGAGTGCAGACCCCTGTTTACAGAAGACCCTGTACAACGTGCTCTTGGCCTACGGGCACCACAACCAAGATGTGGGGTATTGCCAGGTAAGCCCCAGGAAGGCGAAGACGAAGGACACCCCACAGACTTACACCAGGGACACTCTCCCACTATATGTTAAGTATTCTTTATCAGTCTAGTTCAGAAATTCCCGAAGTCATGACACCGGCACAAGCTGTGACTTTAAATATTTCCCAGGCACAGAAGCAGTGAAACCTCTATATTTAATGATTTCTTTTGATATCAGACTGTAATGAGAGAGAGTGAAGGCAGAAAGTTGGGAAGCAGGTAGGAAGTAACTTAAGTGAACATAGGGATTATTTTCTAAAACACAAAGTAAACAAACAGCCCCTTATTGCGTAGGTGCAAATTGTATGTTCATGTGTCTGTAGGAGGGTGGGAAGGAAGGTGTTCCTTTGAGGTGGTTTTTGGAAGTCAGATCTTCCTATAATTAAAGGTAATGGTATGCCTCCTCGCCTGCTGCTTTGTCATCTGGTTTTGGATTCGCTGTATGAAGCACGTGTGAGCTGAGGAAGGATCCTCTCTCGCTGCTCCCTGAAACGGTCTCAATCTCGAATGTGTAGTTAGAGGGACAGTCTTATTCATAACAGGGAAAGCACACAGAGCCCAAGTTCGGAGCCGCAGCAGCTATGCCCTCCGTGGGTGCTGCGTGTGACACAGCTGCACTTTCTTTGAGATGGGTTGGCCCAGTCTCTGAGCCCGCGGGAGGCCCGTGAAGCCTGGGAGCCCACAGGGTATGCCTGGCAGGGTGTTGGCAGGAGCTGCCTGCTTTCTGTTTCTGGGAAGGCTGCTTGTTGCTATGGCTGCAAGCAGGAGCCCACGGCTGTCACGGTTGTCACGGGCAGGGTGTGGCTCTCCGTGTATTTGGGGCTGCGTGCTTCTCATGCTCCTGGAGCCTGAGGCTTGTCTGAGGTTTTCTCAGAGGAGGGTGAGTAAAACCCTTCGTGCTGGGAAGTATACATCTAACAGTCATGGGGGAGGGTTCTGGAAGCTGCCCATCACGGCCGGGAGCCACAAGCCTTTGGGTCCTTAGTGAGGTTGGAATAAATGGTTTTGCAGCGTGGGTTGCTTTGGCAATTTGCATTCCTGCGTGGTCAGCATGTGGCATCACTCTGGGCTCCAGAGAGGAAAGGGGAGCATGGAAATGGGAGAAGAAGTGAGGCAGATCCTTTTCTAAAGACCGGCAGCAATGAAGCATTACAGTTACTGCTCAAATTTACCTGAATAATTCATCAGGTTGTGTTTTCACATTGCTCTGTGACCCTGAGGCAGCACCTTCGAAACTGCAGAGCTGGAATGGCCTCATTCTTTCCCGGCAGAATTCCTATCATTCTCAGCCTTTATCACTGTCATTGACTTGTCCTGAAACAAGGATTCCGCCTTTCAGAGATGGGGAAGCCGGATGGCTGAGAAATTGTCCTAAGATTATTCTAGTTACTGTTCTTAGGATTTAAAAAATAGCTTAAAAAGAGAAACCATGCAGTTTGAGATGCTAGCATGATGTCAGAACTCTGTTGGCTTTTGGAGTCTGGATGATATGCCTACACACATGCATACACACATTGTATTTGTTTCCCAGGGCTGCCATGACAAAGTGCCATACGCTGAGAGGTGTGCACAACAGGAATTGACTCTCAGTTCTGAAGTCCAGAAGTCTGAGCTCAAGGTGTCGGTCGGGCTGGCCGTCTGGGGCTGTGAGGGAGAACCTGTTTCAAGCCTCCCCTCCAGCTGTGAGGGAGAACCTGTTTCAAGCCTCCCCTCCAGCTGTGAGGGAGAACCTGTTTCAAGCCTCCCCTCCAGCTGTGAGGGAGAACCTGTTTCAAGCCTCCCCTCCAGCTGTGAGGGAGAACCTGTTTCAAGCCTCCCCTCCAGCTGTGAGGGAGAACCTGTTTCAAGCCTCCCCTCCAGCTGTGAGGGAGAACCTGTTTCAAGCCTCCCCTCCAGCTTTCGGGGGTCTCTGGCAGTCCTCAGTGTTCCTCGGCTTGCAGACACATCACTCCATCTCTACTTTCTTCACATGATGTTCTCTTGTGTGGTGTCTCTCTGTCCATATTTATCTTGTTGGTTGACAAAAGTTGGATTTTCCCCTTACTATTAGATAAATACCTACTTATTTTAGAAAATATAAGCAATCCAAAAAGAAAGTTGAAACTGTCTGAAACCTTATCACCCAGAGATGACTCTGAGTCACTGCGTTAACCCCCCCCCCCCTTCCCTGGGACTCGCTGCTTCCCTGAGGTACCGGAGTCACACACTTCAAGAACTGTAGCAACATCTGCCCTTTGGCAGGTGTGTGCTGTGAATTTCCCGGAACAATCTTGATCTCGGGAATCTCTTGCAACATACCCATGTGTCAGGCCGTGTTCCTTACGGATTTTATGAAATACGGCTATTAGTCTAGTTTCCCCTCTGATAGAGTTTCATGCTGTTAGATTAATTTTTTATAGACCAAATGTAATTTGTATTTTATCATAAGGTTGCCATTAGTTGGAATGTCTTTGATTTTAATATTTTAAGGTAGTATTCAGAAGTTTACTTTAATCACTTCTTTTTCTTCCTTTTCTTGTGGGCTTGACTAAAATGCATTACTAGACGCCAGATCTGTAGTATCTGAGAATTGTACTAAAGATCATTCTAGAATGATACAAGTTTTAGGGAAAAGCAAGGGAAATAGAAAGTTAGTAGTCAGCAGCCCAGCGATTACAGAATCTTACGGTGTTTTAAAATTTGACATGAATTGCTGTTTCTCATTTGTCTATTTCAGGGGATGAATTTTATAGCAGGATATCTGATTCTTATCACAAAGGATGAAGAAGAGTCCTTTTGGCTATTAGATGCTCTTGTCGGAAGAATACTACCTGGTATGTTGAAAAGCCTTATGGTGTGGCTTTCACTGTCTTGTTTCTGCTGCTGTTGAAATGATTCAGCTGACAAGTCAAGGTTTAATGAAAATATAACTGAATTGTTTGGGCGTTGAGATTAAAAATCCTTTTGCAATGAAGTTAAAGAAAAAAATGTTTAAGATGAACAGCTCCAACTGGAGCAGCTGGTCATTTCTGCGTCTGAGAGTCGAGTTTGGCTGAGACTGTGCGCTTGGCTCATCTCCTCAGTCTGTGCCATCTGTGTTGAGACGTGTTGGGCCTTCGTACGTCTTACTGATCTCAAACTCTGAGTGAGGTTCACTTAGTTATGGGCATATATTTGTTGCTGAGTTTGTGAATGGTCGGTCATAGGAGTGAAGTAATTGTCAAGATGTTATTGTTACTGCTATAAAGGTGAGAATCACTCTTTTCATGAATTGCCACCTTTCTATTTATTAATGAATATTGTTTTAATTAATAATTTGTTAGTAAGGGTCCACCGATTTTGGTAATGCACAATATAGAACTTTGGACTACAGAGTAGGATCATTTTGGGAAGAAGTGGCAAGAGCCTTTTTGGTGAGAGAGGACTCTATAGTGACGGTTGGTCCCATGGAACCTCACGCTTGTCCTCCAAGACAAGCATAGTTGCGAAGTCCTCATGACTAGTGGATGCAGAGGTTATAGGCTTCCCCACGGCAGTGAGCCCTGGGTTGGTCTTGTTTTCTGTGTCTGCCTCTGAGTTTTCTTCCTGCTAGTCCCCTCTCTCATGCATGCCTCCCTGAGTCAGTCTAGACCCCCCCCCCCCGGAGAGCGCTCGGGGACTTCTCTGGAGAGCTGGCTCCCATCTCTGGGAACTCCATGTTGAAGACATGGGCACAGTGTGCACATAGCATGTTTCAGGTTCCATGCTAAACTACACCTACATTCTCATTTCATCCTCAGAACAACTATACTGCACAGACCCGATTATTAGATCCATTTTACAGAGGAGGATACTTAACGCCTGCACCCCACAGCTGTCTGAGGCAGAGCCTGGGTTCAAGTCTATGGTGATGTGTGGCTCTTAGACCTTGGCATGTGCCTCATGGAAGAGTGGACCTGAGTGGCACCACTACAGAAAAGGAGGATCTGGAAAGATAGAGGGAAGTGGGGGCATTCCTCCCACTCTGCTGCTGTCATTAACAAGGGTTCAGGTGTGGGTATGCCAGAGGCTGGCTAGGTAGAGCTACCCGTGAGGGCAGGAACGGTGGAGAGGCCCTGAGTGTCAGAAGAGAGCCCGAAGAGGGAGAGGACTCAAGCAGTCCCAGCTTCAACGTGAAGGCCTGAACTGCAGTGGTGGGGAAACTGCAAGGAAGAGGGATTCGAGGCTTTCCAGGTGAAATATTGACAGAGCTTTGTAACGTGTTCACCTTTTGCTTCAGTTACGTCCTAAGACTGAATTGCAATGAATATTTATATCCATGATCAGTTCATTTCTGGGGGTGTGGGAAACATCAGTGATTGAAACATAAGAGGCCCTTCCCTGGTGGAATTCCCACTGTAGTAAGAGGTCAAGCAGTGAGCAACAGCAACTACAGTACAACCCGTCATCAATAGTGAAAACATACAGTGTTAATGTTCATACATACACAGACCCAGGGAAGAGCCTCAAGACTGAAAATTTACTTCTGTAAGTGGAAGGCAGGGAACAACTAAAGAAAGAGGCTGGAAACGGATAGTTTACTAAGGGAAATTTACATTAGAGGCATGCGTTTGGCAGCTGCAGGACAAAATGGATCCCTGTGCCACTTGGCAGGTGCAAAAGAATGATATAGGGGACAGATAGTCATGGGTACTCGGATGTGAATGCTGCCAGGTTCAGAAAATTATTTTACAAGCTTCAACATGTCAGGACAACAACTTGTCCCAGGGACCAGCACATCGTAGAAGGCAAGGGAAAGGTGCTGATTTATATTATATTAAAATGAACATGGATTACAATCAGATAGCCTCTAAAGGGAGTTTGCATAAAACAACCTCCATTCTGGCCCAGGTCCAGCTTGTGGGATAAAGAGCGATCGTGTCATGGAAAAGTCTCTCCTCCATAGTTAATAGACAAAATTTAACTGAGTAAATCTGAAGAGCTAATTGGCTTTATTAAATGATTCATAATTAAGCAGAAACTCATCTAATAAGTAGAGAGATACTACAACAGATCATACAAGACGGAGGCTTTTATAGAAAGGAGGGAAGGACAAATTCTTCAGCAAGAGAAAAATGAAAGTTTATTTAAGGAAAGTAAGAGTTCAGGTGGCGATGGCTTCTCATTGGCTGGGCTTGTTGCTGGGCAAGAGGAAAATCTTCCTTCTTCCTGCTGGAGTATTAAAGTAGTCAAGTGTTGTGGTCTGTAATTGACTTTCTTCCTCTTGAGGTCTGCTGTTGAGGTATGCCCTGTTTGAGGTAATTGACCTCAAGTAGAAGGGTGTGGTAGCTCCCTTTCTAGGCCTTCCCAACTCCAATTTTAGTTGAGGTCTTTAATTTTCATAATAGATTATTAGCAGGTAATAAATGCTGACTTAGCAAAACATAAAAAAAGCAAGATTCCAGATTGCTCCAAAAGTGTCATTATCGTTATTTTTACTTATTTTTAAGTTCATGAAATGTCATTTTCTATCATTGTCAGGTTCAGTCAGAGTAAACTGCAGTGCCATCAGGTCTTGAGTCAAAAACAAAAGAAAATATCAAAATAAAAATGTTCGGACTGTGAGAGAAAAAAGGGACTATTCTTGTCATTGAAGTGCTCTCCAAATGGCAAAGAAGCAGCTGTACCTTATGTTCTCAGAATTCTGGTTGCACAAACTAGGTCATTTTAGTGCCACAGTTATACTGCTTTTAGTTCTTTCTTTTTCAATTATAGAAAAATGCAGATATACTCTCATTTCTAAAATTCAAAAATATAGTAGTGATTATAAGATAAAAAGTGACAGTCTTCCTTCACTAATACTCCCCTCCCATTTCTCTCCTACTCAGAGGTAATTATTATCATGTTATTGTCAATATAGTGTGTGTGTGTGTGTGTGTGTATACATATATATGTGTATATATATATCTCCAAAGTTCTTTCTATATATTTACAGTATATATAATAAAAGAGTGAAATTTCACAAATGAAAAAGTGAAAATTAAAAACAAACAAAGAATCAATAAAAAAGATGAACTGAGACGCCCTGGCTGGTTGGCTCAGCAGTAGAGCATCTGTCCGGTGTGTGGAAGTCCTGGGTTTGATTCCTGGCCAGGGCACACAGGGGAAGCGCCCATCTGCTTCTCCACCCCTCCCCCTCTCCTTCCTATCTGTCTCTCTCTTCCCCTCCCGCAGCCAAGGCTCCATTAGAGCAAAGTTGGCCCGGGCGCTGAGGATGGCTCCATGGCCTCCACCTCAGGCACTAGAATGGCTCCGGCTGCAACCTAGTGATGCCCCAGAGGGGCAAGCATTGCCCCCTGGTGGGCAGGCCAGGTGGATCCTGATCGGGCGCATGAGGGAATCTGTCTGACTGCCTCCCTGCTTCTAACTTCGGAAAAATACACACACACACACACACACACACACACACACACACACACACACACACACACACAAGATGAACTGAGACAAAAGCTGTTTCTTCAGAAAAACTGATAAAATAGATAAACCTCTGGCAAGACAGAAAAGAAAATAATGGAGCCTGACCAGGCAGGGGTGCAGTGAATAGAGTGTTGACCTGGGATGCTGAGGACCCAGGTTTGAAACCCTAAGGTCACTAGCTTGAGCATGGGCTCATCCGGCTTGAGTGCAGGCTCACCAGCTTGAGTGCCTGGTGGCCGGCTTGAGCATGGGATCATAGATATGACCCCAAGGCCACTGACTTGGGCAAGAAGTCGCTGGCTTGAGCAAGGGATCACTGGCTTGGCTGTAGCCCCCTGGTCAAGGCACATATGAGAAAGCAATCAATGAACAACTAAGGTGCCACAAATATGAGTTGATGCTTCTCATCTCTCTCCCTTTCTGTTCCTCCTTCTCTCTCTCTCTCTCTTGCTAAAAAAAATAATGATGATGGATGAGGTATTTAGAAGTGAAAAACATGCTATAATTTGAAAATCTGCAGATTTTTTTTAAGAATCATAAGACTACAAATAAAATGAAGAGAAATAGATAATTTTGAGAAAAATACAGTTTAACAAAGTTGATTCGAGAAAACAGAGCATCTGAATGGGCATATGCACAGACATACAAAAATCTCTTCATAGATGTACAAAATCTCATTAAACTTTGAAGAAACAGATAATTTCTGTATATTTTATAAATCTTGCAGAAAACAGAAAACGACAAATTACTCATGAACTCATGTTATGCAACTAGTGTAACCTTGCTGTTATGCAGGTGAAATCTCACTGATGAGCACAGTTATACAAATCCTAATGTAAATAATAATAATAAATTAGCAGGCTGAATCCAGAGAGGGTTATGGAGTATTACTATTTCTTTTTATCTAAGAAGAGTTTATCCCAGGAATGCAAGGATGGCTTAATTATATGGAAGACTCAAGAGCAAAGCCAAGCCATGAAGCCTTGAAAGAAGAATAATGGAGGTTTATTATAATGCTGTAATAATTGTGTGATACTAGCTTACTGATGTATGAACAGAAAAGAGTCCAGAAATCAATTGGTCTTCTAATCTATTAATCTATTAGAATCTATGTGAGATATATTAATTAATGGGGGGGAAAAAGACTCTTTGAAATATCATTCAGTGACAATTGACTATCTATATGGAAGAAGACAAAATTAGATCCTATTTCTATTCCAGATGGATTCAGACCTTTGTGAAAAAGCAAATAGGCCCTTTACAAAACAGGAAATCCGAATGGTCAACCAAGTTAAGAAGAGATGCCCAAGTGAGCAAGGAAATGCAGATTTAAACATCACTGCAGTAGGATGTCAAAGCCAGCATAGCCACCTGATGGCCACCACTTCTAGGCAAGTGACACCCCCAATTTCAGAGCAGTTGAAATGGGATAAAAGTCAGTGTTAGAACTGAAGACAGCATTGTGTTGTAGACACATTGTGTTAGTTATAGACTTCGCACAAAGGAGGACTTGGAGGCAGAGTCTCAGACCGAGTCACTGAACGCACGGTCTCGTGCACACCTCTCCAGCCTCAGTCTCACTGACAAGCCCCACTAGGGCCCCGCCACCTCTAACAGTATTACTATGTTGTACAAAAGTTAATAGTCACTCAGATAAGGTTTATTTAAAGGATTTTACTTTTACACTTAAATGCCTTTTATAGTCCCAAGTCAACAAAAGGCTAACAGACAATGTCCATAGATGCTAAACTTGGCCCCTGTACAGACACACCCAGCATTCAGTCTGATGCAGACTTTATAGGGCATCAGGTGGCCTATTTGGGAACAAATGGTGGCTTTCCATATCAGTCACCACTCAAACCAGAGTATCTAGTGAAAGGGTGCAAGAGGAAAAGCAGCAGCTCTACTTTGCGGATAGAAGGGGATTCCAGAGCCTTGCAGAGACCTCGGGCAAGTACCAGGCTCTGAGTCCCCATGTGACTTAAAGAAATGGGGGGAGGGCGCTGGGGTAATTACCTCAAGTAATGAGTCAGTGCCGTAATGAACTAATAATATACTGACATCCTGAAAAGCTGGTCAAACCTGTTTTCCTCTGAAACAGTGGGAAACAAGTTTTTAACTGCTCACCACAGAAATAACCCAGTTCAAGCTAGGTGTGGCCAAGATGAAGACTGATTGTGCAGACTGAGGCTCACGGCCCCTGAGGTGGGACAGGGTGAGGACTGGACTCCGTGCATCTCCGCTGCACCCGAGTACGTGTTTCGTGTGTTCTCTTGATGGACGTGCCTGTAGGGCCCCCTGTAGTAGCCCACAGCCTGTGCCCTACTCCAGTGGGACGTGTGTTTGCTTGCTCACAGGCAGACAGTCCGTCCCTGGGCTGAAGAGCGCCCGCTCTACCACTTAGTCCTCATGCAGCGGTCATCACAGGCTCGTTTGAGAGCTGTGCACCCCACCCCCACAGCGGTGCCCCCGCCTGAGACAGCGCCCCCACCCTGCCCTGCCCTCGCAGCACTATGCCGCCTACAGATGTTCTGACACCGCCATTAGGTTGTCTGCCAAGGTGAATGTCCCCAGGAGAAGCATAACTAGGAGCCCCAGAGCGGTGAGGCCAGTCCAGGGGCTCCCTGGGATTTCTCTGCTCCTGTGCACCGCACACTCCTGGGCCTGACATGTGCTCTGCTCAGTCTGCAGGGGATGCTGCAGGTGGGGCCTACAAAAAATTGTGGTTTGTGTCCCTGTAAGGTATTTTTCCCCTCCGAGGAAGAAGGAAGGGTGTAGCCACGAAGTGTGGATCAACAAAAGCTTTGTTGAGTACAGCGCATCCTACCCGAAGAGGCTCCCTGGCCCCGAGGACAGAGGCCAGGGAAGTCGCATAGGATGACCCGCGTGGGGGATATTTAAAGAGTCTCTAGGGTGGTCGAGCTAATATGACGTGGTGAAATCTCACTGGCTGGCAGACGGTCGCTCTTTTCCAAGGGACTCCTGGGAAGTTTCTTTTGGCGCGCACGAGTGTGGGCGGCTCCAGCCAAAGTTCCTGGGTCTGGGTTCCTCACGTGACCTTCCCCCATTGTGGACCACCTTACAGTCCCCTTCCACATTCAAGGGCAGAATGCGCTGAGGAGAGCACACGGGTACAGATGGTTTCAGTGCTCTTCCCCTGGTGACCGGTTCAGGCCTGTGGCAGCCTGGGGTGTGACTTTGACATCTATTTTTGGAAGCTGCCATAAGCCTCTCTGTAACTAAGAACAAGGTCGTGCCTGCTCGCAGCTTAAATGCCCTTCTTGGCAAATCCTCTTAGCACGCCTGTGCTGAAACCTGGCTCCTCTGAGATGTCACTCGTGTGATTGGATTGGCACTCAAGACCCTCTTGAAAGGAGAACAGAGAATCTTTGCCTCTTTCTCCCCAGGTGTGCCAGAATGTTGCTGAATTAAGAAGGAAAAAGAGAGCAAATGGCTCAAAGTTTTAAGAGATAGATGCAAAATAGATGAAAGGGAAGAGTTCTTTTAAATCTCTGGTATTTTATAATTGCATTGGCTTCTGTTAAATTATTTTCAGCGTACATTAGTATTACATAGAGTTAATTGGAGCTTACTCTTTGAAAATTAGCAATGTGACTGTAATACTGTGTCAATGCTTATAATGATAATTTTAACCAGAATATGTAACTGACAAGAACATCTTGTCCCTTGGCCATAGTGGGTGACCTAACTACAGTGGGCAGCAGGACGAGATACAGTGTTTGACAGTGTGCAGATTTGTGCACATTTTCTTATCATATTACGTAAATTACTTACTAAATATTTATAGCAGAAAGTAAGCATTAAGGTTCATTTCAATATATCACATTAACAAGCTAGGAAGATTTTTGGCAAGGCAATCATCCATTCAAAAAATGGGGGCCCTGGCCGGTTAGCTCAATGGTAGAGCGTCGGCCTGGCGTGGGGGAGTCCTAGGTTCAATTCCTGGCCAGGGCACACAGGAGAAGCGCCCATCTGCTTCTCCACCCCTCCCCCTCTCCTTTCTCCCTGTCTCTCTCTTCCCCTCCCACAGCCAAGGCTCCATTGGAGCAAAGTTTGCCCGGGTGCTGAGGATGGCTCCATGACCTCTGCCTCAGGCGCTAGAATGGCTCTGATTGCGGCAGAGCGACGCCCCAGATGGGCAGAGCATCCCCTCCTGATGGGTGTGCCGGGTGGATCCCGGTCGGGCGCATGCGGGAGTCTGTCTGACTGCCTCCCCGTTTCCAACTTCAGAAAAATACAAAAAAATTAAAAAAAAAAGGACTCACTGTGGGAAGCGTTGGTCTGTCTGCTGAGCGTGTGTTCACAGAGTTGTGGAGACCACGGGCTGCTAGCTGGTGCCCAGGCCCTCAGCTCGGAGGACAGTAACTATGAGGTCACCTTAGTGGGTTGTGCTTTCCATGTTCCAACAGTCTGGGGCTCAAGTCCACTAAACCAGTGTAAAAGGCATTTCTCTGAATTAAGTCATCAGCCAACTTTGGGAATGAACAAGAAAAATTTTAGACTTAACATTGCCTCTGCATTTCTGTGTTTGGGGTGGTGGAGACATTTGGCTCTTTCTAGAATTTCTGGTAAATAGAATGAAGTGTCCTCCAGCATCCAGTTGGAGAAAGCATGCAGGAGTCCTTGAGACTTCAGCAAAGTGAGCCTTCGCCCTGCAGTAGACAGGTAGATGTTTCCCTGCGCACGTGAGCACACACGTGGGTTGACAGCATCTGAGTGCCCATCAGCCAGGAGCTGGGGAAGTGGGCTATGGCCTATTCTGGCAAAGGCACCTCACCAAAGAGGGCAAGCCATGTACAGGAGGCTGTGGAAAGGGGTTGGAGAAGTTTGCAAAGGGACATATGAGAGGGTCCTATTTGCAAGATATGTCAACATGTTCACATGGTATTACAAATATGGTGGAGGCCCATCAAACTGCTTAGTGGTGATTGATTCCCTAGGGAACGACTCTGACTTTTCACCTGATACTGCATGTATCATCTTCATGACATAAAATGAAGAGAGCAAAGACACATGACCAGTAAAGAAGGGAGAGCATGTCCTGTGCTCATAGGACCCCAGGATGCTCAGAGAAGTTGGCACAATGCTGGAGAAGTCACCATGGCCGAGGTTTGGAACCCCAAGTCCACCCCATCAAGAGCACACGTTCTACCAACCAGCTGTGGGATTAAAAATCTGTGCTTTAGGCCAAATTTTTTTAAAAATTGTGTTCTTTATGACATTGATTTGTGTGCCCACACCATCTGTTCGGGGAGGTGATGGGTGCAGGGGGATGATGTAGAGGGACCACCCCTTCCTTACGCTGTGTCTGTGGACGGTGGCCTCTTGGACCTTGTGGGCACCGGGGCCGGGGTCGCT
Organism: Saccopteryx leptura; assembly: GCF_036850995.1. Classification (NCBI taxonomy): domain Eukaryota; kingdom Metazoa; phylum Chordata; class Mammalia; order Chiroptera; family Emballonuridae; genus Saccopteryx; species Saccopteryx leptura. The sequence goes on from NC_089506.1 coordinate 36,214,114, forward strand.
GTGCCTGCTCCCTTGTCCTCCATCGCCAGGCCCCAGGCCACCTCCACCCTGCAGAGTCTCTCGCTCCCAGGAAGGACTTGCTGCCAGGCAGTGCTGTCCCTGCAGCTCAGGGGACCCTGTGCCCGCTCCTCCTGCCCCGGAAGCCTTAGCCCAGGGTGGGCACAGCCACTGAGACAGGGTGGCGTGTCCGTGGCTGCTAGGCTCTCTCCCTCAGTCTGGATGACAGGCAGCTGCCACCTGCAGATTTAAAAAGTTTTTTTTAATTATGATAAATACACATAATATTTACAGTCCGTATCATTTTCAAGTGCACAGTTCAGGGGCATCAAGCGCATTCCCATTGCTGTGTCACCATCACCACTGTCCATCTGCAGAATTTTCTCATCTTCCCAAACTGAAGCTCCGTCCCCATGAAGTAACAGCCCCCATACCTCCCCTGCAGCCCCTGGCGCCCACCGTTCTATTTCGTGTCTCTGATCCTGACAGCTCTGGGCACCGCCCACACAGGGAATCGCTCAGTATTTGACCCTGTGTGGCTGGCTCACTTCACTGAGCGTGATGTCCTCAAGGCTCACCTGTGCTGCAGCCCTTGACAGCCTCCCTCCTGTTGAAGGCGGAATGATACTCCATGGTGTGTGTGTATCACACTTGTTTCTCCATCCACAGCCTCCCTCCCGTTGAAGGCTGAACGATACTCCATGGTGTGTGTGTATCACATTTGTTTCTCCATCCACAGGCAGACACCCGGTTCTGTGCGCCTTTGGCTATTGTGAATCAAACTGCTGTGAACACGGGTGTGCAGATGTCCCTTCCTTCTGTCCGCAGATTTTAACTGATGCCTGGCAGGGCCTCACTCTGCAGAGCCCCCAGGACCCCGGGGGGCCTTGCTTTGGGAGTCACTCCCAGGAGTCCGTTCATCCACACAGTGTGGCATTTCACTCCCGGTCCTCCCTCTAACCCGGCCCTCCTCTCTTCGAGGAAGGATCCTCCCGGAATGGCCCTGTTTCCTTTCCCCAGCTGAGAGGGGAACAAAGGATGAGGCTGTCAGGGGCTGAGGTTTGTGGAACAAATGACGCATGTTTTGGGGTTTTTCTCCTTGTCCCCGTGGCAGACTACTACAGCCCCGAGATGCTGGGCCTAAAGACAGACCAGGAGGTCCTGGGGGAGCTGGTGAGGACCAAGCTGCCGGCGGTGGCGGCCCTGATGGACGCGCATGGCGTTCTGTGGACTCTACTCGTGTCACGCTGGTTTATCTGCTTGTTTGTGGACATCCTGCCCGTGGAGGTGAGTGTGTCGTGCACCTCGTTAGGACTAGGGCTGGCTCAGGTCACCATGCAGTGATGTGCCATTTTTCTGTTTCTCTGCAGACGGTACTTCGAATCTGGGACTGTTTGTTCAATGAAGGCTCGAAGATTATCTTCCGGGTGGCCCTGACCCTGATTAAGCAACATCAGGCTTTCATTTTGGAAGCCACCAATGTTGCAGATGTTTGTGAAAAGTTCAAGGAGATCACCAAAGGGAGTTTTGTTACTGAATGTCACACCTTTATGCAGGTGAGTGTCTGGGTGTACTTAGCCTGTCCTTTGCTCTGCTTCACTATTTGCCCGGCCTGTGAAGTGGGTGTCTTGGCTTTGCACATCTGTCTATCCGGCAAAGAGGATTTACCTCTTCTGGACATTTCACATAAGTAGAATCAAACAATGTGTGCCTGTTTGTGTTGGCTTCTTTCACTCAGCACAATACGTTCAAGTTTGTTTCGCGCTAACTTGTATTATTTATGTCAGTATTGAGCAGAGTTCCTTGCATACGGTACATGCTAAGTCAGGGGTCCCCAAACATTTTACACAGGGGGCCAGTTCACTGTCCCTCAGACCGTTGGAGGGCCAGACTATAAAAAAAAACTATGAACAAATCCCTATGCACACTGCACATATCTTATTTTAAAGTAAAAAAACAAAACGGGAACAAATACAATATTTAAAATAAAGAACAAGTAAATTTAAATCAACAAACTGACCAGTATTTCAATGGGAACTATGCTCCTCTCACTGACCACCAATGAAAGAGGTGCCCCTTCTGGAAGTGCGGTAGGGGCCGGATAAATAGCCTCAGGGGGCCGCATGCGGCCCGCCGTAGTTTGAGGACCCCTGTGCTAAGTGCTAGTATTTATAAAGTGCCAAGAGGCAGCAAGGTGACTGGTCTGCCTGCCTGTGAGCCGGTTGCAGGTGGGCAAACTGTTCAAGGTGTGACTTTGCCTGTGTTATGTATGGCCCAGAGGTTCTCCGGGCCCTGTGAGCTTGGTGGCCTCCAGGGGAGCAGAGAGGAACATGGAGATACCAGGTAGGTTTTGTGTCTACCTACATTAAAATAAAAATGCTGTGAATCATTGCACAGGATAGAGGTAGTCATTCAAGGGAGGCTGGCAGGGAAACATCCCTAGTACAGTGAGTCTCATTTTCTCAGTGATCTCTACAAAATTGTATATGTATTTCTGTATGAAATACATCAGCACAGAAATTGCAGTTCATACGTCAGACTTCTCTAAAATCCTATTCATGAACCTTTCGAATTTCCTGGAGCAACATTAATGGGAAGAAGACAGTTGAACTCGAACAGCCTGGCACATCTTAGCAGAACTGATTCACTTCCCACTTTTCAGGAACGTGGACAGTTCTCATGTAAACACTCTACCCTGACCTTAGGTCCTATTATGAAACTATGGACAACTTTCTGAAATGCATTGCTTTTTAAGAAAATAAGAAAAAATAAACAAACAAAAATCTCTTTTAATGCTAGCCTTTATACTTGGCCTAATTTATAACTGTGCATTTCTTAGCAGTAACTGCACAAATGATTATTAAATTGTGCATGAAACATGTGACGGCAGATCTGCCAACCTCCAATGTTTGTTGTCCTGTCAGTCACAACACCTAGCCTCTGGGGTCCCATGGCTGCGGCCACCTGCCTGCTGGCTCTGCTCTCCCGCCCTCCCCAGACACCCTCTTTTCTCCTCATTGTGAAATATTTTCTCTCTTACTAGAAATGAGTCTGAGCCTCTTCCTGCTTCCACTTCTCAAATTTGGTTTCTTATACTTGAGTCTGCTCATGAATGGCCTGATTGGCTTCACAGGATACAACAGTGACAAGGTCTAAACAGAATAAAACACAGGCACCGGATGCAAAAGCAAACAGGTTTACATCAAACTTAAAAAACTGCTGTGCAGCTAAGGAAATGGACAGTGACCAGAGAAACTATTTGCAAACCCTGTATCCGATGAGGGTTAATATCTAGGATTTATGAAGAACTACTCAGGACTCAGAGCTGTCTTCCCTCACGTGCAAGAGGCCTGTGGTCTTCCACCTGTCCATGTGCCACATCCTGTCCTTGAATAAGGGCAGCTAAAGTGAACACTTATTTTTGGTTTGTTTTTAAACCAATTCCGTTTATCTTCCAGAAAATATTCTCAGAGCCTGGGAGCTTGTCCATGACCACCATCACCAGGCTTCGAGAGAGTTGCCGGGCCAAGCTGCTGGCGCAGGGGTGACTCAGACAGTCAGTCTCCCCTCTGCACTGACCACGAGGCTTCATTCCCAGAGTTGACCAATTTTTACTGCTTTCCTTTTTAGTATTGTAAATATTTAATGTCTCTACACTTCAGTTGTGAATATTTTTTAAAAAGCGATTTAAAATCATGTCATTCTTTAACTGATGAGCTATGAAGTCAAAGTTTCTAGATATATTTTTACCTGAGACAATAATATATAAAATGTGAAGGAATGTGCATTTGTATTTAATAAAGTATGTCAACATGTGTTCGTGATTAGCTAGCCAGCTGATTAAAAATTAAAACCAAAACAGTGAACTGTCATTAGTGTAACTAATGCCAATTAGATACTATTCTATTCCTTTCCATGGCAGAGCCTGCAGGTGAAGTTTGTACATGTTCCAAATGACTTATCTTTAGAAAGGTAATTTTAAAAAATGATTTTAGCCTGACCAGGCGGTAGTGCAGTGGATAGAGTGTTGGACTGGGATGCGGAGGACCCAGATTCGAGACCCCGAGGTCGCCAGCTTGAGCGCTGGTTCATCTGGCTTGAGCAAAAAAAAAAAGCTCACCAGCTTGAACCCAAGATTGCTGGCTCCAGCAAGGGGTTACTCGGTCTGCTGAAGGCATGCGGTCAAGGCACATATGAGAAAGCAGTCAATGAACAACTAAGGTGTCGCAATGAAAAACTGATAATTGATGCTTCTCATCTCTCTCCGTTCCTGTCTGTCTGTCCCTGTCTATTCCTCTCTCTGACTCTCTCTCTGTCTCTGTAAAAAAAAAAAAAAAAAAAAAGATAGATTTAAAAATTGCCGTGTTATATAATGAGTCTGATTGGACCCATCAGTGCTTGATGTAGGCACCTCTTTCTGGGAGTCCGGACAGTCTCCCCTCTGCACTGACCACGAGGTTTCATTCTCAGAGTTGACCAATTTTTTAGTCACTCTGGTCACTGTCCCTGGAGGGAGAAAACACTCAGTGAGGCCCCTTCCTCTCTGGGCTTGAGGACACAAACCTCTCATCTAAACCCCTGACCCCATCTCCCACCCTGAGCCCTTCTAGTGATGCTGCCTCTCTCTGAGAAACGCCACTGCCTGGGCCAGCTGTGCCCTGGATGAGACATGCAGGGGCAGGTATGAACAAAAGGACATGCCTGACCAGCCGGTGGCGCAGTGGATAGAGCATCAGACTGGGATGCCGAGGAGCCAGGTTCGAGACCTCGAGGTCGCCAGCTTGAGCGCGGGCTCATCTGGTTTGAGCAAGTCTCACCAGCTTGAGTCCAAGGTCACTGGCTTGAGCAGGGGGTTATTCGGTCTGCTGAAGGCCCGCGGTCAAGGCACATATGAGAAAGCAATCAATGAACAACTAAGGTGTCGCAACGAAAAACTGATGATTGATGCTTCTCATCTCTCTCCGTTCCTGTCTGTCCCTATCTATCCCTCTCTCTGACTCTTGCTCTGTCTCTGTCAAAACAAAACAAAGAAACAAAGGGACAGGTTGGAGCAGGGCAGGGGGCAGGCAGGGGCAAGGGGAGACAGGTGGAAACAGGCGGGGGCTCTCATGGGAGGGCAGATAAGACATGACACCCAGTGGCAGCTGGTCTGCTTCCCCAGCCCCCCCCCCCCCCCCCGGGGCCTCACACTTGCCTGTGCTGCTCAGCAGTGTGACTCGAAAATGCCTCTTGATTTCTCCAAAAAAATGTCATTTACAAACATCTCCCTCCTCATCCCACCCCTATTCTGTGATCACCTGTCAATGGTGACTCACTCCCCAAAGGGAAGCACCGTTAAGGGACCTGGGCCATGGCAGCCTCACCTGATAGCAGCATCCCCAACTGCAGCCATCACAGCATTCTCATGGCCAACTGTGGCCATCACACAAATGCTTCCTTTCCCCCAAGGCCACTGATGAAGCTGGGCTAGGACCAAAATAGCACGCTGTGTCCCAATCCAATTCAGACATTGTCATTGGGTGGAAACAATGGCTAGGATGAGTCGCCAGAACTTGGGAAGTCCCCCAAGGAACAGCTGAGCATACAGGTTACCAGCATGGGGTTGGCACAGCTGCCCAGTGGCCTCAGTGCCTAGTCCTGACACTTTTAACACCAGCTGTGTGGTCCTGAGCCTTTCACTCCCAGGAACTGCAAGACACCCACTCTGGACAAGATGACTTAGGGCTGTATCTGATGAACCAGCCAGTGGGGCTTTCCCTGGAAGAAACCCAGTGAAAGGTTCCTCCTCTCAAAATGTAAGCAGGCCCTGGCTGGTTGGCTTAGCAGTAGAGTGTCGTCCCGGCATGTCAAAGTCCTGGTTCAATACCTGGTCAGAGCACACAGGAGAAGCGACCATCTGCTTCTCCACCCTTCCTGTCCTCTCTTTCCCTCCTGCAGCCATGGCTTGAAGAAGCAAGTTGGTCCAGAGCACTAAGGATGACTCCATGGCCTCACTTCAGGTGCTAAAAATAACACAGTTGCTTAACAATGGAGCAGTGTCCCCAGATGGGCAGAACATTAGCCCCAGATGGAGGTTGCAGAGTGGATCCCGGTTGGGGTGCATGTGGGAGTCTGCCTGTCTCCATGCCTCTCACTTGGTTAAAAAAAAAAAGTAAACAGCTGCACCTCTAGGGCAAGGCCCTGTCATCTGCCCAGGCAGTGAAGCTTCAGGCAGCCACAGGGCTGTCTAGGTCTTTGAAAACATTTGCCTCTCCACTTCTACACTATTTTTAATGCTCTCTAAATCTTGAAATACCTGCAAAGACCTCATTCCCAGCTAACTGCTGGTTCCTCTGTTTGGGATCGGGCAATGAAATGTCTGCACAGTCCAAACTGGGGAAACTAAAACCCAAGAACCTTATGATACACTAACACTTGTGGTCATGCTGCTGCCAGAGGGCCCTGAACACCACCCCCAGGCAGCTCCGACTACCGGTAACTGCAGTCCTGGGTCAGGCTGGTATTCACCACATGGCCACTCTGCCACGCTTGGTTTCAAAAGGCCCACTACAGGGTAAAGAACCACACAGGACTACCTCAGCTCTACAAAAGTGAATCTCCTCCCACTCACGTGGACAGCAGATTCTGGGGTGTAGGAGTGTGGGCGGTGGTCAGGCCCATGGTCACCCAGCAGGCAGGCTGCCCTCAACCTTAGCCACCAAGGCCCGTAGATCCTCAAAGGGTACAGGTCTTTGCTTGACAAGATTAAATAAAGCTCTAGGCTCACGCTCCTGCTCTGAGAGCTGCCAGCACAGCTGCCACAGCCCTGGAGGAGCAGACCAGGGCCCGTCTTCAAAGGGCCGATCTGGTCTCCAGAGCCACAGGCGTTCAAACAGCGCTGAGGGAGCCTGCGTGCTGGCCCACTACCCACCTCATCCTCACGGAGTGGGCACTGCAACACGGGTTGTTCTATCACAACGGAAGACCAACCTTAGGACACAACTCATGTTCTCCTGCTGCCACCCAGCAGACTGGCTACCCTCCAGGGTGGCTTGGGCAGACTTCCACCTGCAGTTGTTCCGGGCACCAGCTCTGTCCCAGCTTATACCCTGCTCTCCACCGCTCACCCCCCTGCCCCAGCAGCTGACAAAAGCACAGGTCCAGACAAAGAAAGAAAGAGACGTTTTATTAGCATTGTTACAGCAATGCATTACAGGAAGGGACCCTCAGTGCACAACCCGGCCGAGCTGCAAGCGCATTAAATCAGAGTGGAACCGATTATTGTACACAAGTGCAGACACAGGATCACCCCGAACCTCAAACAGAAGACTGAAAATCACTTAAAAAAAAGTAAACAAAAATAACACCCATTTTCTATTTAGAAAAGTGCCAGCTCTCGAGTGGCAGAGCACAGAAAGACCCATCACTTGAGCGCCCGCGCCAGGACTGAGCTGGGCAGCCCCGGCCAGGCCTGTGTTGGCTTCTAAAGCTTAATTTAAGCATTCCAGAGTTTCATCTTCTGAAGGACTTCCATTTAAAAATTTTCTTTCTCTACTAATTTATTAACTGTGCAGTCTAACAATTAGCCAGCCTTCATCAGTAACAAGTATTAAGACCAGAGAACCTCCCTTGGTAAGGCTTATATCTGAGTCAAGAACAAAGAGATCAAACACCAGAACCTTAAAGAGCCAAATGGTAGTGCAGCCAGTGCCCATTTAGAAAAGCACTCTTACCCTCCCCCCTTAAAGTTCTACTTTGGTAAATATTAACATTTAACCAGTTAGCAAAATATTTAACCCCGTTAGCAAAATTAACACCGTCATTGCAATAGTTACTCTTTGTGCATAGTAAATGTTGCAAGATGAACTTCACATTGGATAAAGCAGATCTGAAAATCAGTTTGCAGTAAGTGTGCCTCCCTCAACATCAATCTAAACTCAGGGAAATGAACAAAGGCCCGCGGCTTCTGTCGGCCCGCGGCCGCACTAAATTGTCTGGTAGCCGGCATGGCTCCTCTTCCTGCCGATGAGGTAGGCGATGAGGACGATGAGGACCAGGCCAGCCAGGGCGCCACCCACAGCGATGGGGATCAGCATGTTGTTCTCATCCAGCTGACACTCTTCCACTGAGGAGACAAAAGGGAGCACATCATGCTTGCGTGGGCTGTCACCACGTGCACCTCACAAAGAGGCCTCTCACTCCTCCCCACCTCTGCCCACCGCCCAGCAGGGGAGGATTATCCTAGAGGGGGCTCCAATTCCAAGTAACTGCCACTAGGAGAAGCCCCTACAGAGGCGGGGCATTCTGCATGGCGGGGAATTACGGTCAGCGTGCAGTCCAGAGCGCCTGGGCCTTCTGGACACTGAACCCCTCACCAGACAGAGAGCATTTTTATACAGTGTCCCAATTTCACAGGTGGAAGAGCCATCTATTTCTAAAAACTACTACCTCTGCTCAAATGATGATGTGCTCTCAACCAAGACAGGTTGGTCATTTTGAAAGCAAGGTAACACAGAAAAAGGCATTTGCTCTAAAACTCTCTTAGACTGGGAAAGAGAACCCACACCCTCAAACCCTCCTTGCAACACACAAGTTGTTAAACATCTAAACAGAACTAAAGCCTGAAGCCACTCAGCATCTGAAACACTGCCTTCAATGCTACTCACCAGACCCAAACTTGTCGCCTTCTACCTGGAAAGCCTGGACCCACACTTCGAAAATGTTGACAGAAAAGGCCTCTGTGACCTGAATGTGCTCCTCGGTGTTACATTTGTAGGAACTCCCCACAGTGGCCTGAAGCGCTCTCAGCGAATTGTTGGTGGCCTTGAAGGTGGGATCTGCAAAGACATGTGAGAATTAGTGCTCTGAGACACCTGGGTGGGCAGGTGAATTGTAGGATCATACCTCTGGCGTCGGGAAGAGTCATGTTCACTTGGATTCCTTGCAGATAAAACCGGCTAGAACTTGCATTCTTAAAGAGAAGAAAATAATCCTTAGCTAGTCAACAGATTTACATGTTTACTGATCAGCACGGAGTTCTGACCTGCTCCGTTTCCGACCTGGGCCGGTTCACCCCTCCTTAGGCAACCTGGTGGTCCCCCGCTCCCGGGAGGTCACCATATTGATGCTGCACTTAGTGCGGACACCCGGTCGGCATAGCGCACTACAGCCCAGAACTCCCGGGCTCAGCGATCCTCCCGCCCCAGCCTCCCGAGTAGCTGGGACTACAGGCGCGCGTCACCACGCCCGGCCAGATTTACATGTTTACTATAAACTTCGGTAATAAATTCAAACTCCCAGATTTCTATCTTCAGAATGAAACTGAAGAGTATCATGTCTGTGAAAGGCATCATATAAATCTCAAGAACACAAATTTTGATTAGTTCCTTCCAAATTCTTTTACAGAATCAGATTCTCCGCTAAAAGGGTTAAAGGAGCCTTATTCTAAAAAGGTAAAACTTTTCATAAATGTTTCTAAACTTTAGGAAAGTTAATCTTTAAAACAAGAAACCCAAATACTACACAGTCCACCAGAACAGAGTATTATAAATTGTCCTGAGTTGTACCTCGGTCCTCCCCATATTATTTAGCTGTATGTATCCTTTCGCAGGCAGGCACAGGGAAGAAAGGCACAGAAGGCGGAGACGCTGCTTCTCAGCGAGGGGGCGAGGGAGGCCGACCTGAACGTCTGCCGTGCACGTGCCCCATCCCTCTGCAGCTACAGACTCTGCAGTCTGGTGGTAACAGTGGCTACTGGGCACACAGTAGGCACTCCCTTCCTAATGTATAATACATGTCTGATGAATGAAAGCCTACCTGTAAATAAAAAAAGGGGATGGGGAGCTAAGGGTTTAAAACAACTGACAAATAAAGGAAGGCAGAGAAAAGACTCCTTCTTCCTAAGGCAGAGCTCTGGGTTTCAGGACTTGTGTTTGGCTTTCATTCTGGGTCGTATGTGGCATGTTCAGTTTAGGCGCGCTAGCCACAAGGCAACAAGCGCATGAGAAAATACAGTGGAAAGGAAACCACAGCGAGATGCATGCTGAGATGCTAGGCAGGACTGGATAAAGAAGATGTGGCACATATACACTATGGAATACTACTCAGCCATAAGAAATGATGACATCGGATCATTTACAACAAAATGGTGGGATCTTGATAACATTATACAGAGTGAAATAAGTAAATCAGAAAAAAACAAGTACTGCAGGATTCCATACATTGGTGGGACATAAAAACGAGACTAAGAGACATGGACAAGAGTGTGGTGGTTACGGGGGGCAGGGGGAGGGAAGGAGGGAGAGGGGGAGGGGGAGGGAGAGGAGCACAAAGAAAACTAGATAGAAGGTGACGGAGGACAACCTGACTTTGGGTGATGGGTATGCAACAGAATTGAATGACAAAGATAACCTGGACATGTTTTCTTTGAATATATGTACCCTGATTTATTGATGTCACCCCATTAAAATTAATAAAAATTTAAAAAAAAAAAGAAAAAAAGATGCTAAGCAGGTCTGACACTGAAGCCCCCTGAGTGACAAGAAAACATGGACCCTCACCATTCCAAACTGGAAAACTAGGGGAGTGATGCTCCCACTCTGGAGCTCCAGGGTCACCATCTGGGCAGTGCAGCTCCCACTGGCACGGGTCTTATTTGGGTTGATATTGAATACTCCTGTAACAGTCTAAGTGAGAAAAGCAAACAAGTTACCATTAAACAAGTTACCATTCCGTCTCATGTCTGGGGTCCTCCATTGTTGAAAAAAAAAAAAAAGCAATCCTAAAAATAGTAACCTCAAGGCCATACTCATTTTAACCAAAACCAGAAAGAAAACACTAGAAGATTACCATATTGCAGATTTCTGGATTCAGAAACAATTTTAAAAAAAAATGTTATTGTATTGATTTTAGAGAGAGAGACAGAACATTGATCTGTTCCTCTCTGTATGTGCCCTTACCAGGGATTGAACCAGGACGTCTATGCTTTGGGAAGATGCTCTAACCAACTGAGCTATCCAGCCAGAAACAATTTTTAGTGCTACTTCCAGAATGGCATGTACCCATCTCCCAGTGGTCACAAACTAGACCTTAATCACAAGCAAGGTACTTGGCGCGGCTCCACAGACTATGTGTCATCATTAGAAAGAAGTAATATTTCAAAAGGAAAATATAAAAATAACATTTAAATGTTTGAGCAATAAGGTCTCTCTCTCTCTCTCTCGCAGGGATAGTGAGACAGACTCCTACATGCGCCCTAACCGGGATCCACTTGGCAACCCCCACCTGGGGCTTATGCTCGAATCAACTGAGCTATTCTCAGCGCCTGGGGCTAATGCTCGGATCAACTGAGCCACTGGCTGCAAGAAAGGAAGAGAGAGAGAGAAGGGGAAGAGGGAGGGGAAGAGAGGCAGAGGGTCGCTTCTCATGTGTGCCCTGTCTCGATTGAACCCAAGATGTCTGCATGCCAGGCCGACTCTATCTACTGAGCTAACTGGCCAGGGCCCATGTGGTAAATTTAAAGCAAAATTTAACATTCTCTCAAAGGTCAACAAACTTGTTCTTCAGAGTGCCAAACACCATACATTTTAAGGCTTTGTGGACCACACAACAGAATCTGCCATGATGACTAATTCTGCTGTTTCAGACACAGAAGAGCAACCATAGTGTGTAAAGGGGTGTGTATGGCTGCATGCTAAAAGGCTCACTACAGACCTAGGAACACTGATGTGTTCTGATCTATATTCTGAAAGGCTGTGCACATACAACAAATTCTGATAATCGTGTGTACCAATACTCCAACAAAGAGAGAGAGAGGGGGCTCCTGGGAGCTGAGCCTACCGTGTTGTCCTTCTTCTTGTAGGTGATGTTCAGCTGCAGCCCCATGCGGGCCAGCAAACAGGTCCCATTGGTGCCACTCACGTTGTACTTGTATACTGAGGGGTTCTCAGGCTCTGGGGACGGCGAAGGGTTAGGGGGTGTCGGCGAAGGGTGAGGGGGTTTCGGTGGCGTTGTTGGGGAAGGTCCATCTTGCTCACAGCGCGTCTCTGGAGGAACAAGGAGGAATTGGTCATACTGTTCACAGGAAGAAACGTTAAGCTCTGGTTCCTTAAGACCAACGGGAGCCACAGAAACATTGAGCTTCAGCTCTATCTCCCTGAGCTCACTGGAGACCCCAGCAGCCTTTCTCAAATAGCCCCACCCCACAGAACAGAAATAAATGATCACAGGCAGGTACCACTGTCTCACAGAGCTGGCTGAAGAGGACGGCAGAGCGTCCAGTCCACCTGTTCCACTCCTGCTGCCGGATGACAGTTCTAATACAGTCTTCCATTTCAGCCTTAGGAAAGCCCCACGCTCACAGCTCTATCCTCTTCTGTATGACAAACATTCCCTTCCTACTGTGAGGTCAAAAACCATAACTCTGTCACACGCTGTTGGGACAGTCAGCCACATACCACTTGAAATGGCGACAACTCACATAAATGCTCTCTGAGCTACTGCATGGTTCTGATAATGGTCATAGGAACAACAATAGAGGGGCCTGGAGCTCACAGGTTCAAGACAGACACCAGACACACTCTCCATCGCAAACCTAGTTAGTGCCATCAGCATGGGCCCATGCAAGAGCAGCAGAGGCCTTGGAAGGACAGGTCTGCAGGGCCTACAGGCCAAGGCCAGAGCTGACACTCAGGTGCAGAGTGAGTCAGCTGCTGGGCTTTTCTACTTGGGGCAGGGTGGTGAGGGCACCAGCAAGCACTCTCCTGAAGGTAGAAGGCCCAGTCAATGTGAGAGTATCCACCCCACAGTGGGGACAACAATCCAGGGCCTGAGGAGGCTGAAGTGCAGACGGGCCACAGCAGAGGGACTTGGGGCTGACCAGAGAGGGCAGAATTGAGGGAGAGGCCACATCGTTTCCCCAGAGGACATGCTAAGGAGTTTGAATGTGATCCTCAGAATCTGATCCACCATAACTGTTTACAAAAAAAAAAATTATATTCAAAATTAAGGCAGATGGAACACAAAGAATAATGGCCGCAAATTTTCTACAGGAATAGACAGATGCATTCTCTGAAGACTGCAGATTACTCAACATTTTAAAACACCAAGATATGTAGCCCTCTAGGATACTGCCAACCCCCAAATGAGCTCCCTTCATTTACCATTTTGTTTCTATGGACTATCAAAAAGTTTAAACTATTCATACACTTTTTAATCAATTCTGACCCTTTCCACAATTTTTCTAGGCTGAGCGAAGGAAAACTCGTTCAAATGTCCAGAGTGGGGAGCCAGTTGGGAACTTGTGTAACTTGACCCACCACCTGTCCACTTACTCTAAGCTAAAATGAAACTTCCACTGTAACTTTTTCAGTGGCCAATTCCGCCTCCACATTCCATCTACTTGGGGGAGGAGAAATAGAAAACTTCACCCCACAAGGCTGTAACACTGGGAAAAATTTAACACACTTTCTGTAAAGTTAAATTCACCCAATGTAATCTTGTACAGTAAAATGCCTTTCTAGATAGAGGATAAAGATGAGGGTGGGGTGGGAAATACTCTCCGAAATGGCTTTAATCTCGGGCTAATAGTAGCATGGCAAGTATCGCCAGAGATGTTCGAACCTGGGTGTGCTGGCCAACACCGTCCGCTTCTTACCGTGAGTTAAGCTACAGGTGGAGATTTCAGTTGCTCTCTTAAAAATAACACAATAAACATTGTTACAAAATACAACATAATTAACACCACATCAAGGGAACAGGCCAGTCTCCTAATTCTGCTCAAATGGCCACATACTGATTTGATCATCATCTACCCTTTTCATAAAGGTTACAAAATATCAACTTGGAAACATGAGCAACACCTTTAGGTCTAATCCCCCATCAGAAAAGTCCAGAACTTCAGAATTCTGTGTGCATAAAATGCCCCCTTCCTTCTAGCTGAACTACACAGAAAGGCAAAGTCCACTCTCTAACCAAATACCAAAGTCCTTTTTGCAGAAGGCTCACAATCCACAAGGAGCTAGCTCATCACAAATAAAATGCACTGATGTATATTCAGTGTCACCTGCAGAAAAGCCCCTGGAAAGACTAGGGGATCCAGAGGTTGCTGCTGGTTCCCCCTCAGTCTTCCCCACCAAGAAAGCATTGAGAGGGGAGGGTGCAGGCTGTGCATCCTTCCAGACACTCTTGGCGTGGTTTAAAGCTTACAGGCCTCATGATCCCCAGGCAGCAGCAGAGGGTCAAATACACCTGCATGCTGCAACTAAGGAGTCTGAAATGGAAAGAGACGTTTTTATATCGATTTCTTCAATTTAAGCTAGATTAGAGCGAGACTCTGACTCCTAAGGAATGAAAAAGAAATACTGCCAAACTGGATAGTAAGTGAAATTTATGAACTATATTTAAAAGCTGTATCTATTTTGAACTTCTAATTATCATAGAAGGGTTGACAAGTAACCACGTATCTAATCTTTAAGATAAAAAGATGAATAAATCCACATTCTCTGGTGAGCCAATAAAACCAGATGCCTGCACGGGCCTCACCGCAAACCCACTAACCCAGTGTGGGCTTGGGCCTGGAAACCCCATTCTGATGAGCAGAGCGAGGCTCACTCACCTGGTTTTCTCCAGCCTGCAGGCTACACCTAGACCATTCCAGAATGATAATCATCTACCCTACTTTTATAGACCTTTGAGAAAGAAGATACCTGTGTTCTTTAGATTTTAGCCTCATCAACAAACTTTATAGGAAAGTCAGTGCAGACCTGGCTTGTTACTTACTTCCCTTTAAAAGACAATCTCTACTATGAGTTGATGCTTACCGCCCCCCCCCCCCCCCGTTTTGCTCTCTCTCTACTGGCTCTAAAATCAATAAATAAAATCTTTAAAAATAAAATAAAACCTCTAAGTATGTGAGTTTTCCTAGATAAGACAATACATTCATAAAGACAAAGTGAACAAAGTGACCACTGCACCACTGTTAAGGCCAGAGATGTCGACTCTAATGCCCTGAACCTGCAGTTCACCAAATACAAATTTAAAACAGGCTTTTATGACCAAAATTTTACTGATTTATTGCGAATGTGGTAGTTCAAGAATTTATTAAGGATCCACGAGTGGAAAAGAATAGATGGGTATATAAGAATATACTTAACATATATGACATGAGCTCTTTTCCCTGAAGCAGCTTTCAATTTAGTTGACAATGTAATTAAAAAGTACCTAAGAATCAAAGACGTGAAACTGGCACAAAAGAAATGGCTCAATTTTGATAGAAACCAAGTATTTAAAAGGAACTTATGTCGTCATCGCAGTATATGAGGTCAGTTGTACCAAATCTCCTACTTTTATAGAAAATGCTGGTTCCTTTAATTGCAACCATTGTCCAAAACACCCACTATGACACTAAGAATAGACAAAAAGTAGTGTAATGATATGCCACCTTGGCTAGGCTCTTCAAGGATCAACACTAAGGTTTGTGACAAGCTGAGTAATCACAGAACATACTAGCAGCTGAGCTTTAAGAACAATTCAGATCAACTTCATAAAATATATGAAATGTCCCATCACCATGTCATAGACCTGAAACTAATATAATATAGTATATGTCAACTGTAACTGGAAAGTAATTTAAAACTCAGGGCATGAGTGGTAGAGCGTCGGCCTGGCATGCAGGAGTCCTGGGTTCGATTCCCAGCCAGGGCACACAGGAGAAGCGCCCGTCTGCTTCTCCACCCCTCCCCCTCTCTCCTTCCTCTCTGTCTCTCTCTCCCCCTCCCGCAGCCAGGGCTCCACTGGAGCAAGGCTGGCCCGGGCGCTGGGGGTGTCTCTATGGCCTCTTCCTCAGGTGCTAGAATGGCTCTGGTTGCAGCAGAGCATCGCCCCCTGGTGGGCATGCCGGGTGGATCCCGGTCGGGCGCATGAGGGAGTCTGTCTGACTGCCTCCCCATTTCCAACTTCAGAAAAATACAAAAATAAATAAATAAATAAATAAATAAATAAATCTCAGGGCATGTTCAAGTACTATATTATTCTTCAGTGTAGACCCTTCCTTATGGAGTGTCAGCCCATATTTGAGATCCAGAGGCCTCAACTTCCTGTCAGCACCTCTACCCTAGGCAGCTGCCTGCCAATCCCGGGACCCAGGGCACACTGGCAGACCAAATCCCACAGAACACTGTGTCAAGCAAGAGGTCCCATTTGTGCAGGAGGTGGGGTAGGAGCAGCTCTCAAAGGAAGAGGCATAAACTTGAGCAAAGGAGCCTTTTCAAGGGCCCCTGGCAGGTTGAGGTGTTTTTCTTCCCGACTTCCCATTTCTTAGCCCTAGATTGACAGGGGTTGACTGTAAAGGATGAGACGTGCTGGTGAGATGACTTCCATAAGCCCCCGGTGAAGAGTAAGCAGGTGTGCCTGGGACTTCACTCAGTCTTTCCAGCCTATGATGAGAGATGGAAACGTCAACTTCTACAGGAAGGTCTGTGTAACTTTAGGATGCTTCTTAACCCTCCTCTTTGCAGTAGAATTTACTAAGGAAGTTCTGTGTAACGTTAGGATGCTTCTTAACCCTCCTCTGCAGTAGAATTTACTAAGAGAGTGCTCTAGTGTCTTTGAAAAGAAGCAAGACTTCCTTTTCTAAGGTACATACGTATTGGCACAGGAGGATTTAACAAAACTGAATCAAGCTTTGATGAGAGAGGACAACCACAAAACATGGGGAGGTGGGTAGGGTGTTCTAGACCCATCTCACAAGTGAGGGTCAGACCAGCAACCTAACTTCTGACCAACAACTTGATGGAACATAGTGGGTGGCACCCATGAGCTCCAAATAACCAAGGACTCCCAGTTTGGAAGATGAAAGCCCCGTGAAACCCTACACAGGACACGAGCATATCTTTGGGGAAAGGGCCATTTATTGGCTAGGGTTCAGGTATCAGGATAGCCTCACATTTGTACCTTTTCCACTTGAAATCACGTGCACATGTCCTACATTGAAAACTTAAATTAAAATGCAGGAGGCTGACAGTGAAGAGAATGTGCATGTGGGAATGGGGGATATGTGGAAGAGCTCTGTACTTTGCATTTAATTTTGCTTTGAAACTAAAACTGCTCTAAGAAATACAGTCTATTTAAAGAAAATTAACCTGTAAACAAAATTAGCGCTGGCCACGTAGCTCATTTGGAGAGTTTCATCCTGACAAGCCAAAGCTGTGGGTTTGATCCCGGTCAGGGCACATACAAGAATCAACCAATGAATACATAAATGAGTAGAACAACAAACTGATGTCGCTCTCTCTCAAATCAATTCATAAAAATTAAAAAACAAAATTAATCTCTCTACTGTTACAGGGCTCCAGTGCCCTCATGAACCCCATGGGCATGGCACTTCCCTTTAAAACACCACACTGGGGATCCCAGAGAGGGGAGGCCCGCACCTCTGCGTCCAGAAGCCTTCGAAGTAAAAGAAAACAAGTCGTACTTATGACCACATTCGGGCCTAGTTACAGTGAGGTTACTGCAACGAGGCAGCAGGCCAGAGACACTATCATTTCCTAAGACTTTCTGACAGTTTTTGTTCTTTCCTTCTTCTGCTCTTGAGACTGAGCCAGAAGACTGATGCCACCCAGATGTATGTGGCTAGGTATGAAAGCCAGGTAGTTGGGAGATTTATACTTCTGAACACAAATACACCTGAAGCATGTAGCTTGTTGATTTAACTCCTACGGGGTGGCCACTGTCTGGCTAAAGTCACCTTTCCTACGTCAGAGTGTGCACACACGTGGACCTGCTGCCCTCACACACTGCTCACGCCAGCCTGAAGGGAAAAGTCAACGCATGCCCCTCATGAGGAAGGATGTGCACCCAGCCCTCCAAGCCCAGTGTGAGAAGAGGCTGCACGCTGGAAAGGTTGAGCCATTTCCTTCAGACTCCCTTGCTGCTCCAGCTCACACTGCCCTGCATCTTGAAGCCCTGCACACTTGCTACAAGTTGTATTGCTCCCAGTTACACTTGGTTTCTTTTAGTCCTAAGTCTGTCACTACTCTTTCCATTAGGTCAGGGGTCAGCTAATTTTCTCCTAATGGGGTCAGTTCCTGAACATTTTAGACTTTGTAGCTGTTGGGTGTCTGTCCCAACTCAGCTCTGCCACCATGAACATAAAAACCGTTCTTAGCTTCCTGGCTACAGAGAAACCAGAGGGAGGCTGGACCAGGCCTGCAGAACAGTGACCAGCCCGAAAGGAGCAGCTCCATCTCGGAGGACTGTAACAAGCTGCACACAGAGCTAACTGGTTCGCATTAGTCTGATGATGGTGCAAATGAGCCACTCTCCTAGGGTCATTCTGAGCCTCAAGCAAACCAAAGGCCCGCCAGCAGCAGCAGGTCTGAAGACTAGAAGGTTGGGGCGCTGGGTGAAAAAGGTGAAGGGATTAAGCAAAGCAAAGCAAAACAACCAAGAAACTCATAGACAACAGTATGGTGATTAGCAGAGGGAAAGGGGGTGGAGGGAGTCAGAAGAGGGTAAAGGGGGATAAGTGCTGATAGAAGACGACTTGACTTGGGGTGGTGAACACACAGTACATTATAATCTGCAGATGATGTAACTAACATATTTCCCCATGGTATAAGACACTGTCATGTATAAGATGCACCTTAATTTTGGGGCCTGAAATTTTAAAAAAAGACAACAAACATGAAAAACCGGGAAATGCAAGTAAAAAAACCTACAAGCACTGTATAAGACACACCCAGTTTTTTTTTTGTTTTTGTTTTTTTTTTCCATTTTTCTGAAGCTGGAAACGGGGAGAGACAGTCAGACAGACTCCCGCATGCGCCCGACCGGGATCCACCCGGCACGCCCACCATGGGGCGACGCTCTGCCCACCAGGGGGCGATGCTCTGCCCATCCTGGGCGTCGCCATATTGCGACCAGAGCCACTCTAGCGCCTGGGGCAGAGGCCACAGAGCCATCCCCAGCGCCCGGGCCATCTTTGCTCCAATGGAGCCTTGGCTGCGGGAGGGGAAGAGAGAGACAGAGAGGAAAGTGCGGCGGAGGGGTGGAGAAGCAAATGGGTGCTTCTCCTGTGTGCCCTGGCCGGGAATCGAACCCGGGTCCTCCGCACGCTAGGCCGACGCTCTACCGCTGAGCCAACCGGCCAGGGCTGACACACCCAGTTTTTAGATCCCAAATTTTTTGGGGAAAGTGTGTCTTATACATGGGGAAATACGGTATTATAGAATTGTATACCTAGAACCTATATATAATTTTATTAACCAATGTCACCCCAATAAATTCAATAAAAAAAGAGTAGAAGGAGATGTCCTTAAAACACCCTCTGCAGGCAGAGATAACTTCCCCAAGGCAATCAAGCTCTCACCCTTCAGGGAAAAGACATAGTCTGTGAGTGACTAACAGAATTTGTGGAAGAAAATTTCCTTAAGTCACAGCAGAATGACAACCCTTTTTACCACTTACTCTATGCACTGAGATAAGAACTTGCATAAACTTCCTTTTTAATCCTAACAACATTCAAAGATAGGTTAGCCCCCTTATTTTACAAGTAGGGGAAATGAGAGGTTGAGTACCTCAGCCAAGACCACGGTGGGAAGGGGCTTGCAGCCTCTCTGACCCCAGAGCCCACCAGGGAGCTGGGGTGGCAGGTGCATGGAGGGGGTTGGGGAAAAGAGTCACGATCCCCACAGAAGGGCAGTCCTTGTCAATCCACCACCTGTCCCTGGGTCTGCCCGAGCCGGAATGAGGTAAGACTAGGTCTCTGTGGGAAGATAGCTAGCTTGAACTGGACGAGATCCTGCGACCCTGGGCCCCATTAGCTCTAACAAGGGAAGATTCAGAGACAATTTCAATTGCTTTGCCCTTTTACCCTTCATGATCAGTATTTGTCCATCCTGAAGAGGTCATTCTACAGAGAAAAGAAAGGTTTAGCGAACAGCTCTCCTAAGACAGAAGCTGCCTCTGCATTCAGTGGAGACTAATGGCACTAGGGCCAAGGGCAGGGCCTTACCTTCCTTGCTGAAGGTATTGTTTGAAAGGTATGCTTGGATGGTGGCATCATGGAACGTGACGGTTACATTCTCCATGTGGATCTGGTTGCTGTTCACACATCTGTATTTCTTATTTATGTCTGCCATGATGTTGGTTATGGACTTCACTGTCATACTTCCTATGTTTAAAAATAATTAAATTTTAACTACCCCCACCAATGTACTTAGTTAAAAGTAATTTTATCCTGGTCTGCAGTGGTGCAATGGACAGGGCATTGACCTGGTAAACCAAAGTCGCAGGTTCGAAACCTTGGGCTTGCTGGTCAAGGCACATAAGACAAGCAACAAGCAAGCAATGAACAACTAAAGGTGAAGCAACCATGAGCTGATACTTCTCGATGCCCTATCCATAAAATCAATTAATAAAATCTTAAAAAAAAGTAATTCTTGATACTACCCCAACCCAATTTTCTTCACTTCGTAATTGTCCATTTTTGTTCTTACCGTTGGAGCTCGCATTCGGGAAAACCTCCGTGTCTGACAAATTATAAACAAAACTCATCATCTGGACATTGTAACGTGTTGCATTTCTTGCGAAACTGAGGGTCAGTGTATGTCCTCTTCCAAAAGCAATCATGAGACTGGGGTTAGAAGCATTCTCTTTACCACAGGAGCTGCTATTTAATACTTTTGCATCAGATGGCAGCTCGAAGGTCACATTCTAAAATAAACACAATGACAAGAGAACCCAATTAGAATGTAGGTTATTAAAGGGATTCAGAGACACTAACTAAAGATCTTTTCTGAGTCTGTCAAACTTAGTTCCTCAGTTCTATCTCAGATATCACTGTTAAGGTATTTTTAACATAAACAAAACCAGAAAGAAAATCAGTATTACATGTCAGTAATAGATAATTCAAGTGTAAGACAGAGTTGACTTAATTTTTCATATAATGACAAATTCCTCTTCATTAAAATAATATAAATTTGCAACTGAACAGAATTAAAACTAAGTTGTTTTGGCAAACTTAATTCATATTGGGCTTCAGGATAAGGTGTGCATTTTTATTTTAAAAAGACTATTACTATTTGTTTGCTATAGAAATGTTTAAAGAATATATCTTTTTAAACAAAGAAAAGGTGTTTACACAAAATTGTTTGAATTTACTATTATATGCAAAACAAACAACTAGAAACAACCCAATGTCCATCAAAATAAAGTGGACTGACTAAATAAGCTATGGGTAAACCGTATACTAATGCTGTCCTAAAAAAATTACAGAATTATATGAAGTGACAAAGACATGCTTTGTGAAATGGTAAGACACAAATAGCACATGGATTGCTGGCCTGTGGTGGCGCAGTGGATCCAGTGTTGACCTGGAATGCTGAGGTCACCAGTTTCAAACTCTGGACTTGCCCAGTCAAGGCACATACAGGAAGTAACTACTGTGAGCCGATGCTTCCCGCTTCTCCCCTCTTTGTCACTCTCCCTTCTCTCCAAAAATCAATAAATAAAATCTAAAACAACAAAACAGCCCATGGATGATCCCATTTGTATAACAGTTAATATATAACAAAACAATTATTTTAAAAATCCAAGCACAAAATAAAGTGAATAGAAATTAAAAGGCGCCTGGACAAGTCTTCAGAATTCGAGACATTTCTATAGAACACAACTTTCCTAGTTTTCTTCTACTTTGGAAGAGACCACATTTGTATCTAGACCAGCACAAATGAATTAATGAGGTTGAGCAGCTGGCACAAAGTCCAGAGTACTCTAAAGAAACTGCTGATCCTCCCAGCAAGGTTAGGCCCCATGCTGCCCTTTAAGTGGTAGTAAAATGATATAATGCTATCAAAATGGAGATAAAGAAAAATGGTAGTTTCAACAAGGAATTGAAAATAAAATGTGAATTAGGGGTATATTAAAAGATTATATGATAAATAGAACAAATGAAATATCCATTAATAAGTAACTGATGAAGAAATACAAACATGGTGCTTATTTGTTAGAAATCTAGGAAATGCAAAAGCCTTACTCATCCTACAGAAGTACAGTTGTTCTTTTTGTGTGTGTGTGTGAGACAGAGAGAGGGATAGGAACAGATACACAGGAAGGGAGATGAGAAGCGTCAATTCTTTGTTGTGGCTCCTTAGTTGTTCACTGATTGCTTTCTCATATGTGCCTTGATCAGGGGGCTACAGCAGAGAGAGTGAGCCCTTGCTCAAGCCAGCGACCTTGGGCTTCAAGCCAGCAGCCATGTGGCAATGTTTATGATCCCTTGCTCAAGCCAGTGACCCCATGCTCAAGGTGGATGAACCCACGCTCAAGCTGGTGACCTCAGGGTTTCGAACCTGGGTCTTCTGCATCCAGTCCAACGCTCTAACCATTGTGCAACCACTTGATCAGGCAGAAGTACAGTTGTTTTGACAAAAAAACCAAGCAACATTTTAATCAAGCTAGTACAGTGCTTATAGCATTGTACATCAACTGTTTATGTAGCATAATAGTTTACACAAAGCAAAATCAAGAGATCAACAAAGGGAAAAAAAAAGAGATCAACAAAGGTATAGTCACAGAACTATACACTGGGCATGAAAAAGAATGTAACAATACTTCACTACCAATAGAGGAATAGTTTAACAAAGAAGATGAACATAACGAAGTATTACAAAAGACAATCATAAAGAGAACTAAAAAAACACTCATGGTAAAATAGTGACAACAGAGCACAAAATGGTTTGTGTATTACTACTGCAACTTCAGTACATAAAACAGCACAGGCTACTGAGGAGCTGAGAAGGAACTGTACGTACATAAAAATAACTGTCAGGATAGGATCAGTTTTCAAACATTTACTTGAAAAATTAAAATAATCTATCTCTCTCACACACACACAGATACACATGTAGGCATGTACACAATGTGGAGTTTCCTACCTTAGGACCACTCTTGGTATTGTAGTTGGTCAAGAAGGCAGCAGAGAAGTTGGCCATTATACAAGCTGTACCAGTGCCATCTTGCACCACAAACACTGCTGATGCACAATGCATGAGGCCTGCTAACTCCAGGAAAGACAAAAATTACCAAACATCGTTTTTGAAAATACTCTGGATATTTCTGTTGTCTTCACCTGTAGCATTAATGAATTTTACTTCAGAATTCCTATCAGGAAGTCACATGTTAATTTCTGGGTCAGCCAGGGCAAAGATGCTCCATGCAAGTTTCTCAGGAGATTCCATGGCGTCCTAGAGGCATAACTCAACCTAAATATTGACCTTCTACTGAAATCCATGAGTGAACTAGTAGTATCTGTCGCTGTGGACCTAAACTACTATTTACAGTTAGATCTGTTTTTGCCTCTCATGGACTGGCAGCATGATAAGAAAAGTCATGGACTCAGAGATCTAAGATTTTGCCTAATTTCAGAAAGGTCTTCACAACACAGTAATTCAGCTGAACCTGGACTTGGCTGTGTGACCGTAGGACATTAGTCAATCTGTCTAGGCAGGGCCTCCATATCCCAGGGGCATGGGACAGAGTGAGGCTCTCACGGGTCCTTCTAGCTTGAGAGTAATCACTGATCATTTTTTTTTTTTTTTTTTTTTTGGTATTTTTCTGAAGCTGGAAACCGGGAGAGACAGTCAGACTCCCGCATGTGCCCGACCGGGATCCACCTGGCACGCCCACCAGGGGCGATGCTCTGCCCACCAGGGGGCGATGCTCTGCCCCTCCGGGGCGTCGCTCTGCAGCGACCAGAGCCACTCTAGCACCTGGGGCAGAGGCCAAGGAGCCATCCCCAGTGCCCGGGCCATCCCCGCTCCAATGGAGCCTTGGCTGCAGGAGGGGAAGAGA
This sequence comes from Saccopteryx leptura, assembly GCF_036850995.1. Lineage (NCBI taxonomy): Eukaryota > Metazoa > Chordata > Mammalia > Chiroptera > Emballonuridae > Saccopteryx > Saccopteryx leptura. The sequence goes on from NC_089506.1 coordinate 36,237,943, forward strand.
GAGACAGAGAGGAAGGGGGGGGGTGGAGAAGCAAATGGGCGCCCCCCCTGTGTGCCCTGGCCGGGAATCGAACCCGGGTCCCCCGCACGCCAGGCCCACGCTCTACTGCTGAGCCAACCGGCCAGGGCCTTATAAATATTTTTAAGTAAATCTCAGGGCCAGTGACATCTCTGGCTTCTTTATATCCCACCACCCTGATCAAGCAGTTTAGCAGCAAATGTAATCTGATTGCTATGGTAGAGAAGAAACTTTACAAGTGGTACATTTTAGTACATTGTTCTTTCATAAATAGGTAAAACTAAGTGTTTTCACTAGTTCTAAAGCCAAATGGCAGTTAGCCCTCACAGCGTACTGTAACATTCAGAAGGGATGTGCCCTTGCTCCCTCCACAGGTTTCTACTGCTACAAGCTCCTGCATGCCCTTTACCAAGCAAGCATTTCCACATCTGGCTCTCATCACCTTAAGTGTAGCTATGACTCAGACACACTTTGAAGGCAGCATACTCAAGAGGAACATTATTACCTTTTCATTCTAAAACTCTTCTCCCTCGCAAAGTAAATGTCTCCAATGAAACCAATTCATTTTACCCTTGGGACTTTCACAGAATAAAATCTTTAGAGCCAACAAAAGTATAGTCAGAAAACTCGTTATTTTCCCTTAAGCCTCTGGTAAACAAAATGCGCATAAAGAAAAGTTGCTATACCAAAATGAAGAAGCAAACTATGGCAAACAAGAAAGCCTGTGCAACCTTTTTGTGTTTTGATTTGCAAAATTTTAAGTCACCCCTGGAATACTCAGGCAAGAGTCAAGTATTTCCAATAAACCGGATATTTCACTTATAACACCTAGAGAAGATTATTGCAAAACTTGTTTTTGACAGTGAAGGTTTTTAAAACACATGATCAATAAGCTTTCAGAGAGGATGGGTAAGTGCATCAGAGAGGAAAGCTAGGCCAGCAGGTAGAAGCAAAAGCATTTAATTCAAGCTTGGACGCCAAAGCCAGACAGACACTGAACACTGACCCAACTCACTGTGTGCATGGGCCACTGCCTGCCCTGTGCACAGGCTTCCTGAAGCCTGAAATGCCCTCACCTGGCCCTGGCCCCTCGCTGGAGGGCTAGTCACATGTGATCATGTATGCCATGGGCAGTACACCTCCCATGGGAGTAAACACAGTCAGTTCTCACTAAGCTGCCTTTAATAAGAGTTACCTGAATCATTAAAAAGCCTTTCTGACTCAATGCACTTCATTAGGATACATTTCACATTAAGTAACTTTCAATCATACAATTTTTTGATTTAGTAAATATGCTGAGGGTCTGAGCTTTCAAAGAAAAACAAGGTATGATCAATAAACTTAAGCAGCACTAGATGCCCACATTTATTCTGGAAAGGCCCAGAAATGTACAATTATTAAACCAAAAAAGTTACCCTATAAGCCAACTCTGGTCAAGAGAAAAATGTCTACAAAAGCATTAGAACACAAAATTCTGAGATTATATGTTAGTGATCAGTTTATTTTTATTTTTAAAAATTCTGTAAAGTGGCATTTGGTGAGGAAAAAATAACCCATCTCAGGTTAGTTAAAATGCTTGCAGTTATTTGAGGGGTGCCAACTGCTAATCTCTCACAGTCCTTCACTCAGATGCAAACTTGATCATTTCTCTAGGGGTCATATAAAGCAGTAACTTTGTCTTAGTTCTTTAAAATACTACTTATAATATGACTTGTGGTGGCACAGTGGATAAAGCGTCAACCTGGAATGCTGAGGCTGCTGGTTTGAAACCCTGGGCTTGACTGGTCAAGGCACATATGAGAGGCAACTATTACAAGCTGATGCTTCCCACTACTCACCCTCCCTCCTCTCTAAAAAAAAATTTAAATAAAATACTCCTATTTGTAGAAATTTCATTCTCTAAAACAAGTGCAGCTATGGGAAACATGCCTGCTTCAGGCTAAAAGATTTTGGTTCTATGACAGACAACCCCAGTACTTACTAGCTGTGTGAGCCCGGGTCAGTAGCAACTACTAAACTCTTGGTTTAGACATCTGTGAAATGGAAATAAAGTGCTGATTTCTCACGGTTATTTAAGCATCAAATGAGCTAATGCATGGGAGGCATTCAGTACAGGGCATTAGCACTAATTATATGTTATCTATTATTATTTAAACATTCAGTGCTGCCTGGCCTGTAGTGGTGAAGTGGATCAAGCGTCCACCCGGAACACTGAAGTCGCTGGTTTGAAACCCCGGGCTTGACCCATCAAGGCACATATGGGAAGCAACCACAGTACTATGAGTTAATGCTTCCTGCTTCTCCTCTGTCCCCGCCCCTGCCCTAAAAATCAGTAAAAAAAAAAAAAAATGTAAAAATAACAATATTTAGTGCTATACAGACTTCATCTATCAAGTTCACCATTGACCCCTCAGTACCTCACACAAAATGTCACATAAGTCTTTTATTTAAGAAGCACTTGTAATGCACTTGCTATATGCCAGGTAGAGCTCCAAGCACTTTGCAGTTAATTAAATTATCACAACAATCTTAACTGGGAGACACTATTACAGTTTTCCTTTACAGATGTACAGATTAAGGAAGAGAGACTAACTTGCACAAGGCTGCACAGCTAGTGAGTGGTAGAGCCAGGTCTGCTGATTCAGAGCACGTCCCACCCATGCACGCGTGGGCTGGCTGCAGGGTGAGTGCCACGGCTGAACCATGCTTTCTCTCCAGCACTTGGTGAGCAAGCAACTGTTTCAAATAATGAAATACTCTCTTTTGATGGGAACCACAACTTCTAGAAGCAGGGCATGAGTATGCACATTTGTAAAAAGAAGACTTACGCATGTTTGGTTAGGGACCAATACTGTAAAACTAGACATCTCTGTAGGTATGTACTGAGCGCTTACTATGCATGAGGCATGAGGTGGGCTGTAAGATGGGAAAGGACATATGTAAAAATAATCACAACTCAGCTGAATCTATGCTCTAAACACATGCTCTACAGCATTAAGTCAAGTTCTGTGGATGCAGAGGGAGAACTAATACTGCTTGGATGGGACCAACAATACAAACTCAAAATTACGGACCCGCCAGACTTGTGGAGGGGCAGTGGATTAAGGGTCGACCTGGAATGCTGAGGTCACTGTTTCGGAAACCTTGGCTTGCCTGGTCAAGGCACATACGAGAAGCAACTACTATGAGTTGATGCTTCCTGTTCCTCTCACCCTTCTCTAAAATCAATAATAAAATCTCAAAACAAAAACAAAATTATGGACCCAAAACATTTTGACCTCAAATCTACTGAAGAATCTGGTTGTAAACCTGCGGTAACTGACAAAATCCCATAAACAAGGGTAAGATTCACTAGCATAAAACTTTCAAACTTCCTAAGTGACAGTTCTTCATTTGGAAAGGGAAAGAAAACTATCTATTTGAAATCAATAGTTTAAAGAGTCACAATTATGTATTCACTTAATCTTATATATCAAAGTTTCAGTTATGCTTACCTATACTTTCTATAAAATATCCAAACACAAATGAAGAAAAGTAGTTTCTGCTCATTAATGCAAAAGAAATGTTATTTAGAAGTTTGTTACATTTTTTTTTTTAGAAAAGATGCTTTCTGGTGAAATTATGCATTAAAATAAACATTTTAAGTAGACCTCAATCCAAGACCTCTTCTAAAAAAGTTGGATTATAACTGAATATAAAACTTAAAAAATATCATACAATGAGCATTAGAAAGCTAATTACATGCACAATACTCCGAGCTATTAAAATGTAGGGAGGTTATGGACTTTTCATTTTTAAGGTGAGTTTTTAAAACATGAAATGAAGTACTGAAGTCCTAATGCTGTGAGCTCTTCTAATAAAGAACAATGCAATCGTTCTGACATTACAAAACTTATTCAGTAACTCCTCTTGTAACTACACCTGCCAGTGAAGGGCAAGGCGGCATTCAGGTTTACTGCTGGAATAAAGCTATCCCTTGTGACTATTCATGCAGCTCCAAAAACTAATTTCACACAACAGGCAAAACAAAAACCTAAAACCAAAATCTACTAAGTCACAATTAACAGAATTTTAGAGTAGAAAGAGACTTAAGAGATATTTAAAGAATTCATGGGCAGGAAGTATAGGAACCTGTATCTGGATCTATTTAACTCACTGTGAACTCCCATCATATTTCAGATCCTACCACTTAGAGAAACCAGCCCCTATTATTTGGGAGAGGGGCGAGAGAGTGCCATAGAGAAGAGGACCTCCAAACAGTCTTAAAATTAATCAATGTAGTGATTCCCGTTTAAGAGACAGCACATATTCCTTTTTCTTATCTGGACAAATGAAAACAAAATCCATTAATCAATAAAATACTGAGCAAACACTGACTGCTTCTATGAACTGACTGGTGGACTGCCAGAAGCTTCCCGATGTGTTAACGGAGTCCCTCATTTTGACTCACAGGAACCAGCACACACTGAACAATGGCAGCAGCTCTTTACAAGGATTCACTAGAAATGAACACTTCCATTGAGAAACCGAGGCCTGGTCCTGCCTCTCATTTTGTCTGCTACAGCTCTTCTTAACTTTTAAAAAAATTTTTTTTCACTGATTCTAGAGAGGGAGAGAGAAGCGCTAACTCGCTGTTCCACTTAGTTGTGCACTCACTGATTGCCTGTCCTGAACTCTTAAAGACAACTTTAAATTCACATTAACACATGGACACACATAAGTACTGAAGGCCGTACTGAAATACAGGCAAAGGTTAAAGCACCAAGGACGAATTCTCAAAGGCCAGAATTACCATGCCGCCCTAGTCTCTCTTCGGGTTAAGATCCGTGTTGGAAGAAGCGCCAGGTGGGTCACCCGCTGGGACCACCGAGAGACCACACAGCCTCACCCGGACCTCGTGGCTTAACTTCCCGCAAGTTAAAGAAACCACTTTCCAGAAACCACCAAGCCGCCCAAGTCATTTCCAACTTAACATCCCAGAAAACGAGTTTAGTGACCCGAGGGCGGAACCTGGCCTTCGGATGAGAACCTCTACCCTTCCTCCTCCACCTCTGGGCAACTGGATCCAACACCCCAATCAGCGGCCAGCGGGCTCCAGCCGGGGCCACGCGCGGACCTCGCCGTGTGCGGGGTCGACTAGCAGGCCCACCATTCTCCGGGCCCTGCCCGCAGCTCTCGGACTCCATAGCTCCCGGGCCTTGTGGAGTTCTCCCCCACCCCCCCACCCCCTGAACACATCCTCGCCGCAGACCTCCCAAGCTCCCGATCCCCCATCGCGCAGCCCCCAGAGCCTTTGCAGTCCCCTCTCCGCAGACCCCAGCTCTGGGCCTGACCCTCACCGAGAAACAGCAGGAGGAGCGGCTGCCGCCGGGCGCCACCGGGGGCCGCCATGGGCACCAGGGACTCCGGAGCGGGAGCCGAGCGGGGTCGGATAATTGGGCCGACGGAGGGCCGGCGCTGGGGACAGACTGGGGGCCGGCGTAAGAGCAGCAGAACCCACTGTCCAGCTGCCAGCTGCCCAGCTGCTGCGGCGCCCACGGTAAGAAAGAGACCCCGCGGCCGGCTGCGCCCGTCACGTGAAGCCGCGCCGCACCCACGCCGTCACGTGACCTCACAGATCTCGCGAGAGTACGCGGCAGGCAGCCATACTCCCTTAAGTGCGGTGTCCTTCCCGCGCCCAGCGCTCGCTTCGTTCTTGACCTGGAATCGGGTGCGTGACCCCCACCTGGCACGTGATCGTTGCGCCACGTGACATGGGCCGATTGCAAGATCCTTGGCCTAGTTCCCTGCGGCTGGAGGCGGAAAGTGGGCGGTGGCCCGGGGTAGAGGAGGCGGTACCGGGGAAGCCTGCAGGTGAGAGAGCGGGAGGCGGGGTTATGCGGCTGCTGGTCGGCCGGAACCGGTACGTGGGAAACGGGTTCTCTTAGCCAGCCCGGGGGCCGCCAAAGATGGAGACGAATCAGAACGCAGAAAATGATTTTATATATTGTTTGGTTTAAATTGCTAATATTTGGTTAAGGGATATTGGTCTGTAATTTTCTTTTCTTGAAATATTTTTGTCTGATTTTTGTATCAGGGTAAATAATACTACACTCATAAAATTATTTGTTAAGTTTTCCCTCTTCTGTTTCTGAAAGACTGTAAGATTGATATTATTTTCCCTTAAAAGTTTAACACAATTCGCCAGTAAAGCCACTTGCCTGGAGTTTTCTTTGTGGAAAGAGTTAATATTACAAATATTCTTAGTAGATAAAGAGCTATTTTTATTTTGTATTTCTTCTTGTGTTTATCTTTATAATTTGCTAATTTCATCATGTCATCTAAATTAGATATTGGCAAAATTCATAACATTTCTGTAGGCTCTGTTGTCTTACAGTACTGATAATTTTTTTTTTTTATATAATTTTATTTTTTTAATGGGGTGACATCAATAAATCAGGATACATATATTCAAAGATAACAAGTCCAGGTTATCTTGTCATTCAATTATGTTGCATACCCACCACCCAAAGTCAGATTGTCCTCTGTCACCTTCTATCTTGTTTTCTTTGTGGATACTGATAATTTTTTTATCATTTTAAATTAGTTTCTTGGTCTTCTCAAAAAAACAGCTTTGGTTTCTTTGATTTCTCTATTTTCTATTTGATTTCTACTTTAACTTCATTATTTTCTTCCGTCTATTTGCTTTGGATTTACTCTTTTTTTTTTTTTTAAGTGAGAGGAGGTTGATATACAGTGTGTCCGTAAAGTCATGGTGCACTTTTGACCGGTCACAGGAAAGCCACAAGACTATAGAAATGTGAAATCTGCACCAAATAAAAGGAAAACTCTCCCAGTTTCATACCTATTCAGTGCAGTTCGATGTGGGCTCACGCACAGATTTTTTTAGGGCTCCCTACGTAGCTATCCTGTATAGCCCCTACAGACTCATCACTGACTGATGGCCTACCAGAACAGGGTTTCTCCACCAAACTGCCGGTTTCCTTCAACTGCTTATCCCATTGAGTAATGTTATTCCTATGTGGTGGCGCTTCGTTATAAACGCGCCGATATTCACGTTGCACTTTGGTCACGGATTCGAATTTAGCGAGCCACAGAACACACTGAACTTTCCTCTGTACCATCCACATCTTGACTGGCATGGCCGTGGGCTGCTCCACTGTATACACAGTGTTATGTCATCATCTGCGCATGCGCACATGCTGCCATTATCATCCTACAGAACTGGGAGGGTTTTCCTTTTATTTGGTGCAGATTTCACATTTCTATCACCTTTTGTTGCTTTCCTGTGACCAGTCAAAAGTGCACCATGAGTTTACGGACTCACTGTAGTCAGTCTCCTGGTCAGGCTTATGTAATTCATTTCCTTCCTTCCTCCCTCCCTCCCTCCCTCCCTCCCTCCCTCCCTCCCTTCCTTCCTTCCTCCCTCCCTCCCTCCCTTCCTTCCTCCCTTCCTTCCTCCCTTCCTTCCTCCCCTCTTTCCTCTCTTTCCTCTCTTTTTTTTTTTTTTTAATTTTTTTAAATTTATTCTTTTTTTTTTTAAGGAAGAGAGAGAGAGGGATAGAGAGAGACAGAGGGGCGGGGGAGGAGCTGGAAGCATCAACTCCCATATGTGCCTTGACCAGGCAAGCCCAGGGCTTCGAACTGGCGACCTCAGCATTTCCAGGTTGACGCTTTATCCACTGCGCCACCACAGGTCAGGCTCTTTCCTCTCTTTCCCTCCCTCCCTCCCTCCCTCCCTCCCTCCCTCCCTCCCTCCCTCCCTCTCTTTCTTTCTTTCTTTCTTTCTTTCTTTCTTTCTTTCTTTCTTTCTTTCTTTCTTTCTTTCTTCTTTCTTTCTTCTCTCTATCTCTCCTTCCTTCCTTCCTTCCTTCCTTCCTTCCTTCCTTCCTTCCTTCCTTCCTTCCTTCCTTCCTTCCTTCCTTCCTCCCTCCCTCCCTCCCTCCCTCCCTCCCTCCCTCCCTCCTCCCAGAAGGGAGAGATGACAAGCATCAATTCTTCATTGTGGCACCTTAGTTGTTCATTGATTGCTTTCTCATATGTGCCTTGACTGGGGGGCTACAGCAGAGCAAGTGACCCCTTGCTCAAGCCAGCGACCTTGGGCTCAAACTGGTGAGCTTCGCTCAAACTAGATGAGCCTGCGCTCAAGCTAGCAACCTCAGGATTTCGAACCTGCATGTGCCAGTCTGATGCTCTATCCGCTGCGCCACTGCCTGCTCAGGCTTAAGTAATTTTCTAAAGGACACCAAGTTGGTAACAGCCAGGCTTTGATCTCTGGGTTTTCTGACTTCAAAGCCCCAGCTCTTAAACTTTTATCTCTGCTGACTCAGTGCCTCGAAACTAGCTAGTTCTGTCACTGGGAAGCCAACTGAGAGCAGTGTGTTCGCTTTTAAAAGAATGCAGTGCTGTCTCAATTTACTTAGCAGTTGACCTTGATTCCCACACATCACTGATATTGGAAACTTAAAAATAGCCTCAGCTGCCTGACCTGTGGTGGCACAGTGGATAAAGCGTCAACCTGGAAACACTGAGGTTGCTGGTTCAAAACCCTGGCTTGCCTGGTCAAGGCACATATGGGAGTTGATGCTTCCTGCTCCTCCCCCTTCTCTCTCTCTCTCTCTCTCCCCCCTCCTCTCTAAAATAAAAAAAAATAGCCTCAGCTTTTCATCCTGTTACTTCACATTTACTGCATCTATACCTACCTTTACATAATGGCCTCTTGTCTTAGCAAGAACACACACTTACAGCACATCCACAAATGTACATGTACAAATATGAACACATATATATATAAGCACAAACATACACTCATGCACACAGATACACATACAAACATATATGTAAATACACATATATAAGTACACACACCCCTGGGCTTTGAATCTACTCTATCCGATCTTTGTAGAAACTTGAGCCATCAGTTACTCCTTTACCCTATTTTCAAATTCTTCCCTTCTGTTTCTCTCTTAGCTTCTTTCTCTTAGTCTGTAAACTTGCTCAAATTTCATCATCCAAAAGAAACTCCCTGTCTCTGTCTCTGATTCAAGCTACCACAAACTGCACCCTGCTGAACCTGTTCCTACCCCACAATCAGACTGTAATGCCCCTAGTTGCCACAAAGACTGGACATTTTTCAGTTCTCATTACATTTTACTATAAGGTCTACCGGAAAGTTCTGTCCGTTTCTATCACAAGTTTTGACACGTAAGCACATTTTTTTGGCACATGTGTGCCTCTCTATATCACTTAATGTATACTTACTGACATAGCAAATTAAAACAAAGTTGATTCACGTTAGTTTTATGTGTGAAGCGATAGTGTACCCATGGCTACTGATAAAGTTCATTTACGCCACTGTATTTTCTACGAATTTCAACAAGGAAGAAATGCTACAGAAGCACATAGAAATTTATTGAAAGTGTTTGGTGAAGGTACAGTTTCTGATAGGACATGCAGAAGATGGTTTGAAAATTTTGAAACAGGTGATTTTGACCTTTCTGATAAGCCACGTTCTGGATGACCATCTTTGATCGATGACGATGTTGTTAAGACCATGTTAGAGCAAGATCCTTTTCTAACAACATCGCAGATCGCAGAAAGGCTTAATTCAGCTCAGCAAACCATTTCGGACCATATTCGGAAGATAGGTGTGGAAATATTTATTTATTTATTTATTTATTTATTTTACAGGGACAGAGAGAGAGTCAGAGAGAGGGATAGACAGGGACAGACAGGCAGGAATGGAGAGAGATGAGAAGCATCAATCATCAGTTTCTCGTTGCGCATTGCGACTTCTTAGTTGTTCATTGACTGCTTTCTCACATGTGCCTTGACCGCGGGCCTTCAGCAGACCGAGTAACCCCCTGCTGGAGCCAGCGACCTTGGGTCTAAGGTGGTGAGCTCTTTGCTCAAGCCAGATGAGCCCGCATTCAAGCTGGCGACCTCGGGGTCTCAAACCTGGGTCCTTCCGCATCCCAGTCCGACGCTCTATCCACTGTGCCACCGCCTGGTCAGGCGAAATATATTATTTAATAAAGTTTATTGACGGTAAGAAAAATTTGTATTTTGTTTTATTCCAAAAACGGACAGAACTTTCTGGTAGACCTTATATTTCTTCCTTAAAATTCCCTTCTTCTGTGATTTCTGTTCCACCCATAAAGAATATATAGCAGTGACTATATGTGGCCCACAAAGCCTTTACAGAAGTAGTTTACCACCCCTACCCAAGACACAAGGGAAGAGCAAAGAACTTTAAAAACTTAAATCAGTGCCCTCAGAGTTTCACGAAGATGTTCTAGCATTAAAAAGTCAAATGCTAATCCGATACAGAGGCCAGCCAGAAAAACCAAAACCAAAAATGGAACAGTGCACTGTGGGCGGGACTGGGTTTTCATTATAACATCATCTGGCCTATTTGCTTAACAAAAATTCTTAAAGAAAGTGAGAGCAAAAAAAGTGAGAGGAAAATGCAGTGTCAGAGGAATTGAGGAACTTTTCCCAGAACAGAAGGAAGTCACAAGTCTTCTGAGGAAGGAGGTTCCCTGAGTACTGGCAGGGCAAATAAAAATGGGCTCCACTCTAGATATGTTCTTGTGAAAGAGCAAAACATGGGACTGGATTACAAAAGTTTGTGAGAAAAAGATCAGGTTAAAAAATAATGTCAGCCTGACCTGTGGTGGCGCAGTGGATAAAGCATTGACCTGGAAATGCTGAGGTTGCTGGTTCGAAACCCTGGGCTTGCCTGGTCAAGGCACATATGGGAGTTGATGCTTCCAGCTCCTCCTCCCTTCTCTCTCTCTGTCTCTCCTCTCTCTCTCTGTCTCTCCCTCTCCTCTCTAAAAAAATGAATAAATTTAAAAAAAAAAGAAAGTACTGACTTAACATCACATAATAAACCTTCCTCTTTAAAAAAAAAAAAAAAGAAAACAAACAAAATAATATCAGGGCCCTGGCCGGTTGGCTCAGTGGTAGAGCGTCGGCCTGGCGTGCAGAGGTCCTGGGTTCGATTCCCGGCCAGGGCACACAGGAGAAGCGCCCATCTGCTTCTCCGCCCCTCCCCCTCTCCTTCCTCTCTGTCTCTTCCCCTCCCACAGCCGAGGCTCCATTGGAGCAAAGATAGCCCGGGTGCTGAGGATGGCTCCTTGGCCTCTGCCCCAGGCGCTAGAGTGGCTCTGGTCGCAACAGAGCGACCCCCCGGAGGGGCAGAGCGTCACCCCCTGGTGGGCATGCCGGGTGGATCCCAGTCGGGCGCATGCGGGAGTCTGTCTGACTGTCTCTCCCTGTTTCCAGCTTCAGAAAAAAAAATAATAATAATAATAATAATAATAATATCAGATATTAGAGCTATAAATTAGAAGGCTATGGAACAGTGCCTTCAAAGTTCTGAGGAAAATGATTTTGAAGCTAGAATTTTATAAAAAGCTAAACTATTAAGCATAAATGCTAAGTAAATCAGATAAGCAAGGAATCAGAGAGTTTATCTCCCAGCATTCTCTCAGAAAAGTCAGGAAATGAAGTCAGAGGGAGACTTGGGAATCTGAGGAATGGACCTAAACAGGGATGGAAACAGGAAATCCCAGGACCATAGCTCTGTAATCATCTGAATTGAAACAACATCAGAGAGTTCTGAGGAAACTGTCTTTAAGAAGTTGGATTCGTGCAAATCATTTAATAAGAAAGTTTATCTTATCCTGACCAGGTGATGGCACAGTGAATAGAGTGTCCACTGGGGATGCTGAGGACCCAGTTTGAAACCCTGAGGTTGCTGGCTTGAATGCGAGGTTGCTGGCTTGAGCATGGGAACATAGACATGACCCCATGGTTGCTAGCTTGAACCCAAAGGTCGGTGGCTTGAAGTCTAAGGTCACTGTCTTTAGCCCAAGGTCACTGGCCTGAGCAAGGGGTCACTGGCTGAGTTGGAGACCCCCTCCCCCCATCAAGGCATGTATAAGAAAGCATTCAATGAATCAGTGAATAACTAAAGTGACTCAACTATGAGTTGATGCTTCTTTTTTCTCTCCCTTTCTGTCTGTCCTTCTGTCTCACTAAAAAAAAAGTGTATCATAGTGATAAGACAAAGCATGTGTTTTATGTGTCAACAATAGTAATTTTGCCTGACCAGGCGGTGGCGCAGTGGATAGAGCGTCAGACTGGAATGCTGAGGACCCAGGTTCGAGACCCCGAGGTCACTAGCTTGAACGTGGGCTCATCTGGTTTGACAAAAGCTCACCAACTTGGACCCAAGGTTGCTGGCTCGAGCAAGGGGTTACTCGGTCTGCTGAAGGCCTGTGGTCAAGGCACATATGAGAAAGCAATCAATGAACAACTAAGGTGTCGCAATGCGCAACGAAAAACTAATGATTGATGCTTCTCATCTCTCCATTCCTGTCTGTCTGTCCCTGTCTATCCCTATCTCTGACTCTCTCTGTCTCTGTTATAAAAAGAAAAGAAAAAAAATAGCAGTTTAAAACTCCAGGGAAAACAAAAAGTTGGACAAGAATGCCATAGTTCAAATACAAAGCAAGCTAAAACATGGCATGAGCTTGAGCATTTGATGGAGTATCAAAAAGAGACATTATTTGTCTCTGATGCTTACAATATTCTTTGAGTTGCATCGGTATGGTGTTAACATTTTACTATCTTGGGTTAGGCACACTTCTTGCTTCTGGGGTGAATATTATATCATCAATGCCATTCTGAGTCTTCAACTTTTAGATAAAATATGTAGTTTAATTATTAAATATATAAATATAAAAGTAATCTGACAAGGGCTGTCAGAAATTGGGAGAAAAAAGGAGAAAAACCATGGGGAAAATACGGGCCCTCATTTCCTCATTTTCATATTAGATATTCCTGAGAAACAGTAATTTTATGGATCAAGAAAATAGAGGTTTAGCCCTGACCAGATGGCTCAGGTGGTTAGTGCATCATCCCAAAGTGCCCTGTCAGGGCACATACAGGAACAGATGGATGGTCCTCTTCTCTCTCCTCTTCTTCCTAAAATCAATAAATATACGTTTTTAAAAAATAAAGGTTTCAGGCCTGACCTGTGGTGGCGCAGTGGATAAAGCGTCGACCTGGAAATGCTGAGGTCGCCGGTTCGAAACCCTGGGCTTGCCTGGTCAAGGCACATATGGGAGTTGATGCTTCCAGCTCCTCCCCCCTGTCTCTCTCTCTCTCCTCTCTAAAAGAAAATGAATAAAAAAAAAATAAAAAAAATATATACCTTTAAAAATATATATATAAAAATAAAGGTTTCAGCCTGACCAGGCGGTGGCGCAGTGGATGTAGTATCGGACTGGGATGTGGAGGACCCAGGTTCGAAGCTCTGAGGTCACCAGCTTGAGCGTGGGCTCATCTGATTTGAGCAAGGCTCACCAGCTAGAGCCCAAGGTCACTGGTTCGAGCAAGGGGTCACTTGTTCTGCTGTCGCCCCCCCAGGTCAAGGCACATACGAGAAAGCAATCAGTGGACAGCTAGGGTGCCGCAATGAAGAATTGATGCTTCTCATCTCTCTCCCTTACTGTCTGTCTGTCCCTATCTGTCCCTCTTTCCGGCTCTGTCACAGAAAAAAATAAATAAAGGTTTCAGTATGTTATTTACAATAAAGTAAATATAAGAGAACTAAAATTGACTAGACAGAGGAGGAGAGGAGGGGGAAGTGGGGTTCTTTGGGGTTGGCTCATTCCTTGTCTTTTTTTTTAAAGGTTTTATTTATTGATTTTACAAAGGGGGGTGGAATGAGAAATATAGTTGCTTCACTTTAGTTGTTCACTGCTTGCCATATGTGCCTAGACCAGACAAGCTCAGGGTTTCAGACCTGCGACCTCAGTGTTCCAGGTCAATGCTCCAGCCACTGCTCCACCACAGGTGAGGCTGATTCCTTGGTCCTTTAAGGTAGGAATAGCTGCTGTAGGATATAGTAGGTGGAGCCATTATGTTTTTCTACAATTTGTGACTGATTAATCTTACAAACATTGTTTTGACCAAAATTCAGAAAGTACAGAAGGAAGTAACAATTTTTTAATTTAAAAAATAAAATAATTTTTTAAATTAAAAAAAGAATCAAGTAACAATTTTTAAAATAAAAAGTACTTTAATTAAAAATAAAACAATTATTTTTAAATTAAAAAGTAAGTACAGAAGGGTCTGCAATGAAACGTTTCCCTTACCTTTTCCTAGCCTTCCAGAACTCCATTTTAGAGGGGTAGCTATTATTCTATTCTTTCCTGTCATTTCTCATATGTCTGTGTGTACATACGTGTGTATACACACATATAAATAGTAGTAGCACCATAGCACTATTTTAGTGTTCTATATTGTTAAAAAACAAAATTTAAGTGAATTAAAAAAAAATTTTAAATTCATTTTAGAGAGGTGGTAGCAGCAGAGAGAGTGAGAGAGAGAGAGAGAAGGGGGGAGGAGCAGGAAGCATCAACTTCCATATGTACCCTGACCAGGCAAGCCCAGGGTTTTGAACGGGTGACATCAACGTTCCAGGTTGATGCTTTATCCACTGCACCACCACAGGTCAGGCCTTTTTTATTTTTTATTTATTTAAAATTTTTTTTATTTGGGTGAATTTTAAAGACTGCTTTATTCAGTGATTCATTGCTGCCCACAGGCCATCGTTTCTCCACTCCTTGACCCCTCCACCACTGCTTCTCTGAAGCACATACCAAGGAGCCATGACTTTCCTTTCACAGTGCAGTCACCTCCGGGCACTTGGTCACTGCCCTTCACTCCTGGCAGTTCTCTATGCTGTTCATCACTCTTGACCCATCTGGTCCTTGTCCTCCCAGCTTTTATTTCACTGCAACCCCCACTCCACCCCCTTTTCCCCAGTTCTTATAATTGCTGATATTGTTACAGTGTTGGTCAAATAAGTTTGTAAAATATGATTTTTATGTTGGCTCGCTTATAGTTTGCTTTGGGGGTTGGGCAGCACCAGGTACTTGTGGTCTGTGAAATTACAAATTACTTTCCTGCTTCGGAAGGGCCATTGTTTTGCTAATGTTTGCTGGAGGAGAGGTTTTCATGCCTGAAAGTTTTGAAAAGAGAAAGAGAAGAAGAGTGCTGAGAAAGAAGCCATGTGTGCAGAGAGAGAGAGCAGAGAGAATGCAGAGTGCTGAAGAAGAAGTCAGTTTGTGCAGAGAAGAGGTGTGCAGATGGGGAACCAGAGCTGAGGGGCTTTGGCAGCTCAGCTGAGACTGGTGGGGCCTTGGATTCTAGGAGGAACCGGAGAAGATTCTCCTGGTTGTGGAACTGGATAATGGGTAAGGGCTTTGTGAGCTCTGAATGAAGAGGGAAGTGTTTTCCCTGTGTGTGCTTGTTGGCCAGTGCGAGACTTGAGTAAAGGAATGGCCCACCATTTTCTGGCTTCTCTATTTTTTTTTTTTTGTATTTTTCTGAAGCTGGAAACAGGGAGGCAGTCAGACAGACTCCCGCATGCGCCCGACCGGGATCCACCTGGCATGCCTACCAGGGGGCGATGCTCTGCCCATCTGGAGCTTCGCTCTGCTGCAACCAGAGCCATTCTAGCCCCTGAGGCAGAGGCCAAGGAGCCATCCCAGCGCCCGGGCCATCTTTGCTCCAATGGAGCCTCGCTGCGGGAGGGGAAGAGACAGAGAGGAAGGAGAGGGGGAGGGGTGGAGAAGCAGATGGGCGCTTCTCCTGTGTGCCCTGGCAGGAAATTGAACCCAGGACTCCTGCACGCCAGGCCGACACTCGACCATTGAGCCAACAGGCCAGGGCCTCTCTGTTTCTTTACTGTCTATCCGAATTCAATGGGAAACTGCATGTGCATGGCTTCGATGGCCACGACTACTGGCCCTACATACAGGAACGAGCCAGTTTCTGGACAGCTTGTTGTGATCAAAGAGACGAACTAACTGAACTGAGTGTATAAGTGTCTTAATTCAGAAATACTGGTACCCTGATAAGGCAGGGGAGTCCTGTCCACAAAGCTGCCTTAACACTGTCCTGGTGCTGGCTGTTTTTATAGGGTTCAGGGGAAAAAGAGGAAAAAAAGTAAAAAGTCAGTCACCTAACAATGTGCAGGAGGTGGGAGGTCAGCTGCAGAAATGTCTCCTCTGCAAGTTCTTTTGATGTAAGACGCCTAATCAGCATGTTCCTATCTGATGTTCTTGGTAAATCAAGACAGCTGGGGTCAGGTGTCTCCCAGGAACAGCCAGGACCTGGCCTCTCTGGGACCATCTGCCTCTGGGAATTATCCGTGAAAAGACTCCCTGTTTTCATAGGATACAAAGTAAAAATTTAAGATTGATGAACTATGTTTTTAATTAATTTATAGGCCTTAATTTTTCACAGTGCATCCTGCCCTAGACTTTTACAAACAACTATTGTGATTTAAACTCCCCTAATTGTCGGGCCCCTCCCCAATGTAAGCTTTCCCTGACATTCCTGCGAATGTAAACTTTTCCCTACATTTCAAAGTAAAAGCCAGGGAACCATTAAGAGAGACTAGCAAGCAGATAAACTATTTCCTAACCCTTACACATCTCCTGTTCAGTACAACTGAAAAGCTACTTACTCTTCCTGAATCCAAATTTCTAACTTTGGGGCTCCCCTATCAGTCTGAGCTCCCTCCAAACCCAATTCTTCAGCCCTTCAGTGAGCACATACCTACTTACCCTCCCAGTTATCTTCACAATTGGATTCCAGGGCTAGCTGTCCTAATCAGTCCCTCTCCCCCCATTGCACTCAGCCACCCCAATCCCCAAGGACAGGCCTGGCTTTGTCCTTCACCTGCTTCCACTCCCACCCAAGCCTGTGGTGCATCCAAATGCCAGGCCTAGGGGTGGGTGAGGGCCTCTCCTGTCCATCCTCCCTCCTGGGTCAGTACAGCTCTCTCCAGGCAGTTGCGGACAAAGCTCGTCTCAAAATGACCCCTTTGTATTCCTCCTTGTTTCATTTCTCTTTTGAAATCGCAGTCTGTACTCACTGTTATCATCTCTGCTCCTGTTCTCTGAAAAATGCATCTTAAACACATTGTACTTATTTCATGGTTTGTGGGTCTCATGCCTGCTAACTTGGAATTCTGTGCACACTAAAATAATTGTATTTTTATTAAAAAATTTCCCAGGCTTTTAAATTTTCCCCATGTAGACTTTTAAGAGTGTTATTTTTTAAATGGATGTTAACTTTTTATGTGACTAGACTTTTTCCATTCTGATAATAAAAAAATGTACCTTAAATTTATGGCTTCATTTTTTTTTTAAGTGAGAGGAGGGGAGATAGACAGACTCCCATATTAGCCTGGTCAGGGACCCACCTAGCAACCCTCATCTGGGGGCCAATGCTTGAATCAACAGAGCTATCCTCAGTGCCTGAGGCCGATGCACCAACCAACCGGAGCTATCAGAGGGAGAAAGGGGAGAGAGAAGGGAAGAGACAAAAGTGAGGGAGGGGAAGAGAAGCAAATGGTTGCTTCTCATGTGTGCCTGACCAGGGATCAAACGCAGGACATCCACATGCTGGGCCAAAGTCCTATCCACTGCACCAACCAGGCAGGGCCTATGGTTTCATTTTTATTAATACTTAAATCTTTGACCACTTGGAACTTTAGTATAAAAAATGGTTATAATCTAACTTTGTTATTTCAAGGTGGTAACCAGATTTTCCCAACATTATGTGTGGTTCTCCCTTTCCTTGACAAGATGCCCCTTTGTACTTATGGATTGTTTGGTTCCAGAAATCCATTTATTTGCCAGCAGCATTGGTGTTTAAATTACATTGTGTTACACGTTTTTAATTTTTTTAGAGACTGAGACAGAAAGGGAGAAGAGAAGCATCAACTCATGGTTGCGGCACCATAGGTGTTAACCCCATAAGTCTATCTTAAAAAAAAAAATCACTAAGTGAAATTTTTTATTTTATTTTTTGCCAAGAAAGAGAGAGACAGGAAGGGAGAGAAATGAGGAGCATCAACTTGTAGTTGTGTCATTGATTGCTTTTCATAGGTGCCTTGACCAGGGTGGGGTGGGGTGGGAGTGGGGCTCAAGCTGACAACCATGAGGTCATGTCTGTCATCCCACGCTCAAGCCACTCAAGCCAGCGACCTCGGGGTTTTGAACCTGGGTCCTCAGCATCCCAGGCTGATGCTCTATTCACTGCACCACCGCCTGGTCAGGCATATTATAGATTTTAAAACAATATTTGACAGTTATTACCTATCTATCTGTTTTTCTGTTTTAACTTTAGGATCACCTTGTCTATTTTGTTTTAAAGTAAGGGACATTTGACACCTTAAGATACCGCATAAATAAATGTATGCCTTTTATAAATGTACTGCTTATAAATGTATTAAGTATAAAGCATTTTAAAATGTTTTTTATATACAAGGGGTCCTTGGGTTATGACATAGTGCCGTTCCTACGACAGTGATATAACCTGAATTTTGGTGTAAGTCGAAACACACCCTAACCTAAGTCACTTACCTATCCTAACATGAGTTGTAAAATCATAATCTAGAACATAAAAACACAAACATGCTACATTACTGCATATTCTTCCGGCACCTGCAACCAAACTATTTCGCTCATGTAGTCCATAAGTATGATGCTAATGGCGTGAGCTGAAACACTCATGTCTCAATTTTTTCAAGTTGTTATGGGAGTGAGCAACGTAAACTCAAAACATCATTGAGGCTGTTGTAACCTGAGGACCCCCTGTAATATAGTTACTAATTTTATCCCTTTTTGTTGCTATTAAAAAAAATGGCCATTATATTTTGACTTTTCTGTTAAACTTTGTGTACAATTAAAAAATTAGTGAATTTCTCCTCAACCAGTGGTGGCACAGTAAGTAGATAGAGCATTGACCTGAACACTGAGGTCCCAGGTTCGAAACCTCAAGGTCACCAGCATGAGTGCAGGTTTGCCAGCTTGAGTGCAGGTTCATCAACATCCTAAGGTAGCTGGCTTGAGCCCCCTGGTTAAGGCACATATGAAAAGCAATCAATGATACAACTACAAGTTGATGCTTCTCATTTCTCTCCTTTCCTGTCTCTCTAAGCAAAAAACAAAAAAAACCCCCAAATTTTCACATAGTAAATATTTTGAACATAGATTTATGGGGTTTTTTTGAAAATTTTTAAAAGATTTATTCATTTTAGAAAGAGAGAGAGAGAAGGGGGGAGGAGCAGGAAGCATCAACTCTTACATGTGTCTAGACCAGGCAAGCCCAAGGTTTTTAACCAGCGACCTCAGCGTACCAGGTTGACGCTTTATCCACTGCGCCACCACAGGTCAGGCGTGAAATTCTTTTTTAAAAAGATTTTTTTGATTTTAAGAGAGGGGGGAGAGAGAGAGAGAGAGAGAGAGAGAGAGAGAGAGAGAAAGGAGAGGGGGAGGAGCAGGAAGCCTCAACTCATTCATTGTAGTTGCTTCTCATACGTGCCTTGACCAGGCAAGCCGAGGGGTTTGGAATTGGCAACCTCAGTGTTCCGTTTGACGCTCTATCTCTTTGCCGCCACAGGTTAGGTATGAATTCTTTTTTTTTATTTTTTTAATTAATTAATTTATTTTTCTTTTTCATTTTTCTGAAGCTGGAAACAGGGAGAGACAGTCAGACTCCCGCATGCGCACGACCGGGATCCACCCGGCACGCCCACCAGGGGGCGATGCTCTGCCCATCCTAGGCGTCGCCATGTCACGACCAGAGCCACTCTAGTGCCTGAGGCAGAGGCCAAGGAGCCATCCCCAGCGCCCGGGCCATCTTTGCTCCAATGGAGCCTTAGCTGTGGGAGGGGAAGAGAGAGACAGAGAGGAAAGCGCGGCGGAGGGGTGGAGAAGCAAATGGGCGCTTCTCCTGTGTGCCCTGGCCAGGAATCAAACCCGGGTCCTCCGCACGCTAGGCCGACGCTCTACCGCTGAGCCAACCGGCCAGGGCTTGAATTCTTTTTTTAATCGTAGCTTTTTAGTTGCTTCTTGGGAGCTTTCTGGGAATCATTTATTTGTAAATATCTTTCCAATTTTATAGCTTTCTCATCTAAGTGCCTTTTCCTTTTCAGTAATTTCCTCTAAACTATTAGCTTTACCATATTAACCTTTAACTAAAATAAATCTTTAAATGATACTGATAACAGAAAGTACAGAAACAGACAATTAGGAGGTACAGTGTGTTGTTCTTAATCACCACGAAGTCAAACCAGTCTGCTGATGTTCTCACGAGTAGGGATTTCTGAAAGAGGACAGGAAGAACTCATTACCCGAGAGGGTGACAGTTATTTGCCGTTTCTGGTTCTGTCTGTTGTACTAGTAATGAATTTTAAATTGCTAAAGATTTATGAAGAATGTTGTCTGCATACCACAGTTTTATTAATTAATTTTAAGGCCAATTTTACTAATTTTATTCAGAGTAAGTCTACATTAAATTACAATATTAATCTCTAGAGAGAATGAAATTAAAATATAAGAAGTAGAAATCTATTTGGTCTTTCATAGACCACATATTATAGAATCAAAAGAAAATTTACAAATATAGAAATGAAGATACTTAAAGAGGATTTTCATATAGGAAACCCATAAGATGTCATTTTAAATACGCATGTTTCAAAAAGGCAGAATCTTTGAATAATTTAGCACAAAATCAAATTATATAAACTTGGTATATTTCAGAAAATATTGCTTTAAACACTTATACCATGATCAAAATTCCTTTGGTAGTTTTTAGTCAAAATGAAACATGCTATTATGTAAAATATAAAGTACTTTTTAAGTGTTATCATAAAAGTATCTTTATTATAGTTACCATACTAACATCATCTGCTGTTTAACCTAACCTATACATACACAAAATGAAACCAGGTGCCAATGAAAGCCTTTTAATCTTTTGACAAAATAACCTCTGCTTCACAATAAAGACTTTAAGTCTCCTATAAAACTTTTTACAGTGGTTACAGCACAGAGAACAATGACTGTCCCTGTGCCTGACTGTAAAAACAAAACCAAATTTTGTTACAGCAATCATACAAATACTGCAATTAAAAAAGAAATCAAACAGCAGTTACCCCAATGCAAAAAAAGAGGGACTGCTAGACTCAATTTTAGAATGGTAAACTCAAACACACTATCCCCCCAAAATCCTTAAAACAGAAAGTTCACAAATAATTCAGTGGAAATAAAGGTGCTGATGGGTTCACTTCATGAAGCACACCAGACCTATGTCCTCTTGGCACACATCGGAGGTTGCACTGAGAAACCTCGGTATAGAAACATCAGTTACCAAAGTTTAACACTTTTTGAAAATAAATGAAACAAACAGATGCCAGTATTTAGGTTGCATAATCAATAAGCCAGTTTTTAACACTGACTTTCTTCCTAATGTTCACCAATTAAAAGCTCTTGTTATTAATCTGAGTGTTCATCAACTAAGATAGCTTATCTTCAGGAATATCTAAGTAATCTCTGTAACTAAAGAATGCAGCATAGAGGGTCTTTTTCATTGTGCATTCATGATCACACACACAAAAACAAACCAAACTTTCAGTTTCCTGCTACAACACCTTACAAAGGAATCTCATTTAACCAATATCTTCTTGTACAACCTCAATGTCATTCTGCACAGAGCAATGGAAACGATTTAAATGACTAAAAGAACAAGAGGAAGAACTGGAGGGTGAAAAGATACATATGCTATTTGCATATCCTTAAGCCTTGTGAAGGGTTATTCAAGAATCATCGCCTTTCCTTCTAATCCAAAATATCTGTGCTGGCTCAATCCCAGAAAGTCCTGGCAACAGCACAGAAGTGTTTTACTGCTCCGAAGATTCATTCCAGTGTTTCACTGAAAGAAAACAGCTGGCTGACGCATCAGGCCACATAGTGGTACTGATTTGGATTGTCTTTGTCTCTCTCCATATAGTCTCTGTCTATAAGAGATTCAATTCTTTTTTTCAAATCTCCAGGCTAAAAAAGAAAAACAAAACCCCCAGTTACAGTGGCATTAAATTTACAAACATGGGAAATATAACATCATGCATAAAGTATGTGACATATATTACAATTGTATATACATACTTATTTGTAATTATAAACTAATTATAAAATGAATAAACTAAAACTCCATCAAAAACAATGTTAATATTGTCTCTTGATCAACATGCTTCCATGTGACTTTGTCAGAGCAGGAAGTTCCCTCAACTTCCTGTGGGAAATGTGTGTGATACTTGTGAAATGTAAATACATTATTGGTCACTAATGAGTACACATGCATTGCATATCCTATTAAGTAACACATATTTGTTTGAAAGAATATCTGATGTGTCAGGGCGTTTTCATCTGCTGCTTCTCCCTAAGTACTATATTTATTATTATATTTACTAGATATGCTATAGCTATGTAGTATAATCACAGATTCTGAGTATTCCTGTGCTAAAAGTGGATGATGAATTGACATATCCAAGCTATGACATGTCTGCCCATGAAGGGTGCCCTCTGGCTCTGCTGTGTTAGAAAGCACAACTATGCTGACAATAAGAGCAAGCATTTCCCTGTATTTTCTATCTTCCAGACAGCATAATTTTCTGTTCAGTGATAGACCATGTTTTACAATATGTGCCTGAAACCCAGTTACCTATCAAAGCAGAACTAGGTAGTATGGCTGTATGCACAATTTACTTGCTATTCAGTCTTTTATTGCTGAGTCACTCATTTGCTAGGGGGCAAATCAACACTCCCTGGCTTGTGGTAGGGAAGAATGCTGTAAGCAGCAGTCTTCCATGACTGTGCAGGGCACTGTGGAGCACCCCTTGCCTTTGAATAGTACAGGAGCCCCATAATTGCTGAGGCAGGATAACACCCCCTCCCACCAGTTCAGTATTGAGACTCACTGGTCCACCTCAACTTGCCTCCCTTGAGGAAAAGAGAGGGTAGCTGCTCTTTTTTCAGACTGGGTAACACATAATCAGGGTACTCCAACCTCAAAAGCACATGTAGCAGGTTTAGACACTGAAAGGTCAGGTGTCATACGAGTCCCATTCTTTCTAGGTGGGTATATATGTTTTGAAGAGCTCTTTATAATGCCCTCCCCTCACTTATCCTGTACTCCACATATAGTCAGGACAGATCTCACTTCTAGAAATACGTAGGACTGAAAGGTTTTAGGGTAGAATTTTTACTCAACAGCAACAAAGACATATTACTGAGATAAGAGAATGCTTTGTAGCTTGTAAAATGATGAGTAAATGAGTTGATAGTATGATCTCCTTAATATCCTGTGATAGTCCTGGCCAGGTTAGAGCACTGTCCAGATATGCCATGGCTGCGGGTTTAATTCCTAGTCAGGGCACAACCAATGACTGAAAAAAAAAAAAAAAAAAAAAAAAGTGGAACAAATCGACCCCCCCATCTCCCTTCCTTTCTCAAATCAATTTAAAAAGATCCTGACATATAACCTGAACTGTTACAACTACTGAGAATATATGGGTCCATTTCCATGCAGTACCCTCCTCTTCCCTTCTTGAAAATTTAAGTACATCTCTGCAAGTGGGAATTTTAGGTATCTATCATTCCTACAATCAATCGTAATGAAGAACATCTGAGGTAAGTTCCTACTGTGATAACTTGCCAGATCTTCTACACTTATTTTATGTACACAAAGATATATTTTGTAGCAAATGAATACTTGCAATGTAGAACAAATGATATGACTCTGAAGGAACTGAGAGTCCAACATGCTTTGTTAATCGTTTAGCACAACACTATAGGTTTAATTAAGCAAATATACATTTACCTTTACTGGAAATTTCAGCTGATTATACAACTCAGAAACTAAAAGATTATGACCAAGAGTCTTCCTCATCTTCATTATTCTGACGATAGCAGCGTCAATCTGATACTGTCTATCCTGAAACACTCTCTCGGTGGTGCTGACTTGTTCTTCAACCTGCAAAAAAAAAAGACGAAAAGTGAAGTTTAATGACCTATTTTAGTAGTATTTCATACTATTGAGTTTGAGTAGAAATTTGAAAGGCCAAACTTTGGATGAATCTTGTTCTGCTATGCATTTTTATATGTTCTAATAAAACCTAGAGTCCCAAGAACAGTGTAACTTCAGTACCAAAACTTGAAAATTAATTAAAAAAGTTACTTAAAAAGCTGTAAAAAGCCAGTATAAACCCTATATAATCCTGGATTAGATCTCGTAGCACAGTAATAAAAAAGGCATACTAGCCACCAGAAATGTAAATTTGGCCCTAGTTGGCTCAGTGGCTAGAGCACTGGCCCAGCACATAGACGTCCAGGGTTTGATTCCTGGTCAGGGCACACAGAAGAAGTGACCATCTGCTTCTCTCCCACCTCCCTCTCCCCTTTCCACAGCCAGTGGTTTAATTGGTTCAAGCATCAGACACCGGCACTGAGGATGGCTCCCTTGGAGCGCATCAACCTCAGGTGCTAAAAATAGCTCCGTACTCGAGCATCAGCCCCAGATGGGGTTGCCAGGAGGATCCCAGTTGGGGCACATGCGGGAGTCTGCCTCACTATCTGTCCTCTTCTCACCTAAAAAAACAAACAAAAGCCTGACCAGGCGGTGGCACAGTGGATAGAGCATCGGACTGGGATGCGGAGGACCCAGGTTCGAGACCCCAAGGTCATCAGCTTGAGCATGGGCTCATCTGGTTTAAGCAAAGCTCACCAGCTTGGACCCAAGGTCACTGGCTTGAGCAAGGGGTTACTCAGTCTACTGCAGCCCCACAGTCAAGGCACATGTGAGAAGGCAATCAATGAACAAGTAAAGTGCCACAACGAAAAAACTAATGATTGATGCTTCTCATCTCTCTCCGTTCCTGTCTGTCTGTCCCTGTCTCTCCTTCTCTCTGACTCTGTCTCTGTAAAAAACAAAAACAAAAAAAGTAAGCTTTGCTCAACATTGGGAACCTACTAATATAGCTGAGATTACCCAATAATTTCAAGGTTAGATTATAATCATCTTGATAAGGTATGATAAAACTGAAAATCAATTCTTGATTTAAAACAAACGAGCATATTAAGAATTAAAGATAAAAGAAGAGCCCGAACAGAAAAAGAACTGTTATCAGAAACAAATCGCAAACACTGATAACTTCATATTAAACAGCAACCTAACGGGGTCTACAGATCAGAGGGGTGGGGGACAGGCAGGTCTGTATATGTATGTAAGGTGTGTTTCAGGAAGGGAGACTCCAAGCTTTCTTCATATTTTCAAAGGAACCCATGACCCCCCCAAAAAGGTTATTGTTCCCTGTACTCAAGATTAAAAACAACAACAAAAACACTGCATGAGTGTAATCAAAAGTGGCAGTAAGTGATTTTCTTTGGGGGAAAGAGATGACAGAGAGTCCCACTTTGGAATTATAACTCCAAAATCTTATACTCTTTAATTACTTTATTATAAATTCCTAATAGTACAAAAACATGAATCAAAGGATATGTCCATTTAAATCTTTAACAGATATGTCAAATTACCCACTAAAAACGTGTAACAATCCAAACATCTTAAAAACAAAATAAAAATGCCAGTTTTCCCATATATTACCAACCCTGGATATGACAAACTTTTAAACATTTTCAAAATTGACAGATGAAAATAGAATGTTACTTTATTTTGAATTTCATAAAAGTTACTGGTAAGAGTGAACATCTTTTATACATTTATTGGTCTTTATTTCTTCTTGTGTAATCTGAACATATTTTCTGACTGGGCTACTTGGAACACCTCTGTGTAAGTGAAGCAATCACTGTCTACTGCTGGAGGTGGAGAAAGTAGGTACCACTGAGGTCAAGTCAAGCTGTCCTTCTGTTGTCTGAATTGACCTCAATCTTTCTAAAGGCCTCTACTCACTCATTCACATGTATTAATACACAGGGGCCATGTGGACACCCTGTTATACAAGTGGGTGCCAAGGAGTGCAAGGACTTCTGCATTAGGAAAGGCCTGACGGCAGTGGGCCAGACCTGCTCTGGACATGAACCTTGAGAATCTGATCAAAACTGCAGATGCTCCGCCTGTACACAGATCACAGATACAATGTCAGTGGGTCTAAGACACCCACAACTCTTACCACTTCCACCCCAGGACCCTGGCTGAGGCCGAGGCTGAGAGAATGGCTGAAATATGCTGTGCAAAAATAAAAAGACAAGTCACTGGGTTTTGGAAATGACATGCTCTCTCCACTAACAGACTCTGATACAGGAATCTCATTTATCCCACCATTTTTTGTGAAAAACTGTTAAATGCATTTCTTCCTGATTGTCATTCCTATTGTGAATATAAAGTTACTGAAAGCTACATTAAAATGAGTACTCTTATAAACAGTATTCAAATACTTTAGAAATATGCTTCAGAACTTTTATAGTTAAGAAATTATAAAAACTAACGCTTTCTGGATGAACACCCTCCCTAAGTAAAAAGAGAAAGTTTATACATACGGTTTCCTTCATTTGAATCTGATTTATCTTTATTCGAAACAACTTGTGCTTGAATTCTCCATTAAAAATGAATTTGTCTCCATCTTCTACCTCTTTTCCTTTGGGACTTTTAATCAGAACTCGTGCTTTGCCACAGGCCAGGGACTGTAAGGTTCTTCGCAATTCACTGTCCTCTGAATGGGGAGAAAATGCAGGCACAGATTAGTGTTAAAATAAAGACACTCAACAAGAATGAAGGAAACCACACTCAACTGTGATGAGCAGAAACAGAGTCTACATCTCTTAAAGGAATAAATGTTTTACAAACAAGGACATTCAGAAACCACACATTCATGAAAAAGTTTTCACACCTATGCCAGTGGCCATTTTTATTTCTTCAAAGCTGAATTCATCTCCTTCGTTGAACATGAGAAGCACCAGAGTCTGGAAGAGGGACACCTGGAACTCTTTCTTTCCCTTAAAGAAAACAGACACATCATGTGTGAAGCTGTTTGTACAATCTGGAAAAAAAAAATCTTTTTTAATGTTTTCTTTATTGATTTTACAGACAGAGGAGGTGAGGGGAACAAGACTATTCAACTCATAGTTGCTTCACATTAGCTGTTCATTGCTCGTTTGTTGCTTCTTGTATGTGCATTAACCAGGCGAGCCCAGGGATTCAAACTGGAGACCTTAGTGGTCCAGGTTGACACTCTTTCCACTGCGCCACCACAGGTCATGCACAATCTTGAAGAAAGACTTTTTTAGCACACGTGCGCATGAGAGAGAGAGAGGGGAGGAACAGAGACAGGAAGGGGGAAAGATGAGGAGCATCAATTCTTTGTTGCAGCACCTTAGTTTTTCATTGATTGCTTTCTCCTATGTGCCTTGACTGAGGGGGGTTACAGCTGAGCCAGTGACCCCCTGCTCAAGCTGGTGACCTCGGAGTTTTGAACCTGGGTCCTCAGTGTCCCAGGCCATTGCTTTAACCACTGCGCCATCACCTGGTGAGGGCAATCTAGAAAAATTTTAAAAGGCATTTTGCTCTCAAACTTTGGGGTAAGGGGACTAGCCACCAAATAAATTGTTAACGATTATAGAAGAATAAAATAACTTGGTATTGCACTTAAAAGTTCTTCTCTTGAGCCTGACCAGGTGGTGGTGCTGTGAATAGAGCATCGGACTGGGACACAGAGGACCCAAGTTCGAACCCTGACAGCGTTGGCTTACCAGCTTGAGCACAGGCTCACCAGGTTGAACGTAGGATCACAGACCATGACCCCATGGTCACTGGCTTGAAGCCCAAGGTCGCTGGCTAGAGCAAGGTGGTCACTCGCTTTGCTGTAGCCCACTGGTCAAGGCACATATGAGAAAGCAATCAATGAACCACTAAGGTGCCACAATGAAAGACTTGATACTTCTCATCTCTCTCCCTTCCTGTCTGTTCCTATCTGTCCCTCTTTCTGTCTCTGTCAACACATAAAAAAAAAAGTTCTCTTGAAATATTATAAGTAGGGAAAGTTATTTAGTAAGTTGTGTTGAACAAGAAGGAATTATCACTACTTGAAGTCAGACATTGCCAACACAAATCTAACAAGCACCCTTGCATCCCATTTGTAGCCTACTGTAGTCCTCTAATGGTAGAGTGAATGCCACTGGAGTGCACAGAACATGAGAAGACCCAGTGACAAAATCTGTATGGACAGGGATGCTAGCAAAAGATCCAGCCAACATCATTCTTAAAAGAATGAATAATGTAATCAACACATAAATGACCATAAACTGTGGTCCCAGCTTCCCTTTCTATGTGCTTGTGACATACATGACTAATGTAACCCAGCTTTGGCCCTCACATAATTCCCCACCTCTATTCCAAAAAGTTCCCACTGCAGACTCTCAACACACAAGTAGTGTTGTGTGGACAATGGAGCATCCTATGTGAGGGCTTCATTCTCAAGCCTAGCCATGGAAGGCAAGAGCTACAGTCGTGAGATCATGTTGCAGAGGTCTAGTTCTGAAGCTGGCAGTAAGGGGGATCATAACTTTTATATACCTTAGAGCAGGGGTCCCCAAACTTTTTACACAGGGGGCCAGTTCACTGTCCCTCAGACCGTTGGAGGGCTGGACTATAAAAAAAACTATGAACAAATCCCTATGCACACTGCTCATATCTTATCTTAAAGTAAAAAACCAAAATGGGAACAAATACAATATTTAAAATAAAGAATAAGTAAATTTAAATCAACAAACTGACCAGTATTTCAATGGGAACTAAGCTCCTCTCACTGACCACCAATGAAAGAGGTGCCCCTTCTGGAAGTGCGGTGGGGGCCGGATAAATGGCCTCAGGGGCTGTATGGGGCCCGCAGGCCGTAGTTTGGGGACCGCTGCCTTAAAGACTAGTAGGTGTGGTTTTATGTATATAATCTTGTACAATGCCTGACCAGGCGGTGGCGCAGTGGATAGAGCATTGGACTGGGATGCAGAGGACCCAGGTTTGAAACCCCAAGGTTGCCAGCTTGGGCGCAGGCTCATCTGGTTTGAGCAAAGCTCACCAGCTTGAGCCCAAGGTCGCTGGCTTGAGCAAGGGGTTACTGAGTCTGCTGTATCCCCCGCCCCCCGTCAGGGCACATACGAGAAAGCAATCAATGAACAACTAAGGTGTTGCAATGAAGAATTGATGTTTCTCATCTCTCTCCCTTCTGATCTGTCTGTCCCTATCTGTCCCTTTCTCTCTGTCACAAAAATAAATAAATTCCTGCACAATAAGCATAATGTAACATGTATCCATCATTTATATATAATTGCATATAATGTATATATAGTTGACCCTTGAACATGAATTGAACTGCTTGTGTCCACTTATACCTTATTTAAATATTTATTTATTTAATTGAATTTATTGTGGTGACATTGGTTAACAACATTACATAGGTTTCAGGTGCACAATTCTATAATATTTTGTCTGTAAATTGTGTGCTCACCACCCCAAGTCAAGTCTCCTTCCATCACCATTTATCCCTTCTTTCCCCTCTTGTGTCTCTTCCCACCCCACTTCCCTTTGGTGATCACCACAGTTGTCTGTGTCTGAAGTAGATTTTAATTTTTCCCTTGATCCCTTTACTTTTTTCACTCAGCCCCCCAACCCCTCTCCCCTCTGACAGCTGTCAGGCTGTTCTCTATATCTAGAAGTTGTTTTTATTCTGTTCATTAGATTCCACATATAACTGAAATGATATGGTACTTGTCTTTCTCTGACTGGTTTGTTTCACTTAGCATAATAATCTCCAGGTCTATCCATGCTATCACAAAAGGTAAGATTTCCTTCTTTTCTATGGCTATAAATTATCACATTTACTGCAGCTTTTTTATCCACTCATCTGATGGGCAGTTGGCTACTTCCAAATCTGGACTATTGTAAATAACATTGCAATGAACATAGGGGTAGGTGCATATATACTTTCAAATTAGTGTTTCAGGTTTCTTTGCATATATTCCCAGAAGTGGAATTGCTGGGTCATAAGGCAGTTCCATTTATAATTTTTTGAGGTGACTCCATCTTCCTTTCCACAGTGGCTGCATCAATCTGCATTCCCACCAACAGAGCACGCGGGTTCCCTTTTCTCTACACTCACCAACACTTACTGTTTGTTGACTTACTGATGGTAAACATTTTGCCAGCTGTGGTTTTAATTTGCATTTCTCTGATGATTGGTGATGTTAAGTATCCTTCCATGTCTACTGGCCATATGTATGTCCTCTTTGGAGACGTGTCTATTCAGGTCCTTTGCCCATTTTTTCATTGAACTGTTTCTTTTTTTGATGTTGATTTTTATAAGTTTTTATAAATTTTGGATATTAATCCTTTTTCAGATGCATCATTGGCGAATATGTTCTCCCATTTCAGTGGGTTGTCCTTCTATTTTGTTGATGGTTTCCAAAACCTTTTAGTTTGATGTAGTATGTATGTATTGATTGATTGATCATTTCCCTCGTCCGAGGAGATATATCAGAAAAAATACCACTATGAGAAATGTCCGAGACTTTACTGCCTGTTTTCTTCTAGGATTTTTATGGTTTCGAGTCTTACATTTAGGTCATTAATCCATTTTTGAACTATTCTTGTGTATGGTGTAAGATGGTCTAGTTTCATTTTTTCTGCATGTATCTATCCAATTTTCCCAACATTTATTGAATAGCCTGTCTTTACCCCACTTGTATCTCCTTACCTCCTTTGTCAAATATTAATTGACCATATAGGTGTAGACTGATTTCTGGGCTCTGTATTCTGTTCCAGTGATCTGTATGTCTGTTTTTATGCCAGTACCATGCTGTTTTGATTACTATGGCCTTGTAGTCTAGTTTGATATCAGGTAGTGTGATTCTTCCAACTTTGTTCTTCTTTCCCAAGACTGCTGTGGCTATGTGCAGTCTTTTTGGCTCTATATAAATTTCTGGAATACTCTATATAAAGTTCTAGTTCTGTGAAGTATGCCATTGGTTATCTTGATAGGAATTGTGTTGAATCTATAGATTGCTTTGGGCAGTAAGAACAGTTTAATGATGTTAATTCTTTCTGTCCATGAACACAATACAGTGTGTCTGTAAAGTCATGGTGCACTTTTGACCAGTCACAGGAAAGCAACAAAAGACGATAGAAATGTGAAATCTGCACCAAATAAAAGGAAAACTCTCCCAGTTTCATACCTATTCAGTGCAGTTTGATGTGGGCTCATGCACAGATTTTTTAGGGCTCCTTAGGTAGCTATCCCGTATAGCCTCTACAGACTCATCACTGATTGATGGCCTACCAGAACAGGGTTTCTCCACCAAACTGCCGGTTTCCTTCAACTGCTTATCCCACCGAGTAATGTTATTCCTATGTGGTGGCACTTTGTTATAAACGCGCCGATATTCACGTTTTACTTTGGTCACGGATTCGAATTTAGTGAGCCACAGAACACACTGAACTTTCCTCTGTACCATCCACATCTCGACTGGCATGGCCATGGGCTGCTCCGCGGTATACATGGTGTTACGTCATCATCTGCGCATGCGCACATGCTGCCACATCATCCTACAGAAACTGGGAGGGTTTTCCTTTTATTTGGTGCAGATTTCACATTTCTATCATCTTTTGTTGCTTTCCTGTGACCGGTCAAAAGTGCACCATGACTTTATGGACACACTGTATATGCTTCCACTAGTAACTCTGTAATTTCTTTTGCTTAGTATACATAATTTTATTTATAAAATTGAAGTTAAATTCAAATATGAAGGGACTGTTTTGTGACTTGCTTCTTTATTGATATATTGTATGCATTTTCCCTCTTAATTGATCACTTTCAATAACAGCATTCCAACAGATATTTTTATTCATTAACCCGATAAAAGGTTTTATTAAGATGAATTCCCAGGATTGGAATTATTGCAACAAAGCATGTGATTTGAGAAGTTCTGAGATATGTACCTGTCAAACTGCCCTTCATAAAGCTCACGTGTTCCCCACAGCAGTGGGCAAAAGTTACTGTTACTTTTAGTTTTAGCCTTTATCAATTTCACAGTCAAAAAGTAACATTTTATTATATATATTTTAATTTGCAACCCTTTGGCAGAGAGGTGGAACACATTTTCATGGATATTGATGTTTTAGTTCTTTTTTTTTTAATTGATCTTAGGTGGGGGGAGAAACATCAACTTGTTTCACTCATTCATGCTGTCACTGGTTGATTCTTGTATGTGCCCTGACTAGGGACTGAACTCGCAATGTTGGCATATTGGGCAATGCTCTAACCAACTGAACTACCTGGCCAGGGCCTGATATTCTAGTGTTGCTTTTATGAGTTGCCTCTCCACATCCTTTGCTCTTTTTTTCAGTAAATGCTTTTATTCTTGTTGGCTTTTTTTTTCTTGTTGACTTCTTATTGATCAGAATATTAATCCTTCAACTGTTTAATTTTATTAACCTAGAAAGGTCAGTGTTGAATGATACTGACTAATCTTTTCCTTTCTTTGCTACCAAAGTTCCATCACAATTTCAAAAACTCTATTAACATACTTATAAAATTAAAAAATAAATTTAAAAGAACTTACTTCTTTAAACTCTGCTTTTAAAACAGCATGTCCCAATGTAGTTTGCCACTGAAGTTTTCGACCACTGTGCTTTCCGAGATAAAATGTCTTAAATACTTCCTGAAGTTTAACCATCTGTCAAGCACAGGAAGACAATTTAATTATGTTAAACACCATTGGTCATTCAATGTACAATATTTTAAAATTTTTCACAGCTGAATAAAACAATCAGTTCTGTTGGACAGTTATTTTTTTGGACTCTATATACCTGTGAAAATGTCCACCAATCTAGGACACCTGAGTTTCCCCTCCCACAATGGAATACTTGAACTGGTGTTTAATGTACAAACATGTTGTATTCTGTATTCTCCACACATCACATGCAGGCTTCCCTGGCCAGTGGCATATGTAATTAGGACCACGTGGCCATCCTCAGTTAGAGACGCTGTCTGAATGCCCAGGCGTACCCTGCCAAGTCTCAGCTCAAGCTCTTACTCACTCCTAACTGCTCTTAGGGCCTTGCAATGCCTCATCTGTGAACCATGAACTGTGGTAATGGTAAGGCCCAGGCATCAAGCTTTTGTGAGAGTTAATGTAAAACACTCAGGACAGTGCATGCATAGGAAGCATGACACAAGCTACTATTTTCATTGCTATTTTCTTTTCTTTTTTTTAACAGAGACAGAGAGAGAGTGAGGGATAGACAGGGACAGACAGACAGGAACGGAGAGATGAGAAGCATCAATCATTAGTTTTTCGTTGTGCATTGCGACACCTTAGTTGTTCATTGATTGCTCTCTCATATGTGCCTTGACCATGGGCCTTCAGCAGACCGAGTAACCCCTTGCTTGAGCCAGCGACCTTGGGTCCAAGCTGGCGACCTTGGGGTCTCAAACCTGGGTCCTTCCACATCCCAGTCTGACGCTCTATCCACTGCGCCACCGCCTGGTCAGGCATTCATTGCTATTTTCTTGGAGGATTTCTCATGCCTTCTAAACTTTCTGCCAGTTTTTTATTGCTTGTTATCTTACTTTTAAGTTCCTGAGCTTCTCCTTCTCCAGGTGTCTCCCTCTTTTCCTACTCCTGTATCTGTTCTTGTTTTGTTCATGGACGAACTCTTTATTTCTCTGACAGTTTCTGTATATGTGTTCATATGCACTACATTTGTTCCTCTTCACTTCCTTTGGCTCATTAGTTTGAGTTCCTTGGCTTCACTCTGCACCCAGGGTTACCAGTGGTCTGTGCTGCCAAGTCTCACGGCCCTCCTCAGGCTTCATCTTGTGAGATGACCCCTCTCAACAGCTGTCCATTCAGCAACCACAGCCTCCTCCTGCCCTTCTAGCTTCTCTGACACTCCCTGCTTAGACTTGAGCCAGTGCTTTCTGAGTCTTCTTTGGTTTGTCTTCCCACCTATTATATTATACATACTAGCATCTCCAGGGTCCTGTCCCCTCCTCTTTTTACTCTGGTCATTCCCTTGTCAGTGTCCTCAGCACTTCCAAGTTCTTCCTAAGAGTGAAATTCTTCCATGGCTTACTAATGCCCCTTTCCTCTGAAACTTCTGAACTACACTGGCCTGGCCTGTGCCTCCCTCCTGTGACTCCCCGTTGTCCCTTTCTCCACTTCACTGAGCACCCCCTGCCTCATCCTCCATCAGGATTTCACACGTCTCCTTCACCAGATCTGGGAACCCACTTCCCTAAAAATACCTACTCATTTTTTGAAACTGCTTCCTCAGAGAAGCCACCACTAACCACTCAGCTCTGATAGCATTTAGGGAATTTGTGAATATGTCCTCTGGACAGAGAGCTTAAAGGGGGCGGACCAGGTCTGGGCTTCTCATTGCTGTCCACTCTGCATAGTACCAGCAGGTGTCCAGTGAATACATAATCACTGCTGTTCCTGGACCTGATCTGCCCTTTCAATAAGTGCTTCTGTGCTCCATCAAAGTGGTGCCCTCTGTCATAAATGCCTGTCAGTCTCACATCACCTTGGTAAACTCCTTTTCATGCTTCAAAAGTCAGCTCAACAGTCATAATTACACCCATGTACCATTACCCAACTTCACCAACATCAAATTCTAGGCATGGTAGCATTTCATTTCTAAGTATTTTAATATATATCGAAAAGATAAGGGCTCTTCAGAGAATATATCTACTATACCATGTCACACCTACAAACTAAAAGTCAATAATGTGATGAAATGCTTAATGCATACATTCCCTAAAAATTAATTCCTTGACATTAATTCCTAAAGTGATAACTGAAATTATAATGTTAGCAGTAACAAACCATGGGTGCTTAGTACATGCTAATTATTATACTATTCCAGGTTCAAAATGGATAAAAAACCTAAATGTAAGAGCTAAAAACTATAAAACTCTTAGGAAAAAAACAGAGGGATAAATTCTCATAACCTTGGATTTGGTAATAGTTTTTTTTTTTTAGCTATCACACCAAAAGTACAAGTAACAATAGAAATAATAGATTCATTAGACTTTACCAAAATTAAAAGCTTTTGTGCAAAGCCTGATAAGGATCTAGTATACAGAGTATATAAAGAACTTTTATAGTTCAACAACAGAAAGGCAGACAGACACAATTAAAAAGAGGGCAAAGGGTTTAAATAGTCTTCTTCAAAGAAGATCTACGAATGGCCAGTAAGCACATGAAAAGATGCTCAATATCATTAGTTTTAGGGAAAAAAATCAAATCAAAATGGGATACCCACTCGTACTCTAAGATGGCTATAACCAAAGAACTGAAAATAACAAATATTGGTGAAGATGTAGAGAAACTGGAATCCTTGTGTGCTGCTAATGGTAATGTATAATGTAGCTATGAAGGAAAACTGTAGCAGTTGCTCTAGAAGCTAAACAGAATTATCACCTGACCCAGAAATTCTAGGGATATACTTAAAGAACTAACAATAGCTATTCAAACAAAAATTGCATTCTTGTTCACAGCAGCACTATTCACAATAGCCAAAAGTGGAAACAACCCAAGTTTCAATTGATGGATGATTGGATCAACAAAGTGTAGTGTATATCCAAACAATGGAAAATTGTCTTTTTTTTTTTTTCCCCTGTATTTTTCTGAAACCGGAAACGGGGAGAGACAGTCAGACTCCCGCATGCACCCGACTGGGATCCACCCGGCACGCCCACAGAGGGCGACGCTCTGCCCACCAGGGGGCGTCGCTCTGTTGGGACCAGAGCCACTCTAGCACCTGGGGCAGAGGCCAAGGAGCCATCCCCAGCACCCGGGGCCATCTTTGCTCCAGTGGAGCCTCGGCTGCAGGAGGGGAAGAGAGAGACAGAGAGGAAGGAGAGGGGGAGGGGTGGAGAAGCAGATGGGCGCTTCTCCTGTGTGCCCTGGCTGGGTATTGAACCCGGGACTTCTGCACTCCAGGCCGATGCTCTACCGCTCTACCACTGAGCCAACCAGCCAGGGCCTTTTTTTTTTTTTTTAAACAGGGACAGAGAAAGAGAGTCAGAGAGAGGGACAGACAGGGACAGACAGATAGGAACGGAGAGAGATGAGAAGCATCAATCATCAGTTTTTCGTTGTGAGACCTTAGTTGTTCATTGATTGCTTTCTCATATGTGCCTTAACAATGGGCCTTCAGCAGACCGAGTAACTCTTTGCTCGAGCCAGCGACCTTGGATCCAAGCTGGTGAGCTTTGCTCAAACCAGATGAGCCTGTGCTCAAGCTGGCGACCTCGGGGTCTTGAACCTGGGTCCTCTGCATCCCAGTCTGATGCTCTATCCACTGCACCACCGCCTGGTCAGGCAAAATTATTCAGTCTTAAAAAAGAATGAAGCACTGCTCTGGCCAGATAGCTCAGCTGGTTAGGGTGTTGTCCCGAAGCACAGAGGTTGAGAGTTTGATTACCAGTCAGGGCACATAACAGAAACAGATCGACATCCCTATCTCTCTTCCTCTCTCCCTTAAACCAATAAAAATAATAATACTAATAATAAAAAAAAAGGAATGAAGCACTGACACATGTCACAACATGGATGAACCTTGAAAAGATACTAAGTTGAGTCAGATGTATTATATGGTTTAATTTACATGAAATGTCTGGTCTAGGCAAACCTACAAACAGAAAGTGGATTAGTGGTTGCCAAGGCAGTGTGTGAGTGGTGGGGAGGAATGGGAGTGACTGCTTCGGGTCCAGGGTTTCTGTTTGGGATGGATGCACAACTTAATGACACTGAACACTTTAAAATGGTAAATTATAGTTATATTTACCACAATTTAAAAAATATAGTAGGTAAGCCTCAAACATTTTCTTTTTTTCTTTATAATTGAGAGCAGGGGAGACAGAGACACAGACTCCTACATGCACCCCAGCTGGGTCCACTGGCAAG
Organism: Saccopteryx leptura; assembly: GCF_036850995.1. Taxonomy (NCBI): domain Eukaryota; kingdom Metazoa; phylum Chordata; class Mammalia; order Chiroptera; family Emballonuridae; genus Saccopteryx; species Saccopteryx leptura. The sequence goes on from NC_089506.1 coordinate 36,274,818, forward strand.
CCCATGGGGTGATACTCTGCCCATCTGGGGCGTTGCTCTGTTGCTCAGCAACTGAGCTACTTTTAGCTCCTAAGGCGGGAACATGAGCCATCCTCAGGGTCCAGGGCCATCTTGCTGGGATCAATCAAGCCATAGCTGCAAGGGGGATGGGGAAAGAAGGGAAAGGGGTAGATAAGCAGATGGTTGTTCTCCTGTGTGCTCTGACTGGAAGTCAAATGCGCGACTTCCACATGCTGGGCAGATGCTCCACCACCGAGTCCATTTTCTTTTTTCTTTTTTTTTAAAGAGACACTGACTCCCACATGCATCTCAACCAGGATTCACCCAGCAACTATCTCGAGGGCAAATGCTTGAATCAACTGAGTTATTTTTAGTACTTGAGGTTTGTTAACGCTCAGACCAATCGAGCTATCCTCAGCACCCAGGCCAACACTCAAACCAATCAAGCCATTGGCTGTGGGAGAGGAAGAGGAAGAGAGGGGGAGAGAAGCAGAGAGTCACTTCTCTTGTGTGCCCTGACCGGTAATTGAACCTCAGATGTCCATACGCTGGGCCAATGCTCTATCCTACTGAGCCACTGGCCAGGGCTGCCTCAAACATCTTTTGCCAGAAAATAAAAAACTACTCAAATATACAGATGGTATGTTGAAAGAACAAGGAGCTAGCTGAAAAGTGCATCCATCAGCCAAATATGGGACAAACTGAATACCAAATAAGTGAGATTCCATGAGTTCATCTTCATAAAGACAGAGAAATAAATAAATTAATGTGGTAGAGGGGAAGGCTCTTAGAATAGAATGCCTATTTTCTAAATATAGAGAAAATGATGGAGCTAGGGGAAAAAAAATCACTGTTCAGCAAGGTAAAAATGAACTCAAGCAAGAACCAAGCAGGATAGAGTCAGATGGGTAAATAAGCAAACGACAAGTCAAAGAAAGTGGTTCAATTATGCAAATGAGATGCAAAACCAACTTTTATTTCATTGGTGAAAATGCACTATACAAAACGCTTAAAGTACTGGAGTATCTGCATGTTTCCTGATCCCCTCATTTTTGTGAGCAGTGTATATAGGCAATGCTAAAAAAAGAGTGAACACTACTAGAAATTCTTTTATTTTGGCTAATTCTTGTAAGTCTGAACTATTTCAAAATAAAATAAGAAGTGAATAAACTCGTGCCCAGAGAGAGGCACGCCCAGGGTGGAGTGTGCACCCAGAGAGATGAACTGGTGTGAGGAGGTGAAGGAGAGTTTTCTGGTTAAGGTGACTGGGGAGATAAGTCTTAACTAGCTTCAAGGGCTGGGGATGAATAGGGTGTGGAGGTTTTCTGCAGGAGGAGATTCCATTCAGAGGGTTATACATGGAGGCCTGAGAGGATGAAAGAACTAGGTGGGTTTGGGGCCTACAGCTAGTTTAGAATAGAGGGAACATAACATTCATGTGGGTGAATGGGCCATAAAGAGCGGGTTAACATCTCAGAAAAACTGACTGAAATGCTATCACCACTCCCCAGAGGATGGCGAGATTCAGGGACAGGGGAGGCAGAAGGGCAATGAGAGAAATCTTGGCTGTTGAGTTTGGGATATCTGACACACAGGATGGAGGCTGAGAGTGATATGGGCTTTCATAGAGAGGATATGGAATAAGAAGGGACCTGAAGGGTGAGTCTAGATAATGTTAGCATTGAGGAAATAGATGGAGGGAAAAAAATGAGAGAAGAAAACAAAAAAGGCAACTGAATAAAAATCAAGAAAAGATATTGTCTTGGAATGGAAAAAAAAAGCTTCAAGAGGGACTATTTCTGACCCAGACTCCCAGTTTCCATGACTTGGAACCTTTCTTTGCCCTTTCTGGAAGGCCTCTCAGCTGGAAAGCCCTCAACCCCACTCATCTTTAATTCCCAGATCCCACACTGGAACTGGCCCCTTTCAGTATCACCTGGCATTATATATACTTAATGGTGGCTCCTGTTGTTTCCCCCACTGGATTTTAAGTACTTGAGTGCTGAATTTTCCCTCATGTCTGAAAATCCCCAGAGTACCTAGAGTCATGGCTGACATATAATAAGCCCTCAGTAATACCATTCATAAGATTTTAGCACTGTTTATAATTGATGGAAATAATAACCAGACAGGCAGCACCCACAACTCGACAAGCAGTAACTATTAAAACAAGTGCTTGTGTTGATGCCTTCTTGATGGTCACCCAGTGGACATGGGTGAGCCAGAATGACCTGTGGATGGGAACAAAAGCAATTACTTTAATTTTTGATTTGAGTGTGATTTAAAAAACCCTCTCATTAGCCTGGCCAGGTGGTGGCGTAGTGGATAGAGCGTTGGACTGGGACACAGAGCACCTAGGTTCAAAACCCCGAGGTTGCTGGCTTGAGCAAGGGGTCACTTACTCTGCTGTAGCCCCCCAGTCAAGGCACATATGAGAAAGCAATCAATGAACAACTAAAGTGCCACAACGATGAATTGATACTTCTCTCTCCCTTGCTGTCTGCCTGTCCCTATCTCTGTCTCACAAAAAAACAAAAACAAAACAAAACCCTCTCCTTAAATAATTCTTGAAAGATAACATGTCTGTGCATGGTGTGGGTGGAACAAGAAAGAAGTCTATGTTTTGGCAGCGCTAATGTATTAAAAATAAAGGACAAATAGTCTTTAAAAACACTTACTTCTGGAGTTAAATGTACCTCCATAGGTGTGTATGTTGGCCAGTATCCCATTGTAAGTATATTTACTGTTAGATCTATAGAGCCTGGGTCACTCTGATTCTGCATATACTAAAAGCAAAGAAAATCAAAATAAAATTATTTTAGCAAATCATTAAAAAGTAAGTAAAAAAGGTAAATGGTATTTATTTTCAAAATACAGGTTAATATTGTTTGTATTTATTTTAGCCTTTAGAATATTCCACTGAGCTATAAAATGTGCTCCAACGTCACTTGTAATATTTTTTATTCTTTGGTTATGTCACCAATATAAGATACCACTTAACTCATTTAAATCAAATTTTTATTATACATCTTTAGGGATTTTTTTTCCATTTTGAATTTAGGTTATTTGAATACATGGGATATTAACAGTGTAATTTTTAAGAATGGGAATTTTATGTAATTTATATAATTATTTACTTACTTTACATAATAATCATTTCACATTTAATTTAAATGGGATACTTTTTAAAAAGCTATTTTACTTGAAAATACAGAACTTGCCTGTTTGAAATGAACCATGATATCCTTGGAGAGCTCCATGTCCTTGAACATGCCTTCCAGTTTGCTGGTGAAAGCAGCACCACACTCTGGGACACAAGTGAAGGGTGGGTGAAAAACACCAGGAGCAACATGTTAGTGCAACAAATTCCCAGCGCGGAGGTAAGACAGAACCCCAGGTTCCACATGCTTACCATGCTTTAGTTTTGACAACATAGATTTTTCAGCATCTACTGAAGCACTTTTTCCAACAAGGAGTCTTTTTGCCAAATCTTTTTTATAAAATGCTTCAAAGACATCTTTACCTATTTATAATCAAATGAAAGTAACACATTAGATAGTTAATATACAAATGTTCACTTTAACTACTGAGAAACCCTGAGTGTTCATGTTAATGCAAGCCAGCTTTAATTTTACTGAATCCTGTGTTATATTTCCCCAAAGAAATATTTTCAATGTAGCCTGACCAGGCGGTGGCACAGTGGATGGAGCGTTGGACTGGGATGCAGAGGACCCAGGTTTGAGACCCTGAGGTCGCCAGCTTGAGCATGGGCTCATCTGGTTTGAGCAAAGCTCACCAGCTTGGACCCAAGGTCGCTGGCTCGAGCAAGGGGTTACTCGGTCTGCTGTAGTCCCACGGTAAAGGCACATATGAGAAAGCAATCAATGAACAACTAAATTGCCACAACAAAAAATTGATGATTCTCATCTCTCTCCGTTCCTGTCTGCCTGTGCCTATCTATCCCTCTGACTCTCTCTCTCTCTGTCTCTGTCAAAAAAAATAAAGAAATACTTTCAATTTAATCAGCAATTGGTTGTCACTCTAGTTCCTGTATCAATATGACAGTGGAAGTATTAGTTAATTTTTTTCAAGAAAAGATAGGGCCCAAATATACATATATTAAGTAGCATTTTCTATGTGCCCAATGTTAATAAAAATAAGAGTATTTCTCACCATGAATAAACCTGAATATTATCATGATTTTGTCAAGGATCCTCTCCAGCTCTTCATCTGTTGCTTCTTTATTACCCGCTCTCAATTTTGAATCAACATGCTTTGCTGTGAAATTAGAAGTTTATAATTTGAAAAATGAGTGTTATATATAAAAAATATCTTTAATTTCTACAAGTAAAAAATGGACAATACCACTCTGGAACCTTTCCAAAATGACATTATTGTATGACAAAAAGACAAATAACTGATTGTCTAAGACAGTGTTTTTTGGCCCTGACCGATTGGCTCAGTGGTAGAGCTTCAGTCCAGTGTGTGGAAGTCCCGGGTTTGATTCCCAGTCAGGGCCCACAGAAGTGACCATCTGCTTCTCCACCGCCCCCTCCTTCCTTCTCTCTTGGCTTGATTGGTTTGAGCACACAGGCCCAGATGCTGAGGATGGCTCCATGGAGCCTTAGCTTCAGGCTCTAAAAATAGCTTGTTTGTGAGCATGGCCCCATAGATGGGGTGACCAGGTGGATTCCAGTTAGGGTGTATACAGAGTCTGTCTCTTTAGCTATCTCCCCATCTCACTTGGGAAAAAGAAAAAAAAGACCATGTTTTTCAACTGCCGGTCCACCAGAAATTTTGTGCTGGTCCACTGACTGGTGGTTGAAAAACACTGCTTTAAGATATTTCCTTTCAAGTCATGTGAGAATAAGTACTTTAATAATTACATGCTTTGGTTTCATGAGACATTATCGCTTCAGGAATGGGAATGTCCATCTTCAAGATGTGGCATAAGAAATTAGGATAAGACACTCTTACAGGATTTTTCTCAGGGCTTCCTGTGATTATATACATGGTGACAATGTCTTATCCCTGAATGCAAGGATTAGAGCAGTTCTACTCTGGCTTCCTGTTTGACGCAAACCAACTACAACCTGGCTTAAAGAAGGGTTCAACTCAACACTTTTAAGAAGCCCAAACTCCCAAGAGTTAAAACATTCATCTTTAGAGAAACATCAATCCATAAAGTGGCACAAATGCCAAATTCAATTCTTTGTGAATTTCTTCTATTGTTAATTTTATTAGTATTTGTTTTTATAACTTTTTTATTATAAAATATTCTGAACATACATAAAAGTAGACAACTGTACTATAATAAACTCCATGTTCCCATCATACACCCTAAACAATAATCATCACAAGTCCAGTTTTGTTTCCCTGTATACACCTTTTTTTGCTCTTCGCCACCTGTAAATTTTAAAACTTTTACTAACTAGTGCAATTCTATGAATCCTGAAATATTTGTATATTACTAAATAACTGTATAAAGTGGTAACTTTAAAATTGTTTCATTTTAGAAGTATAAAACCTAACTAGTAAAGAGACTGAATCAATAATCGAAAACTTCCCAAAACACAAAAGTCCAGGACCAGATGGCTTCACTGGTGAATTCTCCCATACATTAAAAAAAACCACAAAAAACAAAAAACTAATACTTAGCTTTCCCAAGCTTTTTCAAAAAAACTAAAGAGGAGGGAATGATTCCAAGCACATTTTATAAGGCCAGCATTATCTTGGTACCAAAACCAGACAAGAACATCACAAATAAAGGCAGTAACGGACTAATATCCTTGATGAATAGAGAAGTAAAAATCCTCAACAAAATATTAGCCAAATTCAACAGCACATTAAAAGGATGATAAGCCATAACCAAGTGGGATTTATCCCAGATATGAGAGGATGGTTCTGCACATCAATCAACATGATATAGCACAAAAAGCATATGATCATTTCAATAGTTGCATAAAAAGCATTTCGTAAAATTTACATCCATTTATGATAAAAAATCTTAAAGTGAGCACAGAGGGACATACCTCAACATAAATCTATCTAACATGCTCAATGATGAAAAAATACAGCTTTTCCTCAAAGATCAGGAACAAGACAAAGATGTTCACTCTTGCCACTTTTACATAACAATGTATTATTCTAAGTCTTAGCCAAAGCAATTAGGCAAGCAGAGAAATAAAAGGCATTTAAATAAAAAAGAAAGACATAAAACTGTCACTATTTACAGATGATACCCTGTAAAAGCCCTAAAGATTCCAGAAAACAAACAAACAAGTGTTAAAACCAATAAATGAATCCAGTAAAGTTACAGGACACAAAATCAGAACACAGAAATCTAGCCACTCACTACTAACAAACTATCAGAAAGCAAAATTAAGAAAACAACCCCCTGGCCCTGGCTGGTTGGGTCAGTGATCAGCCTGGTGTGTGGAAGTCCAGGGTTGGATTCCAAGTCGGGGCACACACACAAGAGACGCAACCGTCTGCTTCTCCACCCCTTATCCTCTCTTCCCCTCCTGTAGCATGGCTTGAATAGTTCAAGCAAAGTTGACCCTGGGTGCTTAGGAAGGCTCCATGACCTTGCCTCAGGCACTAAAATAGCTCAGTTGCTGAACAATGGAGCAGTGGCCCAGGTGGGCAAAGCATAGCCTGGTAGGGGGCTTGATGGGTGAAACCCAGTCAGGGTGCATGAATGAGTCTCTCTGCCTCTCAATAAACAAACAAAACGAACAAAAAAAATCCTTTCCAATTATATCAAAAAAGCATATCAAGTGTTAAGAATAAATTTAACAAGGCAGTGAAAGAGCTGTACACTGATGAAAGAAACTGAAGAAGACACAAATACTGAAAAGATATTTCATGCTTCTGGACTGGAAGACTTAATACTTTTAAAATGTCAATAAACATTTTACTTTTAAAAACAATCTACAAGTACAGTGCAATCCCTATTAAAATTCCAAGGCATATTCACAGAACTAGAACTAATAATCCTAAAATTTGTTTGTTTTTTCTTTCTTTTCCAGGTGAGAGGAAGGGAGATAGAGAGAGACTCCCACATGCACCCTGACTGGGATCCACCCAACAACCTCCATCTATGGCCAATGCTGGCAACCAAGCACCTGAGTTGGAGGCTCCACAGAGCCATTCTTAGCACTGAGGGTGATGTGCTTGAACCAATCGACCCATGGTTATGGGAAAGGAAATGGGGAAGAGGGGAAAGGGGGGGGGGAGAGAGAGAGAGAGAAAAGGAGAGAGGGGGAGGGGTGGAGAAGCAGATGGTCGTTTATTCTGTGTGCCTTGACTGGAAATTAAACCCAGAACATCCACATGCCAGGCCAACGTTCTACCACTAAGCCAACTGGCCAAGGCCATAATCCTAGAATATGTATGGAACCACAAAAGACTCCAAATAGCAAATGCAATCTTGAGAAAAGAACAACAAAACTGGAGGTATCACACTTCCTGATTTCAAACTATACTACAAAGCTACAGTAATCAAAACAATATGGCATCAAAACAAAAACATCCAGTACAATGGAAGAGAATTGAGAGCCAATAATAAAACCACACATATACAGAAAATTAATTTATGACACAGGAGTCATGAGATATACAATACTGGAAAAAAGACAGATTCTTCAATAAATGGTGCTGGGAAAACTGGACAGTCCAGATGTGTAAGAATGAAATTATACTTATCTTACATCGTATACAAAAATTAACTCAAAATGGATTAAAAGACTTGAATGTAAAACTCGAAACTATACAATTCCTAAAAGAAACAAGAGGAGTTAAGTTTAGTGACTTTTTTTGTGTAAATCTGATTCGAAAGGCAAGAAAAACAAAAGCAAAAATAAATAAATAGGTTTATATCCAACAAAAGAGCTTCTGCACAGCTAAGGAAGCCATCATCAAAATGAAAAGGCAACCTACCGAATGGGAGAAAATATTTACAAATCATTCATCTGAAAAGGTGTTATTATCCAAAATATGTAATATAAAGAACTCAAACAACTAAACATACAACAAAAAAACAATGGGCAGAGGATCTGAACATTTTCCCAAAGAATACATGTAGATGGCCAGCACATAAAGAGATGTTCAACATCATTAACTAGTAGAGAAATACAAATAAAAACTACAATGAGATATCACTTCACACCTGTTAGAACAGCTATTATCAAAAAGATAAACCTTGCCTGACCTGTGGTGGCACAGTGGATAAAGCGTCAGCCTGGAACACTGAGGTAGCCGGTTCAAAACCCCAGAGCTGCCAGGTCAAGGCACATATGGGAGTTGATACTTCCTGTTTCTCCCCTCCTTCTCTATTTCCCCTCTCTAAAATGAATAAAATCTTAAAAAAAAATAAAGAAAAGAAATGAAACCTCACCATTTATGGCAACATGGCTGGACCCTGAGCGTATAATGTTAAGTGGTGAAGGGAGTCAATTGCATGGTGATGGATGGTTATCAGACTTTAGTGGGTAACCACTCTGTAATGTATACAGATGTGGCATAATGCTGTATACCTGAAACGTATACAAAAAATTCACTATAAAGTGAAAGCAATCAAGACATTGTAATACTGGCATAAAAACAGACATAGATCAATAGAACAGCATAGAGTCCAGAAATGAGCCTAGCTGATTTTCAACAGAAGTATAAAAATTCAACTGAGCAAGAATATTTTTCAAAAAGATGGTACCAGGTTAACTGGCAGAGCCGAACTGCTACCTCACACCATATTCTAAAATTAACTCAAAATGGATCACAGACCTAATTGTAAGAACTAAAACGATGAAGTTGTAGAAAATAGGGGAAAAAATCAATAGTGACCTTGGGTTAGGTAAAGATCTCTTAAACAGAATAGGATAGAGCACAAAGTATAAAAAATACATAATTGACTAGATAGTATCTCATGTTAAATATTATCTAGAGATTGATAAAATTATCATCATACACAGAGACATCATATAAAACAAACCTTTTCAATTCAACTTCTTTCTATTAAAAAAAAAAAAAGACCTGATTTTAGAGAGAGAAAGGGAGACAGAAACATTGATCTGTTCCTGTATGTGCCCTGACTAGGCATTGAACCCACAACCCACAATCTTGAGAATGAACAACAAAACTGGAGGTATCACACTTCCTGATTTCAAACTATACTACAAAGCTACAGTAATCAAAACAAAAACACACAAAAAGTACAATGCAAAAGAATTGAGAGCCCAAAAATAAACCCACACATATACAGACAATTTATGACCTAGGAGTCATGAATATACAATACCGGAAAAAGGGACGACGCTCTAACCAAATGAGGTACCCAGTCAGGGCACAATCCAATTTCTGAGCAGAAATTACTTAAAAGTAATTAAGAAAGAGAATCAAGGTTCATCTTTACAAAATATAGTTCTGGGGCTGCAACTGGAAATGCGGACTAGACTAAATATTTATTGTTCCTCTTTCCTTTTGTGAAGTCAAACCTCATCTTTTACAGAATTACTACTACAAAATCCCTTATGGAAATACCATGTACTTATACACACACACATATAGGTACATACAAAATATATATGCACACCTGTGTATATGGTTTTTTAAAAATGTGTCTCCTAATAAAGTGTGATATAAATCCTTCCCTCATCCACATGAGGAGCTTGAATATTTTGAGAAAAAAAAATGTGCTGGAGTTATGCCTTACTTTCCCATATTGAAAAAATATAATAGAAATATGTTTTTCTACCGATCAGTTCTGCAGGCTTATTTGGCCTCTTGTTGATAAATGTTTCAAAGGATTCCTTCATCAAGTTAATGAACTTCTCATTCCTCTGAAAGCACACTTCTATCACATGGTCCACTCTGTCCTTAAAATCCAGCAAGTCTTGTACCATATCTTTATCTTTCTCAGGATTGATAACAATCGTTGTCCCAAAAGTCTACAAAAACAAACACACCAAGTCATCCACAGGTTTATGATACCACACATTATTTTCTCCTGCTATCCAACAATCATGACAGTTTAGAAATTTCATAAATTCTGTCTACAGTCTAAAAATTAAGTGAATACTGTAGTCCCCCTTATCCTCAGGGGTATGTTCTAAGATCTCCGTGGATGCCTGAAACTGTGGAGAGTACTGAACCCTAAAGATACTATGTTTTTTCCTATATATATTTTATACATGTAATTTAAGGGTTCTCTTTGGCATTACCTGATTGCCAACATCATGACTCTTATACTTGGGGCCATTACTGAGTAAAATTATGATGATCAAAACACATGCCGACACCATAACGGCTATAAAGTGACCAATGGGTGGGCAGTATATACAGTGTGGATATGCTGCACAAAGGGATGATTTATAACTCGAGTGGGTCAGCTTGAAATTTCACCATGCTACTGAGAATGGCTTGGAATTTGAAACTTATGAATTGCTTAGTTCTGAAATTTTCCATTTATGCAGTTGACTGCAGGGAAGTAAAACCACAGAAAGTGAATCTGAGAATAAAAGAGGGAACTACTGTACACAATTAATAATTTAGCATTACAATTCTGCTTCTGGAAGAACTTATAAATTACTGGGAAATTTTCAATTGCTTTTTGAAAAACTCTTACTTGTAAATTCTTCAAACAAATATTAATTCCCATTAACCCATTACACCTACTTGGACTTCTTGACTATACTTTCCTTTCTCCTTCATTTCTAACTATAAAAATTATGGTTTTTAGCATGTATTTTTAATTTAAAAATGCTATATTACACATTACTAAAAGTCTATGTGTGACAACAACTACCAGTTGAAGAGGTGATGAATACAATAAATCAATGTAATTAAAAAAAATTATACTTACACATCATTTATACACATGGAAGCAGTTTACTGGTGAAAAGATATAAATAAATTAGCATAAGTACCCTCTGGAGAGGGACACTATGACCACTAGAGGTAGGAGGAACTTACTTTTCACTGTACCCTTTGTACCGACTACATTTAAAAACAATGTACACACATTGCAAGAATCAGCTTTGTTTTGATAATGACACACTGCTGAATGTAATCTATTTTGTCACAGTGTAATTCCTTAACATTAATGGACACTTAGGAACCATGGTCACACCACTGATTTTTACTACCCAAACCAAAAATTGCAAAGGTGAACTTTTTGTGCTGAACACCTGATCCTCTTCCCAGAAGTACTACTCATCGGCAAAACTCTAAATCTCCATTAGCCTTTCCTTAACATGAAGCTCTATTGCTGCTCCAACTTAAGTCAGTCATGACTTTTAGCTCAATATCACCGTATATAATATTGGGGTGGTGGGTGTGTGTACAAGCTTTCAACATGTAGACTGATATGCAAGTTCAGGCCTGATATTCCAGAAAGCAGCATGAAAGTTTCATCTTTTTTTATTTAATTAAAATTTTCTTGTGATATTTATAGACTCACACGCAATAGAAATAGGAAAGAGTTCTTTGTACACTATTTTCCTCTGATGGTAACATCTGGCAAAATTCTAGAGCAGCATCATAACCAGGACTTTGGTACTGATACATTTTATCCACTGTCCCAGTTTTAACTGTAACTCATCTGTGTATGATGGGTTAAGTTCTTTAGACTTTCTCCCCTGTGCACGTTTCCCTTTTTTATAACCATACATGTACACATGTGCATGCTACAGAAACATCAAAGTGCAAGTTTCAGTGTTAGATCCTGGATTCCTAGGAAATAAAGTAGCACACACAGCAGCCTGATATACCAAAATGTGTAATAGTTTTTTCACTGTGCAAAAACATGAGATCATGGTTTTAAAAGCAGATTCACAAAAATTACTACTTTTTGAAAATCTCAACTATAGAATTAAATTAAGTACTTATGCTGATGATAAATAGCCAAAGAGCCTTTTAAATCATGTTTATAACTGGATGATGTTCATCACTGTTGGTGTTATAATAAAAGTTTGCACAAGTGATCTGGAAGGAAATGGAAGACTACTATGATCACTTGAAATGAAAAAACAAAGGACTCCACACAGTCCAGTTCACTCTGCCTGCCAGAGTACCGCAGTGTCCTCAATATGGGCCACCTACCCTTCCAGTTGGTATCACTGTCAAGACAAACCCCACACACCTTGATGTACTCGCTCCAGTGCTGTAGCAGGATCTGCTGCCCGCCCTTCACTCGGCTAAATAGTTGGTACATCTGAGTGAGGTCAGGCACTCTGTTCTCATCAAGTAAGTGATCAAGTCCTGAGATCACACAGTAAATGTTAGCATATCACATCAGTAAGTCAACATGAATAACAACTAAACTAGAATATAGTGTGCACCACAAAAAAGTTAATATGTAATGTAGAAATTTAGGAAATGTTGCTTATTTCTACACAGGCAAGTTGGTCCAGTGCAGTATCGGAGATACAGCCTATTAAGTGAATCTTATTTTTCTGAACACACTGGAAAATGTATTCTTTATTTCTTCATGTCACTAAAGCCCTCTTAATTCACTAAAGTAGCAATGATCTGAAAATGTTCACACCAACTCTTTGACCTGGGAGGTTTGTAATTCCAAGTTCCTTCTGATTTAGTCCATTAGCCCAAAAGTATATTTGTCAAAGGATAAGCTATCAAATCTAATTTTAGGTGATTAATTTTATCCACATATATAATAAACTGTGAGGATAAAGACCATTTATTATTAGATATATTGAAATACTTAACAAAGAATTAATTTTTCTTTCCTGTTGACCAGGGATGCTGAGGATCCAGCTTTGAAACCCCAAGGTCACTGGCTTGAGCACGTGCTCATCAGCTTGAGTACGGGGTCGCCAGCTTGAGCATGAGATCATAGACATGACCCCACGGTTGCTGGCTTGAGCCCAAATGTTTCTGGCTTGAAGCCCATGGTCATATTGGCTTGAGCCTAAGGTCGCTGGCTTGAGCAAGGGGTTACTGGTTCTGCAGTAGCCCCTCGATCAAGGGACATATGAGAAAGCAATCAATGAAAAACTAAGGTGCCACAACAAAGAACTGATGCTTCTCATCTCTCTTCCTTCCTGTCTGTCCCTTGCTCTCTCTCGCTAAAAAAAAATAATAATAATAAAAATAGTTGTATGCCAGCCATATAGGTTTTAGTGTGGTATAAGCAGAAAGACATTCAGACTTGCATGCTGGCTCTCAACTTAGAAGCTGTGACTTAAGGCACCAATGTCAAGCCTATTGGTAGCCTCAGTTTTCTTACTTGTAAGATGGGGGTAATGATTTAATCCGGCTGTTTGAGAACTAGAAGATATTTACATGAAGTACAGTAGATGCTCAATAGTGCAATACTCTCCCATTTCGGCATTATTGTGGTTTCACTTGGAAGTTCTATTTTGACTATCTGGAGAAGTAGAATCCAAACAAGAATGTATTTGGGTGCTATTTGGGCCTTCCTAAAGTTTTAAGGTTTTCAACACCTTGAAACAGATTCTGTAGTTCCAAAATGGCTTTCAAATGTTAACAGTAAATACTTGAGTTATAAAAAGTAACATTAAGTACTACAGTGTTATAAATAGTCTCACTGTTGCTGCAAAACACCAACAGTTGAATTACTCTTTAGCAGAGCTCTAGGATCACAAGGGGAATATAAAATTAGCAATAAAAAGTGTTCTATTTTCTGTCTGCTTGTTTTTCCAGGATGATCGGGGTAGAAAACAGTATACTGTGGCTTAAGCAGACCCCATATTTGGCAGTTCATGTGACACTTAGATGTTTGAAGGACACGGGGAGAAAGCCCTTGAAAATCTAATAGCCTGTCCCACGATGCACATCTACAACTGCAGAAGCATGCTGAGAATCACCTATGTCAGTGTACAAGAACAATGACACACTGAAAGACAGTAAGCACTGTGTAAGTACCCAGCTGCAAGCTACCTGTTGTAGAGGGTCTCTTGGAACCTTTCAGCCTGGATAGTATTTAATTTGACTTCAGCATAAACTGTAGTTCTACCACATGCCTTTCAATATTTTTCTTAACTAGAGTAATTTTCTTGAAGACTAATATGTCCATTATTCTTAATGATTTTTAGAGATTGTATCTTATAACAAATACCCTTACATTGTTATTTACAATGTTTCACTTACTTTCTTAATGAGTTTAGGATACCACTCTCTTTAATTGACATAAGAGTTAGGAAAATATACCTTTCTGAAGAATTGCTGTTAAATGTTCTCCTAATAGCTGTTTCTCCACACAAGCAATCAGTGGTTTCCTATAAAAGGCAAAACAAAAATGTGTCATAAATAAGGTTTAAGGAGAGAGACTTTGGTTAACTGAAAAAGATAGGGAGTTTACTGTTTGTATAATCTATGGAGCCAATCAGAAACCAAAGGGTTACATTACAGAACAAGCATTTCCCTCACACATGGACAGTTACTGCTGTTAATACAGATTCTGAAGTAGTTCTCAAAACAGTTTACTGAATAACATAAATAGACCAATGGATGCAGGGAAAAGGGAACAGTAGCAGACAGGCAAGCATGCTGCACCTTACGATAAAAGTGGGTTCCCATGTTTGACAGGCATTTGGCACTTGTGCTGTAGTCATTGTCTGAATTTAAGTTTTGCCCTCCATTATGCACATTACTTTTTCAACTTCTGCCACATTTCTGCCCTCTTCTTCCAACCCGATCGCTTCTCCAGAGCCCATAAAACCCTGTCTTCTACTTCTACAGCTATGTATCTCTGTCCTCACTTGTCTGCTTTCTACCATTGTCACTTATCAAAACCCAACTTATGAAATTGCCTTCATGAAGACCAAGTTGTATGTCACACAGACCAAAATATATGAAAATCTGTAAATTCAGCAAGTGTGACTGCCATAGTCATAGGGTGACAAACAATTATTCTTCCTGGGTTCGCTATCCACAGTTCTTTCTTGTTTTAAAGATCAGAGTATCTGCTTTATTCTGAGCATTATTAATTTTGGCCATCTTTCCAAGCCTTCATTTTATAAGGAATTTTTTAACATATTATCTTCTCCCCCCCCAATGTATTATCTTAATTAAACCTCATAGCAATCCTAGAGAAAGACACAGCAGACACTGTGTTCTCCATCTCACAGAATAGAAAACAGTTCAGGTACGGTGTGACCTTCCCAGGTCATATGGCTAGTGAATGGTGAAGCTGAGATTTGAGTTCAGGGAGTCGTCAGCACCTTTTCTAGTCTGCCTCCAGGAAAATGAAGAGTGACCCAGGTGAGGGGAGGTGGAGGGCAGAGAGGGAATGTCACAGAGAGACAGCAAAAAGGGCTAGTCACTGCTGCTGCTTTTCATCCTAACAGCTTTATTGACATAAAATAAAATTCACCCATTTAAAGTGTATAATGCAACAGTTTTTAGTATATTTACCGAAAAAAATATATAACTATCACCATGATCTAATTTTAGAACATTTTCATCATCCTAAAAGAAACGTCATACCCATCAATCAGCACCTCCATTCCTTCTACCTACTCTCCCTGCCAGTAGTCAGAGGGATACAGTAATTTCTACAGATTTCCCTATTTTTAGAACCTTTCCTATAAATGAGATCTTACAACGTGACTGTATCTGGCTTCTCTCACATAGTGTATTTCAGGTTCATCATGTTGTAGCATGTGTCAGTATTCCATTTTTTAAAAATTGCTGAATAATATTCCATTGTATATCTGTTCATTCATCAACTGACAATGGGGTGTTTCTACTGTCTATTATGAATAATGCTGCTATGGACATTTGTGTACAGGTTTTGTTTGGATATGTTTTCAGTTCTCTATATATTTAGGAGTACAACTGATACATTGGAGAAACATATAGTAATTCTGTTTAACTTTTTGAGGAAATACCAAATTCTTTTCCATAGCGGCTGTCCCATTTTACATTCCCACCTACAATGCACAAGGATTTTAATTTCTCCACATCCTCACCAATGCTTTTGACTATTTGCCTTTTTATTATAACTATCCTGGTGGGTGCTAAGTGACGCTACATTGAGGTTTTGATGTGCATTTCCAGGATGACCAACAACATTGAACACCTCGTGTGCTCACAGAACCACTGTTTCTTGACAGTTTAGGCCTAGACTTCAGTTCTGCAGGGTGAAAAACTTAGATGCTGTGACAGGTTGTGAGCTAAGGGGCAGATGATAAATACTCAGAGGTGAGCAGAGCTCAGAAGTCGTGGAGAATTAACTGTAGTATCTGAGTTCCTAAAGACCGGTTTTATAAACTACAGTGACACTTCACTGATTTGCATTACGAGAATTCCTGGCACAGCATCTAGTGATTTCCACCAGCAGGAGACAGGGGTTCCTTTCAGCAGACCAACGCTGAGAAGCAAAGGTCCTAGGGGAACACAGAAGCCGTCCCCTGGGGCAGAGCCAGCAGTGCCCTGGCTGAGTTCTTCAGCATGAGGTTTCTCGTGGCTCAGAGTAAGGTGGGAGGAGTCCAGGCAGTGACACTGCAGCTCTCAAGCACACCTTTCATCTGTGTGGTCTCTTGCTGTGCTCTGACAGAAGGCAGGTGGGACACGTGGGCTTTGAGTCTGAAAAGGGGGCTCAGAGCCCAGCCCTAAGACAGGTGCGGGCTGTTTCTCCTCGATCACCCTCGTTGTTCTTTGAAAATTATTAACTATTCTGTGAATTTTGAAGCACCCAATACTGTAGAAGCCACCTCAGCCAAAGCTCCTCACAATCCTCCCATGCATCCATACCTGAGTGCAGATGCAAACCACCTTTACCTGCGATTCCTTTGCTAAAATAATCTACATATACTTTGAAGCAATGTATTTTAAATGTTTGGGGGAGGGGTTTAAAATGTAGCATATACACAAGAGTATAAAAGCATGTATGAGAGTAAAGAAAGAAACTGTTCCAGCAGCCCCCAAGTACCTGGACCCACTTCCAATGGACTGTTTGCAATTCCCTTTTCTTCATGATATATATATCTATCTCAAATCAGTACACTGTCTAGCTCGGGCATTCCTGAACGTCATATATATAAATGAAATAATGGTATATGGTAATTAATAGAAAAAATGTAACAAGATACTCAACAACGACTTTTATCCTTCCTCAACTTGACCTACTGGCAAGATCTGGAACTACTCTTACTTTCCTTCTTGGCTTTCCCAACCCGGCCTGCTTCTAGCTCCTGGGTCCCTCCTACTCCAAGTTGAAGGTAAACATCCCCTGAGCAACCCTGTCCTGACTTCTCTGCAGATCTGGGATTTCCTAGAGGCATCCCAAATTCAATGTGTCTAAGAGCAACTTCATCTTTTCTCTCATGACGCCTCTTATTATCTGTATTCTCAAACTGTCATAATCCTGCCCCTTTCTTTCATCCTGCCTGCCTCCTTCCCCACCAATGAGTCAATTAATTTTGCACATTTTATCACTTTAGTCTCTCTTTTTTTATTTTTTTAAATGTTCTATGGATTTTAGAGAGAGGAAGGGGGAGAGAGAAAGAGAGGCAAACACATGGATTTATTCCTGTGTGTGCTCTGACTGGGGATCGAATTGGCAACTTCTGTCCTCTGGGATGATGCTCTGACCAACCAAGCCATCTGGCCAGGGCCACTTCACTCTCAAAACATCAATTTCTATTTCTTATCTAGCTCCCACTTCTTTTGTATCTCTCATCTATAGAAATAGATTTCTTATCTGTCCTCACTTGAATAATTATTGCTGACACAGACATTCACAAAATTTTTACCTTTCCTTAGCCACCCAGCTACTCATCCAACCTCAGGTATAGAGAAATATTAGATGAACACAGAAAATAATGTGATTAAGTGCCATAAATAAAAATTATAGCTATATTAGATGTCTAACAAAAAGGTTACAATCAAAATTACCTAATATTCAATTTATCCAATTAACATAAATAGAATCCTTTGTCTCAAAACCCAAAGATGCCAAGTATCTCAGCCTAAATTACTTTTTAAAAAAAAATTTTTTTTTATTCATTTTTTTAGAGAGGAGAGGGAGAGATAGAGAGAGAGGAGAGACAGAGAGAGAAGGGGGGAGGAGCTGGAAGCATCAACTCCCACATGTGCCTTGACCAGGCAAGCCCAGGGTTTCGAACCGGCGACCTCAGCATTTCCAGGTTGACGCTTTATCCACTGCGCTACCACAGGCCAGGCTCTAAATTACTTTTTAGATAACTCATGATAAAGCACTTAGTTTACCTTACAAGTGCTGAGTAATCACAAATAATATAAGTAAAATATGCTAAGAAGAAAAATACTCTCTGATAGTATTGTATGAGTCTACGAAGATAACATTTATTTTAAAAATGAGCCAAGAAAAGGTTTTACCTATGATCGAATTACAAAAACTAAATAAATGAAAAGTACTTACTGTGTGCTGTGGTCTAAGTACGTGATTACTCGGTCTCCTTCTTCTTCTAAACGTTTACTTACATGGTTAAGATATTCTGGAACCTTCCAAACAAAACAATTAAACACATCAGTAACAAAAAGATTCCTGACTTTACCCAAGAAGCTAAAATATTGTTTTCCTTATAAATCCTTTTATAAGAGCAGAATATATGTTCAAGCCAAATATTTACAGATTAATGGGGGCAGTGGCAGTGGTCAAGTGGGAAGTATATGTAGAGTGAGGTGGGATACAGAGAGTTTCTTTAAACTTAATACTGGAGATTAACCTCTAGATGCGGGGCCAGGGCAACACTGCACTCTTGTGCCCTGTTCACAGTGAAGTCCTGGGATTGATGCCACAGGACCCTCCACCATTGAGGCCCCTTGGACAGGTAAACAGCGGCACCTGAGTCAGAGGTTACAGAGCCTACTGGCACTCCCTGGCCCACATGCAAAGGGGTCAGCAAAAACTAATCAACAGACCGGCTGTTCACCTAATGTTTCCAGGGGCAAAGGGTGTTCCTGCTGTCACCTGACAGCACAGAAAGGACCCCACATCACAGGTCTTTGAGGTTTTGATCTAGTGGCAGTAGCCAGGCCTGGTATCTGACATGAAACTCCTTCAAAAGTAGGATGAAGGAACCAATGGTTGCATTCACCCTACACAGTAACAACTAACATTTGGGTGCTGGTCCACAGGGGCTTCCTCCAGGACTGTGCTCTGATACCTGTAAAACTGGTTGTCAGGTTTTTTGGGTTCACATCACTATGTCTTCCACATAGCTTTTTGGGTAATTTTTTCAGTGCATCACATAGATAAAAATTTTCCATGTGTTGGATTTATCTTTCATATTTAGGATTTACCTCTTGCTACCTGACTGTCAGGTGGTGGCATAACGGATAGAGTGTCGACCCGGGATGCTGAGGTCTCTGGTTTAAAACTCCGAGGCCACTGGTTTGGCTTGAGCTCCCCGGTCAAAGCATGTATGTGAAGCAATCAATGAACAACTAAAGCGAAGTAATTATGAGTTGATGCTTCTCATCTCTCCCCTCCCTCTCTCACACACCTTCCTGTCTCTCTCTTAAAAAAAAAAAAAAAATTTACCGTTGCCTCTTGTTTCAACTTTGGCTCCTATGCATACCTTCCTTCAGAAGCTATCTTACTTTTTTTTTTTTTTTATTGGGGGGAGGGCAAAAACGTTTCTGAGGGGAAGAAATTAAATCCTACTATAAGAATGGAGCTCCTGCCTGACCTGTGGTGGCACAGTGGATAAAGCGTCGACCTGGAAATGCTGAGGTCGCCGGTTTGAAACCCTGGGCTTGCCTGGTCAAGGCACATATGGGAGTTGATGCTTCCAGCTCCTCCCCCCTGTCTCTCTCTCCTCTTTCTGTCTCTCTCTCTCTCTCTCTCTCCTCTCTAAAATGAATAAATAAAAAAAAAAAAAAAAAAAAAGAATGGAGCTCCTTCCTGGGGATTTCAGTCAGACTGTAGCTTTCAAAAGACTTTCAACAAATGTATGCATGTGTGAAAAAGACAAACATTTAGAACTTACACTTAAATGTACATATATAAAAATGAAATAAGCAACTCAGAAACATGTCTCACCTCTCTTTCTTGCATTAACCTTTGGCCTTCTGCAGCATATAAACAATTCGTTTCTTCCAAAAATTTCAGTTCAAAGGAATCTTTATATACCTAAGAAATGAGCAGAGTTGCTGAATAATTATAGTAAGGAAAACTACCTTCTGAAGTGTTGATATACCCCAAATTTCGAGGGAACAAAGCAGCAGTGATCTGCACCAATAACCTGCCTGGCCCTGCCAGTCCTTTGCTGAGGCCACGCAGGCGTGCTCAGCTGACTCCTGGGTAGCTGACCCCAGAGGCTTAGCTGACCGGGGTCAGTGATTCCTCGCTGGCTGACCTCTGCTCAGCTGACTGGGGCAGCCCAGCCCACCTTGCTGCTCTCCTCTGACAGTGCCGCCATGCCCTCGTCCTTCTTCGAGGGAGCACTGGGTCCACGCTGTTAGGGCTCTTTCGTTCTGTGCCGCCTGGTGTGGCGTTAGCCTAAGAGTCATTCCTCTTCTGGGGGTTAAAAATAAAAAACTGCCATATTTTCAACAAATACTTCTATGATTTCATTTTTTGCACTTAACTCTTTGATACATCCATTTATTTTGGTGTAAGGAGCCAGGCAGAGACTCAATCTTTTTTTCTTATACTAAAAGTTACTGGTACATTTAGAACAATGAGATATTTACCTGAAGATCAGAGAGCATACTTAGCAGACTTCGCAGTAAGCTTCGGTCAACAGCTTCACCATTTCTTTCTTGTTCAATCAATAGCAGAATTCCATCAATAGTTTTACTCTGAACCATTTTATCACTAATAATATGATTTCTAAATAGTTCTAATCCCATATCCCTGTACAAACAGTAAAAAACAAAACTATATTTTAGTTTCACTTTTTAGAAGCTTTAGGGGAAAGCTCTAGGTGCATTATGAATAGCATCCCAAGTCTGTTCATTTCCTAATTCGTCTACATCCAGGTGCCCATTCATTTTTGGCCAGTCTACTGTGCCCTGTATTTCCTTTCTTTCCAAGGCTGTTATGTTTTCCTGGAATGGGTCTGGCAGTTGTTACAGGAGAAGTGTTGAGGTATTACTTACTAGGTCAGGAGTGTCACTGTAAAGTGTATGAATCTTGCAAACCTGCTATCTTTAGCCTACAACTCAAATCACTCTTCCTGGGGGCATCATCAGAGATGCTCGGTGCCCTCACCAGCCCCCCGTGTCCTTCCCTTTTCCATCTCTGGTCCCTCTACAGTGCTTGTCACACAACTGTTCCTCCCTAGCACCTGGTTCTTTCCTTTATTTGGCCCTTTCAATCAGAGAACTCATTAAAATGTGACTTTAAGAATCCACCTTCATTGCCAGAGGAATTTAGGAGGAAATTCAGCTGTCAGCTAATATCCACAAAAACCATGTGATAAGAGACTGGTTTGCCAAAACACCTCCCCAGGTCCCGTAAGTGCCAAATAATGAGGGGGCCAAAATTCAGATCCCTGGGCCTAGCCAGGTCTCCTGAATGGGCAGCTCCGGGGCAGTGGTGGTGCTGGCGGTAGCAGTAGTGGACTGATGGTGAGCAGTAATAACAGTAAATGGTCGCAGCAGCAAGTACTATGTACACTGGTGAGCATGGGCTCTGAAAAGCGCCATCTGTGCTGGAGAACTTTCTCCTCCAATACTGTGCCCCACAACAGCCCCTTCCTGTTCCCTGGAGGAGCTGCAGGTCAGTCTTCTGTAAATTCCAAAGACAGAGCAGTGAAGCCCAGTGGGCAGCATGTAGGCTCAAGCCAGTGACCCGGGCTTGAATCCTGGCCCCACACTCACATGCTTGCTGTGACTCTGAGGTAAGGACCTTAACCTCTCTGTGCCTGTCCTTCCTTAACACTAAATGGAAACCACACGTATTGTTTGACACCTGTAAAGCAGTTAACATCAGGCCAGGCAGGTATCTGGTGCATAGGAAGTGTTAACTGTCTGTTAGATAGCATCTTCTTCCTCAAAATCTCAATCTTTTTAAGGCCTCAGGAACAATCCACCAACAGCTTTCAGGGCATCTCATCAGCTTCATCTCTCCAATTCTCCCACAAACGGCACATTCTGGGCATGCTGCTCTCCTGTGTCCAGAGTGGACTTCCTTTTTCTACTGTCTCCATCATAGCTACATAACCACTCCTACTCATTCTGCAGAGCTTGGACCAAAGTTTGCCTCGCCTGCCTCATGCTTCCCTGTGCATTTCATAGCTTCACCATGATTTTTGTACTGCACTATCATGCTCAGTTTTTCTGCTAGTTGCAGTAGACTGAGTGTGATATTGTTTACTGTATGCTATAAGCAATGTTTATAGTTTATGTGACATGGTTACGTTATAAACTATGTTTATAAATTAACAGTTCGGGCTAGGTAACCCAACAACCCAAGAAGAGCAAGTTATTGGAACTCTGTGCCTCAATTTCTTCACCTATAAAATGGAGATGACAACAGTCACCCCAATAGAGCTGTTCTACGATTAAGTAAATGAGTAACTGTTGAAGCACTCAGAACAGAGTAGAAGCTATGTTACTTGCTGTTACCAGTTTTACCGTCCTTATCGTTCTCTGAATAAAGGTAACCTTTTCTGTCAGTGCCTGCCTCACTGCTGACGTGCACAGGTGTCTAGTATGAGATGAGCAGGAGTCAGAGGAGGTCAGAGAGGAGAACAAGGAACAAAGGGAAAAAATGGTATTAAGGAAGGGGAGAATTTCAATAAAGAGAGGGTATCCAAAGCTTCACAGATTCTAGGTTATAATATAAAGACAAAGTGACTGTGCGAGCTGGTAACCAGATCACCAACTCTAAGGCAAGAGCAGTTTCCATGTGGTAAGAGGGAAAATCACATTGCTTGGGATTAGGGTGAAAAGATGATAAGGAAGTTGGAAAAGCAAGCAGCTTTTTAAAGAATTCAGGTTTTAAAGTATAAATCAGTACATCGCTATTGCATGGGAGCAAGAACCACTACATCAAGAAAGGAAGAATCCAAGGACGAGATTAAGGACAGGCATTTGTTCATGTTAGCAAGGGACTGGAGGCAGCAGTGGGGAGACAGGGCAGGTGGGAACAGAAGTGAAGAGTGCTGGAAAAGGCTGTGGAAGTCAGTGACTAGGGACAATATTGGGGAGGAGCTCCTAATTTATACTGTCCCTAAAAGATGATTTCTGATGAATAGACTGAAATGACAGGCCTCAGCAGCCTGAATAAAACTAGGCCCCTGTGCCCTTGAATGGTCAGGAGGATGGAGGAATGCGGGGATGGGGTTTCAGTACCTCACAGGTCATAACCTCACCAGCAGTTGTAGTCTATCTCAGAGTCTCACCAGATCACTGAAGGTAGCCATTTCAGGTCAAACTCCAGACATCAAAAAGAGTAACTGAGACCCCTGACCTTTCCCTCACAGTAGAGGTGAGAAATGCCATCAATGGCTCCAGAGATTCTCAAGTCCAGAGCCCAGTCACAGAAACGTGGCTTCACACAGCACTTCTGTGCTTGCCTGCTGCCTCCGCTGGGAAACTTAATGCAAGCTGGAAAATGTGCTAGAACTTGTTCGGCCTGCCCCAGCTCCACCCTGTGACCCCTCACGGTGATGGAGATGCTCCAGGGCTAGGACTCACCTGGACCACAGGCAAATGACCACATATGCCATCAAATTAACCAGCAGAAGACACAAGTCAAACGTGTGGTTTTTGTCATATCAACAGATGCAGCGCTACTGCCTGGGACACTCACCAGATAGAGGGAAGCATGGAATTCTGAAGTACGTAAGTGCGATCCAAAAACAGGAAAATACTCCTGATCATGATCTGGAAATCAGAAAAGAACTGACTTTATTTACGCACTTTACTAACAAAATAGTCAAGATTATGCCATTTTAACTATCATTATGCTAGGTGCTTCAGTAAATCTAACAGTAATTATTTCTTGATAAAAGTTGTTTCCATCAAGATCCTCATGATTTTCCCCCCTCTAAATTTCACTGTTACCCTTTGATGTTTGATTTTCATCTTTTTTATCCAGAAAATCTGCTCTGGGGATTTAAAAACACTTAGCCCAAAAGATACCTTTGAAATTTGGTCATTTTCTGACTGATGTGGTAAATGTCGTCATTCGACTGGGGAGATACTCTAAGCTTTTTAAGCAATTAGCTCTTGTTACATTAGAATGAGCCTCTTGGCCAGGTGTATGTGTTGGACTCTAGTGCAAGCAGAGCAAGAACGAGGCAGGATAGTCAGCCACTCCCTTTGCCATGCTAACATGTACTCTGTAACCTTGTAATTCTCCTATCATGGAACTTAATAGACTCTGATGTACAGGTTAGCTTACACACGTAAGCAAAACCTTCTCAACAGACATTTATCTACTTCTACCATCTACCAGGTACCTGGCCCAGAACAGAGACACATTTATTGTCCCCTACTTACTTCATTTAGGAAACAAAATAATTCAACCCGAGGAAAGCTACTGATACTGTCTTTTCTCTCACTTACATAATGAACAGCCAGATCACACTAAAAACTCATATACATCAAGTCAAAATAGAAGCAATACATCTACAAAGCCTAAGACTTTGGTAGTCTAGTTATATGTAGTCAAGTTCTGGAATTCAGGCTTGATTTTCAGTCATAAAGTAGGATGAAGGAATACCTTAGCGAACCCCTCAGGAATTATGAGTACTGTGAGCTATCACCTGTCATGTTGCCCGAAGGCCAAGTTAACAGCCAGCCCCATTCTGCAAGAGCAGAGTTCACCTTCCCTGATTTTCTCTACTCTGTTATCCAACTATGTTGGAGCTGAAGAGCAGCATCTGACTGCAAAGAGAACCCCAAATAAAACTTCCCTATCTCAGCTCATGATCTGGCCCACACCTACCTTAGGTGAGTGAGGGGCGGTGGGTGAGGGGAGGTAGGTGAGGAGAGATGGATGAGGCCATGCTTTGATAAAAATAGAAAAAAAGATAGCTGCATTAAAAGAGGGCACATACTGCCAGCTACTCAAATCTCTTTCTGTCTAAACCAGAGGATGCATAAGACCAAAGATGAAGTGAGATCAGACATAAAAAGCAATACTGATGAAGATTTGAGGAGAGGGCACCACATATAAAACCAGTACTAATAAAACAGTCAATATGCTTACCATTTGTCTGCAATGATCTTGCCAGCATGTGTTAATCTTCTTTAAAAATAAAACACTATCTAGTGAGTCTGTGCAGACCTGCTAAGGAAAACTTCAGAAATGTTGGGCAATTTATTGCAACTTTAACTTCTTCATTTCAGCTCTCTCTTCACCACAGAATACTATATCAGTTAGTAATTAGAATACTACAAGACCAGAAGTTCAAAAACTGTAAATGTAGTTTTTCTTTTTCCACATTTCATAACCTAGTTGTAATCAGCCTCGCCTGTACTCATTGCCCCCGATCTGCTTCCCTTCCTTCTGGTTACAGTTCACTGCCGATTCCTTTCAGAATCCTGCCGGCTGAAATGAACAGCCAGGGCACAGGCTTCATGAGCCGGGGAGACTGAAATAAAGGCCCTACCCCACAAAGGGCGGGTCCTGACCTAATCCTGTACCTGAGCCCCTGGGGACACTGTCTCAGTGATGAGGAAGCAGGGCGATTATTAATAGCATTGGGTCTGGCAGCTGGAGGAAAATGGCTGAGGTTTAACTTGAACTTCTAGCCTCAATGAAAACTGACAAAAAGGCTCATTCACGTACTAAGTCATTCCGAGCTTGACTCTTGGAATGCATTTATAAAGAAATAATAAAAATGCTGTTTATAGGGAGAAAAAACCTGAATGGCTCCTAGAGCAAACCATGGCTAAGTGCTTTTGAGCACTGCCTTCGCAGTTTTTTGCAAAGTTGAAGTCATAAATGTCTACACACTTATGGTCTCCAAAACATTTTTTATACTTGTGCTCATTTAATATTCGTACAGGTGAACAAAACAGCTTGCTGATGTAAAAAGACACGTTTCCTAGGCTTTAGTTCTGTTCTACTACTTCTTAGCTCAATGCCACTGGACAAGTGATGAACACCCCTGGGCCTCAGGGCCTCAGTCTCTCCCTGTGGAGCAGAACACACTCCTCAGAGCTGTTGTGAGGTTATATAAAGCACTCAGCACATAGTGAGGAGAAAAAACACACCAGCCAGGGTGTGACATGTAAAATCATCCAGTTGTTTTAAGTCTTCAGTTGGTAAAAGATATGCCAGAGGGAGGGGTAGCCAGAAGAGGACAGGACACCAGCCAGGACTTTAGGAAGGGGACGGAAGATCAAGAGAGCAGTGGACAGACTGACAGGCTCATGTGTATCAGTAAGGGTAACCAACCACAACCACAGTGGTCCTAGCTAAACAACTTACTTATTTTCTCTTGAGGCTCTGCCAATATATTAAAAGTAGTCAGTCATAGCAAAGACCTAATAGTTCACTGGTTAACAAATTATTCTGGAAGAACTGTTATAATTATTCAAAATTGTAAGAGCCCACTGTATTAGAACTGCATATGGACAGTCTGAAAAAAAAAACCCCCAATCATTCCCAAGCACATTTAGATTGGTGTCACCATAGCAACGACCCAGCAGCTGACACCCCATGCTGGACATGAGGCACCCGCCTTGTGGTAAACACCCTAGCAGGTCTCCGCAGGCAGTCACACAATCTGCCAGGATGAACAGGGTTAAACCCACACCAGCCAATCTGACACCACCGGTAGGCTCAGGTGCTGCAACTAAGCAAGGTGTAGGGTTTCATTAGGATACAAAAGTCTAATGTGATGGGTTCGTTAAACAAAAGATACTTTTCTTTAAAGAGGTAGGTAAAATCAATATACTTTTTTATTTTATTTATTCATTTTAGAGGGGGGGGAGGGAAGAGGAGGAAAGCAGGAAGCATCAACTCCACATGTGCCCTGACCAGGTAAGCCCAGGGTTTTGAACTGGCAACCTCAGCATTCCAGGTCAACACTTTATCCACTGCACCACCACAGGTCAGGCCTAAATATGTTGGGTTCTTGCTTTAATAACCTGTAAGGACTCTCAGATGCTCATAGATTTACGCCCAAATTCTTAATGGTATATATAAAGATTCAAGTCAAGTTAAAACTTACCATTACAGCCTCAATTTTCACCAATTCTCTGTTGATAGTAACACCATACTGCTCCATGTTTTCTCCCTTTTGACTGAGGGACTACAGCAGAGTGAGTGACCCCTTGCTCAAGCCAGCAATCTTGGGTTTCAAGCCAGTGACCCCGCGCTCAAGCCGGCAACCCCGCGCTCAAGCCGGCAACCTTGGGGTTTTGAACCTGGGTCCTCCAAGTCCCAGTCTTACGCTCTACCCATTGCACCACTCCTGGTCAGGCACTACTCCAAGTTTTCATTTCACTCTGCTTTCTGATGCCTCTTCACTCTCTAGCTGATTAGAACCTACTCATCTTTTAAGATGCAATTCAAGTGTTACTTCCTTTGGGAAGCTTGCCCCAAATGCTTCATGTATTGCAGTTCCTGTCCTTGATTCTAACAGTTTAATATTTCGAACTCCGTATGCCTCACACTAATAAGACACACCTTTAATTTGGTAGAGTATGTTTTTTTTTTTCTTTTATGAAATGGTTATATGGTAATTCCCTTTATCACAGTGTTGCTGCTTCTTGGAGGGTAGACATTAGATATGGTGATCATTTTTCTATTTTCTAGTAGAGTGCACAGGAAGTAAGTACTTGTTGAATGAGTAATAGACACATTTATGTAATCCACAGATAGGACAGGATTAACTGGCAGAAGGATAAAATGATCAGGCAATCAAAAAGTATTCTTTTATGCTGGGACATCTAGAATGGGACAAAATCGTATCAGCTCCTACAAGTTCCTGTCTTAGAGAGAAGGCCTAGGAATCTGCTGATAATTTCTGGCAAGCCTAGGAGTCAGGCTACCTTTTAGATGCCAACATCCTGAACATAGGTTTCTGGACCCAGCCCCTGAGGCGCTGAGTGTATCTTCAGAGATGTGGTACACCCTGCCCAGGTTCCAAAAGACCAAAAGTGTAGTCATCATTAAGAAAGAGCTTTTCCAGAAAATACAGTAAAGGTATACAGTAAAGGTCAATACAACAGAACCAGAATTGACTTCACTGACCCATTTGTGGGGAGCACTACAAATATTACCCTAAAACTGCGACACCTTACTCTGGACTTGATCATCATGAATAAATGAAAGCCGCAGCGCCAGGCAGCAGTGCCGCTACAGCTGCCAGGGGAGGCTTCAACGAGCTCTAAATGCTTCCGTTTCTCAATGGGAGAGAAAAAATCCCTTTGGCTGAAAGAAAACTTAGAAACAAATATACTCCAATTGCCTAATTTCACAAATGTAGAAACAGAGGCCCAGAAAAGTACAGTCACAAGTAGACTGTCTTCAGTTATAAACCAACTTTCTATGAGATATGTGGGTGGCTATAGTAATGGGAGGGGGCTGGGGAACTAGATGAAGGCCTGATTCTCTAGAAGATGCTAAGGAGCTCAATTTTCCTGGCAGTCATTTGGTCACAGATGACAAAATTAGTGGCAAAACTCTAAGATGCTCCTGCCTATAACTTCCTCCCCCTGACTGTGAGTGGGGCTGTGAATACAATGGGCTACATCAGATAAGATTCTGTCTTAGCAGACCAGAGAGGCGGATTTTCCTGTTGACCCAGAAGAAGGAAATAACCATGTTGTCAAGAGAAGGGACCTCATGGCAAGAAACCAAGGATGGCCTCGGGGCACTGAAAGTGAGCTCATTTGTATAACTGAGGGAGTTAATTATACCAACATCTGAATGAGTCTGGAGGATCAGCTGACCACAGGCCTGGTGGACACCTTGATTTCAACCTGTGAGATCCTGAGCAGAGAATCCAGTGAGTTAAGCCACTACTCTTGACCTGCACAACTATGGGCTGACAAATAGGTGTTGGTTTTTGTAGCCAAGTTTGTGGTAATTAGTAAACTAATACAGATGGGTTTTTATAAGTCTCTGGACAGATAGCTCAGTTGGTCAGAGTATCATCCGATTGAACGCCAAGGCTGTGGGTTTGATCCCTGGTCAGGGCACATACAAGAATCAACAAACAAATGCATAAATAAGTGGAACAACAAATTGAGCTCGCTTGCTCTCTCTTGCCCCCTTCTTCTTTCTCTAAAAGCAATAAATAAAATAAAGGATAGTAGAGCTCAAACTTTAAGACATTTTTCAGAACTTTTCATAAAAACTTAACCAGACTCAATAAATGGACACTGTTTAACTTAAATCATATTAGCAAAGTAATATAAATTCTATTTAAAGATAATCTAGTATACTGGGTCATATGAAGCAAATTTAAGTTTTTGTTCCATAAATAAAAGGGAATTTAAAACACCATTGTTTTAATATCAAGGATACTCAATAGTTCTTTATCCTACTAATTGTTCAGTTTCAAAATATTTAGGTAATGAATAGAAACTTCATGAGACAACAAAAGGATATTCTCTAAACTGAAGAATTTGTGCTTGGACATGATCTTCACAGACCTGGCGGAGCTGCTTATAAAGCTCTGGGGAAACTTTATGAGAACAGAGATTTTCAACAGCCTAAAAACAAAAGGAATAAATGAATTACTATGAATAGCAAATTAATTCTTTAAAAATATCTCTTTGTATATATAGCTATAATTATAACAGAAGCACTTAATTATATGTAGCTATAATCATTTACCTAAAGCATCCCTCCCATACTTATGTAATCTACAAAAACTATTATAAGTTTAAGGCAATCACTGGAACAATCACTTGGAACACTGGAATCCAGTAAGTTTGGTAAAAGTGGTACTTCGCAACAGTTAATATAGAATATATTCACCAGCACACCCATGACAGCCTAGGATCCCCGTTAATACCATATTTGAGCATCTTACAATACTCCCATTTTATCCTACTGTCTTTAAACATGGCTGCACACCAGTCATCCATGACCCCTATAGCTCTGTTCCAATTCATTAATTTGAGGTGGGGGGAGGGGCACAGGAATGTGTGTGGGTTTACTGTGATTATTATGTGAAACTAGAGTAGGACATCACTGCTCTATAACCTCCCTTCCAAACAAGTGTGAGAACAACAGAAATTTCCTTTCCTTTCACTTTTACTGTGCAATGATTCGGCTTATAATGAACTGAAGGAAATCAAGTCCCAAATGCCTGGGTGGCATAGGCCAGGTTGAATTGTTTCCTATTTATTTTTTTGCAGGTGAGGTATACCATTTGTCTTAAATTAATGAGAAAGCAAGTTTTTGAGGCAGAAATGTTTTAAAAATATTTTCATCTATATCAAAGAAATGTCTGTATATTCATATCGGTTCTAATAAAAATTTCAACTCTTATGTACAAAACCAGCATCTCCACTTAATCCAAATATTAAATACTATGAACAGAAATGTAGTTTTTCTGACTAGTTTAGAAGCATTTAAAAAAACAGAAGATATAGAATAGAAACACTTTAGAATCTGAATTCAATTAAAAAATATACTCCTGAGGGGAAAAAAGTAACTTAAAAATTTAAAGATATTCATTGTATTTATAATCACAATACTTAATACTAGAACTACTACATACTAACCTAAGTTAAGTAAAAACAGTAATTGCTACCATATAAAACACAAGGGTCAGAAGAGAATGAATGTGAATGATGGCAATAATTAAAAAATTATACATTCTAGCCTGACCAGTGGTGGTGCAGTGGGTAGAGTGTGGGACCTGGGATGCTGAGGTTCCAGGTTCGAAACCCTGAGGTTGAAGACTTGAGCGCAGGCTCATCAGGATCATCAAAATGACCTCACTGTAGCTGGCTCAACCTGAGGCATCCCCCACACCCTCAAGGCACATATGAGAAGCAATCAATGAACAACCAAAGTAGTGCAACTAATGAATTGATGCTTCTCATTTCTCTCCATTCCTTTCTCTCCCCAACCCTCTCTCTTGCAAAAAATAAAAAAGAAATCCACCAATTTTATTGTATGACAACACAAAAACACAATCTTTCCTATTCATTTTCTTTTACTATAAAGATATAGGATTCCTATCTACATCCTTCAAATCATTTTTTTTTTTTAACAAGGACAGAGAGAGTCAGAGAGAGGGATAGACAGGGACAGACAGAAAGGAATGGAGAGATGAGAAGCATCGATCATTAGTTTTGCGTTGCGCATTGAGACACCTTAGTTGTTCATTGACTGCGGGCCTTCAGCAGACCGAGTAACCCCTTGCTGGAGGCGGCGACCTTAGGTCCAAGCTGGTGAGCCCCTGCTCCAACCAGATGAGCCCACGCTCAAGCTGGCGACTTTGGGGTCTTGAACCTGGTTCCTTGGCATCCCAGTCCGACGCTCTATGAACTGCGCCATCGCCTGGTCAGGCTACATCCTTCAAATCTTTTCTCAAAGCCTTCAATTCCATCATTTTGTAGTCATGTCTTTATACTTTAGTCAAAAATCTACTATCATTTTCCCTCTTAAAAAATCTAGGATAGGCCCTGGCCGGTTGGCTCAGTGGTAGAGCGTCAGCCTGGCGTGCAGGAGTCCCAGGTTCAATTCCCGGCCAAGGCATACAGGAGAAGTGCCCATCTGCTTCTCCACCCCACCCCCTCTCCTTCCTCTCTGTCTCTCTCTTCCCCTCCCGCAGACAAGGCTCCATTGGAGCAAAGATGGCCCAGGCGCTGAGGATGGCTCTGTGGCCTCTGCCTCAGGCGCTAGAATGGCTCTGGTTATAACAGAGCAACGCCCCAGATGGGCGGAGCATCGCCCCCTGGTGGGCATGCCGGGTGGATCCCGGTCGGGCATATGTGGGAGTCTGTCTGACTGCCTCCCAGTTTCCAACTTCAGAAAAGTACAAAAAAAAAAAAAAATCTAGGATAACTCTCCTCTGGTTAAAACTGGCTTATGGCATACTGCCACTAGTAACGCAGTACTATATAGAAGCACTTTGCAGCAAGCCAGATCAAATTTTTCCATGAATTTTTCTGCCTAGTTAGCTTGACCTAACCTATTTTAAGAGACAGATAGAGATCCAGAGACATATTTGTTGTGGGGACAGTGCACCAATCACAAGGAATGACATTTCATGGACAAGCTAAGTTAGCATTCAAGGGAAAGGCTCTTGGCTTTGGGTTTAAGATTGTGGAGTAGGAAGATAATGAGCTCACCTCCTCTTACTGACTCCAAAACTACAATGACATGTAGAACAGCTATCTCTGAGAATGACCTGAAGACTAACAGAACAGTCTTTTCTACACCTACAGATCTAAAGAAAGAGCTACAATGAGATAGGCAGAAAGGGTAGGGAGTCAATCTAGTCAGGACCTACCGATCACTCCCTGTGTTGTGACCCACAAGTGGGGGGGGGTATCACAGTTGTGGAGGGTTCCCCCCTAAAGAGTAAGGGGTCTAAGCCCCAGGCTGGGGAAATGAAGCAGGAAAAAGTGACCCCATAACATCTGGCTTTGAAAACCAGTGGGGTATATACCTGGGAGAGCCAAAGGACTGTAAGAAACCAAGGCTGCACTCTTTCCAAGTTCCAGTGCAGAGGAGACAGTTTGAAAAGCACATAGGCCATACATGAAGGTGATACACAGACTAATTTCAGGGCATGTGCTAGAGGGACAGGGATTGGCTGGAACTTTCTCAGGGTCAGAAGTGCTGGTGGGTGCCATTTTCTCCCCTCTTTCTTTATTCTCCTTACCCCTGGCTGGTCTGATGCTGGCAGGCGCCATTTCTGACACTCTTCTTTAACCTTGCTAACACTGTTCACCCCACCCTCCTGGTGTTTCCCTGAGGACCAACCCTGGCTGGCACCCCTCCAAAGTGGCTCATGCTCAGCCACACCCAGTGGAAGCCTCAGTTGGCACCTGCACACAGCAGTGTCTGCAACAGTTGAGGCTATATTGTGCAGCCAGCTATACCAAAGGCCTGCCCTGTACACCAGTGCTCCTGCAACAGCTGTGGCCAGGCCTCAAAGCCAGCCAGACTCAGGACCAGCCTCACCTGCCACGTCTAGGACGGTTAGGGCTCACCTGTAATAGGAGGCCACACAAATCCACCCAGCGAACACCTCTGGAGCACCTGGCTCTACTGACAAGGTGGACTTCTACCACTAGGCCCCACAGGACACCTAAATTAGGCCCCCTTTTCAAGACCAGGAGATGTACTGATCTACCTAGTACGTAGAAACAAAGAGGCAAAATGAGGAGATAAAAGAATATGTTGCAAAGAGAAAAACAAGACAACAGCCCAGAAACAGAACTAAATGAAATAGTAAGCTGGTTACTAGATAAAGGGTTCATAGTAATACTTATAGAGATGCACATCAAATTCTGCAGACAAGTAGATAAATTCAGTGAGAACTTCAACAGCGATAAAAGTTGTTAAAAAAACAAACCTATCAGAACCGAGGAATATAACAACTGAAATAAAAAAATATACTGGAGGAGCCTGGCCTGCGGTGGCACAGTGGATCAAGCGTCGACCTGGAACGCTGAGGTCGCCAATTCAAAACCCTGGGCCTGCCTGGTCAGAGCACATACAGGATTGATGCTCCCTGCCCCTTCCTCCTTTCCTTCCTTTCTCTCTCTCCCTTCCTTCCTTCTTCCTTTCTCTCTCTCTCTCTCTCTCTCTCTCTCTTCCTTTCTCTCTTCCCCCCCCTTCCTCTCTCCCCTCTCTAAAATGAATAAAATCTTAAAATACACTCTCTCTCTCTCTCTCTCTCTCTCTCTCTCTCTCTCTCGGAAATTAGAAAATCAAAAAGAAAAAAGAATGAAAAAGAATGAGGGTATTGTTAACAGACCTCTGGGACAACATCAAGCATACTAATATTCACATCCAAAAGAGAAGAGAGACAAAGGGACAGAAAACTTATTTGAAGAAATAATGGCTGGAAACTTCCCTAGCCTGGCAAAGGAAACAAACATCCAAATCTAGGAAGCACAGAGTCCCCCCAAAAATGAATTAAAAGAGGCCCACACCAAGACACATCATAACTAAAATGTTAAAAGTTAGAGAATCTTAAAAGCAGTAAGAAACAAACAACTACATACAAGAGAGTGCCTATAAGACTAAAAGCTAATTTTTCAACAGAAACTCTGCAGGCCAGAAGTTTGACATAAAAGGGAAAAACCTACAACCAAGAATACTCTACCTGACAAGGTTATTATTTAGAATTGAAGAAGAGATAGTTTCCCAGACAAGCTAAAGCTAAATTAAGTTCATCACCACTAAACCAGCATTACAAGAAATGTTAATGGAAAAATTTCAAGTGGAAAAGGCCAAAACTAGAAATAAAAAAATACATTTAAGAAAAAAATCTCACTAGTAAAGGTAGTAGACCACCCACTTGAAAGCTAGAATAAAAACAATAATATAGCAATAAGTACAGATCTATCAATAATTAGTTTAAATGTAAATGGACTAAGTGCTCCATTCAAAAGACACAGGGGGGCTGTATGGATAAAAAACAAGACCTTTACATATGCTGCCGACAGGAGACTTTCTTCAGATTGAAAGACACACAGACTGAAAGGAATGGAAAAAGTTATTCAAGATATATGTACCCCTATGTTCACTGCATTATTTTTTTTTAATTAAATTTAATGGGGTAACACTGATCCATAAATATACATAGGTTTCCGGTAAACATCTCTATAGCATTTGAACTGTTGATCATATTGTGTGACCATCTCCTAAAGTCAGATGATTTTCAGTCACCATATATTTGTCCCTCTTGACTCCCCTCCCCCTAGTAACCACTTCACTTTTGTCTGTGTCCATGACTTTCAGCTTTATACCCCACCTGTGTAGAGTATATATTTGTCCCTCTTGACTCCCCTCCTGTGTTCTCCCCACTACTAACCACCCACTTCACTTTTATCTATGTCCACGAGTCTGTTTATATCCCACAGATGTGTGAAATCATAGAACTCTTAGCTTTTTTAAAAATTTTTATTTATTCATTTTAGAGAGGAGAAAGAGAGAGAGAGAGAGAGAGAGAGAGAAAGAAAAGGGGGGGGGGAGGAGCAGGAAGCATCAACTCCCATATGTGCCTTGATCGGGCAGGCCCAGGGTTTTGAACTGGCAACCTCAGCATTCCAGGTCGACGCTTTATCCACTGCGCCACCACAGGTCAGGCCACTCTCTTAGCTTTTTGATTTACTTATTTCACTCAGTATGTTGTCAAGGTCCATCCGTGTTGTCATAAATGGCAATATATCATCATTCCTTATGGCTGAATAGTATTGTATTATATATATGTACCATATCTTCTTTACCCAATCCTCTATCAAGGGACACTTTGGTTGTTTCCATGTCTTGGCCACCGTGAATAGTGTTGTGATAAACATGGGGGTGCATGTGTCTCACTGCAGCATTATTTACAATAGCCATGAAATGGAAGCAAACGAGGTGTCCACTGATAGATGACTGGATCAAGTGAGAGAGAGAGAGAGAGACAGACAGACAGACAGACAGACACACACACACTGTAGGAAGAGTATTCCTCAGCCATGAAAAAGAATAAATTCTTGCCATTTGTGACAAAAAGAATGAATCTAAAAGGTATTATATTAAGTGAAATAAATCAGAGAAAGTCAAATATTGTATCATTTAACTTACATGTGGAATCTAAAAAATTAAAATAAACAGATTCACTGAAACAGAGAACTAAGTTTCTAGAAGGTTGGGCAGTGGGGGATAGGCAAAACATTGAAGGAGATTAAGAGGCATGAACTTATAACTCATAAGGATGTTAAGTACAGCATAGAGAATAGAGCCAATTATCACAACAACTTTATTCAATGACAGATGATTAATAGAATTCTGTGGTGATCATTTTGTAAGGTATATAAATGTCAGGTGTATGCTGTACACCTGAAACTAATATAATATTGTGTATGTCAACTATACTTTTAATTTAAAAGAGCTTTATATTCTAGAATGAAAATTTTAAAAAGAGAAAACAACTATGTTATCTTTCATCACTGCAATAAAATGCAATATATATAGGAAGGGCAGGGGGAGGCATACATTTGAAGAGTCTGTATGAGGCAAAGGAAAGACTATTAGAACAAGAATAAATAAGCCTCTAGCTGTATCATCTTGGAAAAGTCATCTAAATTCTCTATGCATAAATTTCTACCTGCTTGCAACTATATTCTTACTTGAATCTTACATAAACACAGATTTCTGTTTAAAAGTTTAGGTAACGCCTGACCAGGCGGTGGCGCAGTGGATGGAGCATCGGACTGGGATGTGGAAGGACCCAGGTTCAAGACCCCGAGGTCTCCAGCTTCAGCGCGGGCTCATCTGGCTTGAGCAAAAAGCTCGCCAGCTTGGTCCCAGGGTTGCTGGCTCCGGCAAGGGGTTACTCAGTCTGCTATAGCCCCCCAGTCAAGGCACATATGAGAAAGTAATCAATGAACAACTAAGGTGTTGCAACAAGAAACTGATGATTGATGCTTCTCATTTCTCTCCATTCCTGTCTGTTTGTCCCTATCTACGCCTCTCTCTGACTCTCTCTGTTCTTGTAAAAATAAATTAAAATTTTTTTTTAAGTTTAGGCAGCAAGTCTTCTCTCTTTTTTTAGATTGTATTTATTGATTTTTATTTAGACAGAGGGGGGAGAGAGAGAGAAGGAAGCATCAACGCCTAGTTGTTTCCTGTATGTGCCTTGACCTGGCAAGCCCAGGGTTTTGAACTTGTGACCTCAGCCTTCTAGGTTGATGCTTTAGCCACTGTGCCACCACAGGTTAAGGCTGGTTAAAAGTTTATAAATAAACATATTCTAAGTCTTTTCCTAAGTACATTAATTTATCTGCACTAATGGAAGCTTTTCATACTTTTATAAACCTAACATATTTTATTTACTTAAGAAATAAAAATGACAGATTTAGATATATATTACTTAATTTCTTCCTTGTTTGGATTTAAACCTCAGTAACAAGGAATAACACCAAAAAACAAACAAAAAAACCCAGGATAATCTCATGACAAAGGCTATTGCTATAGTAGTCAATCATTAGAGAATTCCACAAACATAATTATCACACACAAAAAATTTAATATTATATATACATGAAGAAAATGTACTTGCTTTGGTAAAAATCAGGATAAGCTTAGTGGTACATGTCCTTTACACAACATCTTATTAAAATCATTTCCTGAATGTTCTAAATCCTAAATCAGGAGTCAATGTCCTTAAAATAATCTTTTCTTGGTTGTGACATGTTGTCACTGTTGAATTTTATAACCAACTCTTTCTAGTATGTGTCTTAATTGGCATGTACCGACTATTTAATGTGAAGCACCTGAAATTTATTTTGTTTTTAAAATTGAGAATTTGGGGACTTCTTAAAATAACTAGCCAAACACTGAGGTGACCCAGGATTGCTGTGGGTGCCATCATTTCGCCATGTCTTTTGCTGAGTCACTGCTGGCATCATGTTACAGGAACCTCATTACCTTAGAAGACAGAGGGCAGCCCTGCTCTCTACCCGCACTGGCAGGGATCCTGGCAGACCTTTCTATACTGTTATAGGAGCAGCAAAACACAGGAGTCCTCTCCTTCCCCAAACAAGTTTTGAAGATTTAGTCATATTTTGAGACTTAGAAATGCTTTCTCTAGGTGTATCGAGTACTGAATCTGACCTGTACTGTGTGCTCATACAAGGGTGCTGTTGCTGTGTACATTTTTAAGAATCATCACAGAGAAAAGGAATTTATTCCAATAATTGGGGGTAGAAGGCAGCGGCACTTGGGTTCTACCTATATTACAATAAAAATGTATTTCTTGTTATCATTTTAGCCAAGTGAGAAAACTGCGCTTGTCTGAATTTTCCCATCACATCTGTTCTCTCATCAGGTCTGTTACGCCACTGCACCCGAGTTCCTCGGATGATTGGTGTCTGCATTAGGGCAGACAAGTGTTTTAAAGCAAAACAGACATGCACATCAATATCAATTACTTGTCTATTTGAGGTGTCAAACTCTAACACCCAAGGCACTCAAAATGGTCCCCCTCAACTGTGGCATACCAAAATAGGAAATTAAAGTGAGCTCTGGTGTAAAAAGAACTATGCAGCATTTATGAAATTAGGGCGTATCAATTCTGGAAGATTGTTTTATGTAGAGATTTTTAGGGCTAGAAGGTTGAGATTAAGAGAGAAAAAGGAGTGAAACACATAGGCAAAGAGTGAAAAATCATGGCCCTGACCAGGTAGCTCAGTTGGATAGTGTCACCCTGATACTCCAAGGTTGCGGATTCGATCCCCAGTCAGGGCACATACAAGAATCAACCAATGAATGTATAAATAAATGAAACAACAAATTAAAGTTTCTCTTTCTTTCTCTATCCCTTCCTCTCTCTAAAATCAATTTTTAAAAAAGAGAGAAATCATAAAGAGTAAAAGCAGGCAAGTATTAAAATTAGTTATGTAGAGGGAAAAAATGAAAAAACAAAACAACAACCACAACAACAAACACCTACCCTGGGGACACCACGTCCTTGGCTGACTATCATAATAAAGAAAGATACACTGGCTGGGGCACAAGGCAAAACCCATACTTCTTTATTTATTTATTTATTTATTTCATAGTTAAAAGGCCAGCACAGTGTCCTTCTTAGAGATACAAGTAGTTCAGAATTGAACAGATTCCCTCTGCAACAATGTTTCCTTGTTAAACAATAAACAGTTGTCAAGACAGACCCTACTCAAAAGCAAGCCTAAATAGCGACCAGCTTACCAGCAAGAAGGTGGAAAAGGGCTCTACCCCTCCAGGTTCCTATCTCTAAAAAAGGAGTAAAAAATGCAAAAACTAAATTAGGGCTCAAATCTGAGTTGGGGGTAAATTATGAGAGGGAAATTTCCTAGGATGAGAGCTTTGAGGAAAACCAGCGACAGTCTATTGGCTCTATTAATTGACTGCACAATAGATTCTCAGTTCCAAATATTAAAAGTTAATTACCTGATAGAAATGACTAATTTTATTGAGTGTTGAAAACTGCTGAATTGTGAAATCCTTTCTATTAGGCCTGGTATATTTGAGTTTGAATATTTTCCTCTGTTTTCAAATAACATATATTGGGTTCATCCTCAATCTGTCCATTTCTCAAATTGTCCATCAAATAGTGTTTATTTGTTGACCATTTTTTGAGCTTTTTCATTTTTTCTAATCAGTTTTAGCAATCCTCTTAATAATTCTATACCTAATTCTACTTCAGTTCTCCTTCACTGACTTATCACCAGGCAGAAGGATTTTATAGAGACATTAGTCCGTGACTCAACATAAACAAATGCATGTCTTTTCTCAGAAGTGCCAGTCCTCTGTGATAGGTTTGGTTTTGTGCACCAACTTATTTGAAATCACCTAACCTTCCATAGAAACCCTTCTTAAAAATGTAATCTTCACCCTTGGCCGGTTGGCTCAGTGGTATAGTGTCGGCCTGGCATGCAGAAGTCCGGGGTTCGATTCCCGGCCAGGGCACACAGGAGAAGCGCCCATCTGCTTCTCCACCCCTCCCCCTCTCCTTCCTCTCTGTCTCTCTCTTCCTCTCCCGCAGCCAAGGCTCCATTGGAGCAAAGATGGCCCGGGCGCTGGGGATGGTTCCTTGGCCTCTGCCCCAGGCGCTAGAGTGTCTCTGGTCGCAACAGAGCGATGCCCCGGAGGGGCAGAGCATCGCCCCTGGTGGGCGTGCCAGGTGGATCCCGGTCGGATGCATGCAGGAGTCTGTCTGACTGTCTCTCCCCGTTTCCAGCTTCAGAAAAATACAAAAAAAAAAAAAAAAAAATGTAATCTTCAGTTTTCTGTTGTCTCATTAAGCTGACAAGTACGAGTAGAATGAAAACATAAGACAAAAATATACTTTCTTCAGCAAGTAGTGATTACAAATTTACACTCAGGTCTTTAAAAAAACAGAAAAGAGCTATGCATTCAAATATTCTCTTCGCATTACAGGAGGAAGATGATTATGGGTGTCAATGTGTGTCTTAAGACTTTTCCATCATCATGCTTTGAATCTCGTTTTTTACCAAAATAACAAACAATAAGCTGGCTGAACCAGACACACTGTAATTGGTTTCTCCTTCTAGGTAGACCTCCTAAAATGTCGGTATGGGGTAGAGCAGGGGTCTCAAACTCAACTCAGCATGTGGGCCGCACTAGGTCTACAAAAGGCAACTGTTACGTAACACTTTTCTCACTGCAGTTGAAAACAAAAAAAAATCAGTACAACAAGCACAATCGTACATGCAGTTTACTCAGTGTCACAAAACGACCAGAAACTGTAGTTCGCATCACAACTGCTGTTAACTAAGCTAATATCTAGCTAGGATGCTAGAGAAATGAAAAATACAAGTAGGCCCCTAGGCTTACTTAATTTTATCCAAAATATTTTGAACTTCGTGGATTAGTCTGCAGGCCGCACAGAATTGTTCAGCGGGCCGCATGTGGCCCGCGGGCCGCGAGTTTGAGACCCCTGGGGTAGAGGATGCCTTGACAGGCAGATAAGCAACACTGACAGGAAGATACTAGACCTCACCTCAAGGAAACTGATCAACATCAAAACATAAGAGGTTCTCCATCAAATCATCTTGAAAACTTTCTTAAAAAAATTCAAACTTTGACATGAATTATTACCTTCACACTAGAGTCTTTGACAAAGTATATACCATACCACCCTAGCAAAAACTTATGACTTTGAAACACCAGGGCACATGAACTGGCTATTCTATCAGAGATCAGAATAATGTGAGTGGTCAGTAATTTCACAATGACATCACTTACTATTTCTAACCCATTTGCTTTCATAAGATCTGAGCAGCTCACTCTGTAGATATGTACTCTGACTCCCTAGTACTTCTCTGTGAGTGACCAGGAATCTGTCTGTGCACATGCCCTCCATAAGTTGATCAATTGATCCCTACATGAGCCCTCCTGAGATATTCCCTGGAATGTGTGATGCCATTCCGGAGTAAGTATCCCCAGCCCTCAGGGTCTCAAGACATGCAATGGACACTCAGGGCATTTATTTAATGATAATATTTACGAAAACATTTTATGACAATACCTACAGTGACCATTATGAGACATAGCATTGGGTAAAAGGTATGGCAAAGTTATTCTACTAGGAAAGATGATGGATAAGTGATAACAGATAATCAAATCTTAGGAAAAGAGGAATAATAAGTCCTAGCTCTAAGATGTATTTTATTAAATTAAAAACCTATGAGAGTTTAAGCACCAGTGGGACTCTTACTTCTGGTAAAGGTGTTGTAAAGAAACTGTATTGCCTGACCAGGCGGTGGTGCAGTGGATACAGCGTTGGACTGGGATGTGGAGGACCCAGGTTCGAGACCCTAAGGCCTCCAGCTTGAGCGCAGGCTAATCTGGTGTGAGCAAAGCTCACCAGCTTGGACCCAAGGTCACTGACTTGAGCAAGGGGTTACTTGGTCTGCTGAAGGCCCATAGTCAAGGCACATATGAGAAAGCAATCAATGAACAACTAAGGTGTCCCAATGAAAAACTGATGATTGATGCTTCTCATCTCTCTCCGTTCCTATCTGTCTGTCCCTATCTATCCCTCTCTCTGACTCTCGCTCTGTCTCTGTAAAAGAAAAAAGAAACTGTATTAACCCTTCTGCCTGAAATAATACACTCCCTCCAAAAAAAAAAACAAAAACAAAACAAAACAAAAAAACACTACCAAAGATAAGAAACAACTTCATAAAACAACTAAGTGTACACTGAACTACAAAAGACAGTGATCTCGGGGAGATGAAAAACAAACAAGCCCCAAGTGCTCTGGCTTCTTGCATCTAGAGATTCCAGGCTGCAGAGCAGGTACCCTAAGCCAAGGCTGGAGTCTGCAAGGTAAAGGCTCAGAGGGAAGAGATGCAGCCAGAATGGAGCTTGGAGATGTACAAGGAGACCTCAAAAATCCCCCTAGCAGAGCACTGACCAGCACAAATGTGTGAGGAAACTACCATAGAGGCCAGGAAAAGTACTATCAAAAAAGTTTAGACAACAATGTCTGGTGCTCACACAGGGCCTGGAATAGCAGTACCTTCCCACCAGCCAGACTAAAAAACTACAGAACACGAGGTACAGTCAGGAAGATTCTGCCTCCTTGTAGGGGCACTTAGCCACGCACAAACACTGCTCTAGTCTTGCCTGACATATCTTAAAAGCAAGACTTTAAAAGATCAAACTGTTTCCAAATATATAATTTAACTATGTCTGGAAGGAACAAAGTTCAGGAATATTTATGGGAAAACATAAATACCACACAAGTCAAAATTCACAATGTCTGACAACTAATCAAAGATTATTAGAGATGCAAAGAAGGAAAATACAATCCTTATGGAGAGAAAATCAGTTTGTCAAAGGAACCAGAACTGACAGAGATGACAGAATTGACAGATAAGAACTATAAAACCGTCTGACCAGGCGGTGGCACAGTGGGCAGAGCGTTGGACTGGGATGCAGAGGACCCAGGTTCGAGACCCTGAGGTTGCCAGCTTGAGCGCAGGCTCATCGGGTGTGAGCAAAGCTCACCAGCTTGGACCCAAGGTCACTGGCTTGAGCAAGGGGTCACTCGGTCTGCTGAAGGCCCACGGTCAAGGCACATATGAGAAAGCAATCAATGAACAACTAAGGTGTCACAACAAAAAACTAATGATTGATGCTTCTCAGCTCTCTCTGTTCCTATCTATCCCTCGCTCTGACTCTCTGCCTCTGTAAAAAAATTAAAAATAAATAAATAAATAAATAATAAAAAGAACTATAAAGCTGCTATTATAATTGTATTCCATATGTTCTAAAGTTAAGTAGAGACAGAGAAGATACAATAAAAATTCGAATTGAATACCTAGAGAGGAAAACAACTCC
Source organism: Saccopteryx leptura (assembly GCF_036850995.1). Taxonomy (NCBI): domain Eukaryota; kingdom Metazoa; phylum Chordata; class Mammalia; order Chiroptera; family Emballonuridae; genus Saccopteryx; species Saccopteryx leptura. The sequence goes on from NC_089506.1 coordinate 36,317,740, forward strand.
TGAGATGAAATGACACCAGATGGTATTAATGGCAGATTAAACACTGCAGAAGTTTAGTGAAATTGAACAAATGATTAACATGAGTAGTTCTACATCTACTAAAGAAATCTGTAGTTTAAAATCTTTCCACAAAGAAAGCCAAGATAGTTTTACTGAAGAATTCTCTCAAACATTTCAGGAAGAAATAATAACAAGTCTATAAAACTCTTCTAGAAAAATGAAAAGGAGGGACTATTTCCAACTCATTTATGAAGCCAGCATTACTCTGTTCCTAAAACCAGATAAAGACATCATAAGAAGAGAAAACAACACACGAATATCCTTTGGTATCACAAATGCAAAAGTTAACAAAATGTTAGCAAACTGAATCCAACAATATATGAAAAAGATAACATCTCATGACCAAGTAGTATTTATCCCATGAACACAAGATTTGGATTTAACATTTGAAAAATCAATGTAATAAACTGAAAAACAAAACATATCATCACCTCAATAGTCACAGAATTTGTCAATATCCAACATGTATTTCTGATAAAAACTCTGGGCAAACTAGAAATAGAAAGGATTGTCTTCAACCTGATAATGGCTATTTTGAAAAGCCCACAGCTAACATTATACTCAGTGATAAAAGATAGCACTTGCCCCCTAAGATCAGAAACAAGACTGGGAAATCTGCTTTTTCTAATTCTCTTAGTCATGCTGGAGGTTCTAAATGGTGCAGTGAGGCAAGAAAAGAAAGTAAAAGGCATGCAGATTAGGAAGAAGTACAACTCTCTCTATTCACAGTGACATGATTATCTGTGTGAGTATCTGATGGGATCTACAGAATGCTACTAGAAATAAATGAGGTTATCAAAATCATAGTATACAAGATCAATATATAAAAATCATTTGTATTTCTACATATTAGCAAGAACCAGAAATTGAAATCATGCTAGCACTTAAAATACAGCAAATATATAAAATGTTTAGGGATAAGTTTCACAAGATATACTGTATAAGACTTGTACACTAGAACTAGAAAACATTGCTGAGAGAAAATTAAGGAAGATCTAAATAAACAGAGAGCTGTCCCTTGTGATCAATCAATAGACTGTATTGTCAAGACATCAGAATCAATTCTCCCCACACTGATCTGTACGTCGACATAAACCCAATCAAAATTCTAGACACTTTTGTAGAAATTGACACAAAGATTGTAAAATTCATATAGAAATACAAAACATCTGGAATAACCAAAACAACTTTGAAAAAGGATCAAGTTGGAGGGCCAATGCTTCCTGATTTTGAGACTCATTACACCTATACATATATGGACAATGATTTTTGACAAAGGAACAAAAGCAGTGCAATGGGGGAAAGAATAGACCCTCTAACAAATGGCACCAGAGCAACTGGACATCTATAGGAAAGACTTACATTTATATCTCACAACATATATAAAAATTCACCCAAAACAGATTATAGACCTAAAAATGTAAAACCTAAAACCCTAAAACATCTAGAAGGAAATAGAAGAGAAAATCTTTATGATCTTAGATTAGGCAAAAATTTCTTGGATACTAAAGCACGATCTATAAAAGACCAAACCGATACAAAACTTCATCAAAATTTAAAACTTCTCTCTGAAAGACATAATTAAGTATCAAAAGACAAGCTATGGGGGAGGTAGTAAAAGATAAAGGTAGTCAAATATACTGTACGTCAGTGGTCCTCAACCTTTTTTGGGCCAGGGACTGGTTTAATGTCAGAAAATATTTTCACTGACCAGCCTTTAGTGTGGGACGGATAAATGTATCACGTGACTGAGACAAGCGTCAAGAGTGAGTCTTAGACAGATGTAACAGAGGGAATCTGGTCATTTTTAAAAAATAAAACATTGTTCAGACTTAAATATAAATAAAATGGAAATAATGTAAGTTATTTATTCTTTCTCTGCAGACCGGTACCAAATGGCCCATGGACCAGTACCGATCCGCGGCCCTGGGGTTCCCCACTGCTATACGTGACAGGAGATTTGACTTTAAGTGGTAAACACACAATGCAATGTACAGGTGATGTATTAAAGAACTGTACAACAACAAAAAAAAGCAATCTGTAGACTAGAAGATAATATTTGCAAGGTAAATCTGTTATAGGACTTGTACCTAGAATACATAATAAACCAAAATAAAATACATAACAAACAGACAAAATAAATCACTCCATAAAAAATGAGCAAAAGATTTGAACACACACTTCATTAAAGAAGGTATATGGAATGGGGATGGGCACCTAAAAAGATACTTAGTATCATTAGGGAAATAATCATTAAAGCACAATGAAATTCCACTACATACCCACTAGAATAGCTAACATGGAAAAGACTAACAATACCAAATGCCGACAAGTGCATGGAACAACTTGAATTCTCATACACTGCTGGTAGATGTACAAAATGGTATAGTAATTTTGAAAAACAGGACATGTCTTATAAAGTTAAATAAATATTTTCCATAAAACTCTGAGAATCTACACCTGGATGTTTACCCAAGAGAAATGAGACTCTATGTCCACACAACAATATACTCGTTAATGTTCATAGCAGCTTTATTCAAAATAATCATAAACTGGAAACCCAACTGACCATTAGCTGGTAAAAGGGTAATCAATTGTGGTACCCATACCATGCAGCACCAAAGAAATTACTGCCACAGATTATGCATAAACTTCACAAGCACTGTCCTAAGTGAAAGAAGCCAGGTATAAAAGATTGCAGAAATCATGGTTTAATTTAGATGAGGTTCTAAAAATAACAAAATACACTGACCAAAAGCAAATCAATGATTGCCAAGGACTGGGAGTCAGGGGAGAGGACTGAATGCAAATGTAAATGGGCCTCAGGAAACTTTTTGGAGTGATAAAAACAGTCTATACTGTAATTGTGGCAATGGTTACACAGTTGGATACATTTGTTTAAAACTTACTGGAGTACACAGTACATGAAATTATACCTTAATAAAGTTAACTAAAACATAATAAACTCACACAAACTTAAGACAAAGATGGGACATGTCCATCAAACTGTCAAGAGTAGTCTTCTTTGGGTGATTTAACCTTCTTTGTTATTTTTTTTTAGTTTCCATAATTTTTATAATGTAACCACTTATGTGACCAAAATAGTTTTAACATACCTCTTAACAGAAATTGTGATATCATGTTGCTAATGATTAGACTAGTTAACAAATGTTATTCATTAAAAACAAGATATTAGAAAAACCAGTAAATAGAACATCCAAATAGTAAAATGTACTTTTGACCAGTTTTTCCTTTTGTTAAAAATGGAACATCACTTTAAATGTAACAAGTTTATTTGCTTGTTTTAACTGAAACAATTACAAACCCCAGGTGGGAAATCTATTAATAAGTAAAACTGTAATAAGAGTTTTCTATATAACAATGAAATTATAACATTGATTTGCTGCATATTTGAAAAATGTTAAGTCATGTGGCTATTAGAAACACAGATTTCTCCTGTAATGGGATAACTTTAAATATCTTTCTAGGAGCTTAAGACTGAAAATAAAACAAAAATCCCACAACCACCAAAAAATGAAAACACTCATTGATTTGGGACATGCTGTCATAGGACGTCTACTGTTCTTGCTGGAGGCAAATACTGGATTTCTATTATTTCCTTCATTATTGTTTCCGAAGTAATACCAAAGACCATACAATTCCCTGTTATCACACTTCAGTGGAGTTGGATAATTGCATTTTTTAGGCGTGCAGGAGTCCCGGTTCAATTCCTGGCCAGGGCACACAGGAGAAGTGCCCATCTGCTCCTCCACCCCTCCCCCTCTCCTTCCTCTCTGTCTCTCTCTTCCCCTCCTAGAGCCAAGGCTCCATTGCAGCAAAATTGGCCCGGGAGCTGAGGATGGCTCCATGGCCTCTGCCTCAGGCCCCAGATGGGCAGAGCATTGCCCCCTGGTGGGCATGCCGGGTGGATCCCGGTCGGGCGGATGCGGGAGTCTGTCTGACTGCCTCCCCGTTTCCAACTTCAGAAAAATACAAAACAAACAAACAAACAAAAAAACAAGCTGGTAGGTGAAAGACAGGATGCTGGCTTCCTCATGTCTTACAGTTCTTCTTGTCTAAGAAAACTCTGCACTTACATCTCCAGGAGGACTCTACTTTTTGTCATGCGTGGAGCCTTACCTGGTAGAGCTCTTCCAGGTTATATCTAATGGAAGTACTACTTTGTATGGCTTTCACTGCCTCATGAAGCTTCTGCCAGGTGTCCTGAGTGTAGTTATCAGGCAATTTAGGTCTGTCTGTAAATCCAGATAAGAGTTAGTGGTGAATGAAATCCTTGCTGTCTGTCCTACATGGTTCAAAAAATGGTCTACAAAAAAGTACTTTAATAGACACGCAAATAAGGAACACAGAAATTAAGTTTTTACTATACAAAGTACTGTCCTTACAAATTTATTACATTACAGACTATGTAACCAAAGTATCTGTTTTACTAAACACATTTTGTATTAATACTTAAGATAAACACACACAGAAAGACAAGATAGATAAAAGTAGGTTTACATTGTGAGTGTACATTAAATAATTTATTCTTATATTACTATTAATTTGTATTAAAATGTAAACCTACTTTTGCCAACCCTTGTATGCAAATCTTCATTTTACTTAATTTGACTTTATAAACATGTAATAAACTCTATACAACATTTAAAGTTGCCTTAAATTATTCAACGTTGGAAGGCGAAGAATAAGATTATAATTGCTATATTTGCATCATAGATGCCTATTTTTAGATAGTAAAAATAATAGAGATAGTAAATAGTGGAGGAAGTAGTAAAAATTACATTACCAAGAGCTTCAGTAGCTGCTACTTATTCTTGCTTGACCGTACGAAACAAAATACCTGACTTATTTGGCCTAATTTATTCCAACTGGACCAACTATATAGATTAAGGAGAAAGCTGCTACCACTAACAGCTCACAGCCCACAGCCCTCACCGCAGTTTAAGACGAGATTCGGAAAGGCCCGCGCCCTCACAGGGGGCGCCCGGGGACCCCCATCCCACTCCGAGAGCCCCGGGCCTGGGCCCAATGATTACCAACTGGGGAGGAGACTTCCGAGTAGTCGGGGGTCCAGCAAACGACACCCCCCCACACCGTCTCCGCCCCGGGCGCCCTACGGCCACTCGGCCCAAGGCCTCCAGCACCCCTCCTCCGGGCCGCCCTCCGACCCCCTCCTGGCCCCGGGACTCCTCTCAGTGGCCGCCCCTCCCTCCTGCTCCCCCTGGCCCACAAGGTCCTTGCTCCTTAGGCCGCTCCGGGTACCCACCTCGGAAATTCTTGATCACTAGTTTCTTGGAGCCACCGCCGCCGCCCCCTGGCTTAGAGGTGACGGCGGCGGCGGCGGCGGCGAGGGACGCCGGCTTGGTGAGTCCGTTGGTGTGCCCGACGAGCGCCGAGAAGTTGCCCTTCCTGGGGGTCTCGTCGGCCATGGCTGCGGCCGGGAAGCAGTGGGCGCCCCGCCCCGTCCGGCCGCCTTCTCCGCCTCCTCCCCGAGCCGCGCGGCAGGGCCTCTCCCCTCCGCTCCGTTCAGCAACTCCCAGCTCCCTCAAAGCGCCCTAGCCCAGCCCAACCGCCGCACGGCCTCCGCCAGGCCCTGGCTCCGGGCCGACCCCGACCGCGACCCTGACCCGGCCCCAGCCCCCGACCCTAGGCTCGTGAGCACGGCCAGTCCGCGTCAGCCGCGGTCCGTGTGGAACTTGCAACAGTAGACGGAGCGGCGGAGCGCAAGCCCTGTCTGCTCAGGGGACCCAGCACATCCCAGGTTGGCTGGAGCATCCAGGGGGAGCGGGCCAGCCGTCCTCACCGAGCAGAGACTGGGGAATCGCAGCACAGAGACCCTCAGCCTTTCTCAGCCCGGGCACGTCGCCATGCCGGTACCGGGCTCGCACTCCTACAAACACTCTCTCTGGAACCAACGTGCTAGGTAAATTGAGTCCGGGAAGCAGGGCCGGGAACGGACCACTGGTCGGAAGTGACGCAAGGAACGGCGCGCATGCTCAGCCCAGTCCGGCGGTGGGCGTCGCCATGGCGCACATCACTATCAACCAGTACCTGCAACAAGTAAGGCTTGTTCCTCCGCATCGCTCGCGGTCTGCAGGGTCTTCTGCTGTTTCCTTAGGTCTCTCGGGCTTTCGGATCCATGTCTTGCAGGGGTTGGGGTGGATGCTGCCCATCTGTCCGAGTCTGTTCGCTGATTGCATTTGAACCCTTGGCCGCCAGAAGGGAAGCAAGGATGATTGAAGCAAGCACACCACTTTGCTTTGGGGGGGGGACCCATGGATGCGCCGATGTTCGCTACTCTCAGTTAGGGAAATGTGTGTGTATGGAGCGGGGTGGATCCTCAATCCTAGCGGATGCTGAAGGGCCCATTAGCCACGCGAAGTAGTGGGGACCCAGCTCTTGTAAGTCATTGAAGGCCTGACCTGAGGGCCTGAGTTTTCTTTTTCGGAGACATTCTCGTGGAAGCAGGAGATGGAGATGGCACATAGTGCCGGCTGTGGGCTCTAGTCATAGCTCCCGTTCAGTACACGCTCTGTGTTAGCACTTGGCATACTTTATATCCTTTGGGAAGTGTTTCTTACAGGAGTTTTGTCCATACAGCCAGTACACGCAGTAACATATAATATTTAAAACATAGATGTTTATGATTCAAAGCTTGCATTCTTTCCACTAAACTATGCTAATTTTCAGAACTAGAACCGTGGTAATATGGTTAAGGAAAAAAGTAAATGGATTTTAAAAGTATCTGAGGGAAACATTACCAAGACTTTGTGATAATGTGTGGTTGAGGTATAGGGAGGAGTCAAGAATGATTCCCAAGTTTCTATCTTAGGCAACAGATGAGCAGAACAGGTTTGGAGGGAAAAATAATTTAGTTTTGGACATGTTGAATTGCAGTTATTTGCTGACATCAGGTGAAGATACCTCGTTGGATATAGTCAGAGGTGATTATGATCATTAGCTGCTTGAAAAAGTTGATTAAAACAGGAATCATAGGCCTGACAAGGATGTGGTGCAGTGGATAAAGCATCGGACTGGGGTGCAGAAGGACCCAGGTTCGAGATCCCGAGGTTGCCAGCTTGAGCGTGGGTTCATCTGGCTTGAGCAAAAAGCTCACCAGCTTGGACCCAAGGTCTCTGGCTAGAGCAAGGGGTTACTCAGTCTGCTGAAGGCCCACGGTCAAGGCACATATGAGAAAGCAATCAATGAACAACTAAGGTGTCTCAACGATAAAACTAATGATTGATGCTTCTCATCTCTCTCCGTTCCTGTCTGTCTATCCCTCTCTCTGATTCTGACTCTGTAAAAAAAAAAAAAAAAATTAAAAAATTAAAAAAATTAAATTAAAACAGGAATCATGGAAAAATAGATGCATATTTTTATTTTAACTTAAAACGTACAAATATATATATTCATTTTCCAATCTTTAGATTGAGGTCTAAGACCTTTTCTTAAGGGTAAGTGTACTGTGGCCTTATCTTTGCAGAGTTAACATTTTTCAATATGTTTACTTAAGTTTGAGCAAGGATTTAGACATTGAGCACCAATATGAATATAGAATCTCTAGAATTTTATATTTTTCTTAATCTTTTACAGTTTTCTTGCCCACATGTAGTTCCATTTTATTTTTTTATTTTTCCGTTCTGGATATCTTGAATGGTGTCTGACTCATCTAGATGTTCAATACAATTTGTCGATTGGATAAATGAAGGCAAACTATAGGAGGAGTGAAACTCTTCCATTGGCTGGTTGGAAAAGCTGATTGATTTGCTAATGCTCAGATCTATACATTCTAGTGAGGAATAAAGTTAGGATTCGTGTTGGTCTGTCTGACTCTAAGTATCATATTCCCCTGTTGCACCAAACTACCTCTCGGTCTTGTTCTCTACTTTCTCTGAGAATCTCCTTTAATTGTTTATCTTATCTGATGGAACAATTTGGGGTGATGATAAGAAGAACAAATTAGTGCTTATAAAATGGTTACTAAGAACCTGGCACTGTTGCATACAGTAAACTCATTATCACTGTTTTTGTAGGAGGTAGGTCCATTGCAAGCCTTATTTTACAGAGGGGGTTAACTGGCTTTCCTTGTTCGCTGGCAAGTAAGTAGAACATTAAAACCAGGAGTTCCGGCTTCAGAGTTTATGCTCTTAACACAAAGCTCACTGCCTAGGTTGGGCAAAGTTTCAGCCAACTTTTCCTGTCTTTGTCAAAATCTGGTTATTTCTTAGTTTCAGAAGTATATTGTTTTTGAATCTCAGTGACCTTGTCAACTTGGATATGTCTTCATTCCTTATAACACTTTTCACAACATTCTCAGCCAGCAGATAACTGTGGACAAGTGGTATGTCTCATTTCCCATGATCTCTGTGATGACTTTCTAATAGCTGTTGGGTCTGGGGTTTGATTTTACCCTAATCATAAGCTAATATGTTCTCCTGTTAGTTTTGTGGGTACTGGCAGAACACATGCAATTCATGGCTTAGAGATCAAGGGCCTTATTACTCAGCATAGCAAGCAGCATGGCATCAGTATGTTGATATTGGTTTCCCTGGACCCCAGTCCCACAGCTGATGTGATGCGACCAGAAAACATTGCACTTGGGGAATCCACCCATTGTATAGTGGGCAGTATTTTGTCCAGGATTGGAGATAGAGGGGAAATATTACTTTATTTCTCAAGGTGACCTGCCATTTAAACAGCCCTGAGTAGCAGCCCTAATAAAAGAGCCAGCAATCAGGGTCTTGGGGTGCCAACACACCCATCTCAAGAGACCCAAGGATGGCTATCAGTGACTACATTGTTCCCTCATCTATTGGGGCCCCTTTTTTTAGTCCTCGAAGTTTCAACAGGCATTCAATTTACTTTGTGTTTGGGGGGACAGGTTGAATTTACCTTACATTTTCTCATATAGTCTACTTTTTGAAATTGTTTTTCTACTTAAAAAAGGATCAGTTTGCGTATACCAGGGGTCCCCAAACTATGGCCCGCGGGCCACATGCGGCCCCCTGAGGCCATTTATCCGGCCCCCGCCACACTTCCAGAAGGGGCACCGCTTTCATTGGTGGTCAGTGAGAGGAGCATAGTTCCCATTGAAATACTGGCCAGTTTGTTGATTTAAATTTACTTGTTCTTTATTTTAAATATTGTATTTGTTCCCATTTTGTGTTTTTACTTTAAAATAAGATATGTGCAGTGTGCATAGGGATTTGTTGATGGTTTTTTTTTATAGTCTGGCCCTCCAACGGTCTGAGGGACAGTGAACTGGCCCCCTGTGTAAAAAGTTTGGGGACCCCTGGCGTATACTTTTCCCTAGAGGTGGATCTTTACATTTCTAGTATCTCTTTGAGGTCTGGTATTATTATTATTATTATTTTAGCATTCTTTTTTCGTTCTGTCATTTTGCAAACTCTTATTTCAAATGGCAAGTTAATTTCTAAAAACTGTTTACATTTAAAATTTATTTTTTCTTCAACTTTTCATTCTGAAAATTTTCAAACCTATAGAAAACTTGAAGTACAAGAAGACATGTATACCCCTCACCTGGGCAGGTTTGCTTTATACTCCCTCTGGGTGTGTCTACTTCTTTCCCCAGAACCATTTGAAAGGAAGTCAGTGACACTGTGGCCATTTGCCTAAGACCAAGGCTGTTGTTCCATTATATAACTACAATGCCTTTAGTACACCCAAGAAATTTAATATCAGTATTAACAGCAAAATTTTCTAATGGAAGTTGTAGTTTAATTATCCATGTCCCCCAAAGTGTTCTTTAGACTTCTTTTTTAAAATTTAGGATCCGGACAAATGCACATACTGCATTTGGTTGGTTTGTTCTTTCGTCCTTTAGAAGAGTCCTCTTGCTTTTTTCAGGGTGGGCAGGTGGGGAGTGTTTTATGACATTTAACCTTGTTTTAAATGTCCTGACCAATTGACTTGTAGCTGTCTCACAATCTTCCTGTGACAGTTTTCCTGATGATTAGATTCAGGTTAAATTTGAGCGTATGGATTTCCCATATCCTCATCTCAGAAAGCATACGTTGGGATACTGATTCATTTGACGTCCATCAGATTGCTCCAGGATTGAGATACCTTTTTCCTTGTTATCAATTTGTAATCTTTTGGGTGGACTAGGAGAACCCGAGAACATCCTGTTCCTCTGTCACAAAATGGCTTTAGCTTTCATTTGTGGCTCTTTCCAAGTCAATTATTACATTAATGTTTGCCAAGTGATGATTTTCTACCATTCTTTCTACATTTATTGGTATTTTTATCAGTTAAAAAATGCTTTTCTCTATGCTCCCCCTTTTTAAAGAATCATTATGGGTTATTTCTAATGCCATGTTATAATCCCTTACTAATGTTAGAAATACTCTTTTTGAAGCTCAAATTGTCCCATATTTGGTCACTAGGTACCTCTTCAAATTGGTTTCTGTGGCTTTTTGATATGTCTTTATCCTTCTTTGAGCCCAGCTTTGCTCTCTGGCACAATAATGTCTATTCCTTGCTAACCGAGTTCATTGCCTGTCCCAGCATTGGATCAGCTATTTCTCTGGACTTCTGGTTCCTTTTAGTGGGGCATGGAATTTAGAAAAACAGTCTGAGTGCTAAGTGTGCTTATTGCTACTGGCAATCATTACTTCTAGGCCCTTTTAGGGAAAAGAGCTAGTAAATGTATTTTTTAGGAACTATGAATTCCCAGAGTAGATGATTCCCCCTTGGATTAGTTTGAAGCCTGGAGGTTTCAAGGTGACCAACAGCAGCCAACAAAGAGAACTTACAGGAGTGGCCAGGGCCAGAGAGCTTCCCCTGGTGAGCTCTGTAGCCCATGGACCAGTTTTCTCTTCTGTGGGCCTGTAGAAGTATCTTGTTGCATTTCACTGGTGGGTAAGATGTGAACACCTTCTTGGGTGTGTGTACCATTTGGATATTTTCTTTATGACATTCCTGGTCCTAGTCTTGTGTGGGCATACAATTTACATATTTAATTTTATTGTAGGTAAATTATATAAATACTATATATTAAATATATGCAGTTTTATACTTGACTTTCTTCTCACTTACATAGTTGAAAATTTTATGTCATTTTTGGTGAATATAATTAAAAAATATAATTTGCTTTACTGATTAGAAATGTTTACTGTAACAGTCTTCCAGTGTAGAAATTTATAAAAAAAGTTTCTTCAGCCCTCACCTCACTGGCGAAGGGATCAGCTGGTTGGCATATTTCTTCCGTGCTTAAATGTCACACGTACTTTTCCGTTTTCTCCCAGATCAAGTTATGCAGTTTTCCAGTGAATAGCTTGTTTTTCTTTTTTCTTTTGCTTAACAGTAAGCATATTGCAGATACTTTCCATGTTATTACATATAGATTTATTTCATTCTTTTCTACAACATACAGGTACCCGTTGTATGACTCTGACACCATTCATTTAGCTATTGCCATTGCGATTTTCATTTTATTTTTATTAACTTTTAAAGGTTGTATTTAGTCATTTTAGAGAGAGGAGAGAGATACGGGAAGGGTGGAGGAGGAGTGGGAAACATCAACTCTTAGTTGCTTCCCGTATGTGCCTTGACCAGGCAAGCCTGGGGTTTCGAGCCAGCGACCTCAGCATTCCAGGTCACTTTATCCACTGTGCCACCACAGGTCAGGCACAATTTTTACTTTATATTTAGGCTGAGTGGAAGCCCTTTGAATTTTGGACACATGTAGTTTATAAGCTTTTCTCTATAAACTGTGAAAGTGAATTTTTAAATGTCTGCTGGTATGACTGAGAAAAGCTAGAATAATTCACCTTCATTAATAATCAACTAATAAACTGCTTATGCTGCCTTTTCATGGGTTTTTTTTAGATTTTTAAAAATTTTATTTATTCATTTTTATTGGAGAGAGAGAAAGAAGAGGGGAGGAGCAGGAAGCCTCAACTCCCATATGTGCCTTGACCAGGCAAGCCCAAGGTTTCGAACTGGCGACCTCAGCATTTCCAGGTCGACATTTTAACCACTGTGCCACCACAGGTCAGGCTTTCATGGTTTTTAACAGCAAGTCATCTGCTTATTTGTCTTCAGAAGATCTCATTTTGAAATTAGTTATTGTTTGCTGGCTAAAGAGAATACTGACTTGTTATATTTTGATTATTCTGACTCCTTTCAAAGTAGGGAAAATGAATTTTAGTGGTATACAATGTGTTGTTTAGTTAATATTAGGATAGGGTGATTTATTTTCTACTTAGTTTTTCTCTTCTGAAATGTTTCAGGTCCTTGAAGCAATCGACACCAGAGATGGGGAGTCCTGTGCGGAGCTGGTGTCTTTCAAGCATCCTCATGTTGCCAACCCACGGCTTCAGGTAGGTGAAGGGTCTAGGCACAAGGAGAGGGTTGCAGGGTAACTGGCTTCCTGAGACAAGCTTAGGGTTTGAGCTTATCTGTTGATGATTATATTTGGCAGCATATAGACTTCACCTCAGACCATGTAAACCAGCTTCTGGAGTAGTGGCAGGTCCCCCCAACCTTTTTTTTTTTTTTAATTTGAAGTTTCTTAGGTTGTTCTAATATGCAGAACACATTGAACACCATTACTGTTAAATAGAAATTAGTGCCAGGGACTTGATGAGATTCAGGTTTAGCTTGCTGGGTAGATACTTCGTAGCTGGTGCTGTGTGCTTCTTGTTGCGCATCAGGGGCACACATGTCTGTTTGCCCATTTGTAATCTAAGGCTGAGTTCTTCAATATAAAATTCCTCACTAACCTTCCATGTGATGGTTCCATTCACTAGCAGCCTTGTCCGAATCAATTATTTCCTTAGGAACCGTAAATAGTGATTTTTCTGATGTCTTCACCCCCCCCACACACACATTTACATATATATTATGTCCGTGTAAAAGTAGACTTATTGATCCTTTTTTAAAAAAAATTTTGTGTGCTATATAATCCATTGTAATGCTCATATTATCTAAAATTTGGCAATTGAGAAGAAAGGAATTAGAAATAAATGTCAGCTATTATAGCCCAAGACAGAGAGAAGAAAGGAATTAGAAATAAATGTCAGCTATTATAGCCCAAGACAGAGAGAAGGCGGTTCTGTCACCAGGAAACGGGTGATTCCAAACAGGGCATCTTTTCTAACTCATTAGACCTTATTTATGTATGGTATTATATGCCTTATTTATTAAGCACATAGTAGCTGCTTACTAAATATTTCGTGACTAATTGGCAAGAAATATTAAGGTATGTATAAAAAAAGTACCTAGACTAATTCCTAACTTGTGGTAGATGAAACATTGTATTCATCTAGTGCTTTATACATAACTCATACTTGATAAATATTTGTTGAAGTAATGAACCTTTTATTTAGAAGTGCTCAAGTGTAAAATGTTACTGTTAAGTGTAAAGTGTAAATCCTTTTGAAACTGGTTTCTCTAAATCTCTACACATTGTGTTCTTTCCATGCCCATTAACTTTATTTTTGTCATTTATCATCTTATCATTTAATTTAGTTGGCCTCTCCGGAAGAGAAGTGTCAACAACTTTTGGAACCTCCTTATGATGAAATGTTTGCGGCTCATTTAAGGTAAGGAAGTAAAACAAGCAGATCTTGAGATAGCTGAACTGACTAGGGTTTTTATTTAACATCATCTAATGTGTGAAGCAGTGAGTAAATACTTGGAAAGTAGAAAAGTGTGTAATTTCACTTTGGTAAAGCTTGTGAAAATTTTGTGAAGTTTAAAAACTAAATTTTAATAAACTTTTTTATTTCAAGGATCATGTAATGTTTTTCAAAAGTTAAAATTATATTGTGATCACGTATCTTTATGTGTCTATTGTGTAATACTACAAAAAGTCACTTGATATTCATCATAGTGACTGTAAAGTAAGTAGTCTATCATTTAGTAGGGTGTAGAGCCCACCACTGACTTGTATTTTTCAGGGGGAATTGCCTGGTTTTTAACCTCTGCCTTACTGGGAAAGAAATTGCAGCCGAGCAAAGCAAATGAAATACTGCTTTTTATTTATATTTCATTTCTTTTATGTTTATCTCTAAACCATCAGTTCAGACAAGATTGTATGTCCTTAAAGCAGGTGGTATTTGATTGCCTTTTGCCTGCAATGCTTCCATTGTTTTAGAGCAGGCTGGGGTTGGGGCGGGGCAAGGTGGGGAATCCCTGTGAGGTGTTTGGAAAAGTTGGGATGCCACTGTGTTCTTGTAGTGCAAAGGGACCCTGCGATTTCTTAGCTCTGTGCAGTGTGCCATGGTATTCCAGATTTGTTGCAGAACTGACTAATGCTGACTCTACCCAGCTGGGCATCTAGTTAGAGGGCCATCACTTATTGAAGTGCCATACTGTCTTATTGGTGCATGTTGCTAATAAAACCTGCTAGCAGGTAGGTTCTTCTGGGACTTGAATGAAGAGTCTCAACACTTAATATGAGATTTCATACTATACCAATCCATTTTAGTTCCAATAGTTATTTGTGTGTTTCTTCAACGTTTGTGGCCTGCCAAGCAGGAGGTCCAGCTTGCACTCCAGGATCAGTCGAGAACTGGGGTGTTTGTGATGGCAGGTGTGTGGTCTACCTAATTAACTCCTAGGTCTTCATCCTGTAAATGCGCTTTCTGCTGCCTGTGTCCTCAGTCTCCAGCGGTTTCTTTTTTCAGGTGCACTTACGCCGTGGCGAACCATGACTTCATAGAGGCATACAAATGTCAGACTGTCATCGTCCAATATCTTTTGTCACTTGTGTTAACTGTTCAATTTATAACAGATACAGTGAATTATGTGTGGTTTAAGATTTTGAGACCTTGGGCTAATCTTATTTGTCCCTGTAATTACAACCTTTTAGAAGAGAAACTAATTTACCTATTTCATTGGGGCATTTAAATTTATCATAGATCTTAAACCTATCACCTAGTTAACTTTAGATAATAAGGATTTGGTCATAATTAAGGATTCTATTTAATTCTGTTGTGGAATATTTTGTTTCCTCTAAGGCAGTGGTTCTCAAACTTTTTGAAGTCGGGGCACATTTAAAATCCTACAAATAATTGTAGGCACACTATATACAAGTTTCTGAGAAATATGTTATAGTAATTAAGTCAAATATTAAAGAAAAATAAATAAAGTCCAAGTGTTGCTTTTATGGTAATTAAACAAAATAAATATGACAAAATTAAATTTATTCTGACACTAAAAAACATTTTTATGTTACATTTTTTGAGTTATGCTTTTTAGAATTTGTAAAAAAGAGGGCTTAAAAAATTAAAAAACAACAAAAAAGTTATCTTTTTATATATATAGATATATTCTTAGTAAGATTTAGTAAATTCGGCAGGTCTCGGCATGAATGTGTTAAGTTTTTTCATTCTTGTGTTTATGAGAAACATGAGCCTGATGTATCCTAGCGATTTCTTCAATGTTTGGGCATATATTTGAAAGACAAACTCTCACTTCCTTGTCAATACATTGAAGAACTCCTCTCTTTTTACTCTTGTGTTGAGTGCAGAAAACCCCCACCATACATATTATCTTTACACCAAACAAAGGATAGAAGAAACTTGCCTCCAGTCTTTCCAGGGAACATGGGGGGTAGTGTAAACATCCAGCACCACAGCTTAACAGCCTTTTGCAACCTAATCAGTCAAGTGAGGTGGGGGGTTGGGCAGACTGTCAGCTTATAGCCAATTCCCCACACCTCTGTCCCCCAAAAATCTAAACTCCAAAAATACTGTTGGTTTTTTGGTCCCCAACAGGTATATATTTCTCTGGAATACCATAGGGCGCACCTGGAAATCTTCTAGGGCACACCAGCTCGCACCCTGGTGCACACTTTGAGAACCACTGCTCTAAAGCAGTGTTTTTCAACCACTGGTTGGCAGACCAGTGCTGGTCCACCAGAAATTTTGTGCAGTTCTGCAAAAGCGTTAGCCACCCTGGTGTTGAATGAAGATTATAGAGTCTATAATCTTTGGGCCTGTAATCTTCATACATCATCAGGGTGGTTAACTCATTTGCAGACTGGTGGTTGAAAATCACTGCTATAAGGCATTAAGTGAAGTTACAGGGACCGATTAAGTTCCTTTGGTAGAATATCAGAACTTCAAAATCCAGGCATAGATGGACAAGAGTGGACTCAAGACACATTGTCATTTAATTGTGGTCAATGAACACCTTCATCAAGCCAATTTCTGATTTAAATATTTAAGTGATATCTCATAGCTAGGGCCCTAGTTAGTGAGTGTGCCTAGTATTTATATGTATCTCTGGACCCAGCTTGCTTATTTTTTAACCATCTCGTTTAAATATACACCGAAGAGAGTTGGTTGCTAACTAGTAAGTCTCCTTTGAATTCAGGAACTCTATAATTGATGAATTGAACTTGATATTACAGATTCCGCAGTCCATTACATATAACTTGTGATCACGTGGGCTCAGAGAAACCAAATAAAGTGTTTGAGATTGCCAATTTAAAAAAATCTTGTAAGAGTAATCTTTTTCTTACTTTGTCTTTTTTTGTGTGTGACAGAGACAGAGAGAGGAACAGACAGACTGGAAGGGAGAGAGATAAGAAGCATCAATTCTTTGTTGCGGCACCTTAGTTTCTCTGTGATTGTTTTCTCATATATGCCTTGACTGGGGGGCTACAGCAGAACCCCTTGCTCAAGCCAGCGACCTTGGGTTCAAACTGGTGAGCCTTGCTCAAATTAGATGAGCCCATGCTCAAATTGGCAACCTCAGGGTTTTGAACCTGGGTACTCAGCATCCCAGTCCGATGCTCTATCCACTGTGCCACCCCTGGTCAGGCTCTTTTTCTTACTTTGGAGAAAGTATATATGAAATAAATGGACTTAGTATTCTTGTACCTTATGATACTCAGATATTTGTAAGTGGGTTTATACATTTTTTTCCCTCAAGAACCATGAATCCACATAATTTTCAAAATAGTGAGCTATCTCCCTTAACTTTTATAATTCTTCTTATTCCTTATCCTTATTATTTGTACCATTATTTGAATTTTATAAGTCATACCTTCCTTAATGTTGTACATCATTCCTGCGGGCATTTCAGGCCCACAAAGAGGAAAATTGGTAAGTATGAACAAAAACAACTAGAAATTAGCAATTTTTTTTTTTTTTTAGCAGAAGCTTTTTAGAAAATTATTCTAGATAAATATGTATTGTGTTTTCTGTGTGGACATTTAATATCGTGTTGATATAATAATATCAACATGGATAATGGAATTCTGATAGTTAATGTAAACTTAAATGGCAGATCAGCCAGATTATTTACAGTGTGTTTATATAAACATGAAGTATTATTTTCATGTCAGCACTTCCATGCCTTAAAATATTTATTAAATACAATTTTTTCCTTCAGTTGTCAATTTTGAACTTTTCATTTTACACTCCGATAAAAGAGGTAGATAAACAATGGTTGATTTGGGGGTGATATAATACATAGTAATTGGGTTACTTTAATTTGTTTGCTAAACTAATTTTTAATTTTATGATTTATGATTTGTTAACAAACTGTAGGTACATACTGAAATTTTGTTATGTTGGGGAAAAAATGGAAGAAAAAACACCTCCTCTTTAAGTGAAGGCTTATCTTACCAAGGAAGACCAATACTGCTGGCTAGATTTTCAAAAATTGTTTAATGACATTTTGTCTATTGCGTATTCTGGTTGCTGTTTGGAAATCTTACTAAACCACATGTTGTTTAGTGGAACTGTGTGGATAATTGTGAAGAGTTGGGGGGAAGGAGGATGTCCTGGAAACAGTGTAAGGAGGTGCTGCCGCAGACTGAGGACCTGTAGATGGACTAAGATCTAGGCCTCTAAGGAGGGTCCAGGATAGTAGGTAGGTATGGAGCACATCTGTGGCCTCTGTGTTGATCAGGAAGCCCAAGTGCTACAAGCTGCCCTGGTGGAAGGTGAGGAAGGTAGCAGTAGCCATTGGATTCCTAGAAGGGTGCTGACTCCCGATCTAGCTCTGTGTATTGGTGTCACTCCCACCTCTGGTAATGGACCCTGACCTCATAGCCTCTTCAAACACATCTGCTTGTTTTGCCCTGCAGGGCTCTGCCTGTCATGTATGCAGTAGCACTTGACCTTCGAATATTTGCCAATAATGTAAGTTCAGTTTTTATCACTACTGTTTTATAACCCAGACTTGGTATCTGTCTGTTGCTTATTTTCATGTCATTCTTTACAGAAGTTTCGAAGGCATGAATGGGAATTGGGATATATCTGGTCTAGAGAGCAAATTACCAAGGGCTGTCTTAACTACTCTTTTTGGGTTGATGTGAACAGATTTAAATAAACATCAGTTTTCACACTTAGCTATAGGGGGAGTAAGGCATGCCGCATATTTTTAAAGGGAGTGGACTGACAAGGGGCAATTCTGAATTCTCTTCTATTGTTAAAATGTGGACTGTCCTCTGTCTTAAAGAATTTCAACCTAATGTAGATTAAGGCAATAGCTAAGGGTTTCTCTGGTATGGGGAAGTAAAAATCCCCTTGAGGGTCAATCAACTCCCTTAAGCCAATTTTGGAACAGCATTTCTCAATTTTTTGATCCTAAGACCTCTTTACAGTTTTAAATATTATCAATGACTTCTGACTTTGGACAAGATGGAGTAGCCACATTTTTCTTATTTTTTCTGCTGGAAATTGTAAAGCCAACATGGCTCTGAGAGGTGGAGAGAAGTAGGGGACAGGGACTTGCAGAACAGCAAGAAGTGAGTTTCCTACATTTCTCTTTTGCCTCCTAACTGTCCTAAGCCTGGGTCCCTGAGTAGCCTGAAACCCAGGAACACCAAGAGCCAGAGAAGAAGCCCAAGGAGAGCAGGAATGGGCAAGGCAGCCCATCAAGACAAACCTCTTTGATAGTTTATGCTGCACTCCACACAAAGTCTGTAGGTCCCCAATGCCAGTCAGCAAGGCCCCTGAGGATACGTACCCCTATCCCACCCCAGTGCCGGAGAGGTGCAGCCCGCTTACTCACAGCATGGTGTCAGCAGAGCCCTGTGAAACAAGATATATAAGGTCCATGGTCTTGTAAGGTAATAATATGCCAAATGGCCAGGACATAATAGAAAATCACTTATCACACCAAGAATCAGGGAAATCTTAACCTTTGAAACAAATGAAAATATAATCTCAGTAAAGAAATAGAAGATATAAAGAAAAACCAAATAGAAATAGTAGAACTGAAATTATAGTCACTTAAATAAAAAGTATTGAGGACCCTGAAAAACTTGTTCGTGTGTGTTATATCTATTTATATTAACTGTATTAAAATTTTTAACTGGAAAAAAACTTAACATTTATTCATTTAAAGTAATAAATCTTTTACATGGTAGCATAATTGACTTTTAAATAAAAAAATAAGTATTTCCAGAATGAACATAAAGTAGTAAAAAGAGTGGCATTCTTTTATAGTTTAAACTCCTTAATGTCTGGCCTAACAGAAGCCATCAAATTCTGCCACCAGAGTCTCATTCCTGCTCCTGCATTCACTCTGTCGCAATATGTTGTTCTGGTTGAATATATGAAGACAGTCTGGCGTCATACAGATGTAAAGGGAAACGGAAGGAGTATTTTAATAGCCTTTTCAGAAAATTGTAGATCTTTGAGCTGTACCAAAACTCCAAAAGATAGTTTTTAAAGGTTAGTTACAGTGTGGCCTCTGAAGCTTAGCAATGAAGTTTTTCTGTTCTTACATCAAAATCTACTGATAAGTCATACACTTGAAATGGATCTTTTATGCTTGCATGGTTTTGTAACATATTGAACGCTTGGAAATTTTTAGTTTGCTGAGTAATGCAAATGTTCCCAATGTTAATATATTTCATTATAAAAAAAAAGCAAAACAAAACCAGAAAAAAAGCTACGTTTGTTATTATCTACAGTGACCTAATCAGGAAAGTATGAAAGTGTTTGGAAATTTGCCAGATTCATGATGTTCCATACAAGTTTTCCAAAATGTTTGGGTTTTTTCTTGAAAATGCAAATATTGTTATTGGCAACAGATACTGTCAGCGGTTTCCCTGGAAGTAACAGCTTCCTTCACTCCCTTTCAAGCGCACCTGATTGCTTGTCTGTCAGTTGTTCCGTGGCACAGCTGGCAGCTCCAGCAGTGCCCAAGTGCTTTTCCTTAAAGCAGCCATCTACTTTGGTGTGTGACAGACATGCTTTGTATGTACTTCCTGTTTTGTCATGAAGAATATGAATAATTTATGAATTCAAAGACCAAAACAATGAAATTAATATTTACCACATCATCAGGACATTTTTAAGTGAAATTAGCTTTATTGGTTGGTTGGTTGGTGGATTGTTAGATGCATGATGTTAAGGAAAAGATGAGCACTGTACTACATATAGTTCAGTTTGGTGCCCCAGGGAAAGTTCCAGTGCTTTCACCTGCTATTGTTCTTGCACCTTTAGAGCAAATGGTGCAAATGTCAATACAATAAAAAATAATGGCTTAGTGTTTTAAAAATAGTTTGACCGTATGGGTTATCTGCAGGCCTCTTGAAGGCTCTCAGGAATTTATATACCCTACTTTGAGAACCTGGGATAAGGAGAGTATGTGTTGGAGAAAATTGATTCTTCTTTAATGAAGACTATCCTAAACACAAGGAAAGTGCCAGACTTGGTAATGGCTTTGATATCTGTGGAAGGGGTTTGACTAGCTGTGCACAGGAGATGGGAAGGTCAGTGACTGAGGGAACAAACATGCAAGGCGAGCTTAAAAATGGGTGATAGGTCAGTGACTGAAGGATGTGATGTGGGCTTAAAAAATTGGTGATTAACTTAATAGCTTGAATTGGTTGAAGAGTTAATTTGTGGAAGAGTTGGACTAAGCTATACTTTATCAATTTTTAAATTTATTGTAGTGTAGACTGATGATTCCGTCAGATCCTTTTGAGACTTCAACTCTTGGTTGTAGCCTTTTTTTTTTTTTTGCTTCTAGCTGCACTGTGGTTTTCTTTTTTAATTAAGGAATCTAGCAGAAATAAAAACTGAATGTTTTTATATTCTATTAGGCAGATCAGCAGTTGGTTAAGAAAGGAAAAAGCAAAGTTGGGGACATGTTGGAAAAAGCAGCTGAACTGCTGATGAGCTGTTTCCGGGTGTGTGCCAGTGACACGTGAGTAAGGTTTGGAGACTGAGCTATTACCAGTCTCCAGTCATAGCGCGTTGCCTCTTCCCTGTTCTCTGTCTCTTGTTAACATTTATTCTACTTCTGCATATGCTATAACCCCATAATAATTTTATTTTCTGCTTTAAACAGTCAATTGTTTTGCAAGGAAATATGTAGGAGAGAAAAATAATCTTTGTGCTTATTCACATATTTACTTTTTGAGCTCTTTAATGCTTTCTATGTATCATTGCCCTGTACTCTGGTAACTTGCTTTAGTATTTTGCTTTTATGTAGGTCTGCTGTCAGTGAATTCTTTAAGCTTTCATTTTGCCAAAGCTCTTTGTCTTCATTTTTAAAGGATCTTTTTGCTAGGTGGAGAATTCTAGATTGGGCATATTTTGTTTAAGCACTTTACAGTGTCAGTCCATCAGCTTTCCTATGTTTTTTTCTTTTTCTTATCAAGTGAGAGGCAGGGAGGCAGAGAGACAGATTCCCACATGCAGCCAGACTGGAATCCATCCGGCTAGCCCTCTAGGGGGCGATGTTCTGCCCATCTGGGGCTGTTACTCCGTTGCTGGCAACCAAGCTATTTTAGCACCTGAGGGGAGGCCATGGTGCCATCCTCAGTGCCCGGGGCCAAGTGAGCCATGGCTGTGGGAGGGGGAGGGGTGGAGAAGCAGATGGTTGCTTCTTCTGTGTGCTCTGACCAGGAATCGAACCTGGGATTTCCACGCGCCAGGTGGATGCTCTACCACCTACCCAACCAGCCAGCACAGCTTTCTTGTGTTTGTAATCAAAAGTCAGTTGTCATTCTTGTTTCTTGCTATGTAAGTACTATTTTTCTTCTGCCTGCTTTTTCTCTTTGGTTTTGGCTTTCAGTAATTTGACTCTGATATACCAACGTGTTTTTGTATTTCTCCTGTTTATGGTGCATTGGGCTTCTTGTATCTGTAAATTGATGTTTCTTACTAGATGTAAAATTTTTTAATATTTTATATTTTTCAACTGCTTTTGGCCTCATTCTTTTCCTTCTCTTTCTGGGACTCCCAATTATATGCATGTTAGACTACACGATATTGTTCGATCTTTTTACTCCCTTTTTTTCATTTTGGGTAACTTATTGTGACCTGGTCTGAAATTGACTATTCTTATTGGTCACTATTTATTTTTTGTTTCTGGATTTTACATCTGATTCTACTTGAGAGTTTCCATTTTTCTGAAACTCCATGTCTTTGCCCATTATAAAGTTATGTCTATGTGATTGAGAGTTTTAGGATATTAAAAAGCAAAGAAAGAAAAAGTAAAGCTTTCGAGTGTAAACATGTGTAAACAAAACCTCTTGTCCAGCTTCTCATTTCTCACCACCTTGTTCCCAGCAGTCCCACCTCAGAGCATCCCACTCGGGCTGGGTCACCTTGCTCCCAGCAGTCCCACCTCAGAGCGTCCCACTCGGGCTGGGTCACCTTGCTCCCAGCAGTCCCACCTCAGAGCGTCCCACTCGGGCTGGGTCACCTTGCTCCCAGCAGTCCCACCTGAGAGCGTCCCACTCGGGCTGGGTCACCTTGCTCCCAGCAGTCCCACCTCAGAGCGTCCCACTCGGGCTGGGTCACCTTGCTCCCAGCAGTCCCACCTCAGAGCGTCCCACTCGGGCTGGGTCACCTTGCTCCCAGCAGTCCCACCTCAGAGCGTCCCACTCGGGCTGGGTCACCTTGCTCCCAGCAATCCCACCTCAGAGCATCCCACTCGGGCTGGATTTAAGGCAGTTCCTCAGGACTCGTCCCCTGAGGCTCCCCATACATGCCGTTTCTGTTGCCTGACATATCTTCCCAACTTTCCCTCTGGTTGTCTTGCCCAACCTCAACCTTTCTCACCCTCAACCTCAGAGTAGATGAAATTCTCTTTCCATAAATTTTCATAGCAGGCTGTACTTTGTGTTCACTGCACTTATCAAAAGTTATTATTTGAATGATGTTTGTTTGATTGCAAAGTTTGTGAAGGCATGTGTGTTGCTTTCACATAGTATCTCACACCACAGCAGGTGGGGTTCAGTAAATATTTATTACACTGATACTTGGAATTCTGTTTGATTATATATTCCTGCCCAGCAGTGATTTTCATGACCTTGGATTTGGCCATGGTTTTCTTAGCTGTGAAACCAGAAGCACAAGCAACCAAAGGAAAAATTGGGGGCTTCATCAAAATTAAAAACTTTTTGCCTGACCAGGTGGTGGCGCAGTGGATAGAGCGTTGGACTGGGATGCGAAGGACCCAGGTTCGAGACCCCGAGGTTGCCAACTTGAGTGCGGGCTCATCTGGTTTGAGCAAAAGCTCACCAGCTTGGACCCAAGGACGCTGGCTCGAGCAAGGGGTTACTCAGTCTGCTGAAGGCCCGCGGTCAAGGCACATGTGAGAGGGCAATCAGTGAACAACTAAGGTGTCGCAACGAAAAACTGATGATTGATGCTTCTCATCTCTCTCTGTTCCTGTCTATCTTTCTCTCTGTCTCTGTAAAAAAAACACAAAAAACAAACAAAAAAAAACTTTTGTGCATTAAAGTATGCTATCAAAAAATGGAAAACAACCACAGAATGGAAAAATATATATTTGTAAATAATATAACTGGTCAAGGCCAGAATACATAAAGACTATTACAACTCAATAATAAAAAGACTAATAATCCAATTAAAAAATGGACAAAGGGCCTGGCCAGGTGGTGGCACAGTGGATAGAGTATTGTCGGACAGGGACGCCGAAGACCCAGGTTCAAAATCCTGAGGTGGCCAGCTTAAACACAGGCTCACCAGCTTGAGTGTGGGGTTGCTGGCTTGAGCATGGGATCATAGACATAACCCTGTGGTCGCTGGCTTGAGCCCAGAGGTCTCTGGCTTGAAGCCCAGGGTCACTGGCTTGAGCAAGGGGTCACTCACTCTACTGTAGTCCCCTGGTCAAGGCACATATAAAAAAGTAATCACTGAACAGCTAAGGAGCTGCAGTGAAGAATTGATGCTTCTCATCTCTCTCCCTTCCTTTCTGTCTGTCCCTATCTGTCCCTCTCTCTGACTCTCTCTGTCTCTGTCAAAAAAAAAATTGGGCAAAGGGTTTGAATAGCTATTTCTGCAAAGAAGATACACAAATGGCCAGGAAATTCATGAAAAGATGCTCAAAATTATTAGTCACCAAGGGAATACAAATCAAAATCAGAGTGAGCTACCACTTCACCAGGATGGCTAAAATAAAAAGCGACAGACAATGCAAGTGTGGACAAGGATGAGAAGAAATTAGAACCCTGTATGCAGTTAGCTAGAATGTTAAATGGTACAGTCACTTTACAGAATAGTCTGATAGTTCTTCAAATACTGAGACAGAGTGATCATATGACCCAGCACTACTCCCACTCCTAGGCGTAGACCCAAGAGACAAAGCAAATCTCAAGTGACAAACCTTCCCCTTAAGGTTTGCTTTGTCACATGTCTACAGAAGAGGTCATTGTCCCTGGTACCAGATTGGTGATGGCAGTATCATAAGAGTATTGTGTAAGTTACAAAGTACTTGGATTTCCTAATATTTTTTATCATACCATTTGAGATAGAACAGTATTATTTGTCTCGATTTTACAGATGAGGAAAATGAAACCTAGAGAGAGAAGTTATCTTACTTGAGGTCATACCACTAGTTAGTGACAGGAATCGTATTAAGGAGCTGGCAGTTATCACAAAACAAACTTTAATATTTTAATACTGAGTTGTATTTTTACATTATTTTAAGTATTTTTTATGTGGGTACACCTTCATTTTAAGGAAGTTTCCATATTTTGAGCACTTTTCTTTCATGTGCTTTGACTTCGTGTCACAGGAGTTAGTGGTTGCAGACTCCCTGCAGCTGGCCCTCTCTCTGCACCCTGTCTGTGAGCTGCACGCTCTGCCGGAGAACAGCCACTGTAGAGGGCGCACACCTAGCAGACTCCCTGCAGCTGGCCCTCTCTCTCTGCACCCTGTCTGTGAGCTGTACGCTCTGCCAGAGAACAGCCACTGTAGAGTGCGCACACCTAGCAGACTCCCTGCAGCTGGCCCTCTCTCTCTGCACCCTGTCTGTGAGCTGCACGCTCTGCCGGAGAACAGCCACTGTAGAGGGCGCACACCTAGCAGACTCCCTGCAGCTGGCCCTCTCTCTCTGCACCCTGTCTGTGAGCTGCACACTCTGCCGGAGAACAGCCACTGTAGAGGGCGCACACCTAGCAGACTCCCTGCAGCTGGCCCTCTCTCTCTGCACCCTGTCTGTGAGCTGCACACTCTGCCGGAGAACAGCCACTGTAGAGGGCGCACACCTAGCAGACTCCCTGCAGCTGGCCCTCTCTCTGCACCCCGTCTGTGAGCTGTACGCTCTGCCGGAGAACAGCCACTGTAGATTAGAGGGCGCACACCTAGCAGACTCCCTGCAGCTGGCCCCCTCTCTCTGCACCCTGTCTGTGAGCTGTACGCTCTGCCGGAGAACAGCCACTGTAGATTAGAGGGCGCACACCTAGCAGACTCCCTGCAGCTGGCCCCCTCTCTCTGCACCCTGTCTGTGAGCTGCACGCTCTGCCGGAGAACAGCCACTGTAGATTAGAGTGCGCACACCTAGCAGACTCCCTGCAGCTGGCCCTCTCTCTCTGCACCCTGTCTGTGAGCTGCACGCTCTGCCGGAGAACAGCCACTGTAGAGGGCGCACACCTAGCAGACTCCCTGCAGCTGGCCCTCTCTCTGCACCCTGTCTGTGAGCTGCACGCTCTGCCGGAGAACAGCCACTGTAGAGGGCGCACACCTAGCAGACTCCCTGCAGCTGGCCCTCTCTCTGCACCCCGTCTGTGAGCTGCACGCTCTGCCGGAGAACAGCCACTGTAGAGGGCGCACACCTAGCAGACTCCCTGCAGCTGGCCCTCTCTCTGCACCCTGTCTGTGAGCTGCACGCTCTGCCGGAGAATAGCCTCTGTAGAGGGCGCACACCTAGCAGACTCCCTGCAGCTGGCCCTCTCTCTGCACCCCGTCTGTGAGCTGTACGCTCTGCCGGAGAACAGCCACTGTAGATTAGAGTGCGCACACCTAGCAGACTCCCTGCAGCTGGCCCCCTCTCTCTGCACCCTGTCTGTGAGCTGCACGCTCTGCCGGAGAACAGCCACTGTAGATTAGAGTGCGCACACCTAGCAGACTCCCTGCAGCTGGCCCTCTCTCTGCACCCTGTCTGTGAGCTGCACGCTCTGCCGGAGAATAGCCTCTGTAGAGGGCGCACACCTAGCAGACTCCCTGCAGCTGGCCCTCTCTCTGCACCCTGTCTGCGAGCTGCACGCTCTGCCGGAGAACAGCCACTGTAGAGTGCGCACACCTAGCAGACTCCCTGCAGCTGGCCCTCTCTCTGCACCCCGTCTGTGAGCTGCACGCTCTGCCGGAGAATAGCCTCTGTAGAGGGCGCACACCTAGCAGACTCCCTGCAGCTGGCCCTCTCTCTGCACCCTGTCTGCGAGCTGCACGCTCTGCCGGAGAATAGCCTCTGTAGAGGGCGCACACCTAGCAGACTCCCTGCAGCTGGCCCTCTCTCTGCACCCTGTCTGCGAGCTGCACGCTCTGCTGGAGAACAGCCACTGTAGAGTGCGCACACCTAGCAGACTCCCTGCAGCTGGCCCTCTCTCTGCACCCTGTCTGTGAGCTGCACGCTCTGCCGGAGAACAGCCACTGTAGAGTGCGCACACCTAGCAGACTCCATTCAGAATTGTCGTTCACTGTTTTATCGTGAAAATTTTCAACCGTTCAACAAAGTTAGAAGAATTTTACACTGAATACCTATATACTCACTACTTCTGTTGTTAATGTTTTACTGTACTTGCTTTATCATCTCTTATGTATCTTTCCTGATGTATTTCAACATTAATTGCATACCTCAGTACAATTTCCCCTAAACAATGCAGTACACATCAGTAAACTTTCCCCTAAGTCCTTGTTTCTCTTTTGTATTTTGAGGCTGAATTTACATACAGTGAATCACACAAATCTTAATTGTGTACTTACTGAGTTTTGACAAATACATACTCTGTATAACCCAAGCCCTCTTGTGATACAGGACAGTGTCACCACCGCAGGAATCCCTACATACATCTGTATAACCCAAGCCCTCTTGTGATATAGGACAGTGTCACCACCGCAGGAATCCTACATACATCTGTAAAACCCAAGCCCTCTTGTGATACAGGACAGTGTCACCACCACAGGAATCCCTACATACATCTGTAAAACCCAAGCCCTCTTGTGATACAGGACAGTGTCACCACCGCAGGAACCCTCGTGCCCCTCTCAGGCCGCCCCTCACCACAGCTCTGCGTTTCCCACTCTAGATTAGTTCTGCCTGTTTGTAACTTCATGGAAATGGACCCACCGGTATGCGCTTTTCTGAGACTCATCCACAGTGTTGTGTGTTGTAGAAGTGAATTCTGTTGTAATGATAAGAGAAGATAACTTTTTTCATTTTTCGGAAATGCTTTAGGTCAGTTAGCTTTACATAATATTGCTGCAAACCCAGCAGTTTTCCGCTGCTGCAGCAGAGGGAGTGTAGTGCCCAAACATGTAACGGGTTAGAATTCTTGATTTGGACTCTTTAATTTTATCTGTTAGTTAAGACATCTTTCATAATGTTATTTATTTCATGACTATGACTTAAGCTTTGAGATTTTATCTCAAGATAATAATTTGTATAGGCAGTTTATTTTGTGACTTATAAATAAGCTTCTTATTTCTTATGTCACTTTTCAAAACTTTTCCCCTAGTCGCGCTGGTATAGAGGATTCTAAGAAGTGGGGGATGCTGTTTCTGGTGAATCAGTTATTCAAGATTTACTTCAAGGTACGCCTCTGTTTGAATGCTTACGTGATGCATCTTTGTGAAGTTTCTTTTTTACGGAGATAGAGAGTCAGAGAGAGGGATAGATAGGGACAGACAGACAGGAATGGA
The DNA here is from genome assembly GCF_036850995.1 of Saccopteryx leptura. Classification (NCBI taxonomy): domain Eukaryota; kingdom Metazoa; phylum Chordata; class Mammalia; order Chiroptera; family Emballonuridae; genus Saccopteryx; species Saccopteryx leptura. The sequence continues at coordinate 36,345,939 of NC_089506.1, forward strand.
GAGAAGTGAGAAGCATCAATCATCAGTTTTTCATTGTGACACCTTAGTTGTTGATTGCTTTCTCATATGTGCCTTGACCGTGGGCCTTCAGCAGACCGAGTAACCCCTTGCTCAAGCCAGTGACCTTGGGTGAACTTTGCTCAAACCAGATGAGCCGCGCTCAAACTGGCAACCTCGGAGTCTCGAACCTGGGCCCTCTACATCCCAGTCCGATGCTCTATCCACTGCGCTACTGCCTGGTCAGGCTGTGAAGTTTCTTTCTCCCTAGCTTCCCAGATACCATTTCTGTTAATTATCAGGCAGCCTCCCTGGCATTGCTTGGGAAGTGGTCATCACCTTTATAATCCTAAGACCTAACATTTGTTGAATGCCTACTGAGTGCAAGGCACTACTGTAAATAGTACCCTCTTATTTAAACCTCGGTCCTAGGAGTTAAGTGCTGTTAGCTCCAGGGCAAACTAGGGTGCCTGCATATTTAGCAGTGTGCCAGGTATGGTGAACCGGGCTTTAAGTGAGGAGTTTCCCTCTCGAGTCCTCTACCTGCTATTGTAATAATTAACCAGAGAACACATGGGCGTGTAGATTGGTGAAGAAATTCCCTGCTCCGTGAAGCTGACCCAGTGACGAGCAGCGGTGTCAGCAGCAGCTGGGACTGGCCCTCAGGGTAGGCCTCCATCTGCGGGGGCATCTGCCCTGAGCAGCTCTGACTGTTGCTAGGGCCTCTGAAGTGGATGTAAGCTGTGCCGTACAGCTTGTGCTTTCGAGTTTAGTTTAAATAATCGATTTTACAAAAAAATTGAGTTTTGAAATTCCCAATTTAAAAGCACATATATGCATAGCAAAGGAGTAGTTTGCTTGTCCTGCCTTTTAAAAAAAATAATATTTTAAGTGGATTGTTATTTGTTGTAGATTAACAAACTCCATTTGTGTAAACCTCTCATCAGAGCCATTGACAGCTCAAACCTGAAAGATGATTACAGTACAGCACAGAGGGTGACATACAGGTACTATGTTGGACGAAAGGCCATGTTTGATAGTGACTTTAAGCAAGGTATGTTGTTAATCTTTTTTTTTCAGTATTTTAAAGACATTGCTTTCTGAACAACTCTGTGATATCGTTTCAGAGAACACAATTATTACATTTTATTATTAACGTGGAATATAGGTATAAACCAAGTTCAAGGTATATATGTTTTGTTTATTTTTGACACTAAAGTTGGTTAAAAAAAGGAAAATTGTATTTGAAATTTTTAAATCTATACTGGGTCTCTGAAATACATGCAGAATTCCAGTTAACCTGCACATCTTTTTTTGTGAGGTAATTAAGCAGCAGTATTCCTGTACGGATCATGTTGGCACCGGATGTGGAGATTGGGCACCACTTAGCTCAGCTGCCCATTACTGCTTAGAAATCCCCTGTGGAATCCCAAGTGAGCAGGAGAATTGTCCCTGGACTGGTGTCATCCTTGGTGTTTGTGGTCATGAGTGATGGTGTCATTATCACATCAGAGTGGTGCTTTCAGGAAATTACATTATTATGTAGTTTATATTACTAACTTAAGAACATGATGCCAATAATTTTTTTCTTTTTAAACTTGATTAGCTGGTATGAGGTGGTTCTTTATGATCTCTTTTATTGTCCTCAGACCAGACTTTTTAAACTGACTTCAACAGCTACTTGCTCATGAAGCAACATAATTCAGGCAATACAGGAGGCATGAGACATAAAATCACTTTTCTCTCCATGGCTTACAGCTATGGATTCTCTGATAACAAAATAACAGCTCTTTCAGTAATTACTTTGGTTTTTTACTCTATAGGCATATACAGACCAACTTCAAAAATTTTTATAGATCTAGGGCTTTTGAAGATGAGCTTTCCTTGGTTATTCCTCAACACTGTTTTTTCCCCCCAAATATATGAAGTGTGAGAATAGAAGCTTTTAAATGATATTCTATTGAAGTCTGTTAAGGCATTGATATATTTTTCCTCTAAAGGATCATTGAATAGTATTTTTGAATACCCAAGACAGCAAGAAATGATTTAATTAGTATTAATAGTAGATATTTATAGCTCCTGAAAACTTTAGAGCCTTTGTGTAAGGGCGAATGGTAGAGTAAGGAGCAGGGAGGGAACTTCAGTAACTCTGTGTTGTGTAGAGCAGACACAGCTCGTGATGGGCTGTTGGTCTGACTTTTGCTGGTGTCTCTGCAGCCGAGGAGTACCTGTCCTTTGCCTTTGAGCACTGTCACCGTTTAAGTCAGAAGAACAAAAGGATGATTTTGATATATTTACTTCCAGTAAAAATGCTATTGGTGAGTGATTGTTATTCAGCTCTTACAGATCCTGTTGCTTTGAAGAAGTTTAGAGACTTTTGGTCTATAAACCAAATGGTGTGTAGTCGATCCCAGTCTGAGTGGCATGTGAGCACTCTCCAGAATCGAGGCAGAACTGCTCTGTGTGTGGTCTGAACCATGTTTCTTCTTCATTGACACCTGCAAATTCTTCTAGAAAGGCTTTATCTGGGTTTCCTTTTTCTTTGAAGTATCCAATTTAAAATTTTAATGTTGTGTAGGACAACTAAAATAAGTTCATTTTATTCCTATTCTCCCTAAAAATCTACATTAACAGAAATGGATTAGCCAAGAAGGAAAAATATTGTTCCAGCCTGTCTCATTTGGTCATCAAAAGTTATTTTCTGATACTTAAAAAGCAGTGATAAATAACAAATGTTAATTGGCTAAAACATTCTGAAAGTGATAGATTTTTCTTTCCTCTCATTTAAAAAATTTAAGAAGAGTTATCAAAGCAATACACACAATTGGTTAAAACTTATAATTCAGGATAGCTTGTAATGGAAAAGCAACAGTGTTGTGCTCACCCCTCCCTGCCTAACTGCACTTCATAGAAACAGCCAGTAGAATTTTTTTAGCTGATTCTTCTAGAAGTTGTTTTTGTATTTCTAATTCTTAGTAAAAGATACTAGTATTTCTTCAGTTATCACTCCCCTCTAATGGTACAAAGGTTAAGAGATATGAGAAGGTCAAGATCAAGGTCATATGTAACTGAATAATGAAACTATAGTTAGGTTTTCTGATTTCTAGACCATTATTTTCTCTGGCACACTATGATGTTTTTAATCCTTTTTCAACTACATAAGAACTTCTAAGAAACACAGTGTTGCAAATTTTAAAACTTAATTTCTTGCTAAGAATTTTATCAAAAACAATTTTGTTAAAAATGAAAGGGCTCTTATTCTGGAAAATTAACTCTTTATCCTAGGGTCATATGCCAACCATTGAGCTTTTGAAAAAGTATCATCTCATGCAGTTTGCTGAAGTAACCAAAGCTGTAAGGTAGAGTATTTTATTCTTTTATCTGAGATCTTTTAAAAATATAAAATTAATAAAAATTTCTCACACATTGTGGGAGAACTAAGTGCTTTGGAAGTGCTCTCGTCCTGACATGTTGTTTTGTGACCACGCTCGCTCCTCTTTCCCCGTCACCCAGTGAAGGCAACCTCCTCCTACTGAACGAGGCTCTCACGAAGCACGAGACCTTTTTCATCCGCTGTGGCATCTTCCTTATCCTCGAAAAGCTGAAGATCATCACCTACAGGAATCTTTTTAAGAAAGTGTAAGCAAAGTATTTTTTTAATAAGTTTAAACTCTTAGGCCTGACCAGGTGGTGGCGCAGTGGATGGAGCGTTGGACTGGGATGCAGAGGACCCAGGTTCGAGACCCCAAGGTCGCCAGCTTGAGCGCGAGCTCATTTGGTTTGAGCAAAGCTCACCAGCTTGAGCCCAAGGTCGCTGGCTCGAGCAAGGGGACACTCAGTCTGCTGTAGCCCCCCCAGTGAAGGCACATATGAGAAATTGATCAATGAACAACTAAGGAATGCATCGAAGAACTGATGTTTCTCATCTCTCTCCCTTCCTGTCTGTCTGTCCCTATCTGTCCCTCTCTCTGACTTTCTCTGTATCTCCCACTAGAAAAAAACCCCCAAAACACTTAAGTATGACTCATAAAGTGATGAAAACTGTTACAATAACAGGCGCTGTGTCTTCTGGGATGGGGATGTCAGTCTGTGTGAATGAGGTCCCATCACTTTTCCTTTAATTGTGGGGAAGAAAATCAAACTTCCCCGCCTACCCAGTGCCTCCCAGGCCTTGGTGTTGCACAAGTGAGTGAACAGGGGCTCACTTGTGGGAGGAATAATGGGTTGTGACAAGAGAACTTTGTAATAGATACTTTAAAATGGCAACCCTTAGAATCATATATTTCACATTTTATCAGAGCATGTGTGACTTAATTGTTCATTTCCGTTATTTGTTATCAACTGAACCTCCCCCTGGCACTCATATCTGTCAGAAAGTTGAATTCTTCTGGAGTTGTTTTTCTTCTATGTAATACTGGAAGTTGACTCTTCTCCAAGGCCTGGTCTCAACAGGATCTAAGTTAATTAAATTTCAAACAAAGACAGACTTTTTATACCTGTGGGTAGTATATAAAAAATAGTAAGAACCATATTCCATCAGATCCATAAGACATTATCCACTTTAGGATTTTAGAGATATTAAAAAGTGAGCGCTGGCCCATTGGCTCAGTGGCAGAGAATTGGTCCGGCATGTGGATGTCCCTCGGATTTAATTTCTGGTCAGAGCACACAAGAGAAGCAACTATCTGCTTCTCCACTCCTCCTCCTTCCCTCCCTCTCTCTCTCTCTTTCTTTCTTCTCTCACAGCCAGTGCTCAATTGGTTTGAGCGCATTGCTCCAGGTGCTGAGGATGGCTCAGTGGAGCCTCCGCCTCAGGTGCTAAAAATAGCTCAATTGTGGGCATGGCCCCAGATGATCAGAGCATGCACCCCGACAGGGAGTCTGTCTCTCTATCTCCCCTTTCACTTGGAAAAAGAAGGGGGGAAAAAATGAAAATACCTGCATTTTAGATTCATTGAGATATTGAATATATTTATATGTATATATGTAATATATGTTATTTATATTTATATCGGTAAATATAAAAATTCACATTTGTACTTGTGCCTTTTTTAAATTGAAAAGTCAAAATTGTATTGAATTGCTCTTATTTTAGAGTGTATTTAATAGGTGGAAGATTTTTTTTATTCCTTTGAACAGTGGTTTATTAGAAGATGTGTTTTCTACTGAGTGGTGCTCCTTTGAAGTATTTGCGTTGTTGGTAACTAGTGTGGACTTCTTTTCCCTCTTGCAGATACTTGTTACTCAAAACGCACCAGTTATCTCTGGATGCTTTCCTAGCTGCCTTGAAATTTATGCAAGTGGAAGATGTGGACATCGATGAAGTCCAGTGTATTCTGGCCAACCTGATATACATGGTGTGTGAGCTCCTTGGTTCAGTTAGGACTTGGTTCAGAATTTGAAGCTTTGATGTAGTGTCATTAAACTTGTTATCAGGTCCTTTGTTTTTGTGAAGGTATTTTCTGATAGAATTAATTTTATCCTAGGAAATACTGTGATATTCAAAGGGCTTTATTAGGGATGCAGGTGGGTGGCTATAATATATTTTTGTATTCTCCATTTTTACTGCTCACAAAAATTAGGGGATATTTCTTTTTTTTTTTTTTTTTTTTTTTTTTGTATTTTTTTGTATTTTTTTTTTTTTATGAAGCTGGAAACAGGGAGAGACAGTCAGACAGACTCCCGCATGCGCCCGACCGGGATCCACCCGGCACGCCCACCAGGGGCGAAGCTCTGTCCACCAGGGGGCGATGCTCTGCCCCTCTGGGGCGTCACTCTGCCGCCACCAGAGCCACTCTAGCGCCTGGGGCAGAGGCCAAGGAGCCATCCCCAGCGCCCGGGCCATCTTTGTTCCAATGGAGCCTTGGCTGCGGGAGGTGAAGAGAGAGACAGAGAGGAAGGAGGGGGGGGGGGGGTAGAGAAGCAAATGGGCGCTTCTCCTATGTGCCCTGGCCGGGAATCGAACCCGGGTCCCCCGCACGCCAGGCCGACGCTCTACCGCTGAGCCAACCGGCCAGGGCCTGGATATTTCAAAATTGAATATAAAGTGATAAAAAAGAAGCGTTTGATTTTTTTTATTAAACAAGAACATCAGAAAAGCAAACACAAAATCAAAGTTGTTCAGTTATACAAATGAATACAAAACCAACCTGAAAGCACTGGAGTACCTGCATGTTCCCTGATCCCCTAGTTTTTGTGAGCAATGTATATGTTTATTCATTTTTCTCCCAATGACTTGAATTACACTATGATTGGGGGAGAATGCTTATCCCACCCGACCTGGTCATTAACTCACATCAGTGATGTAACTCAGAAACCTGTTTTTCTCCTACAGGGTCACATTAAAGGCTATATATCACATCAGCATCAGAAGCTAGTTGTAAGCAAGCAAAACCCATTTCCTCCGCTGTCTACAGTGTGTTGACTGTATAAACAGTCCTGAGAAGTGTGTTCCTCTACTTTTCATCGTACAGATGAAACCAGTTTTTTGTCGTGACATTATCTTCTACAGCCGGAATCTCTTTGGGGTTCTTTTCCCACGGCTGTTGAGACTGAGTTTGCCAGCATACACAAACACCTTGAAATGTATGTCGACCTCGTGGAACCTTGAAATTCCTTTTTCAGACATTGCAGACCCTCCTTTGGCTCTGAAGTGTTGGTGAAACTTCCATGAAGGAGGCTCTGTCTCCAAGGCAGCTGTAGTTTACTCCTCATGGAGTTATTTATAGATGCATCTATGTAACTTTTTATATCATTCTCTGTATGAAAAGGTATTCTGAATTTATACAAGTGTCATATTCTTTAATATATCTTCTGGGAAACTGAATTTTTTTAAGTCTTTAAAACTACTGTTTTCCCCCTCTGTCCTTCCTGTCATTCTGCCTTAGATTAGGATACTTATTTTTCCCAGGGTTCTTTCAGAGAAATGGGCCAGAGCACCTGCAGGCTGGCCCAAAAAAGAAAAAAAGTTTAATTCTGAGATTAAAGTATAATGTCAGAAATGAAAAGGATATGTGGTATTTTTTAAGACCTCTAAGACTTAAAAATCTGAACTGTGTTTAAATTCCCTGTATTTCACTCAAGAGTGTTTAAATCAACTCACACTTTTAATCCCTTGAAAATCCTCTCTACGCCTCAACAACTGTATAATGAAGCCCCGGCAGACCAGCATCATCCTTCTGTGTGTGTCTAGAGTTAGAGCTGCCCTCTCTCCCCTCGTCTGCTGGTCTGCAGAGCAGTTAGCCTGTAGAAGCTCTTATCTCAGTGAAACTAGGGGCTGGAAATTACTGGCACTTAGTTGAGGAGCAGTTTTGTTACTTCCTTAAGTAAGAGTTAGAGATTAACTTAAAAGTAAACCTCATTTCTATCCATATGCTCTCACATTTTATTTTGGCACAAATCTGAACCCCCATGTGGAGTTCTTTCTGGTCTGCAGGGAAGCACCGTATGGGGTTCTATGTTTTTACTTGAGTTGGAGCTACAGTCTCCATTATGGCAATAATCACTGTGACTCAACACTGTTCTAATTTTGAACTCTGCCCTGTTTGATAGATGCTGCTGTTCCATTTAGAGCAGGAGTCGGGAACCTATGGCTCGTGAGCCAGATGTGGCTCTTTTGATGGCTGCATCTGGCTCGCAGACAAATCTTTAATAAAAAAAAAAAACGTTAAAAATATAAAACATTCTCATGTATTACAATCCATTCATTTCCTACCGCTCATGTTCATGGTTGTGGGTGGCTGGAGCCAATCACAGCTGTCCTCTGGGACAACACCAAATTTTTATTGGATAATGCCTAACGTACACGGGTCGTTGTATGGCTCTCACGGAATTACATTTTAAAATATGTGGCATAAGTGGCTCTCTCAGCCAAAAAGGTTCCCGACCCCTGATTTAGAGCCTAAGAGAGGAGCATGAGGGTGTTTAATAATGGAGAGTCAGCTAGCTGGTTCAGAAGCAGAGTTGAAAGGCTATACACCAGCCTGATCCAACAGCTTCCGAGAACCTGTCCGGAGGTTTCCCTCCATGGGAAGTGCCTCTCTGAGCACACAGCCCTGTGTAAGACCCCACGTTGCCGTCTTCTTTCAGCCTCTCTTGTGCTTCCTGATTCTTTCTCTAAAACTATTCTTCCCCCTTGTTGACTCCCGTCTAGTTGCTTTCCAGAGCAACCCTTTCACTCACTCGGGCGATCGGCCAACCTGGCACAACTGTGAGGTCACTCTTTGTCTATAACTAGCAATTCTTAGAAGCTTTCATCCCAAAGACATACTTCCTAAGCATGTTTGTTGTTAGACTAAGCTATGTTCATTGACTCCATGGCATCAGAAAGCATTAGATGTGGAAAAGGAGAGGATTGTGAGAAACGGCTGTGATGACCTACAGGTAGGTTGTTTTTTTGTTTGTTTGTTTGTTTGTTTGTTTGTATTTTTCTGAAGCTGGAAACGGAGAGAGACAATCAGACAGACTCCTGCATGCGCCCGACCAGGATCCACCTGGCACGCCCACCAGGGGGCGATGCTCTGCCCCTCCCGGAGGGTCGCTCTGTTGCGACCAGAGCCACTCTAGCGCCTGGGGCAGAGGCCAAGGAGCCATCCCCAGTGCCTGGGCCATCTTTTGCTCCAATGGAGCCTCGCTGCGGGAGGGGAAGAGAGAGACAGAGGAAGGAGAGGGGGAGGGGTGGAGAAGCAGATGGGCGCCTCTCCTGTGTGCCCTGGCCGGGAATCGAACCTGGGACTTCTACACGCCGGGCCGACGCTCTACCACTGAACCAACCGGCCAGGGCCTACAGGTAGGGTTTTATTTAATGTATCTTCCCTTTCTTAAGGTCTCTGTTGAGATAAAAAGTCCTAAGGAAAGAACTTTTCACAGTACCCAGTAATCTCATAAGCCAGCGATTTCAACCTGTTTCATCTCATGGCACACGTAGACTAATGAAAATTCTGTAGCACACCAAAAAAATATATTTTTTGCCAGTCTGACAAAAAAAAAAATAGGTGTAATTTTGATTCATTCACACTAGATGGCTATTGTGTTGGCTGTTGTCATTTTTTATTTGACAGTCTAAGGCAGTGGTCGGCAAACTCATTAGTCAACAGAGCCGAATATCAACAGTACAATGATTGAAATTTCTTTTGAGAGCCAAATTTTTTAAACTATATAGATAGGCACATTGTTATTAACTTAATTAGGGTACTCCTAAGCTGGCCTTTGCTAAAAACGTCGCATGCTCTTAGGTCACATGTGGCTCTCGAGCCGCGGTTTGCCGACCACTGGTCTAAGGGAAGAGAAGTCAGTGTCCCTGACCAGTAGTCCCCGGGTACTGCGTGTTGTAGAAATTCTGCGGCACACTGGTTGAAAATTGTTTTCATAAGCAATAACCAATGGTTTGTGGACCAAGTGGGTGGTTCTGAAGCAGTCCGTGGTTTTGTGGTAAATTTTCCATTTAAACTCCATGCTTGCAGTTAAAATGTGCAGTCCCATTTTATTCTATCTGATTAACTAGGTTTAGTCATTTCATGACTTGTCTAAACCAGAGCGCGTATCTGGAAACCTTGGTGAGAAGAAACTCCTGTCTGTACTCTTCTGTGCGCACCAAGCCCAGGACCCCTGTCAGGAACCAAGTGCCTTTGTGCTCCCTGGCGACCACGCTGCCCTCCGCCCACTGCACCCCTCCAGCCGCTGCTCCCCTCTCGCAGTACGTCCTCGTGGTGACTGTCACATTCAGGGCTTTGCCACACTCCTCGCTGTCCATGTGCATGACTGGCAGCTGCATTGAGGCGTTGCCCAGCTCGGAGCCGTTGAGTGTCCAGCCAGTGAGGAGGCCCCCTGTCCGCGGGGTGAGGATGCGCTCTGCGAAGTCACTCTCGGGTATACAGATGGGAAGCCCCGTGTCTGGGCACTGGACGGACAGCTCCAGCTCCAGCAGGGCAATGTCATTGTCCCCCGTCTCTTCTTCATACCGCATGTGCACGTGGATGTTCTTCACTTGAATTGTCAGGGGGTCCTTGCTCATTCTAGGAAAACCTTAAATAATGGACAATCACTGGTTTCTAAAGTCTGATTTTCAAGGTTGCAATAATAAAAGACTAATTTCGGTGACCCGTGTGACTAGGCAAAGGCAGATCATGAGAAAACATGCCATGGCTAATTGCACAGATTTCCTTTTTCATCTATGGATCGAAAGGGAAATCATAGAATGAATTTAACTAAATCCCATGGTCTCTCATCATTCCTCTTTTTAAAAAAATCAAAATGAGTTATTTTGGTGAAATAGTCAAAAAATTAAGAAGATATCAGGAGGAATTTCTTCAAGCTAATCAAAACAGCTGTTCAGCCCTAGCCAGTTGGCTCAGTGGTAGAGTGGCGGCCCAGCACAAGGAAGTCCCGGGTTCGATTCCTGGCCAGGGCACACAGAAGAAGCGCCCATCCGTTTCTCCACCCTTCCCTCTCCCCTTCTCTCAATTTCTCTCCCTTCCTCCCTTGCTAAAATCAATCAAAAGGAAAAGAAAATTTTTTAAGGTTACTTAAAATACTAAGCTGTTCAGAAGTAGTTTTTCAGGCTGACATTTTGTTGACTGAAAAATATTCAAGAATGAGGAGTAAAACATATCAAGGTTCTTTATGGGAATCTGAACCCAGATCTTTTGACTTCTACTCAGTTATCTGTCTGATACCACAGACACTCCATTTCACTGTCAATTTAAGTTATGTTCTTATCAGCGGTGATTTTCTCAGACTTAATATTAGCATTTGCCTAGACATCTTACTAGATAGTTTACATATACTTTTTCATTGTGCAAGAATCTCAGTAGTATTGAAGCTAAATTCAGTTCTGTGTTGCATTAAAAACAAAATTCTAGTTTTTAAGTTTTTATTCCAATATGAACTTATAAAAATGAGTGCTAAAATACTTACTTGTTTTCACACTAATATTTCTGTGTAACAGTGAACACTTTGCTGTTGTCAGCACAAAATTTTCCTGAATTAAAACACCTCCACAGAAGTCTTTTCCTTGGGAATTTGTTATTTTTACCTTAAAAAAACAGACAATAAGCTAGTGACAATTTGCAGGATTAGGGGTAGTATCATCTAGTGGTTAAGAATATGGGCTCCAAAGACAGCCATTGAGGGTGATTATCAGCTGAAGGTACAGTAGGCCTTGCCAAACCAAAGATGTAAGCTGTACCTGAAAGTGGTCACTAAACAAAACCATTCTATTATAGCTAATAAGCCAAAAAAAGGAGGTAAATGGAATTGTAAAAAATATAGAAGTAATCCAATAGGCAGAGAAAAGAAAAGTGAGAAAAGAACAGATGGAAAAAAGTAGAAAACCAATAGCAAAATTACGATTTGAAACCTATAAATATAAAATGGTCTAAATGCCCCAGTTAAAAGGCAGAGACTTGTCAGATTGGATAAATTGAAAGCAACTACACACAGGCTATAAAACATACTTTAAATATAAAAATAATTTTAGCCTGACCTATGGTGGCGCAGTGGATAAAGCGTCGACCTGGAAACGCTGAGGTCGCCGGTTTGAAACCCTAGGCTTGCCTGGTCAAGGCACATATGGGAGTTGATGCTTCCAGCTCCTCCCTGCTGTCTCTCTCCCTGTCTCTCTCTCTCTCTCTCTCTCTCTCTCTCTCTCTCTCCTCTCTAAAATGAATAAATAAAAATTAAAAAAATAATAATTTTAAAGGAGATTTGGGAAGGTTACATGCTAACACTAATCAGGAGTGTTAATACCAGACAAGGGAGGTTTCAGAGCAAAGAATTACCAGGGATCTAAAACAAAAGTGAGGTTGTTTTGAGGATTAAATAAGATAAAACATGTATCCTTATAGCATAGGTGCTGGCTTAATAAAGTGAAAAATGCTGAACAAAATATAAAAATTTCCTGAACTCTCAAATGCTTATTAATAGTAGTTGCCATTTATTGACTACATAAGTCAGGTACATTTTTTTTTAATTTTTATTCACTTTTTTAGAAAGGAGAGAGAGAGGGAGAGAGCGAGAAGGGGGGAGGAGCAGGAAGCATCAACTCCCATATGTGCCTTGACCAGGCAAGCCCAGAGTTTCGAACCGGCGACCTCAGCATTTCCAGGTCGACGCTTTATCCACTGCACCACCACAGGTCAGGCCAGGTACATTTTTTTTTAATCCACACTACAACTCTTGTATTATCTTTATCTTATAGGTAGATAAAACCAAGTTTGGGGGAAGATGGCATTTTCAGCATTAGTCTGCTAGACTTATAGTAAAATGCAGTGGAACACAGTGCCAATTATCTTATGTAGAATGAAAGAAACAAGCCTAGGCCAGTTCATTCAGTTAAATAACTTCAGAACTATTCATTGTGCCAGAGGAAAAATCTAATAGTATGCAGCTTGCCTAAATCAATGTGTCTCCCAAACGTGTTTGATTTGTATGTAGCAGATGCTCACCTCACAGGTAATAGCTCCCGGTCTCATTGGTACTAACACTACTTCTGTAGATGAAAATGGCAACTAAGAGTCCCTTGATGCACTGGAAGACTGAAGACAGTGCAGTTGGCGGGACTAGATCACACTGTCATTCTGAAGGTCTGATTGCTCAGTCATCCATCATCAGCAGTCCCCCCATTCTGAGCCTTACCTTAGTGTATTGCTGGCAGCTGATGATTAAGAAAGCTGATGATTAAGTATGAATAATGGGTCTTAAAAAGTTTAAGGAAGAAAAGCAATAGAAAGTTCACCGGCTGATAACTAGACCATTCTGGTTTTGTCCCTTTCCATCATTTTATCTCCCTTCACTCAAGTCTCTTTTTGAATCTGGATTATTACAGTAGTCACTGAGCTCTATTCAGTTGTCTGTCCAGGCCTCCATATTAGCAGCCAAGTGATTTTGCTGGCTAAATTGGCTTAAAGTGACACGCGCGCGTGCACACACACACATACACATGCACATGCACGTGCGCACTTATTAACCTCTAAGGAAACATTTTTTTTTTTGGTATTTTTCTGAAGCTGGAAACGGGGAGAGACAGTCAGACAGACTCCCGCATGCGCCCGACCGGGATCCACCCGGCACACCCACCAGGGGGCAATGCTCTGCCCCTCCGGGGCATCGCTCTGTCGCTCTGTCGTGACCAGAGCCACTCTAGCGCCTGGGGCAGAGGCCAAGGAGCCATCCCCAGCGCCCAGGCCATCTTTGCTCCAATGGAGCCTCGGCTGCAGGAGGGGAAGAGAGAGACAGAGAGGAAGGGGGGGGGGTGGAGAAGCAGATGGGCGCTTCTCCTGTGTGCCCTGGCCGGGAATCGAACCCGGGACTTCTGCATGCCAGGCCGACGCTCTACCACTGAGCCAACCAGCCAGAGCCTAAGGAAACTTCTAAAGCAGGGGTCAGGAACCTATGGCTCGTGAGCCAGATGTGGCTCTTTTGATGGCTGCATATGGCTCACAGACAAATCTTTAATTAAAAAAAAATAACGTTAAAAATATAAAACATTCTCATGTATTACAATCCATTCATTTCCTACCGCTCATGTTCATGGTTGCGGGTGGCTGGAGCCAATCACGGCTGTCCTCTAGGACAACACCAAATTTTTATTGGATAATGCGTAACGTACATGGGTGGTTGTATGGCTCTCACGGAATTACATTTTAAAATATGTGGCGTTCATGGCTCTCTCAGCCAAAAAAGGTTCCCGACCCCTGTTCTAAAGCTAGGCTTGGAAGCTAGGTAGGTTCTAAACTTCTAAAGCTAGGGGTAGTCACATGTGGTTACTGAGCATTTGAGATGTGACTGGTCCAAATTAGGATGTTCTCCAAGTGTAAAATACACCCCAGATGTCAATGGTTTAATAATGAAGAAAAGTGTAAATATGCCAGTTTTTCATATTTGTTACATGTGGAAATAAAATACATTATCCAATTTATTTCATCTGTTTTACTTTCATTAGTGTGACTAGGAAATTTTAGTTATGTATGTGGCTTACATTATAGTTCTATTGACAGGACTATTCTAAAAGGTGTGCTTTGGGCAGAAGGAGATGATCTACACTAGAGGCAAGGAAAAATGGCAAACATATAAATTAAAACCCACATCGGTGGTATAAACCATAATAATAAAAATAATAGCAAAAAAATAATAATAGCTACTTTGTGGAGTTACTAAGAAAAGCAAGAAAAGAACAAGATACTGGTTAAAATAGCAGGTGAGCCTAGCATAAGGTGCTTGAAATAATTGGTGCGGGGTGTGCATGTAAAAATACTAACTTTATATATTGGCAGGTTAAAAATGAATGTTTAAACGTCAAGAGTCACCAAAAATAGAAATAGAATGTTTAACTTCCAAACCAGTCAAGGGGGGAAACTGCAAAATAACAAAAATAAATGCTAAAGAAGAGAAATTTCCGGCACACAATAAGGGAGCTGGAACTCCAGCTAGGTCAGGGGTCTCAAACTCGCGGCCCGCCCAACAATTTTGTGCGACCCGCAGAATAATCAAACTCCGTGGATTAGTCTGCGGGCCACACAAAATTGTTGGACGGGCCGCATGCGGCCCGCGGGCCGCGAGTTTGAGACCCCTGACTAGGTCTTTGGGGAGTGGAGCCTGGGTCCTTAAGTCTGGCCTCCTGCCTTCTCCATGGCCACTTGCCAGAACAGACCCCATGTCAGCTAATCCACCCAAGTGCAACTTTAGGAGGCCTATGTTCTGAGAGAAATGACGTTGAGAACAGTTTTTGTTTGTTTTTTAGAGGTAGAGAGAGACAGACCAGAAGGGAGAAATGAAAAGCATCAACTCATAGTTGCAGCAGTTTAGTTGTTCATTGATTGCTTCTTATATGTGCCTTGACTTGGGAGCTCCAGTCAAACCAGTGACCCCTTGCTCAAGCCAGCGACCTGGGGTTCAAGCCAGTGACCATGAGGTCATGTCTATGATCTCACACTCAAGTCGGTAAATCCATGCTCATGTAAGTGACTTTGGGGTTTCAAACCTAGGACCTCAGCATCCTAGGTCGACACTATCTGCTGTGCCACCACCAGTCAGACGAGAATAGTTTTTGAATTCCATAAGAAAGGCCCAGGTTGTCAATAAAACCATGTTTTTATTTGGTGCAAAGAGTGAAGACATTAAATTTAATTTTTTTAATTTGGGAAAAAAAAGAAGGAAGACCACTGAAGTGCATTCAGCATTAGAAAGTGCTCTGAAGTGTGATGTCGAGATTAGTAAACAGTTCATCTAAATCAGGATGCCTCTTTTACTTAGACATTCTGTTTCTATTTGGGTTAGGAAAGAAGATAGAAATGATTAAGGGTGAAATCTGTACCAAGAGCCAGACATGTTTATAAACTGTTTCTGTTACCTGCCACGGGAAAATCTGAAGATTCTCCTTGCTTTTCTGTGCTGTCGCAATGCATTTAGAATCCAGGACTCCACACGCACACTTCTCTTCATTTGTGGGGACAACATAAGAAAAGTCAGTGCCTTCCAAGTCCAACATCGGGTTTCATCTATTCGAATGGTGTTGACAACTTGAATGTGATTTCTTAATGCCCGTTACTTTGAGGTAACGGTGGACACAGAGTAAAACTAAATCACCTGCTCTCGGTGCTTGTGGGTTGCTAGGATACTGCTATGACCCAGGCAAGTGCCAGCGCAGAGGCCAGGAGGCTGGCTGAGTCATAATGATGCATAGAGAAGCGGTGGTTTTTCAAACGTTACTGTAGGAGAAGGCGCGGGGTGTGGATGGGAGCCAGCAGGGTAGGAAAGAGAGAGACCGCTTTTGTCATTTCTCACTGATTGAGCACTCACCGTGTGGGGTGCATGATTTGTGGTCTTGGCCCAGTTTATACCCCTTTGCACAGCTGCACATGTAGGAGTCCTGTCCCGGGTGGCAAAAGTGTTGACAACCATCAGTCCTCAATGGGTAACATTCATTTTTAGCTGAAAAAGGAAACAAAGGAAAATCCAGAAGTGCTAACATGGAAATACTCATTTTTAAATTTTTTAAAATTGATTTTGGAGAGAGAGGAAGGGAGAGAAAGAGAGAGAGAGAGAGACATCCATTTGTTGCTCTACTTATTTGTACACTCATTAATTGATTCTTGTATGTACTCTGACGGGGGATCAAACCTGCAACCTCGGTATACTGGATGGTGCCCTAACTCACTGAGCCACCTGGCCAGGGCCTCGCTTTTAAATTTCCTTGCACGTCGGGGTTCTATTATCAGCCCAAATATTCTCATTCTTTTCAGAGTTTTGGTTCCTCATATAAGCATTTCCCACACTTCCATGTTCAGAAATGTGTATGAAAAAATCAAAGATTCAGTGATGACAACCCTAGTATTTGTCCTCAGAAAATGTAACTTGGTCCTGGAAGTATGTTCATTCATACTGTAAGGCGTCTGTCCATTTTTCTAACTGGATGTGCGCACTCACAGTCATCTTTCACTTCCTGGTACAATCGAGGCAGGCATGGGGGGGGGGGTTAGTGTGATTCCATGTGAGTAGCTGAGCAGCTGGGAGGGAGGAAGGAACACATGTGGAGTGAAGATCAGAACCTTACTCTGGCACATGTTGAGTTCGGAATGTCTGCAGAACATGACACGAGGCTGTCAAGATGGCAATTAGAGTAGAGAGCTGGACTTCAGGGGAGAGATCTGAGGTGGAAATAATATTTTTCTCCAGAATATTGACTCTGTATTGACCCAGACCCATTGAAAGAATTAAGCTAATTTATTTTCATTATCTGATAATTATTGATAGGAAATTGGTTTCTCCCCACAAGTAAATCTTGCATTTCATTTATTTGTATTTAAGAAATATTAGTTCATGAAGCTGCAAGCCTTGCAACAGGGCCTGCTCTGAGCCAGCCTGTGTATGATTCTCCTTACAGACTGACCTTCCTGATCCCAGCACCCCTGCTCGGGATGGGTCAGGTTCCAGGAATTTTCAAGAACAGATTGTAAATGGTTTAGAGGAGGATGGGTTTGGGAAGACAAAGAGGGGACTCTAAGCTGTGGAAACTGTAGGCAGGCATGTTTGAAAGGTAGGAGGGTCATTCGCAGGATGACACCTAGTGGAGAATTGGGTTGGAAGTGGGTTTCCAGGGGCACTCTTTGCTCACTCCTGGAAGCCCGTCTCTGTGCGGTGGGGGAGGGTCAGGGAGGGCGGGGGCTCACCAAAGGTGCAGTTCCTGCCTTCGTAGCCTGAAGGACAAGTACAAGTGTAGCTGCGGATGTTGTCCCGGCACAGCCCGTCGTTCAGGCAGGGCTGGGAGAGGCACGGCGAGCCACCTGCAGAGAGGGTGCCAGAAGCTTTTGCGGGTGGCATCACCTGGGCCCTTCTGACAGCCCCTGACCCTGCTGATACCAGGAGGCTGGTTCAGCTGCCAGGTGCCCCTCATGTGTCCCGTGGGGTCCCCCAGCCCATGTATGCCCAGTGTTTGTCTAAGTCCCCTTTCTTAGCCTCCTTCTTTCTTTGCTGAGCGACCCAGGTGATTGGTGACTGTCTCTGGCTGCCACAGCTCTGCTCCTAATTGCCCTCACTCATCCTTTCCACCCCCAGTCACTGGTCTGCAGGGAGCTCCTCCCACAGGGACGCCCAGCATACCCCCAAGTCTAGGCTGAGTCATCACTTTCCTCAAATTAACCAAGTTCTGACCCTTCAGCCACAGGCCCCAGGGAGCCTCTGAGGCCACAGGAATGAGAGGAGCTGCTCAGAACGGGGGACCCTTTGGCCTCTACCAGCCAAGCCCCCCACGGGAGCTTCTCCCTGAGCCCAGCAGCACCTTGGGAAGGTTCCCAGCCTTGTCCTCATCCTTGTCCTCAAGGGGTGGCCAGGCACCTGAGGTTTGAAATGTAGAATGCCTTACCTCATCTCAAGAAAAAAGAAGAGGAAATAATCCTTGCAAGAGTAGAGAAAACTACTTACCCATATACACTTCCCAAAAGTTCTCCTGTAAAATTAAAATATAAAAGTGTTGCAAATAGATTTTTTAAAAAAATATTTTCTTCTGTAGATTGGCTGAAAGGTAAGAAGATGTTGATTTTATTCACTTAAAAGAAAACCATTTGAAACAAAGAATGCAAAATTCCTTACTACTTAATCCAGATTATAGATTATGAGAGATTATTTTACTATGCAGGCACTCCAGGGAGGACTTTGTTTCTTAAAAATTTGTTGATATATTGAAACAATAGATATCTATTAAAATATCTAATTCTGTCAGAGTCATGAAAATCTGAGTGATGTTCGTGAGGAATTAATTTAATCTACACACTGATTTGCTTAATCAGAAGGAGTTTAGGGGTGTGGAACTGAGTATGTGGGTCCCCTCTTACTAGATGTGGAAAAGTATTTCACTTCTTTGTCTCTGTTTCCTCATCTGTAAAATTAGGATTAAGTCAAGCTCACTGCTAAGTAAACAGAGTATTCATTTAGCTTTGTCTCTTTGAGAAATTATGCCCTCTAAGGCAGCAGAAATTTGAATAATCAGAAAATGTGTGAGTTTGTGGTGGGGGTACATACAGTGATCACATCATTTTCAAATACTTCTCTTGCTTCTTCATAGGCACAAATTTCTTCATAACATTCTTTTTCCAAATTTCCCTTGAAGAGCTCTTCCAAAATATAGGAGCCAGCACGCTTCCATCTTACCAGAACTTCATTTGCCTTTGGAGACGGAAGAAAGACTACGGAGCAAGACAGGAATGTAGATACCGTCAACAGGGTTGGACTTCCCCAAGAATTGCAATGCCCACTTCCTGGGGGTCAGAGTACACGGTGCTGTGACTCCCAGACGTCTACTTGTGGCCTGGCTGCCGCTTTTCCTGTCCCCACCAGACTAGACTCAACCTCTCACACGCTTGATTTTTTTCTGAGTATCTCTTCTGGGAGGACCCCAAAGGACACCATGATTTCCAATATTTGTCATGAATGATAAAGAGACCAGGAGGGATCTTTTGGAAGCTGAATTAAAACCCGCTGATCACCCAGGGGCTGGCTCCTCTGTCCTAGGAAAAGGGTCCTTCCTCCGACCAAACCCACTCTGTCTGCTAGGACGCAGTGAGGAAGCAGACACCAACCTGAGGGCTCGGTGCCCTGGAGCACCAGGAAAACCAGGAACAGCCGGACGCTGCCCGCCATTCTGACCACAGCCCAAGGACAGGTCCGCAAACACAGGGGCCAAAGTCCGCCCTGGGCTGCACTCACAACACGGGAGGGCTGCTTAGAACGACCACCAGCTCTAAAACACGGAGCTGAGCAGGAGACAGAAGCCAAAAACGAGAAAAGAAATGCTTCCCACGAAGAGGACATTTTGCATGGAATTTTATTGGATAAATCCCAACATACTCAATATATACTTCAGTTTTGTATTTTTCCTGTTTAAGGCAAAGAGGGGAAAGAAAAGGCAGAGAAATGAAAAGCCAATGCAAAGAGGGCCTAGGTGTGGTTTTTCAGAGACAGAGTTGAGTAGACTTCCTGAGGGTGAAGTCAGGAGTCTTGTCCAAGGAAACAGGGTGATAAAGAGAGTATCCCTCCTCACACCATGTACAGCCCGAGTAACAGGCTAGGGTGGATCCCCATCCCGAGCCACGTGCCTTGGGCCTGGGGATACAGCAGTGAGCAAGACAGTGGCCTGGAGCCTGCATTCCCGGCGTGTGTGGAAGGGGGAGAGAGGGAGGGAGAAATAATGTCACACACATTTCGTTGTCAGGAAAAGGAGAGCAGATTAGTGGGTAGAGAGCAATATGGGGGGCTATTTCAGACAAGCTGGTCACAGAGGCTCCCTTTGGGAGAGAAATCTGAACACAGAGAACCCCTTGAGCCTTATGGGGGTGAGAGGTGTGACCGAGAAAGACCCTGGAGGACACAGAGTGCCAGTGCCCTGAGGTAGCAAGCGGGTGCTGCTGCCCGAACACAGAAAGGAGGTCATTGTGGGAGGGCGTCCACAGGAGGGCAGCAGAGGACCTGGGGTCAGGTAGAGGACTGGGAACCTGGGTGGGTGGGTCAGGGGTCCCCAAGCTAGGAAGGAGGTCATTGTGGGAGGGCGTCCACAGGAGGGCAGCAGAGGACCTGGGGTCAGGTAGAGGACTGGGAACCTGGGTGGGTGGGTCAGGGGTCCCCAAGCTAGAAAGGAGGTCATTGTGGGAGGGCGTCCACAGGAGGGCAGCAGAGGACCTGGGGTCAGGTAGAGGACTGGGAACCCGGGTGGGTGGGTCAGGGGTCCCCAAGCTAGAAAGTCAACCACAGCAGCGGGACCTCACCTAGTTCGTGGCGAGACCAGCCGAGCCAGGTTTCCTGCGGCGTCATGTTCCACGTGGAAGAGTGGACCTAGGACCTTTTGTAAGAACCAAGTGTGTCTTTGAACCAAGAATCACACTCAGCACCGTGAGGTGTTGAAATGTTTGTTCCAAGGGGACAACAAACTCATACCCCAACCCCCAACTAAATCCTGATCACACACTCACCAAGTGATCAGTGCAAGGGATCGACCCCCGTGGATGCTTGCTTTCCGTCCGTCTCTCCTCTCCTCCTCTCCCCTACGCCCTCCTATACAGGGGATTCCCTTCTGTTTAGGGGCATCTGATGAGAACCTCCCTCAGCCTCTGTGTCTCTTACTGCACCCAGTTCATTTCCTTCAAAATCCCAATTGGTGTTTTTGGGCTTTTGACACTGACATTTTTGAAGTGTCCAGGTCTCCATCAGCTGGACTTGCCTGCTTGACCTCTCACTGGTAGACTCGAGTGAAGCCTGCCTCAGTGCACTGGGGTCAGGGCACACCTGATACCACATCCGGTCACTTGGATAATGTGTGCAGCAGAGCTCGCCATTATGAAGCGACCCTGTCCTGTTTGTTATGAAGAAGTCATCTCTGGGGTGATGCTCCGAGGCTGTATATATCTTGTTTCCCAATGACTTTTCCGCCAGGGTCTTGATGTTCCTTGATGTTTTGCTTCTATCAGTGATTCCTGTGGTGGCTGCAGCAGCCGGGGCCCTGCTCACATGGAAATGTAAACCCTCCGGTTCCTGTTTAGATGGCTCCCTCGCAGTGGGGAGGGAGCACCCTCTCCCACCCACCAGGGGCCCACCGTTCAACCCGCTGGAGCAGCCTGTGTGCTCCACGCCTGCAGGTAGGGCCCCAGGGCCTGATGGATGCTTCAGCAAGCCAGCAGGCCCCGCATGCGGAGGGTCACCTGTGTTCTTGCAAACCTACCACCACTGCCGGTTTTGAAGCAGCAGCGCTGGGCCTGGTCCCCATGTAGCTGGCTTGCACACTCTTCTTTGCCTCCTAACTCACCCTCCACTGGGCCTCCCTGTCCTTTCAAACCTCGTATCACCATCCAGGACCCTCCATGTTTCAGGCAAGCGTGCTCCCGGGCTGTACCTTCATTCTTCTACCCTCGAGCTGAGCATGCGTATGAGGGCGTGGCAGTGCCCAATGAGAAGATGGTTTTAGTGTAGTGTTGTAACCAGTAACCAGTGGAAATCACAAATTTACATTCCTTACTCTTTTTTAGCATTCATCTGCTCAACGGGTTATTTAAAGCGCCCAAGTAATGCCCATTCCGTCCATAGGTGAAAAAAAAATTGCAAGAGAGGATGCCAATCAAGAAGCAATATGGAAATATTTTAAATAACAGTTTTATTGTTTCTTGTCAGGTATTATTTAATATTTTTTCATTAATATTTTAAAATTCTTTCTTATAACATGATCTAGCTTTGTGTATCTCCTTTCTTGTTCTTATTTAAGTATTAAATGCATGAAATAATAAACTACCTTTTGGTATATCGTTTTTTCATATTTAAAATGGTCATTAGGGTGCAGAACCGGTTGTTAAATATTTGAATCCCACCACCGCTTGTAACCTCTCCCTCGCTCTCAGGAGGAAAACATCAAACCCTTGCTCTGCCCCTCTTTGGTTCCTCGCCCTTGGCTTCTCGTCGATCTCTGTGCTCTCAGGGCCTCACCTTCCACACCAAACAGCTCTGAAATGGCCTCCCTGAGGAAGCTCTGGTGGTGGCAGGTAAGGGAATGTCCCTCCGCGCACAAGCCTTGACCCAAGTTTAGGGTTAACATGTGGATGAGATGGCTTTGTTAACCCCGTTTCCCCGTGAAGACGGTGCTACTCAGAGGTGGAGTTCAGTTGTTCCAGGGCACACAGGACGGAGCAGAGCCAGCATGAGCCCTCTGTGAGTCCCAGACCAGGGCGTCCCCAGGGCGTCCTCCTGAGCTCCTCCCCTTTATCTCCTCTAGAACCTCACCGGATTGAACTCTGTTTCCGGATGGGGAAGATACGCAGACCCGGGAGGCAATGGAGGCTCCTCCTGGGCTTGCTCTGTTGTGCCTCAGTAGCCCTTCTTCTCCGATACATACATGAACTCTATCGCCAGTCATAGTGGCCAACAGTGAGAGATCAAGTAGCAACAGCAAACATAGGTGGGTTTTTTGGGTTTTTTTTTTTTTGTATTTTTCTGAAGCTAGAAACGGGGAGAGACAGTCAGACAGACGCCCACATGCGCCCGACCGGGATCCACCCAGCACACCCACCAGGGGCGACGCTCTGCCCACCAGGGGGCGATGCTCTGCCCCTCTGGGGCGTCGCTCTGCCGTGACCAGAGCCACTCTAGCACCTGGGGCAGAGGCCAAGGAGCCATCCCCAGCGCCCGGGCCATCTTTGCTCCAATGGAGCCTTGGCTGCGGGAGGGGAAGAGAGAGACAGAGAGGAAGGAGGGGGGGGTGGAGAAGCAAATGAGCGCCTCTCCTATGTGCCCTGGCCAGGAATCGAACCCGGGACCCCCGCGCACCAGGCCGATGCTCTACCACTGAGCCAACCGGCCAGGGCCAGCAAACATAGGTTTTATTTGTAACTCTTCCCCGAGTTCTCTCTGGAGCTCAAACAACCTTCGAGCTCCAGAAACAGGAGCCCACGTCTGGGGTTTGCCTCCGGACGGAGACCAGTCAGCTGTACAGACAACCCTTGCCCTGACGACAGGGTGGGTGGTCTCCAGCCAGCTGAGCCACTTTGGGCAGTGGCTCTCTTTGAGGAGGAGTCAAAGCAGGTAAAAGGAGAAGCGTCACCCTCGATTTTTCCTGCGCTCCTCAGACTGTTTCTGGAAGACTGCACACTCGTCCACATTGATTTTTCTAACCTTGCGATATCCCCTGTCTACAGAACACTCTAACCTTGCAATATCTCTTGTTTACGGGGTGGGAGGAGCTACTGACATTCGGGGAAGTTTTTGTAGTGAGACTTTGAAACTTTGCTTAGCAAAGTTACGCAAAATGCAAACTCTCTAGGGACATTTAGAACACACCTGTCTGGTCTAAAGTGACCTTTTCCATTTTCCAAAAGCACGTTTGGATTTCATGACCATTTAAGTCTAAGGCCTTGGAGTTGGCGTGGACAGTAATGGGAAAGGACTTGGCATTTAGACATGACCCAGTTGAAGAGAGGGGAGCCCTCCTGCAGCCCCCACCAACACACGCCACGTGCACGGGGCTCACCTGAGGAGCTGTAGAAGCGTCTGGGGCCCATGCCCACCCTGCAGACTCTGATTTGAGTGCTCTGGGTGTGGCCTGGATGAAGGACTCCAGACCACCCGGATCTGGAGGCAGTGGGTACCTAGTGGGCATGTAAGGGCTCCTGGCTCAGGAGGCCGTGCCAGGGTGGGCCTGAGCTTGGTAGCATTCTAGAAGTGCCCCAGAAGATGCTAGCATGAAGCCAGAAAGAAGAACCAGTGGTTAAATCAACGTTAAAGTGTCTCCGCCAATGAGAAGCTCTGTGGGCCTTCCCTTCCCAGGAAGTCTGCCTTTCACTGGAAGCCCGGAGGACACATTTCCACCGTCGTTTTAGTCCCAGAAGTGAATTACAGGCCTGGGGAAGTTACGCTGACACCTGTGGAGAACCCTGACCCCGACCCCAGGGTGACACCACCCAGCCATGGTCTGGCCCTGACCCTTGCTTCGCCTTCTCTCTGCACTCCCCAAACATTTCCACTGTGCTGGGTGTGGCCAGCCAAGATGGCAGTTTAGGTCAATTAGAAACAGAAAAATGCACTATGAATGGAAACGGCCCCCTCACGGTTTTGAGCAGAGGAGTCAGTCATCCTGGCAAGCTGTAAACCCCTGTCCTATAAAGTGTAACATTTCTGGGAGGAATCTTCCAACTTGGCGAGGGAAAGCCATGATCTAGTTAGTGTTCCAAATGAAAATTTCATGTCCCACTTAATAGAGCAAGGGCAAAATCAGTATAAGGAACTGGTGCAGATCTAACCATCCCAGATAGAAAACCTGTTCCAGGACTCAGCCTGTTCAGAACGGCAAGTGTTAAAACGAAACGGAACACCAGTGGCGGCCAGCGGGTCTTGGGCTGGAATCACTTTAATGAGGGGGTAGGTGCAGAGACTCCCTGCTCGGGCTGGGCCTTGGCCTTGGCTCTCATGGACTTATCGATCCACTTGAGGAAATTGGTGACTTTGGTATAGATCCCAAACTTTCCTTTCTGTGCACATCCTTCTCCCCAGCTGACGATACCAGTGACATAGTAGGTTTCTTTGAATTCGGTGACGTGGGGACCCCCGCTGTCCCCCTGACAGGCGTCCTCGAGCTTTGAGTCATAGCCGGCACAGAACATGTTCGGGGTGATGGTGAACCGGGTGGACAGCTTGCACGTGTTCCTGTCCACGTAGGGCACCTCCAGCCGCTTGAGGGTGGTGGACGAGCGGCCCTTCTCGTGGGTGCGGCCGAAGCCGCTCACGATGCCCGTTTTCTGTGTCATGAGAGTCGACTCTCCCCAGTCCTTCTTGGGCAGGCAAGCAGGGGCCACGTTCATGCGGAACACGATGGGCGTCTTCAGCTTGAGCACGGCGATGTCAAAGTCGTAAGTCTCCTTGACGAACTTGTTGTGCTTTATGATCACCTCCACCTCGTGCACCATCTCATTGCCGTCTTCCTTTTCTGTGTTGCGATCACCTGGAATACGGTGAGGGCATGGCGGTGTTAGCTCAGCCTGGGCCACGAATTCACATGTGGGTTACTTGTTAAAGTTGTTATTTTTTTTTTCTGATTAAAAAATGGTATATGGCCCTGGCTGGTTATCTCAGTGGTAGAGCGTCGGCCTGGTGTGCAGGAGTCCCAGGTTCAATTCCCGGCCAGGGCACACAGGAGAAGCGCCCATCTGCTTCTCCACCCCTCCCCCTCTCCTTCCTCTCTGTCTTTCTCTTCCCCTCCCACAGCCGAGGCTCCATTGGAGTAAAGTTGGCCCAGGCGCTGAGGATGGCTCCATGGCCTCTGCCTCAGGCGTTAGAATGGCTCTGGTTTCAACAGAGCAACGCCCCAGATGGGCAGAGCATCGCCCCGTGGTGGGCATGCCGGGTGGATCCCGGTCGGGCGCATGCGGGAGTCTGTCTGACTGCCTCCCCGTTTCCAACTTCAGAAAAATACAAAAAAATAAAAAATAAAAAATGGTATATGGTCATGAGAAAACTAGAAAAATATAAGAAATCATAAAAAGGTGAATAAAATTGACCTGAAAGAGCAACCATTAGTAACATTTTTCTCTGTATGTTCCAAACTCCAGAGACTTTCAGTTCATTAATTTGTGGAAAGATATTTTCTGAGTATGTATCATGTGCAGGGATGTGAGGGAGCTGAAGGTCTTATGTTCTAGACCTATGCTGCCAAGAGGGTCTCCATCAGCTCCAGGCCCGACTGGGCATTGGAAATGTGACCGGTCTGAACAGTGATATGCTGTGAGAGTCATATTTCAGACTTAGGATGAAAAAAAGTATTCAAAATAGTGTATAAATAATTTTCTTTTTTTAATCGAGTGAGTGAGAGACAGACAGGAACAGACAGACAGAAAGGGAGAGAGATGAAAAGCACCAACTCATAGTGGCGGCACTTTAGTTGTTCATTGATTGCTTTCTCATTTGTGCCTTGACCAGAGGGCTTCAGCCGAGCCAGTGACACCTTGCTCAGGCCAGAGACCTTGGGCTTTAAGGCAGAGACATTTGGGCTCAAACCAGCTACTACAGGTGCATGTCTAGGATCCCATGCTCAAGCTGGTGACCCCATGCTTAAGTGGTGAGCCTGTGCTCAGGTCAGGTGAGCCTGTGCTCAAGCCAGCGACCTTGGGGTTTCGAACCTGGGTCTTCAGTGCCCCAGGCTGATGCTCTATCCACTGTGCCACCACCTGGTCAGGCAACTCATAAATACTTTTAAAATTGATTACATATTAAAATAATAATATTTTTGATATATTGGATTAAATAAGGTATATTACTAAAATTAATTTCACCTGTAAACTTATAAAATATGTAATAGAAAATTTAATGTAACTAGAAAATTAAAATTACATATGTGGCTCACATTTAGGGTTTGCACTGAATAGCTCAGGTGTCTGATAGAGAAGGACAGGCATTATGAAATAATCCCACAGACAAAACTATGGGAGGCAGAGGGACTCGGTGCTCAGATTGTTGACAGGGGGCTCTGGAAGCCTTCCCAGAGGAAAGGTCCCTGAGAGGAGACCCATCACGCTGGGCATGGACACCAAGGGCCTCAGGGAGGACTGTGAGGGAGGAGAACTGGACTGGCTCAGGGAGGACGATGAGGGAGGAGCACTGGACTGGCTCAGGGAGGACGGTGAGGGAGGAGAACTGGACTGGCTCAGGGAGAACGGTGAGGGAGGAGAACTGGACTGGCTCAGGGAGGACGGTGAGGGAGGAGAACTGGACTGGCTCAGGGAGGATGGTGAGGGAGGAGAACTGGACTGGCTCAGGGAGGACGGTGAGGGAGGAGAACTGGACTGGCTCAGGGAGGACGGTGAGGGAGGAGAACTGGACTGTGAGGGAGGATGGTGAGGGAGGAGAACTGGACTGGCTCAGGGAGGACGGTGAGGGAGGAGAACTGGACTGGCTCAGGGAGGACGGTGAGGGAGGAGAACTGGACTGGCTCAGGGAGGACAGTGAGGGAGGAGAACTGGACTGGCTCAGGGAGGACGGTGAGGGAGGAGAACTGGACTGGCTCAGGGAGGACGGTGAGGGAGGAGAACTGAACTGTGAGGGAGGACGGTGAGGGAGGAGAACTGGACTGTGAGGGAGGACTTTGAGGGAGGAGAACTGGACTGGCTCAGGGAGGACGGTGAGGGAGGAGAACTGGACTGTGAGGGAGGACGGTGAGGGAGGAGAACTGGACTGTGAGGGAGGACGGTGAGGGAGGAGAACTGGACTGGCTCAGGGAGGATGGTGAGGGAGGAGAACTGGACTGGCTCAGGGAGGACGGTGAGGGAGGAGAACTGGACTGTGAGGGAGGACGGTGAGGGAGGAGAACTGGACTGGCTCAGGGAGGACGGTGAGGGAGGAGAACTGGACTGGCTCAGGGAGGACGGTGAGGGAGGAGAACTGGACTGTGAGGGAGGAGAACTGGACTGTGAGGGAGGACGGTGAGGGAGGAGAACTGGACTGTGAGGGAGGATGGTGAGGGAGGGGAACTGGACTGTGAGGGAGGAGAACTGGACTGTGAGGGAGGACGGTGAGGGAGGAGAACTGGACTGGCTCAGGGAGGATGGTGAGGGAGGAGAACTGGACTGGCTCAGGGAGGACGGTGAGGGAGGAGAACTGGACTGGCTCAGGGAGGACGGTGAGGGAGGAGAACTGGACTGGCTCAGGGAGGACGGTGAGGGAGGAGAACTGGACTGTGAGGGAGGAGAACTGGACTGTGAGGGAGGACGGTGAGGGAGGAGAACTGGACTGTGAGGGAGGAGAACTGGACTGTGAGGGAGGACGGTGAGGGAGGAGCACTGGACTGGCTCAGGGAGGACAGTGAGGGAGGAGAACTGGACTGGCTCAGGGAGGACGGTGAGGGAGGAGAACTGGACTGTGAGGGAGGACGGTGAGGGAGGAGAACTGGACTGTGAGGGAGGACGGTGAGGGAGGAGAACTGGACTGGCTCAGGGAGGATGGTGAGGGAGGAGAACTGGACTGTGAGGGAGGACGGTGAGGGAGGAGAACTGGACTGGCTCAGGGAGGACGGTGAGGGAGGAGAACTGGACTGGCTCAGGGAGGACGGTGAGGGAGGAGAACTGGACTGGCTCAGGGAGGACGGTGAGGGAGGAGAACTGGACTGTGAGGGAGGACGGTGAGGGAGGAGAACTGGACTGGCTCAGGGAGGACGGTGAGGGAGGAGAACTGGACTGGCTCAGGGAGGACGGTGAGGGAGGAGAACTGGACTGTGAGGGAGGAGAACTGGACTGTGAGGGAGGACGGTGAGGGAGGAGAACTGGACTGGCTCAGGGAGGACGGTGAGGGAGGAGAACTGGACTGTGAGGGAGGAGAACTGGACTGTGAGGGAGGACGGTGAGGGAGGAGGACTGGACTGGCTCAGGGAGGACGGTGAGGGAGGAGAACTGGACTGGCTCAGGGAGGACGGTGAGGGAGGAGAACTGGACTGGCTCAGGGAGGACGGTGAGGGAGGGGAACTGGACTGTGAGGGAGGACGGTGAGGGAGGAGAACTGGACTGGCTCAGGGAGGACGGTGAGGGAGGAGAACTGGACTGGCTCAGGGAGGACTGTGAGGGAGGAGAACTGGACTGGCTCAGGGAGGACGGTGAGGGAGGAGAACTGGACTGGCTCAGGGAGGACGGTGAGGGAGGAGAACTGGACTGGCTCAGGGAGGACGGTGAGGGAGGAGAACTGGACTGGCTCAGGGAGGACGGTGAGGGAGGAGAACTGGACTGGCTCAGGGAGGACGGTGAGGGAGGAGCACTGGACTGGCTCAGGGAGGACGGTGAGGGAGGAGAACTGGACTGGCTCAGGGAGGACGGTGAGGGAGGAGAACTGGACTGTGAGGGAGGAGAACTGGACTGGCTCAGGGAGGACGGTGAGGGAGGAGAACTGGACTGGCTCAGGGAGGACGGTGAGGGAGGAGAACTGGACTGGCTCAGGGAGGACGGTGAGGGAGGAGAACTGGACTGGCTCAGGGAGGACTGTGAGGGAGGAGAACTGGACTGGCTCAGGGAGGACGATGAGGGAGGAGAACTGGACTGGCTCAGGGAGGATGGTGAGGGAGGAGAACTGGACTGGCTCAGGGAGGACGATGAGGGAGGAGAACTGGACTGTGAGGGAGGAGCACTGGACTGGCTCAGGGAGGACGGTGAGGGAGGAGAACTGGACTGGCTCAGGGAGGACTGTGAGGGAGGAGAACTGGACTGTGAGGGAGGAGAACTGGACTGGCTCAGGGAGGACGGTGAGGGAGGAGAACTGGACTGGCTCAGGGAGGACGGTGAGGGAGGAGAACTGGACTGGCTCAGGGAGGACGGTGAGGGAGGAGAACTGGACTGTGAGGGAGGAGAACTGGACTGGCTCAGGGAGGACGGTGAGGGAGGAGAACTGGACTGGCTCAGGGAGGACTGTGAGGGAGGGGAACTGGACTGTGAGGGAGGAGAACTGGACTGGCTCAGGGAGGACGGTGAGGGAGGAGCACTGGACTGGCTCAGGGAGGACGGTGAGGGAGGGGAACTGGACTGGCTCAGGGAGGACGGTGAGGGAGGAGAACTGGACTGGCTCAGGGAGGACGGTGAGGGAGGAGCACTGGACGGTGAGGGAGGAGAACTGGACTGGCTCAGGGAGGACTGTGAGGGAGGAGCACTGGACGGTGAGGGAGGAGAACTGGACTGGCTCAGGG
This sequence comes from Saccopteryx leptura, assembly GCF_036850995.1. Lineage (NCBI taxonomy): Eukaryota > Metazoa > Chordata > Mammalia > Chiroptera > Emballonuridae > Saccopteryx > Saccopteryx leptura. Next base: position 36,375,610 of record NC_089506.1, read on the forward strand.
AGGACGGTGAGGGAGGAGAACTGGACTGGCTCAGGGAGGACTGTGAGGGAGGAGCACTGGACTGGCTCAGGGAGGACGGTGAGGGAGGAGAACTGGACTGGCTCAGGGAGGACGGTGAGGGAGGAGAACTGGACTGGCTCAGGGAGGACGGTGAGGGAGGAGAACTGGACTGGCTCAGGGAAGGCCCCCCCCTTCCTAGACCTCTCCAGTCTCCTCATTTCTCTTCTACCTCTACTCTTCATCCTCATCTTCACTCTCCTTTTTTCTTTCTCTTCCCCTTCTCATATTCCTCTCTCGCTTCTTTCTCCCCCTCCCTTTCCTTTTCCTCCTCTGTGAAACTACCCCCCGCCTGGATTCCAGTAAGTTTATCTAGTGTTTTCAACAAATTGGATTAGTTCTAATGGTTTCTGAAAAGAGGGAAGTGACAGTGGGCCCTTCAGGGCAGCTTAGGGGAACGGTGCCACTTACCTACCCTCACTTTGAATCTCCTGGCTTGGTAAAGACAGTGAGCGGCGGTGAGGACGTAGAACTCATTCAGGATGGTGCCTCCGCAAAAGCCCTGGTTCTCCTCGTTGATGAGCAAAGCCTGCAACGGTAACACCAGAGCCAGACAGGTTGAGTCTGACTTTCTGAGAAGATGAATTTGGAAACTTTAATTCAAGCCTTCCTCTCCATTGCCCCCACCCCGATCAGGGCATCCCCCTCCCACAGCTGGTGCCCAGTTGAGCCTTCCCCTGCTCCTGCCCTTCACCCTCTGCTGCCCTTTCCCACAAGAGAACTGTGGCATCTTCCGGGCTGTGGCCCAGCGTGGCCAGTCCTGCAGATCTTCCAACTTCGCATCACCACACCTGTCCCCCTGGCCATTCAGCCCACTGCCCTGGCATCTTCTCCGAGAGGTGGCTCATGGCTGACCCCACAGCACCTTCCAGGCTCCTCTAAACCTACTCTGATTCCACTGCACGGCACCTCACACCATCTAACCTTGACTTCACGCACCAGCCTTATTCATTTACTCCACAGGCATTTGTTGGGGCAAGCACTAGTTACTGAGTAAGGTCCTGTCATGATTTACCCACCTCTTTTCCCACCTGGACTATGAACTCTGACAAACATTAGTCTTTTATATCTTCTGGATCTGTCACAGCACTCTCTAAAGAGTCATGCCCAGAAAAACAATTCTCACTGTGGTAAAAATCTTTGTGCATTATAGACCGAGACCAGGCAGAAGCCAGTCTGTAGAGAACATGCTTGCTTATACTGATGCGACCTCTGGGCTCTAGAACAGTCCCGCTATCAAGGTTGATTTTTTGATAATCACGGTGGAATCTATGTGGCTACTTCTGTGAGGGGTGTTCACCTTGACTTGGGATTTGGTAGTGAGGAGTATTCCACTCGGGGATGAGCCCTGATGAGCAAGTGAAAGGCACCACAGACAACTCTCCCGTTTTCCTTCTCACCCAAAGCACTGGGCTTGCAAATCCAAAGACGGAGAATTTTTTATCTTTTCCTCTCTCTTGGGAATTCCATATTCTCTAAGCAAAACTTATTGGGTGGAGATACGTGTAGGTTAATGAGACAATTACCGTCAAGTTCTAAGAGAACTCTTGAAAACATTCCTGACTAGTATGTAGAACAGATGTTCCTTGACTTATGATGAGGTCACGTCCCAACAAACCCATCGTGAGTTGAAAATATTGTAAGTCAGAAATCTATTCAATACACCAACCTACTAAATATCATAGTTCAACCTAGCCAAACTTAAACATGCTCACAACACGAAGGCCCAAAACACTAGCAACACAGTTCGCTGTAAAATATCTGTTGTTCACCCTGATCACGTGGTTTCCTGCTCAGCATTATGAAAGAATATCATGTTGTACGTATCGCTAGCCCAGGAAAGATCAATGTGTGTCACTTTCATACCATCATAAAGTCAAAAACTTGTAAGTCAAACCATTAAGTCAGGGACCATCTGTACTCCTTTTTTTGCATAATTTATCAACTCATAATTCAACTTGGGTGATGAGTGAGGGTGAGTCGGTCTTTTTAAGATTTGGACACCATCTGTTCTTCTTAAAGATGGAGATGAGGCAACTTGCTAAGACTGGAAGCAGGAGAGCGAAGATCATGAGTCCCCATAGGCTCGCTGAGGGACCCTCTGGCGAGGATCCTTCCGACCAAGTGCCCTTCTCTGTCCTGTCTGCCTGGGAAGTCCCAGAACTCCGAGTCAGACCCCTCCACGCCGTGGGGACCTTGTCCTGTTCATCCCAGGGGACCTTCATTATACTCCCAGTGGAACCACTTTCGTGGCCTTCATCGCACATCAACTTGAAATTTAGGTGGATCTCACCTTTCTTCCTAGATATAGATGTCCTTATATCAGAGAAGTAACTCTGATGATTTCGGAGCCTGCATACACAACCCCCAGTTCAGTGCCTGACATACAAGTTCTCCATCAATATGTGGTGGATGAATGATGACTAGATGTTAAAGTGTCCCCCTTGAGCTCTTGCTAATTCAGACCAAGTCACACCTGTAATGTAGCTTAGAGATGAGGGGTGAGCTGAGGTAATTTCTAAAGGTTGTTGGTGGCTCTGGGATTCTTGCTTGTAGGAGAAGCTGTTTTGGCTTTGGACACTAAAAACGTAAAGTCCAAGTTAGAACTGTCAGAGAAAATCGAGGCCATTCAGTCAAATTTGAATCAAATAAATAGTGTAACAAGTGTGTTCCATGTGATACCTAGTGTATAGTTACATTAAAAATTATTCGTTATTTATCTGAAATTCAAAGTTAAGTGGAAGTCCTGTGTTTTTATTTGCTAAATATGGCAACTTGAGTGTAAATGACGAAAGAATGATTTTTTACCTTTGAAAACAAATGGATGTATTTTTCTCTAAGATACTATCTGCCTTACTATTAGAATGTAGGTGTTTGAATAAATTATTTTTTACCTAATTAAAAATGAAACAAGGAAAGTAAATCTTACTGTCTCCCGTCTAGGACAAGAGCAAGCAGAGGCCTCACCCGCCATCAGGGGAGACACTCTCTACCTGCTCCTGAACCTGTGGCCTGAGCTGCCCCCCTTCGCCTGTAGGCAGAGGTTTTACTACTCAAATCCTGAGCACACAGGTGGGCGTGGGCGGCGGGGGTGGGAAGGCATGGGCAGGGGCCCACCTTCTTCCCACCTCAGGTGGGCGTGGGCGGCGGGGGTGGGAAGGCATGGGCAGGGGCCCACCTTCTTCCCATCTCAGGTGGGCGTGGGCGGCGGGGGTGGGAAGGCATGGGCAGGGGCCCACCTTCTTCCCACCTCAGGTTCCTTCAGCTTCGGGGCCCAGTGCCTGCGGAGGGTCGACACCCGTGCGTGCGTGGGCAGCACGGGCCGGCCCCAAGGGCTGTGCCTGCAGTGCCAGCCAGGATGGGTTCCCCATTCAGATAACTCCCGAAGCGCGCTCAGCAGTTACCTGCCAGGGACACTCGCCCTCTCCGCAGTCCCTCCCTCCCACAATCCGGACGATTTTGCTTTCCGCCTCCGCAGAGCTGCTCTCCGTGTTGTTCAGGTTCAGCTGATCGAAAGGGTTCTCAGTGGGATCCAGGTCTTCAGGGTCAGACTGGTCCACCAGGACAGTTTCGGGATAGTTCTCGCTGCTCTGGGAGGCCTGGGCCACCGACCTCTTCCTACGGGCCTCAGTGAGCTTCCCACAGGGAAAAGGCTCTGTGAGGAAACAAACAAACAAACGGGGTGGGGCTTCAGCATAGCAAAAATGTCCCCACACAACCCATGTAGTCACCATGTAGCAGGAGGAGTCAGGAGGCAGGAGAGAGGGTCCAACCCCATGGTAAGGGGCTGAGATGGCTCAAAGAAATGCAGCTGGAAGGGTACCTAGGAAGGGTATGAGGGGCTCTTAGGGTGCAGAGTGCTCTGTGTCCTGATAGGGGTGGTGTTACAAGGTGGATGTGATTGTCACAATTCAGGGAACGTGCACCTCATGTCAGCGCACCCCACTGTGTGTCAGTTTTACCTAAATGACACTGCTGTGAACATTGACCTTTGGGGTTGACCTACTTACACTGAAGGAGATGCCTGCAATCTATTTGGAAATGCATCAAAATAATAGAGGGGCTTGTGATAGAGGACAAACAGGGCGGGGGTGGGGGGTGGGGAACGGGCAGACCGGTGGTGCGAGGAGAGTGAGATAGAGGTTAATGGTAGAACTCAGGGAGGGGCACATGGTGCGCACTGTCAAATCCTGTCAACCCTGCTGTGTGTGTAGAACATTTATTTCCTAATGAAATGTTTCAAAAAAGAGGGGGGAGTTCTGGGCAAAAGGGACAATATGTGCAAACAATTTGAGGCAAAAGAAGAAGCACTTCAACATGGCTTGGTATGATAATGTCCAACAACTATAGCTATCCTTAAAAGCACCTAGCACAGGGGAGAGAAATATCAGTAAGTAGGAGAAAGCTTCCTTCTGTATGATCGCCACCGAAGGAACTGAGACAGACAGGGGCCCAAAGCAGGACAGAGAAAGAGAGAGGTGTGGTGAGCCAATCTCAAAATGGGTGGCTTCTCTCTGCTGCCCTGTGTGTGTCTAAGATCAGATAAGCAAAACATAGTTCTTTTTAGTGTTTGCACTCGCTCTTGCAGGACCCGCAGGAACCCTGCCCGCCACCCCCACCACAGGGTCTGTTGGATGTGTTAGCTGGAGATCTGGAGCTCTTCACCCAAAGGTTCGGCAGTTCTGCGTTAATATTTGTAAGCACTGCCCTCTGAAAGTCTAAATCAGCAAGCAGTTTACCTGATTTTATTTTCAAACACCGAAGGCTATTAAACTTATCTGTAGTTATTCCTGGAGTTGAAACAAAATTTGCATGCACAGTACAATGTCTACCCTCCATTTTTGAAGCAGCTCAAGTTTAAATCTCATTACCAATGGAAATGTGAATGACACTGTCTTCTACTTGTTGAGGAAGTTGCTGTCACATAATTGCTGTCATCCTGGGATACTCCTGCCTTCTGGAGTGAGCCTGGGACTCTGCATTTCCACCCTCCACCCCCACTCTCTAGTTGATGCCAAAGCTGTCAGATCAGTCAGGGAGCCACAAGTTGATGAGCAATCGGGGCCCTGTGAGATTAAGTTAAGAGAGGGGGGGGGCCTCTCAGGCCCTCTGGCCTGAGGTTGGCCTTGCCAGCAGAGCGGGAACTTCCTACAGTGTGTGAGACCTGGGCTCTCCCACCCCAGATCCCGGGCCTGTCACTCAGCCCCTTAGTTCATCATGCCCTCTGAGAGCTTCTAGGCCAGACTCATGGTGTCCAGCTCTTATCAAGGAAAAGAAAAAATAAATTTGACTAACATTGGGGCCCAAACAACATAAATTATTTCTTGAGGGTCCTTGGCTCCCTCCCCTTCTGGCCCAACTCCCCAGTTCCCACAGGCCGGCACTGCCCCTCACTGGCCTGCACTCTCGCCCTGTTCCACTGTAACCCCGGCCTCCCTAGCTTCCTGCCCTACCCAGGTGTGAGGCTGGTGGCTGTGGCCCTGCAGATTCGCATTGAATTTGGGCCAATGGTTAAGGAACTGTGGAGCCGGAGGATGGTGGGCCATTCCAATTTATTGGAGGCTCACAAAGACAGGCAAGCCAAAAGAAGAAAGAAAAAGAAAAACAAAGGAAAACCTGCTTTTCTCAGTGGAAGGCAAGGGGTCAGGAAACAAACCACACTTCGCAGTGGTGGTGGTGGTGGGGGGGGGGGGCGATGGAGCGTGATCTGATCTCATGGCCCCTGAGGGGAAGCACTTGTATCCTTACAATAGTGCTGTCACATGCCCGTGCACTAACTGCACAAAGTGCTTACAGCCGGTAAACCAGGGAGCAAGCCTGACACGGCTGTTTTCCCTACACCAGGGCTATGAGACATGCCTTCTTCACACTCTACATAGTTAGGGTTTGTTATGAGTCAGGCACTGTGCAGAGTGCCTTCCATGAATCACTCCCTTATTTCTCACATTCACTAAGCAGTTAGGTGATATGATTGGTCCCGTTTTTCAGATGGTTCACAGAAACAGTGGGTCTGTTTCCAAACCTTGCAGCCCATCCAGGATGCTCTAGCAGGGCTGCTCACCAGTATTGGCACTGCTCTCTCTGACTCAGGGAGCCCTAATGGGGCGGTTCCATACTCCTCCTACCTGTGGTGATGCAGGACTTGCCGTTGTCACCCAGGACATACCCACGGGCACAGGAGCACACAACGGAGTTCTGCTCCTCATTGCAGAACTGGTCACATTCCCCATTGTTCACGCTGCAGAGTTTTCGTGTGACTGTAGGAGAGGCATGTTGGCTCTCAGGACAGGTGGGGGAAACAGGCTGCAGCTAGTCGCGAGGAAGGACAGCAACCCCAGGAAGACATACACCTACCTGTGAATTCTACAGTGGGCCACCCAGCTAGAACAAAGGACCAGAGCCACGTGGCCAGCGCACATCAGCTAGGTGCAAACAGGACAGGCTGCCCCTGGCTGGAGGGGTGAGGGGGCCATACCTCTGTGTGAGCTCCTCTCACTGCCCTGCTGCCTCCCTAGACTGCACGGGGAAACCATGGCATGCACTCATGGGGAGAGCTGAGTGTCTGCAGAGCCGTGGGCACCAGCATTCCGGAAGCTCCCTAAGTAATCTGATCATGGCCAGTAAGGACCCTGGAGGTTGAGAGGGTTTACGTTCAGCCCTAAGAAAGCACGTGGATCCTGACCAGCATGGAGGGGCTGCTTGCAGGAGGTGGTTTTGGGGGTCAGGCTCTCAGGAGGAGCCTGGCGGAGTGGCCAGGCCAGGCTTCTGGCCCTCGAGGCTGGGCTGAGTGCGCCCCTCACAGCTCAGCAGCTCTGACTAGGCCAGTCACCCACCTGCCGCCTCCAGTGTGCACTGAACATCAAACTCTAAACTGCATCAGTGATGCCACCTGGCAATTTACTCTCCACATTTGGGTTTTGATGAAAAAAATAATCACAGTGCAAAGATCAACATTCATGAACCTTAGAAAACATTCACAATAGCCCTGAGGTCAGCCAAAAGGTGTGCAGGAGTGGCAGCTCTGGACTTGGGTGGAATGATGCATAATTGATACTCCCATCAGGGAAAATTCCAAAGTAATCCAATCCAAGAGCACATTGTAAAGATTATAAATGAACTAATTTAAAAGAAATACAAATGCTTTTTATTAGGGAAAACTGGTCTAATACTAACTTAATTTTTATTTGAAAGTTAATCGCCATATATGAGGAAAACTCTTGGTGACTTTTCCACGTAGAATTAATTAAATGTTTCAGGTTTTTATAATTGGACAATCCTGAACACTTAAGTATTGACATTTGCATTCATAAACATAAGTGGAAAGTGGTGATTTAGAACCACTGTCCAGGTCCTAGCCGGATGGCTTAGTGGGTATCCCAGCATACATGCTAATCTTTCTCTCTTTCCCTTCCCCCTGCCTCCCTCTCAAATCAATGGAAAAATAAAAAAAATAAACCAACCAACAAACAAACAAAAAAAAAACATCGTCCAGGACCACAAGGAATGTGAGTAACAGCGATTAGGAATACAGCTCTACTGCAAGGAGAAGGGTCAGTTCTCATCTCCATGCTGAGGGGCCACTGCTTCACGCAAGTTCCGCAGCTTCTCTCAGAGGAACTGAGGGGGGCGGTGTGTCTCACTGTACTCCAGAACTGAATGGATTGTAGGAAACGTGGGGCTGTTACTTTTTTTTTTTTTTTCTGTTTCTACCGTGGCTCCTCATAGTGGAGCACAGACTCCAAATCAGAAGAGACATGAGATTGTTTCCTTGGACATTTTAGGTTTTTTCCTCTTACCCAACTTTGATTCTTTAGGTAACTCTGACTTGAAGGCATACGAAGAAGAGGAACTCACATAATTCACAGTTTTTGCCATCATATCCTTCAGAACAGGTGCACGTATATTCCCCGAGGCCGTCTTTACACTTGCCCTGATTCAGGCAAGGACTGCTCTCACACTGGTCACCATCTGCAGAGAAAGGATTTGGAAACCAAAGCGTGCAGGCAATTTCCGTTATCATGGAAATGAGTTTGCTATGTTGATCTTGGCCCACATTTTTTCAGATAACTTGAGTGAACTTGGAAATTCTTCCTGTTTTCCTGTCAACAGCTTCTCCTATCTGAACTTCATTTTATCCCCACCATTTGTGGCTATGTGTACGTGATATCCTTATCTAATTGGATCATTGACTGAGCTTTCCAGTTTTTGCTGAAGGATTTGTCAACATTTTTACATCAAAGTGAGGAACTCTGGGCTGGTGACCAGGCGGGACCAGCTGGAAGGTTGAAGGATAGGTGATTGCCTGACGCTGTTTCTGGGTTTAGCATTGATGAGAGGGACATTAGGGTCCTTCTTTCCAAATGCTCTGGGGATAAAATGAGAATGGAGAGACAATTGCTCAGCACTAACATGGGACTTCACACTTCTTGCTGTATTTGTACAATCTAATATAGAGATAAGTCCAATAGTCATTCTGAGAAATTGGAATGTTGTTACCAGAATGAAAACATAAATCATGATTAATATCATTTCAGGTGCTGTAAGCATTAAATCAAGGTGGTTACCTTATTGGAGGACTCAATATTTCAGAATCTATTTTTTTCTAATATAGTTGGATTTAAAAAATTCTCACTAAATGTTGTATTCTAAAATGAGAATAAACTGACTTAAATCTATATTTAAGTAACAAAACTAAGATTTGTATAAAGTTACTATAAAAAACTATTTCATAATAACTGTTATGAAAATACTCAGAGGAAAAACATTTTAAATAAATAAAATTTAAACAGGAGCAGAAAGGAAATTCAGGAAGCATTTTCAAAATTCAAATAGAATTTCTCCAATTTAAATATCCTAATGAACCCTTTTTTTTCTTTTTCTTTTTTTAAAAAAAGATTTTATTTATTCATTTAAGAGAGGAGAGAGAAAGAGAGAGAAGGGAGGAGAAGCACGAAACATCAACTTCCATATGTGCCTTGACCAGGCAAGCCCAGGGTTTTGAACCAGCAACCTCAGCGTTCCAGGTCGATGTTTTATCCACTGCACTACTACAGTTCAGACCTACTGAACCCTTTTCACTCAAGATTAAAGTAGAAAGCATCTCACCTTTGTATTTATTCCAGAATTCATCCTAAAAGGAAAAAAATATTTTAAAGTATGTTTGGAAAAACACAAACATTTTACAACAATAATAACCATAAGTTAGTAACTCAATCTTAGTAAGATACTTTCCCAAACAGAAGTCATTTTCTGCAACGTTGCTCTAGAACTATTCAATCTAAAAGGGAACATTTTTCAGATATTCTACCTCTATAAAGGTGTGGCTTCAATTACCATCTCTGTTTAATATTGAAAATTTATTTTCAAGTCAATCATTAAGAAATGGATTGTTCCAAAAATGATCTGCTCTGTTTGCTACTCCAGTGAATGGTTTTAAGTTGAAGTTCTTGGGTTAAAAATTCAATAAAGGATTGAATTATTGGTGAATAATTCTGATAACTTTAAAATATAATTACATCCTGGCTGGTTGGCTCAGCAGTAGAGTGTTGGCCTGGCTTATGGAAGTCCTGGGTTTGATTCCCAGTCAGGGCACACAGCAGAAGTGACCATCTACTCCCCCTCTGCCCCCTCCCACAGCCATGGCTCAAATGAGCAAGTTGGCCCCGGCACTAAGGATGACTCCATGGCCTCGCTGCAGGCACTGGAATAGCTCAGTTGCTGAGCAACAGAGCAGTGGTCCCAGATGGGCAGAAGATCAGCCCCAGAGGGGGGTTGCCAAGTGGAGCCTGGTCAAGGTGCATGAGATGGACTATCTCTCACTTGATTTTTAATTATTTTTATTTATTCATTTTAGAGAAGAGAGAGAGAGAGAGAGAGAGAGAAGGGGGAGGAGCAGGAAGTGTAAACTCCCATACGTGCCTTGACCGGGCAAGCCCAGCGTTTTGAACTGGCGACCTCAGCGTTCCAGGTCGACGCTTGATCCACTGCGCCACCACAGGTCAGGCTCTCACTTGATTTAATTAATTAATTAATTGGTAATTAAATTAAAACAAGGCATCAAGAGCTTATATTATACTAAAAACTGTTTATTGTCTTAAAATCTTTTTTATTATTGTAGTAGGTTAAATAGTGTCTCCCCACCCCCCAAATTCAGGTGTAACTTCACAATGTTACCTTAATTGGCAATAGGGTTTTTGCAGATGTAATTAAGGAATCGATTGAGATGAGATCATACTGGATTAGAGTGGACCTAAGTTAATGAGAATGTCTTCACAAGAGACAGAAAAGAACACACAGAGCCCTGGCCGGTTGGCTCAGCGGTAGAGCGTCGGCCTGGCGTGCGGGGGACCCGGGCTCAATTCCCGGCCAGGGCACATAGGAGAAGCGCCCATTTGCTTCTCCACTCCCACCCCCTCCTTCCTCTCTGTCTCTCTCTTCCCCTCCCGCAGCCAAGACTCCATTGGAGCAAAGATGGCCTGGGCGCTGGGGATGGCTCCTTGGCCTCTGCCCCAGGCGCTAGAGTGGCTCTGGTCGCGGCAGAGCGACACCCCGGAGGGGCAGAGCATTGCGCCCTGGTGGGCAGAGCGTCACCCCTGGTGGGCGTGCCGGGTGGATCCCGGTCGGGCGCATGCGGGAGTCTGTCTGACTGTCTCTCCCCGTTTCTAGCTTCAGAAAAATACAAAAAAAAAAAAGGAACACACAGAGACACACAGAGAGAAGGCCATGTGAAGAGGGAAGCAGAGATTGCAGTGATGTCTCTACAAGCCAAAGAAGGGCAAGGATTGCTGGGAGCTGCCAGGAGCTGGGAGAGAGGCATGGACATATTTCTCAGATCTTCCTGAAGAAACAAACTCTGGTGACACCTTAATGTCAGACTTGCAGCCTCCAGAATTGAGAGAATAATTTTTTTAAGGGACCTAGTTTGTGGTTTTATTTTACTTTTGTTTTTAAGTGTCTTAACATGAAAGCTTACAGTATCAGTTTCAGACCTTTCTTCTTTTCCAATAAAATATTTAATACTATACATTCCCCCATAAGCACTATGTTAGCTGCATCCCACAGATTTTATATATGTTAATTTTTGTTCAGCTGAAGATATTTTCTGATTCCCTCTAAGACTTCTTCTTTGACCCACATATTATTTAACAGTGTGTTAATTTCCACGTACTTGGAAATTTTCCTGTTATTGACTTTTGGTTAATTTCATCACATTTTAAATTCGTTAAGATGTGTTTTATGATACAGGTTATGGTGTATCTTGTGCAGAGAAAGTTCCACGGGTGCTTGGCAAGGAAGTGTATTCTGCTGTTGTTGGGAATCCTATAAATATCAATTAGGTTCAGGTCAAGTGATGTTTGGAGAATTGGAGGAAAAATATGGTAAACTCACAATCTATGATACTTTGAATTCTAGTCTTCTTCAATGTACTGCTAATGTTTACTTTTCAGGGTCCTAAATACCTGTTCCATGCATTCTAGCCAGTTTTTGTAACTATATTCAGTAGGGAACAGGGTAGGATGTACTTTCTTCGTATTACTTGGAATCATAACTTGTTGATAACTTTTGACCCAGTAATCTTTCTCTGGAATAGCTATTCTTAGAAGATAATCCAGAAGAAATATTGTAGGTGTGTTTTCACAATAGCAGTATAAAAATAACTTACATGGTTAAATCACGAGAAAAGTAAATGTGACAATACCATAAAATGTAATTTAGGTCTTCAGAATTTATAAGTATGGTAGCTATATAGAAGTAAGGAAGACTGTTTGGGAAATGATGCTGAGAAAAAAAGTAGCACCTGAACTTGAATTAGCATTGCAATTATTTTTATTATTATTATTTTTAACAAACTATGTATGTGTATGTGAATTAAAGGAACATTTAAAAATGAAAATGGTCCTTAAAATTACGAGTACTTTTTTAAAAAGTCAAATCATTTATTTGGGAATGAAAAGAAATGAATCCTCAATTCCTCTTTTCTCTTCTTGTGGCTGAAATGAACACTGATAGTCGGATGAATAGAAACATACGAGAATCCCTCGCAGACCTTGACCTTTTACAGGAACACAAAGATGTCTGAGTCACACAACTTACAATTACTCCTTTCCAGACAGATCTGCCGATTTTGTTTTCATGGTTGCTACACTCGCGTCTTATCTTCAGGTTTTACGGTAGGAGACACAAGTACTTCTTTAATGTGACCAGAGTCTGTGAGGAACATGTTCGTGCCACAGGCTGCTGCGGGATCCATGGCAGTATAGAGGTTTTCATCTACGAACACGGCCTCCGCATCAGCACAGCTTTGGCCTGTTCTTCCTTTCCTTCCTTCCTCCCTCTCTCTATCCCTCCCATCCTTCGAACTTCTGTAAGATTTTATCTGAGCCAAAATTGATACTAGTTGCCAGGAAGCAAGACCTCAAATGCTTCTTTCTGTCTTGTTCTTTAAAAACCTGCTTGCTGCTGCATGGGACCATTTAACTCACTGCAGGTTCTGCACACTTCCTTTTTCATGACAAATAGCTCTAAGTGCTCAGGGAGACCGAGAGTGGTCCACTTGGCCGAAGATCTCATTATTTGTGGGTGATCACAGATGAATGCGGGGTTGCTGCAGCTCACATTCGGGAACTCTCTGACAAGATTAGCAAAGAGTCTGGCTGTGGTCTGAGGTGAAGGACATAGATAGCCTTTGCCACAGATTTGGCAAGAATTAAAGACATCTTTTTTGAGTTCTGAAGAGATTAGATTTTGACAGCTTCTGGCATGCTAGTCTGTCCCAGGGCTTGCTCAAGTTATTCACCATGCTGACTCTCTGGAAGGGGTGAAGTCAGTCTCATGGTTTGGTCTTCTGGGCCATCGAGATCATTGGTCATCTTGTCTGTAACATGCTTTATCATCCCTGAGATAATCTCCATTATTTCATGAGGTCATAATAATGTGCAGAGGCTACCTAAAACTTGCAGGCAACGAATTAAAGTCAAATCATCTGGAACTGGCATCCAATTTCACAAACCTGGTCAATGCCACTCACCAGCAGCATCTTACGGTAGAGTTCTGGAGCCATTCTGATATGTAAGCTCATGTCAGCTATTGTGATGGGTGACGAAAAACTTGGCTACAGCTCTACTTGAGATGACATTCATCCTAATAATTTCAATGTCTAGGAACCCCAGCTTACCCAGAAAACTTCTTATATACGTGATGCTGTCAGTGTGGATAATAAATTTCTTCTTCACAAAGTCATTCAGGTTCAAACTCAAGTATCTCTGATGATATTGTGTTTCTTTGTCTTTGAAGCCAAAGTAAGGATGAGGGGACATGTGAGGAGGTAGGCAGTAGTGTATCTCTTAGTGAAGAGCCATGCTCAGTAAACCTTTCTTGGTTTTCCCAGGATTCTCCTGAACTCCAATTATGTCTCCCTGAGGCAGTCTGTTATTGATATGAATAAATTTTTCTTCTGATTTGAATTTCTTTGACTTGGCCATGACTTGCCACTTGACCTGTCCTTGAACGGCACAGAAGATGAACTTCCCCCAGAAGCTCTTCTGGTGTGGATCCTACCTGCCGCCTTCAGGGTGATATTGGTCAGGTGGTCTCCAGGTGCAGCGAGTGAGCAGGTCTTCGTGGAATCCGTGGAGTGCGGGTCTCCCCAGACCCCGGCGTCTGATGGATGCTCCCCTGTAGTCCTGTGGCAGTGGTATGGCGATGGTGGCAGTAGCCTAGCCCAGCTGCCTATCCTGGAGCTCCTGCTCAGCCTCCTTCTCGGCTACTGTCTTTGCCGCTTTCAGGCATCAGTTCATTCTTGCTGTTTCACTCACTGCCACCCATTGTCATCTCACCTCCTCGTGGTGGCCATCTTTCCCAAGGGCCCTACCAATGGTGGGATTCAGCTGGTTCACACCAGGTTGGCAGAACCAATACCTAATTTTTTGTTGAGTTCAGTGAATTGGTTGTTAAAATGGCACTTGTAATCAGAATTCTTTCTAAGGTGGGCAACTGGGCAGCTACCCAATGTGGAAATCACACATTTACATTCCCTATTCTTTTTAAACATTCATCTGTGCAACAGGGTATTCTAAGTGCCTGTAGTAATGTCCATTCCGTCCATAGGTGAAAAAAATTTGATGGAACTATGCTTGTAATATTCATTAATTCATTTCATAAAACTCATTATACCTTTGGTGAAATACTACATTTTAACTCCTTCGTGTTTGTTACTTCACTAAACAAACATATAACATTAAGAGAAAAGGTGTCAAACAACCAGGGGTGTTGTTTTTTTTCCTCAGGTATTACTTAATATTTTTCATTCTTATCCCCTAACCCACCAGGTGGGTTTTGTTTGTTTGTTTTCTCAGGTATTATTTAATATTTTTTTCATTAAAATTTTAAAACTCTTTCTTATAACATAATCTAGTTTTGTGTACCTCTTTTATTGTTCTTATTTAGGTATTAAATGCATGAAATAATAAACTACATTTCAGTATATATTTTTTATACTTAAAATAGTCATTAGGGCAGAGAACCGGTTGTTAAATTATTTGAATCCCACCACTGGGCCCTACCCAAGGCGGGGGAGGCTCCTTAGTGACTTCACAGAAGGCAACGAGACCCCGCCTGTTCCAGGGGTGAGGAGGAGGGCACATACGGAGCTGCTGCCTTTGGAGACGCACTCATATGCCGGTCACTCTTTAGGATGCAACCTGGGTGCCCGATGTCAAATATAACTGTGGTCATGGATTTGGGCAAAGACCCAATGGGTTTCATGTCTCTGTGTGTGTGGCCCAACCCAAGGAGGTGTGGCTTAGGGCGTGAATAATTTTTAAATACACTTGTTATATTTTAGAATTGATTTAACAATACCGTCAGAATTTCTTATAACTCTTGTAACCAATTTCAGGCCATAACTTCCTCTCAGTTTCCCACCCACGAAACACGTTAATGTGCCTCACCTGGTGGGTTAGGGGACAAGAATGAATGCCACTGAAACTGGTAGAAGGAGAGAGTGGCCACACTCCCTATACAGGGCGTCCTTGGGTTACGACACAGTTCTGTTCCTACGACAGTGACGTAACCCCAATTTTGGTGTAAGTCAAAACACACCCTATCCTCAGTCACTTACCTATCCTAACACAGTTGTAAAATTATAATCTAAAACGTAAAGACACAACTAAGCCACAGAAAAAGGAAAAGGACATAAATATATTGTATTGTACACTATATTGTAGTAACAGTCCAAGATGGTGTAGGTGAGTGTACTAGGGGACGCCAACTTCCTTCCTCACTCATACTCTGCATTACTGCGTATTCTTCCGCCACGCACAATCAAGCTAGTTTGCCCATATAGTCCGTAAGTATGATGCTAACAGTGTAAGCTGGAACACTCATGTCTCAATTTTTAAAAGTTTTTATGGGAGTCAGCGTCATGAACTTGAAACGTTGTATGTCGAGACTGTCATAACTGGAGGACCCCTTGTCCCAGAAAGTTCTTACTGGGCTGTTCTCTTCTGTCAGAGGCCACAGCACAGAAAGACATGTAATGGGATCCCAACATGGACTACAATAACAGCCTCCACCAGGGGCAACCAGTGCCAGACAGCATCCCCATTTGGGCCGAACACAGTCCACAACTGATCTCCCCGTCTCATCGACCCTTACCGTCTTCTCGATGTTCTCAAAGACTTCTCGGGCTTCTTCGTAGGAACAAGTCTCTTCCCAACACTCTCTTTCAAGGTTTCCTTTCTTCATCTCTTCTAAAAATGTATTCGCCCTCCGGGCCCTCTCCAGGACAGTGTTGGCGCGTTCCCGGTTAATAAACACTGGAAGACAGGGAAGGACCCCAAGTGCCTTACAAAATTACCTGCTGTCCCCTCAGCCTGTAGTGTCTTGTCACCTCCATGCTGCAAAAGGCTGAAGAGTCCCTCCTCAGGCAGTAAGGCTGGGAAGGAAATGCCCATCTCCCTTATGAGTCTTCCTTGTGTGACAGTATAAGACATCTGTTCTAGATACTGCACACCCTTCTCTGGAGAAGTAAACACATCTCATCCAATCAACTTACTATCCTTCCTGCACATTCACACCCAGCTTTAGGGTGGTCATTTCAAACCCTTCTTTTTAGCTCTCCTATCTCAGAGTGGTTCCAGGACACTGTCACCCCGCCACACGCACGCACACACACACACACACACACACAGGCAATTTCACTCTGTGTGTTGGCCCAGGCTGTACCCCTCCACTCCTACCTCCACTCTGAACCTCTCCCATCCTTCAAGATCTCAGCTCTGAGTTAAGTGGGAAATTGTGATATTGTTTTGATCACAATCAACAGGTAAAGGTATGATTTATATGAAGTCCCAGGTTTCATGTACACACAATTATAACAGAAGTTTTAAGAAATAGTACTTACAACTATTTTCTATAAAATAGTACTTACTACAAAATTTTCTACTTGACTCTGTTCTATTTCATTTTAAAAAAAAACCCTATTGACTTGATTTTATGACTCACAAATGAGTTCATGACCTTCCAATTTAAACGTCTCGGGTCAGAGGATCTCTGGATGCTCCCAATGGTGTCTGTCTACAGCTGAGTCGTCCCCACCTCTCTGCCTGAGCCTTATTTGTCTCTCATTCATCCATTTCTTTTCTTCTTTCCATGGCAAAGAGAATGCCCTCAGATTCTTTCTTTCACCTTCTGTACTTCTCTCTCTATTTTTCCCCGTGGAAGAATTAAGAGTCTCACCATAATTAAGATCCTTCAAGTTGATACTTCTAGCCCCAACTTCCATCCTAGCTTTATGTTTTCAACTTTCTCATTATGACGATGTCTTGCCTCCTCTCAGAGCTCCAAACTAAAACTGAAAAAAACAGTACTACAGACTGAAGGTTTGAGTTTCAAATACATCATGGTCACCTACTACTTAGTATTGGCAAATGGAAATTACAATACATACTTACCTCATAGGGTCGTTTTAAAGAATGTGTGCGACTCCTAGTGTTCAGTTTGGTGCACATTAGGTGCTCAAGGAAAGTTAGCTTCACTCCTACCTCAAAGTACTTGCCCTTTCAAATTCCTCTTTTGTGTGTGTGTGTGTGTGTGTGTGTGTGTGTGTGTGTGTGTGACATCAACATTATCCCAACAGTATCAGGTTCAAACTTGCTATTGGTGTGCCCCCCCCACTACTCCGACTACCTGCTCCAATACCGAGCACTTGCTTTGAAATAAAACCCAGACAGTGGTTTCTCCCCCCTATCCTTTCCCTACGTCGGTTTCTTCCCTGTTCTGTTGTTCTCTTTCATGTTTCCACTTTCCACCGTTTTCTCACGTCCCACGCACCTGAGTCCTTTCTGCCTGCTTCTCAGGGCTCTGTCCTTGCACCTGATTAGGGTACAGGCAACCCACTCCCACCCGGAGTGATACCATTTCTGCTCTTTCCTCTGACTCTGCTCTGCTCCTTCCCTTCCTAAGGCTTTTCTCTTTGGACAGACCCTGGGGTCCTGGGAGGTCCAGAGACCCCTATCTGTCCAGCCTCGGACTGGGCAGCTCCTTCCCCTGGCTGAGCCGACCTGGAGATGGCCACATTGGCTTCTCCTCCATCCCCCTTTCTGCCATGGAAACTCCTCTCTGTCTGCGGCTCCCCCGCCCTCTCTCCCCACCTTACTTTGGCAGAGAAAGAGGACTTCGCTGTTTCCGCCTGCCATCTCTCTCTTCACTCCCTCTCTTTCTTCATCTCCTTCCCTCTCTGTTTTCTGGCTCTCTTTCTTCAGTCTTTTTCTGTGTCTCTGTCTTGGTTTCTGTCTGTCTGTCTGTCTCTGTCTCTGTCCATGCATTTCTATCGCTCTTTGTGACCTCTGACCTGGTGTCTGACTCTCCACCCATGAGGAGGCACACAAAGCCCCAAGCTACCTTAGCTGAGACCCAAGCCCAGCGGTCTCATGTCAGCCCCTGCCAGGGGACGGGCACCCACTGTCCATACTGCGGAGGCTCTAGGACACCTGTCCCCACCCTCTCTCCTCCCTGAGGCCACCTCTGCAGTCTGCAGGCTGAGGAGCGCTTACCACTTCCCCCTGGAAGCAGGAAGCTGGCCAGTGAGGCACTGAGCAGGATGAGACATAGCAGGCCCGCCATGGTGTGGCCTAAGACACGTCTCTGTCCCCACTGTGACAGGCCTCCGGGGCAAGGTTCACTCACCCTGGCTGGGGGGGTGGATGATTGTCCTTCTGCTTATCGCAGCCTTCTGATTGGAGCCTGGGCCAGTTGGGGGTGAAGGGCAGGGGCAGGTGAGCATGCTGGGGGCACTGTCACCTGGTCTGTGTAGCCCTGGGGAGATCCCAGCGGAACCTCGGCCATAACCGTATGCTTCAGGCCATAGGAACTTTTTGTTCTAAGAAAGCAAAAATGTCATTTTATAGTTTTCAGACATTTATGTGTGGCTCTCATTTCATCCTTTCAATCAGATGAAAGCTAAGTACCATTTCCCTGAACTTTTCTGCAGAACAGAAAGCTGAACCTTACAGAGAGTTGAAGCGCCTCGGGTTCCTGTGGGGTGCGAACCCAGGAGTTTCCACCCGAGTGTCTTACTCTTCCCTCGGGTTTGAACCAGTCCTCCTGCTCACAGGCCTCTCTCTCCAGGTGGTGTCAGGCGGGGCCTCACGAAGGGCCTCTAGCCTCTAGCACAGAGGATCCTGGCGCCTGCACTTGACCTGCTGTGTGTCAAGCTTGTAACCCCACCCCCAAAATTCAGGGGACCTGGGAGGCGGAGCTCGCTTGACCCTTCGTGCAGCACCGCTCCTTGTGCACGGGCTCCTACAGGTGCTTCTGGGAGGACCCACCCTACCTGGCATGCTGGAGGGATGTGTTCTGCCGGAACCCCCAGATGATCTGTCGACCTCAGGACAAGGAGGCTCGAAGTCAGGAGACACTCTGCCAGAAGGAGCTCCTCAGCATGCTTCTCAGCCTCACAGATAAGCCAGGAAGTCCACAGAGTCTTTTTTTTTTTTTTATTTTCTGTGTGTGACAGACACAGAGAGAGGGACAGACAGGGACAGACAGGCAGGAAGGGAGAGAGATGAGAAGCATCAATTCTTCGTTGCGGCTCCTTAGTCTCCTTAGTTGTTCATTGATTGCTTTCTCATATGTGCCTTGACCAGGGGGTTGCAGTAGAGCGAGTGACCCCTTGCTCAAGCCAGTGACCTTGGGCTTCAAGCCAGTGACCTTGGGCTTCAAGCCAGCGACCTTTGGGCTTAAACCAGAGACCATGGGGTCATGTCTATGATCCCACACTCAAGCCAGCAACCCCACGCTTAAGCCAGATAAGCCTGCGCTCAAGCTGACGACCTTGAGGTTTTGAACCTGGGTCCTCTGCGTCCCAGTTCGACGCTCTATCCACTGGGCCATCGCCTGGTCAGGCCACACAGCTTCTCTTTTTTTTGGACATTTCTTTTTTTTTTTTATTGAGGCAGAGAGTCAGAGAGAGGGATAGATAGGGACAGACAGACAGGAATGGAGAGAAATGAGAAGCATCAATTATCAGTTTTTCGTTGCAACACCTTAGTTGTTCATTGATTGCTTTCTCATATGTGCCTTGACCGTGGGCCTTCAGCAGACTGAGTAACCCCTTGCTCAAGCCAGCGACCTTGGGTCCAAGCTGGTAAGCTTTTGCTCAAACCAAATGAGCCCATGCTCAAGCTGACGACCTTGAGGTTTTGAACCTGGGTCCTCTGCGTCCCAGTCCGATGCTCTATCCACTGCGCCACCGCCTGGTCAGGCCACACAGCTTCTCTTAACAACAATTTGCCTCACATACTCTACTAGGGGTGAGGGTGGGGCGGGGAGAATGGGCCGCGAGTCAGAGGCCTTACAGCGTGGTCCACTTCTCACTGAGGCAGAGCTCAGTACAGGTCATCAGGCTGAGAACTCAGAGGGGGGCGTGGTGCTTGAAGACCAGGACTGAAGGCGGCTTCACCAGCCAGCTCCTCCCTAAGGCTCCCCCTTGCTACTTACTCCCCTCATGCAGGGCCAGGAAGTGTGGGCCGTACCATCTCCAGGGAATATGAGAGTCTTGTTTGTTGACTCTCATCTCGGGGAGGTCCCAGAACTCAGTGTGGTGTCTCTTTGCAAGAAAGGACAGGTGTCAGAGAAGGGCGAGTCACCTCAGGTCAGTGGAAGCAGCCTGCCACCTTATAGGCACACTGGGGGGGGGGAGGGGAGGTGTACGTGCTAGGTAGTGGGTACATAGCAGGTACCAGGCTCACTCCCAGCACAGAAACCTCAGCAGGG
Source organism: Saccopteryx leptura (assembly GCF_036850995.1). Classification (NCBI taxonomy): domain Eukaryota; kingdom Metazoa; phylum Chordata; class Mammalia; order Chiroptera; family Emballonuridae; genus Saccopteryx; species Saccopteryx leptura. Next base: position 36,395,941 of record NC_089506.1, read on the forward strand.
CATCAAGCGAGGGGACACAGCCTGAGCTCCTGGGCTGACCAGGGTCTCTGCAGCCCGACGCCTGGCTCTGGAGGAAAAGGCCTAAGAATCGGCCAGCAAGGCGAGTGCTAAGCTGAGAGACAGAAACAGACAGGAAAACACCGCTCTCCGTTCCACAGTACCCATCACTCACAATGCATCCCAAGGCCCACGGTCACTTAGACATAAGTCCCATTATCTGGCTTGTTAGTTGTTCTGTCTCCTGCACCTAGAGGGACATCTGGCACACAGTAGATGCTCAATAAACACCAAGAGACAGAGTGAATCAGTTCGGTTCTGAAACATAGCTGTTCTGTGTGCTGAGGCCAGGCTGGCCTTTTGCAGGGTGGTCTCTGTGACATGCAGAGCCTGGTCCTCAGGGACAACCTGCGGTTGGTGCCTTGGGCCTGTTTCACCTGGTCAATTTGGGTTGCAATGTTGTTTCTGGACAAATTCAGCATGTGGTGGGGTGACTGGATTCTGTGTGAGGCCCTCCTTGTCCCCAGGGCCTGGTGGGCAAGAAATGATCTCAGCGCCACTCACAGAAAGATGGTGATGATCTATAATGGTTGGCATATCTGCACGTCAAGTGTGAGCCTTCAGGGGTGGTCCCCATGTTGCTGGGCACCCCTGCTCACAGCAGCTCTGTGAGATGAAAGCCTGTATCATCCACTGACGACCGGGGAAACCAAGGCAGAGCCAGTGACCCCCCAGGGCCCTATCTGGGGCTGGGCGGCTCCTGGCCTGGTCACTTCAACCCCACTTCCTTCCTTTCCTTCCCAGCAAGAGGGTCCAGATAGCTTTCATTTCCAGGAAGAAACAAGAGGCTGGGCTTAAGGTTTCTGGAGATTTCTTGCATTTTGGTTGCAGAGTTTCCCCAAAGTGTCTGTAGCCTGGACCGTTGAGCTGGGGGACATCTGCCTGTTTGCAAATCAGCTTAACTGTCTGTGAAGACATGATCGAGTTCTCCCAGACGCCTCGTTCCACGTGCACGGGTTTCATTCTCATGACAAAGATTGAGGTGAGCTCCCATTTTATTTTATTTATTTTCTTTTTAAAATTGATGTTAGAGAGAGAAGAGAAAGAGAGAGAGAGAGAGAGAGAGAGAGAGAGACATCAGTCTCTTCCTGCATGTGTCCTGACCGGGGATCAAACAGCAACCTCTGCACCAGAGGACAATGCTTTAACTGACCGAGCCATCAGGCCAGGGCAGGGGCTTCCATTTTATGGATGAGAAAACAAGGCACAGAGAGGGTAAGTGGCTTGGCCAAGAGTTACAGGCAGAGCCAGACTGACTCCGGGAGGTCAGGCCCTTTGTCAGGTCTCTGGAAATGCTTGTCCAACCTCTTGGTGAGATCTTTAAAAAATACAGCTTGACCAGGACAGCAAAACTTTTCTGTGAAGGCCCAGATTATGCATTAGGCCTGTGGTCAGATGGCCTCTTTGGTCTGTGTCCCAACTACTCAACACTGTGGTTTTAAGCAGCCATGGATGATAGGTAAAGAATGGGTGTGTCCCAATGAAACCTTAGTTACAAAAACAGGTGGGGTAGACTCAGCCTTAGCCGTGGCTTACGGACCCTGGTCTACTCCAAGTGAAGCATGGCTTGACTGTGTAACAGAGCGAGGCCTGGTGCCCTGACTTGCACATGCTGGATGCCGTTGGTGTTCCAGGCATGGGACAGGCCAGTCACCATCCTCCAGTCATGTCTTGAAAAAGGGGTATGCACACTGGGTTTGCTCCACCCACATTCACCAAGCTCAAGTGGGGCCCACTTGAACTTTATTTGTTTCATTCTTCCCTACGTGAGACCTATGTGACCCTCAGCTTAGTGTGTCCATAATCACCTGAGGGACCTGATAAAAATGTAGCTCATCAGGTCCTACCGCCCTCGGATCCCACTGATCTGGGCAAGATGGGGGGAATGTGCATTTTGTGGAGTGTCCCTGGTGGTTCTCAGGCAGGTGGTCCCAGGGACCGTCTTTGAGGACTGTCACTGACTACGACCTTGGCAGGAAGAGAACACCCAGTTCTATAGGGTCTGGGGAACGACAGCTTCCAAAATTCATCAGAGAGCTCTTAGTTTTAAAAACCAGCCTCTGTGTAAAAAGGTTCATTTCTGTGACGTGACCGACAGCTTGATAATAAGCGGTCTCAATGGAGTGAATACAGACAATACAGGAACAGCAGGCTGCCAGAAAGAAACGCACTGAGGGGACTCCGTCGTTTGTCACTCATGGGGAGAACAAAGACAAACGGTGTGTGGGACATTGTATGTAGCTTATTTTATGGTAAAAGAGACAGATACAGAACAAATCTGAAAGGCTATCTATCTACCGAAGTGAATGGATGATGCCTTCAATTTATTTGGCACAAAGATGGAATGCTTGTATAAGAGAGAGAAAAATGAAAGTTAACAGACAGCCCTCAGAAAGTAGCACACGTCACTAGGGGAGCACGTGTCACACCTCTGCCGCGTCCGCAGGGAGGTGGAGCAGGGGCAGGAGCGGGCAGGAGAGGAGCAGGCCACTTCCCGTGTCTGCCACGGCGGGCCTCCCTGCCTCTCTCCCCACAGCCCTGTGTTGCTCATCTTTCTGTCCCCTCCATCTGTCTCCGTGAACCTCTGAGTCTCTTTCTCTTCCCATCTCCTTAGGACCTCTCCCCTCAGTTTCTGTCTCTCCGTCTCTCTCGCCCCCTCTCGACTTCTCCCCTCTCCTGTTGGTCTTTCTCTAGGCTTGCCTTCACCTTTCCTTCATCTCTGTCTTTCCTTATCCCTCATTCTCTCTACTTTCCTTCCTTGGTCTCTTTCTCCTTTCCTCACTCTACTGTTCCTTCTCTGTCTCTCAGCCTCCGTGTCTCTATTCCTCCCTCTCCTTATCTTCACCCCCAAAAAGAGCAGAAGAACTTACCAGACTGGAAGCCAGGGCAAGCCAAGCAACAGCAGCTTTATTTCACAGGAGCAGGGTTCACGGGGCTGACACTGAGGGGCTAGGGGAACGGGGCTCGGAAGAGCCCTCCTGGGTGTGCTTTCGAGCTCATGTGCCTGTGAAGCCACTCGGTGTACCGGGAGACCCTGGTGTACACCCCGAAGTTGCCCTCGGCTGCACAGCCCACCCCCCAGCTGACGACGCCTGTCAGATACCACGTGCCCTGGAACTTGGTGGCGTGGGGGCCCCCGCTGTCCCCCTGGCAGGCGTCCTTGCCCCCGTCGAGGTAGCCGGCGCAGAACATGTACTCCGTGACCTCCGGGGAGTTCTGTTTCTTTTTCGACTGCTCCAGGCAGTCCTGGGTCATCAGCCGGGGCACATCAATGGCCATGAGCTCGAGGGCCATGGCGCCCCTGTCGAGGAGCTGGCCCCAGCCGCTGACCGACGAGAATCGAATGAAGGCCAGCGTCCTCTCGGAGAAGGTCTTCTCAGGCAGGCAGATGGGCACTGCGTAGTCGGTGAAGGCCACGGGCCTGCTCAGGCGGAGCAGGGCAATGTCGTGGTTCGTCTTGCCTTTGACGTATTTGCTGGGGACAATGACCTGAGTGATCTGCCGCTCCTGCTCATCGCCGTCCTCCTCACTCAGGTCGTGCTCACCTATGCGGAGACCAGTGCCACTTATGCCCCTTGCTCTGCAGCCGTGGGGGACAGCCCTTCCCAAGCCTCGAGAAGGTTGGAGCTTCCTTTGGGGCAGGAGGGGCCCTGTGCCCAGCCCCAAGCTAGCCTCCGTGCAGAACATGAGTTGGGGGTGAATCGGGAACTTGGGGTGTTGAAGGCATTGAGGAGGGGTTCTGGGCCTGACTGCTGTGGGTAGGTGGGCAGTACTGTCCGATTTGCTTATTGCCTTCCAGATAGTGCCTGGCTCTCCCTGGGGTCCTTGTCATTCCATAAATCAGCTAAGCAGAGCCCTTCCCATGATGGCCCATGGAGCCCTGGGTATCTACATCCCACTCAGGGCTCTTGGCCCCAGTAAGATAGGTGGGTACAGCCTAACCTGTCGTGACACAGTGGATAGAACGTCAGACCTCAGGTTTGAACCTTGAGGTCTCTGGTTTGAGCACAGGCTCATCTGGCTTGAGTGTGGGGTCGCTGGCTTGAGCATGGGATCATAGACATAATCCCATGGTCACTGGATTGAGCCCAAAGGTCACTGGCTTGAAGCCCAAGATTGCTGGCTTGAGCCCAAGGTCTCTGGCTTGAGCAAGGGGTCACTTGCTCTGCTGCAGCCCCTCAGTCAAGGCACATAGGAGAAACAATCAATGAGCAACTGAAGTGCTGCATTTATGAGTTGATACTGCTCATCAACTACTCCCTTCCTGTCTGTCTCTCTCACTGAAAAAAAAAAAAAAAAGAGATGTGTGTACAGTGTCACCCCCCATGTCTTTACTTGGGGTGGGAAAGAGCCTGAGAAGATGGTGGCCAGTGGCTCCCTGAGGGCATTAGGGTCTGTCTGGATGCTGCCCACTTATCTTTTCAATGAAGACCATCGGGGTGCGGAAGTTGAAGGTTTGATGCCCCAAATCTTAGCCCTGAGTCGGTATCACTCAAGAACCGATCTCTCATCGGAAGGAGGTAAGAACACAGCCTACCCACGACTGCCGTCAGGTTCTTCAGGCTCCAAGTCTTGATTCTGTCGAAACAGTGGGCTGCGGAGACCACCCAGGTGGCGTCGATCAGGGTGCCCCCACACAGCATGTTCCTGTTCAGCTTCAGTGCAACCTGACAGGGGTACAGCAGATGCTGGAAAGTCACAGTGCTGCCCTTGGGGTCCCCTTCCTGGAGACTCGCCTTTCCCCCTGCACCTTCAGGGATGGGCTGCATTGATAGGAAGGATTCGGAAGTCCTGTGGGGGCTCCCTAAAGCCTTTTCTGGGAAAAACTGTTCCAATTTCTCTCTAGCAGGCTGTTTCCCCATCTAGCTGAGGGAAGGGAAAGCTCAGGGACACTAGCCTGGCAAAGGAAAAGTTGGTTGTTTTCCTCCGTGCACCTCCCAGGTCTGTCTTCCAAGCTTGACCCAACATGCCTGATTTGCAAAGATCAAACGCTCTCAGAGCGCCCGAGGTGTAAACGAGGTAACAGGGCAGCTCCCACACAGTTCTGGCACTCGGTGGACCCTCAGTAAATGCTCCCTTTCCTCCTTTCCTTCCTAAAAGCACAGAGCGTCCTTGAATGAAGCTGGGGTGGAGACATTTTCCTTACCGGGGATTCTCCCGTGATGGTTGGGAAAAGAGCCGGAGTCTCTGGCCAGGCCGGCCTGCGGACAGTGAGGAATTGCAAGGCCAGAGGAGGCCCGGCCGAGGGTGAGGCAGACCCACCAGCGAACAGTCCCGGTCCGGTTGTCAACAGTCACCACGTGTTGTGGTGAAGTCAGACCAACCAGGGAGGGAAGACACTGGAAATGGGGTCCGCCAATCTGAAGCCTCGTGTCCCATGTCTGGACAGCAGGACTAAGGTGCCAGGGAGGGGCCTGTCTCCTCCAAACTGGCAACTACTTGCTCCCACGGTAAGATGCTCCCACGGTGGGCAAAAAGAGCTACGTTCATGCTCAGGGCCACAGTCTCTGCCGGTTGAAGACCCCTGGCAATCTAACCCTGCCCTGGCTGACAGGGAGCTGCAGCTGCAGCAGCTACAAGAGGCTCCTGGGTGGCTGTGATGTGGGTCTCCCAGGCCCGACTCTCAGCTCTGACGTGAGCAAGGCACTGAATCTTACTGGGCTTCAGTTTCCTCCCCTATATGGGGTCAGAGGTGCACCTACCTCTCAGGTGGATTGTGGGGTGAAGTGGCATTGAGCAGTGAGGTCTTGGTGGGGCTGGGCACAGGGAGTGCGTGCAGGGGACCCGTGCCTGCGGCAGTCACTCCGGCAAGCCCACGGAGTGCTCCCGCTGTAGATGCACGAAACCCCCTTCCACCAGCTCTGCCTCTGCCTCAGAGAGGCTTTGCCACTGATTACAGGGCAAAGCCTCTGGTGAGCACACCAGTTCTATTTGGATGTGTCTAACCCAGATTATTCCTCTGAACCAAAAACCAGGGTTCTGCGAAGCTGAGGAGCAAGCCCAGAGCTGCAAAGACCCCACCCAGGCCCCAAGTGCGGTGGGAGGTGGGGTGGAGCAGGGGGAGACCAGGTGGGTGCAGGGCTGCCAGCTCCACAAGAAAGGCAGCTTCTTCCGAGGCTGGTCTGGAAGGGCCAGGCCGCTGTGGAATGAGGATTGGAGCTTCCTGATTCCGAAGGCAGGCCGGGAATGACTGGTGGTTCTCCCATTTCGTTTGTAAGGTTCATACACATTTAACTTTATTTCTAAAAATTCCTGGCTGTTTAAGTTGGGGTGCCCCAGACTGAAAGGCTAAGGAGGAGTCCCTGATTCGGGCTCAGACCCGAGTTTTCAGGTCTCAGAGTGGCAGCTCTTCTCACACTAGAGTGTGCACATATCCATTCCTGGGCTCTTGTGAAAAGCAGGTGCTGACCCAGCGGGCCTGGGTCCTGAAACTCTGCATTTCCAAGTGGGACCAGGCTCACAGGCAGCCTTGCAGAGAGATGCCCTGGGGGGTCCATGGCCCAGAGACCTGACTACATGCAGGGGGCAGCCTCCCAGCCTGAGGGAGGACTTTGTTACAGATCAAAAATCATAGTGTAGGCCCTGGCCGGTTGGCTCAGTGGTAGAGCGTCGGCCTGGCGTGCAGGAGTCCCAAGTTCGATTCCCAGCCAGGGCACACAGGAGAAGCGCCCATCTGCTTCTCCACCCCTCCCCCTCTCCTTCCTCTCTGTCTCTCTCTTCCCCTCCCGCAGCCAAGGCTCCACTGGAGCAAAGTTGGCCCGGGCGCTGAGGATGGCTCTGTGGCCTCTGCCTCAGGCGCTGGAATGGCTCTGATTGCGGCAGAGCGACGCCCCAAGATGGGCAGAGCACCGCCCTCTAGTGGGCATGCCGGGTGGATCCTGGTCGGGCGCATGCGGGAGTCTGTCTGACTGCCTCCCTGTTTCCAGCTTCGGAAAAATACAAAAGAAAAAAAAAAATCATAGTGTATGATCTTACTTATATGAGGAATATAAGAAAACAAGAATTAATAAACAAACAAACACCCCCCCCCCCCAGATATAGATCACAAGCAGATGGTTTCCAAAGGAGTAGGGGTAGGGGTTGGGGGATGGTAATTTAAATAAATAAATAAATAACCAAACAAATAAATAAATAAAACGTAATATCTGGCATACAAAAAAAACCCAAACACCCCCAAATATCTTCAGCTTCCAGAGGCAGATATTAGGTGGAGCTTTGAAGGTGAGAGAGCTGAGTTCAAATCCTGCCCCTGCTATGTATTGGCTGTGTGGCCTCGTTTCCTCACCCTCATCTGATAAGCAGTGTGAGGAGTAGAGTTGGCGACAGAGGTGCTGCCAGGGGCGCCAACGTCTGAGCTGAACGGAGGCTGCTGTCAACAGCTGGACTTCAGAGTGAAGGGACCCACTGAAGCACCACTGTGAGCGGGGGTGACTTGGGGTCTGGGGTCTGTATGACTCCTGAGGCCGTTAGTGACCACAGGGCCCTGAGCCTTACCTGCCAGGGACACTCCCCTTTGGGGCACACCTTGCCCCCCACGATTCGGCCTTGGGGTTGGCTGTTATTTCTTTTTTCCAGAACAGGTATTTTTCCACATGGATATTCAACTGTGCAAAACAAAAGTCAACAAGATGGGGGGGTATGAGGGGTGACCCTGCCGGTGAGGACAGGGCGCGGGTCCCTGCAGGCAGTGGCCCGCCTTGGGTCCGGCCTGGGTACGGGGAGGCCCTGGGGGGGGCTGCTGGGGGAGCAGACGGAGCAGGGCTGGTTTTGCAGGAAGAAAGGGCCCAACATTTTGAAACTTGGTTCTGTTAATTTTTCTGGGGAACAATGAAGGGCTGCGGGAATTTCCTGAACAACGAATGAGACTCTGCTAACGGCACCCCGCCAGCCGACCTCTGGACTGCCGTTTTGCCCCCACACTTAGTTTTCTGCTCCAATAAACTCCTGAGGCCAGGAAAGAAATTGGTCAGAGGTGGCAGCTGAATTTCAGGTTGCATTGACCATGCTGGGCACATTTACCTCTGAAGAGACACAAGGCTTGGGGTGTCCCAGATTTTGGCTTTTTTTTTTTTTTTTTTTCATTTTTCTGAAGCTGGAAACAGGGAGAGACAGTCAGACAGACTCCCGCATGCGCCCGACCGGGATCCACCCGGCACGCCCACCAGGGGCGACGCTCTGCCCACCAGGGGGCGATGCTCTGCCCATCCTGGGCATCGCCATGTTGCGACCAGAGCCACTCTAGCGCCTGAGGCAGAGGCCAAGGAGCCATCCCCAGCGCCCGGGCCATCTTTGCTCCAATGGAGCCTTGGCTGCGGGAGGGGAAGAGAGAGACAGAGAGGAAAGCGTGGCGGAGGGGTGGAGAAGCAAATGGGCGCTTCTCCTGTGTGCCCTGGCCGGGAATTGAACCCGGGTCCTCCGCACGCTAGGCCGACGCTCTACCGCTGAGCCAACCGGCCAGGGCTGGTGTCCCAGATTTTGGAATTGCAGCCCCAATTAGTTTGAGGTTGGTTTGGAGAAATTTTCCTTTTTCCTAGAAGTGCTTGGTTTTAAAACAGATTTGGAAGCCAGAATTATGCTTTAGTCAGTAGTCACACTTGGGTGTGACAGTGCAAGTCCCTGGCACAGGGACTGGAAGTGGGGCTGGGCGAACGTTGTTCTGCTTCTCTGAGCCCGCCTAAGATGGGCGGGGGGGGGGGGGTCAAGGCCCCTCCAAGCAGCTGCTCCCAGGGCTCCGTCCCGTCCCCTGTTACCCTGGCCACCTCAGCCCTCAGTTTCCTTTCTGCCTCTGAGCATGCAGTGGTCAGCATGTAGTAGATGCTCAGTTAATGGTATGTCACCCCTTCTCCTCTTATAGCAGAGAAGAGAACTTGATGCAGGACGGGAATTGGTGACTGCACATCTGAAAGTGAAATAACACATAGCCCTTGGGACAGACCCCCGAGGGCCTGTTACCTGTGGGCGCGCAGGACGAGGGCCTGTTACCTGTGGGCGCGCAGGACGCCTCGTCGGTCTGCAGTGTGTACCCCCCGTGACACCAGCAGGATCCCCGAGGGCCTGTTACCCGTGGGTGCGCAGGACGAGGGCCTGTTACCTGTGGGCGCGCAGGACGCCTCGTCGGTCTGCAGTGTGTACCCCCCGTGACACCAGCAGGATCCCCGAAGGCCTGTTACCTGTGGGCGCGCAGGACGCCTCGTCGGTCTGGAGCGCGTACCCCTCGTGACACCAGCAGGAGCGCCTGGCCTCCGCGTGGTTGCGGCAGTACTGCTCGCAGCCCCCGTTCTCGTTCTCACAGATCAGCTGGCTGTTCTTGTCTGAGCACAGAGGGGAGACAGCCTGAGTGGCCAGGGAAAGCCAGCCCCGGTGGCCACCCCTCCTTGGGCCGAGGCAGCATTCTGCGTGAAGGTGGTGCTCAGCTGCTCACTACAGAGACTGAGCTGGCACTCTGCAGATTGATCCAGAAAGGTGGGACCTGCTGTTTGAGTGCTCCCCACTTCTGAGCAGCTTAACCAGTGGAGACACAAGGTCAGCATGCAATGGTCTCCATACGGTCCCTCTTCCCGGGAGCTGATGGGGGGCTGAGGAGGACCAGGGAAAGTAAAAGTTACCTGGGGAAAGCAGAAGAACCTAACTCAATCATAGACCCGCCAGGAAAAGGTCAGAGAGATGAGGCTGCCCTACATTCAGGCTCTGAAGCCCAGTGACCACTGGTGCAGACAGGCAGAGATGAGGAACGTTTGGGCGGACTCGGAAGAGCAGCACTTTGGTGTGGGAAACGGGGTAGGCTTGCTGGGTAAACCCAGTAGGAAGGCTGGTCCTGAAAGTGCATTCACACCAGGGCTGCTAAGTGTCAGAGGCCGCGCAATGACACTGAAGCTGTCTAGCCCCATCTCACTAGCAGGAAGCCTTTCTCCTCAGTCTTTCCTTCGCTCTCTCTGGCCTCTGTTCTACTTAGAGCAGAAGTTGGCTGTGGCTCAGCAGAGCTCATGCAGCATCAGAATGCACACTTGTGTGGGAAAAGGTTCACCTTGCCCAAAGAGAGGCCCGGCCTTTGCCCTCAACTCCCAGGAGGTGACCTCTACACCCTGATTAAGTTGGACACTTTTAATTTAACCTGTCTGAAAAGAGTGTTATTTCTCTGGTTCCTTGGGTCACACACTGAATGATCTAACAACATTATTTATGTGGAGCTTAAGGCCATGCGATATCAGCTCATCCTCTGGAGGGGCTGGAGACTGAGGTCAGCCATGTGAGTGGTCAGCCATGTCTACGTGACTGAGCCCCAATAAAATCTCTGGCCATGAGGCCCTGGCCGGTTGGCTCAGTGGTAGAGCGTCAGCCTGGCCAGGGCACACAGGAGAAGTGCCCATCTGCTTCTCCACCCCTCCCCCTCTCCTTCCTCTCTGTCTCTCTCTTCCCCTCCCGCAGCCAAGGCTCCACTGGAGCAAAGTTGGCCTGGGCGCTGAGGATGGCTCTGTGGCCTCTGCCTCAGGCGCTAGAATGGCTCTGGTTGCAACAGAGCAACGCCCCAGATGGGCAGAGCATCGCCCCCTGGTGGGCATGCCGGGTGGATCCCAGTCGGGCACATGCGGGAGTCTGTCTCACTGCCTCCCTGTTTCCAACTTCAGAAAAATAAAAAAAATAAATAAAAGATTATCTAGGAAAAAAAATAAATCTCTGGCCATGGAGGCTTAGGTGCGCTTCCTGGGTTGGTGGTGCTCCGTACATGTTACTACACATCAGCTTTGGAAAAGGAAAGACCGTCTCTACGCCTTCCCTGAGAGAGGACACTGGGGGTGTATGCCTGGTCCCTTTGCTGATTTCAATCTGTATCTTTTTTGCTATAATAAACTATAACTGTGAATATATCAGTGTTCAGTGAATTCTGTGGGTTCTTCCAGCAGATTATTGAACTTGAGAATAATCTGGGGAGACCCTGGACTTTGCAATACTTTAATATATGGAAGGAGAAAAAGATATCTCATGCCTTTGAATAGCAAGTAGGTAAGGTCAAGTTTACCCTTACTGGCAGGATGTGTGGAAGCTGAGTGACAATGCAGTGATTCTCACCTGTGCCCTTTTCAGGTATATCAGAATTTCCCAGTGCTGGGGGCCCAAGGGTTTTATGTTTCCCTGAAGGGAACAGGGGACAATCAAATTGGAGAATTGGCACCTTAGAACCCCAGATCCAAAGCTCTCAGGTTGGGAGAGGCCTTCAAAGTCATCGAGACCAACTTCTCACCAAGGCTGAGGGCCACCTCCGTGCCTGCCCAGGCCCTGCCCAGCAGCCTTCCACGGGGCCCTGGTTTGCAAGCTATGGGATTTCTTACTAGTCTCACAGTTCCGGCCCTCAAAGTCATCAGGACAGAAGCAGATGTAGGCCTGGAACTGGTCCTCACAGGAGCCTCCATTCTGGCATGGGTTTGAGGCACATTGGTTCTCATCTGCGGAGTGAGGCAGTGTTAGCATGCTGAGGAGGAGGGCTTGAAGGTGGGATATAAACGGGCCGCTTACTTACTCACCTTTGTAAAAAGCCCAGAACTGCGCCTAAGGGAACAAAGAGGAAGCCAAATAAGACACACATGCACGGGAAGCAAACGTTTATGGTATCCATGGCAGGAACTGACAGACCGGGAGGGGCTGAGGGCCTCCGACCTGGGGCCCCTCACAATGGGCTCTGGAAGCTAGGCTTTCCTCTGGAGATGAAAAGGGTTCATCTGGGGAGAAAGGTAGTTCCTAATCCTTTCTATTCCACCCTAGGTTGTTAGGGCCACCAGAGGCCACAAATTTCTTTCTCCCAAGTCATAATACCTGAGCTTTAGCCTCAACTAGCCCCAACTCTGCCACCTGCGAGTTGTGAACCTGAGACAAGACACAGATGCACTCTGCCTCCATCTCCTTCTCCGACGATGGGTGGTTGATCATCCACACCCACGGGCTGCCACGAGGGGAAGGTCAGTGGCGGATGGGCAGGCGTTCTAGGAGCCCCATCAGTAACATTGCTATCCTGAGGAACCTTTTGGCCAACTGAACTTAAACTCACAAGGTGGCTATGAGAATAAAACAAGATAAAAACTGTGGAAACGGCATTGAAAAATTAACTAGTACAAAGCCACAAAACCTGCTCATGCTCAGCTTGCGCAGAAGGGGCCACGTCAGCCTCTGTTTCCAAAGACCCTACTTACCTCCTGTTGGGTGTGAGGTGTCCTGTGAGCATGAGAAGTGTGTTCTGTGCGTATGAGGTGAAGCATTCTGTGATTGTGAGGCTGTGTTTTGGTGAGTGTGAGGTGTGGCCTTTACCTGACCCACAGGTCTATTGAAGTGTTCAAAGGGATGTGATACATTTTAAATATGCCTCTGTTAGAAAATGAAAACAGAAATGAAGGTAACTCTCCCCGACTGGCCCAAGGGCAGGTGAAGGAAATGTCATTCCCTGAGTGTTTTCTCACACAGGTTTCCCTGAAGGGTGCCCATGGGGGTGGGGTGGGCACGGCAGTGAGAGGCTCACCAGGCTCATGTCTCAGATCTGCTCTGCCAGCAGCAACTCTGTGAAGCAGGGGCAGCTTGAAGGAACTGGGAAGGCAAGGGACACATCGAGTGTGCTTTTCAAACTATGTATATTTTCTGATGCAAAATGTAAGATGCATGGTGTGGAAGAGAGCAAGATGTCCCAGGAAATGGGGAAAGTATGAAGCTTTGCAGGAGCTTTGGCTGAGAAAAAGGAAGTCACTCTTAGGAGAAAGAAAAGCCCAGGTCAGGAGGGACTGTGTATGTAGCACTCATGTAGTAATTAGCACTCACAACCACAGAAGTGAAAGAGACGTGGCCTCCGAGACACAGGAGAGACCCCTCTGTCACAGAGCTCCCTTCCAGAAGATTCAGGACACTGGCCTGTATCTCTGGGGGTGCAGAGGGCGCCCCCTGGAGGCTGAACTCACCAGTCTCTCATCATTCCTGAAGATCTCCTTGGCCTCCTCAAAGGAACACTGCTCCTCCTTGCACTCTCTCTCCAGGGAGCCCGGCCACAGCTCTTCCAGGAACGAGTTGGCACGCCTTTGCCTGTGCAAGACGCTTAGGGCTTCCTCCTGGACAATGAAGACTGCAAAATGGGAGTTCTATGAGACATTCACAACCTACCACGCCAAGATGGCACGGAAACCATCCGTACTGCTATCTTCCCACTCAGAAATAAGAGTCAAAAAGTTCCTGTCTGCAGGCCTGGCTGAATTTGAAACAGGCTCTCCCTCCATGTACCAGACCGCCTACATTTATTTCCGCTGAGAAATGTGTCTGAACCCCAGGTCTCTGTGTCCAACTTCCCTGTGGACCGAGTCATCCTCATTCAGGCGAGCACGTGCAAATCTACCTCCTTCATCTCTGCCCCCTCGTCCGGTCCAAGTCGCATCGCGGTGAACAGCCCTGCCTGCCTCCCAAGTCACGTTTCTCTGACGCATGTGACCCCAGCCGCCCACCCTGCAGCCGCCGCCTTCCCAGAGCTGCCCCTCGCTGCTCCACCCCTGCAGCTGCCGCCTTCCCAGAGCTGCCCCTCGCTGCTCCACCCCTGCAATGCCGCCTTCCCAGAGCTGCCCCTCGCTGCTCCACCCCTGCAGCCGCCGCCTTCCCAGAGCTGCCCCTCGCTGCTCCACCCCTGCAGCTGCCCCTCGCTGCTCCACCCCTGCAATGCCGCCTCCCCAGAGCTGCCCCTCGCTGCTCCACCCCTGCAGCCGCCGCCTCCCCAGAGCTGCCCCTCGCTGCTCCACCCCTGCAGCCGCCGCCTCCCCAGAGCTGCCCCTCGCTGCTCCACCCCTGCAGCCGCCGCCTCCCCAGAGCTGCCCCTCGCTGCTCCACCCCTGCAGCCGCCGCCTCCCCAGAGCTGCCCCTCGCTGCTCCACCCCTGCAATGCCGTCTCCCCAGAGCTGCCCCTCGCTGCTCCACCCCTGCAATGCCGCCTCCCCAGAGCTGCCCCTCGCTGCTCCACCCCTGCAATGCCGCCTTCCCAGAGCTGCCCCTCGCTGCTCCACCCCTGCAATGCCGCCTTCCCAGAGCTGCCCCTCGCTGCTCCACCCCTGCAATGCCGCCTCCCCAGAGCTGCCCCTCGCTGCTCCACCCCTGCAGCTGCCGCCTCCCCAGAGCTGCCCCTCGCTGCTCCACCCCTGCAGCCGCAGCCTTCCCAGAGCTGCCCCTCGCTGCTCCACCCCTGCAGCCGCCGCCTCCCCAGAGCTGCCCCTCGCTGCTCCACCCCTGCAGCCGCCGCCTCCCCAGAGCTGCCCCTCGCTGCTCCACCCCTGCAATGCCGCCTTCCCAGAGCTGCCCCTCGCTGCTCCACCCCTGCAGCTGCCGCCTCCCCAGAGCTGCCCCTCGCTGCTCCACCCCTGCAGCTGCAGCCTTCCCAGAGCTGCCCCTCGCTGCTCCACCCCTGCAGCTGCAGCCTTCCCAGAGCTGCCCCTCGCTGCTCCACCCCTGCAGCTGCTGCCTCCCCAGAGCTGCCCCTTGCTGCTCCACCCCTGCAGCTGCCGCCTTCCCAGAGCTGCCCCTCGCTGCTCCACCCCTGCAATGCCGCCTGAGCTGAGGAGCTCCAGCTCCTCTGGGCTCTTCCCAAGCACTTGCCTGCTGCCAGGGGGTGCAAAGTGGCTTTGTGCCTCCTCCTGGCCTTCACAGTGACCCCACCATTACTGCGGTCCCCCACTTTGCTTATGAGAAAGGGAGAAGGAGGAGGCTTAGAACTCACTCAAAGCCACCCGGAGCAGTGGCGATGGGACCAGTTTGAACACCTGGAATTGGAGGATTCTTTGGACACCCAGGCAGACACGGGCTCTGCACCCCGGAGAGGCTTGGTGATGGAGGTGAGGATGTTGAGGTCGGTGGCAATTAGGCAGGAGGTTGAAGTCAAGGACATGGATGAGGCCAGCAAAGCCCACGGAGCCCAGGGCACACTTCTGCTGGGTGTGACCAGTGCTGTCAGGGGCTGTGCAGTGAGCGACCCCAGTGGTGAGCAGGACGAGTGAGGGGTGAGAGAGGAAAGCAGAAGGAAGCCAGCATGGAGGGCAGAAGTCGAGTGCGAAAACAAGTCCCAGGGGAGGGGTGAGCCGGAGGCCGGCTTTGGAGAACCGAGACTCCCAAGCAGAAAGGGTGAGTGTCCGCACTGCGTCTCTCCATCCATCGGGAGCCGCCGTGAATGAGCCAGGGGCCTCTAGCACAGGTGGGAAGGTTTGAGTGTGGGGAGGGGGAAGGGGGCAGTGCCAGCTCCCGAGCCACCTGGGCTGAAGGAGACCACATCTTCTTTAAAATCAGACAGTTTCACCTGTCTACGTTCCTGGAAAATCAATCTGGTTTGGAAGAATTTGAGGGAAAATCAGAGAATGGAGGCTCTGGGGAGGGGAGGTGGCTGTGGGGCCCATGTGGGGAGGGGCGAGGCGGAGACTGGAGACCAGAGGCCCTGAAAGAGCCAGTGGTCACCAGAGCTGAATCATCTGCCCACCGAGGAGGGCAATGCGCACCAGAAAGCTCTCTGGGAGCCTGCGACAACTCTGATAAAGTAACACATGATTAATGCAGAGAATTTAGAAAAGAAAGACTAGAACAAGGAAGATGGTGAAAGTCACCCACAACCTACCACTGTTTTCCTGACCTAAGAAAGAACAGCAGCCTGACCAGGCGGTGGCGCAGTGGATAGAGCGTCCGACTGGGATGCAGAGGACCCAGGTTCGAGACCCTGAGGTCGCCAGCTTGAGTGCGGGCTCATCTGGTTTGAGGAAAAGCTCACCAGCTTGAACCCAAGGTCGCTGGCTCGAGCAAGGGGTTACTCGGTCTGCTGAAGGCCTGCGGTCAAGGCACATATGAGAAAGCAATCAATGAACAACTAAGGTCTTGCAACGAAAAACTGATGATTGATGCTTCTCATCTCTCTCTGTTCCTGTCTGTCCCTGTCTATCCCTCTCTCTGACTCTCTCTGTCCCTGTAAAAAAAAAACAGGAAAGAAAGAAAGAAAGAAAGTGTTGGGCAGATAAAATGTATTATGCTCACTTTGTTAAAGAGGCCGTTGCCCAGGTGGTATTAATGTGTGTTGAGAATTGTTGTAGCCTGAGGCTTGGTTTTGGGATTAAGCCTGTCCCACCCTTTTTGGTGTGAGGTGGTACAATCCAATCATGCCTCAGAGAACTGACTTTGTATTAGAGACTTCCCTATTATGTATATTGGATTAAGGGTTTGGATTTCTACACTATAAAATGGAGGCAGAACGGGACTTGGCTCTTGGTTCCTGAGATTATCATTAGAAGAGAGAGCAGAGGAGAGCAGAAAAAGGCCACGTGGAGGAGGCCAGGAGAAGCAGCCAAGATGGTGGAGTGCTGAGTGAGATGCCAGTTTGTGTAGAGTTTGTATTTGGGATAAGGAAGGAGATGGGGAACAGAGGTGAATAAGTCTGGTGAGCTAGAAACCTTTGATTCTAGGAAACTCAGATAAGTCAGTGGCTTTGTGAACACTGAATGTGACTGGGTTTTGGAGCCCAGTGTGTATTTTTACTTGCCCGCCGGGTGCAAACTAGAATTAAAGACTATGGCCCACCAGTTTGTGGCTCCGTTGTTTCTTTACCGACTGTCCGAATCCAATGCGAACCTGCATAGGCCAGAAGGCTGCTGTGATAGTGGAGAGAGAGAGAGAGAGAGAGAGAGAGAGAGAGAGAGAGAGAGAGAAAGAAAGAAAGAAAGAGAGAAAGGACAGCAGACAGCACTGACATTCGCTGGAGCAGGACATGCTCCCCTTTGGGCGTCTGTAGTCATCCTAGCACGTGACACCATCACTCAGATCCCCACAAATAGTTTCTTGCCATGGGATTTGAAGGTGACATAAAACAGATTTTAGAGGACAGAGTCAGCACCTTATTTCCACCACAGCCACCACTCAGTATTGTGGTCACAGTGACTCAGTATTGAAGTCACAATGAGGACAGCGCATAAAATGTGAACTCATGGTTGGTTCCCCAGTCAAGCCTCTAGTCACCCTCGAGGGGTGGGGCGGGTGGCCACAGTCACAGCCATAGTGGCGGAGCAGTGCAGTGCAGTGTCCACACGCTGTCCCGAACGCCCACTGAAAAGAAAGCCCAGGAGAGCAGAGCAACAGGGAAGCACATCTTCAACCTCCTCCCTGAGCCCCAAATTTTATGCTCTTGACTAACTGCAGGTCCCCATTGGTAACCAAGAAAATGCCACAGATTCCCAAGAGTCTTTGAAAAATAATTCTGCCAAAGTCTGTGCCATCAACAGCAGTCTTCCCGCCAATGTGCAGCAAGTGCCGGGCACTGTTTACTTTTTGGAAGGAAAGCAGGTCACCCTGGGACCAGCAAATGCCCCTGGTGAACAGGAATGTTCCTGTAATCAGAAATGAAGGCGAGGTTTGGGAGGCTTGACTGCCAGCTGCTGAGCGGCGTTTCTCACAGAGTTTCTAGGGAAACTTCCACCCACCCTCCCTCCAGCACCCCAACGTACCTGCAGCCAGAGACCCCTGCAGGCCTAGCAGAAAGCAGAGGAGGGCCAGCCCACCAGTCTGGGAAAACATGGTGAGGTCCACGGTGTCACTGCCTGTCTATTGACATTCTAGTGGGGGGAGGAGAGCAAAGTTCTTAAAGTGCCCAGCATGGGGGAGGGAGAACTAGCCTCCCAAATACTCTCTGCCAAAGGCATGCTGGAGAAGGGACCAGAGACAGAAAGATAGGGGCAGATCCCAGGACGGCAGGTCCAGGAATCCAGACAAAGATAGCGTGGCTGAGTCTGCGAAGCAGAGTTCTCTGAAGGGCAGGTGCTGGGGCATGCATCCCGCAGTAGCATCTCAAGTGCAATCTGGGATTTTGCAGCCCGTAGGATTTAGGAATGCACTTGGGGAAACAGAGTTAAACGTCAGTGGAAAACCACAGCCCACAGGAACAATACTGGGAAAAGGAGAGCATATTTTGGGTGTGAATGTTAATGTTTCGAAGAGCCACTGAGTAGACCGGTGGGGCTGTCCTCACCTTGAAGGCTTGGTTTTATACGAGAGCCAAAGGGTGTTGGGGACTGAAAGCCAACAGGGTTTTTGCAGTTTAGATTTTTGGGGGACAGAGGTTGTGATAGGAGCCCAGTGTTGTGTATGGGACCTCAATATTGTGTATAGAGAGTTGGACATAAAAAGGAATTTTATACTTGCTTTTGGTAGCTTAGAATGGAAAGTCCCCAACAGTCTGTACAAGGAAGTAAAGTATTGATCAGAGCTTGCCTGTGGCAATAGCTTAGAGTAGAAAATTTTCACAAGCCCAATTAGTTAGATATCATGGCTCAAATCTTGCCTACAGAGGCAAGATGTATTTTTATGTTTTTAACCCTGTAGCAATTACAGGGAGAACTGTAATCAGCTTTAGAACAAAGAATGCTTTCTACCGAAATGTCAAGAATGTTGTGCATACATGTTGTAATAGCTATGACTCTGTGGTTTATCCCCTTAAATACTGCTCTCCCCTTAGGTTCAGGGCTGTTTAGCTGTTTCCCTGTGTGGATTCTCAGCTAGCAGTCGCTGGCTGGCTATTAAAAGCTCTTTAAATTTCTAATTAATTTGGGCTCCGATCAATAGATCAATAGTTACTCAAGTTCGGTCCATAACAAGGTGTGGGGAACTGGCAGTAAGCTGACAGTCTGCCCGACCTCCCACCTCACTTGTTCTGTGAAGTTGATAAAGGCTATTTTGCTGTGGTGCTGGATTTATACTCATCCTACCCCACCATGTCCCTCAGAAAGACTGGAGGCAAGTTTCTTTTTATCCTTTGTTTTGTGAAGTTAAGATGCTATGTATGGAGGGGGTTTTCTGCATTTGGGAGAATTCTTGGAATGCCTTGGAAATGTGACTTTGCTTTATTGATCTCTTTGATCTGCTAATGGCCTTACTTTGCCTTATAAATAAAGCAGGTTGGGGAATGGAGTTTTGCTTTTTTTTTGAATTTTTCTGAAGCTGGAAATGGGGAGGCAGTCAGACAGACTCCTGCATACGCAGATCCGGATCCACCCGGCATGCCCGCCAGGGGGCGATGCTCTGCCCCCCTGGGCATCCAGAGCCATTCTAGCGCCTGAGGCAGAGGCCACAGAGCCATCCCCAGTGCCCGGGCCATCTTTGCTCTAATGGAGCCTTGGCTGCGGGAGGGGAAGAGAGAGACAGAGAGGAAGGAGAGGGGGAGGGGTGGAGAAGCAGAGGGGAGCTTCTCCTGTGTGCCCTGGCCGGGAATCGAACCCGGGACTCCCTTACACCAGGCCGACGTTCTACCACTGAGCCAACCGGCCAAGGCTGAGGTTTGCTTTTTGCAAGCTATCTCTTGCGTTGCAAAGATATCTCCCAAACCCATTCTTTTTCTCTAAGCCTATTTTCTTAATTCCACGCTGTTCCCACTCAGGACCTGGAATTATTAGCTGCGCTGGCTTGCGGCAAAAGGGCCTGGTGGAGAAGCACCAGGAAAGGGGGCATCTGTCTCTAGTTGAGCCCCCAATTACATTTTGGTGCCAGGGGTACCCTCTTTGCCCCTGGCATCCAGATCTTGTCCTTCTTTGGCCTCCTGGTCCCAGGGCACAGCTAGGGTGACCACCTGATCTGGGTGCTGGGCAGGGAAGGGGTTCTCAGGATACCAGACTTTCTGTGGCCCACCGGGATGCTCAGTTACCCTGGTGAGGCTTAGGTAGGCACCCAGCCTCCAGAGGGCCCTGGCTGATTCTCGCAAATCATATCCTTTCTGTGAATGGGTGTGTTGTAAGGTACTAAAAAGCTGCAAAATGAATATTGATATTCTAGGAGGAAAAGGTCAGGCTGTGAGGTCGGTGGGCCATGGGGGAAGGTCACATGAGGAACCAGACCTGGGGATTCTGGCTAGAACCGCCCATACCCATGCGTGTCAAAAGAAACTTTCCAGGAGTCCTTTGGAAAAGAGCGACTGTCTGTCAGCCAATGAAATTTCACTACGTCATATTAGCTTGACTGCCCTAACAACCCTTTAAATTTCCCCCACACAGTTTCCTCCATGCGACTTCTCTGGCCCCTGTACCACGGACCAGAGAACCTCGTCAGGTGTTTAGTACAGGGATGCACTGTACTAAATAAAGCTTTTGCTATTCCATACTTCATGGCTACACCCTTCCTTCTTCCTCGGCGGGGAAAAATACCTTACACAGTGTTGGGCAGGTTATATTATGCTCACTTTGTTAAAGATGGCGCTGCCCACGTGGAAGCCCATCACCCAGGTGATGGTATTGGTTGCCCTTCTTGCTTGGGATGGGCGTGATTATATTAATGTGTGTTGGGGGAGGGCTGTGGGCAGGCAGGATCCTTGTAGCCTGGGGCTTGGTTTTGGGACTAAGCTTTTCCCATCCTTTTTGATGTGGGGTGGTGCACTCTCATGAAGAATCTCATTATGCCCCAGATAAGTGACTTTGTATCAGAGACTTCCTTGTTTGTATATTGGATTGAAGGTTTTGGTTTCTACACTATAAAATGGGGCAGACCGGGGTCTCTCTCTCTCTCTCTCTGTTTCTGAAATTAGCATTGCATAGGAGAGGCAGCCAAGATGGCAGAGTGCTGAAGGAGAAGCCAGTTTGTGCAGAGAGAAGGAGATGAGGAACAGAGGTGAATAAGGCTGGTGAGGTAGAAACCTTTGATTCTAGGAATACTCGAATAAGTCAGTGGCTTTGGGAGCCCTGAATGGAAAGGGAAGTGTTTTCCCACTGTGTGTATTTTTCGCCCGCCAGGAGTGAGCTAGGATTAAAGGTAATGGCCTACCAGTTCTTGGCTCCGTTGTTTCATTACCGTCTGTCTGAATCAAATGCGAACCTACACGGGCCAGGTGGCTGTGATGGTGGCCACAGCACTGGCTATACAATACTCTTGACATAAGTCAGCTTAGCATAATTATATTTGTTGTAACTGAGAAATATTTGGACTTATTTCCTCCATTAACCTTTGTGTTCCTGTTCATCCTAATTTTCCCTTCCCACACATTAATGTTCTGCTGGATCAACAACCATCCTTTCTTCTCTATTCTTCCTGGTTTAAAAATTACCAATTGTATTCTTGTTCTGGTATGGTAATTTTACATTTCTTTTGTTACCTTAACATTGTTGACATATGTAAGCTTGTTGTTATTCCATCTGCGTCATCTTCTGACGAAGTAAAGTGTAGGGAACATATCTGGGCCATGCTCCACTGCCTTTTTTTTTGCCTCATTTCTTCTTTGACATGTGTTTGCCATATTGTGTATAGATGGGTAAAATAAAACAGCACACACTGCTGGGGACTTAAGACAGAAGAAATTTTCTGCCTTTCCAGATGGGAGGCAGACAGCAATAGTTACTGATATTTATTTAAACTCATCCATACAATAAAGAACTCTGATTTTTAAATTTCATTGACAACCCCAATAAAATAAAATAAAATAAAAAAACAAACCAGTGACTGAAACATGAGGTTTTAAAGTGCCTTTATGAGGAAGAGATCACAAAAATGGTGGACAATCCCAGGCTGAGATGGCAGGAACGGTGTGTGAACAATCAATATATTAATTAAATTATGAGACACATCATTTTCCATATAACTTATACACCAGAATAAAAGCTGCCAAGTCTTGCACAACTTGCCATTTTATTACCACACTCAAGAGAAAGTCTGGCTGGCGATGATGACCTTGCATGTGGTAGTGGGCGGGGAGGAAGCCTGTAGGCTGGGCTACAGCAGGGCCTGGGGCTCAGGGAGGGCTGTAAAGTGACACATTTCCAGCAGCATGGAGGCTATAAATACATCCCTTACATTGGATACATATGTACACACATCAACATATATACACACATATAAAAATATCTGCCCCAACCGGATACAGAGTTTCCAAAGAACAGAATTTGTTTCTGAAACACAAAAAAAGGTAGAACAGAAGAGTTTTCTTTCCAGTTCTATTTTGATTGGAATAAAATAAACTCTGCACCTTTAAATTTCTGTATTCAAGGTGATTCTATACAGTGCACACAGGGCAATTTTACTCCATATGCAGGTGGAGGAGGCTGGAAAAGAGGCAGAGGTGACTGGAGCTCAGGTTTCACAAAGCTACATATGACATCATTGGTTCCGAGGATACCCTGCAAAAAACTGCATCTTTATTTATTCATTAAAAACAATTAAAAAATCCTAACTCAGGGAAGCTTGTTTAAAAAATCAAGAGTCCCCACTTTTTATTTTTTTTGTAGAAAAAAAGGTTAGTATTTTAAATTATAGGTTAAATTTTCTTTTGAAAATTAACTACACAGGTCAAGGGATTTCCTTGGTTTCTAACTGCCTTTGTTTGTAGAAATGCTGCCTGATCTTATTGAGGGACATATTTTCATTCACCTGCCACCAGGTGGGCTTCGGAGAGTGCTGTCAATTTCCACGAGAGAGTCCCCCAAATCATTCAGCAGTATATATACAACATGCTGCAATGTAAACCCCAGTAACAAAAAAATAGTTTTATATCAAATGCAGTATCAAATTGCCATTGCATGTAAACACAGTGATTCTTGGTAAAGATTAGAGGCCAAAGTACCACAAAAATGGCCATGGGATTAATCCCTGCTTTAAAAAAAATTTGTAAAAGACAAAATAGTAACCCCCCACCCACTCACCCCCTCTCTCTTCAAGCTGTTGGGTCAGTGAATCAGTCACTTCTTTTGGAAGCAGTCCCACAGTATGCACATTCCTGCAGAAAGCACCAGACCAGAAATGTCAGAAACCAAAGCCGAGTGGTTGGGGGCGGCTCCTCCCTGGCTGCCTGGCAGAGGCCGGGAGGAACGGCTGGTCTCGGAGCCCGTCTGCTGCACAGGTGGTCTGTTGGCCTGCAGCCCTCCTCTGTCCATTCCAATTTTTCGAAGAAGCTTGGTGTACTGGTCTTCTCATGGGAGCCGGTTTCTGTGCCCTGGGAGGGGATCCTGGCTGGGAGGCCGGAGGGCAGAATCTTCCCGAACCTTTCCTCGGAGTGCCCCCGCGTCCTGCGCCACGAGGTTCCGCGGGCAGCAGGCGGCTCCTGTCCGGGTCTTCTCAGGGTCCTTCCTTTCCAGGGCATCTTAGAGCACCATCCCCTCACCAAACTAGGCAAGCCCAAGCAAAGGAAAACTTAGAGGTCCGCAGGCTGGTCTCCTGCCCGGGGGGCCCGGGCGGTGCTACCCCTGCAGGTCAGAGAGGGGGGCGCCACAGCTCTCGCTGCAGCTGGAGGAGTTGCTCAGCACAGCGGACCCTGCGCTGGACTCTGCGGGAAAACCAGGCAAGAACGGCTTCGGCTCCACACTTGCGCACTCAAGCCCCGCTTTCTGGTTACATAGGTTCAAGGCTGTGAAACCCGGCGGGCTCAGGGCACGGCCAGCGTGGAACGGGGGGTCTTACCTGAGCTGCTCAAGCACTGGGCCGAGCTGGACTTGCCGAGGAGCGTGGACAGGCTGCTGGCCGGCACCCAGCCCTCCTTGCTGGAGGTCAGGTTCCTGACATACCTGCCAGGGGGTGTGGACCGGTCAGTGGCTCTAGCTCTCGTGCCCAGAGTGGCTAGAGGGTGCTCACACTGTGGGGCATCTTACCAGAGGCCTTCGTCACCCTCCTGAACCAGCTCCACCATGTCTCCACTCCTCACAGCAAGCGTGTGGAGGCCTCCCTTCTCGTCATCCACCACTACGGTGTACTTCCCAGGAACCTGCGGAGGAAGGTGCACAAAACCCTCTGCTTCCGCCCCAGCCACTGAGCACAGGCCACAGTGGCTCTCTGGCAAAAGGCAGGCTCCCAAGAGAGTGTCCAGCAATGAGAGGAGATGAGCACTCTGTCGGGGCCAAGCCATTGGCGGTGCTGCTGGCGTGACGACCGCCTTTTTAAAAATATATATATATTTTTATATTTTATTTATTGATTTTTAGAGAGAGAGGAGTGAGAGAGAAAGAGGGAAACAGAGAGAAGGGGGAGGAGCAGGAAGTATCAACGCCCATATGTGCCTTGACCAGGCAAGCCCAAGGTTTCGAACCAGCAACCTCAGTGTTCCAGGTCGACGCTTTATTCCACGGTGCTACCACAGGTCAGGCACGACCGCCTTAAATTGGGAAGGTCTCCTAGTTGTAAGAAGATGCTAGGTCTCATACTGTGACCATGCTAACAAAACCTACTCAACCTACAAAGTGCCCTCAGCTTGTTCCTGGTGGTCTGACCTTGTTCCACTGCTCCCTCTGCTCCTGCCATACTGGGCAGGTTTCAAACACTATAAACATATCCTCTGGCCCCAGGATCTTTGCACCTGCTGTTCCTTCTTCTATCCTTAGCCTCCTTTCTGAAATGACAGCCACCCTCACTTAATATGTTATATATTTTACTTTATTATTATTATTACTACTGTTTTTCTTCCCTATAGAGAAACATTTTGTCTGTTTTGTGCCCTGTTTTATCTTCAGTGCCTAGAATCGTGCCTTACACAGTATATGCCCAACACATACTTGTGGACGATGCTGTGTTGTGGATGTGGGCCCCCAGAAGCGGAAGCTGTTCTACAGAACGTGGGGGGAACTCAAGCCCGATGTGGCAATAAGACAACACATGACAACACGCGGCTAACCTGCAGGACAGGGCTGCAGGTTTCAGGGTTTGGAAGCGGGAGATTGAGAGTGAGAGTCCTTCATCCTCATTGGAGCTGCTGTGCCCTCTCATTGGACCTGCACTAGCCCCTAACTGGTCCTGAGAAGCCAAAACCACATCCTCCTGCTACACTGAGCACAGAATCCAAACCCCCATCAGAGACTGCCTGGTCCTCAGAGCCTTCTTCTGCCCTGCTCTCTCCTGCCCACTAGCCTCAGTCTCCCCATGCTGGGACCCCCAGTGCCTGGGCTCCTCTGCGTCCCCAATTTGGTTCTTCTCACCCTCAGTCTTCTTAGGGAAAGGCCACCTTGACCATGTCAAGGCTCTCCCTCTGTTTCATCCATTCAGCTGTGTCTACCCCTCAGGGATGTTTCGTTTGCTGCGATAATGCTGGTGTTAGAAACCAGGGCAGCAATGAGCGTGCAGTAAGTATCTTTTGGTATAATCCTGACTGTAATGTGTCAATAGCTTCTCCTTGCTGCTCATATTAAACTAGGACCTTGTTAGACAGTTTTATTCTCTTAAAAAATAAAATAGAGAGCCCTGGCCGGTTGGCTCAGCAGTAGAGCGTCGGCCTGGCGTGCAGGAGTCCCGGGTTCGATTCCCGGCCAGGGCACACAGGAGAAGCGCCCATCTGCTTCTCCACCCCTCCCCCTCTCCTTCCTCTCTGTCTCTTCTCTTCCCCTCCCACAGCCGAGGCTCCATTGGAGCAAAGATGGCCCGGGCGCTGGGGATGGCTCTGTGGCCTCTGCCTCAGGCGCTAGAATGGCTCTGGATGCAACAGAGTGACGCCCCAGAGGGGCAGAACATCGACCCCTGGTGGGCATGCTGGGTGGATCCCGGTCGGGCGCATGCGGGAGTCTGTCTGACTGCCTCCCCGTTTCCAGCTTCGGAAAAATGAAAAAAATAAATAAATAAGTAAAATAGAGGGTCCTAGTCGGGTGGTTCAGTGGATAAAGCATACACCCAGCATGCCAGAAGTTGCAGGTTCAACCCCCCTGGTCAGGGCACATAAAAGAAGCAATCAATGAGTACACAACTAAACGAAACAACTAAGTGAAACAAGTTAATGCTTTGCTCTCTCTCTCTCTCTCTCTCTTCCTTTTCTTCTCTTCCTTCTGTCTCTCTCCTTCCCTCTCTCTCTCAAATCAATAGAAAATTTTAAAAAGAAAGAGAGAAAGAGAGGTAGCAGTGCATTCATAGTTATAAGGAAGCTTATGAGAACATTCTATTTTTTCTGAAGGGCCAATCAGGGGTGGGCATGGTTCCCTTGGAGGGAGAACCTCCCTCAGTGTGGTGGTCTGATGGTGGCGAATTAACAGAGAGGTGGGGACACAGAGCCACAGGGATCCCTGGCACCCAAAAACCCTTCCCAGGGGCCATGGACACTGCAGACCACCACACTGGAGCTTCTGGGGCTCCCAGAGACCAGCAGTGCCAGGCTCACCACCCAGGGGAGCCAAGATTACCAGTTTTCTGGGGCCCACGCCGCCTTCTTCTTCTGCATCTGAGGAATTAATGGGCTCCTCAGCACTCGACCAGCCGTCGTTGTCCTCAGGGGCCTCCAATGGGTGAGATGTTTTGCTCCAACCTGAGAGAGGAACGGGCTTCAGTGAGGATCACCTTCGGTAACCAGCCTGTCTGAAGATGATCTGAAGTCCCTGCAACCCTGGAAATGTGCACCCTGTGTGGAGCCTGCTCCTCCCCAGGAGCTCATAAAGACTGCGGGGGACACACTACCGGCTTCCAAAATGCCTGTCACATTTGCTTCAAGTGTGCAGACAGTCCAGGGAGATGGAGACAGAGCACCTGCTTCCATTGCCAGGCCAGTCAGGGGAAAGCAATGAGCTTCCAGCCCCTCCCCGGACGGCCGGGCACTTACCCAGCAGGCCCTGCCGCTTCCCAGAGGCGGAGGGGCACCCCCCACCTGGCCTCCTGCCTGCTGGTCCTCGTCACAGAGCCCCTGGGAGACTACTAGCTAGAGACACTGCCACCGTTTGTGTTGGAGCAGACACAGGGAAGGGAAGGTGATTTCCATGAATGTACCACTCAGCACACATCAGACGGGCCAGAGAGCTCCTCACACAAGTGGCCGAGGCTTACTGACGGCGCCTTGCTCCAGATACACTCCTAGCTCTTGATGTGTGAGGTACAGGAGTTGCGGTCCTCATGGTACTGACGCTATCATGTGTCTGAGCTTCTCTAGGCCACGGAGGCAAAGCTGGGATCCCAACCCAGGCCTTCAGGCTGCATGAGCTCTGACCACCCACACTGGCCAGAAAAAGAGGGAAAGATAGCTTTCTTCTGAACTTCATAAAATACATCTATTCCTTCATTAATATCTTGGCTGCCATCTATCCCCAAAGGGAAGCAACTATCTTTCTCATCTGGGGAAAGAATGCAGATAAGTTGTGGGGAGATGGGAGGTGATGAACTCCTGATTCTGAATAAATGCAATAGCTGCCAGTAATAGAGCACCAAGTAAAAGCCAGGCTCCTTTGGTATTTGATCACAGCCATCACAAGGTATTACCGTATTTCCCCATGTATATGATGCACCCTTTTTCAAAAAATTTGGGGTCTAAAAACTGGGTGCATCTTATACAGTGGTTGTAGATATTTTTACTTGCATTTCTTGCTTGTTTGTGGGATGAATTTTATGATAAATAAAACCTGAGTTCAATAACTTTATGTAATACATTATTTTTTTTTTCAAGTTTTGGGCCCCAAAATTAAGGTGCGTCTTATACATGGGATCATCTTATACATGGGGAAATACGGTAAATAGCATTTCGACAGGAAGCAAGCAGATCTGGGAAATAAGCAGACTGCTCGTCAGGTCTGGGTTTGGGCACATCTAGTTCCAAGCTACATTTGTGGTGGCGAGAACATGCTTTCCCCCCAAAAAGAGAGGGTGCGGGGTGTGAAGGTACTATACAGCAAGACAAGTGCAAACGCACGCTCCCCTTTGCGAAGTCGGGGCTGCAAAGGGGCAAGTTGTCCAGCGGGCCAGTTCCCAAGGCTGATAAAGTTTAAGCTGGGCAATGAAAACCTTGTGTTTAAGAGGCAGTAGACTCTTTGCTAACTTATATCAAACTTAGTTCAGGACTGGCAAACTTCTCCCGCGAACGACTTGAAAGTAAATATTCAGGCTCTGTAGGTCACAACTCTCTGCCACAACTACTCAACTTGGCTGTTGTACAAAAGCAGTCATTGTAGATACAAAATTGAATAAGCTTGACCATCTTCCAATAAAATGTTATTCATGGAAATAAGAATTTGAATATTGTGTAATGTTCCCACTCTGAAATGTTATTTAAAATTTTTTTTTTCAACCACATGTAATTGGAAAAAAATCAAATGAACAAAATACTTTTCTATTGTATTAATATTGTTAAATGTTATGTGAACTTTTCAACTAGTATATAAAATCTCCATAAACAGTGTTTACCCATTAAAAAAAAAAAGAATAAAGAAAAAAAGAGGCAGTAGAAAGCCACCTTGGCCTTCCTCGAAGAGAGCTGGGACCCAGAGTCCTCCGTCAGCCAGCAGAACAGCGAGCCCGGGGAAGAAGGCGTGTGTCTGCCTGTGTTCTCAGAGCCAAAGAAGCCAGCAGAGGCCAGCACCCGCGGGCTCCTCCGCACTCCCCGCTTCACAGCGGGCTGTGCCCAGCAGGCCAGGAGAGCCTCTGAGCTTTGTGGACCTGGGGCCAGGCTCTGGGGCGGAGGAAGCCATGTGGCGCCTGGCTCTGCCCACCTCACCCCCAGGCTGGCGTCTAGGCAGGAATGCGGGGCTGTGAGTTTCCAGCTATAAACCATCCAGCCTCCCTGCTTCAGGCCCACCTGGAGTGGTCACAGTGTGGGAAGCTAAGATAGCACCACTGGGCAGGGGACACTGAGAGTCACAGTGCCTGGCTGCAAACATCGCCTCCCCTCCTGCCCACCACCAACAGACGCGGTGGGGTTTCTGGCATAACAGCAGAGGTCTGGGGATGAAGGCGGAGATTGTCCTCCGGGCTGGGAAGGGAAGGCCCGGAGGCAAGCCTTTGCGTGAAGAGTGGTGTGGTTGTTCGTATTAGGAACAACTCTGCCCTCTGGTGCCTGCAGAGAATAGGTTTTCTAGACACACAGCAGCGACACTCCCTCCTCTGCCCAGAAGCCTCGGAGTGAAACTTTTTAGCAGCCTTTAGTAGTGTCCCTTTCAAAACAGTGTGACAAGGGAGTAAGCAGAAAATACTGAGGCCCGACTGTGCCTGAGGCCCCAAGTGGGGGACAAGAACACAATATCCTAGGGCAGTGTAACAATCACAAGTCCTGACAGCACCGCTCTTTGATCTCCAGAGGGTGCTGGGGATTTTGCAAAAGGAAATTAGGCCAAAGTGACCATGAACATGAATATGGTCACCTCTATTTCTTGTGAAAAACGTCCTTGGTATTTGTTGATATTGAGTAAAACAATGGCCGATGAAGCTTTTGGGGAAGCAAGCACTTAAGCATTGGCCAGTGGGCCAGCCAGGAAGGCCCCAGTTCATCGCCATCTGCTCTCGACCAACCGAAGTGGCCAGTGATGACGGTGAGGAGGAAGCTAAGCACAGGCTGCTGAGCCCCAGGGGCACGGCTCAGGCCTTTCACACACATGTATTGTGACCCTGTAAGGTGGCCTCGTCTTCATGTTACAGCTGAGGAGATGAGTTTGCAGAGATGACAGAATTTGGCTAAAAAGCAGTAGCAGCAGCTTTGGAGCCACGCTGGGCTGTGCTCAAGCCCACACACACTGCTGCCCAACCCAACCACCCAGCCTCCTCCAGAAGGGGGACTCCACAGGGCAGAGGCCTCAGGCGTCTCTAGGTCTTAAGTAGAAAGTGAGTCAGGGACAAAAGTAGCCCTTCCTAGGAGATAGTCAACCAGAGGTGACTCTTCCCCAGGCGCCTGGGGCCAGCTGGGTGCTGCCCCTGTGAGGCTGTGGAAGGTCAGCAGGGCCCTGGTCTCTGAGCGCCATGCCCATGGCCAGCAAGAGGGCTCAGCCTGTGTCCTCAGGGTGCAGAGTATGGTTTGAAGCCAGAGTGGGCCTTGGGCGTCCTCTGGGTGGTCTCTGGTGGTGGTGTGGGGGGATTCTGGTTCAACCTACACCCCTCAGGAACCTTCCCAGTTGTTTGCAAAACTCAGGAAGAGTCACAAAGTGAAATGCTCTGAGAACTTGAGAGCCTGAAGCTGGACCAGGGGACGGGGTTCCGTGAAGCTGGACCAGGGGACGGGGTCTCCGTGAAGCTGGACCAGGGGACGGGTTTCCGTGAAGCTGGACCAGGGGACGGGTTTCCGTGAAACTAGACCAGGGGACGGGTTTCCGTGAAGCTGGACCAGGGGACGGGGTTTCCGTGGGCAGCAGAGGTAGGGCCTTTAGCCTTGGAATGTGAGGGGGCAGGAAAGGAGGAGGCCTGGTTTCCGACACCGAGCTTGACCCTACCTGTCTGTAGGATTGGTCATCTCCCCATGAAATGAGAGGTCTGATGGAATCCCATAGCTGCTATGTCTGTGTTTCCACCAGGAAGCGTTGGGATAAACTGGTCAAGTAGGGGGTGGCTGGTGTTGCAGGGGTCTGGGACAGGGGGGGCCATGCAGCCTACAAAGCCACTGAGTCAGAAAGCTCAGCCCACCCAACGCAGGTGTCAGCAGCCTCTAACTAGTGGCCAGAGGGTAGTTCTGTAGGTCTGAGCACACCTGGTGTGGGGAGATCAACCGAAAAGCTGACATCATCACAGTATCTGCTGCCAGAGCACCATGCTTTTGAACAGAACAATGAGTTTGCTTCTGGCAAGTAGCGACTGATGTCATTTTGCAGCCTAGACGATGCCCGATGGCAAGACAGACAGCAAGCGTCCCTAACCGGGCCGGGCAGCCAACAGCAGGCTACATCCGGAAGGTTGAGCCACTCTACCTCGTAAACCAAAAGGCGTTGGATCGCTCTTAACTTCATGTCGCTTAGCTTTTTTGTCAGGACTGGTAGGAGAAGCTGCAGAAGGAGGTAGAGGCAAAAACATAACAGGAGAGAAGAGAGAGAGAGTGAGGGTTGCAGGCAGAGCACAGAGTAGGCAGTGAGAAACACCAATTCATGCGGGATGGGCACAGATGGCGAATGGCTTCAGTTTCACTGACCTAGAAGTTACCTTCCTGGGAACAAAACTAAGCCAGCCAGGGAACTAAGAACTGACGGCAGAGCCTGAGGAAAAATAAGAGCCAAAACTGCATGCAGTGACACTAGCAATCAGCATCCTTGTTTTAGGGGCCATCGCTCGGTTCATTTTCTGAGTTCTGGGGACATTTTCTGAGCCATGCACATACTTTCCATTCTTAGCAAAGTACATTGTACCAGAATTTGTCCTTTTGTTTTCTTTTTTAAAAAGTTTGAGGCCAACTTAAAAATATTTTATAAATTGGGAAAAAAGCCCTCTAATTTTTTGGACCGGCCTCTGGACCAATGAAATGAAAAGAACCTGAGACAACACCGGTTTTTAGTCCCCAGCGGGGTGTCCTGTAAGGCCCCACCTGGAGCTCGAGGGCTGGCTTCATGGCTCTCTGGGTGTACGTCCCTCCCATATAGCTAGCTCCCTGTCCAGGAGCGCCCAAAGGCGGCCAAGGTTTCAGTGATCTCCTTCCACGGGGCCCTCGATCTGCCCTGTGCCCTAGCAGAGGCCCCAGGAGATCACTGGCACCAGCACCTGAGCGTTCTGGCACAGAGGCTGGTGACAGGAGCAAGGTGAATGCCCACAGGGACTGGCAGGAAAAGGCAAGAAAGGGGAGGTGGGCGTGGGAGCAAGGTGAGTGCCCACGGGGACTGGCAGGAAAAGGCACGAAAGGGGAGGTGGGCGTGGGAGGAGTTGGACCAAAAAAGCACATGACGAGTCGGTTGTGAGTAAGCTTCCTTAGGACGGTCCACCTCCACCTCCGCTTTCTCACAGAGAAGGCCCCCAAAGGGAGCACTGGCTGCCCGGGCAACAGCCACACCAGTGCCAGCGGGAAAGAGCGAATCGGCAGGAAATGTTTCTGGATGGCTGTACTTGGGGTGAAACTGGCAGATGCCCTGCCCGAGAATGTCCTCACGGATGATCACCACACAGATGGATGACAGACGTGTCGCCATGGCCAGGGACACGCCCAGGAAATGATTTCAGGTGGGTGCCTTTTACCTTTCTGACCTTTGAGGTTAGCAAAGCCCTGCAGAGTAAAGCGCTTCTTGGAAAGCGCAGAGCTTTCTGAGGTAGAGCTAGTGACTGTGTCATCTACAAAGGAAGAGAGAGGGACAGTGCAGAGGGTATCTGTAACCCAGGGTGACTCTGGGGAGGGCACGCGTCAGGTCCAGCCAGGGCTCAACTCTGGGGCTGGGTGTGCTGGATTAGGGCAAACACTGAACAAGAGGGGTGCTTCTGGGGGCTCCAGTGCTTTCTGTGGGGTGGGTAGGGAGCTCCGAACTCTTGACAAATGATCTTCTGTGCCCAGAGGAGGTTATGCACCCCGGTATGCCCGTTAGTGGACCCCTGTGATGCAGCTCCCAGTACACCTGGCTCAGAAGCTGCCGACACCCACCTTTGCCCTTTTCCGGGGGCTTCGGCAACGTTGCTGAGCTCACATATCCTTCCAGGCTCAGGGGGTCCGTTTTTCTCTCTTCCAACTTTTTGGTATTTCTTGTGTTCCCTTTTGAAGGACTAATGACATCAGACACATTGAAAAAGAAATAGAAAGTTGCTTGGTTAGTTTTTCAAAACTCTTCCTAAGGATTTGAGATGTCCAGACAGCCCTGACTTCCTATCCAGTGTTTAAAGTACGGCCCTGCCCCTGCGGAGTGCTCAGCATTTCTAGCTTAAGCCAGAACAGAACAAAACGAGGACAAAAGCACTTCCCAGCCACTGAGCAGGAGGCGGTGGTGTTATTGTCTTGAAGGAAAGGTCCTTTTCTTTTAAAACGATTGTTCTATGGATTCTTCCTTTAGATTGTACCTTGTTCCACAAATGCTTAGAGGTGGCTTATATATATGCAATAGGAACAATAACATTAAAAAAATAAGCAAATGAATAAAATAATGTAGGAAAAATAAGGGCAAAAAGGGTTTGTCAAGCCTTGGTGAAGGCTGGTGTCTGAAATGTGTCCTATCTCTGCAAGTGGTGGCTCAGAGCCTCTCGTGCCCAGTGGTCCCTGTCTGAGGTGCTACGGTCACCAAAATGCTTAACTGCTGTCTGGAACAGCCAGGCCACTTGCTGACTGTCATGGGGAATACCCCATAGACAGAAAGTAACTAGAGGACGCTGTTAGGGACGGGCCTCTGGCTGGGATTGGGGCCAGAGACACACGCTGTGAGGCTGACCCAGCGGGACTAACCCACCAGCCTGGGATTCCAGAGGAGAAGCACTCCACGGGGCACCAAGCAAGTGTGAAGTAACCTCATAGTCAAGAGAGTCAGGTGATCAGGGCTAAGTGAAGTCTGTGGCCTGTGCAAATTCCCACTCGTGACCCTCAGACGGTGGTGTTCCCAGTGCACGTGTCCCTCACCTCGTGTTGGAGGACGCTGGCAGAGGCAGGCTCTGGGACTGCTCCAGGGCCCTGTGCTGGCTGGCTTCTGCAAGGAGAACACAGACAAACCGCCCGTGCATGGCTGAAGAACTTGAGCCGGGCACCTTTAGTTCTAAATGCTATGGGATCTCAGACAGCTAAGAATTCTGAGATGGTTTGGAACATATATAAAAATGCCCCTGGTACAAAAGCTAAGAGAAAATAATGGCCAAAGACATTCTTACCTCGACAAGCCTGCAGCTGGCTGGTCAGCACTTTCCGAATCTCATTCACCCACGCTGCTTTAATCTCGGGAGTGGGTGCCTATCCCCCCAAAAGAAATGCCAAGAGGTAAGGACTCCCATTCCTTCAAGACACATGCTTTGGTATTTTACTCTTGAGCTTTCTGAGGACAATCTTAGGAATAGATAACCAGAGCACTGTATGTGAGGAAGAGGAAGGGAGCAAACAGTGACACGTCCCCTTGCTTCAGGCCTTTGCCCGTGAGCAGGGGCGTGAGTGGGCAGAGCCCAGGGTAGCGCAACACCTGCTGGGGGGCTGACAGCCAGCCCTGTATCTGCACAACCACTGAAGGCTGACGTGGTGGGAAAACACTGTGGCATAAACTGCCCCTGGAGGGCCGGTCTCTCTGGGAAGCGGCTCCGGTCCCGTCATAGATAACAAGGACAGCCAGAGTCTGAACTCTCACAAGTGGTTTCTAAACTTCCCAGGGCAGGGAGTCTATGAGGAGCATGAACCACAGCCAGGGCTCTGTCCTGCCTTAATACCGGGTGGGGCCTGAGGGGTAGTGCCAGGTGGACACTGGGCTCTGGGGCTCTGTCCTGCCTTAATACCGGGTGGGGCCTGAGGGGTAGTGCCAGGTGGACACTGGGCTCTGGGGCTCTGTCCTGCCTTAATGCAGGGTGGGGCCTGAGGGGTGGTGCCAGGTGGACACTGGGCTCTGGGGCTCTGTCCTACCTTAATGCAGGGTGGGGCCTGAGGGGTGGTGCCAGGTGGACACTGGGCTCTGGGGCTCTGTCCTGCCTTAATGCAGGGTGGGGCCTGAGGGGTGGTGCCAGGTGGACACTGGGCTCTGTGGCTCTGTCCTACCTTAATGCAGGGTGGGGCCTGAGGGGTAGTGCCAGGTGGACACTGGGCTCTGGGGCTCTGTCCTGCCTTAATACCGGGTGGGGCCTGAGGGGTAGTGCCAGGTGGACACTGGGCTCTGGGGCTCTGTCCTGCCTTAATGCAGGGTGGGGCCTGAGGGGTGGTGCCAGGTGGACACTGGGCTCTGGGGCTCTGTCCTGCCTTAATACCGGGTGGGGCCTGAGGGGTAGTGCCAGGTGGACACTGGGCTCTGGGGCTCTGTCCTGCCTTAATGCAGGGTGGGGCCTGAGGGGTGGTGCCAGGTGGACACTGGGCTCTGGGGCTCTGTCCTGCCTTAATGCAGGGTGGGGCCTGAGGGGTGGTGCCAGGTGGACACTGGGCTCTGGGGCTCTGTCCTGCCTTAATGCAGGGTGGGGCCTGAGGGGTGGTGCCAGGTGGACACTGGGCTCTGGCGCTCTGTCCTGCCTTAATACCGGGTGGGGCCTGAGGGGTAGTGCCAGGTGGACACTGGGCTCTGAAGACCCGTGTCCTTGCCTTCGCTCTTTGAGGCCCTTGGGTCTGGCTGTGCTGGTGGAGGTGTTGTGAGTTGTAGACAACTAAGTATAGTGTGACACAGGGTGGCCACACAGCCCTGGGTCCAAACCACCAAGTGGGTCAAAATATTGAAGGCAACCAGGAGAGGCACATCCCTGTGCTGGCTGACCCCTTCATGGGCCTCCCGGGGTCTTGCGTGGGCTCATGAATACACTTACAGCTCCACTCATCTGCCCTCATCAGCGAGGCAAGGACAGGTAAGGACTGAGAACGTACATTCCCCCAGGAGAACCCGGTCACGCGTGCAAGTGTGGAGCGGGCCAGCTGTGCTCCCCTGCACTGTCCACGGACACGTGGGCCGGGGCTGCAGGAGCCTGTGCTTGCTTTTCTGGAAAGACACTCCTGACACCCTAGCGTGCAGCGTTGCCCTGCACTGCGTCCTGGGCCCAGCTCAGGTGAAAGAGGGCCCAGGGAAGTCCCCCAAATTAATAGTGGGGCTCCTGGCCTTTGGGTACTAAAACACTGTGGAAGATTCTAGATACCCGCTTTCACTCGAAGCTTTCCATTGGCAGCACTAAAGAGATGCATGGAGTCCCTAACGCCTGGCTAGAGAGAGAAAGGTTGGGGTCCTACCTGGATGATGTAAACCTCCTCCCTGGCATTGTACCAGATCTCAAACTTCTTCACATCCCCTTTCACGTTCTCTGTTATGCCGACAGCTGTCATCTGAGAGGACAAAATAGGGAGACCAGTCTCAGTTCTGAAATGCAGGCTGAGGATGCCAGAGATCCCGGATGCCCACATCCAAAGATAAGAGGCGCGTGCCAGAAGGTAGACGTCGCGACCGAGGCTCAGTGACAACCTGGAACGGGTCCCCGACCCTTCTCTTCAGGGCCAGTGCCAGGAAGGTTTGCAGCTGCTGGAAACAGGCCTTACTCACATTTAAGGACTGCTTGTAGCTGTAGGATGGGGCTTTCTCGTACCCTTCCCCATTCTCCTCCCTCCTCTTGCAGAAGAGGACGGCCTTCTCGTGCAGGAACAGATGTCGCTGCATGGGCTTGAACCTGGCCAGGTCCTTCACCTTGGCGTGGCCCTTCTTGTGGTCAGTCCAGACGCTGAAGGAGCCCTGCATTAGCAGCTTCCCCAAGTCACTCAGGTTCCCCTAAAATGAATTGCAACACGAGGAGCATTTAAAACCCGGAATGAACACGGGGGTGGGGGTGGTGGGCTTTTAATGCATGTTGCTGAGGGAAGGAGGCCCGTCTGGGAAGGCTGCATTCCAGGTTCCAACTACGTCATGTTCGGAAAAAAGCAAAATTATGGTGACAGTCAAGGGAGGAGGGGTTTCTAGGCATGGGGGGCAGTGGCCAGGGCAGGATGGACAGGCAGGGCACAGGGTTGCTTTCGGCAGTGAAGCTAACTCTGTAAGACAACTACCCTGGTGGGCACCTCATGATAAATTGATGCAAACACCCAGAGTGAACCGGAATGTGCACTCTGGACTCTAGGCGATAATGATGTATCCGTGCTGGTTCACTGGTTGTAACAAACGTCCCGGGCTGGAGGGGGATGTTGATAATGCGGGAGGCTGTGTGTTGGGTGGGACAAGGGGTATACGGGAAATCTTTGTACCTTCCTCTCAATTATGCTGTGAACCTAAAACCGCTCTAAAAATAGTTTCTTCGTGAAAAGAAACCAAGAATGAAGGCTGACTAGAATTCTAGAAAGACAAACAAATTAATAAGTTGGCTTGATATGGGCATACAGAGGAGAAAGTAGAAATCTGACTTTAGTGTCCACTGGTCACATGTTTTCGGCCCCCAAACAGCATCAGAGAAAATAGATTTGAGGGATGATGCTGACCTCAAGAAAAGACCAGGATGAAGAGGTTTTCAGAGATGCTCCTCCAAAGGGTGAAAACTTCCCGGTTTTCTCTGTATGTTGTTGAGCCCTCATGTAGGCCCGCCCCAGGCCCCCTGAGTCAGACTACGTAGACTGATTCCAGGTAAGACCCAAGCTCGTCAAAGCTCCAGGGCACAGCTCTGCACTGGCCGTGGGCTGGCCTCAGCCCACTGTCTGGTAGATCCCCCCTCGGAGCAGGCTCGTCAGCGCCTCCAGCAGGAGGGGGAGAGAGCAGAAGCCCACCCACGGTCCTTACATCATAGCCCGTGATGGCGATGAGGTGCATGGAGTCGTTCACGGCCTTGAGGATGCCCAGGAT
The DNA here is from genome assembly GCF_036850995.1 of Saccopteryx leptura. NCBI lineage: Eukaryota > Metazoa > Chordata > Mammalia > Chiroptera > Emballonuridae > Saccopteryx > Saccopteryx leptura. The sequence goes on from NC_089506.1 coordinate 36,433,023, forward strand.
GGAGCTCAGTGCCTCCTGGAGGTCCTCAGCCCCCTCACAGCTCTTGCTGTATTTCAACATTTCCTGGGGTGGGAGGGAAGAAGTCCTGATCACACACCCGTCTGGACACTGATCCCTACCACTCCCTTGAAAGCTGCTGCAACTCCAGTGCTGTCCCAGAGTGCAGGCCCTGGGTGGCCTTGAACACGGACCCTCAGGACGGAGGGTGTGGCTCCCTGCTCAGTTGTCAGTGCTGAGGTAAGACATACAAGCACGTAGACACCCACAGACTCCCTGAATGGGGGGTCTGCTCGGGGACCACTGGCCTAGGAGCAGCTTAGGAAGCTGCCCTCTTACCTCCCTGAAGCCCCTATACCCCGCCCCACAACAGCTTGGGTGGATGCTGCAAATTGGGGAAGTCCCCTGAGCCCGTGGACACGCAGTGGAGCTTGGCAAGTGCTGGTCCCTTGCAATCCCCCAGGGCCAGCACCCTCGTGTAGCTCTGACCCCAGCAAACTCAGACTGAGATCCCTGTCTCATGTCTCCCCACTTCTAAACCGGTTACTCCTTCCTTTCACATTTGACACCCTGAATAAACATCTGATTGCTTGTTATGTGGGCACTTTTCACCTCCATTCACTTTGCTCATCCCGGCCTGACACAAGCCAGGCCTGGCTGGGAAGACCCGCGTGGGAGCACAGCTCCAGTCAGCATGGAGGCGCTTTGAGCCTGTGATCTGTGAGGTGGGCTTTGCCATTTGTTCACCTCGGTGTCCCTGCCTGTGCCCCAACACCAACCAGCACACACAGACTCTCCACAAAGGTCTGTGAAGAGCCAGGCCCTTGCAGAGACGGGAGGAATATGGCTCAGAGACTATAGCATTCCACCATGGCCGGGGCAGCCGCCGCTAGGAGGGGGGGTGCCTGGCTTGGGGGGACTAGTGAGGGTGGCCGCAGGGTGGCCACACCGAGGGCGGGGCTCCAGGGGATGCCCAGCCAGGCGCGCTCTCACCTTGAGCAGCAGCTGGTACTTGGTGATCCTCTGCACTGGCTTCAGCAGGTAGGAGTCCAGACTCAGTTTGTGGTCCAGTTTCTTCTGGCATTCCTACAACCACCACACCTCCGGTTTAGACAGTTTTCATTGTTCTTTGTTAGAGAGTCAACTAGTAAAGGAGATCAGACTCTAAGGGAGCCCTGAAACATACCTGGAAGAACGGGCAGTCGGAGCACTGTCTCCACAGGCTCTCGGAGCGGGGCTTGTTCTGACAGTACTTCTCGTAGATCTGGAACTCCTCCATCTGGCCCGGGACAGAGCAGTGTCACAGCATGGCTCAGAGGGCCAGTCTGACTTCTTCCTGAATCCCCGTTCACCCCTCATCTCAGGTACCATGTCCCTCAGGGTGGGACAGTCAGGTAACATCCCCGCTAGAATCCCAGGTCTCAGGGCTGAATTGGCCCTGGACGTCTTTTATACAGATTAGCTCATTACGGCTGGCTTTGGCCACAGGAATAACAGTCTAGAACTAAACACAGGACCAACACAGACTTTCTGAAGAGAGAATCTCCAGAGCTCAGCCTACACATGGTGCTCGGACTGGCAAGCACGTCAGGGTCGCCTGCAGGCTGGTTAGAACAGACTGCTGCCTCCACTGCAGTTCTGATTTGGTGGGTCCAGGTTGGAACCTGAGACCCTGCGTTTATAACAAGTTCTTAAGGAGTTCTGATGCTGCTGGCCAGGGGAGCCACTTTGAGAACCACTGACCCACAGCATGGCTACCCCACCCCACTTCTAGATAGCACCCAGAAGCATTCTAGCCAGGCTGAGTCAAAAAACATCAGTATTGCTCCTCCCTTTCCTCCCTTTTCTGCCTTCTTCATCTCAATTCATTATAATAGTCTCAATTCATTATAATAGTAAGAATGACTGAGCTTCACTGAGATTAGTAAGCGGCACCATCCATTGCTAACCTAGCAGTTTATGGAGATCAACACCAGAGGGTCATGTGGGACCCCGCACAGAAAACAGCAGGCCCCTGGATCCGGCAGCCCTTCCTCCCAAAGCTTCTCCTCAACCCCCTTCCCTGCCACACACACACTTTAGCTGATCACCATCCCACCCTGGAAGGAGGCGGACATCTACTCTTTCAAAGAGAAGAAAAACAAGGCTCAGGGAATGTGGATGATCTTGTCCAACGTCCGCCAGTCAGTGAGCCCTGACCAGGACAAGAGCGAACACAAAACAAAACCCCAGCATGCAAAAGGCCCAGCTCTGTCTAACACTATCGAAACTTAGACGCTTGATAATTCTGGCATATCTCAAAGCTTGCGTTTTATAGTTTTTCTCTTTTTCAAACTAGTTACTGGGCTTTAGGAAAAAACCTATTCTTTCAGCCCTACCAAAAAGCGTTACATCATCTCAGCCAAACTGGAAACATTGGTACTTTGTGATTTCAGTTGGAGACTGTAAGAGAACTTAAAAGTTATTATTTTAAGTATTAGTAATTTGAGGAAGTAAGGCACGGAAAAGTATACATTTAAGAAAACACATACCCTTTCTAGAAAACACCTTCCGACCAGCTCTGGGCAGTCTATGTAGTTCTCTAGCTCTCTCAGGAATATTCTAGACAAAGAAAGTTTGGGTTAGGTTGTACGATAAACCACCTGAATCAGATGGCATCTGTAACAAACGAATAGCTTTTATTATCCAGACAGCTTTTATTCCTGGCTCTGGACAGTTCAGAAGGTCTTGTGGGTAAGAATACACAGTCAGATTTCAGGAACCTACAGCCCATACCTGTCACTCGCAGAGTCTGGCTGTATCAAACTCTCAGGGTTAAGCAGACGCGGCCCCATGGGTCCCTATATGTTTTTGGTGTTGGTGTTCACACAACACACAGAACAGCTTTTATTTTTATCAGCACAGACACAAGATGAAGAGGCTAAGAGCAGACAGACAGAGCATCTGGAGGTCCCGGAAGAGCAGCCCTCACAGCCGTGTGCTCTGTCGGGTTTCTGTAGATGCAGCGGGGTCCTGGTTCTGTCCCTGAGGCCTTCCCAATATAATATAGCTTTGTTCCTGAGCCATGTGCCCGCGTTTTCCTAAGTTTCAGGTAAATCCCACCGAGAAAGGAAGTTCCGGTGGCATCAGTTCGCTACACTAGTCATGCAGCCAGGGTCTCGGTGCCCAAGCACTGGCCAGAGCCACAGGGACGCTGAAGGTCCAAGTCCCTCACTCAATTAAAATCCAAGGGAAGGCTCTGAGGCGGGGTTTGGCCATCACCTGGTGCCTCCTTTATCAATAGGCGCATGAGAGATGTTAGTGACTGAGGAGCAAAAGCAGGTGGTGAGACAGAAGTCTCAGATGTCCCCTGAAATTCATAGGTGAGTGTGGCCCAAGTCCCACGCTGGCTGGGCTCCCCGGCCCTGGGCAGCACTGCGAGGGGATCAGCCCACAGCTGGCCCTTTTCCAGGACGCCAGACATCGCCATCATCTGCCGGCCTCCCTACACGCTTATGTCTGCCTGCTCATTTTCTTTCCCACGAGCTCCCGTAAATTGCAAAAAAGAGCCCAGGGTAGACAGCCCCAGGACTATCCATACTGTCCCCCAAGCGGGAGGGGGCTGCAAGTCACTCTCACAGGGCATCACATGCAAGAAAGGGACTTCTGACGTTACCACCCTTTTCAATAACGGGCTTGGGAACAAAACTGTCCTTGCTAAGTGGTGTGGCATTTGGTGCTGCACCAGTGTGCCAAACGCACACACTCGGGGTGGGGGGCACTGGCTTCTGCTGGGCCTGAAGGACAGGGAGAGGCAGGAGGGGGCGCTGTTTCTACATAATCATGCCCACAAGGCTCCGAGGCATCTTCCCACTTCAGATGGGGGCCCATTTGTACCCACCCACATTGGCTCAGAGAACTAGCCCTGGGCACATCCCACCCACCACACTGCTCTGTGCACTTATCCACCCTTGAGAGAGGGAAGAAAGGATATTCTCCACCAGCCAAGCACAGCTCAGGAGCTGTTTTGGTGTCAGCTCCCTGCAAGTGGCTACTTTAGAGGCCAGACATCACCGCGATCAGAGGAAGGGCCTACCTGTTATGAAAGTGGTAAATTTCTTCCATGTTTCCAAATAAAATATCCTTCTTGTTTTGAAGGCCTGTTGAGATGAGATGCGTCATTAAAGGGTTGTCCATCTCAGCGGCGTAGCCCTGTGGGAGAGGAGAGAGGTCAGCAGAGAAACCCTGAGCTGCAGCTAACAGCCCTCTGGGCCATTATAATAGCAGCCCAATCCTTCGGCACCAAAGCCCCATCTCCGCTCGACGGCTTAGCGGGGTGGTAACACTTTGCCTCAGGGTTTAGAGAGTAAAGTTACCTTGTATTTATTCCCTGACCATTTCTAGTATGCTGTCTGGACAAGCAGTACAAAATGCAAATGAATTATAAACAGTACTGATTTTTTTGAGGGGGAGGAGAGGAAGTTCCATCCTTCTCCCTTTCAGCCTTTTCAAAATTCATAACTTTTAGGAAGGGGACAAATCTTATGTGTACTCCTTGATGAGTTATTTATGTGTCTACATTTGTGTGACTGCCGCCCAGATCAAGACGTAGAACATTCTAGCGCTCCGAAGCCTCTCTGCCCCTCCCAGGCGACAGCCACCAGCCGGGCGGCCTCCCCGCAGCCCTCTCCACCCCGGATGAGCTCTGCTTGTCGTGGGCTCCCTCTCAGGAGCAGCAGGCGCTCGTGTCGGATTAATCCACTCCTCAGCACGTTCCTGAGGGTCATGCCTGATTCTGTGTAGCAGCAACTCTTTTTCTGGCTATAAATACTGTCCCTGTGCATAATCCACCCAAACCTACCTGTCCCTTGTCCCTCTGACAGACATTTGAGTTGTTTCCGCTTTGGGGCTACTAGGGGTGAAGCTGCCGTGAACCTTCTCTCACATGCTCTTTGGTGGACACGAGATGACACGGTGTGGAGAAGCCCAGCCCGTGGCCCACTCCTGGCCACCCCCCACGCGCAGGCTCACCTCCAGGACACAGAGCAGCTCCTCCACGTAGACCCGTTCCGTGTCAAGGAGTTCGTTCATCACATGCCTGTGAACAGGGCGCTAGGGCTTATTATCTAGGAGCAGATTCTCTGACCTGCCTCCCTGCTGTGGGGCCACCTGCACAAAACAAGCCCTGATTCCTCAAGCCTCCCTCTCTCCCAGGTCACGTCTCCGCGTCTCCTCCCCAGCCCTGCAGATTCAGCCCCACTTCCTTCATCAGCTGCCCCGTGTCCCCCAGGAAGAGCCCCTCCTGTCCTCCTGCGCTTGCCTGGGGGCCGTCTGTGCCCCAACTCAAGGTATCATGTTAGCCATTCCAGTTTCCATCACAACTTTCTTGTGTGGAATGGCAAACAGTGATGATGTGTGGACCTATTATGTGCCCATCCTGATACGGCCTCCCAGGAGGGGCGTGAACTTGCAAAACAGCTGTTCACAAGTCTTTTTAGAAATGAGGACCACCTTCTAACTGCCTGTGACCAAGCATCTCATTTTAATAGATAAGAACTAGAGCCCACAGGTTGCTCCCTGGTTGGCAAAGTGGCAGGGGAAAGAGAGGGGCCTTGGGCCTCCACAGCACAGGCCGCAGGGGAGCGCTCCTGTCTGGGAGCCTAGATGCCGTGTGGGCAAGGAGGGGAGGATGTCCCTGGTGCAGAACTGAGCTGCGTGCTGAGGGCCAGGCAGCTGGCTTGGGGTCAGGGACAGCGTCCTCGGCACTGATCTCAGGGTGTGTAGATGCAGGAAGGTGGCAGAGTGCAGGTTGCCTTTGTGGAGAGTAGATGGCCCAGCTGGGCTGGAAGGTAGGGGGTCTATGGGGCAAGTGACTCCCAATCTTGGGAAGGACTTTGGAAGTGACTTCTCTGTCAAATCCAGAGTTTGGACCTCATCTAAGCTGTGCGCGGGGTCGGAGGCGAGCCCAGGTGGCATGTGCAGGACACCCTCGGCAGGCGCCATGGAAACGGTCTAGGTGTGTAATAAGAAGGGCTGGCGGTGGGGACAGGTGATAAAAGCAGGAGGGGAGAGATGAAGAAAGAGAAATGACACCCAGCACAGGGGGCCAGCAGGGCCCGGAAAGCCTCCTGGGAAGGACCACGTCCACTGAGGAGACAGGAAGCTGGGTCCAGGGCAGTTATATGGCTGATCCTGCACATATGACCCAAGGGCCTGGGTGGGCTGAATCCCATGTCTTCTCATCCGGTCTTGAAGAAGGGAGAACACAAGCCATTTCAAATCATCACAGTCCTGGCTGGGACCCAGGGGCAAATGTGGCTTTTCTAAGGAAAACCTAAATTTCCCCTGGATTCAGATGCAGATGTGCCAGAGAACACACGCACTCCACGTCTGAACGCTGTCTGACGCATGTTCATGTGTGGACCCCGGGATGCCAGCCGTGCTCCCACACTGTGGCTCTGGGGTCGAGGCTGGCATTTCCCACCAACTTCAGCCCGTTTGCATTCAGACCGTCCTGCCCAAAGGCCGAGCTCTAAGCGGGCTGCGCTCGTCCTATCCGGACCAGAGCCGCTCTGTGATGCCCGGAGAGGCGGCCCACCCACCTCCGCAGGATGGCCAGGCTCTCCTCCTCGTCCCCCGTGGAGCCGCTCCGGCCCTGCCGGCCTTCGCTCATTTCACTCTGCGGGGAGAAGAGCACGCAGTGCACAGACTCCAGAAACGAGAACATGCAGCCCAATGTCCTGACTCTAAGCCTCAAGCCCAAGTTCGTTTCCCGCCTGGGAGAAGATCTGAGACTTCGCAGGACGAGGAAGGGAGGTGGACCCAGCGTGCTGGCCTGCGTGCGGGAGAGGGTCAGGGTGACCCAGGCTGGGTGCCCGCCAGGGAGGACGAGGTGGCCAGGAGGCCGTGGGGTCTGGGGCACCGCAGGGTCCTCACCTTGGCCCTCCTGTAGGGCCCCCTCCGGAGGGCGTTGCTGTCAGAACTGTTGTTCTCAGAACTTCTCCGGACACCTGGGGTGGGAAGGAGAAGAGATAGGTGGGTATAACTTCATATCTTATTGCCTAGAGAGGGATAAAGCACAAATCAGGAAAATGTGGAATTTATTTATTTTTTTTCTTTTAGAGGAAAAATGCCCAGAGGATGGTAAGAAAAACACAGCAAAATTAAAGCTAAGGAAAACAGAGTCAGGAGATAAGGTAGGGCAGGGGACACAGGGAACCACCCGGGACTGGCCCTCTGGGCTTGGCTCACGTCCCTTACAGGGGCTTCCAGCTGACAGCGGATCAGCCAACAGGGGAAAGAACTTCTTAGCCAGGACACCTCTGGTCCAGGAGGTCTCCCAACAGCTGGAGAATGGTGTCCTCTGGAGCCCACCTACTGGGGGCCGGGAGCCAGCTCTCCAGGGCTCTGAGGATACTTGCCAAAGCCCTGGAGAAACCACGAGGGGCGCCTAGCTGCTGGAAAAGAGTGTGTTTGGGGACAGGAAAGGGATGAGGAGGAGTCTTCAGGAAATGGTGTTGCATCCAGCTGGGCCTTAGAGAAGGACCGTGCTGGGGAGAAATGTGATGAGGGGCTGTGGCCACCGGCGGTGGAGGCTGGGGGTGGCTGTAAGTGGTTGCTGCTTTGGACACAACGCAGGGAGGCTCTGGGGCTGAGGTTGGAGCTATGTGCAGGGAAAACTATTTTGGCAACAGCACTGAGGACAGATGGGTTGGGGAGAGGCTACCGTCCAGGGAAACAGGCCGAGGAAAGCCCTGGAATGGTTGATACTCGAGCTCTGACAGCCACACACTCTCTCTCCCACAACCAATCAGCTCTACTGTGCTCAGCAAAGAAACAGCACGGATGAGAGCAAACAAACAAGTAGGCCCAGTGCCAATAAAACTTTATTTACAAAATAAATCACGGAACAGAAGGAGGGCATTCTCTGAAGGAAGGAGGCATGCCTGCACGTACCGGGGGAGGGGCAGGGAGACTTCGTGAGCGCCTCCGGCCGGGGGGCCACCGGCTGCACCGGCCTGGTCTGCTTGGCCGCCAGCTTCTTCAGGCTGGCCTGTCTCCGGTGAAACATCTCTTCCATACTCTCTTGCTTCTGGAAGACCTTCTGCACGTGTTCCTGAAGTGACAGGGTAGATGGCAGACTAGTTAACAAGATGCCTTATAAGTGTCATTTGTTGTCTGCAATTTAAAAACAGAACCACCATGGGTAGACTTGGCCTTGGCCTGGCCTCCATTTTAAATGCTCGTGACGCGGCGCCCATCACGAGAGCAGCGGTTCTGCACTGAGTCTGCCCTTTGTGGACAGGGTGGGGGCAACCCCACTGCAGAATGAGGGACGCTAGGCCCGGAGGACAGTCAGCAGGAAGGGAGGGACACGCAGCCCTCTGCACGCCCCTGAAGGCTGCCTACGGAAGGGGCAGTACACCTGCAGCTTGCCCAGGGGGTGGGCTGAGTACAGCTGGCCCAGGGTGGGGAGGAGTCCCACTTCAGCGCAATTTGGAGAGGAGCACGCAAGAAGCAGGGCCCATGGAAATGGCTACTTCAAGAGCACTCGCTTGCAGGGAGTAATGCCACCTTTTAAGGGAGGCAATGCAATGATTTCTGTATGAGGAAGGTGGAGCCAGGTGACCCCCCCCTCCCCCAAGTTGACATTTCTCTCAAATGCCTACTATCCTCTAAGAATTCATCAAATGGTTTTTTCGAAAGTCAGCGGAGTCACTCCCCACCACTCAGGACAGGTGAGCCACAGTGAGAAGCCCGAGCTGGCGTACCATCAGGTCTTGGGTGAGGATGGGTTCATAGTCCTGGTAAATTTTATTGAGCTCCTGGATCTTATTTTCGGCACCGGTCTCCAAAAACTTCTCAATTTCTTGGAGGGCTGCCTCAGCACCATCCTGGGACTGGCACTTGTCCACGGGCTGCGAGGCCAGCAGGTAGATCCCCTCGTCGCACCACTTCATGGACTGGACCCGTGAGCGAGGCAGAGGGAGAGAAGGGCACTGTCAGCAGCTGAGTCTGGGCTCTCTTTGCGGGGCCTGTGGGCTGACTCCTGTGTGGCTGCTGACCACTGTAATTTGGGGAATATTCGCAGCCCTACGGGTCATCCTAATCCTGCTGCTCTGTCCACAGGATGCCCCTGGAGGGAATGCAGTGCTCTAAAAAGTCGAGCAAATCACCTACAGGACAGGACTCAGTTACACAGAGAGAAAGAGGCAAAGTGCAGTGAGTTTAGCTAGATGATAAGTTTCTGGTCCTTTCAAAGAAATTATTGGTTGTTACAAGTGAATTCTAGATAACAGACAAGTGTGTCAGGGCACGACCCCCTGGGCCACTAGAAAGGCTTTACGCAGGAGGAGGGGCTTCTAATCAATGACTGTGGTGCGTGCACAGTGGTGGGAGCTGGCCAGGTGGGACCAAGATGGCTTGCCATCCGGGTGTGGGGCTGGGGCCTACCGCCTCCAGGAGGCTGTGCAGCTCCAGTGACTTGTTGAGCAGACCCCTCCTCTGCTCGACCTCCGTGGCAAACTGGTCGCAGAGGTGCTGGAGCTCGTGGCACTTGGGACGGATAGAGTCCACGGCGTAGTGCTTGTTGTCGATGAGCTGCTCCCCTTCCAGGGACAGGGTGCGGGCCCGCTCCACCGCCACCTGCAGAGAGCCACCGGAAACACAGCTCAACTTATGTTCAGTATAAGCACACAAGGCGCTTTTGTCTTTGAAAGACCTGTCGGGGTGGGGGTGGGAGTGGGGTGGGGTAGGGAGTGGGAGTGGGAGTGGGCATCGGGGGAGGGCAGGCAGCTGTCTCTACACCTGACAATATCATTTGGGGCTGGGGGCTTCCACTCTGATGGCAGGAAAGCCCAATTCCTGTGCCTTTCTAAGCAACTTGGTGTCACCGTGATCACCCCTTCCCCAGGCTGTCTCCCGCCCTCACGAGTCCACGTCCCAGTCCTTACTTTGGACTTCTCTTCAAAGCTGCTAAGGTCCTTCAGGAGGTGTTCCACGTGCGCCAGGCTGTTGCCCACGTCTGTGAAGGTTGCTATCTTCTGAGCTAATGCGTCTAAGGAGGCTTTGACCTGAAACAGAGAAGATGGTGAGAGACCCAGGTTCACATCAGATCAACCACAGCGGAAGGGAAAGACCATGGAGACATGATGGAACCTGAGAATGAAGAGAGGAGGGGAAACTGAGATCTCCCCCCACCCCCAAAAAACAGACCTAGAGGGAAACTTCCTCAATTTGAGAAAGAGCATCTATAAAAATCCTATAGGCAATATTATATACATACTCTCGGCAAAAGCAAGGCTTTCACTCTAAGTTTGAGAACAAGGCATGAATGTTTACTGTCACAGCTGTTACTCAAGTAGTAGCAGCATGTGCCAGTGCAATAAAGTAAAGAATAATAATAATATAAACAAACAAAAGGCATACAGATGTAAAAGAAAGAAATCAAACTGTCTTTGTTTGCAAATGATCCAATTACTTTTGTAGAAAATCCTAAAGATGACAAAACAACTCCTAGAATAAGTGTGTTCAGCAAGGTTTCGGAAGACAAGATAAATATACAAAAATCAATTGTATTTCTATATATAGCAATTAATACACAGACACCACAACTAAAATATAAGGCCATTTATAATTGCTTTAAAAATAAAATATGTATGAGAAAGCAATCAATGAACAACTAAGGTGTTGAAATGAAAAACTGATGATTGCTGCTTCTCATCTCTCTCTGTTCCTGTCTGTCTGTCCCTATCTATCCCTCTCTCTGACTCTCGCTCTGTCTCTGTAAAAAAAATAATAAAATAAAATAAAATATGTAAGTTGTAAATTAAATCAAACAAAACATGTATTTAATAGGTATGTTGAAAGGTATACAACAGTGATTAAAAAAAAATAACCTAGGAAAATATAAATAAATGGTGAGACACATTGACCAAAAGACTCAACATAGTAAAGATGTTGATTCGCCTTCAAATGGAGGTTTAGTATAATTCCTACCAAAACCTCAGAAAATTTTTTGTAAATAAAGGCAAGGTGCCCTGGCTGGTTGGCTCAGCGGTAGAGCGTCGGCCTAGCGTGCAGAGGACCCGGGTTCGATTCCCAGCCAGGGCACATAGGAGAAGCGCCCATTTGCTTCTCCACCCCTCCGCCACGCCTTCCTCTCTGTCTCTCTCTTCCCCTCCCGCAGCCAAGGCTCCACTGGAGCAAAGATGGCCCGGGCGCTGGGGATGGCTCTGTGGCCTCTGCCTCAGGCGCTAGAGTGGCTCTGGTCGCAACATGGCGACGCCCAGGATGGGCAGAGCATCGCCCCCTGGTGGGCAGAGCGTCGCCCCATGGTGGGCGTGCCGGGTGGATCCCGGTCGGGCGCATGCGGGAGTCTGTCTGACTGTCTCTCCCCGTTTCCAGCTTCAGAAAAATGCAAAAAAATAAAAAAAATAAAAAAAATAAAAATAAAGGCAAGGTTATTTTAAATTTATGTGGAAAGACAAAGAAACTAGAACAGCTGAAATAATTTTGAAAAAAATAAAATAAAATGGGAAGATTCATTCTAAATTCACCTGATTTCTAGACCTATTATAATAGCTACAGTAATCAAGACCATATATTGACAGAGGAACAGAATACAGACCCAGAAATAAACCCAAACAAGTAAGTCCGACTCATTTTTGACAGAAGTGGGAAAACGATCCAAAGCAGGAAAGCTAGCCTTTTCAACAAACGTGGTGGCGACTGGACGTCCAGAGAGTTAGAAAATGCACCTTGACCTCATTCTCTCATCTGACACCAAAAGTAACTTAGAATGGATCATAGACTTAAATGTAAACCTATAATCTTTTAGGGAAAAAATAAGTTAGGGGAATATATTTGGGATCTAAGATTTAGCACTGACACCAAAAGTACAGTCCTTCAAAGGAAAAATTGATAAATTAGACTTCATCAAAATGAAAAACTCTGCTCTGTGAAAAACCCTGGTAAGAGGATACAACGATAAGTGATAAGCTGGAGGAAAATAATTTCTTTTTTTTTTGTGAGAGAGACAGAGAGAGGAACAGATAGGGACAGACAGGCAGGAAGGCAGAGAGATCAGAAGCATCAATTCTTCGTTGTGGCTCCTTAGTCTCCTTAGTTGTTCATGATTGCTTTCCCGTATGTGCCTTGATGGGAGGGAGGGGGGCTGCAGAAGAGTGAGTGACTTCTTGCTGAAGCAGAGACCCTGGGCTCAAGCCAGCGACCTTGGGCTTCAAGCCAGTGACCTTTGGGCTCAAGCCAGTGACCATGGAGTCATGTCTCTGATCCTACGCTCAAACCAGCAACCCCGTGCCCAAACCAGATGAGCCGCGCTCAAGCCGGCGACCTCGAGGTTTTGACCCTAGGTCCTCTGCATCCCAGTTCGATGCTCCACTGCCTGGTCAGGCGAGGAAAATAATTTCAAACCACGTATCTGACAAAGGGCTAACACTTAAAGTATATAACGAACTCTCAAAATGCAACAGTAAAAACATAAAAAACAATCCAGTTAGAAAATGGGAAATAGAAATGCAGATATTTCACCATATCATCACTGATGATAAATAAGCACACGGAGAGATGTTCAAGGTCATCAGCCATTAAGAAAATGCAAAACAGAACTATAAGGAGATATCACTACACACCTATCAGAACATGTGTACAAAATTAAAAATCATTTCTCACCAAATGCTCGTGAGGATGCGGGGAAAGTGAATTACTCATATATTGCTGGTGGGAATGTAAAATGGTCAAGCCATCTGGAAACAATTTGGCATTTTCTTAAAAAGCTAAACATGCTACTACTATATGACACAGCAATTACACTCCTGAGCATTTATCTCAGAGACATGACACCTATGTTCACACAAAAACCTGTACATGAATGTCTGTAATAGCTTTATTTGTAAAAGCCAAAACCTGGAAGCAGCCCAGACGCTTTCAGTGGGTGAATGGTTCAACCACGGCACGGCCATACCACAGACTACTGACCACTTAGCAGTAAAAAGCAATGAACTATTGTTATACAGAACAAGCCTGATGAATCTCCAGAGAACCGTGCTGAATGAAAAGAGCCAATCCCAAAGGTTTATGTGTTGCACAATTCCATTTATAGAACATTCTGAAATGACAACATATGGGAATGGAGATTAGTGCTTGCCAGGGGTTCAGAAGGGGACGGAGGCGGGAGGCAGGTGGGATGACTATAAAACAGAAACATGGGGGTCTTGGTGGTGATGGAATGTTTTTTTTTTTCATACTTTATTCATTTTAGAGAAAAGAGGAGAGAGAGAGAGAGAGAGAGAGAGAGAGAGAGAGAGAAGGGGGTAGAAGCAGGAAGCATCAACTCCCATATGTACCTTGACCAGGCAAGTCTAGGGTTTCAAACTGGTGACCTCAGTGTTCCAAGTTGACACTTTATCCACTGCGCCACCACAGGTCAGGTGATGGAATGTTTTTTATGTTGAGTGTGTCAGGGCCAGTATCCTGGCTGTGATCCCATGCTTTAGTTTGGGAAGATGTCACCATTTAGGGAATCTGGGTGAAGGGTACAATGGATCTCTCTTATTTCTTACAAGGGCACTTGAATCTACAATTACCCTAGAAAAGTGTGGTTGTCTGAAGAGCCTTCCTCAGTCCCCACAGAAATAAGTAATGGATGACCATCTTCTCCAGGTGCTTCCAGGGTGCTGTTCACATTGGCTGGTGTTATTTCTGTGGTCTGAGTTAGGGGGACTGCTGTTCACCTTGCTGTCCCGAGTCTGAGCATGTGCGCTACCTTAACAGTGCTCAGTGAAGGCTGCTGAACTAGATTCGACATTTTCCAAAAGGTGATATTCATGACTCTTTGAGATAGACCAGAACTGGAGGACGGTCCCCACAGAACTGTTCACTGGTCCTTCTCACCTGGCCCTTCGACACTGCCTCTCCGCAGCTTTACCACTGAACTTGAGGTGGGTACTTATTTCCTGTGTATTTATGATTCTTTCTTCTTTTTTTTTTTTTTGTACTTTTCTGAAGCTGGAAACGGGGAGAGACAGTCAGACAGACTCCCGCATGCGCCCGACCGGGATCCACCCAGCACGCCCACCAGGGGCGACGCTCTGCCCACCAGGGGGCGATGCTCTGCCCCTCCGGGGCGTCGCTCTGCCGCGACCAGAGCCACTGTAGTGCCTGGGGCAGAGGCCAAGGAGCCATCCCCAGCGCCAGGGCCATCTTTGCTCCAATGGAGCCTTGGCTGCGGGAGGGGAAGAGAGAGACAGAGAGGAAGGAGGGGGGGGGGGTGGAGAAGCAAATGGGAGCTTCTCCTATGTGCCCTGGCCGGGAATCGAACCCAGGTCCCCCACACGCCAGGCCGACGCTCTACCGCTGAGCCAACCGGCCAGGGCCTATGATTCTTTCTTCTTGATCAGAGGTTTCCTGAGGACAGGAAAGATGTTGCCCCGGGTCTATGTTGTTCCAAATGGCTGTACCATTTTCTATTTCTGCACTGCACCAGGAAAGGGAAGACTCAGTAGATGTTTTATAAATGATTAACCGGCTTCCAGTGAGCTGGCCATCTCTACTGATCTAACACAATATGGCATCACTTCTGCTATAGTCCTGTCAGACTGGCTCCGAGGCAGGACTGTATCTTTTATTTGCATATACCAGGGCCCATGCCAGGCCCATAGTAGATCCATGTTGGAGAAAAGAACATACAAATGATCATAAAGGAAGAACAGAGGTGGCTTGATGAATTGACAAATAGTGTGGAAGGAAGTATATACACCAATAAACAGATTTTACATAATCTTTGCAAATGATGATTTACTCCTCAATCACATATGTCAAGGTTTAATCCGACTTGATCTGGCATCTCCATCGCTAATGGAGATCATTCTGCACTGAGCCACACAGTCAACTGGTAACGTGGCTCTGGGCATCCAGGTGACCCAGGCCTCCTACTGGCCTCCTGCAGCCAGAACGCCAGGTGTCCACCTACAGGTTCCCTCCACGCTCTGGGCCACTCACCTCTCGGAAATCCTGCTCAAAGTGCCGGAGCTGCAGACACTGCTCGAGTTTTTGCTGATGCTTTGCCCAAAACTCATCAAAGGCAGCCTCGGTTTCATTCAGCTGGGCCAGCAGCCTAGGAAAGAGGAGAGGCAGCCGTGCTGGGTGTTGGAGTGACCGGCGGGGCCTTGGGAAGAATCGCCCCCTGCAACGTCTCCAAGCAGCTTTCTTAAGACCCTCGCCTCCTCTAGCCCTGGGCCCTGAAGCACAGGATTCGCAGGAGGGGATTTCTTCAGGGCCCATTTACTTGAAAGGGCAGGTGGCTGGATGAGCTGAGTTTGTTAATTTTTAAAAGGCTGGGATGATAAAGGTTTTGGGTTATTATTTATAGCTGTGGCTCAGGACTAAAGGAAGCAGCAAGCTGCCACAATGCTCATGCGGGTGAAGAGCTGCCGCCACCATGCACTTCATTCCGAAGTCTGAGAATCTATGCTCCGGACACCGTGCCGGGCAAGTGGGAGCCAATTTGGTCTCACACCTCCTTGTGTAGGTGAGGAGACTGAGTCTGGGGGGAGTCGACAGTGTGCTCCAACCTCCCCTATTCTTGACATCATATCTACACGCGGCTCTCCTGTGCCCCGGGCCTAGTCTGTGTCCCTGGCCCAGAACACCTACCTGCTCTGTGTGTGAACTTCAGCTGAAGGAAGGAGCACAGGTTAGGAGTAAAAAAAAAAAAATCAGCAGGACTCTAGGCCTGGATTTGACTATGATGAGCTGGGAGCCTCTGGGCCAGCCAGCCCGCTGCTCTGCACCTGTCCCCCTCTGGTCCCCGCACAGGGAGGTGGGGCCTTGGCGCTGACCTGGCTGCGGGGGGAAGAACATGGGGCGGGGGGAGGTGTGTGGTATGTGGACGCTGCAGGGCATCGCAAGGTGTTAGCTAAAGCAGTTACCCATGCAGACACTTTACCCTGCGTTCTGTCACACGGCTGGAAACCAAGGGAGGGAAGTACAAATCACCCCCTTTCCAGGGAGAGAAAAGACCTGCTTCTGCACCGTGGGGCTGGAGCTGAGAGAGGCCGCAGGCTGCCTTCCCACCTGTAAACCAGCAGAGCGGAGCCCAGGTGTGACATGGGACAGGGGAGCGATTGAGTGCAGACCCACCAGCCTGACAGCTGCTGTCACCCCTGCTCTCCCTTAAAGAACTCCTGCCTTGGAGAGAGAGAGAAAAAAAAAGCAATCACTCCCAGAAACTTTCTCCCCAGAAAAGCTGCTTCCTTTGAGATTTGGAAGGAAAGAATTTCAGCACTAAGTACTCTGAGGTCCCCTTGCTTCTCTCTGAGATGAGGAAACGAGGCTCAGAGAGGTGACCGGGCAGCACGGGGTGGAGCTTCTTGCCCCTGCCTGTTTCGTTTCCTCGGACGCTGTGCATCTGAAAGGCCCCCGCGGCCCGAGCCCCTCACCTCTGCACGGTGGTCTGGTTGTCCAGCTGGTCCTGGTTCAGGCTCTGCTCCGGGCTCTTGGCCAGAGGCTCCCTGATGCTCTCCAGGATGCTCTGCCCCTCGTCCAGCGCCAGCCTCATGTCCTCCTGCGGGAAGAGCGCAGCACCTCGCACCCCAGGCCCGCCCACTCCCCGGACTCTGTCCGGGCTGGAGAGAGTGGTGGGCTTTGTGGGGCATCCCCCGAGGGGAGTGGGGAGGTCACAGCACCAGCCACAGTGAGGCCTTCCTACCCGCTGTGCTGACTGCTTGCTCACGGGGGAGAGCAGGCCGGGGTTGGGGAGACTCCTCCCGCTGCGACCACGGCAGAGCTAGGGTTACAGGTCACTCGGGGGCAGCAGGATGAGGTAACAGGACACCAGACCTCTAGGTGCCCGCTTCTGCAGCCATCCTTGCTGCCAGAAGTGAAAGGGAGCGAGGGGTCCTCTTGGCGTGGGTGGGGGCAGCCCCCAAGGACCACCAGGACGTCATAGTCACCGCTGATTCAAAGCCTGCAATGTGCAGGTCAGGCAGGGGGTGCAACAGACTCAGGGAGCACAGCTCCCTCAGAATGTGCTTATCCAGGAAGTGGTGGCAAATATGTGAGTACAGTGACTGAGTTTCAGCCTCTCTGGGTCAGCCCACCACTTCCCCACCTGCCGTCCATAGGAGCCTAAGGGCGGAATTTCTCTCAGTTTATTAATAAGCAACAGAAACACCTAGATGGAGGGCCCTGCTGGAAGACAGCTCGGGAGCTGGTTCAGAGAGAAGCCGCCTCTGATGCTTTGCTTCAATCAGATTTCACAAGTTACTCAAAACCAGCCCACAAGGTCTCTGCATTTATAGCATCCCCTTCTGCTGCTTTTAAAAAGGAGCACATTTCAGTTCTCATTGCAGAGACCACCTAGCTCATCAGCATCAAAAGGCATCTCTGAAACCCCTTCAATTCTGTCTCACCGAGTGCTGCTTCAGCCTTCTACTGCGCCATCGCCCCCTCAGACAGAAGACTCCTCCCGCCCCTGCCCCCGCAGAAGCCGCTCATACCTTCACTTTGTCTTTCTTCTCCGTGTGTGCGCAGAGCACCGAGCTCGTCGACTGGACGTCATTGGGCAGTTCCGTTTCGGCCAGCTCAGTCCCGAAGGACTGCAGCATCTGGGCCGTCTGCTTAACCATGAGGGCAAAACTTTCGATGGCCTTGGGAAGAGGAAAAACACCATCACAAAGCTTTGCACGCACCGCACCCTCCTGCTGCCTGAAAAGCATCACCAAGGATCAGACGGGGCATCTTCAGAGGGGACTGGGCCACAGCAAGCCTGATCTCCGTCAGGTAAATACCTTCCCACTGGTTTCTTAGCCTCACGACTTCTTCAGAAACATACCAGACATGCTTTACATATGCTTTCATCACCTAGAGCCATTCTATGCTCCAGGTCTCTCTCCCTGTTGAGAGAGGTGTGAGTGCCGCAAACGACAGCAATGTGGGGTTTTTCTTTCTTTCTTTTCTGTCTCTGAGCCCAGAGAAAGCCACTCCCAAACTTATTACTCATGCCTGTTTCTTTGGATGACTAAGGTCCACTGAGACCATCTCCTCATTCTTGGGGAGAAAACTTGGGTTAACATGA
The DNA here is from genome assembly GCF_036850995.1 of Saccopteryx leptura. Taxonomy (NCBI): domain Eukaryota; kingdom Metazoa; phylum Chordata; class Mammalia; order Chiroptera; family Emballonuridae; genus Saccopteryx; species Saccopteryx leptura. The sequence continues at coordinate 36,451,096 of NC_089506.1, forward strand.
ACATGTCTTTGGAAAAGGCAGCACTGAAATGCAAGAGCAATGCGAGAGGATAAACTAAGGAGTAACGAGAACCATAGCCCAAAGCCAGCACCCACCAGAGAGTGGCCAGAAAAACTCACCGTGCGGTGGCACAACCACCTGGTGTGGCAGTAATCCAGGGTCCCGCCCAGGTCCTCAGTCAGCTGGGACTTGTCGATGTAACCATGTAATTCTGGTACTGAGCTCAGCATTATGACCTAGCAGAGAAAGAAACTCGCCCCCATAAACAGAACGCCCAGCAGACAGAGTCAGGAAACGCTGTCCTGCTGGTTGTTGAGCGTGGCAGTGCAGACAGCACTCGCTGCCTTTGGACCCGGGTTTCAATCCCAGCTCTGCCACTAACTGGCTGGTCTACTCTGGGCAAGCGGCTTATTCTCTCTGGGTCTCAGCCTCCTCATTCACAAAATGGGTGTATGATGACTGATCTCATCAGATGACAGCCATTGAAGGACGTAAAAACCCCTGGCATAGCTGGCCTTACAGTGGACATTAGGCAATTTACATTTTTCTTGTCCTTTCTGAGGTCATCCTGTCCATAAGTTTTGGATAAAAAATATAGTCTTTGCTTTGTAAGCAGTCACATAGATACCACAAAACAGGTCTTGAGAAGTTTAGCTCAAATGTTATTTGAAACCACCTCATACATTATTAAATACCATATTAGTTTAAAGCAGGGGTTCTCCCCCAGCACAATTCTGTCCCTCAGGGGACTACGTTTGACAACGTCTGGAGACATGTTTGATGGTCACAATGTTGGGAGAGGCGGTGCTTGCATTTGAGGGGGTGGAGGGTAGGGGTGCTGTGGAGATCACACGCAGGACCGTCCCTCCAGAGAATAATCCTGCCCAAACTGTCAACAGTGCCACTGTCAACTGAGATCTCTTGATTGAAACATGATTTTCATTTAAAAAATAGGTGGCCCTGGCCGGTTGGCTCAGCGGTAGAGCGTCGGCCTGGCGTGCGGGGGACCCGGGTTCGATTCCCGGCCAGGACACAGAGGAGAAGCGCCCATTTGCTTCTCCACCCCCACCCCCTCCTTCCTCTCTGTCTCTCTCTTCCCCTCCCACAGCCGAGGCTCCATTGGAGCAAAGATGGCCCGGGCGCTGGGGATGGCTCCTTGGCTTCTGGCCCAGGCGCTAGAGTGGCTCTGGTCGCGGCAGAGCGACGCCCTGGAGGGGCAGAGCATCACCCCTGGTGGGCAGAGCGTAGCCCCTGGTGGGCGTGCCGGGTGGATCCCGGTCGGGCGCATGCGGGAGTCTGTCTGACTGTCTCTCCCCGTTTCCAGCTTCAGAAAAATACAAAAAAAAAAAATAGGCTACAATGTCAATTTAAAGTAGAAAATAGTTCTCAGCAGAGACGACTCTTTGTTCCTCTAATAAAACCATCTGTAGCCCTGGCTGATTGGCTCAGTAGGAGAGTGTCGGCCTGGCGTGCAGGAGTCCTGGGTTCGATTCCTGGCCAGGGCACACAGGAGAAGCGCCCATCTGCTTCTCCACCCCTCCCCCTCTCCTTCCTCTCTGTCTCTCTCTTCCCCTCCCGCGGCCAAGGCTCCAGGGGAGCAAAGTTTGACCAGGTGCTGGGGATGGCTCTGTGGCTTCTGCCTCAGGCGCTAGAATGGCTCTGATTGCGGCAGAGCGACGCCCCGGATGGGCAGAGCATCGCCCCTGGTGGGCATGCCGGGTGGATCCTGGTCAGGCGCATGCGGGAGTCTGTCTGACTGCCTCCCCATTTCCAGCTTCGGAGAAATACAAATAAAAAAAACAACAAAAAACAAAAACCATCCGTATGTAGCTAAATAATCCTGATGCATGACCAAAGACTAGTTCATTGGGCACTGTAAGAATTTAAGTCACCTTCTTATATGATTTCTGTATCTCAATTAACATCCTGTCTATGTTTCATATATATATTGAACCACAACAGGAAAAACAAAGGAACCCATTGTTTCACTTAACGTTTTCTATCTAGCACCGACTTTAGCACACAGCACCAAAACGCTGATATGAATACATTTTTCTGAGAACAGATGAGACCTGGCGCTTTCAGCGTGGTATGGCGGTAGAAATGAATCCCTTTTAACAACAGCATTTAACAGTAGCATTCAGATGATGCTTTCAGTAGTTCTAAAGAAGGATCTAAAATGGGTCAGCGAATTGAAGATGCCGGGGCTGATTTTTGTGACACCCATTTTTGGCAGTTCACTAACGTGCCTGATGCCAAGGAGGACCCCTTTCCAGAAGCTGCCCTGTGCCGGCGGGAGTGAGAAGATGGGGTAGGGGTCCGGCAGGGCCGAGGCTTACTACCCCCACTGACAGTCGAGCCTCCCTGGCATGCTAGGAGGAGGCCTGCACCACTTTCTCAGCCCTTCTCTTGTTCCCAGGCGCAGGCAGAACCTGGCCTTTCCTCACTAGGAGGCGGGCGATGGCGCTCAGCCCATTAGGCTCCATTCTTCCTCAGCTTTGTAAGAATGTTCTCCATTGTAAGAATGTTCTAGACTCATGGCTGTGATGAAATGCCTGAACTTTTAAGGTAGTCCATCCACAGTCACACTTGGCACAGTCAGCCTGGGGTGGGTCCTGGCAGGTGGAGAAGAAGGATCATACTGCCCCTGGTTGCATAAGAGGAAGTACAATTTCCGACTGTGTGGTTTGGGGCTTTATTTATGCTCACAGCACGGAAGTTAGCACCTTGAGGATTTCAATTACAATAGGTGGGCCAAGAATACAATTAAGTTTCGTTCTGCCTACAAAACTAAAGCAGAGTATACCTACCGGAACCTTCATCTTAAAGTCATCTCTATTGAACTTGAAAGCGAGGTCAGAGAGAGTTCTTTGGAAAAATCCTGTTGGGCGCAGAACAAGGACGAGCTGGAGGTTTGCCGGGAAGGATGCCTGTAAGACAACGGAGGGCTGTTGCACCGCCCGTGGACAGCTGCCGCGGAGCTCAGGGCTCCCACACCTGCAGCTAACGGCACAGTCCGGACGCCGAGGACTCAGCTTACCGGTCCAGGTATTTCCAACATCAACGTCATCCTAAGATAAGAAAAGGTTACAGGCACTGGACTCTGTTAGAGGCATTACTGTTTCTTAAAAGAGAAAAAGTCACATTGCTTGGTGCAACTATGTTATGCTAACTTATAAATGAAAAGGTCAAAAGCTTATTACACCTGTTACAGACCAAATTGTGTCTCCTGAAATTCAGATGTTGAAGTCCAAAACCCTAGTGCCTCAGAATGTGACCATATGTGGAGATAGGGTCTTTAAAGAGGCAATTAAACTAAAATAAGGTGTTAGGCCTCAATCCAATGACTGGTGGGTGCCTTATAAAAGGGGGGAGATTTAGACATAGACATAAACAAGGATGGCCATAGACACGCACAAGGAGAACGTCATGTGAAGGTGAGGGCAGAGATGGGTGATGTGTCTACAAACCAAGGATTACCAGTCACACCAGAAGCTGGGTGAGAACCTGGAATATGTTCTTTCTTGCAGCCACAAAGGGAACCAGCCCTGCCGACACCTTGATCTTGGACTTCTGGCCTCCAGACCGTGAGGTAATAAATTTCATTTGTTTAAACCATCCAGTCTGGGAACTTTGTAGTAACAGCCCCAGGGAACCAAGACACTTGTCAAATAGAAACAAAGCCATTCAGACACATATATGTATCACCTAACAGAAAGATAAAAATAAGCATGCACATTCACACCCTTAGATATAATTATGTGAATATGTTCAGTTACCAGCTCTGCTTACAAAGTGACCTGGGGCAAGTCACTTAACCTTCTTATGCCTCAGTTCCCCCAGTCTGAAGTAGAGTTAACAAGTGCCTTCCCTACTGTACACTGTTAAAGGTTAAATGACCTAAAGGACATGCAGAGTTTGGTACAGTGCTCACACAAAGCACTAAAAAATGTGGTGATGACAGATATATGGTAGGAAAAGGCTATTCTAGATGCCAGATTATTTCCAGATGCTGAAATCCAGGCAGACCCCTTTACTAAAACAAGAAATTTTGAAGCAAGGGAGTTTGATTTCCGGGTAACTAAGCTAAATGCACATAAAATATAATATGTAGGAAAGAATGGCATAGCCTAAGGCCTGAAATGGATCTGGCAGCAAGGAATGGAAGAGGAGAAACCAGCTTGCCCAATATCTTGGCTGGAAGGTCAGTCCTGGGTCTCACTCTAATATCCATGCTGGTCTCAGCAGAAGTGGTAGAAGTGAGCCCCGAAGGGCATGGAGCTAGGGAGTCCCCCATCAAGGATCAGTGGGTGACCTATCTGCACCCCAGAACCCAATACGTCTGTGGGTTTTTCTGAGCTACATCATCAAGGTATAGAACTGCCACCCACTTACTGGTGATGTCCATGCTGTGTCTGCAACCTGGCCACTCCTTGAGCTTGGCTTGAAGGTCCTCAACGCCTGCTGGGCACCTCCACCATCTTCTAGGAACCTTGAGGGCAGCACTAAGACTTCAGTAATCTGCTGCCTCTGGGTTGGGTGTGAGGCACGTACCCTTCCTGCCTGAAGCCTCCTGGACATACCCTCCCTACAGGTCCTCCAACGTCTGTGCACCACTGTCACAGCCCTGGAAACAGGGACCACGTGTCCTTGGTCGCCAACACTTTAGCAAGTCCTTGCTAAGTGCTTATGGCTGTGAGGACAGGGTGGTGAGCTGTTGTGAGGTGTCATCGGCCCAGCCGTGGTCTGTAGAGTCTCCCATGTTCACCAGCGGGACTCACAGCTGGGCCTGGGTGGATGGGGGATCACTTAGCCCTGTGCCCTGTGTCTCACCATCACACTCTATGCTTGGACACAAACCCGTGGGGGAGCACGCAGTGCAGTGGGGAGACCTGATTGCTCAGTGCCAGCTCAGGGGGACTGCGGAGTAAGCCCCCTGGCAAGCAGCGCTGTCTCTGTTGTGCCCACCCCTGCGGACCTGCGCCAGCGCTCACAACGTTCGACTCCTCAGGGTGGAAAGAAGCAACTCAGGGAACCACACGGAGAGTTGGCAGCCCGAGGGTAGATTCTGTGTCACTCACCATCAAGAGGACTGTGCCAACCTGTCACCGTCATTTGTGAAATTGGCCACCACTCTTTCAGGAAGACATCCTTAATGAAAGTCTCTTCTTCGAGGTGACAATGAGTCACGCTTTTCTAAATTTCAGTATCGTCTGTTCGCCCTAATTGACACCTCATTGGCGGATGTGCTCTGTAAGTACACATTTGAACTTACAGGATAAAACTGTGCCCTTGTCCTTCTTCAGCGATTTCACTTAAATAAGTCAACGCCGGCGGCGAGAGGACACACTGGCTTGGGAACTGACTCCATCCCGAGAGGAAAGAGGGGTCCTGCTGAGCCGGCAGGCTGGAGGGGATTGTCAACGTCAAAATAGTTCCTTCTCCTCCTTTTCTCTCCTTTAGTGTTTCCTGTTCTGTAACTTATTGAATCTTTATAGTAAAGAGAGTAATTGTTGAGATCCTCCTAGCCAAGTGAGAAGGCTTAAGGACATACACAAACCCATATTTTGAATATAAACAAAAGTACATTAAATCTTCTCTGGGTTGGAACCAACCATATGTATAAAGAGCTGAAGAAAATACCAAAATGAATACTTTATTTAAAAATAAAGGTAACTGGATGGAGGATTTGGGATAAAGGCTATAAAATAACATCTTTTTGTAACTTACTTATTAATCAAGTAATCATAAAGTGATTATAACAGGTTGCTATGCAATACGAAAGCAGTATTGTTTATTATCGAGGCTGACCTTGATTGACATAGAAATGTATATAATGCGATGACTACACAAATGTAATCTGAGGAGAGAAAAATGGGAGTTAACTGGCTTCTGAATTAATATTCCTAGAGATTGAACAAACTGAAGAGACTACACAGCCAAATCCACCAGAGAACACTTGGAAACTCTGTGGAATCCCGGTGCTCTGGGGAATTCTGTTTGAAATCTTCCCTGAGTCCAACAACTGCCTTAACTTGTGCTCAAAGCCACGGTAATCCAGCCTGACGTTGTACACGTACTTCATTCCAAACGGAGCAACCGAAACCTGGCCAGTGATAGCTGTCTCATAGTAGCCAAAACACAAACACAACTTTGTGTAATAAATATAAATATGAACGTTTGGGTCTCAGCGTTAAGCGATAAAACACCCGGAGTCTGGATCAGAGAAGCTGACTGTGCGCAGAGGCCTGAACCCCCGGGCGGTTCCCGGGGAGGTTCGAAGGTGAACATTAAGGAGGGGGCATGAGACCAGCCCGCTGGTCAAGATTGTTGACATGCTCGTAAACATCATGAAGGAAAAGATACGTTGGTGAAAAGTAAGCAGTAAGGGCATAATCTTCAAAGGAAGGACGACCATTAAAATGAGTACACTCCGCATTAGGACAAAGGCACTGCCCAGTCTTCCTTCTGGAACACTGCGGGCAGCACCACCACTGCACCTGTCCTCACCTCCCCTGGGCACTCACCAGCTCGCGCTCAGACCTCTAGTAGCTGGCACCCAGCAGGACTTCAGTAGCACTGTTTAATATACAGTAATGCCTCGGTTTTCGTTGACTTCAGTTATCGTCGGTTTTGGTCTTCATCAATATTTTCCATAAAAAATTTGTCTTGGACTTCGTCGGCATGCCCACGTGACCTTGCTGCTAATTTTGCGAAAACAAAGGGTGACCCACGCGTTCTCCTGGTCGGTGTGGCGTTGTTTATCATTGTGTGAGCATCACCCCACGCCTCTAGCCAAACAATTCCATTGCTTTCCAGTGTTTTTGTGTTGTTTTTTTTTTATTTTTTATTTTATTTTATTTTATTTTTTTTCATTTTTCTGAAGCTGGAAACAGGGAGAGACAGTCTGACAGACTCCCGCATGCGCCCGACCGGGATCCACCCGGCACGCCCACCAGGGGCGACGCTCTGCCCACCAGGGGGCGATGCTCTGCCCATCCTGGGTGTCGCCATGTTGCGACCAGAGCCACTCTAGCGCCTGAGGCAGAGGCCACAGAGCCATCCCCAGCGCCTGGGCCATCTTTGCTCCAATGGAGCCTTGGCTGCGGGAGGGGAAGAGAGAGACAGAGAGGAAAGCACGGCGGAGGGGTGGAGAAGCAAATGCGCGCTTCTCCTGTGTGCCCTGGCCGGGAATCGAACCCGGGTCCTCCGCACGCTAGGCCGACGCTCTACCGCTGAGCCAACCGGCCAGGGCTTTTGTGTTTTTTTATTGATTGCGAGTGCCAATACTACAATTACATGTAAGTGATTTCTCTGGACTGTGGATTTACATTGGATTTACATTGATTCATATGGAAATAATTGCCTCAGTTTTCATTGGTTTGGATTTCGCCGATTGTTTTTGGACGGATTATCGATGAAAACCGAGGGATCACTGTAATATTATTTTACCACATGTGGTGTATTTACTGGATGACCCAAACATCCTGGGTCCCTCAGAGACTTCACGTGGTTTCCCTTCTGCACACACAGGAGCGTGGGCTTTGCAGGCAGCAACCAGAGCTCTCTCCAAGCAGACTCAAACCACCTTAACTGCAGTTTTCTTCAGCAGCATGCTCGAGGGTAGAGATTTAGCTTGAATTAGGCTAGCTCTAGACATAACTCTGTACACTCTATCACAAAACCCCCAAAGGCTAACACACACAACACTCACACATACATACGCAGTAGAACTGGGTTAAAATGTGAAACGGCATCCCAGAAGATACACTTAGGTATTTTATAAAAGATACACCTCTATCCCAGGACAGTCCAAACTTTGAACGAACGAACAGACAAAGAGCGGTGTTTGAATCCTCAGCTTCAAGTCTTGTGTCTGCCTGTATCCACCGGCTGAGATCATGATCTGTGACAGGTAAGGACACGCATCGCCCCTGATGCCCTATCGGAACTGATGAAGGCTCTATTCTTGATGGAGGCACAGCGAGGATGGGTTGGGGGACATTGGACTTTGGCTCCTCTACTGACTTATTGTTCTATTCTAAGCCAGGCTGAAGGCATCCAAAACGGAAAACGAAGAAGACCCCAAGTGAAGAAAAGCTCAGCTCACAGGACAGCACACACGGCGGCTAAAGATAGCCCGGCGTTATGTAAGTGCTGAACCTCACTCAGTGCCCGGGCACGTTTGGTGATGAACAGTGTCTGCCACCGCCTTGCTTGTGTAGCACCTGCAGAGTGGCCAGGGCGCTCCGGCGGCACTGTGCACACGGGCCACTGTGCACACGGGCCGCCTGTGCGCACGGGCCACTGTGTACACGGGCCACTGTGCACACGGGCCACTGTGCACACGGGCCGCCTGTGCGCATGGGCCACTGTGCACACGGGCCACTGTGCACACGGGCCACTGTGCTTGTGCCGGCTCCTCTCTCCTCCCGAGAGCTCTGTTTTCCACCTCCTGGTCCCACCACAGCGCCATGGTGGAGGTCAGACCCACACCCTGGCTCAGAGATGGACACACACACAAGGAAGGCAGCAGGGCCTGGCTCAGGGCCAGACCGTGCATACAGGGAGCCTGCAACGGGTCCTGAGCCCCCGGTGACCCGGGCGCTGTCCCAGGCTCCTCCTATGTGCCTGTCTGGCGTCTCTGAGCAGAACTCGATCACCGAGTCCTGCCAGCTGTCTGCACCCCGCTGGGCTGTATACGTCTAGCTTTTCCCCCTGTGTCCCCAGCACCTCGCACAGTTTCGGGCACGTCGCAGGGTCTTCATAGATGTGTTGAATACACGAGTAGAATATTTAGCATTAATAGCGTTAATTTCTTATAACAAAAAGCATTGGAGTCCAAAGAGAATTTTTGACAACTCTGCTGGAAAAAAGCTAACATCTGGGATTTCTAAGCCAGTTTTGGGGAACTCTGAGACTTACAGAGAAAAGGATAGGAAAAAAAACACAAACCCTCTGTATTTTTATTGTGTAAGAATCAGCACAAACCTAAAACCTCAAACACCAATTTTTTAGCTATAACTTTCACAGAACAATGTTTTAAAGCAAAGCCAGCTTGCTTCATAAAATAATCTGATTATAGACTTGATACTAACTAAAACTCCAATGATACGGGGAACTTGAGAGTCTGACTGACAGCTTGGGCAGGCGGGCCTGGGTCCTGCTGCTGAACTGTGGGGTGATCTGAAGGGTTACTTCCACTTAAAAAAACCCCACAATTTATCTGTTTCTTAAAAAGCAGCCCTACATTTGGGAAACTTCTTATTTCTTTCTTTCTTTCTTTCTTTCTTTCTTTCTTTCTTTCTTTCTTTCTTTCTTTATTTTTAGAGAGGAGAGAGAGAGGGAGAGGGAAAGAGAGGGAGAGAGAACGAGAGGAAGAGAGAGAGAAGGAGGGAGGAGCTGGAAGCATCAACTCCCATATGTGCCTTGACCAGGCAAGCCCAGGGTTTTGAACCGGCGACCTCAGCATTTCCAGGTTGACACTTTATCCACTGCGCCACCTCAGGTCAGGCCTTATTTCTAACCAGGAGCAACTGATTAACTTGAGAGATATTTACGGTGAACCTGCCTCACCTGGGGTCTGGGCTGGGCGCCTGGCCACATGCAGATGGACAGGGCGTGGCCTCGACTTCAGGGACGCCATGAGGTGCAAATAGAGAGTGACTGTGTACTCCCACAATGCAGAGGGGAGGCAGGAGACTCCCCTCCTGCTGCTCGGCTGGGAGGCTGGGCAAGGGCATTCGGAAGGATGAGAAGCCGCCAGGGCGCGGGGTGAGGGCATGCCAGGGGGATGCACGTGTGTGAAGGCGCGAGAAGCACTTGCTGGCAAGGACGGGAGACCTGGACCCCACGCGGTGTGCCCGTGACCACACGGGCGTTACAGGAGTACTTGGTAAGCTTCGGAGGATTTTAAAACAGGGGAAATCTGATTATATAACAGATGGACTTCTTTTGAAGCGCTCTGAAGTGTTTTGTTTCTGATAAGTGGTGTTGTGGGAAGCGTGTGTGTGTGTGTGGGGGGGGTTGGGGGGGGGTGGTGGGAATGGGAGACGCACCGGGCGGTACAGGGAGAAGCTTTATCAGAAAGACAAAGGTGGGATCCAACAGTTCAAGAGCTGGTTTGCACCACAATGAGGTAAGTTGTAAAAGTCAGAGCAGATACTGAGCCTGTAATTATTGTTAAGATAAAATAATGAGGCAACATATAAGAAAGGAATCAATTCTCTCACTCTACCCAGAACGAGAGGTTAGGAGAATTTCACTCCAGGGACGTTAGTTAGGCTTTTAAGAAATGCTGGGGAGCAGCGGAGCCACCCTTGTGGAGGGAGGGCCCGGTCACAGCTGCCCTGGGTCACCCTGCTGGACAACAAGGAAACTTTTGGTCCTTCGGCTGCCAGGACCGAGCACGGGTAAACCCCGCGTGCCGAGAAGCGCTCCGTGGAGGAGCTCGGGAGTGGGGGCGGAAGCGGGGGCGGAAGCCACTGGCGAGAATAAGGTTCAGGGGCTCCCTGCTGACTGAACTCTTTCCTCCTAAATCCTTTCTGCGGGATAAAAACAGCCACAGCAGCAACCACAGACCAGCTGCTCTCCTGCCCTGGAGGGCAGCACGCACTCCGCAATGATGTGCAGATGAATTCCTTGGCAGTGAGGGTTACTAAACACAGGAATGGGTTCCAAGGAAGACTCAGGCTTCTGATTTAGGTGTAAAACTAAGCAATTAAACAGTCCGTTTGGAAAGGAGAGGGTCACTTAGCAAACGCTTTTCAATACAGTTTCAAACTTCTACCCTGAAGATTCTCTGTAACACACTCTACACCCTGTTATTCAAGGACCTTGTGCTCTACTTAAGAAGGAATGCACAGTAAAATCCCAAGCATCTCACGTACTGAATGGTCAGAAATTAACCAGCTGGTGGAATTGTTTTCAAATTAAGACAGGCCCCTAAGAGTTAACCCATATGAGAACACATGCATGCGCGTGCACACACACACACACACACACACACACACACACACTCATGCACATACATGCCCTAGCAACTGGAGGAAGCCAAAGAGGTGGGGCTCCCAAGAGCCCCTTGGCCCGGCCCCAGGCCACCCCGGGCTGCTGCTCTGAGCTGGCTGCGAACCACAGCTCTGCACCACATCGCGACAGCCAGAACCTAAACTGCCACCCAGGCAGATGGGTCACTAGAAGAGAAACACTGCCATCCCCCAGCCCAGGAGAAGATGAGGTGGGCACGTCACAGAGCCAGGGCACTGACACTTACTGCTATTCGCAGGACTGATGCCTTCACCGAGGTCCATTTGTCCTGCCTTCGGTCTATGACCAGAATGAATCCAATGCCAGCATCTTGTAAGCTGAAAGGAGGGGGAGAGACATCAGCAGTTAATGTGTGCAGCAAGACGGGCGTTCGTGTAATCTCAAAGAAATCCTTATGATAAAATGATTCCTCCTATAATCCTTATGCCACTTCCGCACTGCACGGCAAAATGCGTGCCAAGCCGGCGTCTGAGCAGACTGCAGCATTTCCATGACCCTCGTCCGGGCAGTTTCCAGAACTCACTCTTATCTAAAGACGACCGATATTTTCTGTGTTTTGCTTATTTCCCAGCTTAACAACAACCATCTCACAAGGCGAAGATCCAGGCAGAACCCATCATTCCTGGAGCTGAATCAGTTTTGGTTGCACAGTAAGAGCTGAGTCATTTTCTTTTCTGGGTTGACCTGCTGGCTAAATCCTCCAAGACAAGTTTTAAGACCCACACATTACATTAGTTCTAGCATCTGAGGTCCCCATGTTCATCCACGTTAGAAAATTGCTCTTGGTGGCATCACTCCAACTTTGGGAGAAAATCCCCGAGGCGTCCGAAGGCTCCCACGCATCGGGTGGAAGTGGGAGAGGAGGTACGGCTCCTTGCAGCAGCAACATCTGTGACAAAGATAACACCAAGCGGCTGGGTAATGATAACCTCCGTCCTGACTTAGCCTAAAGCAGGAGCCCGAGTCACTGGGTAGAAGCAAGGAGGCTCTCCTCCGTTGGCTAATTTCACATCTAAGCCAATTGTGTGATGCCAGCAGCCGCCACTGCCAGCCAATCCATGCAGGAGCAAGAGAAGGGCAGCCCGAGGCACCGACTGGCATCGCTAATTTCCAAGGCTCTGAAATTAAGGAAGCCACTTCTGGGCTTAAATGAAAAGGATGTGGAACAAAGATAAACTCTGCAGTCTGTGACAGCCTGCTTATAAACATGATGTAATAAAAGCCGGAGCTTGGCATATCCCAAATCCTTCCTGCCCCTCAGATTTAATGATGGTGACAGCGATACACAAAATGCACACTGCTGTGGGTGTGTGCACACCCGCGTGGGTGTGGGCTGTTCATTCTGTGCTCGTATCCACATTTGACCATGAAGGACTCTGTGCACAGGAATCTGGTTCAACAACAGCAAAGGCCTTCCGGGCAAATGTACAAATCAACATCAACTCTCTTTCTAAACAGCTTGTCTGCTGTTGACATTAGCACCCACGTGTGCACACAGAGTGAGAAGCAATGATTCTGTTTCACACCTGCACAAGGTGCTCCGAGCAGAACTGTCTCCTGTGCTGCCTTAGTTCTTACGGAGGTAAGGGTTTTTTATTTTGTTTTGTTTTGTGTGTCATTCAAGTTTCAGTGCCGAGAACCTAGGTTCACAGTTGCTCCCCACTGCACCCCGGTCGCGAGTGCTTGACACAGGTGCCGGCCAGCTTGCCTGACGCAGGCTGGGCAGGTAAGGTACGAAGCTGGGATGGAACAGAAACTCTAGTCCCGGGGCCCGGACCCTCCTCTGGGAGGAGGGATTCTTTTGTTCTTTGGGGTTACTCCTGGCCAGCCACTGCACTAAAAGTTTGACCTGATAGTCTTCCTTTAATCCTCATCACAACCCCATAAGGTGGCTGAGAGATGAAGCACACAGCTTGCCCGAGAGTCACAGCTAGTGAGCACAGATGGCGTGAACCCCATGGTCTGGCTCTGAGTCAGGGCTCTCTGTCGGCATGCCACCTCCCAGGCCAAGCCCACCCTCAGGAATAAAAGAGCCTCCGCCCGCCCCTCCCACCCCTTGGCTGCATCCTAATGCTGGACACCAGGCAGAGACCCTCCTCCAGGGGTCCCTGCACTACTCTCAGGTGTCGAGGGACATACCGAGGGGACCCAACCCCAGAAGCAAACAGCAAAGATGCCCACGTACCAGAAGCCAGCTCAAGGCCCAGGAAAACTCTCTGCCACGTCCCCCTCAGCTCATCTCTTATCATACTTTGGGAACAGTGACTCAGAGGTACACAGACTTAACAAATATAAGGCATCTTACATAAGGATGTAGAGACCCGTCGAACCTCCCAGGTGCCCACTTGACTTCAGCCCCAGGGCGAGGCTGTGTGACTTGCCCTGTCCCTCAGGAGCTGAGGCGTAGCAGCCCACAGGGTCCCCTCATTCCACTCGCCACCAGCCTGAGGAGGTGTCTGGATCTGCCCACACGAGGGACCTGGAGCTCAGGACGCCTTGCTACACTGCCTCCCTGCTCCCGAATACGTGACCTCATGTGCCCAGGGGACAGGGTGGCCCATGCTTGCCGGAAGCTACCCTCCAGAAGGCCCCTTGTGTGCCAGGCCTGTGGCTGTCTGTGCTGGAGGTGGTGGCAGGGAGTAAGCAGGGAGCAAATAGTTCAGAAGCTGGCAGCCACATGGAGTGTCCCAGCACCACAGGCACACATGGCCTGCAACACACACATGTTGGTCTCCAACCTCGAAACACTTGGATCAGAGGGCCGCCCTGGCCGGCTGCCCGGCTGCTGAGTGAGGCCGATGAGCTCACTTTTGACCTAAATAATCAAAAGAGGCACAGAGCTGGAATAAACTGTTTTGGGGATTCACCCACTCACTGGGGCCTTTTCTAACACCTCATGGCTCACTGGTCTTGGGTGCCCATGGCCTGCTAACTCCACCCGGGTGGCCTCAGAGGCTGGGGGTCCGACCTCCCCATCGCTGGGCGGGAGCAGTGAGGACAGTTCAGAGACGAGGGCTGGGCGGGTCCCTGCCACGAGTGAGGCCTGCCGTCACCCGGCATCACATCTGTCTAGCTCTGGGCTGAGCTGCCTCTTGTTCCCCAGACTGGGTGGGAGAATGTGGGACTTGTCCCCTCCCCTTCCCTGGTTTAGACCCAATTTATCACAGGGCAGGGACGGGCAAGACACCGAGAGAAACCAGGATGACAGAGGAGGAAAGGCATTCCCAGAGAGAGTGACCGTGGTGAGACCGCTGAGGGACGGAGGGGGCACGATGAAACGGGCCTGCTTCTCCGACCGCAACGCACACCGAGACTCCTCAGGATGCCAGAGTGGGGCCGGCCTTCATGCATTTCTGACTGGCTCGCTGAGCTGCTGATCCTGCTGGGGTGGCTGCTCAACCACGGGACTTGGGCAGGGTCGGAAAAGGAGGGTGGGAAGGAAGGGGGCGGTGGGCAGCGACAAGGCCCCCTCCCCCTTGCAGCACGGAGTGAAGTGGGGCCCCCATGATGCAGCGGGGAGGACAACGCAGAGGTCTGGGGTGGGGGCGTCAGCGTCATGCTGGAGGGCGCGAGTGAGAGGAGGTGAGCAGTCAGGAGGTCCGTGGGGGAGGGGAGCTGCTGACGTTGGGGACAAGCCAGCTGGTGTTTTTGGAGGAGAGGCCATTGGGAAGAAGTTCTGAGGGACTGGCAGTCTCTGCCCCTCTCCAGGCTGAGATCACTGGGGAGTGGGAGAGGACACACCTTCTGCAGAACAGCAGGGCCAGGGCGGGGCATCATACACATCCCTGCTGGCCTCGGTCCCCACACCTGTTCTCTTCCCCTTCTCATGGGGCAGGGCCCTCAGGAGATGAAGCAAGGAGGGCAGTTAGCTGTAAGCAGCTGTATTCCAAAGCCGGGCTATATGTACAATTTGAAACATATTGTGTCCTAGTTGTAGGAATAAACAAAAGCACCAGCGAACTGCAGAAACAGGTAAAAACCTGAGGAGGAACTTGTGCGGGAGAATTTTAAAATATGTTCTGACCAATGGCGCCCTCTGCTGGCTGGAAGTGAGTACCGCAGGTGACCCAAGTAAACACCTGGTGCCCCAGGCAGGAATGGGAAGGGCAGGCTAACTTTAACCAGCTGTGATGTGCTTAAGGTGACTTCTGGGGATCCCACCACCCTCTCTGGCCCCTGGACACTGCTACAGTGTCCCAGTCACCTGTTGGGATGCGTGTGTGGGAGTCCTGCCTGGCCCAGGCATCTGGAGCAGTCTGAAGGGCTCAGAGCCTGGGGACCTAATTCTCAGCGCACTAAGCTCAAGTGTGCTTTTCTGGTCTTCGAAAAGCCAGGATGACAGCATGGTCTTAAGGCAGACCTGCTTTGGGACAAATCCCTTAATGCCGGGGCATTTATCTTCTCGTGAGCATGTGGCTGATTCCTGCTGGGTCTGCACTTTTAAGCACAGGAGGGACCGTCACTCAAGAAGGCCCAACCGGCTGCAGGCGTCACAGAAGGTTCTCTGGAATGCACGGCTGTGCTCTGACTGCTGACCCAGTCTGTTGCCCTCTGAGAGCTCCCAGCCCTGGCTCTCCGCTCCGGCCCACCGGGGCCCCGGCGGGAGGTCATTTAGAGAACAGGCTGGTCAGTGGTTTTCAGTTAGCTGACTGGGGGCTCTGTGGGCTTTGAGGCCACTGTACTCCTGGGTGGTGGAAGGAGGGGAGGCTTCTCAGGAAAAGAGACCATGTTAAACCGCCAGGTACAGAAACCATGGGCTCAACTCTTTCTTGTAGAATTAGGAATTAGTGGCCCCACAACTTGAAAGACCTCAGTAAGATTATCCCCCCTCTCTGGAGAGACCCAGAGGGGACCTTGCCCCAGCTTCTGTAGCTGGTGGGGGATACACCGGAAAGGACCCCTATCATGCCAGGCTGCCTCTGCCCTTCCCGTGTGTCAGGGGTAGTTTTTGGTGCCGTCAGATGTCTGGTAGCCAAGAGATCACATGTGTTGCTGCGGCAACCCTGACCTTCCCAGGAGCCATCATCACCCCAGGGTCTACTCTGAGAGCTGCACCAGCGGACCCAGTCCACACACCCCATCGGGACTCCACCCTGCCTGCCTCCTGCTGTGCTGAGCCCAAACCCACCCTCTGCTCGCCTGACTGGATGAACGAACGTCAGACTGAGAGCAAACGCCAGCCCTCCTCTCCGGCACGGTCCAGAGCCACAGGGCGCTTCGTCTCTGCCCAACCCTGAAAAGGAATGCACCATCAGGACACTGCTCCCCTTCCCGGACCCCTCCAGCTCCTCAGCAGCGGGGTCCCTTCGTTCGGGGCCAGCACCGAGACCCTGGAGTCTGTGCCTCCTCTGCGGGGTCAGCCAGTCCCTTGCCTGGGTTTGTTCCCTCGACTCCACCACCCGTCCTCAAACAGCACCCCATGCCCCATGCCAGCCTGCTGGCTTTCCAATCAGCAGCAAAACAATCTCTTTAATCGAGGTTATAACTGTCTTTTAAAGAATTTATACTTGTTATTATTGCCACCGAGAGACTGGGTGTACGAACGGACAACGGCCAGGCCAACCTATAAAGAATAGATGACTCTAACCCACCCCCTGAAGCACCCAGCCTGGGCAGCCAGCCTGCCACCGAAAGTCACACATACAGGAAGTGGGCTGTTGTCCGTAGCAACAACCCCAGAAGCCAAACAACCGCCGCATAGCAATTGGTCCCTGACGGTCTGACATATCAATGACTGCAGGCTCTCCAACGCCTGTCCCTGCTCCCCACTCAGGACCACCCAGAGAAAGCCAAAGGTGTTTCCTTAACCACCGCTGCACCCGAGTGTCTGCTGTGGGTGCAGCCGCTGCTCGTGAGGGCCAGACCCGAACCCAGCCAAGCCAGGTCCATTGTTCTGGAACAGTCTTTTCTGGGATGTAAACATCAACAGGTTATAGCAAGCCAGGTGGGCTTCAACACAGGCTGACTCTGTGGGAAGGGAGGAGGCCTCAGTTTTAAAGAGGAACAGACGAGACGGGGGCATTTCTGAGTACACCCATGGCTCCTGCTGGGCTATGCTCCAACCTATGCCCAGGGCTCACGTCTCAAAGCTGGAGGGTGGGGAAGCAGCCCCTTGTCACTGTGAAAGGACCACTGAGAGCCCAGGTGAGTGTTTTTGGAGCCGCCTCTAACAGCCTGCTCAGCCCGGCGCTGGGACTGGCGGAGACAAGGCCGGTGTTGGGGGCAGCGTCAGGCCAGGGCGTGCTTTCGCTGGAGGCGGTCTAGGCTGGTGTCCGTCCCAGACCACCCCCGGCAGGTGGTGGCCCAGGCGTCACATGGAGCCCGACTACCCACGGTAGGGCTCCCATGGGAGAGACGGCCCAGCCTCCCGGCGGGTTGGGCAGGATGGCAGGGCCCTGGCTAAGCAGAAGGGTCCTGAGGGCTGGGGCCGCCCAGAGGGGCCAAGGGAAGGGCGGGCCTCGCCAGTGGCTGGGTGGGGGGTGGAGACAGCAGGGACAGCTTGGGGGGGTGGAGACAGGAGGGACAGCTGGGGGGGTACTGTTCTACAGACTTGTAGAACACATGGCTGGGTGGGGGGTGGAGACAGGAGGGACAGCTAGGGGGGGTGGAGACAGGAGGGACAGCTGAGGGGGGTGGAGACAGGAGGGACAGCTGGGGGGGTACTGTTCTATAGACTTGTAGAACACATGGCTGGGTGGGGGGTGGAGACGGGGGGACAGCTGAGGGGGCACTGTTCTATAGACTTGTAGAACACATGGCTGGGTGGGGGGTGGAGACAGGAGGGACAGCTGGGGGGGTGGAGACAGGAGGGACAGCGGGGGGGGGTACTGTTCTATAGACTTGTAGAACACATGGCTGGGTGGGGGGGGGAGACAGGAGGGACAGCTGGGGGGGGTACTGTTCTATAGACTTGTAGAACACATGGCTGGGTGGGGGGTGGAGACAGGAGGGACAGCGGGGGGGGTACTGTTCTATAGACTTGTAGAACACATGGCTGGGTGGGGGGTGGAGACAGGAGGGACAGCTGGGGGGGGTGGAGACAGGAGGGACAGCTGGGGGGGTACTGTTCTATAGATTTGTAGAACACATGGCTGGGTGGGGGGTGGAGACAGGAGGGACAGCTGGGGGGGTACTGCTCTATAGACTTGTAGAACACATGGCTAGGAGGGACAGCTGGGGGGGTGGAGACAGGAGGGACAGCTGGGGGGGTACTGCTCTATAGACTTGTAGAACACATGGCTGGGTGGGGGGTGGAGACAGGAGGGACAGCTGGGGGGGTACTGTTCTATAGACTTGTATACATGGCTGGGTGGGGGGTGGAGACAGGAGGGACAGCTGGGGGGGTACTGCTCTATAGACTTGTATACATGGCTGGGTGGGGGGTGGAGACAGGAGGGACAGCTGGGGGGGTACTGTTCTATAGACTTGTAGAATACATGGCTGGGTGGGGGGTGGAGACAGGAGGGACAGCTGGGGGGGTACTGTTCTATAGACTTGTATACATGGCTGGGTGGGGGGTGGAGACAGGAGGGACAGCTGGGGGGGTACTGTTCTATAGACTTGTAGAACACATGGCTGGTTGGGGTGGAGACAGGAGGGACAGCTGGGGGGGGGTGGAGACAGGAGGGACAGCTGGGGGGGGTGGAGACAGGAGGGACAGCTGGGGGGGTGGAGACAGGAGGGACAGCTGGGGGGGTACTGCTCTATAGACTTGTAGAACACATGGCTGGGTGGGGGGTGGAGACAGGAGGGACAGCTGGGGGGGTGCTGTTCTATAGACTTGTATACATGGCTGGGTGGGGGGTGGAGACAGGAGGGACAGCTGGGGGGGGGTGGAGACAGGAGGGACAGCTGGGGGGGTGCTGTTCTATAGACTTGTATACATGGCTGGGTGGGGGGTGGAGACAGCAGGGACAGCTGGGGGGGGTACTGCTCTATAGACTTGTAGAACACATGGCTGGGTGGGGGGTGGAGACAGGAGGGACAGCTGGGGGGGGTACTGTTCTACAGACTTGTAGAACACATGGGTCCTGGCTGTAGGCAAGGTCCGCTCTGCCCTTCCTGGACCCCTCAGTTCTATTTCTTTGCATCTCTTTTTTTTTTTTTTTCAGCCCATATTTTGACACTGGTCTACCAAAGTTAGCAGATGTTAAAAGGGCTTTATTTTTCTTGTTTTCCTTTTGCAAGCGAAAAGCTGTAGCTACTTTTTTCTCTCTGCCCATGTGATTTGCCTGCCTAAGTTCAAGCCCCATGACTTTGCATGTGTTCTCTGAGCATTCAATACTGAACCTTTCTTTGCTGGCTGTTTCTTCTCTATTCTTATGATTCAAAAGCTTAACCTGTTTCAATATCATTTGTGCACTGTATTTATCTTAACACTGGTAAGCTTTTCATTCTAGAAAGAAAAACAGCAAATGCTTTAAGAAAAAAAAGAAAACCTCTCCCCCCCACGGCAGCGCGTCTGTTCTCAAAGTCACATGCAGTCCCGGTTACAGCTGGCGCGAGTCGGATGCGCACAAGGATGCCCCCGGTGAGCTGGTCCCGGCCACGGAGCCCTTTGTCACAAAGCAGTGGCACTGCCTCTCTTTTTCACAACCCGAAAGGAACAGTCCATGTCAAAGAAAAAGAACAGATAAACACAGTGCACAGATGATATTGTAACAGGTTAAGCTTTTAAATCATAAAAACAGAGAAGCAACAGCCAGCAAGGAAAGGTTCAGTATTTTGCTAAAGAGCAAGAAAACTTACATTCTGTGTTCTTTATTTTAAAGTGGTTTAGTTTTTTTTTTTTTCAAAATCAATAAATATAACATTTTGACAAAAACGAACAGAGAAAGCCCAAACTACGCCACCTAGGGGAGCCACGGTGAAAACACTTGGAACGTGTTTGAAGCGTGAATGGAGAGGAGCAGAGACCATCTCCGCTCCTAGATGAGGAAGAGGGAAGAGGTTCCCGTGCGGCCCGGCTCCGGGTCCGCGTAAGCCTACCCTGTACAGGAGGAAATGAGTCTGTTAGCCGCATTTCAAAGGCTAATTTCTAATGTAGCTCGAAAGCACAGCCATCAACAGAAGAATGGAATAAACAAAATGTGGTACATCCATACCACGGAATACTACTGGCCTTAAAATGGAAGGAAATTTTGACACAGGCTCCAGCAGGGATGAACCCTGACGACATTATGCTCAGTGAAATAAGAGAGACACACGAAGACAAATGCCGTGCGATCTCACTTCTGTGAGGTCCCTAGAGTCAACACATTCATAGGAAGAGAAAGTAGGGTGGTGGGTACCAGGGGCTGGGGAGGGGCTGGGGTGTTAGTGTTTAATGGGGACGGTTTCAGTTTGGAAAGATGAACACGTTCTGGACAGCTATTGTATGACAATGTGAATATACTTCATGCAACTAAACTATGTACTTAGAAATAAACAGTTGACCCGTGATAAGTTGTATATTTACATATCTTACACATTTAAAAAAAATACTATAGGCCTGACCTGTGGCGGCACAGTGGATACAGCGTCGACCTGGAACACTGAGGTCGCCGGTTCAAAACCCTGCCCTTGCCTGGTCAAGGCACATATGGGAGTTGGTGCTTCCTGCTCCTCCCCCCTTTCTCTCTCTCTCTCTCCCTCTCTCTCTCTTACACACACACACACACACACACACACACACACACACACTTTTTCTCCTCTCTAAAATGAATAAATAAAAATTTTTAAATAAATACAAATACTATAAAAAAACTAACAAACACATATATCCTTTAAATACATTTAAAAAACTGAAAAAGGTGCACACCCTGGCCAGTTCTTTGTAATTGTGGGGTGATCTGCTCCCCGGGGGGCATACAGGCACCACCTTGGGAAGTCAGACGCAGGTCGAGGACCTTCCAGAAAGCGGGATCCGCTCGTTACCTGCCTCAGGTGCGTGCCGCAGCCCCCGCCGGCCGCCTGACCAGCTCCTGCGTCCCGAGCACCGGTGCTGGACCTGGCAGCCCCTCCTCTGTCCTGCCTGCTGCTCACCTGGCAGCTCAGGCGTATCTGGCTTCTTCCTCTGCCCGGATCTGCCTCCGGTGTCTCCTCTCCTCTTGCAGCTGAAACACTAGCTGCACAGGCTTCTGGGCGACCCGGGTCTCCCCCCCTGCACCACGCAGCCCCCATGGGGGAGGTGGGCTGGCAGGTGCGTCCTGCGCATTAAGGGACGGGCTTCCCGGGCCCCAAGCCCACGCTCCCATGAGTTTCCTTCACTATGCACTTGGAAATGGTTCAGATGGTCAGTTGTATGTTATGAACAGTTTTCCCTCACAGCAAAATGTCATTCTTTCCAAGTAAAGCAAAGGCCGTGCTTTCTCCCCCTGGGCAGAGAACCAGGTAGGCATCTCTTGGCCTTTTCCCTGTAAGTGAAGGGCCTGGCCGCTGTCAATGGGCCCCACCCTGTCACAGCCCGTGTGCTCTAACAGACGGACACCTTCCACCTCTGGGCCACTTGGCCTGGCGGCCACTGGCCACGTGTGAGCTGAAATTTCACTGGCCTGAACCAGGGGCTAAACTTTTACATGAATTTGGTTTTAATTTTTAAGTTTAAATAGACATACAAGGCCAGTGGCCATCATACTGGATGGCAATGACAGAGAATGACCCCTTCAACAAAAGTAGAGGTGTCGAGGGGAGGCGCAGCCTCTGGCTCCCCCAGAAGAACATCAGACGTAGAGACAGGGCCCGTCGGTGTGCAGGAGGCCACCGCAGTGGGCAGTGGTCACTGAGCTCCCACAGCTTCAGACCACGTGGAGCCACGGGCTGAGCAGGGTCACCAGTGGCAAATGGCAAGACCGGACCTTTACCTGCTAATTCCATGGCTGAAGGGGGAAGGATCACAGGGTCAGAGTGTCTGAGAAGTATGACACATGGGATCCCTTTCTAGGTGCCCCATCTCATACACAGAATGCCAAACCCAGTGAGGACAGCAACAGGGCTATCCAACAGAGCAGGGCTCGGAGACGGAGGGTGAAGGAAACCAGAGAACAGGGCAGGGCTCAGAGACGGAGGGTGACGGAAACCCCGAGAACAGGGCAGGACTCGGAGACGGAGGGTGACAGAAACCCCGAGAACAGGGCAGGGCTCGGAGACGGAGGGTGACGGAAACCCCGAGAACAGGGCAGGACTCGGAGACGGAGGGTGACGGAAACCCCAAGAACAGGGCAGACTCAGGGGCGGGGTCCCTCACACCAGAGGGTGTGTGCTGCAGCCATGCACAGACAGACACTAACGGTGCGTGCAGAGGGATGTCCCCAATATGCTGGTGACGAAGAGGAGGAGGGCAGTAACGGCAGATGTCTGTGCCCCACGGGATAGAACATGTTGGTTTTACCCAAACTCAACTCTGTGGGGGAGGGAAGCAGGAGGCGAGGTGAATGCTCTCACTTTTTCACATATACCTTTGGAATTGCTCATGATGCATTTGCACACACACTTTTCTATCTTTATATTTAAAAATCAACTGAAAATTCACTTGGAAATCGGAGTGGCAGTGAGAAGGAAGGTGCTTCCGAAGGCTTAGTCACACTGGTCTGAAGCTTCGCTAGCCGGAGGGGCGCGTGCCTGGGAAGAGGCAGCCAGCAACAGGAGCGCGAGCCGCTTGGCGCTGGGCTCGGTCTCAGAACGAGCACGTAAGGAGCGCTCGGAACTCTCGAGGGGAGTCAAGCCCACGCTGACATTTGTGCTCCATTCCAGATCCATCTGTCTCTCTTTCCTATGGTCCATGCACACTGCACGTGGGTGCGTATTTGTGCCTGTGTGTGTGCTGTACACATGCTGATGTGTGTTGTGCACACACGCCTAGCTGTGGGCATACCTGTGCGCGCACGCCTCTTATCAGGGTTAGCGTGGCCCATTGCTGAGAGCCAGCTGGGAGATGGGATCTCTGTCTCCCAAGCGGCTGGGTGATTTGAACCAGGTCCATGGAAAGTCAACGTCACTGTACCAGCTTTAATTAACTTTAAGAGCCCCTGAATTACATTTTAATTGGGCTGAGTAGAGACTGCAGCACTGGTGATCTTGATATTATCTTCCCAATGCTGGGTACAGCAGGTGACTGAAGCCCTGGGGCCCACCACAGGGGCTCCTGCGGGCTGCCCAGTGGAAACGCAAGTCTCAGGCTGCTGTCTCTGTGTTTGTGTCTTTTAACATGAAATTTATTTTAATTTATTGTGTTTACATACATTCTACTGTCCCCCCAATACATCCGCCCTTCCCCGTGTTCCCCAGTACATCCCCCTTGTCCCCCTCCCACCCTTTTTAAAGAAAAGCCAGAAATGTACCATCCCAGTGTTGGCAACCCTGTGCGTGTGTGAGTGCACACGCCTGTGTCCCTCTGTGCGTGTGTGCGCGTGTGCACACAGGCTCTGCCATCCGATCACAACTTGCTTAGTGCTGGATTCAGAGCAGGTGCACAGAGGGCACATGCTGAGGGTGACAGAAGTCAAATGTCACTCTTCCTGTTGTGCTGTTGGGTAATTTCTACAATCTCTACCAGCATAAACATGCTGTCAGTTCTCTCACCTTAAAGGAAAACCCCACTTGCCTCCCTCTCACCAGCTACCTGACTCATTTCTCTCTCCCCTGGGGAGCAAACTCCTAGAAGGAGGTGTCTGCACCCGTGTCTCAGACCCCTCACCTTCCGTTTTTGTTGAATTTCCTCTAGTCAACAGCTTAATCCAAACCCTTCGCCAACACTTCCTCGACAGCCCTCAGCATCCTCAAAGGCCTGCATGCAGTGAGACGCCCACTGAATTTCTCATTCTCATCTTATTTCACCCATTGGTAAAGTGACCACAGAATGTGCTGTCACAGCTGGGACACTTGTGAGGGGAGGGGGCCAGGAGCAGCTGCAGGCTTAGCGTGGCCACCCACCTAGCGCCCTTTCCACCTATGTCGAGCCCCCCCCCCCACAGCCCTACAGAACCTGGGTGGGGCTCTCCCTGCTGAGAACCCAGCTGGGGCTGAACCCCTCCCCCCACTGCATTTCCTCCTCCCCTCTGCCCTCCCCCACCTGGAACAACTGGGGGCTCCCCCTCTGCCCACCACCCCAGCCCTGGGTCCTTACCACCCCAATCCACACCCCTGCTGGGGCCTCGCCCTAGAGCTTCAGACTCACCTCACAGTACCCAAAGGTACCAGCCCTTGACCCGACAGGCCCCCTGGATCTGTAAGTGACATCTCAAACCCAACACGACCCTCCTACATGCTCCTTCAGTTCTTGAGTGACTGCTGTCCCCAGACCGTCAGTTTGGCCATCTCTAATTCCTCTCCCCTTCCTTCCTGCTCCTGGCAAGGGGACCTCTGTGAGGACTGTCCCCCATGAGTCCTTGAGCCACCTTTTCATGGGGGATCCCTTCTCGCTGCCCCTTCCGGCATCCCTCACCTCCTTCCTCTCTCGTTCTTCCTTTGTAAAACTCGGAGCCCTGTGTACATTTTATTGACTTACTACCGAGGATGCAAGCAGCTGGACTGTTACCTTTGCTCACTGTTGGGTCCACGGTGTCCAGCACACGGCAGACGGAGACGGGGTGATGCCCCTGAAGCACCCTTCTGGGCCTTCTCTGTCCTGGGACTGTCTAGGGAGGTCACAGGCCCACTCTCCGGGGCTGGCCCTGTGCTTCACTGTCACTTGTCCTCTCAGGTCCCTGGGATTGCCCCTACCTAGGCCTGGCAGATGAAGGCAAACAAACCCCATTAGGATTGTCAAGGGTTGTAGGCATCTGAGCAGATGCCCAGCCCCCTAGCAAAGGCAAGAACTCACAAGGACACTCCCACTGCGGCGGCCATGTCGGCTGGATGCCAGCTGATACACGAGCCAGTAAATCATAAAGTCCTCCCATGTCCCCCTTACTGAGTCATTTTTTTTTCTTTTTTGTATTTTTCCGAAGCTGGAAATGGGGAGAGACAGTCAGACAGACTCCCGCATGCGCCCGACCGGGATCCACCCAGCACGCCCACCAGGGGGCGATGCTCTGTCGCGACCAGAGCCACTCTAGTGCCTGGGGCAGAGGCCAAGGAGCCATCCCCAACGCCCGGGCCATCTTTGCTCCAATGGAGCCTTGGATGCGGGAGGGGAAGAGAGAGACAGAGAGGAAGGAGTGGGGGGGGGGTGGAGAAGCAAATGGGCGCTTCTCCTGTGTGCCCTGGCCGGGAAACGAACCGGGGTCCCCCGCACGCCAGGCTGACGCTCTACCACTGAGCCAACCGGCCAGGGCCTTTACTGAGTCATTTTTTAAAAGGACAATAATCTGCCTCATGTTCACGTATGTCTGACACAGCTGAACAAAAGCCTCTCTGTTTCATGTAACATTTCACAACGATCAATAACTATTAATCAAGTGTAATGGCTAAAATTGGGGATTTTGTCATTTGCACTAATAACAGAAGAAGAGCTAAAATCAGCACATAATATAGATATGTTTTTAAAAGGGTAAAACTAATGCGTGGTTAACAACTGTAAGAGTTAGTGTCTCTTAAAGCAGTCTTCACTGGAGAGTTGTCCATTTAATTTTCACTGACATTTAGAAGTGCACACCTGGTTCTAAACTCCCTTCTTTCTACTTAGAGGCTGTGTTGGCTCAGCAGCAGGATAAACCCCATGCCAATGACTTGCTTGTGTGAGTTTTTCCTCCTTCCCGAAAGAAGTGCCGCCCAGCTCCTGACTAGAATTGGTTTAGGATGGACACTGGAAATGACGTACTGCAATGCTGGCTGTGTCCATCAGGTGGCAGCGCACCCTTCCTCCTGTAAATGGGGGAGGACAGGGTGGGAGGGGGGCGACTCTCTCCAAATTCCCACAGGAGACGAAGGGATTGCCTCACACCTGGACTGAACGGGCAGCACCCAGGGACCACTTTAGGTGCTTCTGGACGTGTCTCTCAGTTGTCACTATCTTCCCTGGCACAGAGCTGGCCCCTCATCCTGAAGACAAGGATTCAGGGGACCCTTGCTTTACCTATAGACACAGGTGTTTCTCCCTACATTTTCTAATTCTCGAGAAATGCAACTGCTATGTGGACTAGTGGAAGACTGCACTTTTGTTTTCTTTAGCACTTCGCCACAAACCGTCCCCTTTCAGAGACGATCTCCTCCATCGCACCCCCCGGAGGCACCCTGACTGCACTTCGCCACAAACCGTCCCCTCTTTCAGAGACGATCTCCTCCATCGCACCCCCCGGAGGCACCCTGACTGCACTTCGCCACAAACCGTCCCCTCTTTCAGAGACGATCTCCTCCATCGCACCCCCCGGAGGCACCCTGACTGCACTTCGCCACAAACCGTTCCCTCTTTCAGAGACGATCTCCTCCATCGCACCCCGCCCCCCAGGAGGCACCCTGACTGCACTTCGCCACAAACCGTCCCCTCTTTCAGAGACGATCTCCTCCATCGCACCCCCCGGAGGCACCCTGACTGCACTTCGCCACAAATCATCCCCTCTTTCAGAGACGATCTCCTCCATCGCACCCCCCGGAGGCACCCTGACTGCACTTCGCCACAAATCATCCCCTCTTTCAGAGACGATCTCCTCCATCGCACCCCCCGGAGGCACCCTGACTGCACTTCGCCACAAACCGTCCCCTCTTTCAGAGACGATCTCGTCCATCGCACCCCCCCCCCCCGGAGGCACCCTGACTGCACTTCGCCACAAACCGTCCCCTCTTTCAGAGACGATCTCCTCCATCGCACCCCCCGGAGGCACCCTGACTGCACTTCGCCACAAACCGTCCCCTCTTTCAGAGACGATCTCGTCCATCGCACCCCCCCCCCCCCCCGGAGGCACCCTGACTGACAGCACCCTGGAGGCTGAGGGACTCGAGCTGTACACAGGGCTGTGGGTGCCTGCCTGACCTTCATGACTCCTGTAAAGCCTGCTACACACATAACACCTAACTCCCCCTCTCTGTCGGTCCCTCATGTTAGGGCACTGCAGCTGTCCTCCAAAAGGATGGATGTATTGGCTCTTACTGTTTAGGAGTTTGATTTCTGGGTGAAAAGGGAGCGTTGGGTCTGACAGATTCAGAGGCACTACTCCAGTATCCAGGCTTCTTATCACCCTCAACAGGAAGAAGAGAAATGTGAATAAAACACACACCAATTTTTCCTGGAAACAGAGCTCATGGGCCTAGGCTTCAAACATTCAAACTGGCCTCTTGGCCATTTTTATTATAGCACCATGTCCTATAATGTAAAGGTAATGTGCACTAATTCCTCAGCTTTCAAAGGAAAACTTGTGTTCTCACCCTCTGATCTTATGTACATATTGTGCATGTATTCTTGGAGATCAGGATTTTGAAAAGACTCCCTTCTTGGCCCTGGCCAGTTGGCCCAGTGGTAGAGTGTCGGCCTGGTGTGTGGAAGTCCCGGGTTCGATTCCTGGCTAGGGCACACAGGAGAAGTGCCCACCTGCTTCTCCACCCTTCCCCCTCTCCTTCCTCTCTATCTCTCTCTTCCCTTCCTGCAGCCAAGGCTACATTGGAGCAAAGTTGGCCCGGGTGCTGAGGATGGCTCCACCTCAGGCACTAGAATGGCTCCAGTTGCAATGGAGCAAAACCCCAGATGGGCAGGGTATCGCCCCCTAGTGGGCATGCTGGGTGGATCTTGGTCAAGCACATACTGGAGTCTGTCTCTCTGCTTCCCAGCTTCTCACTTCAGAAAAATACAAAAAAAAGAAAAAAAGAAAAAAGAAAAGATTTTCTTCTTTGGGGGCTATAAACCCTTAAAAATAAAAGAAGAAACAAAAGCTAATTATTCTAAGAGAAGGAGAGATCAAGGTGCTGGGTGAGAAATCACAGGGGACATTCTATGTCACAGAAGACAGCCGGGCCTATGTGAATTTACCTTATTCACCTGCAGGTAGAGTTTATTTGTCCAGCAAATATTTTCCCAGGAGCTGTGTTTCCACTCCCCAGGACCTGCGTTCTAGGGCAGACAGAGACCAAAACCAAGCTGTAGAGTAATCACCACCATTTCTGATGAGCCCCTTGAAGGCAATAATCCTGACAGGTGAGAGGTGTGGGGTGAACAGACAATGGGCGTGATGGAGGACCTCCCTGGCGAGGTGCCTTAGAGTATGAGAAGGAGCATCTTTTGAGACCCAGCAGAGAGAAAGCAAGTGC
Organism: Saccopteryx leptura; assembly: GCF_036850995.1. Classification (NCBI taxonomy): domain Eukaryota; kingdom Metazoa; phylum Chordata; class Mammalia; order Chiroptera; family Emballonuridae; genus Saccopteryx; species Saccopteryx leptura. Next base: position 36,479,296 of record NC_089506.1, read on the forward strand.
AAAGGCCCTGAGGCCAGAAGGGCTGAGGACCAGCAAGACCAGCAAGGGTAGTGACTCCTGGGGGGAGAAGATGGTACCAGCCTGGCATGTCCTAAGAGGATGTCAGAAATCTGGCTGCCCCCTTCCAGCGTCCTGCTGCCTGTGACCTGAGGAAGAGGAGGTATACCTCTATAGAAGGCTCAGAATGTTGGGTGTTGACATTTCCAGATATAAAATAACGCTTTGACCTTTTAAAATCTTAGAGTGATCAGAAAACCCGAGTTTCCATCCACAGGCAAGGAAGGATTCACTCCACTGAGCCCATCTTGGTGGGCAGTGGGAGACCACATAGAGCACCCCTGTGGACCCTCTACCTGCTGTTGAGCCAGGTGCTGAGCGATTACTGCAGCAAAGCCGCCCTCAGTGGGCACCGAGTCCTGGGCCAGCCACTGCCTCAGCCAGGGTTTGGGAACTGTGCCCATAACTACAGAGATGGCTTGTGGTGGATTTTCATCTACAGGACTTTTAGATTCTTAACTGGGGGCAGGAGAAGCATAAGACAGAGAGAAAATGAGCTAGCTGGGCAATGAGAAGGCCCTGGAAGTTTCTCTATCCAGTCTATCAACAAAGGTCTTGACGGACATGCACGTGCTGAGCTCTCTCAGCCTCTGAATTCCACAGGTTCTATCCAGTTACAGTTCAGCCAAAGTTAAGCGGGTAATTGAACAACTCCATACGGTTTTCTAAAATGGAAATGAGCAGAAGGAGGTTCAATAAAGGGGAGGCGCTGCCTCAGCTTTATAGCTCAAAGGTAGAAGGTCCAAGAATAGCTTTGACATCTGAGAAGTGACTTCATATACTTAGCATTCAGTGTTCATTAGATTGTACTGAGCTCCTGCTGCTGCCTGGGCTTTAGAGAGAGGCCTGGGGCTTAGGGGCCGTCAGGGGAGGGAGGGATGAGGGCCACGGCCTCTCTTGGATGCAGAACTACCCTTCACCCCTGGGAGACGGTCCCTGTGGGGGACGTTCCAGGAGCTGGTGCAGAAGCCCACCATCCGGAAGACCAGCCAGACTGCCAACCACAGCCATCCCGTTTTCTTTTTAAGTTATTTGAACTTGTTCTTCCCTAAAACTACAGCTGAATTCATCATTTTACATCAGGAGTCTCCAAACTTTTTAAACAGGGGCCAGTTCACTGTCCTTCAGACCATTGGAGGGCCAGACTATAAAAAAAACTATGAACAGATCCCTATGCACACTGCACATATCTTATTTTAAAGTAAAAAAAACAAACAGAAACAAACACAATATTTAAAATAAAGAACAAGTAAATTTAAATCAACAAACTGACCAGTATTTCAATGGGAACTATGGGCCTGCTTTTGGCTAATGAGATGGTCAATGTCCGGTTCCGTATTTGTCACTGCTAGCCGTAACAAGTGATATGACACGCTTCCGGAGCCGTGACACATGCGTCACGGGAAGTAGTGCTGTATGTGAGTGACGCCGTGCTTTACGGCGCTTTCACTGACTACCAATGAAAGAGGTGCCCCTTCCGGAAGTGTGGACAGGCTGGATAAATGGCCTCAGGGGGCCACATGCGGCCTGTGGGCCATAGTTTGGGGACCCCTGTTTTACATGCAAATTGCTGTCCCCTTCTTCTTGCTGGTTTGTCCCAGCATGTCCCCACTGCCAGGGGGTCACACAGCATTTAAGCACCCTATTGTTGGGTACAGAGTGCTGGAGCATTGTCCTGGGTCCCCACCCCAAGGACACCCCTCTACGTCACACCACACAGGGAGTCTGAATCTTCTGGGCACTTTCTAGATGTGTGATCTTACTTTAGTGACATCATCCCCTGAGGTCCAGGGGCCTCGTCTATAGAATAGGAATGACAACTGTCCACCTGTCTCTGTAGTTTTGGGGTCAAGGGAGAAAACAGAAGGAGACACTTTGTAGGATGGTGGTCTCCACCTTGATGCACGTTCCTCAGCCCCTTGAAGGGGAATGGCTGGCCAGGGGGGGGGCCCTTTAGGAAGGCTGCTCAGCTCCCAGGGTGCCAGCCATCCCTCCTGCCACCTGGCGCCTGGCATGCTGAGGTGGGTACTCACGAAGCAAGAACAACAGAGCCGGTGACTGCAGACCCCATACCGCTGAGCCAGGGAGCACGTTGCCCACGATTTTCCCATCAAGGGACACGCACCATCCACGTCTGTCCAGAGCCACCCCAAGTTGTAGGCAGCCTCCCTTCCTCCACCACCAGCCAGCTGCTAGAATAATCTCTGCATCCCTCAGCTCCCCAGCCCTGACTGGTGGTGGTCAGTTGTTACTGATTGGTGGTGTTTGTCATGTATCAGTTGATCAAACTTGCTGTTTTCTAGATTAGACTGCTTCACGGAGCTCCAAGTTACCCAGAAAGCTGAAACTGGTCCCTACAGATGGCGAGGTCAGAAGGAGAGCATTTCCCAGGCCTGCGGCGCTGAGCCTCCTTCCTCTCAGCGTAAGCAGAGCCGGTGAGAAGTCTCCCTACACTTACGTCTCCTGCTTATGGTCGCTAGGCAACAGGAGAAGAAAACACCATGTGCAGGGTCGTCCCTGTCCCCATGCAGCGTGATGTCCACTGCATCCTAAACAGAAGCAGAAGCTCCTGTGTCAGAGGGGGCGGTGACTTCACCACTGAGGGCCAGGCCCGGCCCCGGGGGGTCCCACGGCCACCCCTGCAGTGTGGCCTCCCTCTCGGGGGAAGACCCTTTCCCAGCATTGTCTTGCTCATTTAACGCAGGACTGGACACTGACTCTGAGAGAGGCCATGTCCCCAGGCTCAGCCGGACACCTCCCACACATGAAGGGGAGGATGTCACCTCTGGAGCTGGAGCAGCTGGGTTCCGACCAGCACCTTTCACGGCTCCGCCACCTGACCCCCCTCAGCCACTGTCTCCTTATCTGCCAAAGGCCCTTTGCAAAGACAAGGGGATCCAGAGACACGTACCTGGGGATGCTGGTGAGATAGGTCATGACATTCTGGAACTCCTTGTCCGGCACGTCGCTGAAGGCCGGGTAGTCCGGGAAGGTGATGACGGGGCTGCCGTCCTGACCCCGCCCGCCTGGGGAGAGAGCAGAGGCGGCACTTAGCTTGGCGGGCACCGGGAGACGTCACCGGCAGAACGTAGCTGATTTTTCATGGGCACTGAATATTTCACTTAAAATTGAGATTGGGTTCTTTTTTTTCCTAAATTTTATTTTTATTTATTTTTTAAAGATTATTTATTTATTTATTCAGTTTTAGAGAGAGAGAGAAGGGGAGAGTAGCAGGAAGCATCCATTTCCATCTGTGCCTTGACCAGGCAAGCCCAGGATTCGAACCAGCGACCTCAATGTTCCAAGTCGATGCTTTATCCACTGTGCCACCACAGGTCAGACAAGAGAGCATGTTCTTCAATGTCACATTTTTATTATCAAATAAATGCATGCATGTTGAATGAAATATTTGGAATGTACAAAAAAGTGAAATGAATGAAAACAGTCATTTTGTCCTAGGATTTTGACTCTATGGGGCAGCCACCGATGCATTGGGCACATTTCTTTCCAAACCTTTTTCAGCGCATTTTTCTACATAATCAAGACTGTGTTGAATATAAAGCTGGTGTCCTGCTTCTTTCCGAACACTGTGAACTACAATTTTCTGTGCTGTACAGATGATGTAACCATTATTTAAAATACTGTATAACACTCCATTCAGGCTGTGTCCTAATGACTCCCCTGACGCCCTGGGTGTGGGCATTTGGTCATTTCTCTGATATTCCACTTGTTAGACAATTCTACTCTCCAGGAAGTCACCCCTTTAGCATTTTAAGGTGAATGGAAGGTACAGGTAGAACCAGAGGGGACTTTTCTGAGGGCGGAGACACCTCTGATGTTTCACGGGGAAAGCATAGACGGCACACAAGGAATCAGAAACGACAGGTGTGCGCCTGTGGGATCCGGGAAGGTGGGCGCAGCTCTAATCCAATGGGCCAGTTGGGAAGGGATGACCTGAGAGGGGAAGGCTGTCAGTTTTGTCTAGGACAAATTTGGTTTGAACTGTCCCACAAACAACTGGAAGAAGCAACATAGAGGGCAGGTGAGAGGAGACAGGACTGGGATGGGTCCCGGCTCCGGTCTGCCTGCGAGCCTGTCTTGGGCTGGAAACAGATGCCACTCTCTGCCCCTGCTCCCTCCGGGGATGGGGTCCATTTCTCTTCCACTGAACCTGAGTCAGCCTGGAGACCCATTCTGGCCCATCGGGTGTGGCAGAAGTGATGGGCATTGCTCCCAAGGCTGGGCCACAAGACACTGCAGGGTCCACCCACCCCGCTCGAAGCTCCCTTCTGGAAACCAGCTATCACGTAAGCATCCAACAGCCAACCCCTCATCCACCACGCGGCAAGGAGCGCAGGCACTTCCAGGGAGGCAGGGGCAGCCCACCTGAAGGGGACCGAGGTACTGCATGTGAGTGAAGCCCCCAGTGGTCCAGCCAGCTCCCCAAGTGGAGGCAACCAGAGATCTCATCCTGGATTCCTGATGGATGGGGGTGGGATGGAGAGAAGGACTCCCCCTGGGTTTTGCTTGAGAGTTTCTGTGAGCTTTGATGAAAACCCTGGATAGTCTAGGTGTGTTGTAGACATTGAAGCTTAAGGTGTGTGTTCGTGTTCTTACAAATTCCAGCCCTGTAAACCAACAGCCCGCAGCTGCATGGCTCAGAGTTGTGGCTTGGGTCTGCAGGTTCTCACAGGCTGAAATCCAGGTGATAGCCGGGCTAGTGGTCTCACCCGAGGCCGGGCTCACTCGGGTGCTCCAGGCTCACTCAGGTGCTCCGGGCTCACTCAGGTGCTCCAGGCTCACTCAGGTGCTCCAGGTGCTCCAGGCTCACTCAGGTGCTCCAGGCTCACTCAGGTGTTCCGGGTTCATTCAAGTGCTCCCGGCTCATTCAGGTGCTCCAGGCTCGCTCGGGTGCTCCGGCTCGCTCAGGTGCTCCAGGCTCACTCAGGTGCTCCAGGCTCGCTCAGGTGCTCCAGGCTCACTCGGGTGCTCCAGGCTCACTCAGGTGCTCCAGGCTCATTCAAGTGCTCCCGGCTCACTCAGGTGCTCCAGGCTCACTCGGGTGCTCCAGGCTCGCTCGGGTGCTCCGGCTCGCTCGGGTGCTCCGGCTCGCTCGGGTGCTCCAGGCTCGCTCGGGTGCTCTGGCTCGCTCAGGTGCTCTGGCTCGCTCAGGTGCTCCGGCTCGCTCGGGTGATCCAGGCTCGCTCGGGTGCTCCAGGCTCACTCGGGTGCTCCAGGCTCACTCAGGTGTTCCAGGCTCACTCAGGTGCTCCAGGCTCACACAGGTGCTCCAGGCTCACTCAGGTGTTCCAGGTGCTCCAGGCTCACTCGGGTGCTCCAGGCTCATTCAAGTGCTCCAGGCTCACTCAGGTGCTCCAGGCTCACTCAGGTGTTCCAGGCTCACTCGGGTGCTCCAGGCTCACTCGGGTGCTCCAGGCTCATTCGGGTGCTCCAGGCTCACTCAGGTGCTCCAGGCTCACTCAGGTGCTCCAGGCTCACTCAGGTGCTCCAGGCTCACACAGGTGCTCCAGGCTCACTCGGGTGCTCCAGGCTCATTCAAGTGCTCCAGGCTCACTCAGGTGCTCCAGGCTCACTCAGGTGCTCCAGGCTCATTCAGGTGCTCCAGGCTCACATGGGTGCTCCAGGCTCATTTAGGTGCTCCAGGCTCACTCAGGTGCTCCAGGCTCATTCGGGTGCTCCAGGCTCACTCAGGTGTTCCAGGCTCACTCAGGTGCTCCAGGTCACTCAGGTGCTCCAGGCTCACACAGGTGCTCCAGGCTCACTCAGGTGTTCCAGGTGCTCCAGGCTCACTCGGGTGCTCCAGGCTCATTCAAGTGCTCCAGGCTCACTCAGGTGCTCCAGGCTCACTCGGGTGCTCCAGGCTCACTCAGGTGCTCCGGGCTCACTCGGGTGCTCCAGGCTCACTCAGGTGCTCCGGGCTCACTCAGGTGTTCCAGGTGCTCCAGGCTCATTCGGGTGCTCCAGGCTCATTCAAGTGCTCCAGGCTCACTCAGGTGCTCCAGGCTCACTCGGGTGCTCCAGGCTCACTCAGGTGCTCCAGGCTCACTCGGGTGCTCCAGGCTCACTCGGGTGTTCCAGGCTCACTCGGGTGCTCCAGGCTCACTCGGGTGCTCCGGGCTCACTCAGGTGCTCCAGGCTCACTCGGGTGCTCCGGGCTCACTCGGGTGCTCCGGGCTCACTCGGGTGTTCCGGGCTCACTCGGGTGCTCCGGGCTCACTCGGGTGTTCCAGGCTCACTCGGGTGTTCCAGGCTCACTCAGGTGCTCCAGGCTCACTCGGGTGTTCCAGGCTCGCTCGGGTGCTCCAGGCTCACTCAGGTGCTCCGGGCTCACTCGGGTGCTCCGGGCTCACTCAGGTGTTCCGGGCTCACTCAGGTGCTCCGGGCTCACTCAGGTGCTCCGGGCTCACTCAGGTGCTCCAGGCTCACTCGGGTGCTCCGGGCTCATTCGGGTGCTCCGGGCTCACTCAGGTGTTCTAGGCTCACTCAGGTACTCCGGGCTCACTCAGGTGTTCCAGGCTCACTCAGGTGTTCTAGGCTCACTCAGGTGTTCCAGGCTCATTCAGGTGCTCCGGGCTCACTCAGGTGTTCTAGGCTCACTCAGGTGTTCCAGGTGCTCCAGGCTCACTCGGGTGCTCCAGGCTCACTCGGGTGCTCCAGGCTCACTCAGGTGTTCCAGGCTCATTCAGGTGCTCCGGGCTCACTCAGGTGTTCTAGGCTCACTCAGGTGTTCCAGGCTCATTCAGGTGCTCCGGGCTCACTCAGGTGTTCTAGGCTCACTCAGGTGTTCCAGGCTCACTCGGGTGCTCCAGGCTCACTCGGGTGCTCCAGGCTCATTCGGGTGCTCCAGGCTCACTCAGGTGCTCCAGGCTCACTCAGGTGTTCCAGGCTCACTCAGGTGCTCCAGGCTCACACAGGTGCTCCAGGCTCACTCAGGTGTTCCAGGTGCTCCAGGCTTACTCGGGTGCTCCAGGCTCATTCAAGTGCTCCAGGCTCACTCAGGTGCTCCAGGCTCATTCAGGTGCTCCAGGCTCATTCAGGTGCTCCAGGCTCACATGGGTGCTCCAGGCTCATTTAGGTGCTCCAGGCTCACTCAGGTGCTCCAGGCTCATTCAGGTGCTCCAGGCTCACTCGGGTGCTCCAGGCTCACTCAGGTGCTCCAGGCTCACTCAGGTGCTCCAGGCTCACTCGGGTGCTCCAGGCTCACTCAGGTGCTCCGGGCTCACTCGGGTGCTCCAGGCTCACTCAGGTGCTCCGGGCTCACTCGGGTGCTCCAGGCTCACTCGGGTGCTCCAGGCTCACTCGGGTGTTCCAGGCTCACTCGGGTGCTCCAGGCTCACTCGGGTGCTCCGGGCTCACTCGGGTGTTCCGGGCTCACTCGGGTGCTCCAGGCTCACTCGGGTGTTCCAGGCTCACTCGGGTGCTCCAGGCTCACTCGGGTGTTCCGGGCTCACTCAGGTGCTCCGGGCTCACTCGGGTGCTCCAGGCTCACTCGGGTGCTCCGGGCTCACTCGGGTGTTCCGGGCTCACTCGGGTGCTCCGGGCTCACTCGGGTGTTCCAGGCTCACTCAGGTGTTCCAGGCTCACTCAGGTGCTCCAGGCTCACTCGGGTGTTCCAGGCTCGCTCGGGTGCTCCAGGCTCACTCAGGTGCTCCGGGCTCACTCGGGTGTTCCGGGCTCACTCGGGTGCTCCGGGCTCACTCGGGTGTTCCGGGCTCACTCAGGTGTTCCAGGCTCACTCAGGTGCTCCGGGCTCACTCAGGTGTTCCGGGCTCACTCAGGTGTTCCAGGTGTTCCAGGCTCACTCAGGTGTTCCAGGCTCACTCAGGTGTTCCGGGCTCACTCAGGTGCTCCAGGCTCACTCGGGTGCTCCAGGCTCACTCAGGTGCTCCGGGCTCACTCAGGTGTTCTAGGCTCACTCAGGTGCTCCGGGCTCACTCAGGTGTTCCGGGCTCACTCAGGTGTTCTAGGCTCACTCAGGTGTTCCAGGCTCATTCAGGTGCTCCGGGCTCACTCAGGTGTTCTAGGCTCACTCAGGTGTTCCAGGTGCTCCAGGCTCACTCGGGTGCTCCAGGCTCACTCGGGTGCTCCAGGCTCACTCAGGTGTTCCAGGCTCATTCAGGTGCTCCGGGCTCACTCAGGTGTTCTAGGCTCACTCAGGTGTTCCAGGCTCATTCAGGTGCTCCGGGCTCACTCAGGTGTTCTAGGCTCACTCAGGTGTTCCAGGCTCACTCAGGTGCTCCGGGCTCACTCAGGTGTTCTAGGCTCACTCAGGTGTTCCAGGCTCATTCAGGTGCTCCGGGCTCACTCAGGTGTTCTAGGCTCACTCAGGTGTTCTAGGCTCACTCAGGTGTTCCAGGCTCACTCAGGTGTTCCAGGCTCACTCAGGTGCTCCGGGCTCACTCGGGTGTTCCAGGCTCACTCGGGTGCTCCGGGCTCATTCAGGTGCTCCAGGCTCACTCAGGTGCTCCAGGCTCACTCGGGTGTTCGCAGAAGTCAACTCCCTCTGTTGTAGGACTGGGATCCCCCAGTTCTTGCTGGTGTTGGCTGGGTCACTCTCACACTCCTGGCCACCTGGCTCCTTTGTCTGCAAGCCTGGTGGCAGGGGATCTCTGTCATGTCAATCCTTCGTACTTGGAATCCCTCTTGCAGGAGGAGCTGGTCCGTTTGAGGGCTCAGCTGATTACGTAGGGCCCACCGAGTTCGATCCTACCATCAGCGTACTCGGGACCCTAATGATGTCTGCAAATCCCTTCCCTGGGCATCTGGACAGCGTCAGAGTGCCAGAGAGAAGGTTGCCTGGGGTCCTACTTCTTTCCTAACAGTGTGAACTACAGTTCACAATGCCTGGGGCTCTGCCCCCTCCCCGGGAACTGAAGAGTAACCGCACAATGCTGAGGGCAGTGGGATTGCAGCCTGGAGGAAGGTCAAGGGTCACAAGTCTGGGTCACCACTGCATGTGGCTGTGAGCCATCTGGGGTCTTGAAGGCGGAGTGAAGAGGTTGCGGAGACACGAAGGAGCCGGCAAAGAGACTGCAGCTCCTTTCCTAAGTGTCCGCTGCTGTTGGCCACAACTCATCCTACGGTGGTGGGGGGTTATTTCTCCTAAGAATACCCCGCTTTCTCTCCTTCCTCCATGAGGTCAGCACCCATCACAGTGATTTCTCCATAAAAATCAATGAGCCGTCTCATTGCCAACAAATCTCAGAGGTTCCACTTTCCCGCTCTTAATCTTCAGTTCTCATGAAGCACACACACCCCAGAGCTACCCGTCGGGTTCATGTGTTGGGGGGCAGGTCGGGTGAAACCATGTGGGGCTGGCCTAAGGGTCAGCTCCTGGCCCTGGGGAGGCCGGGGAGGCTCTTGGGAGCAGGGCTGGTTCCTGGAGTTCAGGAACGAGCCCCACCCTGCTGGCCAAGGGGAAAGGGACAGCTGCAGGAAGGGGCCAGGAGGGTGGCAGAGGTCGAGTGCCTCCATTCTCAGGGAGCCCCCAACTAACAGCACGAGAAAGGTGTGCGTGGCTTTTTCTGAATTAGCCCAAGGCAGGTGGACCTGCCCAGAAGGAGTGACCACTGTGCCAAGAACGAGCTGCTGCCAGTGCAGTCACCATGCCCTCTGCAGCCTTGATGCCCCAGCTCCATCCGCGGCTGGGGTCGGGCGCCACGGCCCGCTGGGCTGGACGGCAGCACGTCCCACAGGGCGCAGGAGGACCCTGGACTGAGGGGAGGGCGGCACCAAGACAGGGGCCGGGGATACAGGGCTCCCCAGGACAGGCAGTGCCAGCCCCTCACCCTCATCACCCACACTACAGGGCCTTCTCCCCGAGGATGGAGCCGCAGAAGCCAGAGCTGCTCAGCGAGGGCAGCCTGGATGCTGTGAGAAGGAGGCCGACTGACCACACCACCCTGTGCGTAGTTTACCTGTTACAGGAAAGTTCTGGATTCCAGGACAGTGCAGCCAACACTGCTTGGGGCTGTGATCCTCCAGCGAGCTTTTCCCATGGCTGCTTGCCAACTAGCCCTGAGACACCCACTTCCCAGGCCTTGCTAGAGCATCTCCTGGACCCTCAGTTACACCCAAAGCAGGGTGCATTGAGTGGACTGTCCCCTGTTCCCACCCTGTGGAATAGGACCATTGAGCTCATGGAGAACCAGAACTGGGCGGGGGGCAACCACCCACCACGCAGACACCTGCCTCCCCGCACCCCGGCCCCGGCACTCACCAGATAGGTAAGCGAAGCGCTTCTTCAGCTGGTCCTGGATGTCGGCAGCGCAGAGCGGGGTGATGTCCTGGTGCATGATTTCATCTGGGGGGAGAGCAGATGGACACACCTGTCACTCGGTGGAAACACTGCCCCACGCGCTACAAGTCTGGGTCAGCCCCGTGCAGCCTCGCACATCAGCAGACGGCTAAGGGGCCGGCGGTCACGTGCTTGGAAAAAATTTTCAGTTTCCAATACGCAGAAACCTTTGTTTCTCAGAGCACAAAAAGCTGTGTGCTGGGTGATTCATCAATATTTAAAATGCGGTGTGTGTCAGAGGCACAGAGAAAGGCAGAGAGAGAGGAGGGAGGAGGGAGGGGGCGGAGAGGGACCTGCAGGCAGAAGGGGAGACACAAAAGAGGGTGGGCTGGGAGAGGCAGGACTGAGCCCTACGACTGGTAGTCAATGAGCAGCACGGAAAACAGACACGCTTTGTTCTGAGAGTCTCCACCCATGTTTTGGAAGTGGTCCAGGCAGCTCTTGGGGCCCTTACCTGTTGCCTATGCAAAGACTTGCTCAGAGAGGAAACCTGGCCTCCAAAGACACACATGCGCGGGGCCTCACCACCTGCCTGACAATGACACTGAGGAGGGTGCTGAGCCAAGTCCCCGAGCCTGGCGCTGACAGGAAAAACGGCTTTGCAGACTGCAGGCTGCAAGTTCTGGATCAGGGGTTTGGGAATAAACTGGCAGCACCTCCAGCCACACCCGGGTGGCATCGACCAGAAGCAAGAAGATTTTGCAAGACTCGAGGGGAAAACCTAGAGACTGACTGAAGGTGTGAGTTCACTGCATCCGGTGTGATGCTGGGGTGTCGGCAGGTGGCCCCAAAAGTCAGCTATGCTCGGGTGTCTTCTGCGTTTCTGAGTCAATACCAGGTGAGCTAGCATGTGATTTATAGCCAGTGTCTATGTCACCGGACCCCAGCTGTATAGCAAAATTTGCAGTCTTGACATGAACACATTTTCTCTAAAGAGACTCACGGCTTATCGTGATGCTTTGTAGACCCGGGTGAAGATGCTGGCTACGAACAGCCTCGAAATATGGGGCACGGAGATCATTTACCCTGAAATTTTCAGTGGAGGAAGCAAAATGCTATCTGCACAGATCAGCCTTAAATCCTGTTCTTCTGGTCTTGCAAACAAGCAAGTGTAAACAGGTGACACACTTAGGCACAGAGGCGGGTCCCAAAGATCCTGGCTGTGTCATTTGTGGAGCTGCCAACCGCCACAACCGGCCGGCCCTTCGACTATGCTTGTGTTGAGGAGGAATGGACAAGGTCTAGAGCTCCTGGGCCTGCTAGGGCTCAACAGAGCAGCGGTGGCATGTGGGGGTCAGGAAAGGAGCGACAGTTGAGGCTCACTGAGCTTAAAAAGTCAGGAACAGGGCTGGGCCTCCCGTGCACAGCACGGAAGCCAGTTCCTGGTGTGCACTTAGAAGTTTCAGCAACAGCTTTCTTTTGTGGGAGAACAGGGCTGGGAACAACTGCTACAGGAGAGTTTGGAATATAGATTTTTAATTCCAGGTGAAGTGACTTAAGGCTGCCTATACCTCATCTGTTTGGAATTGGTGTTAGGTGCAATTCACACAGCAGCCTGGAGATTTAGATTTTACATGGCTTTTTTCTTCTCTCAACAGGAAGGAGTGATTGCTTTATCAAATAGGTAACTAGTGCTAACTTTCCTCAAATGCAACCTCTGCAACCCTGCGAGAAGCATGTCATTGAAACACAGACCACTGGGAAGTAAGGGCCTCCCTGAAGTCTGGAGCCGTCTCTTGGGCAGCAGAAAACAGCACTGACACCGTGAGCTGGCAAGTCCTGTAAGTGGGGACCCAACATCAGTGACAAGCATAGATGCTGGGCCAGACTTTGCCATGATCCTGGAGACATCAGCCCTGGGTCTTAAAACCTCCCACCAAGACTCAACTTCAGATGCCACCAACTCGCCGGGAAAGAAAACTACGAATGTCAAGGCCACCTGGGGGTGGACATTTCTAAGTGATTCTTAGACTTGATTCTCAGTGGCAGAGGCTTCACAGTAGCACTTCCTCTTACAAGCAAACTCTCACATTTGGCTCATATAAGGGACACCACAGGCTGTCTGTTCTCTGTCTAGCTGGTCCTAATGGCAGATGGCTTTCCCATGTGCTAAAGACAGCCGATATTACAGACCGTCCCTGTAATTTCTGTGACAGTGACAGTCTCAGTGGCTGGACCACTGTTCGTGTAATTTTGGTTCCACTGAGGGACATCTCATGGGGCCTTCTCATTCACCCTTCTTTCTGGGTGATGGCCACCCTTGCATTCTTAGACTTTCTTAAAATGGGCCAAGGCCTCTCTAGCCTCAGGGCCTTTGCATAAACTGTCCCCTCTGTAATGCTTTTCCCATCTCTGTTTGCCAGTCTAATCTCACTCAATTCCTGGCTGAGATGTCACTCTTCAGAGAGGCTCCTAGCCTGGGAAGGGCCTCACAGCATTCTACCAGCACCAATGGAGTGCCCACCATGCCCACCATGCCCACCACCCACAGTATCCTACCCCTAGGGCCTGGCTCAGTAGCTCCCGTGTAAGGAGCTCAAAGAACATGTGTTGAACAAATGTAGCAAGAGGAGAATAGAAGAATGACTTCCTAGAGCATCATTTAGAATTCAACTAATTCGGCAAAGATCTTTCTGGCTTGCACATGGGCTGGCTCTAGAATTTCTGATCAGTCGCAGGCCGCGTGGGGTGAAGAGCTCACAGACTGCTGACTGCTGCAATGCGCTTCCCTGCAGCCAAACTGGGAACCAACCCTCGGGAACTCGCTGGGGCAGAACTAATTCTAACATTGTACCTTAGATCAAGTGCCCCATGTTAGGTTTGAAAATTACTTGTGCACAGAGTCTGGAAACTGTACAAAGGTATGTTCATACAAATGGATTATTGAAAAAGCTTTTATATCTTCAGCGGTCACTGGCCGCTTCTCAGAAAGCTGAACATAATTAAAAACATTTTCTATCTGGGATTAAGGTACACGAGTTTTAGTTTGTCATGGATGCCTTCTGTGGCAACAGGCTGTGGGAGGTTGTCATTTTTCATCCTTCCGGCGGCGTTATTCTCACCCAAGGACAGGGCAATTTTGCACTTTGTGCTGACAGCAATTTTCAAGGTCCTCGTCCACTGTGTTTGATTCTATAAAACAGTCACGCTACAGCCACTAGTTCAGCAGGAAACGGAGGTGCTAGGGGGTGATGCTGGCGAGCCTGAGCCCCCCAGTGCCGCCTTCACGGTGTGCGCGCCTGGCTGCTCCAATGTCAAATGTCTGGGACAGGAAGTGGGGTCTCCAGTTCAATCAAAGGGTCAGCCAGGGCCCAGCTCCTTCACAGAACGTCTCTGTGAGAGCACAATGCCTTACAGATAACAACCCGTTTCCAACATTCCTGTCTCGGCCCAGACGTAAATGGAGACTCCCGGGCAATTATCCCATCACAGAGTCACTTTTGAGGAGAGAGATTAAGAAGGGCCCTGATTTGGAGGGGTCGAGGGTGGGAGAGGACAGTGCTGCTCTTCTGGTCTCCTACAGGGTGGCGAGGACGGGGGCCAGGCATGGGGCCTCAGGGCTCAGTGGCCTCAGAACTCCAGCTCTGGGAGGCCGTCTGTGCAGGGGACACACGCCCACTTTCCCCTTCAGTGGGAACTATCCCTGACTCACAATGTCTTATCTGGCCTTAGACCCAGCTTAGCTCTAGAAGAAGACAAAGAGGGAGACACCTCAGCTGCCGAAATGTATTCACACAATTGCCACCCGAATCTTGCCTGGTTTGGGCAGCAACCTTAGAGTCCCGGGGTGGCATTATACTTTTATCTTTAGATCTTTTTGTCCTGACACAATTAGACTGCTGCAGCCAGCTTCCTTCCTCTTGCAGATTGACTCGAGGATTTGCTTTATTTATTGTAGGGCAATTCTGTAAAGAAAGTGGACACTATCTCACCTATTCCTGTCCACTTAAAGGGTGCTGTGAGCCTCTGCTCTGCCCCTGTGAGGTGAAGAGAAAGCACGGCAGTGACGAGGGGCTAGAGCAGGCGTAGAACTGGTGGGACCCTAGAAATCAACCTCCAGATAGTAAATGTCCCAGGTTAAGGAGTCCCCCGGTGCACATAGAGGAGCCTTGAATTCCAGTTCAAAGACTGGTGGTCCCTGCTGTTTGCTGGTGACCTTGGCCCTCGCTCAAAGGGAGACAGGAATCTAAGAATGGCTCCTACAAAGTGACCAGCAGCTGGTGAGAAGCCATGGGCCATGAAGTCTATTATGTGCTATTTTCTTATTTATATCTGGCTGAAAGTCCATACCAAGGCTTTTGTTTATTTTCAATCAAACTACAACAGTGATGTCTTTTTCGAACTCCAGGGCGGAGAGTCAAGTGGGATTATTTCACCAACTCACTTGGATAGCATTCCTATTTCACCAAGCCCACCCCAGGAATCTCCAAACCAAGAGCAACGTGTGTGCGGAAGAAACAAGAGGAGAGCCCACTGGCTCCGACTAAACCCCTCTTGGAGGCCTGCAGGCCAGGGTGGGATGGATGTCTCACCCACCAGCTGTTGAGTTTTCATGGTCGGGACAGGAGTGGTGTCTCCACCGCTATTTATAGTCCCTGCAGAGGGCTCTGTGATCTAGCCACTTGAGATGTTTGTGATCTGTACTGATTTGGGCAGCTGAATGCTCATTCACAGCACATCCTGAGTTATTTCTAATTGAATTTAAGGCATAAATATTTCACATCACATGCAAAGCGTTGTTAACGTACCCAGTTCACCAAATGTTCTCCCTGATTTCCTAATCTCAGAAGGCAAATCCTTACAAAGTTTAAAATAAAAGACCCCCTATGAAAAGGCGCCTGACTGAAATTGCCATCAAGGAAAAGCACCTCCCACCACAAAGAAGTGTTGATTCACATGCACTCCATTGGAGGAAGCAGGAAGCCAGACAAAATCGAGCTGGAGGCATCCGTCCATCCGAACCCTCCTGTGCAGGTGCCGGGGCTCAACCCAGCACGCAGAACCAGCTCGATGGGTCTGCAGCGAGCACGACTTCCGCAGGGGAAGCTGCACATCCTGGAGGCCTTGGGAACCTCCTCACGGTCTAGTCTGCAAACTGCATCTTCCAAGGCTCTGTGCTCCTTCGCCCAACACGTCTGTAACTCGCACCTGTGCAGGAATCACCTGGAAGCCTCACTGAGGCACATGTGCTGAATCAACAGCCAACCTCACTTGAATGTGTTGGGTGTTTTCTATCCAGTCCCGCCCCATCCTGGCTCCGGCGAGCCTCGGCACCCTCCTGAACACAGGCTCTGGGCATCCTGCCCGAGCACACAAAGATGGCACGCAGGCCAAGGCCAGTGAGCTGCCCCGGCCTATAGGCAGTGGAGGCAGTGCCCACAACTCGCACAGAGCACTTTTTCCAGGGGCCCCAACTCCCACTGCTGGGCCTCAGGGGTCAGACACCCACACGATCTCTCTGCACATCCCGCAGAGCCCTCTTCCACGTCGGGGAGAGAAGGGCTCCGTAGTCAGATTTGGGAAGCGCCACGGACACGCTGTGGTGGAAGCTCCCAGAAGACCAGCAGTGCCACCCTCCCAACGTAAATGACCACGGAGTTTGGAGGAGTAGGGCAAAGGGCGTACATAACACCTCCTAACTACTGCAGAATTAACGTTGAAAATGACTTTCTTGGGGAAATGCTACTTTAGCTAGCTTATTAAAACAAAGAAAATGTCTTAAATGAAATTCCAACACAAGCACTCACTGAGCCAAGGGCACAGATTAAGGTAAAAAACAAAAACAAAACAAACCACAAACCCCACCAAGGTCTTAAATCAATCAAGAAAGCACGTGTGTCTTAGACCCCTACACTAGGACCAGCTGGCATACCACACAGTGCAGGAGAAATTCCTTAAACTTATAGTCTGTTCAGAGCAACTAACTTACATTTTAATTGGTTCACGTAGAACATCATTAATAGTAGTAGAAATAGCAGTTGCAGTTCAACTATTACTAAAATACCTTTTATGTACGAATGCATTTAATTGTCACAAGACAAGAAATGGGAGCACAAATATCTCATTTTTGGATGGGCAAACTAAGACACAGAGAGGTTGGGTGACTTTTTTGAAGCCACACAGCAGTGCGTAGAGGGGGTGGAATTCTAGATGCCAGCCAGTCTAAGGCAGCATCCAGGTGGGTGTCTCTCAGGGAATGGGGTTTGGCAAACAGCAGTGCTAAGAGGGGGCATGTCTCCTGTGGGAAGATGGCTTGGCTTTGCAGGCAGCCACGAGGAGCTCAAAGTAGCAGAAACAGAGCTGGGCGTGTGGTGCCTCCCTCCCGCGACTCAGAGCGGATTACCGTGACGGCAAGGCCCTCACTGCAACGTTTGATTTTGTGAGTCCCTTACCTTGCGTCACTGGTTAAAGAAGCAACATTCAGCAACTAGCAGAGGCATTTTAAATCACTTCACTGTAATTTTGTACCAATTCTTTTTTAGAGTCCAAGTAGATTTCCGATTCAAGATCTTACACCAACTGTTCCCGCCGCAGGCAGAGTATGGAATGCTGTCAGTGGAGGGGGATGGCCTTGGCCAAGCCCATGGACTGCTGCTGCTGGGGCTCCAGGTCGGTCCTTCCCAGAAGCCAGCAGGACCCAGACAAGTGAGTTAACTGTTAGTGTCTTTAAACCTGAACACTGACCGCACATTGTCCCCAAGGTTCACAAAGACATGCTGTCAGCAGAAGTGCTCTGCCTCTGTGCAGTCTTCTCTGGGTAGCTTTAATGAGGGACTAGAGACGAGAGGCTGCATTTTTCTTTGCTGAAATCACCTTTCATGCACAGGAATCCTTGGTCTCCCAGGAAGCGGGCCAGTGCTGTAAAGGGAGTGGGTGCTGTGTGACCTTGGGCATGCTACTTAACCTCTCTGGGCTGGTCTCTTCATCTATAAATGGGGATAATTATGACATCTAGCTCCCAGGGTGGCTGGTACACTTAGTGAACACTTACAGCATGGTGTCTAGCATGTGGTGGATATTGTCACTAACACCCAGAGAGGGACAGTCTGCACTGTGCCCTGGCCAGAGTCAAGTCACTGCTGCAGGTTGACTTTGGTTTGATTTTTTTTAAAAGTCATTTCAATCTAGTCAAGAGCTGCTTCCGGGCTCCATTAGGGGAAACCACTTTCATAATACCACTAAGACTTTGCTCCCCCTTCGTCGTCCCTACAGGGATGCTCAGGGCTTTTCAGCAATCACATCCTGCGCTGTACCAACAAGCGGCAGGAAAGCAGTCACCAACCCAGCTGCCTCCCATCTTCTCAGAGACTAAGGATGTGCCAAATGTAGAACAATGCCATTTCTTTCACACTTTTTTTTTTTTGGTTCTGGATAATATAATAATATACTTATTTTCCATTTAAAATGTAACCTGTGCTACCTTAACAGATTTGTCATTGTTATTTTTAAGTTATGATTATAAAAATTTGTTTAAATTTCTAATATGGTAAGTCACCTAACACAAAGCTTTTTGTGATCCTCTGTAAAGTATTCACAGTGGAAAAGGGCTAAGACCAAGATGTCCAAGAACCATTGGCCCTGGCCGGTTGGCTCAGTGGTAGAGCGTCGGCCTGGCGTACAGGAGTCCCGGGTTCAATTCCCGGCCAGGGCACACAGGAGAAGCGCCCATCTGCTTCTCCACCCCTCCCCCTCTCCTTCCTCTCTGTCTCTCTCTTCTCCCCTGCAGCCGAGGCTCCATTGGGGCAAAGTTGGCCCGGGCGCTGAGGATGGCTCCTTGGCCTCGGCCCCAGGTGCTCGAATGGCTCTGGTTGCAACAGAGCGACGCCCCAGATGGGCAGAGCATCGCCCCCTGGTGGGCATGCTGGGTGGATCCTGGTCGGGCGCATGCGGGAGTCTGTCTGCCTCCCCATTTCCAACTTCAGAAAAATACAAAAAAAAAAAAAAAAAAGAAAGAGAGAAAGAAAGAGAGAACCACTGTCTGGAAGCAGCATGAAGGCTGTGGGCTCTCTCTCACAGAAGTATGGCGGGTCTAGAGACACAGGTCCTTCCAGAGTTTGGAGACGTCAGCCATTCCTCTCCCTCCGCAGCTCCCCCGCCCATCCTGCAGGGCGAATGCAGAGCTGGCTCTGGGTTCTGCTGCCTCTGGTCACGGCTGGCTCCTACGGTGAGAGGGATCAACTCTTGCTACATCCACCACAGGGTTGGGCTGCCCATGGAAGGGTCATCCAACAAGGGATCTGCACATGTCTGAGGCAGTGGGCTCCAGGCTGCACCTTCTGGGCCATGGGTGCCACCAGGTGCTGTGCACGGCTGCACAGGGCATTCACTGCACAAGGGTCTCTGAGCAGGCAAGGGGGTGAGATCTAGCCCGGGCTCCTGCAAGGAGCACTCCCACACGCTATAGACCTTGAGGGTCTTGAACATCTCAGAGGCATCCCTGTGCTCCAGGTGGAGATTCCAGTCCTGGGAAGATATGAAAGCCCCTCTCTGTCTCTCTCTCTCTTCCCTCTTTTCCTTCTTCCCCTCCTCCTCTGGGCACTCTAGCTCTCGGGCCTCAGCCTTCTAATGCTGGTCTTGCTCTGATGGTCATTGAGTGGGCTCCCACTGACCCACCACCTGCCCTGATGGACAGGGACACATCATTGCCACATCCTGGAATAGCTGGCTATTTGATGGGCATAGGTCCAGAGACCTGTCCTCTGAAAAAGGCAGAAAGAGACCCAAATGACAACAGGGTTTCTGCAGCCACATTCTCCTTTGGGTCTTCCTGCCCAGTGACCAATGTGGCCTGGCATCACGGAAAGACTGGGGCTGGGTGCTGAACAGCTCAGGGACTGGTGTTCCCTCCCCACTGTCCTGGGCAGTGGTCAAGGAGCTCCTGAGGCCAGTGGTCCAGCAGGGTGACTCCACCCGACTGTGTTTAATGTGGTTTCAGCTCTGTTTCTCTCTGTTCAGGAGCATTTTAAGGGGGCTGTGCAAGAGCGAAGCTTCTGCAGTTGAAGTAGAAGGAGCTGGCACCTGTAAAGAGTCTGATTTAGAGACACAGTGTCCCCACGCTGGGACAGAACTAGATTGGATTTAGGATGAGCATGACCAAGGTCTCCTGACCCAAGGGTTCCCTGGATTTTTGCTCCTGTCTCTCCTCAGCAGCTTTGTTTCTGCTTCCTGGGTGGGCAAGACCCCCTCCCTCAGTCCCCTGGCACAGCCATGAATGAGCACGTCCAAGCAGCTGCCGGAAACGGGCAAGGCCTTGTGGGAGCACATGGCATACCACTGGAAGCACTTCCATGAGCTCGCTCCATCCGCTAAGGACCCTGAAGGGTGAAGCCTCCTCAGTTTGCTTCAGAAACAAGGAAGGTCGAGGTCAGCGACCCTAAACAGCAGCCCAGGCCATGGAGGTGGGGGCGCTGGGGCTCGAACTCTCACCAGCTGGGCAGCTGAGGCCTGTAGAAGGTCATCCAGCTGCAGCGCCATCAGCGCCTGTCTGCTAGGCAGCCCAAGCCCAGGCCGGCAGTCTCCCAGCCGTCGGGACAGAGCAGGCTGGGGGGGAGGTGGGACGCTGCAGGGTGAGGCTTCCCACAGCACAGCAGCTGCCGTGTCCAACGGGAAAGGTGGTGAGGGAGCCGTGTGGCTGACTGTCTTTCTAAACCACCCCATTTACTAAGTAAGCTCTTCCCTGTGTGGCCACTGAGAATGTAGCCTTCAGCTGGGCCGGCACTTCCCGAAGTCACAGTTTCTGTTTTGTTTTAAAGGCCCACAAAGGCGATCAGAGAAATGGGCACAAACAAGGCCCTGAACAGCGATGTTAAATGCAGGTCTGTCTTGCACTTGGCAACCCGCAGGACGCAGATGGTGACAGAGCAGCTGCCGCCTGTATGCGCTCGGCCGGGCTCCACAGCAAGTGCCTCTGTGAGTGTGGCCCTGCCCCGCCCTGGCCACGCCCCTCAGGGCCGAGTCAGCTTGCGCAGGGTTGCAGCATCTCTTCCCAGGGGCTCCCCTGAGCCACAGAGGAGAGGGCGCTGGGCTGGGGTGTGGCAGGGGAAGGCACCTCTGGAAGCCAGCCCTCCGAGACGCTACCTCACTCGGTCCTCAGTTCTTTGATGCTGTACCCCCTCGGGTTCCTAGAGCAGGGGCCCTGAATGGCGTGCTCAGTGGCCAGGCCCAGCCCTGGGCTCAAGGCGGGCTGAGAGAGTTCACTCAGACCAAGGGACCATGGGCCTTGCAGAGAACCGAGAAGGAACTCTTGCCGTAGGTGAGGGCTTTCTTTGCACCACAGCTGATGTAATGTCCTTGATGAGGCTGCCATCACACACCCCATCCTTCCAGAAACACTGATGTGGCCAACCCACGTGGTATCAAACCAGCCCTCACTTCTCTGAGACCTCCTTGCAGCCCTTGCTTGTCCCCGCCACAGGCCTCTCCCATCCCCTCTGCTCAAACTACACCCAAGGGAGACGGACAAGTCAACCAGAAATGGAAGACGGCAAGAAATTTTATGGGGACTTCTCAGTTGGAAATTTCCATGCCCAGAGCCTCATTTCCGTTAGATTCCTCAGAAGACCGAATTGTAGCTGTGGGGCCAAGTGTGCGGGTTTTGGAAACCAAAGGGAAGGGACTGAATACACTTTGCAGGTTTGTTCTCTGAGCAGCTGGGGAGCAGGGCAGGAGGGTGTCCCCACCTCAGGTGGGAGCAGGAACCTGGAGCTCACTGCTGCCCCTTTTCCCCCACAAACACCACAAGCGTGGCCAAAGAGAAGCAAGCTGCGGGGCCTGGGAAACTGAATGGTCACACTGTTGCCAAAGTGGGAAATAAACCCTTGAAAGAAAGGGTTAGAAGGGGGCTCTGAGCCACATGATGGGAAAACACATCTTCAGACCTTTTGTTTGTAGCAGTGGGTCACAAATCTGATGGTGGCATAATTAACACCAGACCTCTTTTCACGGGCAAATATCGGGGGACATGGAGGCGATCACAAAACTAAGTGCATTCTTTGCTTTTAGAGTCACCAGACCACCCTGTGCCACAAACATCACAGCAAAGTCCCAGCTAAGCCAGAGCTCCAAGGCTGCGGAGCCGGGAGTGAATTAGGTGCTGGTCCCTTCCTGCTCGGCATGTGGGGACAAAAGATGGACTGAGAGTCTTGCCTGTGACTTCACAGCGCAGATGCAGGCCTCACTGAGCTTCCCCTGCAGGGGCCTCTCCGGAGAGGCGGCCCATGATGAGACCTGCAGAGCGAGGTGATGGGTGGGGTGAGGCTCGGGCGTGGAAGGCCAGACACGGAGGCCTCGTGGGCGTTATCGGGGTTTGAATTCATCATACGCTACTATGTCTGGTACGATTTCTGTGCCCAGAGCAGGCTGGGATGGGTGAGGGAGTTTCATGGAGATCCATCTGCCAGGCGTCTGCCAGGACTGGTGGATAAAGCGGCCAGGTAACATGGAAGGAGAACCGGCACGGATGCCGGAGGGTGCACGCTGGTGCTGACCGAAGGCCCTCTCCGAGCTCATGCACCGATGTGAGGATCCTCCGCATGAGAAACCTGTGGATCTTCCACTACTGATAACAGTTATCTTCATGAACTTCCTGCCCAGTCCCAGCACGGGGCAAGGTATTTCACAGAAATCAGCTCATGTGGCCCTGACAGGCCCACAAGACGTGACAGCATCATGCCTTTCTGGCCGAGGTCAGGATGGAACAGGGCAGAGCTGGCTCGGCCAACCGCAGTGGATGGGCCAGCATTCTCCACGCCCCCCACCCGGAACCTCCAGAGCAGGGGTCCCCAAACTTTTTACACAGGGGGCCAGTTCACTGTCCCTCAGACCATTGGAGGGCCGGACTATAAAAAAAAATTATGAACAAATCCCTATGCACACTGCACATATCTTATTTTAAAGTAAAAAAACAAAACAGGAACAAATACAATATTTAAAATAAAGAACAAGTAAATTTAAATCAACAAACTGACCAGTATTTCAATGGGAACTATGCTCCTCTCACTGACCACCAATGAAAGAGGTGCCCCTTCAGGAAGTGGGGCGGGGGCCGGATAAATGGCCTCAGGGGGCCGCATGTGGCCCGCGGGCCGTAGTTTGGGGACCCCTGCTCCAGAGCCTGGTGAGCTCCTGAGGATGGACCTGGGAAGCCATCTGTGGGAGGAGGGTGCTGGTCCACGAACCAGGCTTGGAACACGGGCAGTGAGATATCCTCTCCTCTCCCAGGCCCCAGATGTCACTTTCTACACTGTTCTTTCAACGGGTTAAACATTAACAGAGGATCTAAGGTATTAAGTTGTGTTCCCAAATGTTCTTCCTTCACATGCCTGAGAGAATCTGGCTAATGCAGTGAAGCTGCCGCTTAAATTCACGCACCCGCTCCCTCGGGCCCCTGAGGAAAAGGGCCGATCTTGTAGACAGTATGACCAGACTGCAGGTGCCTGCCTTGCTGCGGGACCTCCGCTCCTCCTCCGAGCACCTCCCCTCGGTGCCCAATTAGGCGGAACCTGCGGACTGTGCTGTTTGTTCGTGTTTAATCCACAAGGGGCGGAGCCTCCCTGCATCCCCCCTTGCCTGCAGTCCAGCCAGCCTGGATGGAAACAAGCTGTCCACAGGGGTCAGGGCAGGGTCAGGATAAGAAAGCTCCCGGGGATTCCAGTCTCCCCAAGATGACAGGGAGCAGGGTTGCTCACTGCGGCTGGTCCCCGGGCTCCTTCGGGCTCATGCTGGCCTGGCATCTCCACAAGGGGGAACATGAAGTAGCCAAACTGAAGACAAACGGCCAGTGGAGAGAGCCTGAACGGACTTCTAGGGGCGCGAGGATGGGGGGAGAAGAAGTCAGGGAAGGACACCAGCACCATTCTAATTATCTAACAACCCCAGAGCACGCACACCCTTCACGCTTACATCCATGTCTCAGTTCCTCTTCAGAAGCTTCAACTTTTGGGCTTCAGTGAAATCAGATAATATCAGCCCTAAGCAGTGTATGTGGCAACATGACCGCCACCCTCACTCTGGTTCTGTGCTGAGCTGCTGCCATGCGGGGCCCCCAAAAGCAGGTTGTAACAGCCACCTGCTGGGTCCCTTCTGGAGTTTGGCCAAAGTCCCCAATCGCCTGACCCCTGGAGTTCCACAATTTTATGTTCTGAGGTAGCAGCATCTTTGCTTCCTTTAAAGCAGCAGGTACAGCTCACGCACCTCACAAACATGCCGTACATGTACACACTACATACAAACACCACAGACACAGACGCAAACACCCCTTCCTCCCCCACAGGAGTCCACTGGTATTTCGGGATAAAGAGATTTTTCTGATAGCTTTTTCTTTTCTTTTCTTACTCATTCAAAAACAGTCACGTGTCAACGTTAAGAAAACAATAACTTTAAGATCAGGGAAATCAATGCAAACAGTTTCTATAGACGTCATTCTTTCCTGGCTCCGATGGGCAGAAGGCACGCTGAGGCAGGTGCTCACGTGTTCTTCCGTCCAGAGCTGCATTCAGAAAGCTGCACAGAACACACCACGCAAGGAGGGACAGAAGTTCCTATTACCAACACCAAGTTCCTTCCAGAAACTCCAGAAAGCCTCCAAAATTCTTCCCTAAACTGTAGGTGGGCATATTTATCCCCACTTTCTAAGTACCAAGGATTCTAAGAAGTTGCATAAACCTTTCTCAAAACATCCCCATCAAACAAAAGCAATGACACACCATGTGGAGAAAAAGTCTCATCTTAAGCCTCACCGAGGTGGACCCCACGCCAGGGCCCCTGCTAGCCAGATGGGTGGCACAGAGCAAGCAGGGACACAGGGGCTTCAGGGACACTGCCCCACTGGAAGTCTGACTTTGGAGCCCTTGCCTTGCTTGAGTACACACAGGAGACAGGGAGAGACGTGCAGTATTTGAGAGAGAGCCAGCGAGAGACAGACAGACAGAGACAGAGAGACAGAGAGAAAGCCGAGACAGAATGAGAGAGGAGAAGGATGGAGGAGGCGTGTGATGGAGAGTGAGCTGACAGGCTTAGGGTTTGGAGGTAAGAGGTCACGCACATCTATCAACCTCACTGATTTCATGAGTGACAAGGGAGGAGATGGCTGAGCCTGGAACGAGATCACGATTCAAACTTGACATCTTACTCAGCTTGGGTTCTTGGGGGCCTTGGACACAGTGAATAAGCCTGTGGTCTCCCCCACGTTACTCCCATCTAATTATTAGTGTGCTCTGGGCTCAGCTCCTGACCAGCCAGGTGCCAAACTTCCCATCTGGCTCCCTCCCCGTCCAGCCTGAACAGAAGTGACTAACAAGAAGGCACGTGCCCTTGTTTGTAAATAGCAGATGCTAATGAAAATCAGCGTCCAGTTATACAAACTTCTGAGGAGCCACAGAAGAGCGCCCGCCTCTGGAAGGATTCCACAGTATCACTGAAAGAAAGATTTACTGCTACGTGCACCAACAGCTCTGTTTCTGAATAAGTCCAACAAATTTTTAAGTCCAAAGTTTTTCGGGGGGTATAAAAACAGCAAATTATACCTAGAGACTGGAGAGAAAGCCCTCCAACCTTTAATTACACCAAATTCCTTCAGGACATTTATTCGAAGGCACGTTAACCCTAAAAAAATAAAGTATGTGTTAGAAAAACGCTAAGAATTCTTAATGGAAAATTATAAGGATTAAAACGTTAAAACTGGTATTTATCTAGGGAAACAAATGGACATCTGAAATGATGATATACTATAGCCACAAGGAAGAATTCTCCCCCCCCCCCAATGAAAAACATGTGGTTGTAGGGTGGCAAAGAGACATCTGGTAGACTTCATAGAAAGTGCTATATGTTTCTGAAATTTCTAAAATTCCAGACAATAGCGATATTCTGAGAAAGCACTCTGTTTTTGGAATCCTTCCAGCATTGTCACTGCGATATGGACTTCAGATATGAGAACAATCACTTCTCACTATAGGTACAAGTGCTTACATTCCAGGTTTAAAAATGAGTGACTGAGCTTTTCACTGTGGCCACCTAGGTAAGCATTCATAATCCTCCGAATCTTACTGTTGGGGCAATTCATGTACTCAGTCATATTCACACATGCAGTCTCTTCATCATAAAATTGGAAACTTTAGATGTTTATTGTTGCCACGGATAGTTACGGTTGAACCAATTCATTAAAATTTTCCAAAATACTTATTTTAGGAATTATTCACCAATCCTTGGCAGAAGCATCTGCTGGAAAATGAATTTATGACAAATCATTTCAAAACGAGGACTGTTTTCATCCTTAGAAACGCAACAGGGAAACCCACACTGTCCCCTGTCCTCAGGCCCAGGGAGAGGGTGCTCCTCAAGGGTCTTTGTTCTCAAGACCACGGGGGGTGAGGGGTGAGTCAGAAGTACCCACCCTCCAATGAAGTTGGGACCCGGGATGACAAATGAAGACCACACAGAACCTCCCCAGGATGGGTCCCTCACTGTCCACAGGCACTAGCAGTCCAGTCCTGAGTCCTGCCACCCAGAGAGCCCTTTCCTAGCATGCACTGTGCACAGAAGCTGTGAGCCAGCGCTGTCCTGAAGTCACTGCCAGAGACCAGTCCTCGCACCCACCAGGCTCTGGGGCTCCCTTCCTGTGCACCACAGACACGTCTGTGGGAGAGCTGGAACAAAGGAGCCCTGCCAGCATTCATTCTAGCTTCCAGGGTGAGCGTGGGGATCGTGCACCTTTCCCCCAAGAGCCAGGCAAGGAGTGAGGCCAGGTGGCCACAGCCCCAGACCGGCTGGTCATGCCAGACATCCCCCACCCCCAAGGAGCAGGACTCCTGCTTTACCTCCACCGGCAACAGCCCAGCCTGGACCTCTCTCACAAGGCCAGGCGGAGTCTGGGTCCTCTCTGTAACTCGCCTCCGCCTCCGTGGGTGACATGCTAAGCCATCCCCACAAGGTCCCCCGGCCTCTCTCTCTCCCCGCACACCAGCGGTTCACAGCGAGCGCCCAAGTGCAGGCTTGACGCACCTGTGCTGGTCTTCAGGAGGAGCCACAGCCCGGAGATGTCCTGGGACAGCAGAGAGATGAGACTTAAGGTCATGCTGTTGCCCGCCAACGCGCCGGCGTCAGGAGGCGGCGACCTGCCTCCTGGAACGCCCGTCCTGGGCGCACAAAGGAAGGCTGCAAGGCTCCATCTTTGGGCTGGTCGCCCGCTGCCGGCCTGCCAAAGGGACGCGGACCCCTGGGGCTCTGCAGGGCCGCCTGCCCGGCCTGCTCCCCCAGGGCCTCGGGTTGGCTGTCCCTGAAGCAGGAGCCCTCGGCCACGGCTCGCTTCTTCAGCCTGCGGACAGTTAACCGTTGAGACCCCGGCGGCCCTGAAGCTCCTGCAGCAGCAGCTCCAGCCCTGCCTGTCGCCCGTCCAGACCCTCCCTGCAGGAGCCCCGCGCTTAGCCGCTGTCAGTCCACTAAGCCCGGTGGGGCTGCCACCAAGGGGCAGGGTCTGGACCTTCTGGCCCCGAGACACCTCACCAGGATGAAGACATGCCGGAGGACAGCATTCTTAGGTGGCTGCGGGATGCTGCTCCTCGCGTCTGAGCACCTTTGAAAGCGGAGTGCGTGCCTGTATATTTCTGCTTGCCAGAGGGTCCTCAGCAGCTGACTACAGAGCGCCCCCCAGGGGCTAAGAACATGGAAGATGTAATAAAGGGGAGATGCTCTGTAGGTGGAGATCCCTGCGGAGCTCGTCAGAGTTCAGGTTTTGATTGGGGGGCGGTGGCATTGAGAGTCTAACAAGCTCCCAGGTGGTGGGAGGCTGCTGGCCTGACGGCCAGATTTTGAGGAAGAAGAATCTGAGGGGCAAAGGGGTCCAGGTGCTTGAGTCCAGTGCTGGAGCCGACACACCTGGAGAGGATGGTCTTTTAAGCTGAACTAGGAATAGGTGTTGTCTCGTGCCTCAGGGCTGGCACTGAGCAGAAGTGTTCATAGCCCTCACAGGTTTTGTTCCTGCATCTGTCATCAGCACGTAATGTTGCAGACACACTTTCCTTCCTGTCTGGGCCCTGAACAGAGAACACAAGTGGAGGCCACCGAATCCTGTAGGCTCACACTCCTGGGGGCACTTGTCACTGCAGCAGCAGCTGACATACATACCTCCCCTCTTCCTTCCTGTCACGTGGCTCTCTGGTTCCAGCCTGGTCTTTGCTGGATAATTCCAATCATTTTCTTTCTAATGGCTCCTCCTCAGCCTGATGTTGCAGGCATATTTTGTAAGCACAATTCTTATAGCATTTCCCCAGGGACTGGGAACCTCGACACATTCAAGTAGATCAAGGCGCAAGCTCCCAGGGTGGTGGGCAAGGCCCTTTACAGCCCAGCTCTCCTGTGACCAGACCTCACTCACATTATCCTAACCCCAAGTCCCCCAGCTGACAGCATAGGTAGGTCCCTGCCATGCTGAGCACCACTTTCTCCTGCTGAGGCCTGACCGCCTATGGAAGCCACGATGGCCCAAGTCCAGCTCTACTCTCCTGCCCAGAGCTCCTGGCAAGGCGCCCCACCCCCACGGCACTGGGCAGGATACCTTGTGCCAAAAGACACCTCGGCATCTGGCATGGTGGTGGACGCACTTCAAATGAATAACGGACAGCTGAAGATGGTGTCTATTCTGAGAAAGATGTCATCAGATCTGAACCTCTTTTACCAGAAGGGTCGCTGTTTCTAAACAAAATGATAAAGGTGCCACGTAGTAGAGGGAGGGACGACGGTGACATTCACCTAACCACACATCTAATTTATTCCTCATGCTCCTCACTCTGTCCCACTGTAGTCTCTCTGTGGGCCAGACCTCATGTCTCCCGGCACACAGCAGATGCTCAAGTGACATTAAACAGCAGGATGTGTTATCAGGGAGGCATGGCAGCCACACTGGTCACTGTCATTTAGACCAGAGGCCATCTGTACCTATGAGGGGAGGTCAGCTGATCTGTGGAGGAAAGCTCATTTGCACCCTTAGCCTGGGAAGGACTGCCAACGTCCAAGTTAGTGCTTGTGATGAACTTGCTCCAGGGGACGATCCCACCAGCACATCAGGCCGGGCCACAATGGGGAGTCACACGCCTGGGAAAACACAGGCTGGGGGCTTGGCCCACTGGCCCCGTCTGTCCCTTCTTTCATCCACTCTAGAATGACTCCCTCGGAGCAGACTAAGGTCTAGTCCTCCCAGCAGCTCCTGACTTCTGCCGACTCTCACAACACAAGGGCTTTCTTAACTGCAAAGAAACAGTAGATACTGTACTTCACTATAAATAGGGCTTATTTATTTGAGAAAATACAGCATTACTGGTAAAAAATCAGCAATATATAGCACGCATTATGGCAACATCATATTTTAAACACACACAACATTTAAAAGATTGCTTTACAAGTCGGCCCGTTGCAGAAACTTGCAGCCTGAAGTGTGTGGACTCCTCTGGGCCTGGGTACACCGGACTTCCGCCTAGCTGAGCTCACATGTTTACAGGACCATGACAACAACCTTCCTCGGACAGAGATGCAATAAAAGCAAAACAGTGCATTGGGCAATGTCCTCATGGGCAAAACGCTGTCCCCTTGAACCTTTAAAGACTATTTGTATAATTTTAAGGTGGGCTCTGAACCCTGAATTATGCAAAGAAAGGAATCACAGTGCTCCGTGCGCTCCAGCCATTTTCTGCTGGTTGACAACCTGGGAGGAGCCACCCTTGATTCACAGGGTGTGCCCGTATTTGCTGAGGCCTCACCACCTGGTCTTGTTTCATTGTCATGGCAACCAGGTGAGGTCGGTGTCATGGCTCAGCGGTCAGCTCAGCAGAGCTTCTGGAAGAAGGGGAAGCTGGACGCAGTCCTCCCCATGGTCATGGGCCCAGTCTTTCTCTCATGTCTTCCTCCTGTGTCCTCACCACCCTTCTCCTGCATCCTGCCCCCACGCTCCTCCTGTGCCTTCTCCTGAGTCCTCTTCCTGCGTCCTCCTCCAATAGCCTCCTCCCTTGTCCACCTCCCGCGTCGCCGTCCCCCAGTGTCCTCACTGACCTTCTTCGGTTCCAAAGTCAGCACAGCCCTAGTCCTTTCTACTCCCCGGCTGCTTCTCCTTAGGAGCTCTGTCCTCAGTTCTCATGTCCCGCAGGCCCATCCACTCAGCTCTCCTCAGCTGAATGGACCGTCCTGGCCCTCAAAGTCAACCCACTGTTGTAGGATAAAAGCATACTTCTTGGGGTGACATGCTGGCTTGCAGGAACTGACCGGCATGGCTGTCCTCCCGCTGACCTTGACCACTCTCCCTCCATCTCTCCACTTCTACAACAAGCTCCAGCTGTGGGGCAGGGCGTGACCCCCGAGCAAAGTATGCTGATGTCTCTCCATTCTTGGGCCATGTGCCCCACGGCACGAGGGACCTGAAGGCAGAGCTTGAGGGGTAGCCTGTCCACCAGGACAGCTCTCAGCGCACATAAGCGCCTCAGTTCCACGCGCCTGATTAAGTGAATCTGCAGACTATATTGCAATTTAATGCTCACCAAGGAACCAAATGGCCTAGGAGAAGACAAACAGACTAATACAGCAAGTACAAATGCGCAAAAGATGATGGGCAGTCCAGTAAAGTCTAATAAATCAGTGCCCCAAACAATAAAAACTCTCCAGGTCCAAGAGATGAATCATAAGAGAAAAAGCAACCACATTTTCTACTAAGCTGAGAACATCTTCCCAGATAGATCATTTCAGATGGGTCATTTATATAAACTCATATGCACAAAAGACAAGCTTCTCAACAAAGTAAGCTAATTGAATAGTTACAGTGAGGTTTGAACCCAATAAACATAAACCCACTAAAACATAAAAATTTAACACCTCCTACCTAGTCTGTAAGAACAACAGATTTGCAGTAGAAAAGATAGACATTTCCTTGACATCCAGGAAAAGGGAAACTCACCAGGTGAATTTCAACATCATCTGCATAACCTGAGAAGGAAACCGAGGATCAAGCTAGAGAAGCCAGCCCAATGCACACACGCTCATTTCAGCCATGATGGCTGCGAAAACAATGTCATTAAAACTGAAACATGGTGCAGGTAGAAATCTGGCTTTGATTCCATATATCAGATGTGAAAAACCTATGAAGCCTATTGAATCATATGACTTTAACTGAAAACGTATTTTTGTAATAAAAGCAAAAACATTTTATCATACTACTTTTTTTCCTTTCAGGTGAGAGGAGACAGAGAGACAGGCCCCCACATGAGCCCCAACCAGGATCCACCTGGCAACCTCTGGGGCCGATCCTCTGCCCATTTGGGGCTCAAGCTGCAACTGAGCTATTTTTAGCACCTAAGGTGGAGCTATCCTCAGCACCAGAGGATGCGCTTGACCAACTGAGCCACAGCTGGGGGGAGGGGGGGGGAGAAAGACAATGAGAGAAGCAAGTGGAGGAGGGTAGAGAAGCAGATGGTCACTTCTCTTGTATTCCCCGACTGGGAATAGAACTCAGGACATCCACACACCAGGTTGATGCTCTACCACTAAGCAAACCAGCCAGAGCCCATCATTCTAATAATAAAATTAAAAGGCATTAATATTTAGCCTCTCATCATTTCAACATCTTGGATCTTTCTGTGTATAGCTGACCCCTGAATGATATGGGTCAGAATTGTGAGGATCCACTTATACGTGGATTTTTTTTTCAGTAAATACACACAGTACTGTAAAAGTATTTTCTCTTCCTTATGATTTTCTTAATAACATTTTCTTTTTTCTAGCTTACTTTATTGTAAGACTATAAATACAGGGGTCGGGAACCTATGGCTCGCGAGCCAGATGTGGCTCTTTTGATGACTGCATCTGGCTCGCAGACAAATCTTTAATAAAAATAATAACGTTAAAAATATAAAACATTCTCATGTATTACAATCCATTCATTTCCTACTGCTCATGTTCATGGTTGTGTGTGTGTGTGTGGGGGGGCTGGAACCAATCATAGCTGTCCTCCGGGACCACACCAAATTTTTATTGGATAATGCAGAACGTACACGGGTCATTGTATGGCTCTCATGGAATTACATTTTAAAATATGTGGCATTCATGGCTCTCTCAGCCAAAAAGGTTCCCAACCCCTGCTATAATATATAATGCAAAGAACATACAAAATAGGTGTTGATTGTTTATGCTATCTGTAATGCCTCTGGCCAATAGTAGGCTCTTAGTTAAGGTTTGAGGGATTCAAAAGTTATATGTGGATTTCTGACTGCCTGAGGGGTTGGCACTACCAACCTGGCATTGTTTAAAGGTCACTTGTGTTTCATAATTAGCAGAGTAGTACTTGTACGTAATGTATAAGTCATCACATGTGGATGAGACATACACAGAAATGTTTTCCTGATGAGACATACACAGATATGTTTTCCTGATAGGAAAGCAACGCCCCCAGTTTAGAGACCACCACCGGGCTCCTGCGCTCTCTCAGGCCTGGCCTCTGCGCCCTTTGCCAGGTTAGTGCGAGCCCACCACCAGGGCACCACAGTGGTTCCTGATCCCGAGGCTGGGTCTGGACCAACCCACTTTCCCAAGGGGACTGTTGTGTCTTGATTCCTCTTCTTGAGGAGGATTCAGGGAATGGGAGCCAGGTCAAATCACCAACAGTCTTTGTGGCACTGAGTGCGTTCCCCTCCACTGTGGACCCCTGTCCCTTGGAGCCCCCACCAGCCTCTGGTTCCTACCTCCTGGCTGGGGGTCTGGCCCAGCCCCTCAGCTCCATGCAGCTCTCTCTTCTGCATTTCTTTACCTGCCTGTTGAGTTTACCATGGTTTTTGTTCTTGATTTGAAGCCTGGACTGCAGTCTGCTGTAAAGGCAGGTAGGGTGATCTGCTCACCCTCAGGCTCCTCACACGCTGGTCCTGAGCCCCTATGAATGGGCTCCTGATTCACAGAAGGGCTGTCACACCAAAGGCAACACGGCTCTTGGCTCTTCCTCATCCTCTAAGCCAGGATGGCTTATAGCCTCATGGCCGAGTTACAGGGAGCACGGCCAGTTGCCGTCTCCTTTCCCCCGGGTTCTCTGTGTATTCTTCCTTCCGCCAGAATTTCCCGGCCATGCATGGCTCCACTCACTCTGCGCACCTCAGTCATGGGCTTCCGCGACACTGGGATCACAGGCTGCTGCCTGAGGACTTGCGTGGGATACGGCGCACTAGCGGAATTTTCTCAGTGGGATTCAAGTGGCCAAAGATGCTGGGGAAGGTCTGACCGCCTTTTTCTGAAGGGGTTAGTTTCTGTCCGGTTTCCATATCCCTTAGAATTATGGGAAACCTGAGACAAGAACACTTGAAATCAGGTGTCCCAGTCAAGTCATCCACACAGCAGAGGCCTATGCATCCACCCTCCCTGCACTATCTGTGCTGGTGCAGAGCCTTGGTCGCTGTGCCAGGGCCAGGGCAGAGCCCAGGCTGGGCCATGACCTCTCCCGAGCACAGGCTGGTTCTCTGCTTTCTCTTGAGAGTCCCTATCTAACTTAAAACTTGTTCAAACCTGACCACCTTGGTGAAAAAAGTCACCATCACCCTTCAAGATGGCGCCAACCCAACCTCTGCATCAAGCCTCCAGATGCAGGGTCCTGCGGGGTCCCCGCCCTGGTCCCCACACCCTTGCCCCGGCTCTAAGCTGCTCGGTCCTCTGAACACCACTCAGTTCAGTGTTTTCCTGTACTTTTGTGTCCTCTTTCCCAGTTATTTTATGCATTAAGCTTCCCAATCACAGTAGTAATGAATCCTTCGGGATTGCCCAGAGTGGGGATCAAAGTGGACTATGGGAACTGTTCCACATACATTTATTTTCTGTTTAGTCTTTACTTATATTTTTGCTTATGTTTTATACTGTACATAATAATTGTGCATGGAAGTTACAGTGCAGGCACACAGTGACGTTTTGCTTGGAGGGGGTACAGGAACACGAGGGACTGAAAGACGGTCAGAGCACCTCGGTGAGGCCCAGTGGAAACCAGGGGATACTGACGACTTGGCTGGAACTCACCTCATGAGGCCCAGGACCCCTCCCGTGGGTCCCACAGCAGAAGCGTCACCCACGGGGGCTGGGAGCAGAGCCTGGGCAGCACCCCGTCTGGTCTCCATGAGTCAAACAGGAAGACTCTTTGTCTGACTGGAAAAACAGACACAGAATCTCCAGATCCCAGCTCTCAACAATGTGCTTCTCCCTCCTTCCGGGTGGGGCCCGGCACCCAAGTGTTTATCAGAACCAGCCCATCAATCCCCACCTCCGGAGACCGGGAACAATGCTCAAGTGTGAGCCGAATGGAGGCGACCCGGGCAGGAGGAGCAGCAATCTCCTCCTCCTAGATCAACAGCCGCATGTCACCAGCCCAGCTCATCCAGGTGGGTGCTGTGGGGCAGACACGCCGCAGAGAGCAAACACAGCTGGAGCCCTCGGTTAAATAGAATGCCAGCAGAGCCGGATTCAGGAAGGTGTGGAGAGGTGACGTGCTTTGCTGGGTTGGACCATGGTGATCCGGGCCTCAGGACCCACCAAGCTTCTCAATGGGAATTCTGGATTCCAAATCCGACCACCGAGCTGAGTCTCCGTTTCCTCCATGGAGAGGAATAGGACAAGGGGATCTCACACTTCAGGGCTCACAATTACTGCTCCATTTATGGAATGGCAGGACCCCGGTCACAGGGCCCAGAGGAAGGCAACCCCAGAGCTGGACCCCTGCAGGGGCCTCAGCCCACACCTGGGATGTGGAGGCGGGGACCAGTTGGAGCTGGGGTGCCAGGTGTGTCTGAAGGTCTGAGGTGGAGTTTTGTGGGGGTGGTGGGAAAGGGAGGGGCAGCTCAGATCCCAGGCAGGAGGCCGGCTCATAGGGGACAAGACATGGAAAGTCGGACAGCCCTGTGCTCGCAGGTAGGCGGGTGCTGCCAGGTGTCAGCACTCAGGAGGGCTAAGGGGGCGGATGCCACATCTAGGCACTGGGTTCCCTCAGGAGCCTGCACCCAAAGGCCCATCAGATCCACATCTACGAAAGCCGTCCCGGGACGCCAGGGCGGCAGATGGAGGGGACACGTGCGGCAGCAGGAGGACCGCGTGGGAGGGGCGTCATGCACTTGTTTGAAGCTGTTTTCCAAAATAAGTTGCACATCACAGGAAACGTGGGGAAACTGCAGCACCAATGGTGTCTGCCGCGGACAGCCCTGCAGGGCGCACAGGCGGGGCAGGAAGGGGCTCGGATTATCGGTCATGCCCCAGGGCGGGTTGCACTGCAGATGCCTTAGAAAACTTTCTTTCTATTTTTAAAACTCTCTGACGTACACATGTTTTATTTTTAAATGTAATGTTTGCACTACAGAATATCATAAAAGGTGTTGAGAGGCTCAGGCCAAACCTGGGGATCTAGAAGAGACTTCTGATTATGCTAAGAAAGAGAGAGGGAGGCATGACCGTGGGGGGCGGGGCGGGGAGTGGTCGGAGATTCTGTGGGAAGGGGACCAGAGCTGTCGGGATCTGGTTAAAACCACCCCATAGCATTGTTGGGACAGGATAGAAGCCTGCACCGTGTGGCCAGGTTTGGGGGCATCTGGGGTGCACTCTAGGGACTGTCCTGCTATTGCCTTGTTCGGGTAGGGTGTACCCAGGATTGAAGGGGCTGTGAGCTAGGACCACCCACAGCCTCAGAATCCCCCAGCCCCGCACACCCAACACCAGCGCACGGAAGATTCTCTGCTGTTCCCCATCCACCTCAGGTGACAGAGAGGGCAGGCTCACCTTCTCTGGGGCCCCTACCTCCCCTCCCTTCAACCCTGGAAGGTAGTGAATGGGGAGCTGCCTTCTGCAGCGGGTGAAGGGGGTTAGGAGCTAAGCTGAGACGCCTGCGCCAGCCAGCTGGGGGGTTGGAATATGCTTGCCCCGCTCTCAACTGCCTCCGTCGGGTCACCTGGCCGAGGGATGGCTACAGCCCCAACAGGACTGAGACTTACCAAGGCAAAAGTCCTGGAGGACAGAATCTTCCACCAAATGGACGGGCTTGGAAATACAACACTAACGACCGCAAGGCTAGCGGTGCCTGAGCCCTGGCTGCAAGGGGCTCTGTCCTAAACTTGCCATGTCACTTTCCTTCACTCCTTCAAGGACACACTCCGTAGGGGGTGGCATTCACCAGCACGAACTGGGGCCAGAGCTGAGAGCGGAGTGCCCAGCCAGCGCTCACCGTGGTGCCTCAGTGAGCCTGTCTGCAAGGGGGTGCCGGCAGCCACTCCCAGGCTAGTTACCAGGGTAATGTGAACCCGGGCCTGGGGCGCAGTGCTGGGACTCGGGCGAGCTATCGATGAAGCTGTGTCCTGGTGCGGGTGGGAGGGGCAGACACACAGATGAGCCCCACAGACCTCAGATAATGTTATGTGAAAGGAGGAAAGATGACACCGGGAAAGCCGATGAAGCGTGAGGTGTGTGGGGGGTTATCCCTGACAACTGACCTTGGGCAAACATCTGGGGGTCCCAGAGACCCTATTAGGAAAACGTCATCATGCCTATTTTACAGATGGTAAGACTGAGCCCCTTGTCCCAGTTCACAGAGAAGAAGGGGCCGACCCAGGGTCTGAACCCAGCCAGCTGGCTCCAGAACAACCTCCACTGCCTGCCTGGATCCATGCCAGCTGACCTGGGTCCCGCGGACTCTGACGGGCCACCCGCAGCCCCTCTGGGCTGTGTGCAAGGAGAGGATGGTCACCTGAGAGAACAGAGAACACGGTGTTTACAGCACGACTTCTTCCTGAGTCAGTGGGTTTCACCGCAGGACTCGACAAGGAGGGCACGGCGTCCACTGGTCTGGGAGCAGGGCCTTACGCACGTCCCTGACTAGCAGAATGAGTTGAGTGAGGTCACCAAAGGTGAATGCAACATCTTAAAGTATTTTTTTAAATGCCCCTCCCACCTCAGACACTTTTACAGGTGCAGCTTATAAACTCATTGAGAACCCTCCCTCGGGCCTCCAGGGCAAGTCCCAGTGACTCCCCTGGGCTGTGCCGCCTTGCTGGCCCCCACATTCCCCTTCTACTCAGATGTGCCCTCGGTTCTCAGTGTCCATGCCCAGCACTGACATGTGCTTCTTCATTTACCGGGAGAAAGAAGGTGGTGGAGATCCGGGTTGGAGCCTCAGGATCGAGGTGCAGAGTCTGAGGACACGTCTCCAACGGGCCTGGGTACAGTCTCTCCTGCACTCCGTGTTCCCTTCTCGCTTCTCTGGAACCCCTGCAGTTGACTCTCTTCTGGGTCACGAAGCATGTTCTTCCCCAACCCCTCCCCCGATCCCTAAGTTTATTTCCTCTTTCCCGGTCGGCACTGCATTTTTCTGGACAACTATTAGCTCTATTTTTCTTCATAGACCAGATTCAATCTTTAAGGACCCTCCAAGTGCTTTCTGTCCATACTGTTGTTATAACCAGGCCAGCTTATCTTTCCTGTGGAGTTGAAGCTTACTTCCTTCATTAGTGGTTGCTGAACACAGCAGATAACTAGCAAGTACTAATAGCAAGCACTATTATGACACTTAAATACACTTCCTGGGGAATCTCGCCAGACCCGAGCTCTAGGAGAATGTCCCCCTGGACAGGCTTCTCACACCCCATCCCGGCCGTGGACGGCCCCACACAGCCCCAGCTAAGTGACTCGACTTCAAGGATTGAAGGGATTTAAAGAAACTATCGCATCTAGAACATCCAGGAAAGCTGGTTAATCATCTTG
This sequence comes from Saccopteryx leptura, assembly GCF_036850995.1. Classification (NCBI taxonomy): domain Eukaryota; kingdom Metazoa; phylum Chordata; class Mammalia; order Chiroptera; family Emballonuridae; genus Saccopteryx; species Saccopteryx leptura. The sequence goes on from NC_089506.1 coordinate 36,516,407, forward strand.
GAAAGGTCTTCTTTCATTCCAGGAATTTTCTGAGGTTCAACTTTTGTTTTCAGATAAGTTTGAGACACAAACTAGCCAGAAGTGCAGTTGGAGAGGCAGCTCAGAGCACGGCTGGTCATCGACCTCCAGGAAGTCAAAGGCACCTGCAGTTTCCTGGAGCAGGTGATTGACAGACTGAAAACAAGCGACAGGACAGTCGCTTCAGAGGATCAGTCTGTTGTCTCTATTAACATCAAGCTTTTACTTAGAGGTAATTGTGGACTCACATGTGGTTGTGGGAAACGATGCAGAGAAACCCTGTGGAGCTGGTTTCCCCAATGGTGACATCCTGAAAAACTATAGTGAAAGTACAGTGTGGCATCAAGACACAAACACATCCTACTGTGGCCACCCCCTCACCTCTCCAACCCCCACCACCTCCTTTTTCTTTCAGGTGTGAAGTGGTGTTTATTGTGTTACTGTGTTTTATGCATAGTTTTATGTGAAAGGGAAAATGACTAACCAAGAAAGCTGTCGATGTTTCCAGTGTTCTCCACTGTCCTCACCTTCAGTTTCAAGCACAGTAAAAACCATATTCAGCCACACAAACACATCTTTTGAATTGAAGCAATTTCCCATGTATTTGTAACGTCATCCAGGAGGTTGGTCTTTTACGCAACCAGACCTACATTCCAGTCCTCACAGACATTGCCGGCTGTAAAATGGGCCCCATCACCTAACCTTCTCCTCTGACATCTGTTTCCATCAATGACACCACTGCCTGCCTGCTAAATCCCAAGCCAGACATCTTAGAACCGCCCCTGATGACTTCTCCCTATAAAACATCACCAGTTATCTGTCTTTCCCATAAGTCTCTCCAGTCGCGCCCTCCCCTGCCTCTTCCTGCCCCCACTGTAGTTCAGAACCTCATTATCTGTGAGCTGGACTGTCCCAGAAAGTTCTCCGTCACTGCTTCCCCATCTCCAGTCTTCCCTACCTCCACCCCATTTCCATACTTCCTTACTGAAAGAGAAGCTTCATTAAAGCTCCCTAGCCTGACCAGGTGGTGGCGCAGTGGATAGAGCGTCGGACTGGGATGCGGAAGGACCCAGGTTCGAGACCCCGAGGTCGCCAGCTTGAGCGCGGGCTCATCTGGCTTGAGCAAAGAGCTCACCAGCTTAGACCCAAGGTCGCTGGCTCCAGCAGGGGGTTACTCGGTCTGCTGAAGGCCCGCGGTCAAGGCACGTGTGAGAAGGCAATCAATGAACAACTAAGAAGTCGCAACGCGCAACGAGAAATTGATGATTGATGCTTCTCATCTCTCTCTGTTCCTGTCTGTCTGTCCCTGTCTATCTCTGCCTCTGTAAAAAAAAAAAAAAAAAAAAAAAAGCTCCCTAGTCTCTGGTTAAAAGTCAACTTCCTGGACTGAAATCCCCCACCACTTGGAACCATTCCCATGTTCATATTAACACGTATGTGCCTTGACCTGGAATGTCCCAACCCATTGTCTCCAAGGGGCCTGCCCCATGTTGTACTGTGCCCACCACAGACCGCTAGCCTCTCCAGGACCTGGAGCCACCCTGACCCTTCACCTTTGCAGGACCTGAGCAGAGCGTGATGCTCGGCGGGCGTGTGGGTGAAGCCAGAGCCAGCTGCTGTGTGAGCATGGTTGGGGGTTGCCGGGGCCCAAGCCTCCGCAGATGATGTGACGCAAACACCAGTTGTTGACAGAAAGCGTTTTCTTTTATCTTGTTCAGAACTCAAATGTCATTTCAGAATCAGAGTCTTTAGAATCAGACAGTAAGTGAACTTTTCGGTGTTTTAGATGTTATGCGGATTTACAATGCATATATATAGAAGTCCTAACGCAATTTAAAAATAATTGATGAATGGAGGGCTGTGGAATGTGAAGAAGGGTAAGTGAACTAAGTGCCAAGTACCCCCGCCCCTCCCCATGAAAGACCCAAACCAGAACATTCTGTATTGATTTCATAAAAATGTAGATCTGGTGAGAAATTGTCTTCCACGTCATTATTCAGCTGGCTCAGCTAATTAGGTCAACACACCTGCCTAGGAGTTGTGCATCCAAAATCTGTCCTCAAGGAACAAGACTCCACCTTTCACAGAGGCCGAGAAGCAGTGGCTGGGGTGTGTCCCAACCCCTTGGTGGCTTTATCAGACAGGAACCTGGCCACCTGCGTGTTGGCCATCCTCGGGACAGAACACTTAGGGTGTCTGCACACTTGGCAGGCAGCATATACCAATTCAGGTTAGGCATAGTCCCACATACACACTGGTATCTATTAATAAAAAGGGAATACTTTTCTTGTTTAGGGAATTATCTTAAACACGGTGAGAAGATGACTAAGGAGTGTACAAAAAAGGAACTTCTAACAAGAAATGGTACTTGTGGCCTGAAATCCCCTGCACAGGCTAAACACTGTTGAGCGGGCATGTGGTCGAGACCAGAACAATCCGAATCCTGATTTTAGATAAGTTATTTCTGGGAACTGAAGACATGAGGAGGTCTCCTGACTCTGGAATTCACAGCATCCTTCACAGGCCGCGAGGGCAGGCAGCGGCTAAAGCTCCAGGTCTGACCCAGCTGCACGCGGGCGTGACGGGCAAAAGACAAATGCATGCGTTAAAATGCAAACTTCAATTGCATTCTAAACTGTCACATTTCGGATGGCCTATTCACTGAATCCATTTACAAAATCTGATAGAACTTTTTGGAATGCTTCTGATAAAATTTCCAATGTTTTAATGAAATAATGCTTTACAAACTTCCGGTTTACTCCACAGAATGAAGGAGGCAGCTGGAAAGTGTGTTTGAAAGGTGTTTGTGTCATTCAGGAAAAGACCCACCATGACAGGGGAATCAGATTTCATACCGTGTGAGACAAAATTAAGTGAAGAGGAAGGCAGGCTGGCCGGCTTTCTTAGAGACACTTTCAAGGGAGTTTCTGGCAAACTCCTGGGCTCACTTTTAGGTTTAGTTCTGACTGGGCTTTTTGGAGTGAACACACCTTCAACTCAGGTCCCTGGACAGAAGCAGCACTTCCTTCCTCGTGGGCAGCCACCAGGTGACGTGGACCCAGGTGGCAGACCTTGTCTACCGTCAGATGGCTGCCCCGGGTAGCTTCTCAGGACAGGAAGAAGCAAGTTTCAAGAGCCCTGTTTCAGGTCAGGCAGTCCACCCCATTGATCTCTCTCCCCAAAGTTGATTAATAGTCCAGGTAGGATCTTTTAGTCTTATTGTTATCTATCCTAATCGTTTACAAAGAACACGGATCAATTGTCACGGCTTTCTCTCCAGCAATGAGCACGGGTTTGACATACCGTAGACGCTCAGTCCTTGCTTCTCAATAAATAAGTAAATGAATGAACCAAAGCACTTCTTGGGTCCTTGAACTCTTTTGTTAATTCATTTTTTCTAAGCTTACTACAGAAAAGCTTATTTTAAAAATTTATTTATTTACTTAAGCGAGAGTGGGGTGGGGACACACAGGGACAGACAGGAAAGAAGAGAGATGAGAAGCATCAACTCATAGTTGAGGCACCTTAGTTGTTCACTGATTGCTTTCTCATATGTGCCGTGACCAGGGGGCTCCAGGTGAGCCAGTGGCCCCTTCCTTGCTCAAGCCAGTGATCTTGGGCTCAAGCCAGTGACCATGGGATTACGTCTAGACAGCAACCTCGCGCTCAAGCTGGTGAGCCCGTGTTCAAGCCGGCGACCTCGGGGCTTCAAACCTGAGTCCTCAGCATCTCAGGTACGTTTTATCTACTGCACTATCACCTGGTCAAGCCAGAAAAGTTTATTTTTCTGAAAATCTGTTACTCTGTAGAAGCTGTGGAGAGAGAGTACTCTGATCACTTCTTTTAGGCAATCTTAGAAAATAAAGGTTTATTTGCAAGAGTGGACATATTTCACACATATTTTGAATAAAAGTGCAAATGGGCATTGTCGACCCATCGCTTCCCACCTCACTAGACTGGCAGTGTGACCTTTAGTATTTCTCGAGCCTGCACGTGCACAATAATAAGTGTTTGTGTTGGTTTTATTTAACATGCATGCTCTTTACTTTCTGTTGTTGCAAAAACCGTTCTCTAGAGATGTAGCCAACTCTCCCTGACCCTAACTTTTCTGATATTGTAAGACTTAGAATAAAAATCCCACAACAGGTTTTTACACTAGTGTGAGCCCACACGCTTGATAACCTCAGTGATCTTTCAACATAAGGCAGTGACAAAGAAGGACCCTGTTGTTCATGGATGGATAAGTTTTCCCACAAATCCAAACCATGGTAAGATTGAAAAAAGAACATTATGAATTACAAATCCCTTTGCATCTTACACAGAGCCTATGAATTAAGAAAGGACCCCAGATGTTGAGATTTATCTCCTGCTCAACACAGACTGTCCACAGAGCCAGACACCGTCCGAGTGTGCAGGGCGCCCACACGCAAAGCCTCCCCCGCAGGAAGGGCTTACCCGTACCTGTCAGAAGCTCCAACAGAAAGGTCCTAACTCCTGCTCCAGATGTAAACATGTGGCCTTTACTGTGGCTTTATTCCCCCTGTTCTTTCGTGTATTTGAGATACACATTTTTATAATGGTAGACTTGCACCCCACAGGTACTGAACAATGTGTTTGCTTGCCGTATAATATTAGGGGGAAAAAATGTGGTAGATAAAGAATATAACAAGTATCACGTGCCCTGGTCAGAAGTAGCCATGCCCACATAGCAAATAAGATGGGCTGTCAGATGTTATTCACATTTCCTCTGAATCATAGCACACCAGGCAGCTCCGGTAAACAGGCACAGTGTGTCCCCTCGACCTGCAGACGCACCACGCGCTCCTCCCCAAGGGGAAGCTTCCCACCCTCAGTTCATTTCCTTGAAACTTTCTTCTAGACACATACTTTTCATTCGGAGAAATCACCTATGCCCAGCCTGGCTTATCTCCTCTCAGGAACACAGACACAGTGCCAGCAACCAGATTTCCACTCATCGTAGACAGGACTCACATTTGGGCATGTCCTCTCCCCTTGGCACCTCTCAGAGACCAGCTCTTAGGACGATGGTGGCCGTCCTGTTAGCAATCTGTATCAGGCATCCCACTTCCATAACACACTCGCCTGTATCTGTATCCTTAGCATGACTTCTATGGCATCGCATTACACATCCAACACGTTGACCTCAGGCTCTGAGGCCCCTACCTGCTGTCTCCAGGAGGATGCTCCCCCAGCCCACCGCTCCAGCCTCTGGCTCTTCCCAGCAGAGCAGCTAAGCTTTCTGAGATTCAGGACTCAGTCCGCGGAGTTCCAGAAGGTCCAGTTTCACTTCCCCTATTTTGCTACTCTGACTCCATTTCAATGTATCAACGGAGTATTTTTAGCCCAGTGGGGGTAAAGGGGCACCCTGCTTGCGCCTCCTGGTCTTGTGGCAGCCGTTCTCTGCTGGATTTCATTATCACATGAACAGTAGCTCTGGGGAACCAGGAGACGAATTTTGATCCTCAGTGAAAAACAAAAGAGGAAAATCACTGAGAATCAAAACAGAAACTCTATTGCCAGTTGATAACTTCATGTCGGGTGGGTTTGGGAGGCCCCTGGGCGGTGTCCTCGGCAGCCTCCATACTGCCCTGGGGGGCTGCAGCATCTGCCTCTCGGGGTGGGAGAGCCCACATTTCAGTTTAGACAGAAGCATTTCTGGAAAGTGCTGGAAAGGACTGGCAGAGAGAGACCTCTGCCAAAGTCTCCATTCAACCCCGATCAGCTACAGGCCTGGGACCCTGGGGACCCAGCAGGGTATACTCCTCTAGCAGGCAGCCTCACACCTTCCCCGCTGTCCCCTGCGGAAGGGGGGAGGGGAGGGGGCTGCAGCCCAAAAGATGGTCTGGTAAGAATGACTCCACTGAAGTGGGTTCATCTGATGTCCCAATCACACCTGAGTATCTGTGCACCAAAACCAAGGGCAAGGCACCGAAGGACTGTTCCTGACTCAGCGACCCTAAGTGTCCAAGAGCACTGTGGCCATGGGTCCCGAGTCACACGTACACATCTTTCTTGGTCTCATATGTGAGGACAGGAGAGCAAGAGAAGAGAAAACCTTTGAAAAGGTCTTTTGCTAGAGGTCCCGGGACGGTCCTGAGGCTTATTTTCTTGGTAAAACCTAAACGGAGACATTGGCCAGAAGTGCTTCCTGAGAGGAGCCCAGAAGGCACAAGTGTGAGCATTGCAGGACAGAGGTCGGGGTGCGGCTGTCTGCTCCGGCTGTCTCTGTGACGCCACGGACACTTCCGGGGACCAGGGTGGAAGCAAGGGGCACAGCGGGGTCTGGGGCTGAAATGATCAAGAACTGAGGCCAGCACTGGACGGTGGCAGGGTGGAAGCAAGGGGCACAGCGGGGTCTGGGGCTGAAATGATCAAGAACTGAGGCCAGCACTGGACGGTGGCCAGCGCTCAGACAGCAGAGGGGCCTGTCCTTCAACAGTCTTTCTGTGGGGCTGGGAGGAGTGGGCGTCTTTGCTCTGATGTCCCCAAATTCCCAACCTTGCTCCTGCGGTTCTGAAGAGCCCTGAGGAGCCACTGCGCCACCTCACCCGCAGGTGTTGTAAAGTACCAAAAGCTACAGAATCAATATTAATATTTTAAGAGGCTTAAAGAACATTTTATTAATTTGGGTTAAGGTGTGCAGAGAAATTTTGTGAATGATCTCTGTACTGTGTGATTGGCATAAAACCAGGATGGCCCTTGGCATTGTATTGTAAATGCAAAGGGGAGGAAAACATGGATTCCCAGACATTCCACCACACCTGTGGGGAAAGGGGTGAATGGCTAGCCAGGTGCAGGGAGAGAAAAGCCAAAATAAACCTTTTCTTATAATAATGAGCCATTTGCGGGCATTTGTCCCCACGGAAACTATCTCTCTTATGTGAATGCATGGAATTAATGTGTGTGACTCTGGACAAAGAGATGGCGGATAAACACTAGAAAATATAGGAATGTCTCTTAATATGTAAAGAGACATCTTTCTATCATTGTGTTGACTTGTAAATTTTGTTTTCTCCAAAATAATGTATGGCTTGCAAATTAAACATAGTCCTATCATGTTAAAGGGCATATGACTATAACCAATAGCGGTTGGTAAAGGGCACCTAATTGCAATTTTTGCTTCTATACTTCCCGCTTGCAAAACTATAAAAACTAAGTAGAACAAAGGGCGGCGTGCTCTCCCTCAGATTTCTGTCGGAGTTGCCGCCGGTTGGCCAAGCTAGACAATAAAGATTTGGTGTGGAATCGATGGATTTTGTTCGTATCTTCCATGTTTCGAGTCCCTCCGGATTAGGCTTAACAGTTCCTTCCCCAAAAAACTTTAGTACCGATAAAGTGTCCTCAGATCACTGAAATGGTACAATTTCACAGCCCCCCAAAGACCTTTCGATCTGGTCTACTGTTTTAAATGCAGCTTTCAAATTTTCAGACCTTTCCTCCAGGAGGCGTGCTCGGCACAATGCGTTCGCTCTGCAAGGCCCAGGAGCGGGAGTGGGGAGACCCAGCGGTGGCAGGCAGAAGGGAGCGTGGTGGTCCCCTCTAATGGGCTACATCCTTTAACCGCCCGCCAGGGCTGGGCCGGGGCAGGAGGAACTAACATGATGAACTCCTGCAAGGTGGTCTGTAAGTATGTAAGTTTATTTCGTCCAGCTGTGGACTCAGTCTAATAATCACAGAATGCACAACTTAGCCTCTACAGAAGCTTCAATTTCCCTGAAGGAAAGAGCATGTTACTGTTTCACAAACTGATAAACTGAGGCAGCCATCCATCTCCTGGGCAGAGCCCTAGCTTCTGCCCTAGCCTCATGCTATGAAGCCAAATTCACTTCTGATTTCTAGGTTCTTCACTTAGGCCAGGGGTCTCAAACTCAACTCAGCATGTGGGCCGCAGAGCAAGATCACAGCCGTTTGGCGGGCCGCACTAGGTCTACAAAAGGCAACTGTTACGCAACACTTTTCTCACTGCAGTTGAAAACAAAAAAAAAATCAGTACAACAAGCACAATCGTACATGCAGTTTACTCAGTGTCACAAAACAACCAGAAACTGTAGTTCGCATCACAACTGCTGTTAACTAAGCTAATATCTAGCTAGGATGCTAGAGAAATGAAAAATACAAGTAGGCCCCTAGGCTTACTTAATTTTATCCAAAATATTTTGAACTTCGTGGATTAGTCTGCGGGCCGCACAAAATTGTTCGGCGGGCCGCATGCGGCCCGCGGGCCACGAGTTTGAGATCCCTGACTTAGGCGATGGGACCACAGGTTTCTAAGAATTCTCACCTGCCAGCCTTCCTGGCTGTTTCAGCCCAGCCCCCCCCCCCTCCCATTCCCCCATCCCCCAGGGGGCGTTGGGTGGACCCACTGCCTGGCCAGGCCCATCACCTTCCCCGTGTCCTCCCCCATTAACCCGCTTACTCTGCTCCCGTCCTTGGCATCCTATCACTACTGCAACGGCAGCAACTGGGAAGCCTGGCCAACCCACGGGTCCACTGCGGCAAACCCAAACTGCACCCTCAAGTCTCCTGTCAACATGCTCACTGCCCCATCGCTGGGGTTCTCTCCTGACATCCCTCCAGGACAAGCCGTGTTAATTCCGACAACTCCTTTTTACTCGGCCCTCCCCATCTCTAAAGTGGGTTGACATTGAGATCAGACAGTGACGCAAAGCTTTATAAATGGCAAAGCTGTAAATTAGGCGATGAGAACTCAGAAGCAGGGGCCAAATAAAATGTCAAGGAAACATTCGAGGGCTCTCGTCTCCACTGCGGCTGTGTCTTTCTCAGCAGGACCAGATCCCGGTCATGGGGACGTCAGAGTTCTCACCACAGAGAAGCGGGGATTCAGCCAATTAAGGAGCAATGCAGACTACTACATTCCAGGAGATTTTCTGAATTTCAAGGTTGAATACCCCTCCCCAGAGAGGAGACTTAGCCCGCACATGGCTTTGGGGCTCTGCTGGGAGTGTGCCAGGAAAAGCCTCTGGGATTTGCAGCTTCCTGGAAAGCAGACAATGGCTGCAGCTTTGAACTGTACTTAACCGTATAAGTAAGTCACCAGGCTCGCATCATTCTGCCAAGGAAATAACCTGTAGCTAACGGCTTGTGTTTTGTTTTGCCTTTTACACGGGCACCTTTGTGTATCAAGTGCCTTTAGAATGAGGTCTGGGGCAGCTCTGATGGGCTTGCAGCTGGCTGAGCTCTCCCCATCATGTTCAGACCAGCCGCAGAGCTGACACTTGCTAGCCAGAGAGAGATCATTTGCTTTGGTAGCTGATGACATGACTTAGAGTTATCTAACGATACTTTCGGTAAAACGCTCCTTTACTCATAATCTCCTTTCCCTGAACTATTCCAAGCTCCAAGGAGACAGCGAGTACATGTCATTCACCAAGACATCTTCCCTCACCAGCACAAGAAATCTTCACATTGCACAACCCAAATAACTACTGCATTGAAACAACAGCTGCCGCAGCTGGGAGCTCTGAGAGCTCCCCATATACCTCCTATGGGTGACTCCAAAGGGACGGCAGGTTATGAGACCCAAGGACTCACCCTCGGCAACAGAGAACAGCCAGGAGCACCATTCAGAATAAATGTAGTAGCTTTTCATTTCAGACACGGAGATTCGGACAGCATTTCTGTCTCCCATGGCTGATAAGCACACATGGAGACAGATTCCCCTGTGTCAATCCTGCAGCCCTCCTGTGGTTACCCATTAGCTGTCTTCCACTGAACTTTGCTCCCTAAAATGTGCATGAGGGACCAGCTGACTTTTTACTTTCGTTTTTACCCGCGAACTAAGACAAAGCATTAGAAGGTGATTGCTCTCCTGCAGGCCAACATCTGTCACTCCACCCCGCACATTTACACACAATGCTGGGCCAGCTGGCCAGGTATGGGGTGACTGAGAGAAAAAGGAATGTCTGGGTCCGTCTTGGCCTCAGTTCAAGGCACAAGGGACACCTCTGTTGGCATGACTTTCCTGTGCTTTTAAGCAGGCAATGGGAAGGTCAAATACAGCTCTGTTCCACACTGCCTGGAGAGAGAAGCATGTTCGCTAGAAACATTAAGTCAGACAATGCTGTCCAGAATGACTCCACGTTCCCACATTCTTCCATCTGATAAAGTCCAATTCTCTGGACACTAGTGACATTTGCTGGAACAAACAGAGGTGGAGCCTGTATTTGTTTAAAAGAAAGTGAGCAAAGCAGAGATAGAAGCACCATATTCCAACGCCCTCTCTGCCCTTTCGAGTTTTCATTCAAGGTCTGTGTGCTTCTAACAGTTTTGGGTGTAAAGCATGCGCCCCCACCTGGACACCCTCTTTTAGAGCCCAGAGAACGCTTAGTTTGCTCATACCTCATCACAGATGGCCCTGCCCTGCACACCACACGGTCTGGATTCCACGGGGACAGTGGGAAGATTTCCTCTCACTCCATGCTCAGAGATCAAAGCAGTGGACAGAATCCATAAACCCCAACCAGCAGGTGCCCAGTGATGTGCCCTGTTAACACTGGAGTCCAAGCTGCTTAGACGATGGGGCTCGGGGGGTTTGGGCCACAGCTCCAGGGCTCCCCAAAGGGCAGAAATCTCAGTCCCCCCACCCCCTCCAGCTCTGCATCCTCCTCAGGCCTGAGCCAAGCTGGCTTGGGAGGTTGGGGTAGGAGGCCAGAAGCAGTAACTTCTATCAAGTTGCCTAATAGTTAAAGATTTAAAAAAATGATAATAATAACCAGATTTTTTTTTTAACCATAGAACTTCTCCTTACAAACAAGTTGACTAGAGCCCCTGAGGGAATATCTCAATGTGAGTATCTCTCCTCGGAATAAGTGCACTTTAAATAAAACAGCATTCTTCTTTTTGGGTCTCACCGGCTCATCCGGGAGTTCCAAGAAGTCAAAGAGAACAACAGCAGTAAGGGTGAGTGCTTCCCCTCTGCTTTCTGTAGCTCCCGAAAAGCTGCCTATCCGGTTTGCAAACATAAAGGCGGTTCTGGGTGAGACCCAGTGAATCCAAATGGCCAACCATCGACACTGCCCCCCCCCCCCCCCAATGCTTATACTCACTTGAAGCTCCTTAAAAGAAACCTGGGGCTCAAGCTCCTTAAAAGAAACCTGGGCTCCTTCTCAGGCACCCCCACCTCTCACTCTGGCTTCAGCACAGACATGGGCCTCTGCCCCTCGAGGCCACAGGAAATGTCAGCCCCACATCAGGCAGACTGTATGCTCTAAGGTCCCCCGCGGCACCGACGGGGCTCGTCTTCCTGAGACGGACAGCCGAAGTCTCAGGTGAGATCCCCACTTTCCGCAGTCAGCTGTCCTGGCACGGGCAGAGGAGCCCGAGCAAACGCTAGATGCAAAGAGAGATGAGAAGCATCAATTCTTTGTTGCAGCTCATTAGTTGTTCATTGATTGCCTTCTCATATGTGCCTTGACCTGGGGGCTACAGCAGAGTGAGTGACCCCTTGCTCAAGCCAGTGAACTTGGGCTCAAGCCAGCAACCTTGGCTGTTGTCTTGGCTTACTTTGGAAAGGCACTCACTGAAATTTAGTGTTACGTTTTCAACATTTTTAGGTGCACTGATTTTCCAAAAGAAAGGAAACGTTCCAAAGATGTCACTCACTCAGTGATCCCGTGTCTCCAGACACTGTGTACAGAGCCAAGCTATTGGTTTCCTCTAGAATTCTTTCCAGAAAAACTCTTTTTTTTTTTTTTTTTTTTGCCTATGGCCTTGTTTCCAAACTTTTCTCCTTTTTCGCATTAGCTACCAGGAAGCTCAAAGGGAAATTTGTGCTTACTTGTAGTGCTTAGTGCACCTAGCTGTTTCAAATATATTTATTTGCTTCTTTTAATTAATTCTGGTTCTGCCTGACCTGGCGGTGGTGCAGTAGATAGAGCGTCAGACTGGGACACAGAGGACCCAGGTTAGAAACTCTGAGGTCGCCAGCTTGAGCGTGGGATCTGGCTTAAGTGTGGGTTCACCAGCTTGAGGGCGGGGTCGCTGGCTTGAGCGTGGGATCATAGACATGACCCCCTGGTCACTGGCTTGAGCCAAGTTCACTGGCTTGAGCAAGGGGTCACTCGCTCTGCTGGAGCCCCCAGGTCAATGCACATATGCGAAAGCAATCAATGAACAACTAAGGAGCTGCAACAAAGAATTGATGCTTCTCATCTCTCTCTTCCTGTCTATCCTTATCTGTCACTCTCTCAATCTCTCTCTCTCTGTCTCTGTCACAAACACAAAAAAAATTCTGGTTCTGTTTTAAAATTATCTGTGTCAACCTGAAACATATTCCTAAAAGAATTGTTCAATTCTAAGTAAAACTATCAGTTTTCTTGGCTTGTTGAAACTAACGTCCCAGGGCAGAAGAGCTCAGAGTGGATGCCTCTCCCTCTGCATCCATGTGCCCCCTGGAGGTAGTGTTCAGTTTCTGGAAGCAGGACAGATCAGAGGTGACATTCAAGAGGTTATACCTAATTTTCACTTAATTAATTAGTATTATATCTGTTTCTAGCTATCAAACAAAACAAAACAAAACAAAAACAATAATAACAAACACCCCTACAATCTTGCAATTCTACTTTCTCACCATGCCCTGTACTTGCAGTGAGAAGTCTGACTGTTGGATCACCCCCTAACCTGAAGAGGCTTCTTCTACTGTTCAACGCCAGAAAAAGAGCCGTGGTGCCCGGGAAGGCTATCCACGGTGACCAACAGGCCGGCCTGACCCAGGTATGCATGTTCACATGGGTTTCTGATGAAGGAACCAGGGCAAAACTCACAGGCAGGAAAAAACACCCAGGCCAGACTGCTTCTCTGGGAGCAAGGAAAATTTAAGCAACAGGTATCGAGAGCCTGGGTGACGTTCCCACAGGTCACTGACATTTCGCTAGGAAATGTCGGGCTCTACGCCTGCAGGAAGTTTGGGCAGTACAGGAAGTCAAGGGAAGGATGCTGCAGGCAGGTGGGGCACTGAAGAGTACAGGGACCCAAGAAGGTGACATGGAGCCACGCTGACCCACAAAGCACTTCAGTGCCCATCGTCCACACTGGGTCCTGATTGCCAACAGGCAGAATCATAGCGATAGGGCTAATGATGAAAGGAGAAGCCACTCGAGTCAGACGGCACCCCCCCACTCCGCTCCTTACCCCCACACAGGCTCAGCAATGACCCAGCACCAAGGGCTCCATGTCGCAGCAAGGAGATGTCCTGAGGGACCCATTTCACGGTAGAGGATACCGCGGAGAGCCCCGTATCGTAGGGAGGGGATACTTTGGGGGCTGTCATTTCAGAATGAAGATGCCCTGGGGCCCCACTTCCCACAAGGAGACAACCTGGAACAGGAGAGCCGCTTGACCAGGCCCCGTGGCTGGCACCCGGGGAGCAGATTCGGACCTTTCCGTCGCCCTCCCTATCTAAGCCTCTGGGCACCAGGATGATAATTCAGAACTTTCACAGTCGGGGGTCCTCAGTGCCACCTTGACAGAGTCAGAGCACAGATCCCCATGGCCAAGGTCGGACAGCTTCAGGACCCCTCCACCCAAGGACTGTCGAGAGTCCTCCAGGCAGCGGGTTTGGCAAGAGAACTGGAGAGGCAGAAATGAAGCCTTCACACCCTGGCATGTGTGGGCCAGGCCGGGAGGCTACACTAAGCCCCTCAAAACCATCCAACTCACTCTGTGTTAGGGCAGAGCTCAGTGGACTTGGTGAGAAGGTCAAGACCCTGTTACGTTAACCCCGAATCATTTGTACCCAGGCAGGGGAGCTCAGAATCACAACTAAGAAGCAGAAGCAGCCAGGCTTTCAGTGTGTGGGCTCCGGTCCTGCCCTAAAAGGGAAGCTACAGGGAGCTAGCTCTCCTGACCATGGCTGAGTCCACCCCTAGGGCCACCAGTCCAACCATGGCCACATGCTCAGCCCTGTCCAGGAGGTGCTGCTTGTCGAGGCCCCAACATCTGTGGAAGGGTTTCACACGGGTTTACCAGTCCTATATCGGGCTTCCACCATCCTATTCCCGATGCCAACTGGCCAGCCCCAAGTGGGCTGCTCAACCTCTCCAGCGGGGAGAGCCACGGGTCCCCCAAACCACGGAAAGGCGGGGGGCTGCCTCTGACCTGGTATTTCTGATGTCTTGCACTGCACAGTAGGGCATCTCTCCAGGGAACAGATGCCACCCTGACACCCTAACAACGTCCTACAGCATGCCTGCAGTCACAGAGTCAGATGCTGCCACAAGTTCAACAGCAAACCTCCTGTTTTCAGTTCCAGAAGAAGGGAGGGAGGTGCTCCTGGGAGGAAGGAACAGATATGTGTGACAAGGCTCTTTGTTCCAACTCGTCTATTAGAATATCCCTGCTCCTTTGGAAGCCAATTTGTAAAAACATCATTTTGAAACCTGTGAGTAGCCCTGGCCGGTTGGCTCAGCGGTAGAGTGTCGGCCTAGCGTGCGGAGGACCCGGGTTCGATTCCCGGCCAGGGCACACAGGAGAAGCGCCCATTTGCTTCTCCACCCCTCCGCCGCGTTTTCCTCTCTGTCTCTCTCTTCCCCTCCCGCAGCCAAGGCTCCATTGGGGCAAAAATGGCCCGGGCACTGGGGATGGCTCTGTGGCCTCTGCCTCAGGCGCTAGAGTGGCTCTGGTCGCAACATGGCGACGCCCAGGATGGGCAGAGCATTGCCCCCTGGTGGGCAGAGCCTCGCCCCTGGTGGGCGTGCCAGGTGGATCCCGGTCGGGCGCATGCGGGAGTCTGTCTGACTGTCTCTCCCTGTTTCCAGCTTCAGAAAAAAAAAAAAAAAAAAAAAAAAAAAAGAAACCTGTGAGAATTTCAATGGTGCCGTCTGGCTGAGCAACAGCTCAAAGCCCCCGTGCTCTGCTTCTGGTAAAAACAGTGCCATTCAGAGAGAGAAACTCGTTCAGAGGCGGCCTGTGCTCCTTGGCAGGTAGGTGACCGCCTACGAGAGCCTGGCTTGCTGACTCGCTCACGACTGGCCACTGGGGCGGGAGGTGAGAGGCCTGTGCCCCCTCCTGCCTCCCGCAGGGCACCCCTCGAGGCAGAGAGGGCCCAGCACGTAAGCCTCACGTGCTGAGTGTGCTCACCTTACAAAAGGGCTTTCCTTGTGTCTGCTCCCACTGTTATCCCAGCCAAAACAGATAGATGCAAAAGTCCAAATTCCTCAGAACCAGAACACAAAGTAAATCAAACCAAACTAGACCAGAAGTCTGGCTTCAGCCCAAAGTGCCCAGCACGTCATTTCTAACCTTCTTTAAAAAGTCTTGCAAATGGCACACATTTTTTTTGTTAAAGGAATATAGAGGGAAGTGACTGCTCACTAAGGGGACCCATGGAGTCTGTCCCTGTACACCCTGGATGGTGCCACCCCATCCTGCCTCACCAGGCTGTGGGCGCCTCGAGGTCCCTCGGCGCCTCCGGGTCAGCGGCCAGAAGCGACGTTGAAGGCTCCCCGCAGGTCCCCGCGGTGCTCCCCTCTCGGCCATCACTTCGTGTTTCCACCAGGGATACGCAGCAGCAGCAGCAGCAGCAGCAGCAGCAGCAGCAGCAGCAGCGGAGGCCCCGGATCTTCAGGATAAACTCAGAAGAGGGCCAAATACGACCCCTGTGCCACCCTGCAGGCACGACGATGCAGGCAAGGGCGCCGGGCTGCTGCTCTGCACGCTGGGTCCGGCACACACTCCCTAGGGATCTGAGTGTCAAGTCAAGTCTGTCCCCTGAGGTCCCTGGCTTCCCTCCGTAATGACCACTTGCACAACAGTCCACGCTGGGCAGCTCAGAACCTGCCCTCGCCCCAGGCCTGCCTCTTGCTACCTGCGCAAGGAGGGCCAGCCCGCAGAGTCGACTCCAGCGCGTGCCTGCCCTCCACACCTCGCAGACAGGCAGGGGAGAAAACGCCTGCCTGCCTGCCCGCGGTATCGGACAAAGACTCCTGCAGAGTGGGGGCAAGCCGCACCCTGCCAATCTATTTGCAAGGTCTGGGCGGTTCCTTCCTTTGTGTGTGTGTGTGGGGGGGGGCTTGTGCAAGCTGGAGCTCCGAATGACAAGGAGCTGCTCCGACTGCCCAAAAACACCTTCCAAGCTCAGGAAGTCTCAAGTTCAAACAAACAACTATACAACTAACTACAAGGCAGGAGGAAGGGAGGGGAAGCGGCCCCAGGCTTTCTTGAAATAAACTGGAAGTTCCGCCGTCTGTTGCTCCTGTCTGTTGTCCAGCTCGGGGAAAAGGAAATGATAACGCTGCTTTGCTTGGCAAGCCGACACTTTCCACAGATTGATGCTGAACCTGCCCAAGACCAACAGCTCCAGGCCTGGTGTCCAGGCCGCTTCCCCCGGGGGGAGCGTTCAGGACTGCCCAGTGACCAGAGACGACTGGGGATGCTCCTCTTGCCCCAGAGCTGCTGTCCACGGTACGCCAGCTTTGCGCTGGGCACACTCTGGTGTTTCAGATTCTCATCACTAATTTGACAGGCAGTAAATCTCAGTGCCGTTTAAAATACAATGCTGAGGCTCGAAGGAGCTTTCAGCATGCTTGTCATATGCTGAAAGCTGCAGAATAAGAGCGTGACGGAAGATTAGCACTTAGGTCTGCCTGGAAGACCGTGGTCTACCCGTGCACCGTGGTCGCCCTTTTATAAGCTTGTATGATTGAAGCAGGTGTCTCTGGTTTAGAGCAAGATAGAGCATTTATTTAATTTCAGTCTTTCAGGGCAAACTCCTCCTCCCACAAGTGTTTACAGGTTGAGGGGATCCTACTAAACTGATGTGTCTTTCCTGTCAGAGGCTGTGAAGCCAATGGGACAGTCCTGGTCCCGGGAAAGTGTGCTTCCTCAACCCCTGAGAGGCAGCCCCCTTGGCAACCATTGTCAGCTTTCCAGTGATTCTGCTCAGGGTTCTGTTACGTTGACATTTGCACTTCTGAGCTCTAAAGGTGTCAAGAGAGTGAGAAAGGCCAGGAGGAGCAGGTGCTGGCCCCTCCAAACTCCCCTCCACCACGCTCCGTGCCCACCTGGTACCTGTGGGTGCAACAAGCTGTGTTGCACCCCGCAAACTCAGGGAGTGAAGCTCGCTCCCTATGCTGCATCCTTACAAAGATACAGGAGGAAAACCACGCACAGAGCCTGGAAAGTCACAGTGAACGCTTCCTTCACCCAGAAGCAAAGAAAACCACGAAAATTGCTACCAAGATTCAAAGCGTTAGTTAGCAACGGGTGCTGTCGGGTTCCTGAGTTTTCACTTCTGCCCCTGCATACTGGCTTCCAAGCAGAAGCCCATCCCAACACACAACAGGAGGAAACAGATGGTGTGTTTGATGTGGCCCGTCCAGGACGCAGGTCCTCTTCCCGTGACCAGGGAACCTGCAATTAGGTGCAGTCCCTAGGAGCCTCAGGAAAAGACACGCAGAAACGTGACTGCTCCGTGCCCACAAACGCAGCTCGTCCCCAGCTGTGATGAGTTGTCAGGCGTCGTTTCTGAGGTCAGCACCAAATTTCTCTCTGTGTGTCTTTCCCTTCCCCGGTGTAAGTGTTAAGATACGCAGAGAAAACTATGAAAATTTGGAATGTCAGGACGATTTCCTGAGCAGCTATTTAAGTCAGAACCCGCACACAGCCTCACCGGCAGACTGTTTATGATTCAACGTGTTCTGGGTTAATCCAATTTCCCCTAAGTATCTAAATATGGTTGAAAGATGTTACTAATTAAAACCTCTTCCAAAAGTCAGTTTTGAATATGAACCTCACTCACAATCTGTCAGTTTCTTCATCTTGTACGTTCGCAGCCTCTGGGGTTGGCAAACATCTTGAAAACGCTACGGGATTTTCCCAGCAGTCAGCGGACAGGGCCTCCCTGATGGTTCCCCAGCGGAAAATAAATACAGAAAAACACTGGAGATCTAAGTTCTCCCTCACACGACGCTGCTGGCCCTCATGAGGTGCCGAGTGCGGCTTGGGGAAGCTGAAGGAATCAGGCCACTTGAGAAATGGACAGATTTATTTTATACCCCAAGAGTGTGTATTTTATACAATATGGCCTCAAGCTATTGTTAATTTCATATCAATAAATGGCATGATTTTTGGCAGTAAAAGCATCTTAAATTAATCATGTCAGGAGAGCAGGGATTTATTTAGTGCCATCCTCAACCAAATAAGATGTTGGGTAATTGAAAATTCAATTCTTCCGGGGCCGATGTGGGCAGGGATGGCCGCCTGTTGAACTGCTTCATTGAAGCCACATTTGAGGACTCAGGTACAAAAAGGTGTTTTCTCTCTTTTCAAAAAACCATGTATAGGAAACCACACGTGGTGCTTGTATGCAATGAATGTTCACGAGGCCGGCGTGTACAGGCACTGCACACCAGCTCCGAGGAGTCCCTGGCCCCACCAGGCATGGCTTCCCCCACGAACTCTCCTCACTTTATCCTTTTTCTGTGTTTGTCTCTTGACCTGATGCCTGGCACCGCCTCCCAGCTGTGGGTCGATGGTTCATTCTCCTTGTTATATAATGTTTCCTATGTATGGTAAGCCCTGAGGTCCACAGGCAGCCACACACCTGGTGAACCCTCCTCCTGCTTAGTGATGGGTACCATCCCCATCACGTGGCAGTGCTCTCGGCCACTACCTCGCAGCCCTACCCGATGACAGTTCCTGAGAGGGCCACTCTGCTGGCCACTACTAAACTGTTCAGTGTTTAATTGAAAGTTTAAAGTCAGGATGCTTCTTATCAATTTCAATGACAACATCTTCACTCTAACAAAAGACAGAAAGGTCTGGGAGGTGGGCCATCAAGACAACCCATAAGACACTCTGTAGTTCTAAAATTCTGAGGTCTCTGTAACCCACAGATAAAACCACTGATGGAGAAACCATCAGTGAGAGTCTGTAACTGGTTATTCTGAAAAAGCAACTTTTTAAATAATATGCTTAATTTTTTACAACAGAGGATACATCACAACTGATCGATCATAACAAACCCTAGAGATTATGCCCGTCCAAGTCAGATGCATTTAGAATTCTATTAAAACACAGAAAATAGATGACATAGTGATTGAGGTCCTTGCTCAGCTGTGTTTGTAATCTTTCAAAGACACAAATTGGGATGTGGCTGGGACAAATTTTAAATGAAGATTTTCCCCACACTGGGAATAAACGTGCGTGGGCCAAAATGCTCCTTTCTACTTTCCGTGTGAGGATCTAACACTTAACACATTAAGAGATGGTTTGTGTGTGGAAATAGTTCCCGGTGAAACTTCCACATCCAGGCTGATCCTCACTGTCTCACATTCACCCAGGGTAGACATGTCAGCACACAGCAGACTTTATGTGTCTGGTGAGGGGATGAATGAACGTATCCTTATGAATACTGGTCCTGCCAATCCTGAGGACCAGATTTCAGAAACCAGTAAACATTTCAGCCTGTTCAGAATTGATAGAGGCATAAAATTACAAAACTGATTAATCATGGAGACCCGACATCTACGTGCATTCAACAACTTTCTGTGTTTTGTTATCATTTAAATATTAAGTGACATATTCTTAAGGATTTAGAAATCAAAACACTTAATTTTTTTTATGTCCTTAAAGACAAAATATCCTTATAAAAGTGAAGTCATATTAGGGACATTAGTTCACCATCCCTAAAATCTTGCCAAAAATGTCACTGATGAAATTTAACACTAGTTCTTTCCTTTGGTGAATTAAGTGCCACAGCCATGTGGTATGACTATAAAAATAAGAAACGGATTTTTATGTTTTGGGAGTTGGGTTCAGTTCTTTAATACAATTAATAATGAAATAGAGCAAAAACCCTAGAACATTTGCTGAAACCCCAATTTAGATACACATAATAAAGCACTTTATCTCTAAAATTTGTATTGTCAAACTTATAACTTTAAATTTTGTTGAAGGTCTCCTCCCAAAAGTTTGGTTTCCTGTCAGTACTGGGTTATCTTTCAGGGTTTGAGCTGGAACAAATGTTCCTCTGAGGGAAAGAAGAAAGCAGTCCCCTTTGAAACACCTTCCTAAGGAACTGTGTGCAGAAGCCCGGACCCAGCGGTGTTCTCCATGTTAACAGCACCACTTTGGAGAGTCCCTTCTGGGTAGCATGGTCTCCAACACATCCCTTGCTCTCCAAGTCACAGCCTCTCAGACACTTCCCTCTTATTGTCACTTGCCTGGAAAATCTCCACATGCTTCATTACTGAGAGTGTTCATCAAAAAAACTGGTTAATAATATGGAGTAATAATAATGGCAGCGACATGTACAGAGTGCGCGAGCCAGGTACTGACTCAGCATGTTCAGACGAGACAAAGGCATGGACAGGCGTTTGCTAAGAGCTCCCTGCCTGCAGGCAGCTTTAAATGCTTTTTGTGTGAATTTAACTCACTTGCTCTTCACAACAGCCTGACTAGGAAGCTGCTCTCATGAATCCACTTTACAGATGGGGAAACGGAGGCACCTTCATGCCGACAGTTGGCCGAGCTGTGGGTTTGAAGCTAAGGGTGTAGCTCTAGCGGTGATTTAAGTTTCTAACACTCACACTTGCTCTCTGCAGTGGGACTATTATTATCCCTGAAGGCAGAAAAACCTCAGACCACATTTTTTTTTTTTTGTATTTTTTTTTCTGAAGCTGGAAATGGGGAGGCAGTCAGACAGACTCCCGCATGCGCCCGACCGGGAACCACCTGGCATGCCCACCAGGGGGCGACGCTCTGCCCATCTGGGACGTCGCTCTGTTGTGACCAGAGCCAGTCTAGCGCCTGAGGTAGAGGTCATGGAGCCATCCCCAGCGCCCGGGGCCATCTTTGCTCCAATGGAGCCCTGGCTGCAGGAGGAGAAGAGAGAGACAGAGAGGAAGGAGAGGGGGAGGGGTGGAGAAGCAGATGGGCGCTTCTCCTGTGTGCCCTGGCCGGGAATTGAACCCGGGACTTACGCACGCCAGGCTGACGCTCTACCACTGAGCCAACCGGCCAGGGCCCACATTTTTTCAAAACAGTACTACAAGAATGTTGCTATATTTTAGCTTCAGTACTTAAGTAGAATTAAAATTTAGGCAACGAGATTTTTGTGGATGCATCATACAACTGCAATCGTTTGTGCTGAAAGATACAACAAATTTTTTTTTTCTCTAAAACCAGAGGTATAAAGTGAATGCGACCAGATAAAGTCTTAGTTAATCAGAAATACAGACATGTGAAAATAGTATGTATAATAGTACAAATCCAACTGCAAGGATTAGTGATATATATCTACATAGAGCTAATAATTCTGGTGAAGAGGTAAGTGTAGACAGAAAAAGCTTCCAACCATGGCTATCCCTATATGTATGTAATAGGAGAAAACAAGCAGACATACAACAGGCAGACTCACTGTGTAGCATTAAGCTGCAGAAGACTACATTTGGTTAAAATGTGAATCAATTGGACCCTAAGGGACTTGAAATTATTCTCTTCTAGGGAAAAATGTGTTGACCCCTTTCACAAGTAGCTGAGGATTGGAATGCTTCTCATTGCCATGTTTATTAATTGTTATTAATTATAACAAAAGAAGGGTTTTTCAGGCCATGTTCTTTTATATTGACTAGTTCTTAAAAGTCTGATTCTGGGGAGAATTCTCCATTATTAAGCTGGTGCAGGTGACTGACAGCATAGGTTCTCTCACCAGGAACATTTGCCAACGGAGCAGCTAAGAACACATGAACTGAGTAAAGACTGGAGCAAGCCGGCACCCCACGTGGTCTCTGCAGATGCAGCATCGTGTGGTCCGAGGCGGAGGCTCACGGAGTCTGGAACATGGTTGTTGTTCTTATGGAGCTCCAAACGTAGTAAGGAGGACAATGATGATCTGCCAGAAAGTTAACAGACCATGCAAACAACACATAGTGAAATGCTGCATGGGGGCTACGTGGAAATGGGGTGAGGAAGGCCAGGAGAGCTGACTGGTCCAGGAACTGGTTCTGAAATGGGAGGCTGTGTACTGAGCCAAGATGTGGGAAGACACTGACAATGTAACTGTTACTTGGAGACAATGGACATGGCAGGCCAAGCAGGGCAGCTCATGGCAAGAACCATGTTGAGTTTAGGGATATGGTACCAACAACACAAGACTCATTTATATCAAAACAGTTTTATGTTTGTTTGTTTTGCTTAAACAAAGGGGTAATTACAAGCAAAAGCAGAAGCATGAATGTGATTGATTTCTATAAATCCAAATGAAGA
This sequence comes from Saccopteryx leptura, assembly GCF_036850995.1. Taxonomy (NCBI): domain Eukaryota; kingdom Metazoa; phylum Chordata; class Mammalia; order Chiroptera; family Emballonuridae; genus Saccopteryx; species Saccopteryx leptura. Next base: position 36,538,670 of record NC_089506.1, read on the forward strand.
TTGCTCTCTCCGCCCTCTCTGGATAGCTCAGCTGTTAAAGCATTGGCCCGCTATGACAATGTTGTGGGTTCAATTCCTTGTCAGGATCCAAATTACAGTAGAATCAACCAATGAATGCATAAATAAATGGAACAACAATTGATTTTTTTCTCTCTCTCTCCCCCTTCTTCTCTCTCTAAGATCAATTTTTTTTAAAAAAGATTGTTCTCTTCAAGATGTTTAAAGCATGTTTTGTTTGAAATTGCCTTCAAGGTCTCCATTTGCAGCAGGTTCTCAATAACATCATTTAGTACAACATCATTTAGTTATAACATTGGTAAGATAATGCAGGAAGTTAACTCTTATTTATGTTAACAACAACCAAAAAAAGCTTATGGTAAAATAGGTTTCATTTCTCTTAGTCACATAACCTATTGAAAACATCAAGAGAGAACCCACTATACTGTTAAGTATACACTGAGTCTTTTGAACACTCTTCAACTACCAAGACTCATTACTTCTACAAACAGCCGAGATTAATTTTTTGCAACCATGTCCATTGAATATGGAAATCTCAGGAACATTTAAAAATATTTTGAGCAGGACTAGCAATTTCAAAAGCCGCTGAATCTAAGAGCTTCCAGGGCCACTACAGGTCCCCAGCTGTGGTCTCTCTAGTCAAAGGGGCAGTGGTTACCACCTTTCCCTCAACAACCTAGGAAAATGCTCACAAATGCACTCTATTTCTGGAGTCTTTTGAAAAAATATTTTCTTTAAGTCAAAATCTGCTTCCTGTAATTTCTACTCTTTGATTCGCTGCTTTAATCCTACTATTTGGAGGCCAAGAGAACACCCTCCCACTGGACCGTGTGGCATAGTGGACGGGATATACGTGTTTCTGGCAGGTTTGTTTTCCAACAATAGTCAAAGAGAACATTTCAATATCTACATATTTTAAAAATGAGAAGACAATAGAGTCACCCTGAGGACTTCCATTCTCCCATTGGATGGCTGGTTTGTTCAGTTCACTATTTAAACTGCATTATTTATATTAGTCAACGAGTGCCAGACTCATGCTGCATGATGAGCTGCCCCAGCTCAGAGCCATATAAATAAGCATTATGCTCATGTTCCCAACTCTGCATAGATGGCTTTGGTTCACATGGCTCGTTTTGGACCTAGGCTGGAGGACCCATGGCTGCCTTGGGTATGAGGGATCTCTGGGGAGTAGAAAGGGCCAGCCCACTGTGCAAGCACATGTGAGCATCAGATCTGCCCAGGCCAGTCACTTGACCGAGTGCAAATCAAAGGGGAACAATACATGCTCTGCCCACAGTGGAAGGGGAAAGTGAGTGCTTGCTAAAAAGAATCCAAATAAACTCAATATCTTATAATCACACTTTCTCCTCTGTTCATGGAAGACAACACAGGATATAAAGAGAGCTTTTCTCAAAATCCAGACACCAAAATATGAAGGTCCTTTGACTTTCACTCTCACATGCTCATAAAATGTTAGTTTATTAAAAAGGTAGTATATCTTGTTGTTAGTTGGAGAGGATCACTTTCCTTCCTATGGACTCACAATTTTTTCAATCATTCATGGTCAAGATAATTAATCTGTAGTTTCTCAATAACACATTTTCTTCTTGAAAATCAGAGACATATTCACATATACTCATCTTTAGGTGTTTCACCTACCTGCTATCATTTCTCAATTCATACCAACATATATTTTCTATACCTTGCTGGTTCAACATACATAGAGTATGTTTAAGAGCCAGGCCTGGGAGACGAGGCCAAATGGCATCGTCCAGACTCAGTGAACTGATGGATGTGGCAAAGGAGCCACCAAGAAGACCATATAGTGGGGACAGCATCGCACCCACGGGCGTGGGTACAGGAGCACATGACAACATGGGCACATGTGGGCAACAGGAGAAGGCCTCACCCGCGGCCTCTGAGCTGTTTCCTGAGGGAGAACCCAGGATTAGCCGAAGGGTAAGCAGGAGCTCCGGACAGGAGCCGCACAGCCATAAGCTGACCTCCCTGTGTCTCATCTGATTCTGTCTGGGGTCCCCGGAAGGACCTGGGTTACCAGATTTCATCTTCCCACTGACCTGGGCCTTGGTACTCTGCCAAAACTGATGTGAGCCTCAAGCTTGGGGCACCAGACTCACCTGGCTGGGCCAGGCCTGAGAACCTGCGTATCTAACAAGCTTCCAGGTGATGCCTGGTCCAGGACCACACCCGGAGAGCCCTGTGTTAGAGAGAGGAAAGCAGTGACACCTCCAATGGACAATTCCAAAAACAAATAAATCACTAATTTCACCCCACAGGCTTTTATTTATGCTCAGTATCTCCAAAACTCACTCTTGAAACCCTGCTAGCAAGATCCATACAAAATTTCCTATGTAAGCTCTTTGTTTATTTTTAAAAACAGTTCCCATATTTCATAGTCACACCTATTTAACTAGAAATTTAAATTACACATAACAAAATATTTAACAATCCTCCATTCATGTCGATCTCACTCATCTGGGTGGTTTTCTTCCTAAAGGTCAGCCCCAGGGATGCCAAACGCAGGTTGTGGGCATCAGTTGGGGGTGGGGGGTGGGAGTAGATGAGCATCATCGGGGACCCTGGGGGTAGATGAGTCACAACAAGGCCTATCAATGGAGAAGGGAAGGAAGCCAGACACCAGAGCCCTTGTAAGTATGAGGGAAGTTCTCTGACAGGAGCAGGACACAGTCCACCATGACACTGGAGACAACAAAAGGGGAGAGCTCTTCATGGGTCAGAAATAGGGGGTGACACAGGCAGAGGTAACATATCCTCAGCTACAACCAGACTGTCTTAGGTGTGGGACCAAGGGATCCCAGGGGCAGAACCACGGGGTTCCATTAAGACAGTAATAATTAACAGCTGCAGAACTGAACAGTGTCTTTAGGAAAACCCAAAACACAGAAAGCTAATATCCTTTCAAAGGGAAGGCTTATGCAGGGCACAGGCGCCACAAATGAAAGACAAGAATGTGGCCTCATCATCTCCTTCACAGAGCATTTTCTACATATTTAGGCTTGTTCTGTGTTCTTATCCTTTCTATCCAACGACATCAATTTATGCTCCAAAGAAACTTCACAGGTCAAGTTTGTCACAAAAACTACCTCCATTTTCCAACTTCCGAATTCTCTAGAGATCTCAGCAACAGAACTTGCTTTAAAGAGTCTCACTTCTCCTTGCAACTGAATTTGGAAATGGCACGCAGAGAACACCACTGTGGGATGCTTGGGTTCTTTAAAAGGAACATGTCAGAAGGATGGACACTAGTTAGTTGAACGTTGCTATAATGACAGCAATGGGACAACATCCTCATCCTCCCAAAGTGGCTGAGTTAGTAGCTGAGGTATCAGTTGAAATTTAGCTTCTTGGGTTGTGGTATGCTTGGTGGAGAAGATGAGAAGAGGGGACAGATCAGGGGGGAAGGAAGATGTCTGGTCCAAAGAGTATGAGTGTCATGGCTGATTTCCAACCAGAGAAGTGAGGCAGACTTATCAGCACCCCTCCCACACCATCACTCGGGTCTTGATGCAAACCAAGGATTTGTTACTTTAATATGTAAAGAGCTAAAAGTTGTTAGTCCTCATGGAAGGAGGAAGCATTAAAAATTAAAAATATGATATAGCTTCTATTTTTACCATCTTGTATGCAGCCTCATCCATTTATCCATTCATCCATCTATCCATCCATCCATCCATCCACCTATCCATCCTCATCCATTCATCCATCCATCCATCCATCCATCCTCATCCATTCATCCATGACAAGAGTTAATATTTTGCTCAAGGTTAATTAATGGAGAAGGTGTCACTAGACTTAAAGACTTTTACTGCAGTGGTTCTCCAAGTTTTGTTCCTGGATTAGCACCATCAGCCTCACCTGAGAATTTAAAAATGCAAATTCTCAGGCCCTGCCCCAGACTTCCTGAATCAGAAACTCTGGGAGTGGAACCCAGGAATCTGTGATGATTCTCTCCAGATGGTTCAGATGCTCTGGTTTGAGAATGACTTTTGCATTCAGAAAATGCTTAATTCAACTAGATCCATTAGCATTTCTCCCTCAAATCTCTATCACTTTTTCACCAATTATTGCAAATATAAAAAGAAAAACAAAATAATGCAAATGCTGGAAAAGGAGCCCTACCACATAGAAGGGGAGCTCTTGCCCCTGGAAAGTGCTCCTGGCCTTGTGGTTCAAGATTCAGGTTCAAGAGTATACACAACTGAAATTCTCAAGGTCAAGAGATAAGATTCACGGACCATATGGGCAGCGTGCTCTGCCCTACTTTACATGCCGACTAACCTAGATAATGTCCTTGCTGAGTGGGAGCAATGTATAAATCTGAAGTTAAAAGAAGCAGCAGTATGTCCGAACCACTGACAAAGATAAATTAAATGCCTGTCGGTTTAGGGTAGAGTCATGGAGGGTCTGTCTCTGTGTAGATGAAATAGCCACAAAGCTCTGTGCCAGGTCACTGAACCCAAGCCCTCAGCTCTGACCCTGTCCTAAGTGGATCAGGGCCCCTGCCTTGAATCTCTGCACCAACCTGGCACCACTGCCCACACCTGCTTCTGATTTCAAATCACCCTGGAGGTGGAACAACCCTATGACCTTCAAGTAAAAACCATTCTACTACAGATGCGAGGTTCTCCTGAGGAAGTGCTTGGGATTTAGACCCCAGTCAGTGAATAGGTTTACATCCACCTATAGCCCTGTGCCCATGCTCCGTGGACAGCACTGTGTCAATACAGCATGGGATACAGATCTACAACCCACACCATGTCTCGTCACCTCCATTCAGTAGTGCCCCACATGTAGAACGGGTGAAAAATGGATTTGTGCCAAAGGAAGAGGCGATGATAGTGGGAGGTAAGCAAGGGCACAACTGTAGGGTTCTCCCCCCTATCAAAATGATATTGGTTATTCATTAAGCTGGGTATCTGTTCACCTGGATCTTAAAGAGTCTTGGTGAAATCTGCAGTTGCTGGCAGCACAGATGTATCAAAGGGTGCACATGTGAAAGTATCTGCTTAGAGTGAGACCATGGTCAAGATAAGGACCTGGCTCACAATACATATTCAGCGAGTGGTCAATGCCATTTGTGTTCTGTGGAGATAGCGTTTTAACAATTCAAAATACACATGCGTTTTTCAGAGCTCAAGGAAAAAACCTCCATCCCGAAAACCTAGGGAATTACATCATTGTTGGAACAGTTCCCACTCTGTAATTCCGACTCCAGGTCCAATGCAGAGGGTGTGAAGTACTGTCCCTCCCCCTCCAGGGCCACTGGGAGAACCCCCGTGAATCTGTGGTCCTCTGTGCCCTTCACTTCAGCCACACACCAAATCCTGCACCAAGCGAAACGCGACTCGTATTTCAGAAAAAGGGAGTGCGCTACCTTTCTAAGAATAAGGGGACAGATGGCATAAAATGGTTTTATTTTCTTTTGACCCATATACAATAAATCCAGTAGCTTTAATCACAAAAATCACCATTAAAAACCGAATGCCTCTACAAGTCTTGGTTAGACCATCACAAACATGATGCTTATGCTGATTTAATCATTGTTTTGCTCTCAAAAGCCATTGGAGTCTGCCACTTATGGGAGGGGGGCAGGGGAGAGAAAGAGATAGAGGGCAAGAGAGAGGAAAGAAAGAGTACCACACCTAAAACATGTAACTGACAAAATCTAATCCCTCAGGAAAGTATTATGTAGATAATGAGGCAATGGCATATAACATAACATATGACAATATCAGGCAAAAATTTGGCAACTTACTTTTAATGATACCGGATTATTTCCTCTTCGTTTCAAGGAAAACTAGTTAATGCAACTGTTTTCCTCTGGCACGGTGCAGCAGGAAAACTCAGATGTGACTGATTGAAAGCCAATAGCAAGACAGTCTTTTCTTAAATCTAAACAAATCCAGGTGAATTGCTCCTGGAGGTTTATTTTAAGTAATCTTTTAAATAATACAGAAAATGAACGTCCAATGATGCTATACTTCTACTCTTTACCCATACCACTTTCAAATATTGTTCTTAGGTGAAATTATATTTGGTGGCGAAAAGAGCCATCTGATTAATCTGGATTTTTCCTCCTCAAAATGAGCTGGTATCTCCCCCATCCCCACACCAGGTTCGACAAGCCCTTAGCTCAGATTATTTTCAATCCACAAACACTTATGCTTTCTCCATTGCTGTGGTTGCAAATGCAACTGAAAAGCAGGTTGAATGGTCAGATTTCAGACAGCCACTCCACATACAAACCTGGGATCGCCTAGAAAGCTTGTGTCCCCAATCTGCAGTTATTTTAACTATATTAGGCAGAATAAAATCATGCTGATTGTCCATGGGAACCTGTCAGCTGCCGGGTAAATGCCCATCATATCTGCTCTTTCTTATTATTACTACTAGGGGGGAAAAATGAAGGCTGTAACACAAAAATTAGACGCATGTCTCTACGATTTAACACATGATGCCAAGCTTAAGAACATAGAATTCAAGGCCAGCAGCTCCTCCTACCAGTGTGCTTGGAAACCGCATTTAATCTCTGCACCATTTCTTCCAAAGCCATCTCTTCACTCCTCAGCCAAAACCTCATCCTCCGGCAGAACAAAACGATCCTCTGCAGCTGCTTTCCTCTGCACCAGAAGGTGCTTCATGGGTGGGGTAGCACAAGTGGGGAGGGGGCGCGGCTGCAAGGCTGGGGGGGGGGGCACGGCAGCGCCTCCCTTTTCTGGATTGGTCCCCAGCCCCGCCAAGGGGCGCGCCCTGCGCCAGGGTGGGGGCTGCTCGGCGGAAGCGGAAGCGCGCCCGCCCCGCTTGTCCCCACGGCCACCAAGGAGCTCCGCGTGCACCCCTGCGGTCACCTGAAAGCCTGTGTGTGCACTCCTGAGGTCGCCTGGAAGCCGCGCGTGTGCACCCCGACGGTCACCTGGGAGCCCCACATGTGCATCTCCAAGGTCACCTGGGAACCCTGTGTGTGCACCCACCCCAGTAACGTGGAACTCAAGGGTTTGCACCCACAGATCGCCCTACAGCCCCGCGTGTGCACTCTGCGGGGATCTCAGCCCGCAGCCCTCCCCCACGCGGAGGCACAGCCTGGCCCCCCCTTCTCAGCCCCGGTTCTCTGCGCCCCCCTCCCCGCAGAGAGGAAGGAGGGACTGCGGGAGCAGCCACCGTCAAGGCAGACCCAGAACCTGCCCGCCGCCCTGCCGCCCTTTACCTCCAGCATTCCCTGGGCAGGTGCAGAGACCGCAGCAGCCAAGCGCACCCTGCCCATGCCGCCGCATGTCGCCGGGGCAGCCCCACGTCAGTGGGTCCTTGGGTCCTTGGGGGGTCCTCGGGTGGCGGAGTGGACCGGCTGCGCTCGCAGCGGCGCTGCCTGCCCAAGGACGCAGGCGGGGGAGGGAAGCGCGCTGCAGGCCCTCCGACCTCACTATGGTTGGCACGAAGCCACTGTGTGCATTCTACACCTCAGTGCCCTGCAGATGCGAGTCATGCATGTGCACAGCTAGAGCTGCTACGTTCCAAGGACGTGCAAAAACACGGGTATGCACACTAGGCCCTGGATAGGGCCTCTCCTAACCGGGGGGCTTGTCATCCTTCTGTGGTTGGCATTATAGGTAGTATGCCCTTCCTTACAGGAGTATTTCAGGAAAAAGTTCCTATTTCCAGGAATAGTTTGGGAATGAGTGGCAGAGATTCAAACCGCCCCTCATGTCAATACAGTGTGTGTGCCAACATCTCCGTGTGGTGACTGTCAGACACCAAGAGGTGGGCCCGAGGGATGAATAGAAGAAGGTGACACAACACTGGCCCTCAGAGAGCTCATGAGTCGGGGGGACAAGGAAGATCTGCAAACAAATCGTTGCAACTTGATGGTGGAATAACCCACACAGGGAAGGTGTGGCGTAAAACTAAAAAATTGCTGGGTTTTTTTGTTTTTGTTTTTGTTGGTTTTTTTTTTTTTTTACATCAAAACCCATTGAATATAAGCAGCTTTTATGGTTCAAAGCAGAGCCCAGTGAAGGGAGGAATCTGGCAAGGCATCACCACAAGGCAGTGAGCCTTTTCCTGTAGATGAATGTCCTGGTCTGACCTTCATTGACCCAAAACCCAGCTTTGCTACAGCCACATGAGCCCGACACAATCATTCAGCCCCCTCCCCATTAAACCATCTGCCTGTCTTCAGGAAGGCCAGTCAACTGGCAATGTCTTAAAACACATCCCCTTTCCTCCCCAGATGGCCTCCACATTCCCACCACTCCAGAAGCGATGACACCCACACTTGTTCTTGACACCTACACTTGTCATTGGACAAAACTGGCCCCTAGGCCACATTCCCTCAGGCCTCCCCAAACACACCTGGCCAGGACATCCCCTCTCCCAGGCATCTCTACCTCCTCCCTTTGTCTGGTCCCCACCTCTTCCAGCACAGAAGTGTACTCAAGTGGTGCTCAAACTTGAGGCTCATTGGAATCGCCCCCAAAGGCTTGTTAACTCAGATGACCAGTTTGTGAACTGGTGGTGGGTGGAGTGCAGAAATGTGCATTTCTTTTTTTCTTTCTTTCTTTTTTCTTTTTTAAGTGAGAGGAAAGGAGACAGAAAGACAGACTCCTGCATGTTCCCTGATCGGGATCCACCTGGCAAGCCCCCTCCAACTGATGCTCTGCCTATCTGGGGCCATTGCTTGGCAACCAAGCTATTTTTAGTGCCCGAGGCCAGAGGCTTGAGAGAGCCATCCTCAGCACCTGGGGCCACTTTGCTCAAACCATTTGAGCCATGGCTGCAGGAGGAGAAAGGGGAGAGGGAGAAGGGGAGGGGTGAAGAAGCAGATGATTGCTTCTGTGTGCCTTGACTGGGAATCAAACCTAAGACATCCACATGCAGGGCCAATGCTCTACCACTGAGATAACTGGCCAGGGCCAAAATGTACATTTCTAATAAGACCTTGGGTGATGGGGATGCTGCTGGTCCACACGTTGAGAACCACTCATTGTGAGAGTCTAACCCATCTTTAAACAAAGGAAGAAGCAAAGCTTTCTACCCACTCTGCTCTCACTGACTCTCATTGTCCAGTCACACTCTCAGCTTGTTTTCTGGCCCCAGAAAACACCTCTGGCTGGTGCCATTTCTGGGCTGAAGCTGCTAACTCGAGCTGCTTCAGTGTTGAGTCTGTTGGCACCTGTGATGGTTGCTCTTACGTGTCAACTTGGCCACGCCTCAGTGCCCAAATGTCTGACCAAACATTACTCTGGTTGTTACTTTGAAGATATTTTGTATATCTGATTAACATTTAAATCAGTAGACTGTAGCCTTAGCCAAGTGGGTCAGTGGATAAAGCATTGACACAGTGCACCAGAGGTTATATACATGCCCCATCAGGGCAGGTACAAGAAGCAACCAATGAGTACACAATTAAATGGAACCACTAAGTGAAACATGAGTTGATGTTTCTCTCTCTCTCCCCCCCCCAAAAAAAAATCAATGGAAACAATCTTTTTAAAAATTAAAAAAAAATCAATAGACTATGAGTAAATAAAATCATTCTTCTTAATGTGGGTGGGCCTCATCTAATCAGTTGAAGGCTTTAGGAGAAAAAGGCAGACCTCCCAGAGGAAAAGGGCATTCTGCTTCTAGATTGGCTTCAGACTTGAGCTTCACAGGGCTCTTCCCTGGGTCTCCAGCAAGCAGCCTGCCCTGTAGATTTTAGACTTATCAGCCCCTACAAGTATGTGAGCCAGTAACTAAAAATAAACCTCCCACCTGACTGGGCAGTGGCGCAGTGGATAGAGCATCGAACTGGGATGCCGAGGACCCAGGTTAGAGACCCCAAGGTCACCAGCTTGAGCGCAGGCTCATCTGATTTGAGCAAAGCTCACCAGCTTGGACCCAAGGTCACTGGCTCGAGCAAGGGGTTACTCAGTCTGCTGAAGGCCCACAGTCAAGGCACATATGAGAAAGCAATCAATGAACAACTAAAGTGTCGCAATGAAAAACTGATGATTGATGCTTCTCATCTCTCTCCGTTCTTGTCTGTCTGTCCCTATCTATCCCTCTCTCTGACTCTCTCTCTCTGTCTCTGAAAAGAAAAAAAAAGAGAGAGAAAGAGACAAAGAAAACAAAAAATAAAAATAAATAAATAAAAATAAATCTCCCTCCCTCCCTTCTTCTCTCTCTCCCAATCTCTATCAAACTTTTACTCTCTCCTTAAAGTATAGCACAAATGGTGCTTTCTATAAATATGACTTACTATTATTACTATACTTGCCTAAAGTATAACAATCATAAAATACCACTCAATGTTTATGGAATACTTACTAAGTTTCAGGGACCCTCCTAAACTCACATGGTGTGAACTGATTTAATCTTCACAAGGATCTAGCAGATGGGCACCATTTTTACTCTGCTTTACAGAATAAGGCACAGAGAGAAGTTTAGTAGGTTTCTCAAGGTCACACAGCTGATAAATGGCAGAGGCAGAATTCAAACTCAGATCTGTACAAACACAGACCTAGAAAACAGGTGTTTGCTTCAGAGAAATGTCAATTGGAATGTTCTCCCCAAAGTTCCTTACAGTTAGATAGGGACAAGTAGGTAAGGTCCCAAATTCAACACAAAATGAAGAATTTTAGCCTGAGTGTCCCAGGAGCATAGGCCTGCTTTTCATACTGCTTCACCCCCTCCCAGATAGAGGAAGCAGGACATGACTGTTCATCCCTCTGCAGGAGGCCAGACGGAGCCCAGGTGGGAAGGTGGAACGTAACGTTATACCTGGATACTGAGCACATCCTCTTAGCAACTGTTCCGGAAAGTTAGCCATGAAAGGCAGGTGAGAAACAGGAGAGCTGGAGGGGTGTGCAGGTTGGGTTCTAACAAACCAGGAGCCCCGAGGAGCCCGCCCTCGTGAGACAGGTGGAGGATCTCCAGGTGGGGGTGGGGGCAGAGACGGGCTGTGGTGAGAGGTAACAGGAGACGGGAGCAGCCCGGCCTAGGTGCAGCTGGATGCCGGCCATGGAGAGTGAGGACGCACGCATTTCCTGCACTGCCTTGTCCCTCGTCAAGGGCGTGGGCGTGGACAGCAAGGTAAAGGGGGAGACTTGGAAATGGCTCTCTAAAGAAATTTGCAACCATTAACAGCACAACCCCACTCCTGAGCTGGGGTGTGGAGCAGGTATAACCAGAGGCGGGTTAAGGTCGGTGGAGGCCCCGGGCGCAGAAGAAAATATTGGACCCCTTACATTAGCAAAAAGTGTGAAGTTGGGGTTTTGCAGGGCCCTTCAGAAGTCGGGGTCCAGGGCACGTGCCCGGTGCGCCCGCCGTTATATTCGCCTCTGGATGTAAGCTCTGACAAGACCCACACCGGAGCATCAGGAACTTCGGACCACACCAGCTGAACAGCTCCCTGGGAGCTGGAGGCCCGGAGCCTGCCCGGTGCTGGTTCCAGGGTGCAGGGCTGAGCAAGGCAGGCAGGCTTCCTGCCCTCGTGGGCTTCCACTGCAAACTGGGCCGGTCACTGGTGGCAGATGGTGAAAAAGCTGGTGGACAAGGTATGTCAACTGGCACGATTCCTTTGGGAACTGATGTGACGCTGTGTGACCAAGTCAGAGAGATGCAGCCCTGTTCCAGCCATGTGCTCTGGTGTTGGCAGAAGTGCCGCTTGTGACTGTGCAGTGCTGCTGTGACTGTGAAGGAGGGTAAGGGGCAGGGGAAGGGAAAGGAGGGGGAGGGGGAGGGAGGAAGCAAAGAAGGAGGGAGAAGAGTAAGGAGGGAAGGAATAGGGGAGGAAGGGGAGGAAGATGGGAAGGATGGGAGGAGGGGAGAGGAGGGCTGGCGAAAGCAAGCCCGGCAACAGCGGACTTAATAAATAAGAGGAGCTGAGGTCGTACAATGATGGGGAGCCACGCAGCGGTAGAAACAAGTGGTTTACAGCAGTAGAGCTACAACAGCGAGTTGCAAAGAATACATGAAGCATGACTCCATTTATACCTAACTCAGAAACAGGCCAAACTAAGCTATGCGGTATCAGGGACACATGGCGCTGGTCTCCCAAGTCCTCGGGCAGGAGGTGGGATGTCCTGAGAGGAGGGGCTTGGAAAGCTGCAGAGACTCCGTGACCTTCTTTGAACGGCTGTGGGGTCCAGGGAAACCAACCATGTCGCAGCACATTTTTATGTGGTGAAGAGGGAGCTGCAGGCTCCTCCTGAAACGGAGCAGGCGGCTGGGCCAGGGGGTCTCTGTCCCTTCATCCCGTAGTCGCTGAAGATGGGACTTCAGAGATGGGCGGGGTCTGGAGAGAGGTGAGGGGCTAGGAAATGGGGAGGAAAATGGACCTGGGACTTAAGTCCTCCCGGTGTGGGGTTAGGGGGAGGTGGACAGCACATGAAAAAATACACTGGAGATGCCACTGTCTTGTCACTTAGAGCACTGTTCTCAGGCACCTCACCTGGCGGACAGCCTTGTTCTCCCGACCCTCCGATTCTCCGGACCCAGCAGCATCCCTATCCAGTAGCCGAGATGACCCGCCCCACCTGCCTGAGGTCCCCACTAGCTAGCTACCTTTCCTCTAACCCAGGGCCAAAGATGCGACAAAACCAAAGGCAGGATTCACCCAGGACACTGTGAGAGGGACTGACTATGAGCCGTCCACTACATAATGTTAAAAAGGGCTCAACACCCTGAATAAGCAGGGAAATGCAAATCAGAACCACAAGGAGTCACCTCACACCTGTGAGAATGGCTGTCATTGAAAGACAAGAGATGACAAGTGTCGGTGAGGGCGTGGAGAAACTGGAATCCTTATGCACTGCTGGTGGGATGGGAAACTAGTACAGCCACTGTAGAAAACTATATGGAGGCTCCTCAAAAAATCACAAATAGGACTATAATGTGTAGCATTTCTACTTCTAGGTATGTATCCAAAGGGAACAAAATCAGTATCTTTTTATTATTTTTAACACCCATGACAAATTTATTGAAAAAAATGTATTATCAAGCCATAAGCTAAAGCTTATTAAATTCTTTCTTTCTTTCTTTCTTTCTTTCTTTCTTTCTTTCTTTCTTTCTTTCTTTCTTTCTTTCTTTCTTTCTCTCTCTCTCTCTCTCTTTCTTTCTTTCTTTCTTTCTTTCTTTCTTTCTTTCTTTCTCTATCTCTTTCTCTCTCTTTCTTTCTTCCTTCCTTTCTATTAATTTTATTGGGGTAATATTAATTAATGAAATTATATAGGTTTCAGGGATATAATTCTATAACACATCATCTGTATGTTGTATGGTGTGTTCACCACCCCTCTTCAGGTCTCCTTCCATCACCATTTATCCCGCCTTTACTCTCCTCTACCTGCCCCCACCAGGAACAAAATTAGTATCTTGAAGAGATATGTGCACCCCCATGTTTACAGCAGCATCATTTATGATAGCCAAGATATGGAAACAATCTGAACGTCTTTCAGGGGATGAATGAATAAAGACGATATGGCATACACATACAATGGATACTTATTCAGCCATAAGAAAGAAGGAAATCCTGCCATTTGTGCCGACATGGATGAGCCTGGGGCATGATATTAAAAAAGCCAGACAGGGGGAAAAAGCCAATTTCATAGAAACAGAGAAGAATAGAGGAGAGGGAAATGGGGAGGTGTAGGTCAAAGGGTACAGACTTTCAGTTATAAAATGAATAAGATCTAAGGACTTAATGTACAACATGGTGACTATAGTTAATAATATGGTATTGTATACTTCAAGGTCACTGAGAGCAGATCTTAAACATTTTCTCTGAACACACACAACAAATGAGTTGTGTGAGGTGCTGGATGCATTAATCATCTTGATCTTGGTAACCATTTCATAATGTATATCAAATCATCATATTGTCAATTATTCCCTCAATAACATTTTTAAAAAACATGAGTGAGATTGTATGAAGATGAAAATTCTCCTCGATTCAGCATTTTGACCAGGCACTTCCTCTCTGCTTGGACATTATACAAGCCCAAGTTTTGATCAACAGCACCCCCCCACACACACACACAAGAGACAGTCACAGTATGGGTCTGCAGGGTACAGTGTCGTGCTGTTTGAACTTGTCCCACAATGGACACAGAACTGAAGCAAAGGTCGGGATGAAAGACCAGCATGCACCACTCAGACGCTGTCCTCGGAGTGTGTCCTGCAGACAAAGCCAGGCAAGGGCATTCTGAGTCCTTTCCTGCAGTGCGCACTCCTGGGGAAACTAGAGACGGGTCTCTTGGATTTCTTTTTCATGGCTTTTCCGGTAAGGATGTCCGGAATCTACATGAACACAAACTATAAACAAACAATCCATAGATAAAGTTAGTTAGTTGGAAGATGTCCTTTAGGTGAGAAAAATCTGATAGGATGGCTGATTTGGACTCAAGTTCTCACATACAAATGATCGTTACATTTTGATGGCTAAAATGAGTAACTTAAGATAACATATTTTTGTGTGAGTACAAAAATCATTGTGTTCATGTTAGGAATATGGAAAATAAACTCTAAGGTCATGTAGAGATAATCTTTTTTTTCTTCTTCTTCTTTTCCAAGTGAGAGAAGGGGAGAAGAGACACAGACCTCCGCGTGCACCAGGATCAACCCAGTAATCTCTATCTGGGGCCAATCTTCTGCCCATCTGGGGCCATGTTTGCAACCAAGTTATTTTTGGCACCTGAAAGGAGGCTCCAAGGAGCCCGGGGCTGATATGCTCAAACTAATTGAGCCATGGCTGTGGGAGGAGAAAAGAGAGTAAAAGAAGGGATAGGGGTAGAGAAGCAGATGGTCACTTCTCTTGCGTGCCCTGACTGGGAATCAAACCTGGGACATCCACACACAGGGCTGATGCTCTACCATTGAGCCAACTGGCCAGGGCCAAGGTAATCTTTTGTTTATTCTCCTGATGTAGTTGTATACAGATTGTAACAATATATATTGTTTGTAACAAATTTTTAAACTTCTTTTACGCTACTACTCTTCTACATGATTTTGATAGCTGTGTAAATGTTCCCTTGTGTGTGTTTTAAATTTTAATCAGATTTTTAAAAGCAATTCTTGATTATCATAATGATAAAAAAAATTCCCACAGACATAAAGATTTTTCTCATGTTTGATTGTTTCTCTGTTAAATTCCTAGAAATAAAATTACAAAGCAAAGGGCATAACCCTTGTTTCTAAAGCTTCTGAAATTTGTACCTAATGTTTACATATGCAGATATGTGTCTAACATGCATCTTCACCAAGCAAACACACAAACAAAGGAGTGGGTTCAGCAGCACTCTTTGGAGGGAGGGGCCCTGCCACAGGTAGCATCCTGGTGTGCTCAGCTGGTTCTCAAAGGCCAGCACAGTGCTGCCAAGAGCTTGCATGGTCAAGAGTCTTTTTTCCTAAAATTAAATATAAAATTAGAAACTTACCAAAAAAGCCCTCAAATTAGAAACTTACCAGCTAAAGACCACTGCCTAGAGTGAGGCACAAGCTACTCAGACCAGCTCCAAGGTGGCACAGACCCCATCTCAAAGCCCCATACAAACTGGGTAAGAGAAACATCTGTGGTCCCAAGGCTACCGCCCCAGAGTCTTAGCAGAAGGAGAGCGGGCGCAGGCTGGACAGGCCGTGCCTGAGAGCTGCCTGCCTGGGCCCACTTGCCCCCAGCGGGACCTCGGCCACACTGAGGCCACACCTGTCTAGCCACACGCCACCTCCTCGAAAGGCACACTTGTCCAGGCCAGTTCTCAGCTCTGCTTGAGGAAGCCTGAGTAATCTAAATGCCAGGCACGAAGTCTCCAGCCCAGGCAACAGGCCAAGTCTCCTGGTGCCCACAGTGTCCTCAGGGAAAGAGGGGACAGCCGTGGAAGTCTGGGGATTGAATAGAGAAGCCGTCCTCTCACTGTTTTGGAGGCTAGAAGTCCAAAATCAAGGGGTCAACAAGACATACTCCCTCTGAACCCTGTACAGGAAGGTCCTTCTGGGCCTGTTCCCGCTTCTGGTGGTGACAGGCAGTCCTCTGCTGGTGGCTGTGTGGCCCGGTCACGTGGCCCTCTTCTCCCCATGTGTCTGTCTGTCCTCTCCTTATGAAGACACTAGACACTAGCTCAGGGCCCACCCTACTTCACAGTGGCCTCAGCATAACTAACTGCATCTCAGAGACTGTATTTCCAATAAGGCTGCATTCGGAAGTACGGGGGTAGGGCTTCAACATATCATTTTAGGAGACACAATTCAACCCATAACAGTGGGTAAAAAGCTAAGAAAGGTTATCTGAAAGACGAACACAGAGAGATGGGGACAATTCACACGGGACGGGGAGCCTGGCAGGGGTGCATCAGCGGTGACTGCTTCCCTCACCAACCACCCTCGTGGCCCGTCCTCCTATTCTGCTGGGCAGGTGTTGTAGTCTCCACGCAACTGGCCATTTCCTCCTATCCCCCCTAGTTGAAGAGTTGAGTGAATATAAAATTCTGAGATGGCTGGTAAGGTTTTAAAAATAATCAACCCTCACCTCCAGCTCTCCTGTGTGTCTGACACTCTCCCAGACGTCAAACCCCTGGCCCAGAAGGAAAGTTGAGACAGGAAGATAAGGCCTCCACCCCAGAAGTTCACATCCCCCGTGGCATGCCCTGGATGACAGAACTGCACGTGGACACATGAAAACCCACAGGGCGCTCTGCTGCTGAGAGCTGCTAGGAGGTGAAGAGCAGTTTCAAAGCTGATGCCTGAGACCCAGACACAAGCTTGTGCTAAATGCTCAAGAGGGTGCCGTGAGCGATCGGCACCTGGCTGGGATGTTCCAGAAGTCCTGGGCCCCGGGATTTGGGGAGATGAATTCTTATGTACCTTTGGGATGAAATGGGTCAGTGGATGTGTAGGATAAACTGAATCTTAGATCCAGTGTGCTTGTTCTGTGTAAAACGACACATTCCCTCCCTGCAGAAGGGAAAATTAATGTTCTTGGAGCTAAATTACCGCAGGAAAACTTCCAGCCCACCCAGCTAATTGAATTGGTCATTCATTCCACGGCCTCTTCTCTCCAGGCGTGTTTTGACACCTTCCCCTAGTTCATGCCTCATGGGATGGTGGCAGGGAAAGCAAGCTGGGCTTGAGACATCTGTCCAGCGGTGTCACCTGCTCTGCTGTCCTCCAGAGCTAGTGGGAAGAAGTGACTTCAGATGCCCAGCAAGGGGGACACCGCAGGGCTGTCCCTGCACTCTGCCACGCCCTGCCCCAATCTGTTCCACGTCAGTCTATGATTGTGCCAGCTGCTGAAGACACTAATGACCCCCCAAACGAGTCCCCCTGCTGATTTCCTACCAACACCTCCTCTCACAGTGGCCATGCAACCCATCCCCACACATCCCAGAATCCCTAGACCCAGGCCAGGCCTTCCACAGTGAGTTCCCTCCCTCTCCTCCCCTGCCCGGCCGCTCGCAGCACTCAGAGTAGGGGGAGCACATGCCCGGAGGTGGGAAGGAAAGGAGCCCAGGCCCAGGAGAGGCCAGGCACAAACATAAGTAATGGGACGGCAGACCAGATTCTTCCTGTTGTCCCAGAATTTCAGGTAAGAGCCAAAGATGAAGACAAGGATGCCCGAATTCTGAATTCAGAAAACTGAGGTGTGCTGGGAGCAGGTGCCTGCGGTGGGACTGCCTGGGAGATCTGGGTCCAGAGACGAGCTCCACTCCCCTCCCCTCCCCCTCCCCCCACCAGCCCTGGACAGAGGAGGCAGTGCCAGCATAGAAAAATGATTCTTTTCTGGGGACAGAGGCTGTCCTCCCCAGAGCCTGGGTAAAGAGGCCTGAAGTTCATTCAGCACGAGGACTATGGCTAACAATATTGCATACTTACTTAGAAGCTGCTAATAGAGAGGATCTTAAATGTTCTCACCACAAAAAAATGAAATGATAATTATATACTATGATAAAGACGGTCACTAACCTTATTGAGGTAATCATTTCTTATTATATACCTAAATCAAGTCAGCATGCTGTACACTTTAAATTCACACAATGCATATATCAATTATATCTCATGCAGCGGGGGGGGGGGGGGGGCACAGAGAAGAGCACTCCTCAGAGATGGCAAAGGAGGGACAGCCACCCTAACAGGGTTAGGAGTGTCTCACTGCTGAGGTTCGGGGAGGTGAGTCTGTACTCATCCAGGGGAGGGCAGCCACCATGGGCACCAGCCAGAAGTGGGGCCACCAGGGGTGGGCCTGGCCCACTACCACACATGGCTCCCACCCAGGGTGGCGAAGACCGGACCCGGGAGATAGCTAGGTGACTCAGTCACACAGGTGTGTACACATCTTCTGTCCCTGCCCCGACATGGAGGCCGTTGGAGGGAGGGCAGTGAGTGAGAGCAGTGCCCGCCCCTCCTCCCAAGCCTCTGGTGCTCCTTTGGGGGCAGGAGTGGGTAGAGGAGAAAGAAATCCAGGTCAAAGTTTTAATTTTTAAAAATATTTTATTTTTATTATTATTTTTTATTTTATTTTATTTTTTAGAGAGAGAGAAGGTGGAGGAGGGTACAGACAGACAGGAAGGGAGTAAGATGAGAAACATCTACTCATAGTTGTGGCACCTTCGTTGTTCATTGATTGCTTTCTCATATGTGCCTTGACCAGGGGGCTACAGCCAAGCCAGTGACTGCCTTGCTCAAAGCAGTGACCTTGGGCTTCAAGCCAGCAACCACGGGGTCGTGTCTATGATCCCACGCTCAAGCCGGTAACCTCAGGGTTTTGAACCTGGGTTCTCAGCATCCCAGGTTGACACTCGCCACTGTGCCACAGCCTGGTTGAAGTTTTTAAATAAACAGGACTGAGTCTTAGAAGCTAAACTAGACTTTAGTGACCAAAAATAATAGATAAATGATGGAATCAAAATAACGTATCACTAAGACCCTCGCTGTTAGGGTAACAAAAGGGGCTAATCTGGGCATGGCCACATCCGCTGGACTCGGGCTGGAGCTCAGGAAACTGAAACAGACAGTGTCCTAATCTCACAGTGGCATTTCTCAGTGGCGGGGTTGGCGGCTCGTGTTCATCAGATAACCATGGACAAAGGCCCCTCCCCGCCAGGGGCCCTGCTTCCCCGAGCTTTGCTCTTTTAAGAGCCCTGTGACAGGCTCTGACGTGCCATTCCTGAGTTTAGCAAAGAGGCCAGTCCCCTAGAGATGAGGAGTAGACATGCCAATGGTGTCATCTTGTAAAAATCCATCGTGAATTCTAAGAGGAAATGCAAAATCAGTGTGTTTCCCCGTTAATCACAGCGCCAGTCACACAGGAGCAAGTCAGGGACACAGCTTCTGGCATTTACTAGGGATTGTTTACGGAAACTTCACAAAGGTCACACTGCAGGCCCTAAATGACCTCTAACCAATCGGGACAGGGACTCTGCGACACAGGGGTGACCTTCCAGAAGGACCCCGAGTGAGAAATAGAGAGCCTGTCGTGTCTGAGTGCCGCACTCAGAAACTGGGCAAGTAGAAGGGGGAGCCCCTACCGGGGCCCCTGTTCTGCCGGAACCATGAAAATGAGAACAGGAAGGGCCAGGGCCACAAGGTGGGGCAGGGCCACGCTGGGCGGAGACCCCACCCCGTCCCGCTCACAGGGACCCAGAGCACTAGCTTCCTCAGGTTCCAAGTTTATCTAAATATGTCCCCAGACTTGGTGGCAGCCCTGCTACCTCCCAGCTGTGCACCTTGAGCAAGTCATCTGGGGGTGTCAGGTCTGTGCACCTCCTCACGGGGCAGACCCACCTCCAAGTCAGATAGATTTCGCATGGGAGACACGCCGCGACAGGCGTGAAGCAGTCAAGGAGCACAAGGGGAAAGCGACCCCTGCACCCTGAGAACTAGTGCTTGTCAGAGTCTGCTCAGGCTGCTGTGACAAGATGCCACTGACGTCCCTGGCCGGTTGGCTCGGCGGTGGAGCGTCGGCCTGGCCTGCGGGGGACTCGGGTTCGATTCCCGGCCAGGGCACATGGGAGAGGCGCCCATTTGCTTCTCCACCCCCACCCCCTCCTTCCTCTCTGTCTCTCTCTTCCCCTCCCGCAGCCAAGGCTCCATTGGAGCAGGGATGGCCCGGGCGCTGGGGATGGCTCCTTGGCCTCTGCCCCAGGCGCTGGGGTGGCTCTGGTCGCGGCAGAGCAACGCCCCGGAGGGGCAGAGCATCGCCCCCTGGTGGGCAGAGCTTCGCCCCTGGTGGGCGTGCCGGGTGGATCCCGGCCGGGCGCATGCGGGAGTCTGTCTGGCTGTCTCTCCCCGTTTCCAGCTTCTGAAGGATACAAAAAAAAAAAAAAAGATGCCACTGACTGGTGACTTGTACACAGACAAGAGAACTGTATTCCTCACAGTTCTGTAGGATGGAGTCTCAGATTGAGGCATCTGTATGGTTGGGTTCTGGAGAGAACCCCCTTTCTAGAGCTTTCTCTCTGCATCCTTACAATGGTGGTGAGGTCTCTCATCTCAGGGCACAAATTGCATTCATGAAACGCCACTCTCACGATTTAATCACCTGCCCAAAACCCCATTATCTCATCAGGCATGATGATTTCAACATTTAACTCTTAGGGGACACAAACATTCAGACCATAACAGTATATATGTTTATTTTATTTTAATGATAATAAAATAGTAATATAAAATTAGTTTATTTATCTATTGATATTTATTATTTTAAATGAGAGGAGGGGAGATAGTGAGACAGACTCCCACATGCACCCCAACCAGGATGCACCTACTAACCTGCTCTGGAGCCAATGCTTGAAGCAACTGAGCTATTTTTAGTGCTTGAGGCTGACATGCTAGGACTAACCAAGCTGTCCTTAGTGCTCAGGGCTGACACTGGAACCAGCTGAGCTACTGGCTGCGGGAGGGGAAGAGAGAGAGAAAGGAAAGTGGGAGAGGGAGGGAAGCAGATGGTCACTTCTCATGTGTGCCCTGACTGGGGATCAAACTTGAGACATCTATATACTGGACATATGCTCTATCCACTGAGCCAACTGGCCAAGGCCAGTTAATTTTTTTGATTTATGACTTTGAGCCATACTTGATGTCCAATTTCTAACAGACCAGACCTTCAGAAGATCCTTGAGATGCTCTGCCACCTCCCTCACCCGGGCATACCTGAGACCAGGGGCAGCGTCCAGAGCCAGTGCTGCTGGAAGCCCCTTGGCAGGGATGTTGGGGGACCCAGGCACCCTGCTAAGGGAAAGGGAAGGGAAAGAGAGGGAAGTTTGAGGTACCTAAATGTTTATAACTGCAATCCCAAGCCACACTGGTCACTGTAACCAGAAAAACAGCCGGCCCCTCGGGGTCCTCGCCTGAGCTGCTGCAGCAGCTTGGAACAGTGTGGGAACAGCCTGTGGACCCCAGCCTGGGCATGGCTGAGAAAGCCGTTATGATGGGTTGAATGACAGCCCCATCCTCCGAACCTGTGGCTGGGTTACTTCACGTGAACAAAGGGACCATGAAGATGTGATTAGTGGAAGATCCTGAGATGGGGAGACCATCCCAGCAGGAGGATCAGAGGCAAGATATGCCGATGGAAGCAGAGGTCGGAATGACTTGGGGCCACAAGCCAAGGAATGTGGGTGTTTCTAGAAGCTGGAAAGGCGAGGAAATGGACTCCTCTCTGGAGCTTCCAGAAGGTACCAGCTCTATCTATACCTTGGTTTTGGACATCTGACCTCTTAAACTGTAAGATAACAAGTGTGTATTGTTAAGCCACTGTTTGTGGCTATTTGTGACAGCAGCAGTGTACTGATGTGACTGCACACACCAAGACCTTGAAGCCCCATCTCACCCCCTGGGAGAACCTGTCTGCCCACCTCATCCAAAGTCCCTATGAAGTGACTACAATGCCCAGCAGCGGGCCACGAGGACCCACTGAAAGGTGGATGGCTGGAACAGGGCCACCTCTGGACAGGGCGAACACAAGCACCTCTTATAAACCCTCAAGCATTAGGAGGAAGAGTCCTTCTTTGTGACAACACGTGAGCCTGCTGCCCTTAGAGACAATCAGGCTCAACATTTAAACTGTTCACCTCCCACCATGTAAATATTTGTGATTATTCAGAAAACCTAAGAGAGTGCGTGCCCATTCCTAATATTTTCAACCGGATTTTATGGTCTTGTCAGGGAGTGCATGGTGAGACCCAGTGTCATGTGTGGCCATGAATAATTCACACGTTCTGGTCAGGTCGCTGCCACAGCTCGATGTTATCGTGCCTGTGTGAGGTTGTGTGAGTTGTAAGGAATTATTCGCTTTTTAGATTTTGTTGTCCCTTTTGCCAACTAATGTTCTGCCTCTGTTTGTGTTCGGAGAATGAAATATTTGTTCTCACCGTGAGAAAACAGATCTAGGAAGAGAAACTGAAACAGTGGAGAATGCCTTTAACAGCTGAGGTTTAGGGAAACAGCGGAGGGTTTCCTTCACCGTCTATTGTTCTGTGAGCTGGCCTTAGGCTGCCCAGCGGCTCTTCCAGAGTGACTCACCCACCTTGCCACGGGAGCAAAGGACACTCCATTCTCAAGGAGGAACAACCCCACCCCTGGAGAGAGAACCCCCCCTCCAAATGTGGGAAACTATGCCGGGGGGGGGGGGCCGAGAGGGGACAGGGTCTCCACATGCCACATACTGCTCTTAGAAAGGATGCTCTCGTGTCACACCAAGTCCAAGAAATTCTCCATGAGAGCCCCGGATGGCATGATATATATATATATACACAAATAACTGCCACACCAACTGCTCAGAGCACAGCGGGGAAGACATGGCGGATGATGTCTGCCTGCCGGCAAAGGGAGCGTGAAGGGCGGATTTTGGGAGGGAATTCTAGCGTGATTTGTTAAATTCTTTCTAAAAGGTACATGAGAGAAAAAAAGAAGCATTGACTATATCTTAAACAAATAGAAGAAATCAAAACAAGGCTTTGAAATTAAACCAGAATTTTATTTTATAAAATTCTCTAAGTTAACACTTATTAATAATGTTGCCACTGGGTAGGAATGCAACTGTAATTTATTTGGGATAAGACATTCCTTGTAAGTTTAAGATAAAATTCTCAGAGATAGCACAGTGGGCCATGGTCCCCTCTAGTTTTCTTGCTGCTACTCCTGGTCCTCAGCCAGGTTGCCCTCATCTCTGAACAGGGGACAGAGGTGCTACTCAGCCCTCCTGTCCAAGTTACAGTTCTCAGCAGCTGCCACATTTATCTACGGCGCTGGGTCCGTCAAAACCTACAAAGCAAATGGGAAAGTCTTCAAGGAACTCACCGTAGACCTCCAGGTGCCCCGCAAGCCCTTAAGAAGCAGACATAGAACCCCAGCATGTGGGTTGCTTTGGCACAAATCATCCCATTGTATAGGTAGTAAAAGCACTGAAGTGTGAACAAGTAGGGTTTGAGGAAAGGAAAAGCTCAGGGGGGCAGTGCAAACACAGGAAAGAACAAATGGCCTGTGTCCCTCATAAGGGGTGCATGGGTGGCAGGAGAAGGAAAGAAGACTAATGTAAGGAAAATGGGGAGGTGAACGGGGACGAGGCTAGGCCATGAGATAGTCAGTGTGTGTGTCAGATTGGTGAGGCTCCTGTCCTATCATCCAGACCAACACTGGTCCAGGAGCTACTGCAGATGTGGTGAATTGACAACTATCAGTTGACTTTAAGGAGAGCAGATAATTCTCTGTAATGTGGTGGGCCGTGTCCAATCAGTTGAAGGGTTTAAAGCAAAGAGATTTCTCTGAGAAAGAGGAATTCTGCTTCAAGACTGCAACATAGAAACCCTGCCTAAATTTCCAGGCTGCCAACTACCCAGCCAGATTTGAGACTCCTCATGTCCTGTCACCACATAAGCCAATTCCCTGAAATAAATCATATAAGGATATATGATTGATGTCTATACATCCCTCACTGGTTCTGTTTCCCTGAGAACCCTGACTGGCCTGGCCGTGAGAGCCCATGAACAGCTGAAGGTCTTCACTCATTGGTTGGTGAGGCTACAGTGAAAGAGAGATCTGTTGATACCTTGGGAGCTCAGGAACATTGGTGTTGATGGCACAGGGGACATGCGTTAGTTCGCTTATGTTTTCCAGTTGTGCATATATGTACAACTGATGATAAAATTCTTCATTAATAAGTCAAATAGGGCTCTTTAAATGTAAAATAAAAACTTTAAGTGATAAGAAAAAAACTGAGTTCACTTTGAGTTGGCCAAAGCATTATTCTAAATGAAATGTACATTCATCAACTTCACAAAATTCATAAGCCACAGCAAACTTTCCACATTAGGATGTACACAATAGGAAAATAAAGAAAACTATAAGAATCACACATTAAGGATAGCATAGCCATAAAAACCTATGGAGAAAGTGTAATAAAAACACACATACAGAAATGTGCATAATACATAGCCCTTTGGATAAAAAAATAAAACAACAAAAAAGACAAGCTCTGGAAACAGATGATTTAGCCGAGTCTGTCCAGTTAGAGCACGTCCTGACATACCCAGACCTGAAGCCCCGTTCGGCCCAGGCCCAGGCCGTATCACTAGGCCTCCAACCCTCAGCCACAGAATAAGATTCAACTACATGTTTCAGACTCCAGATCTCACAGCTTTTTACACACCACATAGACCTAAAAGTACAAAGCTCCCTACAATTTGGAGACTTCAGAACTGGGCTGTGACTGATGCATCTCTGAAAACACCACATCCTCTAAGAAGAGAGGCACCGGGGACTCCTGGAAGATGCTTCTGTGCCAACCAGCTGTGCTCTGACAACACCTGTAATAACACAGCGGGCTGATGGTCTGTGAGCAGCAGGGCGTCCCTGGGGCGAGGATCTCCCGTTTGTGTGGTGCAGGAAGAACTCTCCAGGCTCACATTCAGAGATTACCACCATTGATCCTTTGCTCTTTGTTTTCCTTCTCTGGGAAGTCAGCCTATAAATGAGGTTTCAAACACAACATCACAAAGCCATCCATCCATGGAGTATGAGAAGAGCCAGGAGCCATTGCTGTTGGCAGGCGCTGGCCTGAGGAGAAACAGCCCTACTTCTAAAATGTGCACCAAAGACGGACTGTGACCAAAGCCTCTGGCTGTGAGGACAAAGGATTGGTCTACCTGGGGGCTGATAAACCCTGAGATTTGTATAAATGCGTGTAAAATTGGTAGTGTTGCAGACTCGCCCAATATTTAAGGCAAACCTCATGCATGGTGCGTCCTGTTTTGATGGACATACAACCTGTGGTCAGATAAATGAAAGCGTATGAGATTTTAGACACAATGTGCCTGGATTTCTAGGAGACCTGGTCTGAAAGCCAGGCTAGGGACATGCCTGGACCCAGGATTCACCTGGGGGGCCTCCCGTCAATCCAACAACAATAGATGCCAGCCGACTAAAGCGTGCAGGCAGCGAGGCGTGAACCAGAGTGCTCAGTCAGGTTACCGCCCTGAGTACAGGCTGTGTCTCAAAGACCCAGAGGGCGCTGCCTGCTGCCCTGAGGACAGGTGCCTCTCCAGACCCCCAGCTCGCTGTCATCACGTGGGCCAAGTACATGTAAACAATGTGATCTGTTCTAACAGTGAGTGTTTAAAACACACCAGGTATTCTATTACATAACAACTAACCTCTTCTACAAAGGGAGGTTTCAGAATGTCATTACAACTTCATTCTATAAAAGAACATTTTTCATAGTCTTTTCCAGGCCATAGTTCTTGATAGTGAGCTCTAAAAATATGGTCCATTGTATAAAACAAGGACTGGCTGAAAACATTATCGTTTTTAAAAGTCAAGATACTTAAAGCTGACTTATCCTTGGACTGCTAATATTGTCCTCATATTATCTGAACATGAGTCCAGGTTTTCAACACAGAACTGTGCGTCCTCAGATCAGAGCGGTGGCTTTGGCTGCTCTGCGTGGCCATGCAGGTACAAGGCCAGCGTCACTCGCTCTTGATTCGTATTTGGTTATTTGGGCTCATTGTTGATCATGCCCCCTGGGAAGTAGGAAAAATAAATCAATATACTGTGGCTACTGGACTTTATTCCTACATTTCAAATACTTTCTAAGGGACCAAATGAAACTAGAGAAAAACATACCGTTGACCTTTAAGGATCTGGCGTCGATCCCTCTGGGACTCAATGCAACATCTCAACTCAGTGCTGGTAACCTGAGCTGGGTTCTTTTCCCAGAGTATCTGGGGATTTCCTGGAGAGATATGTATATTTAAAAAGCTCACCCATTCAGGAAGTGTATACATGGCCCTGCTCCCACAGTGAGTTATTGATTCTGGTTCTTCAGGATGACATTCACACACAGAATGTTGAATGCCTGGAGGTTTCTTTGTGTTGATGGAAATGCCTGTTCGGGAAACTTTGCCTTGTAATGCGGTTCAGAGTTTGGATTCTAAAGTCAACTACCTGGGTTCAAATCCGGCTTGGCTACTTACTGGGTTGGTGATCTTGAAAAAGTTGCTTAAAGCCCTGGCCGGTTGGCTCAGTATTAGAGCATCAGCCCGGCGTATGAAAGTCCCAGGTTCAATTCTCAGCCAGGGCACATAGGAGAGGCACCCATTTGCTTCTCCATCCTTCCTCTTCTCCTTTCTCTCTATCTCTCTCTTCCCCTCCTGCAGTCAAGGCTCCATTGGAGTAAAGTTGGCCTGGGCACTGAGGATGGCTTCATGGCCTCTGCCTCAGGCACTAGAATGGCTCCAGTTGCAGCGGAGCAACGTCCCAGATGGGCCGAGCATCACCCTCTGGTGAGCATGCTGGGTGGATCCCGGTCAAACACATGTGGGAGTCTGTCTGTCTGCCTCCTCCCTGTTTCACACTTCAGAAAAATACAAAAAAAAAAAAAGTTACTTAATTTTTTTCTGCCTCAGTTTCCCCATCTGTAAAATGAGGTTCACAAAGTACCTACATCATTGGGTTGTTTTGAGGATTAAATACATACAAATGATCGAACAGTGCTTGGCATCTAGTTAAGCATTCACTAAATATCAGCCAATGTTATAATATTCAGAGAACCCATAAAAGCCAGAATGGACCACTGAAAGAGTCTAAACCCAGTCAGATCTATGACCATGTTCCCTGTGTTTCAGAGTTTGTTCGTGGCTTCCCACAGTGATCCCCGGGGACCTAGCCCTCCCTCCCAGTCCCGGCCCATGAAACCCACACAGGACTTGAGGTTTGCCCTTCTTGCTTTCCTGCAGGTTTATTTCTCCAGCATCTATTTGAGCCTCTACCTTTGTGGCTCAAATCCTGGCCATGTCATTCTTCATCTACCCCTGACTTCTGAGGTCTGAGGGTTCAAGCGCCTGAACCTGGCACTGGCCAGGTCTCCACACTGAGGACAGCAAGCCAGTGTGTCACAGAGCAACTCTGAGTGTCCCAGAATTGTTTCTCCCCTTACACAGCCAGCCAGCAAATATGAGCAGCTGCTGTTGGCAAAGCAGTGTGCCCAACCCTGCAAGGAGCACACAAAACAAAGCAGACACCCCAGAGAGTGGTTCTCCTAATGCCCCCCTTTCAAACCAGAGTCTCTGGGAGCCCCGAGCCTCCTGGAGGGGTCATCCCGAGAGGGCGTGCCACAGGGGAGAATGGCCATTTGAGGGGATCGTGTGGCCCTGTGGACACCTGACTAAGTTAACAGCATAACCAGGTACAATGGAGAGAGAGAAAATAAAACTAGTTTCTCTAACGTCTTTTTACAATTTTTATTTCAATATTTCTTTTTTAAACAGTTTTATTGTGGTATAATTAATATACCAAGAACTGCATCTACCTAATGTGTATAAGAGTCTGGACCCACAGGGACACCATGACACTCTCACCACAACCCTAAAAGGCATGTCCCTCACCTTCAAAAGTTTCCTTCTAGCCCACTTTTTTGTAGTAAGAGCAGGAAATCTACCTTCCTAATACATTTTTAAGTGCACAGAACGGTGTTGGTAACTAAAGGCAATATGTTGTACCACAGATGTCTAGAACTACTCATCTGTATAACCAAAACTTTATACCTACTAAACATGTCCCCTGCCCCTCTCCCGGCAGCCTCTGCTTCTATGAGTTTGTGAAATATCTCTGAGTGTGGAATCATGCAGTATTGGTTTGGTTCATTTTACTTAGCATAGTGCCCTCCAGGTCCACCTATGTTGTCACAAGTGGCAGGATTTCCTTCTTGTTTAAGGCTGGACATCTTAGTGAGGTGTTGAGATCATTGACACCAATGTACATGGTCAGGGTGTCAAGGTACACCCTGGGGTTTTAGGAAAGGGCCACCTTCGCATCTCTGGGAGGTGTCAGATGGAGCAGGGAGGAGGGACATCGGGAATAGTAAGATGACCCGAGCACAGTGCCCAACCTAGAAGGAGGGAGTGAGAGAGGGAATGGGGGGACTCAGCAACAATACTCAGGCAGAGCTGGAGCATTTCATTCTCTTGCTGCCACTATGTTTGAGACCTGGGAAAACTGGTGTTACAGGAAAATAAAACATGACCTCTGGCTCCAAGGCACTTACAATCTCATTGGGTGACAAGACAAAGCCAGAAAAAGTTCGACAATGAAAGCAAACTTAAGTAACACTTCTCTTGTACTTAGAAATGTTGGGCGATTACACGAAATTGTAAAAGAAGGTAACGTTCAGAGGAAGAGGGCCCAAAGCAGGGCTCCTCTGTCCTGCCCTGCCTTTGTCTGCTCCCGTCCGAGCCCTGCGGGTCTGGGTGCAGCTCCCAGATTCCCAGCGGAAGGGTTGAGAAATGGGGACCACGGCAGCCCCTGGTGGTTGGCGCCTGGGTGGGCCAGAAGAGGGGTCCGCACCAATAGATGGACCAACCTCCCTCTGGGGACCATAGTTAGTAAAATTTGCAGGGGGATCTTCGACACTCCCATTTTGGGCCACTGAACTTTGTGTCTCTGCAGAAGTAAAGGCTTGTGAAACAGAGAGAGAGAATGCGCCCTCCTCCTGTGAGCTCCCACTCCACCACACAGGACACATCTATCAGGGTGATTTCGCCTCTCAGTGGCTGCTGACTGCTAACTCTTCTTCCTCCCCCACCTCTGCCCCCCTGCCCCAAAGTGAGCTCCTGGAGTGAGAACGGGTGGCCACCGTCACCAGATGGAACCTGGAGGATTTGGATAGCAATGGCTAAAACTTCCCTAGATTTCATTATCGGATGGCTAGCCCTGCACACATTCCTACAGAAAATCAGAGCTGGAAATGTACCTTCCAAATCACCCAAAACACATCAAATAAGTCCTGATTCCAAAGTAGGGCTCCCAGCAAAGTGTGGCATTATTTTCACCTCCTGCAACGGGCAGAGGTGATTTCAGCTGTCTCCGAGTGGGGTGCACCCAGAGCACCAGCCCACAGGACAGACTCACCGATGACAAGCAGCCCCTCCCCCAGGTAATTGTACTTGCCCCTCCTAAGTATCAACTGTTCTCTGTAAAACTAGACACATGCTCCCAAAACGAGCATGTAACTGTTGTCTGCCTCGTTAACTTTCACACCGAGTGCTCTGTGCCCCGTACTTGCCCCGGCCGGTGGACTTGACATTGAAGTGGAAAGGAAGCTGGTAACAATAGAGCCACCGATGGGAATGATAACGCGGCCCGCAGCCTGGTGTCGTCCCAGTTCTGACGCAGATTGCTGTTTATAGGCCCGCTCCGTGTGAATTCAGTCCAAAACAGTCAACACTGGAGAACATGCCAATTTATAATTAGGAAGTTGGTTTATTGCTTTGTTTAGAAAATTGACAAATGTAAATCCAATTTTTTCATACAATTTTCTCATGCATTGTCAGATTCTCCCCAACAACAGGCCCCACAAACAATTAACAAAATGCAGAAAGGTCAGGAGAATGGAGATGCAGTCGTGGAGTTTCTGCAGAACCCAGGTTCTCACAGAGCCCAGAGGAGCAGGAGCTGGTATGTAGGAGACTTTAGTGTTCTGAAGCAAATGGAGCATCCTTCCTTTACTCCTGAACAGAGCTGTGGTTAGTTAGCACAGTGGTAGTCAGCCTGGTCCCTACCGCCCACTAGCGGGTGTTCCAGCTTTCATGGTGGGCGGTAGCGGAGCAACCAAAGTATAAATAAAAAGATAGATTTAACTATAGTAAGTTGTTTTATAAAGATTTATTCTGCCAAACTTAGCAAAAATCCGACATAAAGTACTGGTAAGTATTTATTATTATATGCTTTAACTTGCTGTAACTCTGCTTTATAAATTTTATAAAGTAAAGTTACTCCCCTACTTTATAAATCACCATTACTGTGGAACCGGTGGGCAGTTAGAAAATTTAACTACTAACAGAGATACAAAAGTGGGCAGTAAGTATAAAAAGGTCGACTACCCCTGGGTTAGCAGGAAAAGATGACTCAGTAAGTCCACCAACGACGAGGGGTCTAGAAACAGAAACTAGGGAACCCGGGGGTATACGTGTGAATCACACCCACCCATACCAGCCAGGACACCTGCCACTCAGGTTGTCTGTCTGTCTTGAACTTACTTCAAAGCTCCAACTGAGACTCCCAGAGTATGAGGAAGTGTGCAGGGCTGGCACTTACCCCGGAAACGATCTGTTTCCTTCCACCCTTCCTTAGCCTAGCGCTGAATATCTGAACACACCTGATTTAATTTTAGAAATGTCATTTATTTAAACCTTAACTTAGAGGCAATATTTCCCAAGGCTCAACATCAAGGTCACTGAAATTGAGTTAACCTATCTTGACACCTATTTAAACTTTTAGATATGGACCTATAAATCTATAGCAAGTATTTATTTTAAGCCAGTCAAGGCCATAGCTATCTAAAAAGAAAGCTCCTTTTCTCTCTCCTTCCTACACAAATACGATTCTATGAATTGGTGAAACACTTCCAATACAGCACCAATGTGTGAACCTGGCTATCGGGCTATTTGATGATCTATTTACTATTGAATGAGATTAGTAGTTTCTTGTTTTCGAAGAAGGTGGTCCAATTTGTCTAAGTTGTCAAATATATGTATAGGGTTATTCAGCTTGTCCCCCTTTTTCATCTTTTGATGTCTCCAGAGTTTGTAGTGGTATTTCCTGTTTCATTGATGATGTTGGTAATTGTGTCTTCTTTTCTCAGTCTTGCTAGAGATTTGTCAATTTTATTGATCTTTTCAAAGAACCAGGTTACCATGTCATTAATTTTCTTTATTGTTTTGTTTTCTTTTTTAAGTATAATCTCTCTTATTAAAATTTTTTTTTAACTTATTGATCTGAGAGAGAGAGGAAAAGAGAAAGAGAGAGAAACATCGATTATTGTTCATGCACCCATTGGTTGATTCTTGTATGTGCCCTGATCGGGGATCGAACCTTCAACCTTGGCATATTGAAACAATGCTCTAACCAACTGAGCTACCCACCCAGGACTTTCTGTTTTCAATTTCATTAATTGCTGTTCTTGTTATTTCCTTCCTCCTGTTTTTGCTTTGGGTTTATTTTGCCTCTCTTTTTCTAAGTTTTGGTGGTGGGAGCTGAGATTATTGACTTGAGAATTTTCCTACTTCCTAATGTCTGCGTCTAGTTCTATAAATTTCTCGATACTCCCTTAGCTGTGTTCCATAAACTTCAATATGTTGTATTTTCATTTTCATTCAGTTTAAAATATTTAAAAATTTCCCTTGAAGCTTCCACTTTGGTCAATGGGTTATTGAAAAGTGTGTCATTTATTTTCTAAGTGTTTATCAATTTTCCTATTATCTTTCTGTGCTCAATTATTTTTGTTTGTTTAATCTCAATTTGATCAGAGAACACATTCTGCATAATTTCATTTCTGTCCATTTGTAGAGGTTTGTTTTATGGCCTAGGATATGGTCTCTCTCGGTATCTGTTCCATGGGCTCTTGAAAAAGACGTGTATGATGCTGTTTTAGGGTGGAACATTGTATGGATGTTGATTAGAGCTTGTTGGCTGATGGTGTTGTTGAGTTTTTCTATATTTTTGATGAGTTTCTGCTTAGTTCTATCAGTTCTGTTTGAGTGGAGTGTTGAAATCTCACTATACCTATAGATTTGCCTAATTGTTCTTCAGTTTTACCAGTTTTTGCTTCACATAATTTATAGCTCTATTGTAGGATTGTTATGCCTTCTTGCTTAACTGGCCCTTTGATCATTATGTGATATATCTTTCTTTTCTTGGTAAATTTTCTTTGCTTTAATGTCACTTTAGCTGACATTAATAAAGAGACTCTTACTTTCTTCTGATCAGTATTTAGATGATATATCTTTTCCCATCCTATTACTTTTAATCTGCCTGTGTCATTATACTTGAAATAAATTTCTTGAAAACAGCATATGGTTGGGTCATGTTTTTTAATTCACTCTGCTCATCCCTGTTTCTTAATTGGTGTATTTAGATAATGGACATTAATGTAAGTATTGATATATTAGGGATTAAGCTTGTTTTCATTCTTCTGCTTTCCTGTGGT
The DNA here is from genome assembly GCF_036850995.1 of Saccopteryx leptura. Classification (NCBI taxonomy): domain Eukaryota; kingdom Metazoa; phylum Chordata; class Mammalia; order Chiroptera; family Emballonuridae; genus Saccopteryx; species Saccopteryx leptura. The sequence goes on from NC_089506.1 coordinate 36,571,170, forward strand.
TACTTTAACATATTCAAGAATTCAATTTTTATTTTTTATTATGTTTTTGGGTATATCGTTTTACATAGCTTTTAAAATGGCTACATAATGTATTACATTATACATTCACAGCCTATCAGAGTCTACTGGTATTATCATTTTACCAGTTAAAACAAAGTGTACAACCCTTTCTTCTCTTTATGCCCCCTTCCCTTTCTCATTTATAAAATATTTGTCTTAAATCTATTTCCTTTATATACATTGAGAACTATATCAAACAGTGTTGGAATATCTGCTTTATCTATCAAACATGACTTCAAAAGCTCAAGGGGACAAGGAACGTCTATTTCTCCACCTATATTTTTGTTTATCATGTTTTTTCTTCCTTCCTGGTATTCCAAAAGTTTCCTTTTTATGTTTTATTGTTTTTTTTGAGAGAATTTCTTTTAGTTATTCTTTTAAGTCTACTGGCAACAAATTTTTAAATTTTCTTTCACTAGCAAATGTCTTGATATCCTCATTTCTGAAGATTATTTTCACTAGCTATAGGATTCTGGATTGATTGTTGTTTTCATTCAGCACCTGAAAAATGTGCCCTTTCCTTGTGACCTCCATGGTTCCCGATGAGAAATCTACTGTCACTGAAATTGTTTTCCCCAATGGGTAAAGTTATCAGTTCTCTCTCACTCTGCTCAATGTTTTTTCATCTTCTGTTTTCAGAAGTCTGACTATGTAAGTTTTGGTGTGGTTCTGGTGGGATTTATTCTGCTTGGGATACTGTCAGCTTCTCACATATTTGTCTTTTTACATTGTGTTAAAGGGGTCATTTTCAGTCATTATTTCTTTGAGTTCTTTTCAGTCCGTCTCTATCTTCTTTCCTTTTGTGACTACAATGACCTGAATGTGGGGTGTTTTTGTTAGAGTCCAAGTGGCCCCTGAGGCTCTTCTCATTTTTTTAGTCTATTTTATTTCTGTTGTTCAGATTGAGCAATAATTGTTTCATCTTCAAGTTTACTAATTCTTCCCTTTGTCCTCTCCCTTCTGTTGTTGAGACTATTGATTGAGATTTCTTTTTTACTTTAGTTATTGTATTTTTCATTTCCAAAATTTCCATTTTCTTCTCTACATCTTCTACTTCTTTGTTGAGACTTTCTATTTTTTCCTTTTATAAAGCATGTTTGTGATTGCTTAATGAAGCATTTTGTGGTGGCTCTTTTAACATCTGTGCTAGATGATTCTACCACCTCTGTTATCTCAGCGTTGGCACCTAGTACCATTTTTTCAAAAAATTCAATTTGAGATTTTCCTGGTTCCTGACATGACAATTTTTTATAGAAACTTTTGTATAATGTTATGAGACTTTGGATCTTATTTAAATCTTCTATTTTAGCTGACCTCCTCTGGGTGCTACAATAGGCACAGGAAATGAGGGTACCACTGCTTTAATGCCAGGTAGGGGTAGAGGTCCAGGTTTCCTCCAGTGACATCTGGGACTGGGGCCAGGGGAAGAACCCTTATTACTGCTGAGTGGGGGTAGGAGTCCTGCCTTCCCACTAGGCCTCCACTGATGCCTCCTGGCTGGGAGGGCTCAGGGTGTCTGGCTCTGATTCCCATGTATCTCCACTGTCACTGTGGTGAAGGTGACCTCATTACCCCTGGATGGTGGTGAAAATCTTAACAGCACTAGGACTTCTCTGCTGTCATCCCTGTGGTAAGGAGGTTTGGGGTAGACCAAGCTTTTCATGTGGTCCCCACTTACCAAGTGTCAATGTCAAGGCAGGGAAACTCATTACCACCCAGTGGGCAAGACTTCTTGAATTTGCTTTCTCTGCACCACTTTGTAGGGTATAAGGGGTTCTCGTGCAGCCTCTCAGGAGTGCGTAGGCTCCCTGCTCATCTTCAGGGTCTGGGTGGGCTGGATCCAGTGTTCCTATAGTGTTTGGCTGAGGTAGATATTGCCTAGAAGTTTTCTGTCTGGCTACTCCTTTGGCAGAGAGAACAAGCTTTTGTTTGGAGTTTTGATTTTTTTTCCTTGCCTATCGGTGTTTCCAGGTGGCCGGCTTCTCCAGCTCTTGGCTGGTGTATGTAGGCAGAAGAAATCTTAGGGACCCACCACTGTGTCTTTCCTTGGACTCTGGGTTCCCTGGCTGGTTGCTTCCTTCTCTCTACCTTTCAGAGGCTTCTTATGTTTTTTCATATATAAAGTTCAGGGTTTATCATTTCACCTAGTAGAAAGATTAGGGGAAAATACATCTGCTCTCTCTTCCCAGAACTAGTCCTTCTTAGGTTAATTTTTAATGTTACGTCATGACACAAGCATCCTCTTAAGCTGCTCTTCAGACTAAATGAGCTCTAAATATACACCTCACTCTGACTCTGTGGCTGAATTCATTCAAAAAGAATCTTTGAGACAACAAAGGATGTTGCTGCTTCAGTTCCACAGATAAGAGGAAACCTTGACCTTGAGGAAAACTCTAGCTCATTTTCATGGCAATACCTCAGAAGGGGTGAACAGCTCTAAACTCCTCTGAACCCTGTGGGATAAAAAGGGCACTTATCATTCTAGTTTCTATTTTAATTTCAAATGTTTATCTTGCTGCAGTAGACCATGCACACCAGCACAGATTTCAATGAAATAAAGCAATGTATTTATTGGATTACAAGGCACCTAGTTGGTAATTATGCTTATGTGGGTCACAGTAACATCTATTTTTATTTATTTTGAAATTAAAATTGCTGTAGTTTTTAATCAGAAAGGGAAGAAAATTTATCTGTAGTGATATCTATTGGAGGATCTTGGCTAGTTTCAGTTAGAATAATGTGGCTAGGTAACAAAATGAAGCCTTACATTAATCCTGAAAAAGCTGATAAAGCAAAAGAGTGATTAATTAGCATGAGTCATCAAGAGCTCTAGAATTTTAACACACACACACGGAAAAGAGTTTTCACAGCTCAGAGAGAAATCCCCTCTCTGAAAGAGACGAGGCTCATTCACTGACGGATGAGCTCAGGTTTTTCATAGTAAATAGCCAATGATTTCCAGCCCGGCTAAAACCATATGGAAGCCACAAGAATAGTCTCGGTAAATGTGAAGAATAAAATACATGGCAGTATCCATGTCACAGTGAGCCACAGTCCCATCAGTTCACCAATCTGTGCTTCAATTTTGTAAGTCTAAGAGGGGTGCTAGAGCCAACCCAACTGATGATTTTAACAGCCTCACTTACTGAGTGCATAAAACATGCCAGACATGAAGTGATGAGAAAACAGCTATTGGAGTCGATGCCTCGATATTTTACAGCACGCCAACCCGGCTCCCACCCAAAGTCTGGACATTTAGAGAGAGCCTGAGCTGAGGATTCCCACGTCAAGTTCCCACTTGGCTTTTCCTGGGGCCCTTTTTAAAATGACCACTTAGAGTTGAGCTTGTAAAAAGCTAGTGACCTCCACCCCAACCACATTATAAGTAATAGGTGCTTCTTATCCTGCGCTCTGTCTCCTGCTTGCTCGTGACCTAGGATAAAGGGCCACCCTTCCCCCAGCTCACTGCCTCCCATTCTGAGATCTGCGAGTGATAAATCATGTGACTGCTCCCTTTGTGTGAGTATATTGAAACTGAGGCCTGACCTGTGGTGGTGCAACGGATAAAGCGTCGACCTGGAAATGCTGAGGTCGCCGGTTCGAAACCCTGGGCTTGCCTGGTCAAGGGCTAATCTGCATATTCTAAATTTAATATCCAGCTACCAGCCCCCAACACAGATGCTTTATCCCTGGTCAACTCCCTATGGGAGTTGATGCTTCCAGCTCCTCCCCACCTTCTCTCTCTGTCTCTCTCTCCTCTCTCTCTCCCTCTCTGTCTCTCTCTCTCCTCTCTAAAATGAATAAAATTTAAAAAAATTAAAAATTAAAATTAAAAAAAAGAAACAAGAAACTGAGCCTTCAATTAAAATGATCACTGACTTTTCATATCCCCAAAGAGGGAGCTCAGATGATAAGGGACCTATCTGCCAATCCTGTGTGGATGACTCGTACCTCCTCATTCAGCAGGTTATAATCTGCATGTTCTTTTTTTTTTTTTTTAATTCTTTTCTTTTTTATTTATTGATTTGAAAGAGAGAAGAAGGGAGGGAGAGAGAGAGAGAGAAAGACAGAAACATTCATTTGTTCCCGTATGTGCCCTGATTGGGGATTGAACTAGCGACCTCTGTGCATTGGGACAATTCTCTAACCAATAAAACTATCCAGCCAGGGCTAATCTGCATATTCTAAATTTAATATCCAGCTACCAGCCCCCAACACAGATGCTTTATCCCTTGAAACAGGACCCTGACACTACGAGACACCATCCCCATCCTACAGGTGAGGTTTGAACTCAGGCTCAGCAGGAGCTGTCCTCACAGTCACCCCAGGCTCTCCCAGCACAAGGCAGGCAATGCAGTGCGCTCAAAGTCAAAAGGGGGTGCAGAAGGTGACACTGCAATGTCACCACTGCTTTACACAAATCTCATGGGAAAAGATCCCAAAGACAGTAAGCAGAATCGCTTCCTTGTATAGTCGGCACTTTAAAATAACAGACTTTAATTTTTAGAGCAGTTTTAGGTTTATGAAACAATGGACCAGAAAGCAGGGGGTTCCCGTACATTCCCCCTCCCCCGCGCAGTTTCTCCTGGTGTTACCAACTTGCTCTGAGTCAGCCGGTGCCCCCAAGCCCCGGATCCCTGGGCCACTTGCCCTCACTGCTCCTTCACCCTCTCCCCACGGTGGGGAACCGCCCTGCTGGGGGTCGTATCCTCACCGGGCCCCACTCGGCCCCTCCTACACCAGCCCCGGCTGGGAACCCCCACCCAGGGTCCCCCCCACCCGAGTCCCACGCTGCACACACCACCTTCCTCGAATGCATTTTAGAGTCAAGATAACAAATGGCGGCACTGTGTGCATAAACGGCACGGCATCGATTTTCTTCAGAGCCCATTGGAACAGAGTGGTTCCCCGGCGCCCCGCAGGACCGTTAATAGCGACCCCAGCTGCGTTTCCCACGAGGCCTCGGAGAAAACTCAGTCGGAGAAAACTCTCTCGGATAATGGCCTAATCCACTCATTTCACTCGAATGTTTGGACGGCTCTATCTTTTGGGGTAAATCTTTAAGCTCTGTGATTTTCTCTGTCTCCCTCCTCTCCGAGATGGTGTCTGGGAGGAGCAGAAAGAGGGTCTTTGTGCTGCTGTCCTTAGCTCCGGAGGGGTCTGCACTCCGCCCCAGGTGGATCCCGAGGCCCCTCCCAGGGCTCACTCTGGAGTGCTGGCTCCCATTCAGTTCATGGTGGCCACCCTGTAAACCCCCCACACGGGGCCCCCTCCCTTAGGCATCCTACCAGTACACCCCCTCAGAGGCCTTCGGAAACTTCCAGAAGGCGCACTCAGGCTGTCTCACTGCCTAGCCCTGTGGTGATCCTTGGTTTTTTTGAGGGTCCCTGTGATGTGGTCTTTCCCAGAGGATGCAAGCAGGGAATCTACCTGACATTCTGGGTGAGAAAACTCAGCCTCCTGTCTCTCCCCTTGCCGGGCTCCCCCACGCGCCCTCCAATTCCCTGATCCCACCCCCTCATGTTTCCCACCTCTAGGGCCCATCTGCAGACTGCACCCTGGAAGAATAGAAGACCTGTGCTTTGAGGTGCACGAGCCTGCAGACACACGCTAACCCTGGAAATGCACTGTGCTGGGAAGGCACCGCCCACCTTTCATGTCTTCCGTGAAAAAATATCTTCTGAGAAACTCCATGTTTGAGTTTATATGCATACGAGGTACACGCATGTACTCATCTGCACAGGGAAACCCTGAATACAATCACCAAGTGCCTTGCAAATGTCCTTGACGGATTAGTATATTTACCTAAAGTATCTCCTCACCCAGAGCGATTGTGACACCTAGGGGACAGTCTTGGTTGTCACAAGTTGGGCTACTGGCCTCTAGTGGAAGCTGGACACTTTGAAACCTGCCTCAGTGCACAGAATACCCCACAGCAACAAACAACCAACCAAATGCCCTTCCTGCGGAGGTGAGACCTGAGCAGGCAGCCAAGGACATAGAGGGGGCAGGGCCGTGTATCCCCAGCATACACAGGACCCCCTACAACAACAGCAAGAAAGGTATACCACTAAAAAAGGAACAGAAGGTCTGAATAGACATTTCTCTAAAGAAAATATAAAATGGCCAGTAAACACACGAAAAGATACTCAATGTCATTAGTCATCAGGGAAATTCAAACGAAATCCACAGGGCGAAACCACTCAACACTTAACAAGAGAGCCTGGATGAAAATTATGGACAAGAGCAAATGCAAGTGAGGACGTGGTGGGACGGGAGTCCTCATACACTGCAGCGGGCATGGGAAATGGGGCAGCCGCTGTGGGACACAGTGAGGAAGCTCCTCCAACAGTTAAACGCAGAATCACCATATGACTCAGCAATTCCACTCCCAGGTACAGACCCAAGAGAAGTGAGAACATATTTCCACACGTAAACTTGTGCATAAATGTTCATAACAGCGTTATTCATAATAGCAAAAAAAGTAGAAAATCTCAAATGTCCATCAACTGATAAATGGGTAACATGTGGTCTATCCATACAATATAATTTTATCCAGTCACAGAAAGGGATGAAGTACTGATTGCTACAACATGCATGAACCCTGGAGACATTATGCTGAAGGAAAAAGCCAGACACAAAAGGCTGCGTATTATATGATGCTAATAACATGAAATGTCCAGAACATTCAGACAGAACCACAGAGACAGAACATAGATTAGTGGGTGTCAGGAGATGGGGGTAACATAGGAGTGACTTCTAATGGATATGGGTAATAAAAATGTTCGGGGTAATAAAAATGTTCTAAAATTAGACAGTGGTAACGGTTGCCCAACTCTGTGAATAGACTAAAAAACACTGAGTTGTACAGTTAAAAAGGTTGAACTTTTATAATGTGTGAATTATGTTTTAATAAGGCTGTTATTAGAAATAAAGTGAATGGCAGACAGGCAATCTATGCATGCACACATTCACGGACACATTTACTCAATATCTGCAGAGACACAACTCAGACACACACACACACACACATACACACACACACACACACACACACCAGCCCCTGTGGAAAATACCAAATTCTCTCACAAGTCTCTTTCACCCACTTTCCCTGCAACAATCCATGAGCTGACTGAGAAACACACAAGAACGCTGTGTTCGCTGAGGCATCACTGAGCAGGGCAGTGATTCCTAAGCTGAGTGTTATTTCTATTTAAGCCTGTATCACTAAGCTGGCTGGAAATCTGTCAGGCCTTTTCTAGATCTTGATTTCCCTATCTTTTCTAAATTGTATTTTTCTAAAATGTCCACATCATTTTGACATATCATATCCTTTACACACTTCAATCCTAAATATGGAAGAGAAAAAAATAAAACACCTCTCACCATGTGCATCCAGACTTTGCCTGCTCAGCAGCACCACCTGCTGGCACTTGGGGGTCCTGCAGGAGGTGTTCTAGAAAAGGCCCCATCCACAGCTGGTGGAACTGAGGAAATTTTAGATTGTCCATCATAGGGACACATAACTGCATCAAGAACTGTCCACATTCTGCAGTCTTCTAGACACTACTGTAAAAGCTGTTAAAAATGTGGTTACATGTGTCTCAGCCTGGAAACTCATTCTACTTTACACATAACCAAAAAGCATTTTTTCCCCCAATTATTAATATACATTAAATTTTCATACAATGCTCTGGCCGTTAGCTCAGTGGTAGAGTGTCAGCTCAGTGAGTAGATGTCCCAGGTTCAATGTCCAGTCAGGGCACACAGGAGAAGCTACCATCTGCTTCTCCACCCCTCCCCCTTCTCTCTCCCTCTGTCTTTTTCTCTCTTCATCTCCTGCAGCCATGGCTCTATTGGTTCGAGCGAGCTGGCCCTGGGAGCTGAGGATGGCTCCGTGGCCTTTGCCTCAAGCACTAAAAATAGTTCAGTTGCTCTGCTGAGCAATGGAGCAACAGTCTCAGATGGGCAGAGCATCACCTGGTAGGGGGTTTGCTGGGTGGATCCCAGTCAGGGCACATGTCTCTCTGCTTCCCTTGCTCTCAAAAAAAAAAAATTTTTTTTCTTAGAACAAATGACTGTGTAAATTAAAGTGAGAGTGTACCTTGGTTCTTAAGACCTTCACCCAGAGCTTTTTGCCATTTCAGAAAACTCTGTGGCTATATCAAAGCTGTTTGAGAGTTTGCTCACAAGTATCCACACCTGCCCAGCCTGTTCCTGTATTTTATTCATGGTGTTCCACACACACCCTCAAGACTCAGTACGCCTTCTCGAGAGCCTGCCAAGTACTTACATACAGAAATATGTTTTATTTTAGGTTGCTTTATTTTTCTTTTGACTTGTAATACAGATGAGGCATATTATTTCTTTTAGATTGTGTTTAGGTAGGTATATTGCCTATGAATTCAATTTTGGAAGGTGTAAGGAGACATTGCTACAAGGACTGTTGTAAAAAGAGTGCTGGGTTTGATGTGGGATCACTATGCTGCATCCTTTGTCAGAGAAGCCTCTTTCCAATGCTCCAATTTTCCTGGCATTTATTTATTTATTTATTTATTTAGTATTATTCTTAAGTGAGAGGCGAGGAGGCAGAGACAGACTCCTGCATGTGTCTGACCGGGATCCACTTGGCATGTCCACTAGGGGGCGATGCTCTGCCCATCTGGGGTGTTGCTCCGCTGCAACGAGAGCCATTTTAGCACCTGAGGTGAGGCCATGGTGCCATCTTCAGTGCCCAGGCCAAATTGCTCCAGTGGAGCCTTGGTGGTGGGAGGGGAAGAGAGAGACAGAGAGGAGGAAGAAGGGGAGGGGTGGAGAAGCAGATGTGTGCCCTGACTGGGAATCAAACCTGGGACATTCACACGCCGGGCCGACACTCTACCACTGAGCCAACTGGCTAGGGCCATCAATTTTCCTGGTTTTGAGGACACACTGAGGTTGTATTTTTTTTTCTTTTTCTTTTTTTAAATTTATTCATTTTAGATAGGAGATAGAGTGAGAGAGAGAGAGAGACAGAGAGAGAGAAGGGGGGAGGAGCAGGAAGCATCAACTCCCATATATGCCTTGACCAGACAAGTGCAGGGTTTCGAACCGGCAACCTCAGCGTTCCAGGTCGACGCTTTATCCACTGTGCCACCACAGGTCAGGCAAGGTTGTATTTTTTAACTACCTCTCCCATCTTTGGAGCTTCTCAGAGGTTCCATTGTGTCTTCCAGTTGTGCTACTGCTTCTCTCTTTCAGACACTTCTCCTGGCACGGTGATTAGAGGCCCCTCGCCCCTCTGATGACAGCTTATGAAAGCACACAGGGAGCAAGCAAGCTATAGGGAAGTAAACCTGCGGCAGCCTGTTCTGCCCTGAGTTCCTGAAGGACTGGGCTTGCCTGCAAACAAAAACCTTGGAGCCACTGCAGCCCATTTTCTATAAGAGATTTATTTCCATAATCTAACGAGGACTCAGCCGACAGCCCAGAGCAGGCGTAGCAGCTCAGTCTCATCTCAGGACCTTGGCTCCTTCTAGCTCCCTTCTAAGTTAGCCATCTCCGCCTTGGTCCTCATAGACACGAAGTAGCAGCTGCCCACAATCGCATCTTATTCCGAGCAGGGAAGAAGAAGAGGGGAGCCCCAAGGCCTCACCACACAGGACCGTCTACATAACGTTCTGCCCCATGAGCCCTCACGCCACCTGCCTGAAGGATGGGTGGGAAGACTGAGCATTACTACAGGCGTGTAATTCTCACTAACAGAGAAACAAGTCCAGGTTCTGTTAGAAGGAAAGGGGGGATTAATATGAGCAGAAAATTACAATTCTTCCCTCTGTCCCAAAACACAGGGATGGGGGCTGGCATGTTTCACACCCAAGTTATTGCAAGGACACAGCTGTGGCTCTGCCCTTTTCTTTCCTAGTCAAAAACTAAACTTTTATGCCTTTAAACACCATATTTCAAATTAATATTTTTTGCCTAACTGTTAATAACAGGGAGAAATCCGGCTCCCACTTTGTCCAGCCATATAGTTAATTGTTCAACTCGGGTGCACATTGAAAGCGGCGCCGGAACGGCCGACCTTTAACCCAGAGGGAAACCACCACCAGCTAGAACACGGAGCTTGTATGTGGTTCCCGTTGCCTTTGGTCTTACAGACTCCACTCATTGCCAAAGTGACCTCAGTCATTACCTTTCCCCACGCCCTTCACTGGGGCTACGTCATACCTCTGTGCTGAGTTAGAGTCCCTTGTCACAGTCTGCATTCCTTCCCGGGTCCCCTGACCTTCTCATTTTGTGCACATTAAGGCTCCTTCTTTGTGCTCTAAAGCTCTCTGGGTTTGACAAATACACAATGTTTTATATCAACCATTACAACATAAACAGAATGGTTTCGCTGCCCTATAATCCTCTGTGCTCATTTCTTCCTAGCGCTGAATAAAGGCATTGTCTGGATGTAGCACAGCTCCTCCACTCACCTGTTGAAGGACATCTGGGTTGCTTCCAAGTTTTGGTGATCATGAATAAAGTAGCTATACACATCTGTGTGCAGGTTTCTGTGTGGACATAAGTTTCCCACTTCTTTGGGTAAACACTAAGAAGGGTAATTACTGAACCGTATGGTAAAAGTATGTTTAGTTAAGCTGCCCAGCTGTCTTCTGAAGTGACCGTACCATTTGTATTCCCACCATTTCTATTCATTCCCATTGAATGAGATCCTGTCATTCTGCCTCAACAAGTTTCAGTGTCCAGTGGGAATAACAAATGTCATAAAACAGGGTCACCGGAGAAAAGGAGGCAGAGACACAAAAGGAGGAATACTAACAAGTCATCAGCTACTAACGAGAGGGCTGAGGCAGTGACTGTGCCAGGCTCCTTCTCCACTTCATACGCCATGAGGTGGCTTCCAAATCTCCCTTTGTCCAGGTGGGACACTGTAGCTCACAGGTCCTAGGCAGGTGCTCCACATGCCCAGGTGGCGATCACAGCAGGTCTCTGCTTGTCTACTGCTGATTTCTGACATCATCGTGTATTGGCCATAAGGCAGAGATAAACTCTGCTTACTTCATAGATGTTATCAGGGAACTTGAAGCATTAATCTGGAAATGAGTTTCCAATAAACTCCCCCTGTTTTTTCCAGAACGACTTTGCTGATGACTTAAGAGAAGGCGGAAATGGCAGCTCACATCCCCGATGAAAGATAAATTGCTTTATCCCATTTCCTGGCCTCCAAGCGGCAGGGCTCCAACAAGATCAGCCTGCTGACCGTATCCTACGGCACGTTTCAAGTTTGGCACCCTGTTGAATAAAGTAGCCGTGTGGCTGCAGTGATGCAGGGATGGGGGAACAGGTTCATACGAAGGACTGCATGGCTCCAGAATGAACACTCCCGCTTACCCAGAGACCAGCTGCCATTTATGGAGAGAGCAAAATGAACTAACAGAACTCCATTTGGAGGCAAGAAAAATGGATATGGAAAGATTCCACTCTACCCATTCTCCTGGTGGGATGCACCGTGGAAACACATCTCGGAGGAAAGACAGACTGAAGCCCTACAACCGAAGTCAGCTGAGTCTCTGGTTTGCGCTGACAATGGAGGAAGTTGGGAGAGAGGCCGTGGGGCACGGTCCTTCCTAGCATTAATATCCTGAGTGTCAGTTCCAGCAAAGGCTAGTTAGTGTCTCTCGGCTCTGCGTCCACAGGTGCCAACCTCAGACAGCCAACCTACTTAGCAGAAAGCCTGGAGGGAGGGAGCGCCCTCACCCTTGAGGTGCCCAGGAAAGCCATTTGACACGAAGCCTTCCTGACAGGGTCTGACACATACACGTCTAACCCACTGTGGGTAAGAGTCATGGAGCTTCTGAGAGACTCTTTTTTAACTTCTGGCCCTTTCCTGGTGCCAAAGCCGTGCCCATTTTACTCGTGGCTCTGAGTCCTACACATGCCCATACAACTGGCAAACTTAACGGTTTCATGCTGTCTACTCTAGTGATGAAAAGAAACTAAAAATGCCAACACTCCTATAAAAAAAAAATACGCTAGAAGCAGATAGTTATCATGACTTTTTGTACGAAAGAAAAAAAGCGCTGCATTTATTTGAAAGGTCCGGAAATAGTTTCTTTCTATTCAGGTCACGTCTTTGCAAGCCACATTAACTTCTGGCACGACTAGAGAGAAATATCCTCTATGACAATCTTCAAGGATATAAATAGGCGCATTCACACAGAGAACTAATCCTGATTGTGAAGACGGACAGCCGCCGCAGCACTTAGGAAACAGAGGAACAGAGTGAGTAGGGAGATCCCTACCATGCGAGTGACAGTATCGGAGGATTTTCTGTCAATAAAAGAAATGTTAAACATGTACAAAAACAGTGAGAACCGTGTCGTGACCACACAATCTCATCAGTGCGTGGCCAGGCTTGCTTCATATACCATCCATTCCTGCCAACTACTGCCACACAGTTCACTCGTCTAAGGCAAAAGCCAGCCATCACTGCATTCTCACATGGAAATCATTCAGTACATATTTCTTTCCAAAGGGAAATGACCTTTTTATAAAATATGAACACAGTACAATCAATAACACCATGGCCCCTGACCAGGCGGTGGCGCAGTGGATAGAGCGTTGGACTGGGATGCAGAAGGACCCAGGTTCGAGACCCCATGATCGCCAGCTTGAGCGCGGGCTCATCTGGCTTGAGCAGAAAAAAGCTCACCAGCTTGGACTCAAGGTCGCTGGCTCGAGCAAGGGGTTACTTGGTCTGCTGAAGGCCCACGGTCAAGGCACATATGAGAAAGCAATCAATGAACAACTAAGGAGTCCCAATGAAAAACTGATGATTGATTCTTCTCATCTCTCTGCGTTCCTGTCTGTCTCTATCTATCTATCCCTCTCTCTGACTCTCTCTCTGTCCCCCTGTAAAAAAATAAAAAAATAAAAAATAACACCATGGCCACAATAAAAAAAAAGTTCTTCCGTTTTAAGTACCTAGCCAGCACTCCTCTATTGTCTTTTCTCTGCGTTCTAAGCTCAGTTTGCTTGCTGTATTGGGATCCACACACGGTCCAGTTCCTATACTACACTTGGCTGTTGTTTTTCCCAGGTCTCTCTTCATTTACAGGTTCCTTTTCCAACTCTATTTTTCTTGCCAATTTTTTTGTTGAAGAAAACAGGTCATTGGACACATAAATCTTCCCACAGTCTGGAGTTTGCCGTTTGCGCACCTTCAGTGGTGTTTATCCTGTATCTCTGTCCCCAGTATTTCTTATAACTTGTCAGAGCCAGGGGCTTGTTCAGATCCATTTCTGCATTTTATTTATTTACTTTGTTGCGAGAACACCTCCCCAGGGAGGCATAACTTCAGAATCTCCCTCAGGGTAATCTCTTTGCCCTTGCCTTCCTATCTTCCCACATCTGCTTTGAGGTAAACACCTACCTATCTATAACGTCATACAGTTCCCGTTTCTGACCACTTTTGTAGGTGTCCTTTGTCTGAGCAGAGAGCCACCACACATTATACCGTGTTCCCCAGCTTGGATGGGTCTCTTTTTTCTTTCCACCTTCTGAATCCTGTCCACCCTCGAAAACCTAATGGAGCACAGGTCGTGGTGCTCACCCAGGTGAGGCTGCTCCCCTGGCTAACAGCTGTCTGTACTCGTATGACAGACATCAAATCTCAGACTTTTCTGACATCTCTGTCTGTAGGCACCTGGCCTATTCTTCAACCAGGTTGTAAGTTCTAGTCATTTTATTTGACCACACCTCAGGAATCCAGTTCAGCCCAAGTGACACATAAGTGCCTGTAAGTGTCAGATAACGAACCACGCACGCACTTGCAAGCAGCAACATGCGTACATCACTTGGCACAGCTACTTGCCAGGAAAAAGTTTTTTTTCTGAGGTTTGAAAGAAAACATATTTTCGTTAGATAACCTCAGAACTGTATTGGAAAGACTCAGTTCCCTCCTTCTATTTCCCAATGCACAAATCATGTGCTCTTCCCTCTGCAGGTCAGGAGAGGTGCCGCAGGGCTTACAATGCAGACCCGTTCTCCTTGAAGACCTCACTTTGCAGGTACTGTGTTTAACTGGCTCTGTCTAGCTTCAGGAAACAGAAGTCCAAACTGCGTAAGTAACAGCTCAAGAAGAGGTGGGAGAACTTAGCACAGCAACTTCAGACACTGGGAAACCTGGCATTCCACGAAGAGGTATAAAAACGACCTGGTGTGTCTATCTAAGAATAGAAGGAAAGAAAACGATTCAACATGCATAATTCATCCAAGCCTTGACATTTGGACGAGGAGAAATTATACAGAAAAATCATGCTGCTTGTTGGGTCCTTCAAAGCATGGAGAAATGTGATATTGCATCTCAAACACATTTCACGGTCTACTTAACTTAATAAATAAAAAATTGCATTTCTGAGTTACAGATGATGCCGATAAAATCAATGAATACATAAATACTGTTACCGAGAATGTAACTGAAAAAAGTTGCCTAGCTCAGTATTGAGATTAAATTTTCAACTAGCTAAAATAAGGCAACAAATACAGACGTATGGGAAAAACACCTATATTATGTCACAATCAAAATTTGCATAGTTTATATGCTTTCTATTTTTTCAAAGCATTTCAAAGTATTTTTTAAAGCAACATGGAAGAAATAAAATGATAATTATTTGCAGATTTGTTTGTACAATTATGTCATTAGACAGTATGAATTTGGGGTCATGTAGAAATAAAAAGGTAACATGAATGGCCACGGAAACCCTTCCAAAGAGCAATAGTCAAATGAGGGCGACCAAAATTAAACACGCTGTAAAGGCCCAATAATTACTGTGGTGCCAGAAAACAAAAGACAAATGGACAATGATACAGAACAGAAATTCCAGAAATGGATTCAAATATGGGAATTTAACATATTTTCATGGTGGTATCTCCTATCTGTGGAATAACGCTAGAGATGTTTTAAGTTGGCATTAGGACCACCAGGCAAGAAAAACTAAATTTTTAGGATCCATACTTGATATTCTATACAAAAAAAATAAATCCAAATGGATCAAAAGATTAAGTATAAATAAAATATTAATAAAAAATGGGTAATTTCTTCATAACCCTGCAATAAGTAGGCTTTATAAAGATATGACTCAAAATCCAAAGCCACAAAACACTGGAATTCAACTAAATTTTTAAAATGGCAAAAAAGAAAGTCAAGAAAATGATAATCTGAGAAAAAGTTCTTTCAACTCAAATCTCAAGGGCTAATCTCTAATTTATAAGGCCCCCTCCTAGAAACCATTTACAAGATTGGCAATGTAATAAAAATAATAATAAAGGCAAACAAGAAATATAAATAATTTAAATAAATGAGAAGACACTCACTCTCTTATGAGACAAGTGCAGTTTAAGCCCGAGCTGGGATAGCTGTTTTAGTTCTCAAACTGACAAACACAAAAGATAGAAACCAGCTCCCACTGGGGAGTCTCTACAGAGAGCCACTCATAACTGCTGGTGGTTGAAAAAATGGATACCAGGGAGCACAATAGTAACTTCGAGCAAAACTATCAAAAAGCATTTGCCTTGACTCAGCCTCTGAGAACCTGAAATCCAGCACGTGTACAACATGAATATATCCATATACACAAAGTCATTAACTACAGTATTGTATGCAACAGCAAAAAAATGAAAAGAACCCAAGCAGCCACCGATGACTGATGAGCTATGGTGTAGCCACCCACACAAAGGATTTATTGTGCAACTAAATAAAAGTGTTTTATCTTTATTGATATGGAATTATCTTCAAGATATATTAAGTGGGGTAGGGTGGTATAGAACAGTATTTGGACCATGTTACTTCCTGCATAAAACAGGAAGAAACCAAGAATATACCAGTGTCTGCTTGTACCTGTATGGAGACCCCGGGAGGCACATGGAATACTGAAGAAGCGACTGCCTGGGGGCGGGGGTGAGGAATGGGCAGTGGTGATGGGTCCGAGCGAGGATTCTAAAGGTGTACCTTTCATAGTATCATATATATGCTTCTGGGTTGATGGTGGGATCATATTCTGATAAACTAAGGTGGCCAATCGTCCTCCTTTAGGGAGGACAGTCCTTCTTTTGCAAGTTCATTCCTCCCTCGAAAAGTGTCCTCTTGCATGTCCTCCTTTTTGATATTGGAAGACTAATCTGTAAATGTCTGTATTCAGTTGGTGCAGAGTCAATCCATTGTGTGTGATGTGACATATTTGTATCTAAATGAGTACTTTTTTCTTACAATTATTAAAAATGAATAGGCATGTAAGCATAATGACAATATAAAATATTACAAATGTTTTTTTATTATGCATTGGTCATACTATAGAGTATTATTGTTGCAATGAATAAAATGTTCCTTTTATTTACGATGTTGTTTTCTTCCATTTATTTTTGTCCTCCTTTTCATTGTAAAGAAGTTGGGTCACCTTAGGTAAACCCATCATAAGTTGAAAAAGGTCATAAGTTGAAAGTACATTTACTACACCTAACCTACCAAACATCGTAGCTTAACCTAGCCTACCTTAAACGTGCTCACAAATTAGCCTACATTTGGGCAATTATCTTGAGTTTCATCTCAGGAGTAACTGCCTTCCTCTTCTTCTCATCAGAACCAGGAGACACGCACGGCTTTCTGTAGACATGATGAGATGCAAAAACACAACACAAAAAGATATCCAAAAAATGCTGGTGGCACAGCGCGCCCTCCTGATGGTGGGGCCGCTTGGGAGCCGGGGCCGCTGTGCTGCCCAGAACCCCGACAAAGTGTACCACACACAGCGCTAGCCTGGGAAAAGGTCAAATTCAAAGTACAGTTTCTGCTGAATGTGCATCACTTTCACACATTGCAAAGTCAAAATACCACGAGTCAAACCATTGTAAGTGAGGGACTCATTAGTATTTTGACTTTGAACCATAGAGATGTTTACTATTACAAACCAAAGCACAGAAAAGAGGAGAGTGAAGGGGAAAGGGGCAGGGGAAAGAGCTCAGTCTGGCTCCCAAGCAGAACAGACTGGAATGTTGAAGGATTCAGTACAAATACGAAACTAATGTTTGAACTGAATGGGGATCCTGAAGCCAGGAAATAATATGATACAATGTCCCATATGTAGAGCAACTGAGAAATAATCTGCAGGATTCAGAAAAGAAGAGATCTGTTTTAAATAGAAATGTTATAAAATTCCTACACAGTATATGAAATGGAATACAGAATTACAATACACTGCAATGCACTGTTACTAGCAGCTCATCATCCCAAACCCAGGGGTCCAGAAGTGCCTTGTGAAACCATTCTCACTTGAATGAACAAAGATCAGGTTTGTCCCCTGGAACAATGGAGCCGGCCACATTCCACAAAGGTCAGTATTAAGGTAATCTCGGGAGATCTTGCAATTGAGACGCTGTAAACCTCTGAGAATCTCTCTCAGCAGATTTTTGCTCTGTCAGGTGACTTGAGCTGTAATGCTCTGTTTTGGGTTTTACATGCTCACATACAGTCACACACACACACACACACACACACACACACACACACACACACTTCATTCTCCCAGGAAACAAGGATCACCAACAATGACAGCATTAAGGGCCCCCGGCAGGGACACTGCCCCTCCCCATGGCCACCTCTCCCACAGGACTTTCAAGAGCTCGGGTGAGACGGACTCCAGGATCAGTTTTTCCAGACTCTCCAGGGCTCTGGGGATGGCCTCAACCTCAAGAGGCAAAGTGTCCTGCTAACCCAGAAGGACAGGATCCCTAGGGAACCTGCAGGTGGGTATGCTCACCTGTGGCCTCCCTCGCACAGGTCTGAGGAGGTGTCGGTCTGTGAAGCAGAGAGACTGGGCTGCGGACAGACCCGGCTGGGTGGTCACTGCTAGCAGCTGCCTTTAGGTAAGTGGGCCCTCAGGTGACAGTGGCTGTGGACACTGGGCAATTCTACTCCCTGCAGTTAGAGACCCAGGGGCCTGATACAATGGCCAGATCCCTGCTAGACAGCAATGTCCAAAATTTACCAGGTAAAAGAAAGCATGTAGAAGAAAGCATGTATGGTATCAGCCACTGATACAAAATGGGAAGATACAAATACACATGCTCATGTTTTAAAAAATACACACACTAGAGAATAAATCAAAAACTAAAAAGGAAAAATAGATTACTCATGGAGGAAGGTTATAACAGGAAGGGAGAAACAGGGACAGAACCTGGACATCTCTGAATGTTCTTTACTTGGCTTTGCAATTATCTTATATAATTACAAAACAAAGTAGAAATTTAAAACAGCAATCATTGAAAAATTAAAAATAGAACAAAGGAACTTATTTATCAGGTTGGTGGCATAGCCACACTGAGAAGATTTCAAAACACAGTAATTTGACTAAATCTCCTTTGTGGGATATACCCCAAGTTCCTACAAGCCAAAAATATAAATTCCACCTTCCTTAGGAATCATGTTATTCGTGACTGTAGGTATTCCTCTTCTGACATTATTGGATGTGTATGTGAGAAACAGCAAGTGAACAATTACGTTGTTGTCATTAGAAACGGGGATTTAGGACATGGGAATAAGAAGATACAGATCTAAGATCTAAGCGATCCTAAAATTGAATTGAAAGCATCAGAAGTAACGTAGATGTTTCTCTTTCCCAGACCACCTGTGAAGTAAACTATCACCTTGGTGTGCGGTTGATGAGCTGTGTGCCCACAATCTCTCAAGAAATGGAATATACCCATCACTCAAAAACAGCTTCCTCATCACCTCTGCAGTCAACCCCCAGCTCTGCCTGTGACCCTCAAAACCCTGACCTGCTTTTTGTCACTACATGATTAGCTTTCCCTATTCTAGAACTTCCTATACATGAAGTCATGTGGTAGGAACTCTGGTATATGACTCTTTGAAAGTCACAATGTTTCTGCTCCACCTGGGTTATTGCATGAATGAGCAGCCTGTTCATTTTTATTGTTGGACAGTATTTCCTTGCATGAACTCATATATATACTCATACATAAAATGTTTTAAAGTTGAAACATTTTAAATATCCTTGGCTTGTCCACTGAAGAAGTCTAGAAGCAATTACCAACTCAGTGGCAATGACTCTTCCAGGTGCCTAGCTTGTGTGTGTGTGTGTGTGTGTATTTTTTTGCTTGTATTTTTCTGAAGTGAGAAGCTGGGATCCACATGGCATGCCCACTAGGGGGCAATGCTCTGCCCAGCTATGGCATTGCTCCATTGCAACAGGAGCTATTCTAGTGCTTGAGGTGGAGGCCATGGAGCCATCCTCAGCACCTGGGCCAACTTTGCTCCAATGGAGCCTTGGCTGCGGGAGGGGAAGAGAGAGACAGAGAGTCGGGAGAAGGGGAAGGATAGAGAAGCAATGGGTGCTTCTCCTGTGTGCGCTAGCTAGGAATCAAACTTGGGTCATCCACATGCCGGGCTGACACTGTACCACTGAGCCAACTGGCCAGGGCGTATATACAGTACTTTCTTTAATTAAAGTATAATTGGTGCCCTGGCCAGGTGGCTCAGTGGATAAAGTATCAACCCGGCACACTAGATGTCATGAGTTCAACCCCTGCCGAGGGCATATAAGAAAAGCAATCAATGAGTACACAACTAAATGGAACAACTAACTGGAACAACATGTTAATGCTTCTTTTTCTATCTCCCTTCTCCACTATCTCTCTCTTTCTCCTGTCTCCTGTCTCTTTTTCTCTCATATCAATGGAAAAATCCAAAACCAAATAAAGTCTAGTTTGCATACAGTATTATATTAGTTTCAGTTTCAGGTATATTTCTCAGAGTTAGGAGATGGTCCAGGTCTCCTAAATGACATTGACTGAAGTCAGATGCCTGCCATGAAGAGGTTCCCAAGGCCCCCAAACGAGACAATTTGACCAATAGAAATAGCTGTGAGGACCTGACCAGGTGATAGCACAGTGGCTAGAGTATTGGATTGGGATGCAAACAACCCAGGTTTGAAACTCCGAGGTCACTGGCTTGAGCATGGGATCATAGACATGATCTTGTGGTTGCTGGCTTGAGCCCAAAGGTCACTGGCTTGAAGCCCAAGGTCACTGGTTTGGCCCAAGGTCACTTGCTCTGCTGTAGCCCCCTCCCTGGTCAAGGCACATATGAGAAAGCAATCAATGTACAACTAAGGCGCTGCAACGAAGAACTGATGCTTCTCAACTCTCTCCCTTCCCGTCCGTCTGTCTGTCCCTATTTGTCCCTCTCTCTGCTTTGCTTTCTGTCTCTGTCACATGTATCCACACACACATAAAAATAGCTGTGATGAACTTAAAAATATAGAATATTAAATTCATTGATTTCAAAATGATATTTTAAAATGAAAACTTTCACCAATTCCCTTTGGAAGTCACTAAGGAGCAAACACACTATTCTAGAGACTGCTAAGTAAACAGGGAAGAATCAAGTGTTTACACTGACTCTCCTAGAACTGTAATTCAAGGTAAAAGTGCATCAAGGAGGGGACAGTTCTCTTTACTATATAAATTTCAGCTAATGAGTAAAAAAGGAATGATGGGAAGAGGTCATCTGCTACCCTTAAGAATTCCTAGACCTACGTGGTCATCACCGTTATGCCGATATAAACAGACAAGCAAACAGTCACCGACCTCTTGGGTGGAAGGGTGCCGCTAGGACATTGTCCTAAAAAGAAAAAAAACCCAGAGGCTGGTTCATGTTCTCATAAACTACCAGTTTATAAGAAACACAGGGACAAGGACATGCGAACGTGCTGCTCTGAGGTGCAGCAGCACAGTCTAGAAACTCCACACGACAAAGGATATGGTCACTTCAACAGCTGAATTACAGGAAGGGGTCACCAACTGTGAGGCAGGACCACCACCATGGCCATGTGACTCTTGGTGATGTGGCAGAAATGACTGTTGAAGGCTAGCAGAACACGCCACCCCAAAATATGCCACTTTGCCGTACGGATTGTTTTGAGCTGAAGGTAACGGAGAAGCAGAGAGAAGGCTATGCCCGCCCCCTTTGTCCAGGAGGCCCAGCCCTTGCCCTGGCTCCTCCCCGCCCTTCCCACTGTGACTGGGAAGAAGCATTGGGGCTGCCTGTCCCCACTTTTCCGTGGCTTTATTCATACTTCCTCTCTCCCCCCAGGGCCACCCAGCAGAGTTCCAGGACATTTTTAAGGATATTTTCCTTCAGAATTGCTGGGTGAGCCTCAGCCTTTGGGACCAGCACAGGCGCAGCCCCAGCGAGACAGGGCGGCTGGGGGCTGTTCCTGCAGAAACTGCACCTGTGTGAGTAGCGGGGGGTCGGGCGGCGCAGAGCGCATGCTCCCTGTGAACAGGGCCCAGCGCAGGACGGAAGACCAGTCCTCATGCCTGCGGGATACACGCTCACGTCCTGCTTCAGGAAAACATGGATGCTCACAGAGATGATAAGGTTTCCCAAGAAGAAAAACAGAAATTCAAATGACAAATGTGTGATAATAAATATTTCCATGTTGGTGCATATTTTCTGTCTTTTACCAAAATGATACATACATACTTTGTGTTTACAAAATTACTATCACAGTACACCATTTTATATTTGGCTGTTTCGCTTCTTGGAGCATAAGACATGGGAGAACAACCATCTGAACAACTCAGTGATTGCACCAAACCCTTAATACTATGATCTTGCTTTTCCCTCAATGGTCGTCATAAATAATGACCGTACATCTTTGCTCATGAATCTTTGCAACAATTTCTGAAATTAATTCCTTAAATTCCTACAGATGGCAATTGTTGATTGAAAACAAAATATTTGAAGATTTTTATCCATACCATCAACTTGTTTTCCAGTACAGACATGAGGAATGACATTCTTACCAGCAGTGAGTTTTAACTTTCTTGTCCATAAAAATGGGGGAAAAGAAATCTTCTTGTTAAATTTACATTTTTCATTTCTATTCACTTGTAGGACAGCATTTCTGGTCTTTATAGTAGTGTGTCATTTCTGCAAGCCTCAGAACGAACCGTTTCTAAGACGTTCGTCCTGTTGATTCTGCTTTGTAAGAGATTTGTATAGACGAAGGCCACATCTTTTGTCATTTGGCAATTTTTTCTAGTGTCTTTGTTGATGGGTAACCTTCTTCCTGGAGATTTCTAACATGGGTTTAATGCTCAGGTAGTACAATCTACTCCTTTTCTCCGCTTCCCTCAAGGCCTCCAGCAGAACGCATCTTTGTCGCTGACAGAATCCCTTCCACAACCAAGCACTACTCGCTGCTCAGTTTGGTCAACCCATTAACTAACTGCCCACACGCTAGTGCAGTACCTCCCGGATATTGCCGTGATGCGCACATGGAAGATGAAAACATCTGCACAGGACACAGGGGTGAGCGCGCAGGGCTGTTCCAGACCTCCACAGGAGGCTGAGGACATCAATGCGTCAGCCCACCCTAACCCATGCTGAGCACAACGGCCAGGAAGCCTTCGCTGCTGTGGACACAGCTGGAAGCAGAGACTTCCTGTCCTCATGCTGCTCAGTGACTCTAGAGACACAGAAACCCAGATTGCCAGAAAAAGCATTCTTTGGAGTCTAGGCACATCCCCAGAGCAGAGGTTGTGAACAGTGATCACAGCAGGACTGCTTCAGGAACAGGTGATATTTCTGTGGGTCTTGGACAGAGGGGCAGGGTTTTAACCCAGAAGTGGGCAGGGTGAGAAGGAGGAAGAATTTCTATGCAGTGGGAATGGTTCAAACAAAGCAAAGACCATCTTCGCAGATGACCTACTCAGCGCAGCTGGGGAAGGTGGAGAAGCATCCAGTTTGGCATCCTGTTGACTCAGCATGGTCTGCACTGATTATACACTAACAAATGCACTTTCTCTGGAGGAGAGTTTGGCCCTTTGATGACCTTAATCATATAGCATGTATTATAAAGCACACAGTTAAATGGAAACTCCACTAACTTTCTGATAGAAGACTAATAATACCACTGCTGCTCCTGGGCATGCTGCAGAGGTGGTGCTGGCTGCCGGGTGTGTGTGTGTGTGCGTGTGTGCATGTGTGTGTGTGTGCGTGTGTGCATGTGTGTGTGTGTGTGTGTGTGAAGGGGGGAATGAGGAGATTTGGGGCTCTCCTAGCTGAGCTGGTATCTTCAGCTCATGTGAAGCACATTTCTCCACCAGCTCAGAGTCTTTACTCTCAGTTTTAGATGATATGTAATATTCATTTTAATCAACAACCAAGTCGATTCCACTTAGAAGAGTCCATCTAGACCTGACCAGGTGGTGGCACAGTGGATAGAGCGTCAGACTGGAACACAGAGGACCCAGGTTCAAAACCCCGAGATTGCCAGTTTGAGCATAGGCTCATCTGGTTTGAAAAAGGCTCAACAGCTTAAGCCCAAGATCACTGGCTTGAGCAAGGGGTCACTGGGTCTGCTATAGCCCCCCGGTCAAGGCACACATGAGAAAGCAATCAATGAACAACTAAGGTGCTGCAACAAAAAACTGATGCTTCTCATCTCTCTCCTTTCTTGTCTGTTTGTCCCTATCTGTCCCTCTCTCTTCTCTGTCACCAAAAAAAAAAAAGAGTCCTTCTAAGAGATCTTGGGAAACCAGAAGACTCCCTCAAATCTGCAAAAGTCTTGCAGAGGCAAACGGGAGATTAATTCACTCCAAGCCCCTCTGACCTGCGTTCTAGAGAGTCGCAACCCCTGTGCCTTCCTTCTGGCCACCACCTGGCCCTGGCCCTGGTTCGTTAAGAGCTGCTTTAAGAAGAACATCATCCGTACTTCTAGCACCAACTAGGAACAACCAGCTAGTCCTCAGTCATTTGTAAATCATGTGCAGTGAATGCGTATTCTAAAGAATCAGAACTCTTGCTAGCTTCCTGAATAATATAAAAAGTCCAAGAGGAAAGACCAAAGGATCAGGAAAGGTTAAAAAAGAGAAGTTAATTATTTATAGCAGCACTGAAAGCTCCACTTCCACAAACAACATACCCGTCCTTTCAGAATGTCCCATTTGGGACTCATACGACCACAAAGACGGGACCGACCTTGCATAGCCGCTCAGTGTTGTCTCACACTGTCCTGCCTCTCCCATACCCTGCGCTGTTGGAATGGCCGCTTCCCAGGACAGCTTTTGCAACATTAGAGGGCATACAAGGAAAAAGCAATGACTCTCCCGAGAAAATGACAGGAGCTTTGGAAGACAAGGAACCAGGAAACCACAAGTGCAACGTCTATCTTACTAAGCACAGCTCGACCCCCCTGAAAAAGCCGCAATCACTGCGATTCACTCATTCTTCAGTAAGCTGTGATTACAATTCATGCCAGAAACATCGAAGATAATAAAAAATCCAATTTCCTTCCAAGCATCAGTTTCCTGTGGTCATTTTTGCCTTTCCCAAAATACATTTTCTTCAGCCCAAGCTAACTGCTTCCACAAACACCTCTGAGAGTCTTTCATAATGTGACCACTGTCGCCACAGAGTTTCCAAGAAGGAGTTCTGTAGCCCTTTCCGACCCCCCAGCCTCTCCAAGTGGACATGTCCCCCCCCCCCCCAGAATTCTGTACAATCTCACACCACAAATGCATTCAGTTCAGCCGCATGGAATTACCAGTATTCAAAGGGTTTTGACTTGCATGATGGCAACTTCACAATTCAACCAAATATTTCAGATGGTCTTTATTTACCTTAACTCGCAGGCAAGTACAGTATTTTATTTGTGTCTTTCCCTCCATAAAGCTGTGCCCAGTCCTGTTTAATACACTTAAGAAGTTTGTTGGGGGGAAAAATGGCTGGCATCATTAAAGACATTAACCAATTAGAACTCATAAAACAAAACCTTTTAAAGAGTAGACATGTATCACAGTGGCACTCTAAAGCTCACCTATGCCACCTGACAGGCCACCACGGCCACTGGCACGGGTTCTGTCCCTTCACCTCTGCTGCAGAACTGCTAATCGTTACAAGTCCAACTTCTTGATCTCTCACACCCAAGTCTTCAGATGAACAAAATGTTCCCATGCAAATGCTTCCTCGTCTGACTCGTAGTTTGTTTGGTGAGGTGTCTCCGACTGACACTGGCGGAACAGGAAGGACAGCCGGAATATGAATACAGGACTGCAGTTACTACAGACACCCGGTCACCTACCCTGTCTGACGGGGGGATGTGAGCGGACCCGAGGCAGACTGGAGCAGACCCTGTCATTCATCCACGCTGAGGCAAGAAGGGGAGGGGCTCTCTCACAGGCCTGGCTTTTCATGCGAAAGCACCATATGACCTCCAGACAGCAAGAAAGCTGGGCAGCTAGACAAGCCGTAAAGCTCCCTTTGCTAAAATACATTATGTGTGCATGTGCGTGCACATGAGCATGTGTGCTTGTGTAGCTCTATGAGGGGAGAAAGAATAAGTCATCGGATGGTGGTATTACTCAGAGCTGAGAGGTATTAGGACATAGCTGTGCCATTGCTGTCCTGAGCACCTTACACCCCTGGGATCCTCACAGTAGCCCCACTAACATGCTGCTGCCATGCCCACATGGTGGAAAGGTTTCACGACTCACCCACACTCATGGGGCTGGAGAGTGGCAACATGAAAAACTGGAATTTGAACCTGGGCTTTCTATCCTTGAGTCGTGTTTCTCATCACCGCACTGTGACCTCATACTGCTCAGCTAGGGAGACGCAGTTAAATTAGGCAATGATTCAGGCAAGCAAGTTGATGATAGAGAGTCTCAATTTCCACTGCAGGTCAACTTCATCACAGCCCTCAGACCCGAAACACCGGAAGTTCACTGGGGTTTGGGAAAGCCTACCCTTGCTGGGTTCCAAGTAGTTACGGGCCGTTAATGTGCAGCCATGCTGAGCACTGAAATACTAGATAACCTTCCAGCCATAAAATCTAATGATAAATAGGGATCTGCACCCTTTAAATCATCCTCTTGCTTAAGGAGGAAGCATGCCTCCTTTCTAAGTCCTTCCCACAGAGCAGGAGCAGCAGGTTTTGGACCCTCTCTTCCCTGCGCTCTCCCAGGAAGTGCCCGCTAGTACTACTCACTTTGTCCTCACTGGGATGCCTATGAGAGAGCCAGAACTGCGCCTGGTAGTGAACAAGAAAACTTGTCGGAAAGATGAGGCGCTCCCACCATGGGGAGACGAACTTAGAGGTTTAGGCTTCAGTTCTCATTGGCGAACCATCCATGACAAGGGAAGTGACAAAAATCAAGTTACTAAATCTGCAAAACTAAATGCAGATGCTGGTGGGGCAACCCTCCCGCCAGCCAAGTTCAAATAGCCAACCCTATTTATTAAGTGCAAGGGTCCGTCAGCAGAGTTGTGGCTCAGAACTGCTGGGCCCGGGGCCATTCACAAGATACTCCACAGAAGCAGACATACAAATGACAGACAACTAAAGATGGCACAGCTGTGACCCTTAACTCATGGACGCACGTAACGGGAAGGACAGTCTGGACACAACCTTGAGCAGGTGGCCAGGGGACTGCAGCACAGTCTCAGAACAATGACAACGACGTCTCGGCCCAACAAGCCCAACAGTGCAGGCTGGTTACAGCAAATGCCAGCTTGAGGCAAGGCCGAGAATGTGCCAGATTTAGAACACGGGGAAGTGTTATCAAAGTGCCCAGATGAACCTCTAGCTGTTGGCTTTGGAAGCCGGCCTGGTTCTGGTCCCGCTCCAGGTGGACACAGCGGCAGCAGCCCTGCACACTCACCGTCAGACTCACGCCTTCCCTCGGGTTGTGGGTGACCGCACTGGCCTTGTCTAATGAAAATGGTACTTTTGAAGTCAATTTGGGCGGAAATGGCAGCAAATAATTAAATGCAGGCAAAACTAAAACAGGGAGCCGGCCACTTCTTTCCATTAAGAAATGCAGGGAGCTCTCAGATTAGCCAAGAAAGGGAGAAACCCACCCCCAGGCTGGGATTACGGGGTCAGATTGAATTTTGAGGCGTGTGAGTCCTCTCACCCCAGTATGTGCGGCTCCTTCTGTCCTTTGAGCATGGGTCACTGACTTGGTGACTGGTAAAAGCTTCATCACCATCCCAATACAACAACACACCAAATTTAAACAAAAGCTCTTGTGTTTTTGAAAACTGAAGCAAAGGCTGGGGAATAGCTCCCTTCAGGTGCACTGTGCTTTGTTTAAAATCCAAACAGACATTTCTCATGATCTCTCACCGAAACCAACTTCATTTAAAAATGCTAATTTAAATAACCACCAGAAAGGCAAATAAGCAAACATCTTGAGACATTCTCACCGGCGTGTGTCAGTTAACAGCTGCCTGAACTCTGAACTCAGTATACCTGCCCCCAGCATATGACCAGGGAGGCTCTGCGGTGAGCTGCTCTCCCAGATCTAAAACACTGCAGTTTCCTTCGAAAGCCGGAATAGCTAAGAACAAGACTTTTGAGTCCAATTAGTAGTAAAAAGCTTTAGGCTCAGAACAAAGTTTAAAACTGGCCTCTACCTTTAGCGGTCCCCTCTAGCTGATCTTGAACAAGCCTGATGACATCAGACACGTCAATCTGATGATCACCTTCTTCCGTTTTGGTCTCATTGGATCCTCGCGGTGAAGAACAGTTCTTGCTTCTAGTTTTCTTGCGCAAGATAAATCTCCAACAGTCAAACAGCAGACTGTGGTGTGAAAAACAGATTTTAAAAGAAAAATGAGGTCAGGCTGCCAATACACATGAGAGTTTTTTCTTTGAACAAAGCCCAAATGACTAGATATAACCTTTAACGACATGTATTCTGAAATAGATACAGTGTTTAAAATTAAATTCATTCTTCTCCGACGAATTTCTACTGCATCTCTGTTCAGTTAACCAAGCAACCTTCTCTTATAATACGGAAGTAAAATAAAGGGTTGCGTAAGCAAAAATATTTACTTCTGCTGCTTCAGAGAGAGCAAAGCCTAGATTTTCCCCTTGACAGTTAGGCTCCTGTTTCAAGGACATAAAAGCCCCTGGTTCTTCTGGTTTCAATGTCACAGTCTACCTCACTGAGCTGGCAAACCCTCAAAACCATGGCTGATGGCTGATTCAGATTACTTAAGAATATTCAAAATCCTCTAAGTAAAGAATGGCCTCAGAGGTCCAGAACAAACATGAACATCTTATTCCTCCAGAGAAAATTTGGCAAAGCAATTTAAATCAAGTGTTTTGAAAGCAATCTTGAATTTAAAGAGACAACTAGTCACTCTGTCTCAAACAGAAGCCATCAGAAGTCACGCTGGGCAAGCTATTTGCTAAGTAATCACCAACTATGCTTCTTTGTACTCAGTCTTTCAGCATGTTTATGATTCATTATTCCGTCCTGTTGGCTTAATACCCGGCAGGGTCCCTTCTTTAAGAATAAAGGTAGAAATAATTTGACTTGAATAAATTTGACTCGCAGCTCAAACAAGCAATCTCACCTTTCCATTTTACTGCTTGCATTCTGCTCTATCCATTGCAGGTTTGCTTTGGTCCCAGCCTCAAGCGGCAGCCCCCACCAGGACACCCTTACTGCCTCTGCAAAAACAAAAAAACAAAACTGGGAGGTTAGAAACAAGGGCCTGCCAAAGGCCACTGTTCTGCCTCTCCCCCTTTCATTCCCTTCAGTGGAGCCCCCCATCCCTTCCTGCCGTTGTCCCGGGACAAGTCCAGGCCACTTCTTCCCCCCAGGTTCTCCCTGATCCCTGGCCACAGTATGACAG
The DNA here is from genome assembly GCF_036850995.1 of Saccopteryx leptura. Taxonomy (NCBI): domain Eukaryota; kingdom Metazoa; phylum Chordata; class Mammalia; order Chiroptera; family Emballonuridae; genus Saccopteryx; species Saccopteryx leptura. The sequence continues at coordinate 36,599,947 of NC_089506.1, forward strand.
CCTGTGCTCAGCAAGATTCAGGGGTCTGGCCACCTTTTGGACACCTGGGCAGTTTCCTGAGCTCTCCCAGAGCCAGCAAGCCCTAGGGAGGGGTTCCAATAGTCCGCCTACGTGAGAACTGCAGCACTGAGTCTGGATCCTTCCAGAGAGGAAGGAGCCACCATAGGACTGGTCACACAGTTCAAATTCCAAACACTTTGGGGTGTCACCAAATCCACACCCATTCCTAACAAGAAGACATCGCATTTCTCCCATCCTCTCCTCTTCCTTCCAAAACACACAATTCCCGGGCTTCACTGCCTGCCCTACATATGCCCTTCCCCTTGTTTTTGCTCACGCTGATGTTGATGGATAACTTGTTACCCAGATGTATCTATCACATCACTTTTCCAGGAATGTCTTCTGGATTCCTAAATGTCTTTGCCCAACACCATCGCCAGGAGGCTTTACGATGGAAGAGAGGGAAGAGGAGAGCCGTGTCCCGTACCCGCTCTTCTCTGGCGGGGACCTTGCACTCTGGCATTTGTCACTTGTCCTTGGTTCCTGCGACAGCTTTCAAAGAAAATCAGGCCATGCCTGGTGCTCCAGGTAGGGCACAGACTGTCAAGCAAAGCAGACCCAGGTCTTAAGACTGCTGATTGCTTAAATCTAGTCTTGACATTAAAAAGGAGGAAGATTTGGCCCTGGCCGGTTGGCTCAGTGGTAGAGCGTCGGCCTGGCGTGCAGAAGTCCCGGGTTCGATTCCCGGCCAGGGCACACAGGAGAAGCACCCATCTGTTTCTCCACCCCTCCCCCCTCCTTCCTCTCTGTCTCTCTCTTCCCCTCCTGCAGCGAGGCTCCATTGGAGCAAAGATGGCCCAGGCACTGGGGATGGCTCCTTGGCCTCTGCCCCAGGCGCTAGAGTGGCTCTGGTCTCAACAGAGCGACGCCCTGGAGGGGCAGAGCATTGCCCCCTGGTGGGCGTGCCGGGTGGATCCCGGTCGGGCGCATGCGGGAGTCTGTCTGACTGTCTCTCCCCGTTTCCAACTTCAGAAAAATACAAAAAGGAGGAAGATTTTCCTGATTAAAAACAAAACATAAATCCTGTCTTGTCCTCTTCCTTCCAGGTTCTACTGGGAGAACTTCAAACATAACATAAGTTGACCGTGACCTTAAACTCCAGAAGGGACCAAGAAAAATGGCCGCTGTGTGCTTGTGCCTCTGTTCCTACTGGCCGGGATCTCCCCCTGGCCCCTGGAGAGCTATTCACTATCTGAGCCTTTCTGCCAATCCCAGAGAGGCTCCTGCTGTTTCTGTTCTCTATTCAGCAAGATTTTATGAGTATCAGTATTCACTTAGTCTTAAGATATGACTGAGAAGATCCAAGGTTTGGTTTTAATTTAATTTGTTCTGAGAAGCAGAACAAACGCGCCCTTCACCTGACTTGACGTGGAGGCTACCCACCTCTTGGACAGGACAAGGTCCAGGGCTGCCTCGGCTCCCTGGCAGGTCCGCCCTGGGCACCCGAGACCGCTGGGTTTTGCTGAGGACGGCTGGTGCCAAGGGCTGGGGAGGGTGGGGCTTCTCTCCAAGGCTGCCTCCTTGCACTAGGATGGTTATTCTTACAGCTCCTTTAGCCAACAGGATCCCCAAAAGTGAAGGATGTCATGGTCAAAACAACTCCAAAACATACAGTCAGACACAGGCACAGGAGAAAGTGGTTTCTCCAACGGTGGGTTTCCCAGCTATTGTAACAAGCACAGATCCAGACGTCGGAACCACCTCGGTTGTCACAAATATCTGTTCACTTTTAAAATCTCAGGATTGGCATAACCACAGAGCAGCAAACTGGTCGAAGCCCTTTGGGCGTACCGTTTCCCACTGAGGAAGCCCTGCTAAGTGGCTAGGTCCAAGGTGAAGTGTCAGGAGCCCCACGGCTGGTCTTTGTCTCTCTCTCTCTAGAGCTCTAGGCGTCCTGCATACAGCACACAGATCAGAACCTGGTCACCGGACGCCTGGATCTTGGCCAAGCCCAGAGGGAGATTCAAGTCAGCTGGCTTCATCGGTTCCTCTATCTGTTCGGCCAACATTCCAGCACACCTGCGTGGGCCACCTGGGTGCCGAGGGCACAGTCGTCAGCACAGCCCCACCCTCAAAGAGCTCGGAGCCTCCGGAGAGCCAGTCTGTACACGGGCCAGAGTTCCACGCAAACACACACACGGACGTCCCAGCTCAGCAGCACTCACGCTCCCAGCGCAGTCACAGGGCGCTGGGGGAGTCCGAAGGAGGGAGGCGTGGGGGCTGTCCCAGCACGGGGCAGACTTGCACTCATAGGAGAGTGACAGCGTTGCTGTGAAAATCTGACTCTGCCTGTCCAGCTGCTTCTCAGGTGAAGCAGGAACACTAGAAAGATGCATTTAAAATAGAAATATTTCAACCAGCTACATTGCTGACGCTCATAACTGCATTATCAGTGATGAGTTTGCCCAAATTAAAAATATAGTCTTACCACTCATTAAAAAAAAAAAAAGGAAAGTGGAAAGTGGCCCTAGGAAAGGGACAGCTGAAGGTGAGGGGGAGGTGTGGCCGGTGCCCAGAGGTGGGGGCCAGCTTCTTTCGCCACGTGTTTATCCCCGTACCTCGTCATCTGCTCCCCCACTGCCCTCTCTCCTCCCTTCCCCTCCATCCATCTCCATCTTCTCCCCCACCCCTCTGTCTATCTTCATCCCTCTCTCACATTCTACCTGTCATGCCCATCTTGTCATGCCCATCTCCTCCTTCCCCTGGAGGAGTCAGTCCTGCTCCGCTTACTTCCTCTGACCCCTAATCCTGAGCAAGAGCTAGACAGGGAGAAGGGCGACTCGGCGAAGACGAAGACGGTTGTCATACCGCGGAGACGGGCCACGCTTGTCAGTGGTGTTCTCACTGGCATCCACACCACTGCTTTCTTAGTAAATCTGGTTAGACTTTTGCCTTCGTTTCAATTTGGTAATTTAAATAATAATAAAAATAAATATTTTTCCCTTTCTCAAGAGATTGGGCTGAATGGGCCCCAACTGTGAGTTACAGCCAACAAACACTTCACTGACAAGTCCCAAAGGTTACCTGCCTGGTGCAGGCTCTTCAGAAGGACACTTGATGGCTCCCTGGCCACCTCCGGCTGGGAGGGACTGGTCCTTTGGGCTCCAAAGAGATACTAGGAGGTTCTGGGGAGGGGCGGTGGATTTCCTGTGGATTCTGGAGCTGACTAAGCTGCCATGAGGCTTGATGAGTCACATTCAGGATAGGCCCCTGACCACAAAGTCAAGATGTCCAACCCTCCAGATGTCCAAGAGTCTCTTGGTAACCATGGAGTGTCTGAAAGCCTATCATGAGCTGGACGTTCTGAAAGTTTTATTTGAGGAAGCCGGGAGGAGGCATGGCTATGCGGCTGTCCCAAAGGAGAAAGTGCTGCAGACGGCCAATGCCAGCAGGGCCCACGAGGGCACTACCAGCATCCGGGCAGTCCTGACCACAGTGCCGTCCGGGCCTCTTCCAGCTGCCCCAGGATGACTCCACCTGGTTCCTCGCAGCCTTCTCTGTAATGCAAGCACTCACGCCAAAGCAGTTCTTTCTGCAGGTGTTTTGGTAAAGACATTTCCTACTGCCCTCTTCAAGGGAGAAAAGTCACCGAGCATCACCAGGCCCGCTTCAGATGCGGGATCCTGGCCCACCTCAGTCAGGTTCAGGGGACTTGGAGGGCCCAGGAGCCTGCATCATTATATCATTACATCTCTTTGATTCTTACTATCACCCTCTAACTATTACTTCTCCAGGAGCCTCTTATAATCATACCACATCACCTAAATTGGGGCCCAGATGCTGTCAATCAGAAACATTCCAGAGGGTAGCACAGTATCCTCTCTTTCAGTTTCAGACTCCCTCTCATCCTTGTTACAAAAGTTAATTAAAAAACCTAGTGGTAGCCCTGGCCGGTTGGCTCAGTGGTAGAGCGTCGGCCTGGCGTGCAGAAGTCCCGGGTTCGATTCCCAGCCAGGGCACACAGGAGAAGCGCCCATCTGCTTCTCCACCCCTCCCCCTCTCCTTCCTCTCTGTCTCTCTCTTCCCCTCCCGCAGCCAAGGCTCCATTGGAGCAAAGATGGCCCGGGCGCTGGGGATGGCTCCTTGGCCTCTGCCCCAGGCGCTAGAGTGGCTCTGGTCACAACAGAGCAACGCCCTGGAGCGGCAGAGCATCGCCCTCTGGTGGGCAGAGCGTCGCCCCTGGTGGGCGTGCCGGTGGATCCCGGTCGGGCGCATGCGGGAGTCTGTCTGACTGTCTCTCCCCGTTTCCAGCTTCAGAAAAATACAAAAAACAAAACAAAACAAAAAAACAAAAAAAACCTAGTGGCAGAGAACTCTCCTTTTAAAGTGACTGCAATTTCACGTCTCACCAAGATGCCTTTCCAAGATAAACGTCCAGATTTTATTTAAAGTCTTCAACCTCAGAAAGGGAGCATGTCAACTAGAAAGTTGCTTGGCCCATCTGGTTATAACACAAATGCCATAAAGCCCAGTGGTGAAGAGCGGGGGGATAAAGGCGAGACTCAGGATCCAAAGACAGGATTTCACCCAGATATATTCTCCCTGCACTGCATGCTACACATTTAGTCATCTTTATAAGTTAAATGACTGTCCCCCTCCTAACTGTTCTTGCTGGTTTCTTGTAAGAAAACCTTGCCTCTACCACTCTTTAAAAAGAATCGCTCCAGAAGTTGGGTAGGTAACACAGAGAAAGTGGCAACTGAGCTTCCAGGCCTGTAAGCCCACCCTCTGAGCTGCAAGTCCCTCTGGATGGGACTTGACACAAGTCGCCAGTGTTCACAATTCTCTGAGGCAGCCAGGGGAGGAATCACCCCCATTTCACATAAAGCAAAACTGAGGACGAAGAAGCATTGGTGTTTTTTACCATAACTGCACCCAGGAATGTTAGCCACCGCCCAGGCCCCCACCCAGACTGTGAAGTCAGGGCTTGGGAGGGTGCTGCAGGATCCAAATGGAGCCTGAAAAGCTAAGGGAGTCCTAAAATAGAGCCAAAAACCTCTCTTCCTATTGGTCCCATTTGACCAACTCATCCTCCTCTCCAGCCACCGAAGACTGCAGGACAGGCCTTTCCTCTGTCCCCCAAAGGCGAGAGGAGAGGCCGGCAGTCCCTGTCAGGGGCAGCTGATCTGAGGAGGCTAGAGCAGAACTCAGAACTCAGGAAAGTTTTGGTCTGAAAACTCAGGTCTCAAAACCAGCTTTGGGCCAGTCAGTCCATCGGATTTGCATATTGGAAGACCCTCCAGCGTGAGGGTCCTTCAAAGGGCCTGCACTCCCCACACTTACCAGCCAAGTGGGGTGTCCTACCTGCACGGGAGTGGGCTGCAGACACTGCACCCCCAGCAGCCCCAGGGGATGAGCTTCTATTTTTGTGGCTGAGCCCTGCCACTGAGTGGCCACACATCCTGGGGCCTCCCACAGCCATCCCCTGCACATCCTGCCTGGGAGCTCATGGTCACCTTAACCCCTTCCCTGGTCAGGGCTCACAGGCAGTCTGTTAGGGCCAGCATCAGGCCCCCTGCCCCTGAGTGGGGACGTTTCCAATAAAATAAAGATGGCAGTTGCTCCAGAAAATAGTCTCCCGGGTTCCTTTCCACCACCACCACCACCACCACCCCCTGCTCCACCATGGCTGGTGTTTAAGTGTTTAGTGCTACACAGGAGCTGAAGGGATGAAGAGCAACAGAGATGATTTTAAAAATATGTGGTAGGAAAATCCTTGGAGTTGAATGAGAAAGTGACAATATCTTTTTTAAAGTGCAGGAGTCTTCCTCACTTTTTAAAAAGGCAAAGCAGCTAGACCTGAGGGGCACTGGTTAGGCAACACCCATCCAGCACTGCCCGGTCCCCACACCTGTCCCCAGCACTGCCCGGTCCCCACACCTGTCCCAAACACTGCACGTCAGCAGGCACAAGGCAGGAGCGGCTCCGGGAGGCATCCGCAGACCTCAGGAGGAGAGGGCCCCTTGGGTGATGCCCGTCTGGGTGTGAGAGGACCCTATGCCCATGACCATGGAGAAGGGCATCTGTGCACGTGGGGCACGAATCCTCGGGGCATGTGGCTTCAGGACACCCTGGGAAAGCGCCCTCGATCTGAGCTCCCTGGGCAACGATCCCCGGGGCTCCCAGATGGGACAGAGCGGTAGGGGCGGCGCGCGTGGGGTAGGGGGGGGGGGAGTCCCAGCCTGCCCAGAGCACAGTTTCTCTGCTTCCCGAACGCCCTGTCAGCGCCACCTTCTCCTGCCACCCTCCATCCATCCCTCACGCCCTCTGCACACCTGGCCCGGCCGTGGGATCGTCCTCCCAGCGGTCCTCCGTTCTCCGTCCTCCACGCCCGCAGGTGCCCACAGGTGCCAGCGCGCTAACAGCACCTCCTCCTGGGGCCGCGGGGCAGAGGGAGGGGAAAGGGGGAGGAGAGAGAAGAGGAGGAGAGAAGGCAGAAGAAGGAGGGGGAGAGGGTTAGAGGAGAGGGACAGGAGAGGGAAGGGACAGGAAGGAGGAGGAAAGGGGGGAGGGGAAGGTCAGGAGGGGAAAGTCGTAGGGGAGAGGCAGGGCGGCGGGAGCGAGTGAGAGGAAGGATGTCAGGAGGAGGGAGGAGAGGGTAGAAGGAAGGGAGGAGCCGGGGAGAGAGCGCTGAGAGAGGGGTGGAGAGCTCAGGGGGAAAGGGTAAAGGTCCGAGGGAAGGCAGGATAGGCAGGGGAAGGAAGGAAAGGGAGAAAGCGGCAGGGGAAGAGGGCGCGGTAAGGGCGGGAGGAGCAGGAGTCGTGAACGCGAGGGGTCGGGGGACTTGAGGAGAGGGAGCAGGTGACACCAGCCGGGAAGGAGCCGGGCCGCCTCCAACCCGGCCCTCCCCTCCCACCCTGCGCGGCGGAGACCGCAGCAGGCCAGCTGAGCGCAGCTGGGTTAGGGTCGTGTCGGGGGCGGGGTTCCTGCCCCTGCGCTTAGGGTGACTCGGCCGGGACCCAGACCGCGCTCCCGGAGGGGCAGGGGATGGACTTGGGGTCTGGTAAGGATTCTCTCCTGCCGACCTCACCCCCTAGGTCTCACCTGCAAAACGGGGGTCCCTCGAGGGTCTGGGCCAGGGTCGGCCAGAAGGGAGACTGTGCCTCCTCTCTGAAGCTCCTGGTCCCACGCTGGGACCCCCAGCTGCCTTCGATCTTCCTCTGAGCTCCGAGACTTCCCCTGAGGAGTAACCTGCGCTTCGCCCTCCCCGGTGCGGGGCCTGGCCTCCCGGCCGGCTGTCCTCAGGATGGGAGGAGGCTGTGCCTGTACAGAGCAGACAGCCCCTGCACATAGGTCAACATGATGGAAACCAGGGCTCCGTAATCTACTAGGACTACGGCTGCCCATTTTCAAGTCCTAGGGCACCTGAGGTGGGAGGAGCTCGCGGCATCGCTCCGTATTTATACAGAAGAGCGGCCCTGAGAGAAGCACGCAGGACCTGTACAGCTGAGCCTGAGCTGGCTGCTTGGGAACCCAGCCCTGGAACACGTTTCCAAGAAAAGAAAAACAAAAACAAAAACCCCGTGCCTTTTAATTCTTGTGTCTTCCAAGATTCCAGGGAAATATAAATTCTTGATTAGAACAAAAAAAAAAAAAAAAAAAAAAAAAAAAAAAGATGAAAAGGTTTAGAAAGATTAAAACATCCCAAATACTGATAGAGGCATAAACTTTAATTGAGACTTTAAAATGGCTGCCATTTAGGAGGTAAAAGTGGGCAGCCCATTTGACTAAAATAAAAGCGGAGTTCTGACCAAAGGGAAATAAATAAAACCCCAAAAGGACACTCTAAGTGCAGGACACACCTCGATGAGAAGTCCTAGGACTGCCTAGCTGTGCCCAGGGGGTTCGGCACACTGACCTGGGGTGGGGGAGTGCTTGGGCGCTGACCCGCGTGGGACAGCACCACCTGGGGTGTTGTGGAACCTCAGGGTGTGCCCCGGGCGCTGAGGTGTGCGGGCACCCTGGGGCCACTCCGCAGGGGGGCGCTGTGGAACCTCAGGGTGGGCCCCGGGCGCTGAGGTGTGCGGGCACCCTGGGGCCGCTCCGCAGGGGGGCGCTGTGGAACCTCAGGGTGTGCCCCGGGCACTGAGGTGTGCGGGCACCCTGGGGCCGCTCCGCAGGGGGGCGCTGTGGAACCTCAGGGTGTGCCCCGGGCGCTGAGGTGTGCGGGCACCCTGGGGCCGCTCCGCAGGGGGGCGCTGTGGAACGTCAGGGTGGGCCCCGGGCGCTGAGGTGTGCGGGCACCCTGGGGCCGCTCCGCAGGGGGGCGCTGTGGAACGTCAGGGTGGGCCCCGGGCGCTGAGGTGTGCGGGCACCCTGGGGCCGCTCCGCAGGGGGGCGCTGTGGAACCTCAGGGTGGGCCCCGGGCGCTGAGGTGTGCGGGCACCCTGGGGCCGCTCCGCAGGGGGGCGCTGTGGAACCTCAGGGTGGGCCCCGGGCGCTGAGGTGTGCGGGCACCCTGGGGCCGCTCCGCAGGGGGGCGCTGTGGAACATCAGGGTGGGCCCCGGGCGCTGAGGTGTGCAGGCACCCTGGGGCCGCTCCGCAGGGGGGCGCTGTGGAACATCAGGGTGGGCCCCGGGCGCTGAGGTGTGCAGGCACCCTGGGGCCGCTCCGCAGGGGGGCGCTGTGGAACATCAGGGTGTGCCCCGGGCGCTGAGGTGTGCAGGCACCCTGGGGCCGCTCCGCGGGGGGGGGGGGGGAGGCAGGCTCTCCCCGCCTACGATGCTGATGCTGCGATGCTGCGATGCTGCGATGCTGCGTCTCCAGGCACCGCGCTCTCCTGCGGGGATTCTGGGACCGGTGGTGGGTGCCACATGGGAACAGGGGCTCCTGAGTGAACAAGCCGGCAGGAATCACCGAGGAAGAGGGCAGGCTGCGCTGGAGAGGGTCTGGAGTGATTTGAGGGGGACAGGAAATTAAACCGGAGGGGACCTCTCTCTGCCCAGTGTCCCTCACAGAAGGAGCCTAGGAGACAGAACAGGTTCATTATCGGAAATGTCCCCCAAACCTGTGAGAAATAGGTCAGAGTGGACCATCATGGTATTTCTTTCCTGTTTTTTTTTTTTTTTTTTTAAAAGACCAACGCCCCATTTCCCATGATAGCATCAAAGACCTTCTGGTAACAGATTCTCTGACAGGCTATGTTAAATATTGTTTAACTGAGCGATAAAAGTCCAGAGGGAGGCAGCCCACAGGTCTGCCCGGGAAGAGCTCCCTGCAGGGTGAGCAAGCGGAGAGCACCGCTGGTGCAGAAAATGAGGGGAAATGGCCAGTGACCTGAGCCGCGACCCGACCCCGTCGGGAGAATGTGTGCAGGATGCAGGCTCAAGTTGCACGAGGGGCACAGCGCAGACTCCACGCTGAGGCGCGTTCTGCCATCATGCACCGGTGCCCACCCAGGATCCTGAATAATCATCTCCCCACGAACTGGGTGTAATTGCACACCCCACGAACTGGTGCAGAACTGGCAGGCAGCTCCCTGGGAACCAACCCACCAACAGACCCCGCCCTGCTTATCTTCTCCATGAACGCCGACTGCTTTGGGGCACAGTGAAGATACAGGAGATCAAACCCCAAGATTTCTGTGCTGTTCAGAAAATTGTAGGGCTAATTCTAAAGTTGAGGGACTTCAAAAGGAAATGAATTTCCCCAAGAACAAAAGCCCAGCTCAGCTTATCACTGTTCTGAGCAGTGCCCTGCTGATGTCTGGCTTGTTACAGCTGGATGATTCCTTTGTGACTTTCTGTGACTTCCATAGCTACTGAAGCCTCAGTGAGGCACAAGGAAGTTACCGCACAAAGGGGGTTCTAGAAAGTGTACGGGAGGAGCAGAAACCTAAGGGATAACTCGCCCGGGGTCAGGGGTGGGGGTTATCACATGCTCCTGGCGCAGAGCAGGGCTCCTCGGTGCCTCACCATCTTTCTACATTCAGAGCATGTGTTCACTGGTGTTCACTGTCTTGGCACGTGCGTGTTCCGAGCTCTGTCCTGAGAGGTGGGAACTTGCGGTTCGCTTGCTGCCGGTTCCACATCAGTCACAAAGACAGAGCAAATCACATTGTATTTAGCAGCATCTGCAAGGTGTGAGGATGGGTATCTGTGGTCCTTTGTGTTTGGAGTCCTTCAAAGGCATCCTCCTTTGGTCACTGTGCCCAGTAAGTAGTTGAGAAAGGTTCACCTGCTTTTCAGAGTTTTCTCCAATTTCTCTAACTTAGTGTTTGAAACTTGACCATTTGAGATTAAATTCTTTCTATAAAACACTGCTCTCAAAAGAAGTCTACAGTAGAAGAAGTAATAACTCCTTAGCTGGTAAGCGCTACTGTTCTCCAGAGGAGCGGAAGGAAAAGCAGGCAGGACACTGGTCCTCCCTTCAGAAGACCCAGGACGCTCAGCATGTCTCAGAACCTGCCCCGCCATGCTGGGTCTCGGACGGGAGGGAACAAACTGGGGCACACTGGACGCAATCGAGGGCTGATTGTTGGGAGTCCTATGGCTTCAGAGAACCTTGGAAAGGGAAGGGGGGAAGAAAAACATTATCTTCTCTGGCCCCCCATATTAGCAGCAACTCTGCTTGACCCTGACAGCAGCCATCCCTCCCTGCCTTGCTCTTCCTGAAGGAAGGCAGGCGTGGGGTCTGAGTTTAGCAGTTGCTCTGCCGGCCAGCTCCTGCTCCACGGCTTCCCCCAGCTGGCGCCCCAGCCCACAGTGGGAGGGGCTCTCCTCCAAGTCCGCTTCTGAAAGCAAATGGCCAGGGCTGGCCTGGCTGCCCACAGCCCCAGCATCGCCCTGTGCCCCCAAAACGCTGGCTTGGCAGGGCAGGTTGGATGGGGCCCAGACCCCTCCAGGCATGGGGCTTGTTCAGGCGGCACCACGGTGCCAGGCCCTGAGCTGGACACTGGGCTTTCACAGGGGACAGAGCGTGGTCTGCAGGCCTATGGAGCTTACCTCCCAGCATCAGGGCTGTGAACACAGACCAGGGGGGGGAAGAAGAGAGGACAGGGCGCTGCTGCGTGGTGGGCGGTTCCCTGGAGCTGTCCCAGTGGGGCGGAGATAAAAGCCGATTTGGGTGGGCTGAGAGGAGAGTGGCATGCAACAGAGACAGCAAATAGAGACAGACACATTTGGAAGACTTTTTAAAAGGAAAGCTGAGAAATGTGCCGGCGGCTGATGGGAGGCTTTAGTTTCAGATGGGTTTTCTGGTGCTGATGGGGACAACTGAGTGGATTGGGAGACACTGATGCCACATTTGAGAATGGGAGAGATTGCTCACCTGCCATAGATCACCTCTTCCCTGTTAGGAGAAAGGCTGATTTCTGAAGGCATGGTACAGCCACGAGGGATGGGTTACGTTCTGATTTCTGGTCTTCCATATCACGGGCACTCTTCTTCCTCAGTCAGGTTCTGCACGCCAGCGAGGGGCCTTGTCAGGCTCAGTGCCCCAAGAAGGACTTGCTTTCCGAGGAGGACCAGATGGAAAGTATGGTAAGTACTCGGTACAGCTCCGGGTGGGGATGTGAGTCGTGGTGTAGCTGAGCCTTGCCCCCAGTTGACCACCTGCCCGCCATCGGCTCAGCTCTTCACAAGGCCCTACAGACGCAGCCTCTGCCTCGCCCGACTGCTCTACAGCCAGACTAAATGTCTCAGTGCTTCCCCAAAACAGTGGTATGGCTTGAATTGTGTTCTTTCCTTCCAAACTATGTTGAGATCCTAAGATCTCCATTGCTCCAGAATGTGACCTTACAAAGGCAATTTTTATTTTAATAAAGTCATTAGGGTGGGCACCTAACCCAATATGACCAGTGTCCTCATAAAAATGGGAAATTTGGCCACAGACATGAATAGGGAGAATGCCATGAGAAGGTGAGGGCAGAGATGGGTGCTGTGTCTCCAAGCCAAGGAACCCCGAGATCACCAGAAGCTGGGGAGAGCATGGACCAGATTCTGCCTCGCGGCCTCAGAAGGAACTAGCCTCAGAAGGAACTAGCCTGCGGACACGTGATCTGGGACTTCTGCCTTCAGCACCTGAGACAATCAATTCCTATTGTTTAAGCTACCTCAGGAGCAAATGCAGTGAGCAAGCAGGTAGCTCGTTTTACCTTGCTCTTCTGTTGAGTGCTGTAAGATGCAGGTATATTTCCAAGAAGGGTGGCCATTTCTATGCTCCCTGCTTATTCTATACTGATTAGGCACACAGTAGTTATCTACTTTTAACTGTAGGAAGACAACCTACAAATGTTGATAAAAACAATAAGGTCTCGCCTGACCAGGTGGTGGCGCAGTGGATAGAGCATCGGACTGGGATGAGGAAGGACCCAGGTTCGAGACCCCGAGGTCGCCAGGTTGAGCGCGGGCTCATCTGGCTTGAGCAAAAAGCTCACCAGCTTGGACCCAAGGTCGCTGGCTCCAGCAAGGGGTTACTTGGTCTTCTGAAGGCCCGCAGTCAAGGCACATATGAGAAAGCAATCAATGAACAACTAAGAAGTTGCAACACGCTACGAAAAACTAATGATTGATGCTTCTCATCTCTCTTCATTCCTGTCTGTCTGTCCCTCTCTATCTCTACCTCTGTAAAAAAACAAACAAACAAACAAAAAACAGCAAGGTCTCAGCTTTGATACATTCATTTAATGCCACTGGTCAATATTTTAACCATCATTTTCCCCTTACCACATATATATCTTTTTTTTTTTTTTTCTTTTTCATTTTTCTGAAGCTGGAAACAGGGAGTGACAGTCAGACAGACTCCCGCATGCGCCTGACCGGGATCCACCCGGCACACCCACCAGGGGCGGTGCTCTGCCCCCCAGGGGGTGATGCTCTGCCCATCCTGGGCGTCGCCATATTGCGACCAGAGCCACTCTAGCGCCTGAGGCAGAGGCCACAGAGCCATGCCCAGCGCCCGGGCCATCTTTGCTCCAATGGAGCCTTGGCTGCGGGAGGGGAAGAGAGAGACAGAGAGGAAAGCGCGGCGGAGGGGTGGAGAAGCAAATGGGCGCTTCTCCTATGTGCCCTGGCCGGGAATCGAACCCGGGTCCTCCGCACGCTAGGCTATATCTTTTTGCTTAACTAGTTTATAAGGAGGAACTATAATCATTCATAAGTGAAACAAAATCTTAGCTAATTAAAACATCATGTTTATTTAGATATTTAGCTCTTATATTTTGAGATACCATTTATAGCAGATCTTTGGAAAATTCTAAAGGTATTATAACTATCTGAAATTCTCAAGAGGACATTTTTATTCTTAGTTAAACCCTCTTTCTTTAAATCTGTGAAAACCAAATGAATAAGAACACTGATGAGAATATTTTTTCAAATTATGATTCTGTGTAACTAATTTAAAAGGATAATTTATACTCAATAAGTAATACATCCATCCAGGAATCCATATTTCTCATTAAAGTTTTAACATCACGCATTAGGTCAGCGTCTGTCAATAAGCCCCGGGGTGCAAGGTGCCACTCTCTATGACTTCCAGGGTATTGTGATTTCTCTATCTTGCTAATGGGTCAACAGAGCAAACAAAATGATGTAAGATGGAGACAGGTTGCCTAGAATAATCTGCTGTGGGCAATGAGTGTATAGATCTTTGGATACGAGCAGCAAGCATTTACTCAAGATCCACCTGCTTTAGCCATGACATTTGTCCATTTATTGCGGGGCAGATGCCTTCAGTAAGGAATTCATCTGATTCATAGATGGGTTTTTCAGATTTTGGGGGGGCCTCTGTCAGGTTTAAGACTTGTAAATGTTGATGCATTAGAAATCTGTTACCTCATTAGATGTTTCTGAGTGATTCTCATAACTCCCTGAATAATAAAGAGGTACAAAGGTGAGCATTTCCCCTGAAGAATATTATAAATTTGTAGTGGTATCCTTTAGTGCACGAAAGGAATTGAGAAACTGTGTTCGAAGATTTTTCCATGAAAGAGAAAGCCTAATAACGTGCGGGTGTTGATCGAGCCGGGCCAAGACCCAGGGAACTGAACAGCTGTGCAACCCTGTGCACACAGAGGGGCGGCACTGGCTGTTTGCACCTGCTGAGCCTCATGCCAATGTGCAGGCAGCCACTTGGCTCACCCCCGCTGCCAGGGTTAGCGTGGTCATACACATTTAAGTAACTAACCTAAAGCAGGTGTGGAGTGGACAACAAACAGCCAGTGGCACGGAGACCCTAGATTCACCTGTGGCATTTACTTCCTCTTGCAGCCCTAGCATTCCATAGCTTTTTGTTGGCTACCAGGGTTTGGTCTGGGATAGTGAAGGTCACCCATTCATGAAGTGGGTTACTCAGTGCTCACTGTGCGTTTGCTTGGTGACATTCCAGGGCTGGGGAAAAAGTCCCAAATTTAGAATTGCAAATGGCAGAGCCTGACTCAGTGACTCCCAAGGCTCTGGGCTGGTTCCTGAGGCTGTGACGTCTGAGCAGAGCACAGTCAGTCCCAGGGGCAGAGAAACCATTTCCAGGGTTCCTCAACCTGACTCCACCCTTGTTACCCAAGCAGGTCAGAATCACAGAACCAGGTTTTGAGCAGGAGGTAGATGACCAGCAGAGGAAGAGAGGTGCAGGGCTGGGGGGAGATGGGTATCGGGGGCTAAGCTGCAGGCCCTCCAGACACAAGCAGGTGTCCCTGCATGTTTAGGCAGTGCTCAGGATCCGACTGAATGGGCAGTGCTGTGTGCACATCACTAACTTGATCTCCATCATAAGACTTGGGATATGTAGGGTCTGAAGGCCTGGAGTTTGGACAAGAGGAAAGGGAAAATCTAGATGGAAAGGGGAAGCTCAGACCTCAGGAACATGGATGAAGGCATGGATCTGGGGCATGACAGTCAGGGAGGGAGGGACAGACAGAGCATTAAGAAACCCAATATTGTGTTTCCTGTTGTGTTGTCGTAAGGTACCAAAAAGCTGCAAAATTAATAGATATCAATGGGTCTTTCAGTTTTAAATCTAAAATAAAGGTTAACTGAGAAACTTCTTCTCTTTCAATGGGAAACAGAATTTACATACCACCCTACATTGACTGAAGTTCCTTCCCCTTCCTGGAATCCTGGGAGTGACATACCTCTAGGCAAAGGAGGGAAGATGAACCCTGAAAGATTATAAATATCTTTAGTTGTGTTACCTTAAAAGTCTTAATATTTTTGTGTACTCCCTAAACAAATGTTGTAAGCTTGTGCCATGACATCATGCTCTCCCCAGCCTGTGTGTGATCAAGGGTATATATAACCAGCCCGAGATGTATTTGGCACTCATGGTTAGGGTTTGCAACTGCCCCGTCAGCCATCTGCGGCTGGCATATTTAATAAATCTCCTCCTTTAATAAAATTCTTCTAAATTCACCTGGACTTGGCATTTCTATGTAAACCCACAGAATTGAGGTACAAATCCTTTACAACAGTGTGGTCCCTCAACCCACGGCTGGGCACCATGACCTCAGGGAGCACAGGGGGACCCTGGTGCCAGCAGGGCAAGGAGGAGGCAGAAACCACCCCCCTACATGTATATATTGTAGGGGAGCTGTCTCCACAGCTTTCCACTTTATCATCTATCTGTAGCAGAGATTCTAGTCAAACTTCTCAGATGCCTTTTATTTATAAAGAAACTAAACGGGACATTTTTTTTTTCTTTATTGCAAGCAGATTCAAGTCTCCTTAGATAATCTGCAGAAAAGTCCAATATAATTAATATTAAGTCATACTTTATCTACAGAAATAAAAGTTAAAAACAGCATACAAAATAAATTTTACAGAAATGTAAGATTTGGTTTAATTTACAATTTAACATTTCAAAGCAGGTTAATGAATTATTATCAATTAAATATGACTGTTTAGAGGCTGATTTATCTTAAATGCACCTACTATACTCAATAATTTAAAAATAAATTCCAGTATTTATGATGATGACAACTATAGATTCCATTCCTGTTAAATACATTTTTGAAGATTCTCTTTTATTACATTACATAATCAACGGACATTTTAAACGGCAATGCAGACACACATTATAATTTTAAGTCAGAGACAATATATGCATATTAAAATTATGTATATTTTGATACGGTAAAAAATAAAGCTATATAAACTGATCTTTAGATTTTTTTTTCTGCAAAAGTAGAATCACACTTTAATAACACTTCCAACACATTGTCATTAAAACTTTTTTATAGACAATATCAGAATAATTCTTTTACCTATCCTCTAGCTAAAAAAAAAAAAAAAAAAAATGCATTTGCCAACAGAACTTCTTCCTGTTTTTAAAGTTACAAATGGAAAACTTCCAAACAAAATGTAGAACACAAGAAACTGCATACCAATGTGTGATATTGAGTTGTCAAATAAATACTAATTTTAAGATAAAGTAGAAGTGGTTGCTTTAGGTTATTTCTAGTCAGTGCAAAACAAGTAAACTTAGTGGTTTGAGAGAAAATGGCCAGAACATTTCCTTAGGTTACGCTGAACATTTGGTTGATGCCCAGCAATTAAGAATAGTGATAACAGCATGGGTGAGACATTTTTGTAATTGAAATTGCAAAATCTCACCAGGACAAACTAGAGTTCTGTAAACCTGTTGTTGCAGAAGCAGGTCGTTTTCAGCCCCCTTCCCTAGTCTAGGCTCTGCCACCGCCACCGCCAAGCATCACCTGGTCGGCATCCACGCTACTGAGTCAAATGCGCAGGACGGGGTTGATACGGGCTCTAATAGGAATTGCCAAGAGAAGGAAGGGTACCTTTCCTCCTAGCTGCCCTGTGGCAGAGGGCCAGCCTGTGTTCCTGGACGCTGCAGCTGGGAGTGTCCAGGTGCCACTTTCTGTCAGGGGGCTGAAACTTGCTGAAAAGGAGCTTAGGCCAGGGCACTGCTGCTTGGCTCATCCAGCAGCTCCCCTTGAATGCCTGGGGCTGCCCTGCAAAGCCTCCTGTGTCCCGCATGGTGGCCCCTCACAGGATCTCCTCAGGAGGTGGGATGCTTGGGGCTTGGGGAATGTGTGTGTGTGTGTGTGCCTGAGAATGGGCACCTATGCAGGTGTGCGGCCGTGCAGGGCCATGGAGCTGAAAGCAAGACGAGGTGATGTGGCTGGGACCACTCACGCTTTACAGATGACCTGCTGCCGGATGGCGTGCGGGTTCAGATCCAGATCGTCTGACCAATGTGGGAAATTAAGAGTTAACACTCTATTAACATACGCAGTCATGAAGATTTTCAAAACTAAAAAAAATGCTTCAAGTTGACATTACTTGCTTTAAAGTTAGTTTAAGGCAAGTAAATGCTAAATGCTGTAAGCTGAAAAAAGTCACATTAATATCTGAATATCAGAGACATATCTGAAATGTCATTTCAGTGGGGCTCTTCTCTTCTTCCTTTTTATTTTTTTACCTCATGCCCCTTATCTATATTCCAAATGACCAGGAACAGTCCATTCACTTCCCAAACAATATATTTTGCAGTATGTAAAGGTTTGGTGGCTTCCATAATGAGACTTGAATTATCAGAGGTAAATGGTACTAACTATCTCAATGCAGGTGGAAAGAAGATACCGAACCATCAAGTAAGACGCTTCTGTTTTAAGGCTGAAGGATGGAAATTAAAAACAAAACAAAAAGCAGGTGAAATGGCAATGAACTGTGAAGAATAAGCATAGCAAAATATCATGCTGCAAATACGCCTTTCAACTAATCACTGCCACTGGAAACACCAAAAACGAACAGGTGTAGAGAATAAAATCAAACCTGAAAATTCACATTCATCAGCTATTGAGACATTCGGCCAAAACTCTCACCGGAATTTAAAGTGGCCATAATTTCAACAACTTAAAAAATAAAAGCTTTAAAAACATACTTTAAAAATTAGATATGGTTATGTTAACAAATAAATGAATAAGAGATATAAACAGCTATGAAAATACTTCAGTGCAAAGGCAATTTTAAGATTTCTAAAAAAATACATTACAAAGAATTTGTTAACTAAACATACAGAGAATCTGTCCCCCCTACAGGTATTACATTTGTACCCATATTAGGTTCTTAAAAACGGCTGTAAAAATGCACACACCATTGTTTGTGGGGTCTAGTGTGGGCCAGAATGGCCAAGGGCTGC
This sequence comes from Saccopteryx leptura, assembly GCF_036850995.1. Lineage (NCBI taxonomy): Eukaryota > Metazoa > Chordata > Mammalia > Chiroptera > Emballonuridae > Saccopteryx > Saccopteryx leptura. The sequence goes on from NC_089506.1 coordinate 36,618,104, forward strand.
CACCACACACAGAACTTGGGGATGTGACAGGACAAGATGGGAACTGGAGGGTGAGGCGAGGAGGACCCTCGGGATGGGAACGGTCCCCTCCTCATTCTCTGTCTTATCTAAGCCAAACTTCCATCACTACGTCTTTGGTATGTTTATATTTCACCTCAATTTATCCCAACTACTTTGTGTTCACTGTTCTTACTGTTAATTTATCCCCTACATCAAATAAATATTTTAGGTGAGACAGTATACAATCAAATTGTGAAATCTGAACTTCATCTAACACCAAACATCTCTGAAGCAGACTGTCCGTGTTCCCTTACCAACATCCCCAGAACTTCACAGCATGAAATCTGGCCGTAGACAAGGTCCCTGCCTTTAGCTTAGCTTCCGGGTGATGCTTTTCTAAAAAGGCATCCGTTTTAATGTCTGAAGTTTGAATCTCAAACTGAAATGTCTTCTTAATGGACCATTAAGGCTATGTCGACTAGGATATTCCTAGAAATAGAAATACCAGCACAGAAAAGTGACAGGGAGTTTACAACACAGCAGCCTTCTCATGGTTTATCCGCTGGATAGTGCGCTGAGACAAAGGAGAGATCGAACAGAAAGCTCAGAGCAAGGCCGGGCCAGAGTGGCAGGGGAGGCAGATGGTTTATCCGCTGGGTAGTGTGCTGAGACAAAGGAGAGATCGAACAGAAAGCTCAGAGCAAGGCCGGGCCAGAGTGGCAGGGGAGGCGGCACTCCAGGAGGGCGATATTGCTTTTTAGAAGTGACAGGCCATCTTGCAGGCAAACCCGTGTTGGCCCGAAATAGATTCTGGAAGGTGAACACCGCCTCTAGAGGTTACCTCTCCACGAGGACAGTGGGAGGGGGTCGGCTGGCACAGCCGACATCTGTCCAGGGCTCCCCAGACCACCCCCTGTCCCCTAACACCCATGATATAGACATTTCCCAACAGGAAACTGACAAGCTTTACCCTCGGGATTGTGAAGATAAATATCTCAAAACTGATACTGGGAAAGCTTAAAAGGACAGTATATTACCTATTCCCCCCACGTGACTATTTTCTCTTCCCTCCACAGAGGCAGCTAGGGGACAGGAAAGGAGGAGACATGGAAACACTCACAGAGACTCCCAAACATGGGGTGCCATCTCCCGCAGAGAAGCAAACTGAATCAGACACACCCTGACAGTCAGCCTCAGGGTGTGGGGGGTTCTGAACAGAGCAACAGTATGGTCTCCGACTAAGGGGAAGGGGACGCACGGTTATCTGGGTGTCTGTGCAAAAGCCAAAGTGCCGGAGGGTCTGGAGGAGGAGAGCGCAGAGGCCAGACCCACTGGCCCCGTGGCAAGGGCGGTCACATCTGTGCTTAAATGGTGGATGGCAGTGTGACTGCCACCCGCGTGAAGCTGGACCACTGATCACCAAGCAGAGGTCCTCCTCTGGTGATGCCTGTGGTGGAGAGGACGGAGGGCACAGCCAGAGACCCTGGCCCGGAACGGATCTACCAGGCCCTGGGCACGTCCCAACCAAATGCACGAGGCCGCCAGGCCCGTGTGAAATGAGGACCCAGACCGCAACCTGTGCACTCCAGACAGGTCCTGCTGCCTCTTCCTCTTCCTTTGCAGGCAGAGGAAAGGCACACGCGTGCACAGCACACACACTTCGCTGTGCGGTTCTTAAAGGCTTGAACATATGACCTGTCTGCCACCTGTCTCCCCACAGGGCCCACGGCAGCAGGGTCTCCAGCTGGGATGGTGGCGGCAGGTTGAGACACCGATGATGGGAGGGAGGACCAAGCACTCCTTGTTCTCTGGGCACATCGTCACCTGTCTGGAGCAGAAGCCTGGCTGCGTGGCCGAGGGCCTGGGGCTGTGCAGAGAAGCAAGACGGCGGACTTCCGAGAGGCGGTCCAGACCCCTTGTGCTCGTGCTCTGTCTCTGCCTCTGTCGGAGAACAGAGAAGAGAGAGTCAGGACCCTCCACAAGAATCCCAGTAACAATGATCTGATGCAATCACTGTCATCGCTGCCTGGGTCAGACTCCCACTGCAGGACACCAGTCAGGTGGCGTCGGTCCCCTGTGAACTACGGCACAGAGGCAGCGTGTGAACCTTGGGCCGGCTACGAACACCTCCCCTTGCTGGGCCCATCATTGGGTAAAGACAACGTTCACAAATATGCAAAGGTCCCAGAGAGTAAGTTTGACTCCTTTAAAGTAATAGTATCAAACCACCCCTCAGAGACTGAAGTCTTCATTGCACTGATTGGCTATCTCACTGTCTTTTTGCACAAACAGGGTCTGTGCAGTTTCTTATTAACAGCCCAAGGAGACTGGTGACACATCCTAGACATTGTTAAATTTAACAGGCAGGGAGGGAATGAGGGGGAGCCGTACAGGAGAAATCTATTTTAAAGGATTAACCTTACCAAGCACACCTGGTTTTAGATAGAGAAAATAGGTGAATATGAGAAATGCAGCTCAGAGGCTTTGTGAATGTGGTTGCATTTCCTCTCCTTGTTCTTCAGGCATAGATATAGCTTTACATTGCAGCTGACAAATCACGCAATACTCCATTTTTTATTTCCAAAATTGGCCTTTCCTGATAGACCTTTGGGGTGAAGGACGAGGAGGAATGACGTTTGGTCTGGCACACTGCACCGCAAGCACACCAGGTGAGGACGTCACATGTGTATGTGGAACCACGTTTGCCACGGCATGTGTACATACATCTAGGGGGTGTGCACATCCACAAGTGTGCATGTGTGTGTGTGTGTGTACCATACTCAACCATATGCAGTCCAGCCACTCTCAGGCAGGTCACTTACCTGGGTTAGAAATACACATGTGTGTGTAAAAAATGTTTCCTTTATTAAAAAAAAAAATTAATGAATCTTTGTTATCAAAAACAGCACAGCACAGCACAGCAAAACTTTGGAGGAAAAATGGACAGTCTGAAAGGATCACTGCACACCCAGGAAGCCTGCCAGGCAGCATGGTGGACACCGTTACCTATCCTTGGGCTAATCACGCCTCGGGCCCGGCAAGACGTCCTTCAGAAGTGGCCTGTCCGTGCTCGGCGCGGCATCGACCGCTGTTTTGAGTTTCGAGCTCTTCTGCAAGGCGAGGAAAGACACTGAGATGGCGGCCACACCGGGAACAAGAGAGCTCTCTGGGCCGGCCGAGGGCAAAGCCCAGCCATGCAGCAGGGAAGTGGGACCAGCGCCCGTGAGGGCCGCTCACCAGGCCCCGCTGCATAAAAAGGGCACGTCAGATTCACATGGAAGTCTGTATAGAACTCGGGCACAGGGTCTCTGGGTGGGCACCTCCCTGGGGCTCTGCTGGGGGAAAGAGGTGGTCTCCCACCTTCTTTCTAACAGGGCCCTTCAGTGAAAAAGACCAAGGGACGGAGCTGGGACAGAGAGGACGGGCCAGATGGGACAGCAGGGCCTCACTGGAAGGGCCTGCTCCCAACACAGAAAGGCCAGCCTCTGTCGGGAGCACAGGAAGTGCTTCCAGGACCCTGAAGCTATAATCCTGACACACTCCCCAGAAGCAGCTCGCGCCACTTACTAGACAGTTGCACCCCACTCCCCAACCCTCAACAAAGAGCACCAAGGTTCCCTGGGGGACGGGGACTGTGTGCCTGCCTGTACTTGTCCTTCTGTCTCTGTCTTCCTGTTTGTCCCATTCCTCTGTCCCTCCTTTTCCTTCTGATCCTCAGCCCTGTCCCTGTCCTTCAGCTCTGTGCTAGTCAAACAGAAGAGTCGTGCCCAAGACTAGAATCCTGAAAGTTCAAGGTGCCACAGTGCTGCAGGTCAACGGGGCCGGCATCTGAACCCGAAGATTTCCAGCCAGATCCTATTTAGTTTCTCAGCAACAGGAAGAAGGGAGTTTAAAAGGTGAAGAACCACAAGGTCTGAATTGCAGAACACCTTCTGGGGAGGAGGAGGATGAGCTATACAAGAGGTGGAGTTGTTGCCCTTTGAATTACATATAATTTAATTATACATAAAAGTATAGGTAGATAGAGCTATATAAATACATATAAGTTATATATGTACACACATGTGTGTACATATATATATATATATATATATATATATATATATGAAACCTGGTGCCTGTGATGTTTTACCTTTTAACAGAACAGAATAATAGAAAAAAACAAACATCCATTTGAAGTACTACATGTTCCACATAAGGACTGGTCAAATGTTTATTCCTCCAAAGTTTTGCAAATGTCTGGGTGGTTTTAGAGCAACGCAAGCATTCACCTTACGTGTGCCAGGAGCGTGCTGGCCCCAGGGACGGTATGAAGGTGTGGGTGTGGGGTACCTTGGGGCACGCCCCTGTGGCCTGGACACCACAGAGCACTCAGTGACAACCTTCTCAAAGCAGCTCGAGTCTGGCTTCTGCAAAGGCTCAGAAGCAAATCAACTCTTAATAAACTGCATCAACAGTTAAAATATTTATTTTTAGCCCAGTGCTGCCATGACTGAACCAAGTTCAGAAGCACCTCCTGTGACTTACTAAAGTGCTCCTAATAATTCCATCCTAAATGTTTTCGAGTATGTCAACAGTAACACGAAACTATGTAATTCCAACAAATTCTGATGGCACCAAATAAGAAAAAATTTGATTGCCAATAGTTACTGGAACTGAAAAAAATGTACCATCCTATTTGTTAAAAAATAGTATTTGAAATGTATAGAAGATAAGTTGTTATTTGAAGAGAAAAAAAGCCTTTTTCTTGCTTTAGGCATTTTCCTGGTAAGCTGCACTGGTACGCATGCACATGAACACACGGCTGACACAAGGACAGGAGCTCTCTAGAGAACACTCTGTTTGAAACCCTGGCTCTGATGGAAAGGTTCTGATTCAAAATAACTGCCCAGAGAAAGGCTGTGTGAATGGCTCAATGAGGCTGAGAAACAGGCCACTATAGCCACGTAGAGCCAAGTAGAAGGCTTTTTCTAGAAACAATCAGGTTTTTTAAAAATGGAGAAAAAAAAAACTTGGTAAAACTTTTGGCTCAAAACACATCTCTTCTGGCTTTGTCTGCAGTCCGAACGGCTCGCCGGGACTGCCTTTCCTGCAGTGTTCTGCGGGGTTCTGAGCACCCTTCACTGCGGAGGCCTTGGTTCCCCTGCTGCAGAATGGATTTACAGAGGTGCACGGGAGCGAGGAGGTCCTGCTACCTGTCCTCTCGGGGCCGCAGAGGACGGCACTGAGGGAACTTTGTTCATAGAGGGGCTCGTGTGCCTTAGGAACGGCCACACCCACACCTCCATGTTTAGGAACCACAGGTGTAAGGAGGCACAGCCTGAAGCACTTGGCTGGGCCTGAGTGAAGACAGCCGCCCTGGCAGGTGGGATCGGATACTTCCAATGGACGCTGAGAGAGAAACACTGGTTAGTGGTATCGATAGGAAACACAGCCCAGACGCCCCTTCCACATCTCAAGGTACAAGTTATCCCCACATTTCTTGGTTGGTGGTGGTTATAACGACCACAGGAGTCATAAACACCAAAGCGTGTGTTCGATAGCAGTTGATATTAAAAGTAAGCCCTCTGTGGTCTTGTGACTATAAGCCCCAAACATGCAAAAAGACAGAAAAGCATCACCTTGCTCCGTCAGAAACTCAGACTGCTGGAAGTCTGAGAAAGCATAAAGATGGTGGACTGCTCAACAGAAAGGCACTGGTTCTTAGTCTGCCAGTCCAGAGGTTCAGGAGGGGCCACAGACATCATAGACAAGGTAGCAGTGGTTATTTAGGCAAAGAGGTCAGAGGACGGAAGGGAAGGAGGAAAGGGAGAGAAACAAGAACAGACAGTGAGATGGATTAAATGCCAACAACGCCCCCGTCTGGCAGTGCTGCCATGCTAAGGAAACGCACGGCATGTTGACACCAGACAACGCGGGCCGCATTCCTAACAGCCCTGGCTCCCCTGTCCGGGGACTCTCACTTGCTGGAGGGCAGAGTGGACACCCCTGCCCCATTCCTGCTGTGCTTTTCCTCCTTGCCACCAAAGCCCTGAAAACATCCCTGTCCTAGATCACTGGTTAAAGGTGATAAGTTGAAACAATTTGTAGTGAAGTTGGACGTGTATACTCTTGCTAATCTCTTCCTGAGACCATGTCAGCACCAACTTTACAACATGGCAGGTACAGAAAGGAGGGAACCACTAGGAACTGGTGGCACTGGCTTCATCATTTTAAATTAACATCAGAGTCCTAAAAAACCTCACCAACCTGATCCCATTCAATGCTGGACCAGTGGAGGTGGGCAAAGGCAGCATCATACCATTTCTACTCCGACCCCAGGGCAGGGCTACCTGTTTCCCATGCCAAACGGGGCGACAGCGCTTGGAGACTGAGACCACTGGGGGCATCTGAGCTCCTGGGCACCCCACTTCTGTTCCCAGAATGATGACCCGACCTCTTCTGCCTTACACCCTCCCTCCCACCTCCACCTGCACAACCACCTGTGCTCTACAGGAAGACATGCAACCTGCAGGAACAGCCCTGCGTGGCTCTGTCCTCTTACCAGGATCCTGCCTTCTCCTCCATGGGCAAGTCACAGGGGTGAGGGCCCGGGGGTCAAGGTGGTAGGGGACATGCCGCCCTGAGACTGTAGGGTCAAGGGGCTGGGGACGTGACCGCCCTCAGACTGCAGGGGTGAGGGGACGAGGGATGTGCCCGCCCTCAGACTGCAGGGGTGAGGGCACGAGGGATGTGCCCGCCCTCAGACTGCAGGGGTGAGGGCACGAGGGATGTGCCCGCCCTCAGACTGCAGGGGTGAGGGCACGAGGGATGTGCCCGCCCTCAGACTGCAGGGGTGAGGGCACGAGGGATGTGCCCGCCCTCAGACTGCAGGGGTGAGGGGACGAGGGATGTGCCCGCCCTCAGACTGCAGGGGTGAGGGGACGAGGGATGTGCCGCCCTCAGACTGCAGGGGTGAGGGGACGAGGGATGTGCCCGCCCTCAGACTGCAGGGGTGAGGGGACGAGGGATGTGCCGCCCTCAGACTGCAGGGGTGAGGGGACGAGGGATGTGCCCACCCTCAGACTGCAGGGGTGAGGGGACGAGGGATGTGCCCGCCCTCAGACTGCAGGGGTGAGGGCACGAGGGATGTGCCCGCCCTCAGACTGCAGCGGTGAGGGGACGAGGGATGTGCCCGCCCTCAGACTGCAGGGGTGAGGGGACGAGGGATGTGCCCGCCCTCAGACTGCAGGGGTGAGGGGCCGCCCTCAGACTGCAGGGGTGAGGGCACGAGGGATGTGCCCACCCTCAGACTGCAGGGGTGAGGGGACGAGGGATGTGCCCACCCTCAGACTGCAGGGGTGAGGGGACGAGGGATGTGCCCACCCTCAGACTGCAGGGGTGAGGGCACGAGGGATGTGCCCGCCCTCAGACTGCAGGGGTGAGGGCACGAGGGATGTGCCCGCCCTCAGACTGCAGGGGTGAGGGCACGAGGGATGTGCCCGCCCTCAGACTGCAGGGGTGAGGGGACGAGGGATGTGCCCACCCTCAGACTGCAGGGGTGAGGGGACGAGGGATGTGCCGCCCTCAGACTGCAGGGGTGAGGGGACGAGGGATGTGCCCGCCCTCAGACTGCAGGGGTGAGGGGACGAGGGATGTGCCGCCCTCAGACTACAGGGGTGAGGGCACGAGGGATGTGCCCGCCCTCAGACTGCAGGGGTGAGGGCACGAGGGATGTGCCGCCCTCAGACTGCAGGGGTGAGGGGACGAGGGATGTGCCGCCCTCAGACTGCAGGGGTGAGGGGACGAGGGATGTGCCGCCCTCAGACTGCAGGGGTGAGGGGACGAGGGATGTGCCGCCCTCAGACTGCAGGGGTGAGGGGACGAGGGATGTGCCCGCCCTCAGACTGCAGGGGTGAGGGGACGAGGGATGTGCCCACCCTCAGACTGCAGGGGTGAGGGCACGAGGGATGTGCCGCCCTCAGACTGCAGGGGTGAGGGCACGAGGGATGTGCCGCCCTCAGACTGCAGGGGTGAGGGGACGAGGGATGTGCCCGCCCTCAGACTGCAGGGGTGAGGGGACGAGGGATGTGCCCACCCTCAGACTGCAGGGGTGAGGGCACGAGGGATGTGCCCGCCCTCAGACTGCAGGGGTGAGGGGACGGGGAACGTGTCTTCCCTGAAAACTCTGGGAAGGGCCAGAGTGGTTTTAGGAAGCTCTGAGTACTACCTTCTGGTGTCCTACGCCAGTTTGGGCATTTTGCATATCTCATTCTTACCTGAATGAGAATTCAGGTATTCAGAATTCAACATGTTGGCCTCAATTTGGAACTATGGAAAATAAGTAGCTCCTACTAATTACCAGAATTTCCTAATATAAATGCTAAAGTTCTGAGCCAAATTCACCATCCCTAAAAATAATGTAACTTTACCTTTAAAGTAATGATTAATTTTTAAAAACTTTTTAAGATTTACACAAAATAATTTGTCTTTTGTACAGGCCTAATCTTTTTCTTATTTCAGCTAACTGCTTCAGTATAAGCCCTGGCCATCTTGAATTTTGCCTAAGTTAATGTTTAAATCATCTATTATGAAATTCATTAGTAATACTTGCATTGATGACACTGTCACCTTTCTAATGATCTTTCCTACTCTGAACCTGGGGAGCTGCAGCGCACCGCGCCCCCTACTGGAGCAGCTGGGTACCTGGACTCTCTCTGTGGCACTGGGCCACAGCTGCCGGCACAGGACTTTCTTGAGAACATCAGGAAGGAGGCTGACAGTGATGAGCAGGATGATGGCCAGCCAGGCAGGGCCACTGGATAACATCTGTATGAATACATAGTACATCCTTTGATAATTGAGGAATGGCCTGGAGCATAGAGGGGAAGAAGAAAACAACATGATGGCAGGTCAGAAATCTTCAGGACAAACACTGAAATCCTGCCCTGTATTCTTTATGAGCACGAAGAGCCCATTTGTTTGGCAGTTTTCACTTCTGGCACCAACAGTCATTGGGCAAGCCATTCAGCCTGCCTGCTGTGAATTAATCATAAATAATGGGCTGGGGAACTTCCCCTAGAATGCTGGGCCGTTAATGAATGGGAAAAGGAGAAAGGAATTCTATGAAGTCATCCCAAAGGGAAAATAAGTCCCTGAAGTTCAGCTTTAGAGCAACAGAAAGACTTAAAAACATTAAAGGATATGATTTTTTTTATATCTCACAATCACAATGGCTATTAACATTAAGATATATAAAGGTTCTGATCTGTCTAGCTAGGTAACTACCTAAAGCTTATGCCATAAGAATCTTAAAATTTTTCTATAAAAATACAGAGCATGAAAGGACTTTCCTGTCAGGCAAATCTGTAATTAAACACACACACACACACACACACACACACACACACACACTTACATACATACATACATACATATTTGGCTCCATGAAAGAAGTTGAAAAGGATGCAGCAATTGAGATCATGCTGAACTTGATTTACACAGTTTCATGATCCCTACATCCCCAGGCCCAGAAGCTGGTCAGAGAAGTCTTCAGGATGAAATCTTCCTCTTACACAGCTGTAGTTTTGGAAAGTTCACTAGAACTTTGGGGATTTTTAGCTTGGGGCAGGGTTGTTGGAAACCCACCAAAAGTTTACCTAATTTTTCTGTATTTCTGGATCGCAAAGAGCATGTAATGCATAGCTATGGTCACTAGAGGGCAACAATGCACCGAGAGGTTGGGTGGATATCAACAATCGCCAACATGGGGACAGATTGATCACAGAGGCTTTTTCTCTATTCTCAGGCGCTGCTGTGTTTCCAGGAGCTGTGCTCAATACTGAAGATGCAAAATGGAGAGGACATTGGTTCTGGACTCACATGTAGCCAGGCCTAGGGTGAGGCCAGCATGCCCAGTTAAAGGAGGCACGCCCGCCTAGGTCATGGCCCCTGGACCTCCTCACTTGCCGTCCCCTAGTCCCAGCCCTGTTCAGAAAATGCTCCATTGTACAAGGAAGGTGGAAATTTACACAGGAGAATTATAGAACAAAATGGTGTGCATTGTAACAGGAGAATGAATAAATGTTTAGGGGGATGAGGTAGAAGCGTCTATGAGCTGGTTCAAGGGAAGCATTGAAGACGACAAGGAACTACTGGGTTTTCAAGGATGAATAAGAGCTCAACAGGTAGGCTAGTTGAAAAGGACATTTTTGATGGAAAGAAGATCATGGGCAAAGGTGTGCTTGTGATAGTCCCAGAAGGGATGCCAAATACAGCCGCTTCTTGCCCTCATCAGGACCGACCAAACCAACATCACTTAACTGCTTTGTTGCAATAGTATCTAAACCAATGCTGTTTTTCATTCACACGTTTATTTGCAACAGTGGTCTTTCTGAAACAGCAATCTGGCTGTGCCACTCCTTCTGTTTACAATCCTCGGTGCTGTCCCACTGTTGTCAGATTGGGGCTGAGGTCCTATCTGGTCTATAGGACCAGTACAGCCTGCTCCTACTTACTTCTTTAGCTGGACCTAGGCCACTGTCCAGCCATAATGGTCTCCTTCTGTCTGCCAGGGCACCGCCTCAGTGCCTTTGTACATGCATCTCCCTTCCTTACGAGGAAGGCTCTGTCTGGAGTCAGACTGACTTGGCCCAGTGGAGCTGGTCTATCCATCTTACCATTTGTATGTATAGAGAATGTGGTGTGGGGAAGACTGAATGAGACGTGCCCTGTCAGTTACTTGGCCCACGCTTCATTCTAGGAGGCATTTAGTAAGTGTGGGCTATCATGGTAATGATGGTGACTTTCTCTCAGGTTTCAGTTTAAATAATAACTTTATATGAGAAGCCTTCTCTGACCTTCGATCTGAAATAGGCCCCTTGTTACGGCATCTGGTTTGTTTCCTCACTTGCCAAAAGCCTGATTAGTTATTATCCAGCATGTCTACCCAACTGAAACTGTGGGCCCAAAGAGCAGGGGCCACAGCGGCCTTGTTCCCTGCAGGGGGCCCCAGGCCCTGGCGCAAGACCTCACACACAGCAGGCACTCAACAGATACCTGCGGACAGGAATGAGGCTGTGCAGAAAAAGTGTCTTGAGCCCCTGATGAAAGATACTGCAGGGCTATAAAGGTAATAATGGTTACATCATATTTATCATTCATACCAGATAATTCCTCCCCAGAGGAGAGAGAAGACGATGTAAAACAGCAGCGACCCCCAGATAACGAAATGGTTTATCCAAGTCCAGTAGTGGGTATCTAGTGCCAGCTGAAAGAGAAAGGGGACTGATTACTAGTGATATTATCCAGACACGTCAGTGTCAGCCATGGCAAGGAAAAAAAGCCAGGAAATAACGAAAGAAACAAATCAACTAACACCTTAATTTTAGCCAAAATGCCCATATGAAACCGCTTAGGAAATACAAAATCTTATTCTTCCAATGAGGATAAAGAATGTGTGTGACATCACGTTCCTTGTAGTCACAACATTCCTAGGAACCGTTACCCAGATCCTGGGGAAGCACCGCCTGGAAGCGTCTCCCCAGAGGCTGCTCAGGGGTGACAGCTTTAGATGTTGGCTACATTACTACTAAAGAAATTACTTTTGGATCTTCTTTGTATCACTTTTTTGTCTTTTTTTTTTTTTTACAGAGACAGAGAGAGTCAGAGAGAGGGAAGATAGGGACAGACAGACAGGAACAGAGAAAGAGATGAGAAGCATCAATCATTAGTTTTTCGTTGCAACACCTTAGTTGTTCATTGATTGCTTTCTCATATGTGCCTTGACCGCGGGCCTTCAGCAGACCGAGTAACCTCTTGCTCAAGCCAGCGACCGTGGGTCCAAGCTGGTGAGCTTTTGCTCAAACCAGATGAGCCTGCGCTCAAGCTGGCGACCTCAGGGTCTCGAACCTGGGTCCTCAGCATCCCAGTCCAACGTTCTATCCACTGCGCCACCGCCTGGTCAGTCTGTATCACTTTTTAAAACTCAGATTTATAGGTGTGGAGACTTTCACAATGATATCCCATATAGAATGTGACTTTTAAAAGAGCTGAATTTTTCATAATATATTCAGTTCAGTTAAGATTGATCACACTTGAGGTGGGGGGTGGGCTTGCCAATTAAAATAATTCTATAAAAATACAGGGGGATGGGTGAAAAAACTTGAAAGAGATTAAGATGTACCAATCGCCAGTTATAAAAATAATCTTGGGCTGCATTTTAAAGGACAGCGCAGGGAGTAGAGACAATAATACTGTAATAACTAGATATGGTGTCGGATGGGTGCTGGACATACTGAGGTGATCACTTTGTAAAGTATATAAGGTTTAATCACCTTGCTGTAAACCCCAAACTAACATGGTATTAAATGTCAACTGCCATCGAAAAATAATAAGAAATAAATTAAAAAAGAAGGCTCATTCCTTCATCCACCATCTGTATGATTCTGGGAGTTGGTGTATTGGATTGTGGGGTCAGCTGCATCTGCACCTGGTGCATTTGAATGATGGTAAAAAGACCCTTGGTGGGCCCAGGAGCATATCTGGGCTGTGTGCAAGTATGGAATTGTAGTCAAAGACGGGAGACCTGCACATGCAGGAGTTAACTGTGGCTATGAGAAGAAACATCAACATGAGAGAATTTACCTTTAATGTGACTGTAAATACCATTACAGTGAACACCAGCGTCCCGAAGGTCCAGTTTCCAAACATCTGTGGGGACAAAGAGTCAAAGCAGTCTCTTGTTAACATGTATATTTCCCCTTTCACACTCAAAACAAGAGTGTTTAGAAAAAATATCTCATTGTTCTAATGGGCCCACACCTCAAACCCAGAGACAAGGGATTTTCTCTGGTTGCGACAAAGGAAAAGGAGAGGGCAGTGAACACCTGGAGCACTCAACACCCTCCAGGCTCCCCGGCACCCTCCCACAGGGCGGGCAGTGGCTCCGTGGTGGGAACAGGGCCCTTCCTACACTGACAGTCCCGTCCCCTCTGGTGCCCTCAACAGACATCAGTCCTGAGGTCGCAGACTGGGAGCAAGGAAAACACCAAAAGCTGGTATTACAATATGCATGATGCTAACTCTGTTTTGCTGTTTCATGGTTCACGTAAAGGCGACCATTTATCCAATAACTGAGTTCTACGCCTCCTGCACGGTCAAGAATAAACTCAGTACAGTTTCTGTCTATTCTCTTTTGGACTCAAGTCAAACACCTGTCTGCTTTGGAAGAGAAGCAAGTGCTAGAACATTCTGCTAGTAAGCCACGAGAGAAAACAACCACGTCAAGTACGGGTGACATGGATGGGACTTTCCTCAGGAAAATCACAGGAAAGGGAGAAATGAGGGCAGACAAGACAGAGCCGCATGAAGGCCCCCAGCAGCCGGTCTGAGGCCAGAACCACAGGCAGGTCAACGGTCCGGTCTGTCAGAAGAGGCCAGCAGAGGAGAGAACCCGGGCCAGGGCTTCAGCCGCCCCTGAGGGCTCGGGCAGGACGCAGGGAAGGGGCCATGTGGGGGAAGCACACACGAGTCACACCTTGAAAACAACACATTTCTCAACTGCAGACAAAAGACACAAGCAAAATAAACCACCTACTACTTGAGACTTGTTTCTTAGGGGAAAAATATTGGTCTATAAAGAGATTTTATTCTAGAAGAGTAAGTTGCTTCAAGATTTCTACAGTAAGAATCTGGTACGCAAGATCCTTGAACCATGCCTTTCAGAAAACGTTCCTTGTAGTTCTTTAAAAGAAAATAAAGCTTTATTTTAAAAAGGATTAAGAGACTGGAATACAAATAGCTTTCTTCTATGGTTAATTTTCAACCAAAGATGTATGCCTACACGTAACTAGATCCAAATGAATAAGCAGGCTGTCTTGTGAAATGTTTAGTGAAGTAAGAACTACTGGCAGAATTCTATAAGAAAAACCAAGCGTTAAGACTTTGTAGTAAACAGACTTTTTATAAGGACCACCCACACAACATTTCTACTATTTATTCTTCACTTTATCATCATGATAGAAACTGGGTTTTCATCACTCAGACCCACTTACACCAGTGGCTCTCAATGGGGAGGGGGGAGTGTGGGATGATTCTCTCTCTAGGGGACGCTTGTAATGTCTAGAGACATCTTCGGTTTTAACCATGGGGGGAGGGGTGCTACTGGCATCTGGCAGGCAGAGACCAGGGGTCTGCTAACTGCACTGGGCAGCCTACCACCAAGAACTCTCTGGCCCCAAATGGCAAGAGTGGTCAGGCTGGGAAAACCTCCACAAAGTGTTTCCCCTTCAATGCCTCACTTGAGGCAGGAAAAGTTTAAAACTCTGAGTCTGGCTGCAGCTTGGCAGAGGCCCACAAAAATGCTCGGCCCGATGGGTGTTGGGGAACACAGTGGCTCAGTTTTGTTTCCATTGGAAGCTGCTGCTGCTGCTGGCCAGAGAGAAGGGTCAGCCTGCAGCTTTGACTCCCACGTGGGCACCATCCGAGGGACCCGGCAGTAAGGCCACAAACCTGCCCTGTTCTCCACTTCCTCACACCCCGGGCCGGCGTGCCTGCCACCCCTCCTTGGCAGGTATCCTGGGACTCTTTTTAAAAAGTGTTAGATAGTAACAAACTGTGGAAATGGAGTTTGCACAGAACAGTGATAGGATACTACCAACAGCATCACAAATCAGGGACAAACTTTAATTTGCCAAGTGATTGATTTCTCTCCCTCCCTAAGGGTAGGGGGTGATTCTCTAGGGTACTTCTGGGGTTTAGATTATGCTAGACCTGTGATCACAAATTAGCCAACCCAAAGCCTAGTCCAGTAAAACACATGGTACTCAGCTGTAATTTTTTCAGGTGAATAGCAACAGAGCACAACTATCCTGAACCAGAATGGAGGATTTGGGTCAGAACCCTGGGCAGTGCCATCTGCTCAACTCTCACCTACGCCCTCCGGCTCTTCCCAACTCACTGGGATAGACAATCATGGTTATGTTTCCTTAAGTTCCTCATAATTTCCTTATCTGTTTTAAGGGAGCCCTCAGCTAACTGCTAATAGTTCATTTACTATTAAAACTGTGTGCCATTATTTCTATGGATTTGGGGGATGGGAGGTGGGACTGTTCACTGGAATACCAACCCTCTTCTCAAAGGGTTGTCCAGAAGAATGGCCCTTTTCCCCAAGTGATGTTTGTTCCCCATCCTCCTATGAGGCCCTGAGTCTGAGCTCTAACCGTCACCTCCACTGAGAATTTCACCAACTCTACAGCAGGGGTACCCAAAACGCAGCCCCCTGAGGCCATTTATCCAGCCCCCGCCGCACTTCCAGAAGGGGCACCTCTTTCATTGGTGGTCAGTGAGAGGAGCACATTGACTATCTCATTAGCCAAAAGCAGGCCCATAGATCCCATTGAAATACTGGTCAGTTTGTTGATTTAAATTTATTTGTTCTTTATTTTAAATATTGTTCCTGTTTTGTTTTGTTTTTTTACTTTAAAATAAGATATGTGCAGTGTGCATAGGGATTTGTTCATAGTTTTTTTTTATAGTCCGGCCCTCCAACGGTCTGAGGGACAGTGAACTGGCCCCCTGTGTAAAAAGTTTGGGGACCTCTGCTCTATAGTCTCATTTGGATAATAATGAGAGTTTAGTGGACATTTTGCAGGACAATTTCCTGCTTTTTAAAGCCCTAAGATCCAGACCAATTTAGTTTTTATGTGTAAAAATAATTGCACAACACACAGGGCCACGGTCATCAGAAACACCGATGACATTCCCTTCATGCACAGACTCCACCCACTTCTACCAAGTCTGCTGTCGTGATTTGTTCTTGCTACGCTGGCTGGTGACAGCTCAAACTGAGCTGTTGTGATGCTCACTGACTGACTGTGTTATACCATGCCTCAAATTTTCAGGTGTCTGTCTAAGAATGTCCAGCTGTTCAACAATAATTATTGTCTTAGTATTCTCCTTTGAGAAATAATTATGGCTCATGATGTCTGTGCAGAAAATGTCCCTAAGTGAATTTCTCTTTTCCCAAAGTTATTCGTGATTCTAGTGTTCCCTCAATTCCACGCATGTTCTATAAATATTCCTATAGAATGACTTATTTCTTTAAAAAGTGGGTCTTGGCCCTGGCCAGTTAGCTCAGTTGGTTAAGAGCAACTTGAAACGACAAGGTTGTGGGTTTGATCTCCAGTCACAGCACACACGAGAAAGAACCAATAAATACACAGCTGAGTAGAAGAACAAGAAATTAATGTTTCTCTTTCCCCTCCTCTCCTTCTCCTTTCATCTCTCTGTCTCAAAAAAAAAAAAGGCCCTGGCCGAATAGCTCAGTTGGTTAGAACATCATCCTGGAGTGTAGAGGTTGCCGGTTCAAATCCCTACTCAGGGAAGATATAGAAGCAGCTCGATGTTCCTGTCTCTCTCCTCCCCTCCAACCCCCCAAAAAGAAGAAGTGGTCGTCCCCCACTGACAATCAATAGAACAGGGCATCTAAAGTAAACCACCAAGAAGATGCACTCTTGTTTGTCAGGGAATACTGTCAGAAAAGGGATGAACGGTGTAATTTCCACATTGCCTTGCTACCTCAGAACTAAGGGCATCATCACCGGTCACCTGAGACTGCCCCATGTTCACTTGTTTAGCGGGTCTACTTGAATTACTACAGAACCAGCCTATGATACCATTTTTGGTTTTGCAAGTGATCTAACACTCTAATCCCCCCCAAACAAACAAGAATTTAAACGTCAACAATTCAGAATGTGAAAGGCTTCCTCTGGAGAGGCCAAGGCACAGTGAGGGGCAGGTCTATAGTCATACCAGCAGACATTCAGCCTTGCCCTTGCCATGGGATGGCTGTGGGTTATCCCAACCCCCTGGCACTTCTGTCCTCCTAGTGATATGGGCTGAAAGTGTCCACACTAGGTCCTTCCCACACTTGTCACTCATAATTAGGAATGCTATGAGTTTTATTCACCTGGCTCTTATAATTCTAAGTCTTTAGATTATTTAACTTCTGTAGAGCATTAGTGAATTAGAGCAAATTTCACCTCTCAAATGCATAACCATAGACAAACACCTCACATTAAATACCTTATTTGGCACCAACTGTCCAAGTGCTGGTTCATAATATCGCCATGCGTCTCAGAAACTTTTCACATGACAAGATGCACACAATGTGTGTTGAATCTCTATTATGACAGGCCAGTAAGCAGAGGGCTCTCAAAGCTCTTGGTGAGTGGCAAGGCACCAGTGGGCATTTTTTAAGTGGAGTGGTACAGGCCAATTTGTATTTTCTTTATCCTGGTCTCTCTGTCATTGTTTCAAATTCTAATTAATAGTTTTGTCCAATAACGCCTGAGCAAAGGCATGCAAGTAGTAATTGTGAGAAATTAAAAAGTATCACAGAGAAGCATCACCCTAGAAGTTAGTGTAGGGGCTCAGGGCACCCTTAAGAAAACAGGAAATAGGAGATAAGTAAGGAATTGGTAAAAATCCTTGGATCATATGAAGGGATGAAGGGGCTCAAAACACCAAGGCACCCACTGACCCACAGCAGTATAAGGAGCTGCTGGATGGAAGTCTGGTTGGAGACACGTAGGGCTGCAGGAATTTGAGCAGGAGGAGGAGAAGCTGCCTGAACATCACACTGGCAAGGCCTCCCCTGGTGTGCACCTAAGCCACACCACACTCATCAACCAGCACTCCCATTTTCAGGGTGCCTGAGTCAAGTAGGCCTTTTTTTTGTGTAACCTTTTCCCCTCGCAAGCCTTCTAACAGTACTTCTTGAGATGTACCTATAATTTCGCTATGTAATCCTGAGATTAAAACAATTAAGAAGCAGTATGGAGCCTGACCAGGCGGTGGCACAGTGGATAGAGCGTCGAACTGGGATGCGGAAGACCCAGGTTTGAGACCCTGAGGTCACCAGCTTGAGCGCGGGCTCATCTGGTTTGAGCAAAAGCTCACCAGCTTGAGCCCAAGGTCGCTGGCTCGAGCAAGGGGTTACTTGGTCTGCTGAAGGCCCACGGTCAAGGCACATATGAGAAAGCAATCAATGAACAACTAAGGTGTTGCAACACGCAATGAAAGACTAATGATTGATGCTTCTCATCTCTCCGTTCCTGTCTGTCTGTCCTTGTCTATCTCTCTCTGACTCTCTGTCTCTGAAAAAAAAAAAAGGCAGTATGGAATAAAACAAATACATGCTATAAATTCTGTACCAAACATCCTGGGTTTGCGTTTTAATTACCTGACTTTGTACAAATTCTTTAATCTGTCTGAGCTTTAGTTTCCTGAACCACAAGTATGTCCAAGGGCAACAGTCGTTGAGAGAGGATAAGATCTGTGAGAGAAAACTGCAAATAAAGTGCCAGAGGAAGGACACTTATTTCAGTATTGGCATGCTACTGTGATCATGATACTTGAGTCCTCGGGACAGAAAACCTTAGTTCTCTTTAAGATATATGCACGATGCTTCCTTAAAGCCTAACCCATAAGGAATTCTTATAAAAGAAACATAAGGACAATAAGACAGCTTTATTTAATGACATTCACAGCCTGTTAGCATCCAGGAGTTATTCAGTTAAAATAAACTAAAACAAAGAACAAAGTCTAGAAAAATGTGATGTTAGTAGAAGAGGGAAATAAGACTATAAAAAATCTCAAGATCCATTTAGTGGAAATTTGTTTACGTTATAATGAAAGACAGTAGCACCTTTTGGTAATGAGAAATAAGAAACAATGAGATAAATGGGTAAACAAATTTCACAGGACCTGTAGCAACACCTTTCTAAGAGATAGCAATACAGGAAAACACAATGGGGAAAAGAGAGGTGTGCTGTCAGACGGGAAATGACGTCAACTCCTGTTCACAAGTTACCCTTCCACATCAACGGCAGGGTTTATTTTTACAGCAAGGTAAACACGGTGCCATGTAGGTGGGGCCAATCCTGACATCTTTCACAATTCTCCCAGGTAGCACACTGGTTTGCCACATTCAAAGCAATGTCCCCAAACAGGTCTCACAGGCCTATATACGTTGCCTCTTATTTAAGGTAAAGGGAAGTTCAAACAAGTCAATTAAAAAAAAAACTCGGTGGCAATCCTGACACAGAAATCCAGAGATAAACGCCAGGTACAAATGAGCAAATGTACACATATTTCTCTAATATAGCTTCTGTCTACAGGTAGGAGAAGGGAGCAGCAGCTAATGGCATTTCTACTGATGAAGCACACAGAAGAAGTCACATTTGAAAATATTTTCGAGAAATATTTTATCTAGAATGCACTCCAAAAACATAGAGGACACACCCACAATTGTCTTACCATGTGTGTGTTGGTAGTCATTATCTGAGAGTGGGAAGGAAAGCAAGTTGCAGAAAGAAAAAAGCAAGATACAAATAAAACAAACCCTAGAGATTATGCAAACAACCAGAGAGCTGATGTCTATTAGAAACTATCAATCTACTCATTGCAAAGGAAACAGATAATTAGGTACATGTGAAACAAGTTAACTACAAAATTAATTCCCATATTAAATAAGACATGCCTGAATGATCTAACTGAACCACTAGATAAAAATGTAAGTTACAAAAACAAAAAATCTGAAAACCCCCAGGAAGGGTATTTTCTACTGTCAGCAGAGCTATGCAGAGCAGGGCATTTCCTGATATACTACAGCCTTTAAAGCAATTTGGCAGCTAGGTACTCAAATATCAGAAGACCCCACAGGCTGCGCTGAATGACTGCACTGAACAGCGTTCGCACGCGACTCGAGGGTTACTCCCAAGTAGCTAAGTCAACAAGACCCAGTTCTGTACTAACCTGTCCATTGCTGGTCACTGTTGTATTTTCAAACATGAAGTAAGCACCAAAGAAAAATACCAGAGCGTCGAATACTCCTAAGAATGTCCAGTAAATGAACACTCGCCAGCGGAGTAGAGCATTCTTGGCGATGTCTCTGTGTAATAAAACAGAACAAAGTGACTGCATTCCATTAAAACGGGCCTCTCTGAGACCTGGCCATCTCCACTGTGCTCTGCAGTGACCATCGTTGTCCAGTAGGGGCCTCTAGGTCACTGGAGAGGTTACTCCAGTGATAACATCTCACAAAAATCCTACAAAACTGGAGACAGGATCACAGCCAGGGTACTGACATGAACACCATCCACCCGTCTGACTGGGGTGTCCCAGTTCTACAGAATCTCTCTGCATTCTTTCTCACAACTCCACATGACTCTAAATTTTCTAAAATTCAATTTAAAAAGCCACAAAAACACATTGACTCTGCCAGAGATCCTGGAGTGCCGTTCTGAAATAGCAGACATGAATTTTTCCTTATTACCAAATAGTGCTGTTTAGCAAAAAAGAGCACACAGTGATCAGATCTGTTAACTTTTTCTTTTCTCACTGAATAGAACATGCGTGGTTTGTAAAGAATAATTTAGGCCAGAAATCCACTGGGGTCACGAGGGGATATAAACTCTTATCCCTGGTCCTTTCATAATTATCAGAAACCATGGTACAATACTAATTGATTTAATATGTACATTTCAAATGCAACATAAATCTTCTATCTAAATTTTGAAGTGTGGCTAGTTAAATTTCATTAATTCTTGCTGAAAGACTCTGGAAAAAGCCAAGTGTCAGCTGACACTGAATGTTTTCTGGTTTTTCAATAATGCAACCAGACAGTTCATTGAAAGCATCACTCCATGGCTGCCTGGTCACTCCCCGAGCTCAGTACCTGTAGAGGGAAGGGTCCCTCTTGAGCGTGTCTATGCTGACGTGCTGCTCCATCAGGCTGTACAAGAGAATCGGGAGGGAAGTGAAACTGATGTTGTACAGGGTCAGGTAGGCGGTGTCGTACAGAGTCTGCGGGAAGGAAAACATCCACTGAACACAACACCCATGCATTTTGATAAAACTTTTTTGATGTTTCGTTAAATACAGATTTTTTAATTTGCAAAGACCTATTAACACAATTATTCTGAAATACATACAGAGCCTTCTTTCTACAGATTTAGAAGGACCAGGACAATTTTCAAAGCACCGTGATGCCAACTAATCAGTATTAAAATCACGCCTGAGAGAAGGCCCGACTGTGACCCACCCCATTTGGCCACTGCAAACTTGCAACTAAAAAAGTTGCATAAATGTTGAGATTGCCATCTTCAAGTTTCAACTCTCCCCTGTCCCGGACCCTTCAGATGAAAGCAGCTGGCCCACAGTCCTTCTGAGCAGGACAGGAAAACAAGTGAATGACAGAAAGGGGGTGCCCACGGGGTCCCCTCTCCCACTAGATGGTTTGCACTCTTCCACTCGGCACTTGTATGTGTCAGAAGACAATAGTGAGACACCCAAGAGAGGATCTTGGATTTAGATTCAATCCTTTTAGTTAGGGGTCAGAAGGCCCAATACAGCCCTCTCAGGCTTGGGGTAGGCAAGGTTTGGGCACATCACGCCCTGGGCCGTGCAGGAGAGCCTTCAGTCAGCAGACACGACCCCTTCGCACTGTGCCTTCACCCCGCGTGCTGACAGCGTTGCGGAGGGCAGCAGGGCTGAGGGCACGCAGGCCTCTCTCACCGCCCGGGCCTGCCCGCCTCACTGCCCGGGCCCGCCCGCCTCTGCGCCTCCTCTCCCCCAACTGCAGCCACCCTCATGCGGGAGGGAGGTAAGTCTCAGGGAGCTTCTGACTTGAGACCTGAGCACTCACCTGCTGTGAAAACCCACAGAAGAACTGGTATAAAAACTGAGGGAAAATGAAGCAGACATTCTGAAAGACAAGCCACATGCCTGTTAGTTCAAGGGCACACTGTAAGAGGCAGCTAACTTCCTAAGAGGTTGTCCATGTGACACCACTTGATCTAGGGACAGTGACTTAAAAGTATCCTATGTTCTCAGAATAGCAGGCAATGGGCTTTAAAATTTTCTCTCTCTCTCTCTCTCTTTTTTTTTTTTTTTTTTTTTACAGAGACAGAGAGAGAGATAGATAGGGACAGACAGACAAGAACAGAGAGAGATGAGAAGCATCAATCATTAGTTTTTCGTTGTGACATCTTAGTTGTTCATTGACTGCTTTCTCATATGTGCCTTGACCGTGGGCCTTCAGCAGACTGAGTAACCTCTTGCTCAAGCCAGCGACCTTGGGTCCAAGCTGGTGAGCTTGCTCAAACCAGATGAGCCCGCGCTCAAACTGGTGACCTCGGGGTCTCAAACCTGGGTCCTCTGCATCCCAGTCCAAAGCTTTATCCACTGCGCCACCACCCGGTCAGGCATATTTTTTCTCTTTTTAATAGCACCTACAATGCATATGTGACCATGTTGTGGTCACCCTGAGAACAGGTAATCTAAAGGAAAATTTGTGAAAGAGAAATGAGGAGGCAATGTAGATGTCAGTATAAACAGGAAAGAATCAAATTGCATAATGAATATGAAATTATTTTAAGGAATTATAAAAGAATGCCCCTTCCTTTATTTATTCTACAACCAATATCTTATTGGCTCCACATTAAATTGTGTGAATGTGAGAAAAGTGCTAGGATCAACCCCTTCCTCGCTGACAGTTACTTCTATTTTTACCTGAATCGTCCCTTGAAGCATTGAGGCATCTGTCAAACATGTCATTTCATCATGTACATCATATTTCACTGAAACAGGGATAGGAGCAAGGCCATCCTTCCTACCTTATAAAAGAAGTATTGCACAAGCTCAGATATCCTAATGTAATAAAAATGCCCATGAACGAGTAGCATCTTCTTTAAATGCTTAAATTTCGGAATTGCATAGTCACTGTTCCTTGCAGCCTGACGACCTTCCTTTCCAATGACGCCTATAAGAAAAAAAATGTTGCGTGCATGCTTTCTCAACACCATGCAAATGAAAACCGGAATAAGCAAAAAAGGTGAGATACAACCATTTCTGTGAGATTTCCCAGTCATGAACGTACTAAATCACAGATGCTGCTCTAAATCTAAAGTCTATGATCTGGCCTTGGCTGTATCCCCTTCTTGTTTAGCTGAAGCAATAAATCTCAGTTCCAAAATGTGCAGGTAATCACAAGAGAAGAGACTTACCTATGCCCACATGAGCCTCCAGGATCATGCTGACGTCATTGGCTCCATCACCAATTGCTAACGTAATAGGGTGCTCTTTTGAAAATTTGATTAGTTTAACAATCTGGAAAAGAAATAACTACAGAATGAATCTTCTCTGTTTTACTTCTGTTCTGGTTATTCATTAACTAGGCATAAATAAGAAAGATAAAGTTAGGCAAGAAAAATGAAAAAAATTATTTGCTTAGAGTGAATGTACTACATTCAATCTGTTTTATCCATATATGGTAAAATCTATTTCATACAGAAAGAAAAACAAAATAAAGCTAAAGTACGATTACAATGAGGTAAGCTGGAAAGAGCTGGAAGGCAAACTCTGAAGATAGAGACATAAAATACATGGAGTAGTTTTCAGTTACTGCTACACTCACATATGCAAACACATAGGGGAAATGCATTTAAGAGGGAAAAACCTGACCACTGTATCCTGTTAGGAAATAATGTTATTCCAAGCTATTTGATATCAAGCATCTACTTTTTTTTTTACTTTATTTTTCTGAAGCGAGAAGGGGGGAGGCAGTCAGACAGACTCCCGCATGAGCCTGACCGGAATCCACCCGGCAAGTCCACCAGGGGGAGATGCTCTGCCCATCTGGCGTGTTGCTCCATTGCACTGGAGCCATTCTAGCGCCTGAGGCGGAGCCATGGAGCCATCCTCAACACCCGGGCCCACTTTGCTCCCATGGAGCCCTGACTGCGGGAGGGGAAGAGAGAGACAGAGAGAAAGGGGAGGGGGAAGCAGATGGGCGCCTCTCCTGTTTGCCCTGGCCAGTAATCGAACCTGGGACATCCACACGCTGGGCTGATGCTCTACCACTGAGACAGCTGGCCAGGGCCTCAAGCATCTACTTTATGAAATGAGCTATTCTTAATGCTATATTAATTTTCAAGTTTGTCATGTGTGTAAAATAAAATCTGACAATTCTATGCAATTAGTAATTCCAAAGTTTTAGCCAATTTCTTTTTCCATTTATGTGTCTAAATGATGGTTGGAGATATAAGACTAAAAAGATGAGGGAAGAAATGTATGGACTGCCTTCTTGTTTCAAGATGAGAGACTGAAACATGAATTAATTTGTATAAAAGTTTGCTAAACTTAGTTAAGAACTTAAAAAAACATAAGCACATACAAGATATACATAATCAAAAACATAAGAGAAGGATAGGGAATAAAACCATTTTTTTCTCAGATAGAACATATATAAACTTTTGAGTCTCAGTTTGTCTTCATGGAGAATTACCCAGGGAGATGCTGGTGCTATGTTTTAGTGACACTGCCATTAAACAGATTAGTGTACCACATGTGCAAGGATGCTGAAAACGACCTCTTAGCATGTGGTTTTCAGTTTTTAACCTAACCACTGGAATAGTCTGAGAAGTTATGCCTTTCTCTCATGAACAGTTCATGGGAAATTGGTCTAGTATCCAAAATGTAGTTTAACAAAATTGGGACTGTTGTAGGTTTAGTGATATTGAAAAGACATCCACACTTACATCTGTACTCCATAACACTTTAAGGAATATTTTTAAAACATCATCAGGTGTGTGTTTCCACAAGAATATGCTGCAATGGGAATTTGACAACTAGAAAGCCAATTCTGGCTGCCATTTTCCAAATGTACTCTTTTAGAAAAGTTACCCTAATTTTCTGCCTCTTAGGTACTTCATTTGCAAAATTAACATAACATTACTCATCTAACAGGATTACTTTGAAGGTTAAATGGGTTCACATCTTTATATCTGGCTCAACGCTGCTAGTGCACACCTTTCATCTTCAGTATACATTCTATAAATGACTACTTCTTTGTGATATAGTTTTATTTTATAAAAGAAGTCAGAGACATCCCTCCTGATCATTGCATGAGAAGGGTCATCCATTTGGTTCAGTCAACTCTACTAATCATAACAAGCAAAATAAGATTCATGTTTTAAATTTTTATATTTGCTTCTATGTAAAAAATGTGGTACTTTGCTAGATTTCAAAAACACCCCCAAACAACCAGAGGTTGCACGAACAGATCAATGGTTTTCTGTACTTAAACACCCATTATTCAGCAGCTAATCACAAGAGACAAGAGCACGGACCTGGGCCTTCTGCAGAGGGGCCATCCGGCAGCAGAGCACAGCACTGCAGTTCCGGCAGATTTCAAGGAACAGTTCTCGGTAGTTGCTGGAGCTTCCATCTTCTCGGGGTTTCATTATTAAAGACAGCGCAGCCCCATCAATTATTAAACCATAGTCTTGTATATCTGCTGAAAGTCTGTTAGATTAATCACAGAGATTACTCAGTAACTAAATTTATAGATTTTAGAAGACTAACTTTTTAAAATATCTATAGCTGCAAACCTAGTATAGTAAGTTTTCAACTTACTGATGTGGTCAATAGGTTCTGCAACTTTAAGCAAAATGATGTATACGGAAACAAATTTTACCATAGGCTAATTGATATTCACAAGAGATAAGTTCCTATGACATCTCATCAATGTTATAATGAAAGAACACTGAATGAAATGATGCTATTCGAGGACCTGCCATACAGTAATCCCCCTTTACCCTCGGGGAATACGTCCTAAGAACACCCAGTGGAGGCCCGAAAAGGAAAGATACCGAACCCTATATATACTACAGTTTTTCCTATACACACACAGCTATGATAAAGCTTAATTTATAAGTTAGGCACAGTAAGAGATCAAGAACGATAACTAATAATAAAATAGAACAATTATAAAAATGTACTATAATAAAAGTTATATGAATGTCGTCTCTGTCTCTCTCGGATACACTGGACAATGGGATGAGCCACTTTCCGGGTGGGACGAAGCAGGACAGCTCCAGATTTCATCACACTACTCAGAACAGTGCACAGTGAAAATGTGTGAATTATTTCTGGAATTTTCCATTTAATATTTTTAGACCATGGTTGACCACAGGTAACTGAAACTGCAGAAAGCAAAACCACAGATGGATAGAGAAAGACTATTGTATTTCTTGTTCTATCGACATGGTCTTCAAAGTATTGAATGTAATGCCTTTGACTAAAATTTAAAATTGTGTTTTAAACATTTGCATTTCACTCAGGCAGGGCAAACACAGAATTCTAATTGTGGATTCATGCAGTGGTCCCATATGTCTCAACAACAGGTGAGCATTTACGTTGCCGTCTAAAAAGACATGTTACAGTTGCTAAGAAGAAACAGCTCTGGTCATGTTTCAGGTGATCACTCTAAGCACACTGATGCTGCTACGGAGCAGGAGGCAGAGCCACATTCCCAGCAAGGGTGCCGAGGCTCTGTCCTCGCAAACGGAGGTCATTTCAATCCTTCCGAAAAGATTCTTTGCGATGGGGAAGGGGGGGTTGCCGCCTACCCTGAGAAGTTGTCCCTGGTTAAGCTGCCGCTGTAGCGTAGGACAGTTTTACTCAGCTCAAACAGGACGTCATGTAAACTCTGCTCCTCGATTTTCTTGGTGGTTAGCTCAAGCAGCTGCGTGTTTCTCCTGAAGAGTTTGCAGGCGTAGCAGGTGGCCGCCGCCGTCTCCATCTTGTCTCCGGTGAGAACCCAGACTTTGATCCCAGCCTTCTGCAGGGCTTCTATGGTGTCAGCAGCTTTCTCCTGGAGCCTGAAGAAGAAAAAAAATGAAACACAACCAACATCAGGGCTGACAAAGGCACATCAAAGAAAACAATTTCAGAAACCTGGGTTCTATTAAAATATTTTAGGCCCTCAAAACTAAAAAGCGCCATAGTGCTGGCTTCTGAGCTTACGGTAAAGTACTTGAATCTGTTTTTAAAGCATATTATATTTTTTTTACAAAAAAACCCCACTTTCTAATGCCAAATAGATAAAGACAGATCAAATATTAAGAAGTAAGTGGCTCTTGCAGAATTGCCACATGCCAGCACAGCAGTTTTCTGTTCAGCTGGGACTCACTACCTGGAGAGGATTTCAGGCAATTATAAGGATCATACAATCAATAACAACAAAAAAGTCTAAACCAAGGAAAAATGAAATCTGGAAAAGAGATGGTCGGTAATATTCATTATCTTTTCTTTCTGGCATGAACTATTCAAATTTTGCCGTTATCACAATGGATCCTAATTATCTTTTCTTTTTGGCATGAACTATTCAAATTTTGCTATTATCACAATGGAGCCTAGGTTCCTCTCAATCATTTAAAATACTGTTAATGCGCGTAGTGATTCTACAGTGGCTAGCAGGCATCACAAGCTTGTCATGTGTTCGCTGCTATGTGAAGCATTCTTCCTGTGACGTTTCACTTTTACAACCAACTTATGGGGTGAGGACTTTATTATCCCAAAGCTTGCAGAGGTTACAAAATGTATCTGAGGTTAAAAGGCTCTCTTGACATTGGCCAGACTGTCTCACTATCTATGGAAATCTAGCATCAAAACCATGCTTGCCTCATTTTGGGGGGGGGGGCTTTTTTCGAGATTCTAGAGTCTTCGGTTTTGGCAGGTGTGTGGAGTAGTGCAGTGTGTGTCTGCCAAACACTGAATAAAAAGCGTGCATTCAGATTCTAATTGGGATGATTCGGTTATAGAATCAGTCTCCTAGATGAAAGTCTGGAGATCACACAATCATTGTATTCTATAGATTAAAAAAAAAAATCTCTAATTTCATTTTTTTTATTTTGAAAAAGGAAATTGAGGCTGAGAGTGGTCTGCAAAGGGGCTGGCTAGAGATTTTAAAGATGTAAACAAATATAATCACTTCAAAGCCACGGCCCTCATTCGGCCCCACCCCGACCAGTATCCACTCTCAGTATTTTGATGTCCCAACTCCCCACTGAGGCAGTCTGCTCCCACGACCCTCCTCAGCGGCTCCCTGTACATGAGCTCTGCCTGCTCAGTTCCTGCCATTGGTAAGAGCCTTCCTCTTTCCCACTGATTCCTTCGAGGACCAGGCCCAACCCTTCCCCTGGCAAACACCAGCCTACTGAATACCTCTCTCCTGCCTAGCACACCACCTGTTCTATGACTGTGGTTCCGTGTTTTAAACCTGCCCTGTGCATGCTATGCTTCTTATGTTTATACCTGTGTTTATACCTGTTATACTCTGGACCAAATGATGAAAGGGACTAAAACAAAACAAAACACCCAAACAAACCAAAACTCCCTACATTGCCCAATCTCATGCTATTGAGATTGTGAACGCAGCAAATGCTTGTTCAAGACCCTGGGAAAATATAGGTTTCGAGCTAAGAATTTAAATTTGGGATCAATACATAGATCTCAAAGACTTTCAAAGTTTATGGGAAATAAAGTCTCACTAAATTTCCTAAAGCTTCTGTTTCATTCTTTGAAATTGGGATACTTTTTCTTTCCCATTCCTTCAAAATAAATTGTGAGCCATTCCTTTCAATGCTCTCCAAAAAGGAGTGGACCGATGACCATGTCTTAGTGCATGAGGCCATAAATAGCTTTTAGTGACAGATTAGAGGCTCCTTCTTTGGAGGCATTTGAAAATCTGTAATCAGTAATTTTATCAGTTATTATTATTATGTTGTTATTCTTTGAAATATTCCACTTGATTAGTTTAAGTTCCTTGAATGAGTAGTGACAAATATATACATTGAGTATGTTAGGACCTAAACCATTACATCTGTATTTGGAAAGAACTAGTAACAAATTTAGGAACAGAATTAGTTATAGATTGTGTTCTAACGAAAAAATTAAAAAAACAACAAAACACTATATCCTGACTACACACAACATAATGTAAAAATGCTGACTATTTCTGGTTTCTTCTGAGACAGTATCAATTCAGGAATCTCATTCACGAAAAGTAAAACATCGTCCAGTCATGAGTGCCCTGTGACAGTACCCCACGGCATGCAGTCAGACAGCCTGTCACTTCCTGACACGTAAACACGTCCCCACTCGGTACAGCTGAGACACTTCCTCCCGAGGCGTCCCCCATGGAGCCCACGCTGTCACACCGCATCCTGCTCTGCTTCTGGAGACAAGGCATAGTGTTGACATTACCGATCCTCAACAGCAGTAGCGCCAAGCAGAATAAGATCTTTCTCTATCTGCTCATAGGCTTCTGCTAATTTCTTCTCTCGATCTTGAAGTGCCACCTTGGCAGCCTGTAGCAGTTTACAAATGCCTTGATATTCTTCTGGGATGAGCCTTTTGTAGGCAACGCACAAAGTCCGAAGGCCCTCCTGTGGGATACAGTGCATTTCACGTGAATTCAAGGGTCACTGTGCCAAAATATTATTTTTCAATAGCTTTCTCAATATTCCCTTTCTCTAATTACAGTGACTAATCAGAGAATTAGAAACCAAACAATCCTAAAAGGGGCTGATTATTTACAGCTGAGTTATTCATATCCACATTTAATAAAATCATTATAGATTATACAAAAAATTCAAACTAGTGAGTATAGGAATAAGTAATAAAACCAGGGCCATCCACAGGTAAGACTTTGTTTTTATTTACTTTGACAAATGAAGAGTTAAATTTTTCTTTAGGATAGTAATTTCAATTTTATGGGGAATACAAATGATATTTCTAAAATAACATGTTTTTACATGGGAATCTGTAATACAATTTGATCTTATTTAGCACTCATTGAAGGAAATGGCTAGGTCATTTATCACACCTGCTGGGTCCACAGGAGAGTGGAATAAGAATCTAGCCCTGGCCGGTTG
Source organism: Saccopteryx leptura (assembly GCF_036850995.1). NCBI lineage: Eukaryota > Metazoa > Chordata > Mammalia > Chiroptera > Emballonuridae > Saccopteryx > Saccopteryx leptura. The sequence continues at coordinate 36,647,866 of NC_089506.1, forward strand.
GCTCAGTGGTAGAGCGTCGGCCTGGCATGCAGGAGTCCCGGGTTCGATTCCCTGCCAGGGCACACAGGAGAGGCGCCCATCTGCTTCTCCACCCCTCCCCCTCTCCTTTCTCTCTGTCTCTCTCCTCTCCTCTTGCAGCCAATGCTCCACTGGAGCAAAGTTTGCCTGGGCGCTGAGGATGGCTCTGTGGCCTCTGCCTCAGGCGCTAGAATGGCTCTGATTGCAGCAGAGTGACGCCCCAAGATGGGCAGAGCATCGCCCCCTGGTGGGCGTGCCGGGTGGATCCCAGTCGGGCGCATGCGGGAGTCTGTCTGACTGCCTCCCCATTTCCAGCTTCGGAAAAATACAAAAAAAAAAAAAAAAAAAAAGAATCTAATAGCCCTGGCCAGTGGGGTCAGTGGATAGAGAGTTGACCCAGCAGATAAGAGTGTTGGCCCAGCGTGCAAACGTCCTGGGTTCAATTCCCAGTCAGGGCACACAGAAAAAATGACCACCTGGTTCTCTCCCTCTCCCTCTTCTCTCCCTTTTCTCCTCCCATAGCCAATGGCTCAGTTGGTCTGAGCATCTGCCTCAGGTGCTGAGGACAGCTCAGTTGATTCGAGCATCAGCCCCAAACAGGGGTTGCCAGGTGGATCCCAGTCGGGGCACATGTGGGAATCTGTCTCTCTGTCTCCCCTATTCTCACTTAAAAAAAAAAAAGAATCTGCCCGACCAGGCGGTGGCACAGTGGATAGAGCATCGGACTGGGATGCGAAAGACCCAGGTTCGAGACCCCGAGATCGCCAGCTTGCACGCGGGCTCATCTGGCTTGAGCAAAAAGCTCACCAGCTTGGACCCAAGGTTGCTGGCTCGAGCAAGTGGTTACTCCATCTGCTGAAGGCCCGCGGTCAAGGCACATATGAGAAAGCAATCAATGAACAACTAAGATGTCGCAACACGCAACGAAAAACTAATGATTGATGTTTCTCATCTCTCTGTCCTGTCTGTCTGTCCCTGTCTATCCCCTCCCCCCGTCTCTGTAAAAAACAAACAAACAAACAAAAAGAATCTAAGAATAACAAATTCTCTGCTGTGATCATAATTCTGGATGTCACTACACAGAGAGACTACACAACTCCATCCAGTGAGGCACAAGTAAGTTGAACTCTCAGAGCCTGAAGAGGCCATACCCAGAGCACTCTGATTCCATCAATGTGTTAGTCTGGGGCTTTAATAACAGAATAGTGCCCATCCCTTTCTCCCTGTCTGGCATGGAGCTGGGGGGAGGAGGAGTGTCTAAAGCTCAGACTTCCTGACAAACTGTACGGTATTGCTGAAGTTCTAGAACAAACTAAGCTACATGCTTTAGAATAAGATGTGGGAAGAAAACCAAAATAAGTGAAGATACAAGTAAGTGCCAACTGCATTTTGAAAGGAATCGTTAGAAATCATTCAGGATAAAGATCAACTTCCTCCAATACAATCACCGCAAATATGCTTATAATCTGGACCCCCCACATTGTCAACCAACCAACCTAGCCCCCCACATCAAAACAAAAACAAAAACATTCAACAGCCTCCTAAATAAACGTGTGGGGGTCAGCACCCAGGTCAGGAACACCGCCTGCGTGAAAATCAACAGGGGGATTGTCCATGCTGTGTACGCGTGGCCCGTTCTGACTCCTACGCGTATCTCTCAGGGAACAGCACACACGTTCTCGGCTGAGTTTTCCCTTCCCGGCCCAGGAGACCCCTGTGGTGCCCGCCCCCGCAGCCCCCCATCTCACCACAGCGTTGCGTTCCACTCTGGACCGGATCTGATCAACTTTGCCTTCTATTACTCGGGGAAATATTGAAGAATCTGCTCCTTTGCAAAATAGGTAAATTTCTCCTATACAATGAGAGAGAGAATGATGTTTAACTTAATCACAGGTTAAGGGAGACGGTGTTGGGGCTAGGTGGAGGCGGGCAGAGGTGGAGTAACAGGCAGAAAGAGGCGCTGCAGGGGCAGAGCACACACGATGAGGCGGGCACATGTGGGGTGTGGAGCTGTGCACTTGAAACCTGTATGGTTTTGTAATGTCATCGGAAAAATTCAATTAAAAAATAAAAAAATATTAACAAGTTACCACCATTAATAAGGAAAAGATTTCCCATCTTATTTTTAATGGTTTAAATTAATGCTTTATATAGTTGGAATAACTCAAAAATAATCATATTAAAATTCATTTTAATAAAAAACCAAAACAAAACAGGGATACTAGCACTGAAACTGTTGTAAAGGCAATTTCAACAGATCCATTAATATATAAAATCAGAAAAAAATTAATCTACAAATTGCCCCAAAGGCTCATTTTATCCCTATTATCTTAGAAATCTTATAACACATAAGCCACAAACAAGGGAAAAAACCCTGGCTCCTAGGTGTCCTTTCTCTTGTTACTTCTGCCTTCTCTCTGGGTAGGATATGAGTGGGGTATAAAACGCCCCTGGGGTCAGGGAGGGGCGGTAAGGAAGCTAAGGGTGTGGCTGACCCAAAGTGGGGACAATCTGCTGAAATATGAAATACTACGAGGCGACCATCAAATCCCCTTAGAATGCAATATATGAGGGGATATTTTATCACTTCATATTCGTTTTAAAATATCCCCTAATTCTGCTCAGAAAAATTAGTGGATATTTTATCACTTCATATTCATTTTGAAATATCTTCTAATTTTTGTTAGTATATTTTGACGTGGACAATGACATGAGTCATCCTTTGCATGAACAAGAATGACAAAGAATGTCTTTTATAATTTTTGCCCCACACTTCAAGTAATGTTCTCATTACTTTGCACATATTTGTACTGCAGATGCATGCTTCTCCTCCCTCAGGATGAAAAGATATTTCTCTTCTGGATGAGTAGGGGAACCTCTCCAGTACATGACAGAAAGGAGATTAACGAGACAGAAGGCACTACTAGCACTGGAACACCAGGCCCTGGCAGGTGGAGGCTCCCCCTCTTTCAGGGAAGAATCTTCTGGCCAGCAAAGCCACACAGCACTCTGTCAGGTGGGCTTTGCCTCTTTGGCTTATGGAAGGAAACACCGTGGTGGTCTTATCAAAGTGACTGCAGGGCCTCGCCAAGGCGCACTAACTACCACTGTGACCTGCGTTCTGGTCTTAATTTGCCTTCAGACTAAAAGCTCGACTGCTGAGCTCCCTGCATGGCGTTAATCCCTAGAAACCCTAGACACCGATGGCCAGGCCTGTAGAAGTATATCCGGGAAACCAAATCCAGAGGCTCCAGGAGAAGCAGGCAATTGTCCCACTGCAGCCACATCCCCAGATGGGGCGGGTCAGGAGGGCTGGGAGGAGGGGCTAGTGAGACCACACTGACTGGTGCACATGGGGAACCCACACAAGAGCCCAAGAACTCAGCTACAGCATGCACAGCCCTCCCTGGCTTATTTCCTTGATTCTAGAAAGAACTAACTCCTGTGATATACACACGCAGTAAAAACATGCATACGCAGCACAATTTATGCTCACACAAGAAGGTAAACCAAGGGTAATAGCAAACTTCAGCCAGATGGATGGTGTCCAGTGATGCCTGCATTGCCCGCACATGAACCGAGCTGGGGCTGGGCCACAGCTGGCACAGAAGTGGGAGCACGGCCCGCACACCGTGCAGGGCTCCACCAGAGCAGGAAGTGCGATCCTTAGAAGACACTTAGGCAACCGCAGAGGTCTGTGACCTGGGCTTCTTAATTCATATACCAACCAGACTGACGTCAAGCGTGCATTCCCATCTACCAGACAATGTCTAGCCAACGCTCCTATGCCGTCGAATACAGTTTAGAAGAATTACAGTAGACAAGATAATGAGGCATCCTTAAACAATAATAATTTTTTTTTCCCTAGGAAAATCATGGACCACTCACAGTAATGGCTTGTAAAAGGCTTAAATTTCCACTGTCTCAATTTGTCAATTCCTCCAAACCCACTTTAGGCATGGGACAGGTTCAGCCTTAAGACTTGGTGAGGAGAGTCTTGGACATAAAAATATCCACAACATAAAGCAAAATTAAATCTGCAAAGGACAAGACCAGACAGTATTTGGCACTAGTTTAGATCCTACTTTTCCAGTTTTGTAAACAAGGAGCTACTAACCCAGAGCAGTGCGCACACAGAGGACAGGAAAGTAAAGCAGCACTCAGGACCGTGTTCCTCCCCGATGGCAGCACACACAGTTGACACGATCTTAACCCAGAGCAGTGCGCACACAGAGGACAGGAAGGTAAAGCAGCACTCAGGGCTGTGTTCCTCCCCGATGGCAGCACACACAGTTGACGTGATCTTAACCCAGAGCAGTGCGCACACAGAGGACAGGAAGGTAAAGCAGCACTCAGGGCCGTGTTCCTCCCCGATGGCAGCACACACAGTTGACGTGATCTTAACCCAGAGCAGTGCGCACACAGAGGACAGGAAGGTAAAGCAGCACTCAGGGCCGTGTTCCTCCCCGATGGCAGCACACACAGTTGACGTGATCTTAACCCAGAGCAGTGCGCACACAGAGGACAGGAAGGTAAAGCAGCACTCAGGGCCGTGTTCCTCCCCGATGGCAGCACACACAGTTGACACGATCTTAACCCAGAGCAGTGCGCACACAGGACAGGAAGGTAAAGCAGCACTCAGGGCCGTGTTCCTCCCCGATGGCAGCACACACAGTTGACGTGATCTTAACCCAGAGCAGGGCATGCAGTGGGGCCCAGGCTGGCTCTGCCCGCTGCAGCTCAGTTCTCAGTCAAGAGCGCTCAGAAAGAAATTCAAGTTGCTCACTGGCTGCAGTGGCTTACGGTCTCCGGTCTCCCCTAACGGAGTCAACCCTCCATCAGGCTGTAAAACTAGTAAAATTATTGTCATCTCTGGGGATGTGTTACTACCGAGAGAACAACTTGTTGAATTAAATATTTAAACTTCTCTTAAAATTAATTGATGTAGTGGCTGGCCTGACAGTCTGCCTCCTAAAACTCAGAATTCCTCAAAGGAAGCCTTCAGAAACAGTAGATCATTATCTCATGGAAGAGATATTCTAATGATGCAACTGCCTTGGGCATAAATTCTTAATGTGACCCAGCTCTTTGCGAGCTCTTGTGATGCCCTTCTTGATGGTAAGTGGAGGTTGTTTACGCAGATTCCCTGGCACATCCCCTGGGTACCAGCACTGTGACCATGCAGTTCAGGAGAATGCGCAGATGGGGCAGATGGTTTGTGGATAACTGAGGCACTGCTTCCTGAGATTGTAATCATTACTGCAGGCTCAGGAACTTTCTTTGAAGCACTTCAGCTCCTAGACTTCACATTCATAAAGGGGAAATAAGACAAGAAAACGTGCACAATGCAATGCCCTTCTTCTGGATAATTTAGAATGGCTTAGACTCTCAGGAGAGTGCTTCATTTATGCACAGCAGGATAATCTTGTGTACGTGGCCAAGTGTGAGCACATCTATCTGAACTTTTCTCAAACACCATGGGGTGTATGTTTCCCATGTCCTGCTGATCTGAGTGGTAAAACCTCTCTTTCCGTGTATACGGGCAATATTGACATTACAAATTAGTGTATGCCCCATGACACTTAGGGCAAGTCTCCTTGGGGGAGCCCCCACATTTGATCACCCGGTTTAGAGGGGAGGGAGCGTGTGGGCAGAACTGCTCTGAGACAGCCGCATAGCTCCCAGGGGGCCAGGGCGCCGTCACCAGGCTCATTGCCCAGCGCACGGAACTCAGCTCCTTGAAAAATGACTTCCATGATGTGCTCTAAGATATGCCTTCAGCAGCCTCCATGGTCTTAGAAGAGAAAACAGGAGTTGCTGGTTCTATCAGAAGAACTCAGGATGGCCTTGTTTAAGAAAAGGTACCTTGCTTATTTACTGCCCATTGAAATGAAATTCTCTCAACACGAGTGTTAGATGCAGACTGACGTAAGATTCCCCAGCATGCCCCAGATCACGACTTCGGGCTGAGTCTGTATAGTTACAGGGTAGAGGCTGCATCTGGTTGTTCACAAGGCAACTTTCCAGAGAGATAAACACAGCCTGGTATTGCCTAGTTTTAAAAAACCAATTAGAAATAAGGTCCCATATCTCTTGATAAAATGACATTTTGAAACTGCCTCATTAGCAGTAAATTGAATTTAGCAGTATTTATGAGCAGTCAGAAGTGGTGCTGTGTGGGAATACTGCTGAGGAAAGGACAGGTTCTGCAGGTAGGATGCCCGCAGTCTAGCCAGGTCAGAAGACAAACAGCTCATCCACTGAGGCAACCAGGACAGGCTTCCTCATCAGGTGGCTGTTGAGCTGTCCTTGGAAAGGTACAAATGAACAAGAAGAATTCTAAGTGGAAAAGCCCACCCCAGGCAGAGGGCCTCCTGGCGGAAAAGTCCATGCAGTGCACAGGCTGGGGCGATCTGAGAACGAAAGCTCAGAAGGCCGATCAGGGACTCAGTGGAAAAGCCCTGGGGAGGTATGGCTGCCTGATGCAGACCGGGAGCCCACCAGGCCCAGCCACAGGCTGGGCGGTCTGAGAACGAAAGCTCAGAAGGCCGTTCAGGGACTCAGTGGAAAAGCCCTGGGGAGGTATGGCTGCCTGATGCAGACCGGGAGCCCACCAGGCCCGGCCACAGGCTGGGGCGGTCTGAGAACGAAAGCTCAGAAGGCCGTTCAGGGACTCAGTGGAAAAGCCCTGGGGAGGTATGGCTGCCTGATGCAGACCGGGAGCCCACCAGGCCCGGCCACAGGCTGGGGCGGTCTGAGAACGAAAGCTCAGAAGGCCGTTCAGGGACTCAGTGGAAAAGCCCTGGGGAGGTATGGCTGCCTGATGCAGACCGGGAGCCCACCAGGCCCAGCCAGGACAGTGAGCATTTGAGGGTCTTAAGAAGACTGACGTGGCAGCAGGACAACAGAAAGGCAGAGGCTGTAGACGGAGTTCCGTGGAAGCAGGTGCCGATGGGGACTGACGGGAGGGAGGAGGGACACTGTGGAGCACTCTGCAGGGTGTCCAGCAGGGGGAGCTGTCAGCCCACCGCCCCTGGGAGAGCAGCAGCAGCATGAGGAGTTGGGCGCTCTGTCACCCACAGCCAGGGCAAGGAGCGGTGGGGCCTGACGTTGGTGTGAGCAGTTATGTGACCTGTGGTTGGTTCATGTATGGTTTTTTTTTTAAAGAGAATAAATAGTTAAATTTTTAAAGCTACTAGAGAATGGAAACCTCAGAATAAAATACAACCACAATGTATAATTTAAGAAATTAAAAAAGAAAAGAATTTCTACCTGTAGCTGATTTTACAATCACACTCATTCTCCTTCTTACTGAGTCAAAGCTCAAAATTTCCAGCAATTCAAACCTGAAAAAAAAAGATTCTGTCATGAAATCTGGGTATTTCTCTATCTTTCCACAAGGATGTGTCTGAGGTAGTCACCCCACCATGCACAGGCCTTCAGAACATTCCCTCTATCGCCCCCCCACCCTGGGAGCAGCACTGATGGGCAGGGATGCCTCCTTCCAGAGAGGAATCTGGAGGTGGGGCCGTTTCCTCCAGACACAGTGGAGACGTGTGCATTCATGTGACTGGGGATTCTGCTCCTCCCTGTGGCACCAGTGCCCTGTGGGGGACAGAGGGAGACTGAGGCCAGGCTCTCATCTCCTTCCCACTGGGACCTTCACCTTGGACTTCCACCTTCCCCTTCCACGCCCAGCCCGCGTCGCAGGTGCTCATGGGAGAATGTACATCTTATGTGCCGATTTACTTTCCTAAATTCTGTTGAACACAGACCCACAGGTTGTATCAGCGCTTTTGATCTCTCAGAATCAACCAGTCCTTTCATTTGATAAAAATCCTTTAAAAGGCAAAGAAAACTGACATTTACTCAGCTTGTGCAGTCTCAGTATTGAAAGACTCATGATCTCTGTCTGGCGTTTGAAATATTGAAAATAGTTCAGCCTCCCCTGACACCACCTCTGAAAACACCTTAGGGTCTAGAGAGACTGCAGCCAGCAGCTCAGGAGTGACTGAGACTTCTGCGATGTCACTCCTGCTCAGAAGCTGGTGGAGGGGTTCAGGACTGGCCTCCCCCAGAGGTGCCGCTTTAACGTGGATTATTTTGACAACCGAGATCCGGCAGGCTCATGAGAAACCGTTACCTCTCCCTTACAGAATTTAAATTAAGGGCCTTGCTCAGAATAAGAGTTTTCATCAGAGATAAGTTTTTATGACCGATCTATACGGCAGAGTAAACATCTAATTACTGAACATCTGCTCTTATCATCCTGCAAATGACCTCCCCTTTGAAGCCCTAGGGCTTCTGAATGTCACATATGCCTCATTAGTTCAGAATGTCCTACAGACCTCATTTCCCCTTTCTGTCTCCTGGGGGAGGGGGGTACCTCTCACTCTCTCTTGTATTTGGGGTTCCTATACATACAAATGTAATTAAATTGGGTCATTTTCTCTTGTGTCTATTTGATTAGTAGAGCAGCTGAAAGCCCCTGGAGGGGCAGAGGAAAGTTTCTTCCTGCCCCACACTGCTAGACGGCTCCCTGGGACTTCCTCAGCAGCACTGTGTTGTGTGTTATAATTTCAGGAGCAACTGCCTTCTCAGCTGCAAATCTGAGGCCCGCCAGCAATATGTCACTCTGTTTCCTCCCTGCAAGGGGTGACCTCATAACTGGTAGGAAGCCCCCAGCCCTGCAGGATGGAACACCAGCTGTGCCAATCCAGGTCTAGTAGCCAGTTCTGCAGTCAAGGGGTCCACCACTTCCACTAACCTAGGAGTTCATTTTTTCGAAGGAAATTTTAAAATCCAGTTTTCTGAAGCCATCAAAACTAAATCTTATTTTTTTTAACAACCTGTCTTTGCTTATATCAATTTCTGCATATTTATATTTATTTATGTAGGAGAGATGGACTGTCTGATCTTCTGAGTCAAAATTTCAGATGTGTAGCTTGTCTCTGGGACCAGTAATTTTAGGCAGACGGTTCCTAAATATCAAAAGCGTGTGGGCACTAGAGTTTTGAAAAGTGAAACCATCCAATATGTCGCTGTTAATTCCAAAGCACACTTCCTCTGACTCTTCTCACAGGACACTGTGCTCCAGGGCCTGGCAGCTGGTGCTCTGTAAACACAGGATTCTGTGGCCACTCCCGGAGGAAGGTGCTTGCTCTCCCCCCCACTTCTCCTCCCCTCACCCCTACTGCCCCACTCAAGGAGAGTCGGAGAGTGGGAAAACACTGGAAGCTTTGAAAACTCTTGCGGTAAAAGCTGATTTTAGGTGACATAACCCAAAATCTTTTTAATGCTGTAATACCATCCAACCACCTTCTTCTCTAATTCTTAAATTTTCCAGATGTTTCTGTGACATTCTTAGGGTTGTTACTGAGAAGAAGGGGCAATGAGTTATGGGGGGAGTACAGAGAATTTGGTTTTTCCCCCGTGAAAAAGCTTTGTAAAAACAATTCTTTATTACCATGACAACTCAATGTCTATATAACAGCCTTACCTTTCAATGTCGTTGTCCCTATTTAATATCTCCATGTAATTATCCTTCAGCCTTAGGTATGTAAAACCAAGTCTGCAAAGGAGAAGGCAAACGTAGTGGTTATTCTGAAATTTTGATATTCCTCTTTCATACAACATTTCTGTTTTACATTTTGGTAAAGCTTTCTTTTTGAAAAAGAAATTTTTTCTGATAAAACAGAAGTAGGAAATTGAATTGTAAACTTAGGAAATGATAACACTGAATTTATTATTCACCATCTCAAAGTTCTCTAAGAACCAAAAGAATTTCTGACTTACCCTCCGTCCCATGAGCACCACATCGATGAGGTGCATTCTCACTGGTATCCACAGGATTCGGAAAGACAGTAGGTCTGTGGCTTGGTCCCTGTCTATACTGACCCATTTTACTCCCTGATCAGTAGAGTTGATTAGCAGAGGTTACACGTCAGAATGATAAGGACCCTGTCAACCTCAATCTCAATCTCCAGACTAACATTTTACCGATGAGGACACTATGCCCACAGCAGGCAGCCAGTCACCAAACATCTGCAGAGCCCCTAATCTATAAGACCCTAATCTATCATCTATACTCCACCAGCACACACGTCACATCATGTTGTGTGCCATTTGGACACACGCTGGGAGCGTGAGGAGGAAAAAGAAGTGGTTTCTGGACTCCAGGAGCTTACAGATACAGGAGGTGAAAATGTGTCATTCTAATATAATATGGAGCCATATGAAGGGGTCATGGGGTATGGGGACCCGCCCCAGGCAGGAGTTGGTATGGTAGGGCATCTGCAGGAAAGGCTTCTTGGGAAGTGAGTCGAGAATGACAGTCAGGAACAGCCTGTCCTAACTTCATATATCTATGACTGAATGTGGTTTAATTTTTGAATCCTTGTTTCCCAAGAAGAGAAATCTAGCTTTGAGAAATCTCCTACCTGTACGTGTGAATTTATACACTTAATAACATCTGAAGTGTTATAATTTACATACCTGATGTTACTATTCAAATTGCATGGGAAATATACATTAAGTTAGTCAACAATGAAAACACTATTGTAATTAGATGAGAGGTGTTCAGTGCCCACTTATCAATAGTAGCAAAGAGGGGGGAGACCTCTTAGTATTAAATTCGAATTGTAAGCTGTAATGATTATAAAATATTTCCCTTGACTTGAAATTATGCCACATATCTAGAATATTTAAAGTATTTTTCCAAGTGTATGCTTAAATGTCATATGTAAGAGGCAGCAAGAACTCCCAATAAAAAGATATTGAAGGTAGATGCCAGAAGCACATAAACTTAATAAGACAAGACACAAAGAAAGGAAAGTTAATGACACACAAACCCCAGTACCCCAGCTTAATCCATTTCCATGCTGTGTGACTTTGGGAAAGTTGCTTGATATCTCTGAGTATCAAGTCTTTAGGATGATGAGGAAGAATTTTCATAAGGGTGTCTAAGATGGTTGGCATCTTTGAAAGCCTATGATTATTTGGAATGGCTTCTAACCTTCTTATTGAAGAAATGAGGAGGAAAAAGTACCCCTATAAGACAGTGACAAACACTGGCAGCTGGGAACAGCTACTTCTCACACCGATGGCAGGCAGTACTCAGGAGGGACCCACCTCTACCAATGTGGAGGCCGAGGAGACACTAGCACGTGGGTGGTGCCTGCTCCGCTCACCCCTCATCAAGCATCCAGGCACAGGGCCTGCCTCGGACACGTCTAGGAGTCCCGTAGAAGCACTCTGCGGGGGCTGACAAGAACTCCACGACCCGGGCAGCACACCCCTCACATTTGAGACCAGACCCGCGTGCAGCCAGAGACGTACCTCTGGATGCCCTCCACTAAGGCCACCTCATCGGGCGAGGACGAGATGTACACGCAGGACTTCCCCGAGTCTGGTGACTTCCTGGGCCCGTCCACCTCATCGTCATCTTTCACCTGGATGGTGTGGCACAGACAGAGGGCCCGGAAAAACAGCTCTTCTCGCTCCTGTAAAAATGCAATACAAACATCCACACACCTGTGGCATATCAGCTTGGAGGAGAAGAAAAACAAACAGAAGGAAATAAATAATAAAGCAGGACATGCAACTTTTAAGGGTTAGGAAGTGTTAGTGTTGCCTTTGGTGGTCAGGAAGTAGAGCGCGACTGTGGCTTTTCACTCCTAAGCACTTCTACAGTAGTTACGATCAAGACCACTGGGCTATGAAGACTGAAAGGAAATGAATGTTTGGTGAGACGAGGCGATGGGTTCAAGGCCACAAGAGAAGAACACGGGCAAAGCCTCAGATCAGCTGAGGCGGAAATGCAAGGCTTCTAGCAGCCCAGATTCCCTTGAGATTCCAGAAGGCTTTCTCAGGGGTTCCGGATGCCGCTGTGGCTGAGGGGGGCCAACAAGAGCTGGACTTGTACCACATGTGCCGGGCGGGGGAGTCGCAGCATGTGGTCAGAGGGTGCGAGCCTGTGGGACACCTCACGAAGGCCACAGGCCACCTGCCCCTCTCTTCTCAGACTGGGGTGAGAAGGCAGTTTCTGTGTTGAAATCTCCCGATGCAAACGTAGTGGGGGGCATGGTTTACTTGCCACAAAAGGCTGTTACAACACAGCCCAATAAGCAGGCTATCCTTGGTGCCCTAGGGGACACCCCAGAGGGCTATGTAGTCACCAAGTTTTCTAGAATGGTCTCCTGGCTGACCACTGATGAGGGTCATGGCTTCCTCCTAAAAATGCTGAGCTGTGAAGGCACAGCACTTGGTGTGTGTATGTGTGTGTGTAAGTGCAGTGTGTGTGCCTTCTCTGTGGGCACACTTATGATGGTATGTGCGTAGGGGCTATATCTACCTATGCTTACGTGTGCCTGTGTATACATGTGTTCACATATAGGTGTGGGGCATGTGTCTTTATGTGTGCATGTCTGTGTGCACAGAAGTGCACGTGAGCTCCCATGTGTGCATGTGTGTCTGAGTATGTACACGTAGTATGAGCACAAGCACACACAGCCTATAGGTCGCTTTGCTCAGAGCCCGCTGTTTGCTCCGACTGTCCACATTTTTAAAGCTGTTTCTATCATGATGTGACCGGCCAGATTCACTAGTGGGAAACAGTGGCATCTGACCATTCTTCTCACTCTAGCTGCTAGAAGATTCATGTCTTTCCTGGACTCCAGAGAAAGAGGCTACACCAGGCTATCTTGTAAACTGAGACAGTATAGCAGCAGTGGCCCCTACAGGGAAAACGACTATGGAGAAAGGGGCCACCTACCCTCCCGCTGACACCTGGGGAAGAGTCGATCATGTCAATGCCGGAAGTGCCGGGGAGCACCTGCCCGTTGCAGATGACGTGCGGCACGTAGACGTGGCCCTCGATGCAGCACTCCTTGAACTCCATGTTGTTCTCCGTGAGGGTGCCGGTCTTGTCCGTGAAGATGTACTCCACCTGCGGACACAAGGCTTGTTGACGGGGCCCGGCGTTCACATGCCCTTCTCGGAGAGGGAGAAGCTGCGGCTCACTGCGACCCTAGGATGCTGTGTTTCTAGCATCAATGTTTTCTGTATGAAACAGACTTCAGGTTTTACCCCAAAGATATTTATTCTCCAGCCCAAACTATGAACATGCCGGACCATCCACCCTCCCCCAACCCCGACACAGCCTGACTTGGGAGTTGGAAGCGGCCTTCGCTCTCGCAGGAATAAAGGTGGTTTTCCTTTTCCTGGATGCAAAGCTTCAAAGAACACATCTTCTTAGTCACTTACCAAACTCAAAGATATAAATACAATAAACTTATTCTATAAGGTCTGGGAGGTCAAAAATCACAATATGATTTAAGGTTTAGAAAATAAAACTCAAACAACTGAAAGAACAAAACAAGTATCAGACAGAAAACTGTGAAAAATGTTAAAACACTGCACTTAGTCTTAAACCCTAAATTTAGAGACACTCAGGCCGTGTATTCCTCAGGGACACCTGAAGAAGGTGGGGCCCTGGAATCCAGGTAACATGATGAGTAACATGGGCCTCCAGCTGTCAGAGACCCCTGCTCTGAGCTCAAGGGCAGGGGGGGCCCGGGGCTGAGTCCAGGCTCAGTCCCTCCAGCACACAGGACACAGAGGTATTGTTTAAAATGACAATCAAGTACAGAACTGTGAAGAGCAGAAATGACCTAAAATAAAACCGGCTCTGTACGTTGTGCCTTTTCAGTTCAGTCTCACAAAAATTCTCTTCTATGTCATAAATCCCACAGCAGAAAAGCCTTTTCCAACATGTGTTTGGCTCTAATAAGCAACTTATAAGTACAAAGTAGTGTCTTAGACTATACATATAGTCATACATATTTATATATACTTACTATATATTAACATATTATTTATATATGTATCTGTATATTTATAAACATAAATTACTTTTATATTATATATAAGTATGTCTATTTATATATTATAAAAATATATATATATATCAATATATTTAAAATCTCCCATTCAAAAACTGCTGAGCCTCCATGATCTGGAAAATTAGCAGCATGAGTGAAGACCACATTCACAATGACTGTGCTGTGTGAAGCGAACGATATCCGACTTTGTTTCAAAGTGCGGGTTCACAATCACAGGCACGACCTGCCAGGGTGTAGTGGAGAGTGAATGAGACACCAGAGCTAAGGCACCCACCACAGTGTTGAATGAATAGTGCGGACTATTTCCCTGCATTTCCTCCCCTGAAACACGCCTTTGCAGCCCTCTCTGGGGCTCCTGTGTTAGTACTTCGTTCTCAGACTCACCCTGAGCCAGAATAATTGGCTTCACTATGCACAGCTCCACCACTTTTCCTGTTGCAGGAAAAAATTTTCCTCTGTGAATTTCTCAGTATTACACAAAATATACCATTTTTTATTGCAACGGATATGAAATCTATGGAGGTAACGATTTTCTTGTACCAAGCAACTGGATTACGACGACCACATTGCTGACTGAGACAGCCCTCCACCACGGGGGTGTGGAGCGTCCTAGAGGGACACGTCGAAAGTCAAACTCATGGATCAGCGAAATGTATTACCTTCTAGTAACAAATATCTTTGACCTGAGGGAAGAGGCAGTATGTATCTATCAGAGTCTAACCATCTATTTCCTGTTTCAGTGCCACAGGGAGGTGGATTTCAGCTACTAGTCTAAAATAGCTGTTTGCAAAAATACCACTCAAAAATTTCTTCCTGCTAAAAAAATAATAATAAATTAGCATTTACCAAGTGCCCTCTCTTACAACATACAGGCTGGGAAAAGGTTGGACAGGGGGTGGCGGGAAGGTTCTCACTAAAGGCCGAAGGACCAAGGTGAGGTCGGGAAGACAGCTCTCTCCCTTGATCTCTTTCCAAGGAAGAGGCTGAGTGTGGGGTCAGGTAGACCAGAGTGAGTGTGGGCTCTGTCCCTCATCCAGGTGATCCTGGGTAGCAATGACTCCCAGCCATGGCGGTTCCATTCAACACTGTGGTAGGTGCCTTATCTCTGGTATCTCTTTCAATCTCCACTACACCGTGGGAAGTCATGTACCTGTTATTACACCCATTTTACGGAGTGAGAAGCTCAAGGTGCACAGAGCTCATGTCACCTGCCCATGCCATGAAGTTACCAACGTGGAGCAGGATTTCAATGTAGATATTTTGAATCATGTAATATAGCAGGCTATTGAAACTCCCCAGTGACTCATTTTTCTCATCTTAAAAATGGGATAACTCGCTCACTATCAGAATGAAAGGAAATCAGGGATCAAAGCCGACTGCAATGCCTATGAAGTAGGTACTCAACAAAGGTTCGCTCACTTTTACCCCTTCACCTCAATTTGCAGCATTACCTGGAATGAGCAGCACTTAGGTCATGGATAAGCTTATATCAAACATTTAATGTAATTTTGTATAACTTGTAAATACAAAAACACCACCAACTGTTACATAAGTTAAAAATAAAAAAGATTATATTGTTGTTTTTCACCAAAGGTTATATCTTTTTGTATGAACTAAAATGGAAAAATTGTCATTGGCCCACCTGGATGATTTGCTTACATGATAAAAATCATTTAAAATCTAGATACCTGGGCACATAAAATGGAGGGACTCAATTGTCAAAAGACCAGGAAAGACAAATCAGGAGACACTGACCTGTCCTAACTCTTCGTTTAAGTCTGAGGTGTTGACCAGAGGCCCTTCGCCCATTTCCTCGTCAAACATTTCTTCATCCCAGGTGATGAAATACGAGCCAAGGAACTTCTGCATCTCCACGGTGACATACATGGAAACGGGGATGATGTAGTTGAAGAGAACCATGAAAGCCAGGAAGTCTGTGAACGCCCTGAGAAACTGAGAGAACACTGCGTGATTTCCCACACCCATGGCCCAACCTCACTACCATTTAAAACTTAGGCACAAACCACACAAGTGCGATTTTAAATAAAAGTATTTCAAATGCAAAGATAAGGCTTATTCAGGGGTTGCAGCAGCCACTGGGTTACTTGCCTGTCACTTAAATTTAGAGCTGTGATGGCCTCAGGCCACCCAGGCCTGCGCAGTAGTGGGGGGTAAGGACTGAGTCAGCTGTTAGCCCAACGCACAGTCATGAGACAGAAGGCCTCCCAACAGAGTCAATGGGAAACTTTACATTTTGAGTATTCCAAGTTTTCTTTGAGACTGACAAATGACAAATTAACTTTGTAGTAACCCATAGATGCCAAAAATATCAGTCTGGTACAAATGATTTTATCCTCATTTCTAAGTCATTTAGTGTTATGGGAGGCCCAGTGGAACACAGGAAAGAAGTAAGGACCCTAGTGTGAATTTGCACAAACTCCCCTCCGAAATCAGTGGACCCTTCCTGGTCTGGATTTGTATCAGACCTGCTCTGGCCTCAGTGGGCCCTGGCTGTCATTTACACGCAGCTCAGGTCTACACTGAGTAGACACTGGCCTGCATCTACACACGGCCCCACTTGTACTGGGTACACACTGGTTTAGAGTTGCACATGGCTCAGGTCTGGACTCACTGGGCCCAATCAGAAAACTATATTGTTTTAAGTATAATCAAATTATTTTAATAATCTAGTTTTGGAAAAAATACTTTTAGAAAACATGGAAAACTGACCTGAAGTCCCTCTAAAGAAAAAGTGAAAACAATTCTTGTCCTAATTTCCATATAATTGAGATTCTCCTTTTTTCCATATACTTACTATAAGTAAGTACCATTTACCTCACAATCATTAATGGACATTCACTGAGCATCCTCTAAATATGGGACATTGCACTGGGTTCTGGAAACACTGAAAGCATTTGGGGTGCATCCGTAAAAATTTACTGTGGGAACCAATACCTTTCCAGACTTGTACATTCAAGTATCCAAAGAAAGTAAGTGCAACCAGTGTCTACAGCTAGAGAGGAACTGATACTTTCAATGTCAATGAATGCATCTATAACAATGCTCTAGTCAATCACAAATTCATCACACTCTCATAACATATTTTCATCGCAACAGCCTACAAGGCATCTTTGATTGCTGTAAAGAAAATCACTTTCCATACCAGGTTCCTCTGTCTTTCAGCTTCAGTTTTCTGATTATACCATGGCTCATCTCGGAATGGTTCACTTTGCCACACATATTTCAAGACAGTATTTATCAGTGCTTTACTGATTAGAATGCAGAGGTACACAATGAGGAATACATTCATTGATCTAAAACAGAAGAGCATGATGGTATTTAGTTATTGCTCCCTGAAGAATTGAGACCTTTGCATCTGTGTGACAATATGAACACATTGTGACAAAACAGACTAGAAACAGCACAGCAATGAGTTTCAAAGAACTCCACCCAAGCTCCCAACCAACTGACCCAGTGAAAATAAAACTGAGAGCTCATATCTATCTGAGTCTCCTCTGTGGCATGTGGTTTTAGATGCCACAAGGATAACAGCCAAGAAAAGGAAAGTTTTATAAATAAGGAGAGACAACTCCACACAACTCCACTGCTGACAAGAGTTTCGGCATGGTCTAGGATTCTGTCATTTAAAGAACATCCAGAAATCAATTTCTTCTATCATTAAGCATCAACCAATGAGTTCCAAATTTAGAGATTACCACCACGGAGGAAGAAGGGAAGGAAGTCAACACTAAAGGAAATGACCTCTGTGTAAGGATAATGCTAAGTCTTTAGCCAATGTCTTAGCAGATCTTGTGAAGGTGTGATTTTCCAATATCTATTTCTGAAACTTATTTGTCAATGTAGACATCTAGAAACAAAGCATTCTTGTTTAAGAGTCAAATATCCATTTTCATATTTGAGATAGCCAGAGACGGGCAGGTATTCAAGATCACTTTCCAAGATTGGCATTTCGAGTGGGCAGAAGACACCCTAATAGTCTTCCCCCAAAATCTGGAAGTATTACACAGCCCTTGTTAAGTCATCTGTAACCGCTCAGTGGTCCGCTTCAAATTAAGCACACACTACAACAAGAGGCAAAGATGAAAAAATTTGGGCCACAATTTCTGACCAATTTAATTCACTCCTTGATTTATTTTCACAAGGATTTATGGTTTAATAAAAGAAAAAAACTCTGTTCTTTGCTGATGCTTTCCTCAGTAAAACATATGGTTTTCAATCTCCCAAATTTAAAATGACCCTATTTTAACTTTTTCATGAAAAGGTGGGAAAAGCTGTTGGGTATCTGCAAATGATGTTGAACTGGGACTCTGGGGTGTCCACACGAGAGCCTGTGGAAGTGGGCTGAAGGTATGTGGCCATTTGTGTCCCCACAAAATAAGACAGCTGATCTAAATAATCAGCTTTACTGTCTGTCTAGACACCATGAAGAAATTGTTAATAAGGCCAAGAGGAAAATATCTTCCTATCTACAGTGGTTTGGGATAGTTTTAAGCCATAGACTTTTATGCTCTTCAACAGTGGAGGAAGGAACCTTACTTTTCTACAGCAGATCGTTTCTGGGATTTGGATTGATAATTTAATGCCATCTTGGTTTCCATGCCCGTGTAAATAGCAACACCTATAAAGTAGAAGAATAAAAGTCAGAACAATAACACATGTATTTCCCTTTACATAGTTACACACAGCTATGGTGAAAATGGAAGTTTGGATAGAACAAATTATATTTTTAATTTTACTAAGCAAGCTAGTGGTTTACAGAGTCACACAATAAGATCCTTTAGAGTTGACTAAAGAAATACTTTATTTCCTGCATAGAGAAAAATCTGTCTTTTTTTTTCTAAAGTTCAGATTTTAATAAATTGGGTTTTCCCACAACCAGATACAAATGTATATTTTAAGTTGTCTCATTTTAATTAAAACATTAAAAATAACTCAAAAAAAGGGGGAGCAGATACTAGCAAACAAATGCAGTCACTAAAAGAAATCTATTGCAAAATATACTGTGTGAATTCTTTCATGGGTTAACTTTATGTTGCTGAGTTAAAAACTATAGGCGCTAGATATACAAGTAACAGCCTCAGGTGCCACTACTTTATGTATTGTGGTTATGTATCAATAATGGTTTCCTTAGCGAGGCACAATTATTGCCACCATCAAGTCCACAGTACCTCAAGGCACAAGAGGTGCTTTTGTAGTACCACTGTTTTAATCACTTCAAGTACCCTTAGTTTTAGTGGCTACTATGAATAACTCACTAATTAAAACATTTACCAAAGATTTTCTCAGTGTTCTTTAGCGTGGCTCCTCTAAGAAGCAAGTTTTCCGATCCTAATGGCCTGTAAAGACAAGAATGACCAGAAACAGGGCAATGGAGAAATTACAGCAAGGCATGCTGCAAGGTGAAAATTGATTCGTTTACCTCCCGGACTTCATTTTCAGAGGAAATTGTCTAAATGTTGATTTGCTTGTGTATATTTAGAGTAGACAAGTTAGCCTGGGCCCATGTAAAAGCGTGTGTGGGAGGGTAAGAACCTGCACTGCCGGAGGAATTCTGCTGACTTCTAGCTCTGTGAGCACCTGCTATCCTGGTGCAGCCTTCCTGCGGAACGCAGGCTCTCAGCACCCCCCACCCCCGGCCCAGACCGACTGTGCAAGGTCTGAAGGTCTTAACAGCGTTCTCTAGTTCCTGAGGGGGGTGGGTCAGCTCCACACCAGTGTGACCAGCAGCACCTGGGAACCTATCAGAAGTGTGACCTTGACAAACTGAACCAGAAACCTGCTTCTAAGAGGTCTCAGGTTTGAGGGCCACTGGAGGACTCACAAATGTTCTGGGGAAGTGAAAGGGTGGTGCCTGTGGCTCATGTGGTGCCAGGCCGTTTCTATCACGTCGTTAGGGAGACTCTGCGTGTCTTATGTAAAAAATCATACATTAAGGATGAAGGCTGGGAAACTCTGTGTGCATTTATAAACACTAGCAGTCAAGTCCACAAAAAGCCTCTGAATGCAGGTGGCCCATAAATCTGAAATAACCCATGCTCTGATACTGTGGGGGGAAAGAGGCAACAACCAAGAAATTCAAGTCCTTCATGTAAGGACAAGGACTGCTCTAAGCACTCAATACTCAATAGGGAGCAACAGACAAAATCTCTGCCTTCAGGAGGTTCGTATTCTAGCAGTTCCCCTTGTTGATGGCATAGTAATTTCTTCTCATTTCCCAAGAGTAAAGAAAAATAAGAAGCAGAAGTCAACTTTACAAATTTCGCTCTTGTCAGCATTCTAATGATTTTCTTTGGAAAAAAAAGGGAAAGAGTTAAAAGCGTTTGCTGAAGTTTGCTTTTTCTTTACCAGTGTATTTAATTTCCTTTTAACATGGAATGCTGAGAACCTACTGAACACTATGAACTTAAAATGTGTCAG
The DNA here is from genome assembly GCF_036850995.1 of Saccopteryx leptura. Taxonomy (NCBI): domain Eukaryota; kingdom Metazoa; phylum Chordata; class Mammalia; order Chiroptera; family Emballonuridae; genus Saccopteryx; species Saccopteryx leptura. The sequence continues at coordinate 36,668,223 of NC_089506.1, forward strand.
TATATTTAGCTGATACAGCTCAGGGCTGTGTCCAGCTGAAGGCGAGCAAGAGAGGAGGCTCCCAGGAGTAGAGAGTTGTCTGGGACACACTTGACCTGACGTGTCTGCCCAGGGTTGTCCGATGTCACCCCTCCGCCTGACAGCCAGGACAAGACAGAGCTCCCAGGGCTGCCCCCTTGCTGCTGTCTGGCTGTATTATAAGCACTGTCAGCATCCGTGAACAACACTCTTACAATAATTCATGTTGAATGTGCTTAAGAAAACAAATGGCCCCTTTAAAAAGTGGCTCTGGAAAGTCTAAAAATAATCTACTTTAAAAAGTACTTTGCTTCTAGTTTGGACAGGAGGATGAAGAAAGATTACCCTGAATGGACTATAAGAACATAGTTATATAATTCACAACTGTCCACACCACAAATTCATAAACATCATTAAATATCCAAATATTAAAAGCTAATATTAATTAACATTAAATATCCAAATATTAATAGTATAAATACATTAAATGTAAACTAGAATTGCTCTAAAAATACAGACTGTATTAATAATTATCTTCCCAAGCTGCACAGCATTAAACTTTGTCTAAATATGAAATATAAATAACCTGCAGTGTTTACTTTTTGGATTCGTCCCTTTAGCAAAATGAATAAATCTAAATCTATTAATTGTTCAAACATTAATTCTCCCAAGACACAGAAATACAGGTTATTTCTCCAAAGTAAGTAGGAATTACCTGTAGACTAATATGTATTTAGGGAAGACCATGATGATGATGCCTCCATAAACTCTGAAAAGCACCAACTAACCAGCTGATAAATGATGATAATAAAATTGTGCACAAATTGTTTCCTTAAAACAAATCATTTCAGGAACCTTACAAAGAGATAAGCCCCAACAAATTATATTTCAGTAACTTATTATTTTGTGACAATTTCCCACTGAATTTATTTCTACTTCTGGGCAATTTTTTTTTAAATACATAAAGTACTATAAGGATATTGGCAATTTGGAGACTGCTTACATTGGAAAAAATAATTTCTCTAACAAGTGAAGTTTACAAAAAAGGTCAACTTCGAAACCTACTACAGTCAATTTCTTAATCTGTAGATCTCAAATACATCGCAGCAAAGGACTGCCAGAATCTTGAAACAGTGTCCGATGAAACAGCCCTGTGCAGTCCTAAAAAGCAGAAGCAGCCCAGACAGGAGAGACGGGGGCTAGATGACAGTGGATCACTTGTCCTGACCACAGGTGGATGAGCAGACTCACTTGTGACCCAAACAGGTCATAGCCAGTGCCCAGGCAAAAGGTTCCTACAGCCCCAAATAGATATGAGCCTGAGACAGGCCCTTGTGAGACACATCCCCTTAAGTCTAGATGAAATGTATCCCAGTAATGATTCTGCATAGATTCAAACATTCCAATAAAAGGGCTTCCAAGTCAAAAATCTTTTAACTTCACAGTCGATACCATACTTGCCTATAAGTTATGAAACCACACCTTCTCTTTTGCCTTGGAACTGTTAAATGGACTCCTGAACTTGCCCTGCCAGGAGAAGACCCTCAGTGGATTCTGGTCAGAGAACATTTTCCATGAGCGTCATTGGTTTGCTAACACACACAGCTATGTATACAAAAGAAATTAGAAAACACTAGAACCTGGACCTCTGGGAAAGTTGAATTCTACTTTCGAAATCCAACAGAATGGCAACAATGAAAAAACTCTTATCAGCAAAAGGATCCACTTATAATTAAAAAATAGATGAAAATCTCTGAAAGTGTTCCGAAGAAGCACATCGCCTCACCTCACCACGGGGTCATTCTGATCACTGTAAACATTTATGCGGCCCACAAACCTGGCAACAGAAAAGTCAGGTTACCGACATGGCAGCAACACGACGGGAGACAGACCGGAAGTGCCCTGTCCTACAGACCCGCCTCCCTGTTTCTAAGGAAGAAAGAGATGGGTGCTCATGACCTGGGATTCTTTACTCAAAAGCACAGCCACATGTAGCTAAAGCACTCTACCCCCCCCTCCCCCATTTCTTAGTTTACTTCCTGTTCTTATTAACCTATGCCTTAAATTATTTACCTTAAACTCACTTCCTCCAAATACAGAAAATTATTTTTTCTTCCTCTTCTAATGTTTGTATAAGTAGCTATATACTGAAATGTTGCTGAACTCTGAAAATATGTAAGTAACCTATTTTTAGCCCAGTCTTAACTTTTAAGCAGTGATCTACATTCTCTTTCCAAACAACCATGCCACTAGACTATTTGGGGCGGAGAGCAAGAACAGTGCTTAGGGGATAAAGAGATACTTAAGGGGAACACAGATCTGGCTTACTTGTAGAGGTCGGGCTGGGGCTGCTCGCACTCAATGGTAGCATGTAGGCCGTCTATATCTTCTTCAGTATGAAATCCCTTTGTGTCTTGAACTGCATAATGTGTCTACAGATTGACAAGAACCGTGAATTCACAACAAAATGAACAACACAAATCTAGCAGTCCCTGCCTCCAATCCCAGCGCAGCATCAACATCTAATTTTTTTGTGCATGGAAATACGGCAGATTACAAAGCTTGGTTAGCATATAAGGGAAGTATAATAAAGAACTTGCAAATATTAAAAAGTTGTAGAATTATAGACTACTACTGTTATTCCTACATCTATTAGGTTCCAGAAAGTTCTTCCATCCTTACCCAGTACCCTCAACTTAAAATTAATAGCAATGATGGGATTTCTTCAAAATTGGACACCTCGATTTATCTGTCATGATGGTGACTGCTGATTCGGAAACAAATTTAAGAGCTAAAATATTCCTTTTTGTTTATATAACACCCTATCGTTTATAGAGTGCTGCCAATCAACATCAGTAACCGCCCTCTCCCAACACTGTTCAGGGAGTGTAAACTTTCTGCATAGCTTCTCGGCCTCACCCGAGGGCTCCTAAAACCTGCATGCTCATCAGAATCCCCATGGAGGGCTTGTAAAAGCACTGACTCATGGACACCACTTGGATCATGTTAGAAATGCAATTCTCGCCTGACCTGTGGTGGCGCAGTGGATAAAGTGTCAACCTGGAAACACTGAGGTTGCCGGTTCAAAGCCCTGGGCTTGCCTGGTCAAGGCACATATGGGAAGTGATGCTTCCTGCTCCTCCCCCCTTCTCTCTCTCTCTCCCTCTCTCTCTCACTCTCTCTCCTCTCTATAATGAATAAATAAAATCTTTAAAAAAAAAAAAAAAAAAGAATCCTTTAAAAAAAAAAAAAGAAGAAATGCAATTCTCAGGCCCCATCCCAGAGTTTCTGATGCTGCAGTTACGAGGTGGGGCCTGAGGACTGCATTTCTAACATGATCCTACGTGATTCCTATGCTGCTATTCCAGGAGACCGCTGGCTCAGACGGTATTAGTAAGCATGAACAGGAGAGCTCGCCTTGGGAGGAGAGAGGAAAGAAGCACTCATGCATGAGGGCATGGTGAAGGCAAACGCGCCTCCAAATCTCTTTTTCTCTTTCTCTTTAACAGTCAAGAGTTAGACAAATACAATGTCCAATAAATAAAAACAAACAGGAGATAGGATCATTGCAGCAGCAGCACTTACAACATTACGGGCATTTATTGTGTATCAAGCACCTTGGAAAATTTTCTTTCTTTCTTTTTTTTTTTTTTTTTTTTTTAATATTTTCCAAGTGACAGGAGAGGAGATAGAGAGACAGACTCCCGCCTGCACCCTGACCAGAATCCACCCAGCAATCCCCTTCTGGGGCCGATGCTCTGCCCATTTGGGGCCATGATTGCAACTGAGCTATGTTTAGCACCCCAAAGCAGGTGCTCTGTGGAGCTATCCTCAGCGCCCAAAGACAATGTGTTCGACCATTCGAACCAATTAAGCCATGGCTCTGGGAGGAGGAGAGAGAGAAAGAGAGAGAGAAGGGGGAGAGGATGGGAGGGGAGGGGTGGGGAGGGCAGAGAAGCAGATAGTTGCTTCTCCTATGTGCCCTGACCAGGAATTGAACCCGGGACATCCACATGCTGGGCAGACACTCCACCACTGAGCCAAACGGCCGGTGGGGGGTGAGGTGGATTTTCTATTTACACCCTTGCAAGATCCCCTGAAAAACAGGTTAATCATTATTATGGATGTGAAAAGCGCAGGAGTCCGACTCCCCTACTCTCCTTTGAAGAAAAGGGCTCAGATCTATCCAGCCCCCAAACCAAACCAAATGCACAGAAATGACACCAAAGGGCACACATTTAAGATGTTGAGCACAACACACAAAAGGTCAAAGTAAATCACATATTCTAATATCTGCCAGTTCTGGTCTGCTATAAAATTTTACCCTGAAAAAACTGATACACCTGGAGGCCTGCAGCATCTGTGTACTAGTGATGCTGAGACACATTTGAGCAGCGACACCTCTCCCGTGGGACGAGGTGGAGAGGGCAGCCCACTGGCAACGATGAGTGTGTGTGTGACTCCATTTGTGTTGTTTATTTATTACACACTTTATTTGTACAACTTGGTTATTAGAGAGAATGATACGAGGAGACTTAGAGATGTTTACTGTCAGGAGGGACAGGAACATAAACTCCCCACACTCCAGAGGCCAGAGGCAGGTTACAATAAACACCTGACAATCAACCAGGGATTTCCATTCCCAGAATAATTGTGGGTCACAACTGCTTGTGCCAGAATGTCAATTCTCTGGGGATATGCTACATAGAAAATGTGATAGTAAATGCTGAAAAAAAACTTTATTCAAAGATACCATGAATTAGCCATAAAAGAATGGTATTTCCTTTAGCATTTTTGCAAAGGAAAATTCTCTCTCCCATCCTAGAAAGTATCTATATTCATAGGTATTGTTTAAGCATTGTGTTAGAGTTGCAATTTTGTGAGCTAACGCCTTAGAAAGGGTTGAATTCATTGATACATTCTCATTTTTATAAACTCCTTGGAAGCTTCCAGATTTTTAAAATAATGAAAACCTTAAAATCAATAGCGATATGTTCTATCCTTTCATGATTATTAATTAAAAGTTTGTAGCATCAGCTACCAGTACAGAATTCCATACTGAATGTAAGAAATTAATTATAACTTCAGATATTAAAATATTTTAACAAAAAGACACTCATTGACGTCACAGTGAGGCAAAATCTAGATTCATGTATGACTTTTCATGTAATTCTGGAATAGTAAAGACACTAATTTTGACTGGTAAAACGAAAACTTTCAAAATTTCAAAAATATATTTACTACATCCTTAATTTGGAACCTCCACTAAATGAAGCCATTTCTGTTACCTCAAGATAGTTGTTACATACACCGAGGGGGGAAAGAAACAAGTAGAAAATAGAAAGAAGCAAAAGCTGGGAAAAGATATGGCCAGCACCACTCCCTGGGTTTTCATTGAAAATACTGAATTTCCAACCATGAAGTGGTTTCTAGCCACACAAGCACAGCTGGGACGGAAGGGAAGGCACTGTATGGGGTCTCTGATAAAAGAAAGGCACATTACTTTGTGACTCGATTCTCCATCTAAGCTGGCAGTTGTCACGTGGCAGGTCCCGTCTCCACGGCTGCTGGAGAGGAAGATCAAGTCACAGGGGAAGGTCTCATCCTCCTTGACCATGACAATGTCCCCAACCTGCAGAAGGACAGCATCATTACGTGAACCCGTCTCCGTGCAGCAGTCTTCTTTCCCTGAAGTGTCAGTTGGCACTCACAGACACCATTATGGTATTTGTTTACAGGAGGCACTGTAGATACTAATGCGATTCTAGAGAAAGATCATTCCCCAGGCGTTCTGCCCAACCCAAGATGGCCAGGTGAGGTTTCAATGTACCAATTTTAGATCTGTGAAGCATCAAAGTGCATGATGATTGAATATTTTGCAATGGAAATATAGACAATCATCCGTAACAGGATTATCCTTGATTCAGCCCAACAGGATGAATTCTAGTGTTTCATTAATGTGTCCACGTGGGAATTATTCTTGTAGGAAGATGCTGATTTAACACTAGGTGTCCTATAAACCGGGTATGAGAGTTCTAAAAGCTGGCTGAACAAAAGAACCAAGACACTGCCCATATCACTCAAGCATAATTAAGAATAAAGCAGAAGTAGCAATCACATTACAAAAACTAGAGCAAAAATGAGTCATGGAATGTTTTTCATACAGATTTTTAAATAAGACAAAATCATCCATTTCAGTATCATCACCAAGTAAGAATAACATCTAAATGACCTCCTAGGAAGACCCTTTTTCTTCCATTGTGACTTTAGATGTTGTGTCTAGCAGGTAAATGACCATCAAACCCCCACAAATCAGGGTGACTAGCTAGAGGGTTTAAAATCCTTCCAATCACTTGGATGTTCCTACAGCTACTTGCAAGGTGCTTCCAAAATCAGGACATCACCATGCTTCTCCTTTACTATAGGTGTTGTTCCCTGTCAGTCCATTATTGACCCAGCTGAGTGTCCAACAACTTAAAATGGGAGGTTTATTCTTCAAAAAGATCTTTCGGTTTAGTGAAATTCCTACTAAAATCCCAACAAAGATTTTTGTAGTCCGGGATAGGCTTAAGCTAAAATGTATAGAGAAAGGTACAGACTCTGATAACTACAACACCTTGATTAAGGAGAATGAAGTGCGGGCGGCATCCCTCTGCCCAGCTGCAGGCTTCCTGTGCAGCTGCAGTAACGAGGGCTGTGGTATGGAGGACTAGCACAGCGACCAGTGAAGCAGAGCAGAGAACAGCGGCGCTGACCTACATAGATATGCTTCCTGACTTCTGACAAAGGTAAGAAAGCAATTCAACGGAGAAGGAACATCTTTTCCAGCAGATGATAGTAGAACAATTGGGTAGTCATAGGCAGGGAAAAAACAAAAAACAAAAAGGAAACTTTGCCCTAAACCCCACATTTTACATGAAAATTAATTTCAAATGGATTATGAGCTAAAACTGTTGGGGGAAAAATTATAGGGGAACATCTTTGGGCTCCAGATGAGGCAAAAAGCTCTTAATCTTGACACTAAAATTATGATCCATAAAAGGAAAAGTCAATACATTAGATTCCCATCAAAATTTAAATTTTTTGCTTTGTGAATACCCCATTAAGGGATTTCTGACAAAGGTCTAACAGTTAGAAAGTATGAACTTCCAAAATTCATCAGCAAAAACCCTAAAGTAATCCAACTAGAAAACAGGTAAAGACACGAAGAGTTTTTCCCTCCCACAGAAAAGGATGTACAAATAAGCACATGGAAAGATACTCAACGTAGTTAAGTCATAAGGGAAACGCAAATTTAAACCACACTGAGATATTAGAACGACTTAAAAAAAAAAAAAAAAAAAAGGCAATGCCCAAACTTTAGTCTGTGCTGGTGAGAAGGTGGAGGAGCTGGATCTGTCACACATTACTGATGAGAATGTAAAACTATCCAACACTCTGCGAAACTGTTTGGCAATTCATTTTAAAATTAAACACGGATTTACTAAATGACCCAGCAATTCAACTCTTGAGGTCTGATGCCAGAAAAATGGAAACTTTATCCACACAAATGTTCATAGGAGCTTTATTCATAACAGCCCCAATTGTTGAATGTAAGTAAACTCTGTTCTACCTCCCACCACGGTCACATCAATAAAAGGAAGGAGCTGCTGCTGATGCACACACCTGGGTGAAATCAAGGGAATTACGCTGAGCGAACAAGGTCAGTCCCAAAAGGTTTCAGAATGCATGATTCCATGTATGTAATGACATTCTTGAAATTACAAAATTTTAGGTTGAACAAATTAAAGGTTTCTTTTCTAATAGCTTTGTGCATTCTCTTAAGTCCTGAGCCATTCTGGCCCCTGAGAGATGCCTCGTCACTAGGAGAGCCTGATCTTCCTTCCTTATCTCACATAGTTGATTTAGAATCCTCTGGTTAGAACAGGCTGGATACAGAGTATACACTTCCCATAGGAGATCAGTGCATTAGAAACTCAATTTTCTGCTGGTGGACACTGTCTAGGTTTGTTTTCTAAAGAAAGAGATGTTTGTTAAAAGTTACAAAGTGCCAGTTACAAGAATAGTCACGGGGATCTAAAGTACAACGTAGGAATAGTCAATAATATTGTAGTAACTGTGTATGGTGTCAGGTGGGTACGAGACTTTCTAAGTTATCTAAATGTATAATCACTGTTGTACACCTGAAACTAATATTGTATGTCAACTGTAATTGAAAAATATTTTAATAAAAAAAAGTACAGAAACTCTGCAAAAGAAATATTGTTGTTCAAGGAAACTGCATTTAGGGCCTGGCCTGAGGGAGCCTGTTAACATGTGTACGGGACCCCCACTGCTGTTTACAAGGCTGTGAGGCCCATGCTCCCAGTGCTCCCCTCTCTGACCCCATGACCACTGGGAACACATCACCAGTAGAGGCTGAGGGAGCGCAACCAGAATTGCTGAAACACCTGGACAACAAAATTCCAAAGCAAAGAAAATGTTTAAAAACTTAAAAATACATACAATAGTGTGTTTAATACTCATAACATCTGGAAGTAGGTTAACAAAAATGGATCGCATGCTGATGACATGGGAACAGACCTCCTGATGTGTTCTCTCTCTCTTTTTTTTTTTTTAATTTATTTACTCATCTTAGAGAAAGAGACAGAAACCCTCATTTGTTGTTCCACTTAGTTGTGCATTCATTGGCTGCTTCTTGTACGTATCCTGACCAGGGATCACACCTGCAGCACTGGCATACAAGGATGATGCTCTAACCCGCTGAGCTACCCGGCCAGGGCCTGAGGTGTTCCTGTATCCTAGACCCTGACCCTCCCCTGAGACAACCACCGCTCCCCAGGCTGACGGGGCTGCCCCTCTTCAGGGAGCGCCTGGAAGCAGAGGCCCACTTTTCTGTCTCTTCGCACGAGGGCAGGCACTGCTTCTTCAATGCAACTTCCTGGTGCCCCCACCACGATTCCGGCCGGGGAAGCAGTCCCGAGTGACAATGAGGGAAGGGGGGTGGGGGAGAAGAGGTGCGGGCAGGTGACAAGGACTGGAAAGGATGACACGAGGACTCGGGGCGCCACCTCTAGGTTCACAACTAAACGTTACTCTGGAACAAACTGTAAAGATTATACTTATCATTTGTACAAATATAGGTGCTTCTAAACGGTGTGAATGTAACCCACTTAATTTAAGCATATATTTAAAAACATAAAATGACATAGCTTACACTAAGTCATTGGAAAAATTAAAATGAAACTTTCAGTGAGGTTTCAGAGCCAATTTCTGTAATTTCCAACTAGCGCAGTTTATATTAATATGATTTTACTTTGTTCTAAAACAGACTTTCTAAAAGTGTTTAGAGCTTTCCTTGTCTTGACTGGTTAGTATAATCCAGCAATTTTCAACTGGTGCGTCACAGAACTTTCAAAGCACTCAAAAGGTACCTATTCAGTCAGGGGCACTGACCACTTTACTCTTAGACTGTCCAATAAAAAAATGACAACAGCCAACCCAACGCAATTTTTATGAACGAATTAAAATTATACCACTTTTTAAAGTCAGATTGGTAAAAAAATATATATATAATGAATTTTTTGGTGTGGTGCAGAATTTTAATAACTAGTTTATGTGTGCCATGAGATGAAAAAGGATGAAAATCACTAGTATAACTCATAAACTTTAGATAACCTTGGTGGGGCTGCTGACAGTGGGGGAGCCTCTTTGGGGGGGGGGGATATACGGAACATTTCTGTACCTTTGGTTCAATTTTGCTATGAACGTAAACCTGCTCTAAAAAATCTAGTTTATTAAAACTTTAAAAAAAAGAAAATGACAGTGTAGGAGTTTGCCTGAAATATTACTTCTCCAATAAGAAAACCTGTTACATTTTTGTTTTAAATTGCTACTGGTTTACAGCCAGTCAAACGTGTCGGTTGCTCCTTACTCTCAGCTTGCGGCTCTGCTTCCGAACCAACTTGCCGTGCTGGATAAAATGGACGGGGCACTGGTTCATGGCATTATCCGCTTTATGTCGGAGCCAGTCTTCGTAGCCCTGAGGAAAAGAAAGAATCCCATGTGACAAGTGAGAGAAACCAGAGTCCCTCAGCTCTGCGCCAGTCCTTCTGGACTTGGCTGCGACGGGCCAGTACTGTGAGTAAGATACACAAGTGCTGTGGCCGGGAGCCCGGTGGTCCCCACGCTCCCAGCCAGGTCCATGAGAAAGACTAATGGGGCCACAGTACAACCAGCAGTCACCTTTCATTCTCCTTTTCCTCACACCTGAAACCCACCCACCGGTAAGTCCTGGCAATTTTACCTCAAATGGACTCTAAATACCCCACTTCTTCATGTGCCTTGGCTACCACAGTGACCAAGGTCCAACTCTTCCTTGAACTCTAGAAGGTGGGCCCTCCCTGGATTGAATGGGGACATGACTAGCCCTGTCATATCTGGGAGCCCCAACTCTATACCATCTAAGAGGGTTTTCCCAAACTTTCTCCTGCCTAGACATGTGTGGAATGGTCATTCTCAAGTCCACGGTGGTGACATGCCAGGCAGCTCACTGCCAGGGGGCATGGTTTGGGGCCCCTGAGGGGCCAGGGCCTGCTAATGGCCTGAGGTCTGGGGCAGAGGTCATCTGGGTCCCCTTCCACTGGGTTTCCCTGGTTCCCAGTCCAAGGGAATGTAGCAGAGAGGCCCCACCACCAGCACTGCAATGCCCTGCAGCGCACATGTGGGTGCACGAGAAGCGCACGGCTTCTCGGCGCCTGCCTCCTCCCTGCAATGTCTTGTTCAGCATTATCATCTCTAGGGTCTACAAAAAGCCCCCAGACACAAAAGAAGCTCCATCAACTATGTAAAATAAATGCATGAGGGATATGTGTTATGCAGGGGATTAGGAAAGAAAAATACTTTTTTAACGATATGCCTGCACTGTGTTCCACTCGGTCTTTCTGGGTCTTCTGCCTGGTTTTCTTGTCTCCACTCTGCAACTCAGTGCAGGAGGATGCATTTTTTTAAGGCAAATCAAGACATACATAAAAGAATCAAAAATAATTTCCCCAAATCAGTTTTCACCTTTTATATTACAAAGGTGTTATGTGGTCTATGAACAAAAATAAGAAATACATAAAACACATCCCAAAAACAGAAACTAAAAATGCCTTAATTTTATCACTCCACAAAGACTGTTAATATATAAATTATTACTATAGCCATATAATTATATGTAACTATAATTCTAGCCTATGGGGGTGTAGTTTATCAAAATTAGAATCATACCGCACACACTATTCTACTTCATGCTCTTGATATATCATGGACATTTTTCCATAGCAATTGGGTTGTAGTTATAAATATTACTTCTGATAAACTTCTTTACAATTCTATTTTTGTGCACATGCATTACATATTCTTAGTATCAATTCCTAAAAAGAAAATGTTTGAGTCAAAAGATGAGTAAGATTTTTTGGCTTTTAAGCTGAACAAAAGTCCTCAAGACACCTGGCACTAATTATATTTCCACCAGCTGAACTTAAATATTCTACTTTGAAAAGCACAAGGCAGCCTACATACTGTATATCGCCTGAATATGTCTTTTATTGGATCTGGCCACCCAGATTCTTAGCAACTGAGTAAATAGCCCGATTCACTTTGTGATACCCACAGAAAGTTGGGTATAATTCTCCAGGCACATATGCATTTTACTGATTGTAACAAAGATTGAAAATTACCACTATTAGATGTTCCTATGTCAATCCAGACACTGGCTCAAGTGTTGGAAAAGCAGCCTGACCTAATTCTTATAACTAACAACTCTGCTAAATCGTTTTGGTCTTAAATAAGCACAATTTCAAATGCTTTCAACTTTAAAAATCTTCCCCCAGTAAAAGAAAACACACTCTTTCCAACCAAGAGTTTGGGGTTTTCTAGATTGATTAACATGCCTTTTGAGTTGGGTTTCGCTGGATGTAAAACTGCATTTGAGTTAAGGATGATGAATTACTTTTTCTCTGTAATATTTCCCAGCACATGAAAGAAAAACCAGGTGGCTAAAAGAGCTGTCTGCACCTCCAGATGTGGCTACACATCTGTACCCGTGAGCTGTCATGTGGTGGAAATTTTCTGAAACTAGGGAGTAGTTAGGGTTGCCACACTAACCTGGCTAAATGCATAGTGGAAATAACTATGACAAGTTCTTTTTACTGTTAGTTACTGGCTTTATCCATTAGGACCAGTGAGTTGGGAGTTAGCATGTTCTTTATGAAGCCACATCCCAGTCTCTCTGTAGGTACCAGATCCTCGCAGTTAAGGTGGTCGAGAACAAAGCTAGGTTAAACAACTCATCTAAAATCAGACACCATCACTGGTTGAGTCAGTGTGAAAACTATAGTTTCTTCCTCAAACTCACAGGGCACCAAATTAGCAACTAAATCATATAATCTCTATTATTTTAACTCAAGTATCAATCTAAAAAAGTTATAAAAATGAATTTTAGAACATAAAAGTTTTTTGTGAACTAGCTAAAACAAACTTTGCTTTGGATAAGAGGCAACATCATACAACAAAGATAATGACCTTTTTCCTCTGTCTGCAAAATTCTTACCTGTTTGATAGCTGTGACAGTAATGACAAAGAACAGTGGAAGTCCGCTCGTTACTGGACTCGTAGGTGTATCAATAATCAACTGCAATTAAAAGAGTTGTAGAGCCATTTTCAAAAACATGTATTAGTGACATTAGACAGACTGGTTGTCCCTGTTATACTATCCAATATTTGCTTTCACTTATTTTAAATTGCTTTCCTGATACCTCACCACTACAGATAAATCAGGTAAGAAGTAAATCATCCTCTTTTACTATCAAACTGAGGGCAGTTCTTTATAATTAAGGGAAATGCTTAAGAAAACCATGTTAGCAGTGGCAAAGATGCAAGTCTGATAGCAATGTATATTTCACTCTTTTTTTTTTAGCTAGAGATAAAGAGAAAGACAGAGACAGACAGGAAGAGAGGAAGATGAGAAGCATCAACTTGTAGCTACAGCACTTAGTTGTTCATTGATTGCTTCTCATATGTGCACTCATGGGGGCGGGGGGGGGGAGGTGTCACTCAAGCCGAGCCAGTGACCCCTTGTTTAAGCCAGTGACCTTGGACCTAAAGACAGTGACCTGTACATTTCATTTTAATTTACTACTCTGCTTCTGGTGCCACACTTTACACTATCTGGATAACTTAACGTTGGGGAAATTATAAAAGTCCTTTTGATTTTATTTTTTACGACTGAAAAAAACTGGACTGCTGTTCTTAAAACATACCTGACCTATTGTTACCAAATTCACACCTCATTGCAATTTTCACTCTCCTTTTCTTCCTCCACTTCTCTCTCTCTTTCTCTTAACATTTTCTTTGGAGAATCTATGCATACTTAGGAAGTACAATAATGATCAGCTGGCCGTTGAATTCCTCCTAAAGATCAGAAAGCTCCTGACCCCCTGCCCCACCTCCGGTGCTGGAAGGGAACCACAACCAACTCAAAGACAGTGCTCGTGTGCATGTTTTAGCGTACAGGCCTCTCTAAAGCAACACACTTGTCCCTGAAGAAAATAAAGGAAGGAACTGTAGATAAGCGGCATCAAGTCCTTGTTCCTTCTTCTGAGCAAACCATAGTCGGTCACCTGGGAAAATAATGTTACTCATTTAGATTTATTTGAGGTGGCAAAAGAAAGGTTACTGGCCTTACCTGTACCAGAAATATGATAAGAAAATAAAAGTTGGCGATTCTTCTGAATTGTTCAAATAAGTTCTTGGGTATGAAGTTCCAAAATGTGTACTGTAGGAAAGAACAGAAAGGTGTCATTCTGATCACATTTTACTTTCGTGTTACTCCACTACATAAGGAGCGCTGGGTATCAAAGTACACGGTGTTTAGTTTTAGATATAAAACTCAGAATTCAAAATTTAGAGTGTTTGCGGACATTTTATCAATTTGTTGACTACAAAAACAAACTGCTAGTAGAAAATGTGTTCTCCAAAAGTAGGCTATGTGAGTTACCTCGTTCCAGAATATTCAAGGTAATGCAAAGTAGCTTAATAATAGTTTTATTAAAATGTCTTCCATAAAATAGAAACCTATGATCGCTAACTCAAAATATACAAGTTTAGTATTTTTCCTTGATTGAAATTTCTTCATAAACTCTTTTTTTGTATGCGTGACAGTGTGACTAGACGCTAACAGAAAGCCAAAAAGAAGTCCATGTTATTAGATGGTCTTGAGTTGACCCAGCTTGGAGACAGTTCCTACACAGGGAGGTGTCTGTGTCAGCGCCACACGAGCGCTCTTCCTCTTTATTAAGACGGAACGGGGAACCAAGCAGGGAGAAGCGTTCGGGTTGCCACTTATTCTCCAATCCTTGCAGTTTTGCCTCAGAAGGAGACTTTCCCTAACTTTTGTGCTCAAAAGCAACAATGTCCCAGATGTCATTAATCTGCAATAAACACTGAGCCTGGAAATTGTTTTTAAAATTTCATGACAAGTTTTTGCCTTTATTAAAGATAGTCTACTGCAGAGTGAGAAAGGATTCTGTTCAAAGTGTACAGTGGCCCTGGCCCTCTGCCCTCTGTCTGTATAATAAAGAGAACCTACACAGCTCCTACCAGGGCAGTGGGCTGGCATTGTTACCACGCTGTCCGACCAAGAGCTCCTTTAATGTCAATCTCAAACACAAGTTCTTGAAAACTGAATATATTTATAATAACGAAAGCCTGGTAGGGCCCTAATATTAGCCAACATGTTCTGAATTTGGTTTTTATATCATTTCACTATATAGCCACGGTTTAAAGAAAAAGCTTCTTTGCCTAAGTTTCTGACTGCTTGCAGAGTATATAGGAAATTTCCATTTTCTATTCTAATATACATTCACAAATTCATAATGAAGTTCATTAATGAGCAGGAAAACAAAGGAGGGTTCCACCATCCCATGACAATTATTGGCTTATTTTTAGTTTCCTTCTCAAGTTGGCCCCAATAAATTACTCCAAGAGAGTCTCTAGAGATTGAGAAATTCATTTCCTAGGTCCCAAACCCACCACACCCTACCCACGCTTATCTTCCACATATCATTTCATACTAGTCCTTCACAGGATATGTGTTTTGGAAATATCTTCTCTTAGTCAATAATTTGTCTTTTAACTCTCTTACCAATGTCTTAAAGAGTAGAAAACTAAATTTTTATAAAGTCCATCTCATCAATTTTACCTTTCATGGTTAGTGTTATTGGAGCGGTATCAAAAACTCATTGCCAAACTCAAGGTCACCTAGGTTTTCTTCCGTGCTATCAACCAGGACCTTTATATTATATAATTGTGCATTTTACATTTAGATCTATGATCTATTTAAAATTAATTTTGTGAAAAGTGTAAGATTAGCATCAAGATTCTTTTTTCTTTTTGCACATGGATGTTCATTTGTTCCAGCACCATTTGTGGAAAAGAGTTTTCTTCTTCATTGGACTGTCTTTGCTCCTTTGTCAAAAATCAGTTAACTATTTTTATGTGGATCTATTTCTAGACTCTCTATTCTGTTCGATGGAATTATCAGCCTACTCTTTCATCAGCACCACAATGTCTTTATTGTAGCTTTATATAAAGTATGAAGTCAGGTGGTGTCAGTCTTCCAGCTGTGTTCTTCTCCTCCAATATTATGTTGACTATTCTGGGTCTTCCATATAAACTTTAGAATCAGTTTGTTGATATCTCCAAAATAATTTGACGGTATTTTGGTCAGGATTATGTTAAATCTATAGATTGAGTTGGGAAGAATTCATATCTTAACAACACTGACTCTTTCTCTTCATGAACATGGAATATCTCTCCATTCACTGAAATCTTTGATTTCTTTTAGCAACATTTTCTATGTAATTTTCCTCATATAGATGTTGCACATATTTTACAGGATTTATACTTAAGTATGTATAAGTATGTATTACTTTTCCTTTTGGTGCTAATGTAAATGGTGTTGTGTTTTTTAATTTTGAATTCTAATCTTCCAGGTAACCAGCACAATTCTAGAATTTAAAATCAGTTAAATGGTTTCTTTATTATTAGGTATAGAAGAACCATACCATAGCTTTGACATTAAACTTTGTAATTTCTATATTTCACAGAATAAATTACTCTAAGTTATTACTCTGATTATTAATGTGGTAAAAAAAAGAGGATTATTATTGATGATGTATGATAAGAAAATTGAAAACCCAATAATTTAAACATTCATGACTGCACTAACAGTAACATATGAATAAAATAAAATGAGCATTTTATTACATATATAAGAGCCAGAAAAGTGATAATGGTGGGCCAGTTGCACATTTTTTATCTTTGTTAAGTGGTAATGACCTAAATATTTGCTTAGACATGTGAGCCACGATATAATGCAATGCACTGTGTACTACAAAGAATAATAAAATACTCTGACCCATACTCAGCGATCAAGGCTTACCTTTTGTTGTGATGCAGTCAGTAGAATAGTACTTAATAGTGGAAATCCCTGGGATTGAGCCATAGGCATGGAATAAAATGGGTTTTTCTTTGCTACAAGAAAACTGAGAAGTCTGAGTCTATCAGAGAATGTCTCTTCTCTATAACACACATTTTGAAAAGGGCTGAATGCTACAAGACAACGAATGTTCCTGGCATTTATTTCATATTACAGAAAATGACATACCCCGAGTCTTTGCATCTGTTCTGTGTGTTGTAAGCTATGAGAGAAGAATGAATGCCTCATGAGCATCTGAGCTTGGTTTTGTCCAATCTCTTCTCCTCTGTGCATAAGTCACCTCTGGTTCTGGGTTATGCACTGAGTATGGCCCATGACAAAGAAGAGAACAGTCTCACTTGGTCTACCTTTAGTCATGTAGTTAAAGAAAAACTCTTGAGAAAAAAGCCCTGGGCACTGTTCTTTGCCAGCTGCCAGAAAGGAAGATAAGAGCTCCGGAAACTGCCCTAAAGCCTTGCCTACTGTGTACCTGCAAGTGGATTCAGCACCACTGTAGTACGAGGGACAGTTCTAAAAACACGCCGGAGGCCGGTCACCCATCTCCTGGGAAATGCAAGCAACTCATATGGAGTTCAACTTTCTCTTTCATTTATGATTAGGAGATGGGAATGTAAAAAGTAGAAAATTATGCCCCAATTCTGGATTACTGATGTTAGAAAATAAGTGAGCACCAGGATGAGCTGGTAAGAGAGGCAGTGCCGGCCCTGCAGAGGGAGTGCTGGGCTCAGGGTTGAGTGCACAGCTGGAGGACTGATTCATACACTTTGTTCTGCAACTTGGTGTCTCCAAGAGTAGGCTGGATTTAATAAGTAATAATGGCCTCACAGGGTTGTTTCAGAGCTTAAATGACATGATAAACTTGGAAGTCATCAAGAGCACTGCCCATATCTAATCGGAAGAGGTTGTGGGAGACTGCAAGCTGACAAAAGTCCTCGCAGTTTAAGGCTTAAGCCAAAGGGCTAAGCTCTGCCCCACAACCTGTGAATGTTTGATTAAGTTGGTAAAGGCAATTTACACGCTCTTCCTCATACCTCCACGTTAGCTATAATGCTGATGGTTTCTACTAGTCCCATCCTCCATGTCCCTCAAAGAGACTGGAGGCAGTTTTCTTTTTACCCTTTGTTTTGTGAAGTTAAGATATTATGCACAGTGGGGATTTTTCTGCACTTGGGAGAATCCTGGTTTCCCTCAGAAATGTGACTTTGTATCTGAGCTCTCTTTGTTTTGCAAATGGCTTTGCTCTCTGCACTAGAAATAAGGTGTTTTGGGGGTGCAGGCTCACTCTTGCAGACCATCAGTCTTGGCAATGAGTCCTCCCGATACCATCCTTTTTCTCTGTGTTTATTTTCTAATCCTCCACCGTTCCCTCTTGAGACCTGCAAAATTACATGTCGCTCCGGCTCACAAGAGGAAAAATTTCCCTTGCCAATAATAAAGTTATTTAGCTTTGTTGAAAGTATGGAGTGACAGTGAGCCTGAGCCTACTATAATTATGTAGCATCTTAGGGCAGAGCTGGGAGCCACATGAATTTTGTGCCCAAAAGTATAGTTTTGTGAACTTGTTGAAGCAACGCTCCAACATTCTCTTGAGTCCAGTATCTGCCAGCACAGTGAGCTCAGGCAAGTCCTGGGTGGGAAATTCTGCACGTGGTCAGAAGGGGGTCATGCTGGAAGTAATTTCTTGGTTTTCCTTTTTCTGTCAGACAACTGGCTAGTATGTCTCCCTCAAAAGGAAATAGAACTCAAATCAATCACTGATCACCAATGACTGCGCTTCTATGCCATAGGTCAAAGTTTAACATAACTAGACTGGCCTTTTTATTCTCTAGTATAAATATGCACAAGATAAGTGAGACTTACTGAGCATGTTCTTATATACTACTTACGAAGTCTTAGCCAGCAGTCTTTTCCTTTTAAGATAGAAATAAAAGTTTTCTTCCCAAGAAAACACAGGTATATTACCACAAACAGATTCTCCAAACTTGCTTAGAAACTTATGTTTTACAAATTAAATTGTATTTTCAGCCTGACCAGGCAGTGGTGCAATGGATAGAGCGTCGGACTGGGGTGCAGAAGGACCCAGTTTCGAGACCCCGAGGTCGCCAGCTTGAGCACGGGCTCATCTGGTTTGAGCAAAAGCTCACCAGCTTGGACCTAAGGTTGCTGGCTCGAGCAAGGGGTTACTCGGTCTGCTGAAGACCTGCGGTCAAGGCACATATGAGAGAGCAATCAATGAACTAAGGTGTCACAACACGCAATGAAAAACTAATGATTGATGCTTCTCATCTCTTCGTTCCTGTCTGTCTGTCCCTGTCTATCCCTCTCTCTGACTCTGTAAAAAAAAAAAAAAATGTATTTTCATATATCCTGAGCTGTTTTTCAATAAAAACAAGAACGCACTCTGGGTTTCCACTCCAGGTGATCTAAATCAATGCCACTGTCGACCTAGTCACCAGCCTAGATTCCAAATCTCATTTTTCTGAGGTCCTCTCCTGAACCAGATTTGACTCACAATAGAGGTGATGTCGTTGGTAACTTTCCCTTGAAATTACACACCATCGTCTACTGATATAAAGCCACTGATCCTGCTCTGTGAGGAATTTGAGAGCACAGTCTCCTCTTTACTCTGAGCCGAGATGAAAGCCGACCAGTACTTTACTCAATGCTTGACCCCTCTTCTGTGGGGACTTAGCCTGGCCGGCCCCCTGAAAGGATGTTGACTTAATTCTATTAGTTCCTACTCTAGAGTATCCTGGTATGAAGGAGCTTTTCCAAGAAGAAAGAGTTTCAAAAAGGTCCCCAGGAACGTGCAACTCTATCAAACCCCATGTCTAGCACCAGCGCAGGGTTTCCTTTGTCGGGAGCCAATGAGGCTCTGGGAGCTCCAGTCCATGTGGGGCAGCTGGGGGGCGGGAAGGCACCACAGCAGGGAGAGGAAGGGTACTCGGACGAAGGGAGAGAAAAGCTGATGAGTGGTAGAGTGAGGAGGGAAGATAAGGCATCTCAAAATTATTGTTGGCTATTAGCTGCGGTAATATTTGAAAGAAAAATAGGACCATAATAAATTGGCTCTAAAACAGGGGTTGGGAACTTATGGCTCGCGAGCCAGATGTGGCTCTTTTGATGGCTGCATCTGGCTTGCAGACAAATCTTTAATAAAAAAAAATAATAACGTTAAAAATATAAAACATTCTCATGTATTACAATTCATTCATTTCCTACCGCTCATGTTCATGGTTGCAGGTGGCTGGAGCCAATCACAGCTGTCCTCCGGGACAACACCAAATTTTTACTGGATAATGCATAACGTACATGGGTCGTTGTATGGCTCTCATGGAATTACATTTTAAAATATGTGGCGTTCATGGCTCTCTCAGCCAAAAAGGTTCCCGACCCCTGCTCTAAAACTTGAATCAGATAACAAAGCGGATGGGATTTAGATATCACTGCTTTCGGTGACAAGGGCTTTTAGTATAAATAAAGCATTCATCAACTTCCAGCTATTTTCTGCCAACTGCATCAACCAGGTGCTTTGCATTTTGTATCATTCCTCCACAAAGCCTCGTAGACAACTTTCCATATCTACCAGAAGAAACTGGGGGCTAAAACTATCAATGCCACGCTTTGCCCCTGGACAGGGAACGCAGCTGCAAAGAGACTGTATTAGTGGCTGAAGTGCCTTTGACAAACACCCTATCAGACTAGATACGGGGCAGCGTGGGCAGGTCATATGCCCCATCAACTGTACCCCGGACTCCTATCCTGACAAGTTCACACACGGCACAACATTTGAATGTTTTGCAGTGTACTACCCCATCTCTCGATGCATTTGTACTGCAAAGGAGATTTTTAAAGAAACGTTTTTGACAGAAACAAATTCATAGATTCAGAGAATAAAGTGATGGTTGCCAGATGGGAGGGGTTTGGGGAGAGAATGAGTGAGAAAGGTGAAAAGATTAAGAAATACAAATTGCCAGTTATAAAATAGAGGGATGTCAAGTACAGCATAGGCAATGAGTGAATAATATTGTAATAACTATGTATGCTGTCACATGGGTACTCCTTAAGTTACATAAATGTCTAGTCACTGTCTCGTATACCTAAAACTAATATAATATTGTATGTCAAATGCAACTGAAAAAACCTTCTTTATATTTTTCTAATGTTTTTGAGATTTTCTTTTATTTTTGGCCACCAGTGGACAGAGTACACATGTGCACCGCAATCATCTTTATTGATCTCTACTTAAGACTGTGTCAAATCTATAAATGTCACAACTGGACCGGGTTTTGGTTACGGAGCTCCTCCTCATTGTATTGCTCCTCTTCATTTACCATACCTGAGTAACCATGCCTACGTTTGTTTGCCTGAGATTTTGTTTATGAGCAATAACTTACCCATATTGTGTTTCTGGAGAGTAAAGCTGCAATTATTATTATTTATTATTATTTTACATTGCCATTTTAAAATGATTCCATTTAAAAAAATTGCCTTGAGAAACAAACTTTTGCTGTTTGTTAAGTCTTCTTAACAAACACCCTTTGAGAGCTCATAGAAGCCACCACACATCCTGGACCCTCATGTGAGAAAGCATATCTACCACAGATCTACGCAGCTGGTGAACCCAGGAACATGTGCAATCCGTCATGGGCTGTGTGTAAACACCTAGAGGGAAAGTTCTCCATAATCTGAAAGCCATCATTTATTGATTTCGTCAAAGCCAGCGACAAACTTCTCCACCCAGTCCTCAGACTCATTCAACAGCTCTCTCAACATGAAATATATGCACAAGCAGTCCCCCGCCCCACTCAACAAAAACAAGGCACTTCATTCAAACGATGACATTCTAATCACCTTTTTTCTCTTTGCATGTGCTGCACCTAATGGACAGCCTCTGATATGTGTTCCTGGTTTTCATTTACGAGGTGGTAAAAGGTGCACCTACTCTTTCGCTGGGGACATCTAGCATCATCTCTATTTTATAGATGAGAAAACTCCAGCCTGGGGTGGTTCATGACTGGCACACAGCCAGACAGCAAATAAGTAAGTGGCAGTAGTTGGAATCGAACGTCCTAGACTTGACACTATGTCCATAATATAATTAAAAGAGTAATGAAGAAAATGTGCTCTGACATCTTGGCAAGTCGGAACACGTTCTGGGGACAACCAGAGAGATAATGAGTTCACAAGCCTTATGTAAATTGTAATCACAGCCCTTAGTTGGGAGCAGACAGCAGCTGTAACAGCGGTCCTAGGAGCAGTGTTGCTAACTGCTGTCAGCAAGGTCCAGTGCTCCCCCCCAGATTAATGAACACTCAGACAGGAGGTTACCTTGGAGGAGACTATTCGGTTGTCTGGGTACCTCTGCGGAATGTAGGCCTCAGCACCTGGGGGGGGCTCCTTGTGTCCCACGTAAATGGTCCGACTGTCGACCCAATTCTCTTCTCCTGCACACTGTGGGAAACAGAGTGGTGTTAGTGCCAGTGCCTCAGCCTCAGGGTCTGAAAGTTCTTCCCCGAAGTGTTGGATTTAACACTTGTCCATAGTAACAGAAGCCTGTGCCAACCGACTTATCGTATCACGTGGGACCACAGGGAAGAGCTGGGTCCCACTTGCCATCGCTGGAGCCACCCCTGATCTGACTCAACCATTATGAGCTAAGTTCTTCAAATCCCTGCCCAATTCTTCAAGGGAATGGTCTGAGCGGGCATTCTGCACTCCCAGTAAAAGCTGAGGGGTAGCCCTGAAAAAGCTAAGCATCAGTGGAAAAAACACAGCACGGGTTCACGTAAAAAAAACTGAATACGTACAGCCCTTGCTGGTTTGCTCAGTGGTAGAGAGTCAGCCTACCATGTGGAAGTCCCAGGTTCAATTCCCAAAGCACACAGGAGAAGCCACCATCTGCTTCTCCACCCCCTCCCCCTCCCCCTTCTCTCTCTCTCACTTTTCCTCTCTCTCTCCTCTCCTCTTATAGCCATGGCTCTTATGGTTCGAGCAATCTGGCCTCAGGCACTGGGGATGGCACTGGGCCTCACCTCAGGTGCTGAAATAGCTCAGTTGCTGAGCAATGGAGCAGCAGCCCCACATGGGCAGGGCATCACCCCATAGGGGGCTTGCCAGGTGGATCCCAGTAGGGGCGCATGTGAGAGTCTGTCTCTCGGCCTCCCCACCTCTCACTAAATTAAAATAAATTAAAAAAAAATACAACAGCAAAATCGTAAGGCTTCCAAAAGGGAAAAGACAAGGACGGTTAGAAATGTGAGGGAACGTCTTTAATGAAAGAAAATAAAACCTTGAGTTCGTAATAGAAGAATTACTCAACCATTTCAAGTGTCGTCATCACTAAGGCTTTCCTGGAAAGAGAGAAGACTTGGGTCTGACTCATCTTTGTATTATTCAGAGTGTGTACGCACGAGGCAGTAAGTAAATATCTTCTGAATAGAAGGATCTTTTAAAAATGCCCAATCAGACCATAGGCTGACAGCACTTAAATGTCTAATAGAAACACTATAGTTACTAATTAGAGTTACTAATTAGAGACTGAAATGCAGCCTCTTTTTTTTAAATTAATTTTAATGGGGTGACATTGATCAATCAGGGTACATAGGTGTAGAGCAGGGGTCCTCAAACTACGGCCCGTGGGCCGCATGCAGCCCCCTGAGGCCATTTATCCAGCCCCTGTCGCACTTCCGGAAGGGGCACCTCTTTCATTGGTGGTCAGTGAGAGGAGCAAATTGACCATCCCATTAGCCAAAAGTAGGCCCATAGTTCCCATTGAAATACTGCTCAGTTTGTTGATTTAAATTTACTTGTTCTTTATTTTAAATATTGTATTTTTGTTTTGTTTTTTTACTTTAAAGTAAGATATGTGCAGTGTGCATAGGGATTTGTCCATAGTTTTTTTAATAGTCCGGCCTTCCAATGGTCTGAGGGACAGTGAACTGGACCCCTGTGTAAAAAGTTTGGGGGCCCCTGGTGTAGAGAAAACATCTCGAGGTCATTTTGACATTTGCTTATGTTGCAACATAAAATGCAGCGTCTTACAGAAGCCCCAGCACAGGGTCCTGGGCATCACACCTCAATTCCTCTGCAGGAACTCTGAAGATACTGGCTTCCCTGAAGGTATGATAAACAGTGCTGGAAAGGAAATGGAAACCTTCCTGGTTGCAGGGAAAGTCATTGTGATGGAACAGGGAGAATAAATGAACATTGGAGTCAATGATCTGGCTCAGTTATTGCTGAGACACTCGTGAGCCTCAGGTAAGTTGACTTTCTGAACTGAACTCCATCACCATGAGTGGTGAAAGCACCTCCCTCAGAGTTGTCAAGAAGGAACTGGGGCAACAAAACCAGACCTATGGCAATGCTCCAGCCTGGTACAGGTCCCTTCTGCTGACAGAGGGCCCACCCTTTGTGATTCAGGGAACCCTCACTTTCCAAAGCCAAACAGACAGGGGTAACAAGGAATCCAGCATTTCTAGTGTTTGAGGTTATCATGAGTCTTACATTGCCTTCTTTTCTTTTCTTTTTTGCTTATAACTGTAATCTCCTTAGCTCATCTATCAACCTCTCGGGAACAAGATGACTTTTCATGTCGCCCCCCACCCACCCAGCACATTCTCCACAGTAGCTGCATGCTTGGGCATTCCCTTAGTTAGTCAATGCCACCAACGCCGCCTTTTATTAGAGCCTCGCTTTGCGGGACAGTCCATGTGACTAAGGATCAAGAGCAAACCGGTCTCTGTAACTCCACCATGCTTCAGAGATGTTCTGCAGGGACGCAGGGAACGGTACAGGCTCCCTGGAACAGAACAGGCAGAGGTGCCCCTGCCTCACCAGATGTGAGCAGAGTGCTTCTTCCTTGGCGGGAACTTGGCCTAAGCCCCCCCCCGCCCCCCACCGCGGCTGCCCTGTAGTAACCTGGGTACTCGGAAGGCCAGGGCGGCTCCCCAGCCTGCGCGAGCCCCCCCTCCTCGGGCTGCCTCACTGCCCCGTGGCTCTTCCCTGAGCCCTTCCTATTTGGGGTGAGGCTACTCAGGAGGGAGAGATGTTTACTTTTAAAAAGCTGCCTAAGCTTAATAAATAAATCTCTGGATATGAAAAGTTAAGAAAATTTATAAAGTCCCTGACTTCCCTGTATCTCTCTGAGCCTGGCCAAGCACGTGCTTCTCATTCCTGTGGGTTCAGGAAGTCACAGTGAAAAAGAATCTATAACAAATGAACCTGAAAGGGAAAGGCATGAAAATATAAATTTTATTACAAAAATAGAAAACCCTTCTTCTGAGCTTCAAAGACAGCAGCTGGCTTTCAGCCCTCTGCTCAAATTGGAGAAGCTCAAATCTTTCCAGGGCTCAGGGTCATGCCGTGCTGCCCTGTCAGGGGAGCTGGTGCTTCCCGGACACTTCCACCAGGGACAGAAAGGACCCCTGTCTCTGGGGAGGCAGAGCCAGAATGAATTTTACTCAGGCTAATGTATATTCAGTATCCCACGTGTGGAGCTGGAGGAGAAAGGCTGGCTGGGCAGGGCAGGGCAGGGTGGGGTAACACATGGGGACGAGGCCTGGAGAGCCACCTGACAGTAGTAGCTCATGTTCTCAGAGGGGCAAGAGGGCATTTACCCCTCCCCCAGCCAGTGTGCGCTCAGGACCCACGGCCCCACACGGGACACCAGCGGCAGCCCCCTTTCCAGAACCAGGGAGGACGGCTGCAGTTCCACCAAACAGGAGCCATGGAGAAAATGTCACCATAAATCACGCTAACAATAGCTATCCGAAAATCCTTTCCAGCTCCTTCCCTTAATTCTTTTTTTCTAAAGGTATTTTTGACATTTGGGGTTGATCCACTGCGGCCTGAAAAGCAGCCTTCTGACAGGCAGGGAGCAGGGCTGGTGGCTGAGGAAACATTCTGAGCCCCCGGGGCGGTGTTACCTGTGGGGGAACGCTCTCTAAAACATCCTGTGTCCCTCCTGCCCAAATGACACTCAGGCTCAAAAGCTCTCTGGGGCAG
Source organism: Saccopteryx leptura (assembly GCF_036850995.1). Lineage (NCBI taxonomy): Eukaryota > Metazoa > Chordata > Mammalia > Chiroptera > Emballonuridae > Saccopteryx > Saccopteryx leptura. The sequence continues at coordinate 36,693,790 of NC_089506.1, forward strand.
TGCTCCAGTGTGTGCCGAGTGTTCAGTTAAATATTAATTCCTGCTCTCCCGAACCTCGGAGGCCAGGGCTCGGAAACGCTCCCCCTCCAAGTCACTTGACTGATTCACTCTTTAAATAGACTCTAATATAACCTCCCACTTGACAGAGAGTAATACCAAGCCAAGAACCTCCGCCAAGGAGGCCTGGGTCATAACAGGAAAATGTCATAAACGGCCAATGTGCAAAATGGCTTAAACAGGGTTCAATCAGCTATTTAAATAATGAGTGGCAATACTAGTCTAGCCTACCCTGTGACCTCGGCCACAACTAGTAATAAAGTACTGAGAGGAACGAAACAGGCAAAGCTGGGGGCCCTAAAGACTATGCTGTAGTTAAAAGCTTAAGCCAGGTGAATAAAAAGAAGATCCAACTCTGCTCCGTACTTTTACATAAGTCCTTTGCCCGGCGTATCCACAGTGTAAATGCTCCACGCCCGCTAGTCATGAGCGGCAGTCTCAGCATCAACCCCACTGCTGTGGTCAGCACAGTGCTTGTGTGCACGAAAGTCCTCTTTTACTTAGTCCTGGCCTCAAAGTGCAAGAGGAGTGGTGCAGGCACTTCGGACATGCCAGAGAGAGGCTGGGAAATGCTTCTTTTAAGTGAAAAGGATGTACATCTAGGAAAAAACCAGCATATTTGGGTTCAGTTCTGTCCATGGTTCAGGCATCTACTGGGATGAGCCTGAATTAAGCCCCAGGCCCTGAGCCAAGCATGTCAAGCATTAAAAACAGCTCAGTTGATTCAAGCATCGGTCCCACATGGCGTTGCCGGGTGGATCCTAATCAGGCACATGTGGAAGTCTATCTCGCCTTCTCTCACTTAATAAAAGAAAATTAAAAAAAAAAAAAAAGAAAAAGGAGAGTCCTAGGACTAGAATTAAATAAAATTAGTTTTCATAAAAGTTGTATTAAAGAAAAATGAGTAACATCAGCACTGTCGTACCTGGAAGCCCAAGACCCTCAGCACCTCATGAATAAGCTCTGACCTCTTCAGGGGTTGGACTGGGGTTCCAGGCTCTCTTCAGAGAGCAGCAGGAAGATGTGACCAGCCAGCCCTGCCTTAAAAGTCTGCTTTCGCTGTGCTCCAATCCTCTGACCTGCAGTGAGAAAAATTAGTTCTATCTTCCCAAGAGACATTAACACCCTTTACCAATCTCACTATTTCACAAATATTGGTATCCTGCTAATGAGCCAGACAAATAGCAGAGAATGTATCCAAATTATAAATGTAGACTTGTTTCAGCTCTCTAATTCTACAAACTGTCAAGATATATAAAACTACCTATCCATTTCTCTCAATAGTAGTGCCCTCTGCCCGACTAGGGGGAGGCACAGTGGATAGAGTGTCGGACTGGGACGCAAAAGACACAGGTTCGAAACCCTGAGGTCACCTGCTTGAGCATGGGCTCTCCAGCTTGAATGCAGGGTCACTGGCTTGAGTGCGGGATCAAAGACATGACCCCAAGGTCACTGGCTTGAAGCCCAAGGTCACTGACTTGAGCCCAAGATCGTTGGCTTGAGCAAGGGGTCACTCAGTCTGCTGTAGCACCCCCAGTCAAGGCACATGAGAGCAATCAGTGAACAACTGAAGTGTCGCAACTAAGAATTGATGCTTCTCATCTCCCTTCCTGTCTGCCTGTCCCTATAGGTCCCTCTCTCTGACTCTCTCTCTGTCACTGTCAGAGTAGTGCCCTCAACCAGACAGAAATCTCAAAAGACTATTTCTAACCTGTCCACTCTGACATATACACAGGGCACAGAGACTGAAGGTCAAAGGAGAACACTGCTGAAACGCGCTCCACCAGGCCCCCTTCCCATTCACAGGTGTTCAGAGTGATGAGGGGGGGAGATACATTTCTCCTGCTTCGCCTGAGCATTTCTCTTCAGGGATGGAGAAGAGAAGCTGAATTAGGAAAGAAACAGTGATCTGGAAAGGCAAAGGAGTTGAATCAGAGAATCTTCTAAACCAGTGGTCCCCAACCTTTTTTGGGCCACGGACCGGTTTAATGTCAGAAAATATTTTCACAGACCGGCCTTTAAGGTGGGACGGATAAATGTATCACGTGACCGAGACAAGTGTCAAGAGTCTTAGACGGATGTAACAGAGGGAATCTGGTCATTTTTAAAAAATAAAACATCCTTCAGACTTAAATATAAATAAAACGGAAATGTAAGTTATTTATTCTTTCTCTGCGGACCGGTACCAAATGGCCCACGAACCGGTACAGGTCTGTGGCCCGGGGGTTGGAGACCACTGTTCTAAACCATTTGTACCTCTTCACTCAAGTGCTGGCCCTGATGCTGCCTCCTCCCCTTCCAGCCCCCACTTCCTCCAGGGCCATGAAACCTCCCTCTCACCCCCAGGGCAGTAAAGACCTCGCCCCCAGGAGCACAGACAGGTTGGAGGTGAGGGAGGCTTTAGAACCTGCATGGGTTCCTAAAGGGGGGCACCGCCTAGGGGAGTGTTCTCAACTGCACAAGTACATGGAACAGGGGCACCCACAACCCAGAGGGTCTATGATGAGAAACATCAACCGACTCATGAAGGGCTGAATGCAGACTAGACGTAAATGTAAAAGGACTCCTTACCCGCCCCGTTGTCCCTGCACTGTTGTCCAACTCTTTCTGGACCTTCCCTGGTATCTAAGTTGCCTAGCAGGTCTGCAGGGAGCTAAATCCACAAAGCATCACTGTTTACTAGCAGTTCAAAGAGCTCTACTCTGGGCGTGGGGGAGAAAAAGACAGTCCCCCACCTCATCCGAACCTGAAAGGTGATGAGAAATTGTGCCTGACACCCTCCCAGCTAAGTAGAGAGGGAGGGGCAGCCGTCCCTGCAGGCCCCCATCTCCACATTCCTGCGGGAATCACAAGATCTTCTGCCAAGAGGCAGGTGAACTAGAAGTCAAGCCTTTGCTTGACTCATAGCCTTGGGGACAGTCTACATGGTCCCCCAGGATATGTGAAAGGTCCCTGGGTTTCCACCCTGGAGCCAGTCCCTTATAAAAATACTAGAAAATCATATTTCTAATAAGGGATTTGTATCTGACATACATACAAGACTGCCACAACTCAATAAGAAAAAGACAAATAATGAGGATTTAAAGAGACATTTTCCCAAAAATTTACAAATGGCCAACAGTACATGAAAAAAATGTCCGTATCAACAGTCATCAGGGAAATGCAAATCCAACCCTGCCCAAGGGAGAGAGGCTGGACACAAAGGGCCAGACACTGTGTGACTTCATGATACCACAGGCAAATCCAGACACAGAGAGCAGATCTGCAGTTGCCAGGGGCTGGCTAGGGGGTGACTGCTAAGATGTACTGGGTTTCTTTTGGGGGTGGTGAAAATATTTTATAATTAAATTAAGGTGGTGATGGTCCCATAACTTGGTAACTGTACTAAAACCACTGACTTGCACCTTTTCTTTTCTTTTTTAAAAAAAATTTTTATAAGGTCAACCGGAAAGTTCTGTCCGTTTCTATCACAATAAGTTTCAACACGTAAGCACGTGTTTATTTGGCGCATGTGTGCCTCTCTATTTTTATCACTTAATGTACACATACTGACGTAGCAAATTAACTAAAACAAAGTTGGTTCACGTTAGTCTTATGTGTGAAGCGATAGTGTACCCGTGGCTACTGATAAAGTTCATTTACACCACTGTAATTTTTACGAATTTCAACAAGGAAGAAATGCTACAGAAGCATGTCTGTCGCATCCACCATATTTCCCGGACTTAGCACCCTCCGACTATCACTTATTTTTGTCCTTACAAAATTTTTTGAAGGGCAAAAAATTCAAAAATGAAGAAGATATTAAACAAGCACTGGTTCAATTTTTCGCATCAAAAGATAAAACATTTTTCAAAAATGGGATATATAAATTGCCCTCACGCTGGCAAGGAATCATTAATAATAATGGCAATTACATTATTTAATCAAGTTTATTGATGGTAAGAAAAATTTGTATTTTGTTTTATTCCAAAAACGGACAGAACTTTCCGGTAGACCTGATATTTATTGATTTTAGAGAAAGGAGGGAGAGAGAAAGGAGGTGAGGAGTGGGAAGCTTCAACTCATAGTTGCTTTTCATGTGTGCTTTGACAGGGCAAGGTCAGGGTTTTGAACTGGCAACTTCAGCATTCCAGGTTGAGGCTTTATCCACTGCAAAACCACAGGTCAGGCGACTTGCACCTTTTCACCAGGAGAATTTTATGATGTACAAATTACATCTCAATAAAACAGTCAGTTAGCTCTTCCAGTGCCAGTCCTGGGTTCCCAGCACTGCACATCCTGTGCCTGAGTCGGGATGGCCCTCACCTGGGGCAGCGGCACCTCGCTTCATGGACACTGCTTCTACCTTACTGCTTCTCCCACCACAGAGAAGAACGCACTTTATCAGAATGCAGGATTCTCTCCATTTTAGGGAAAATGGATAACATTTTTAAGGTCCTGTTTTTAATATAGAGCATTTCCTAATGGATAAAAATGAGTTGAAAGCATTTCCAAAGTAGTATGCCTAAGAGCAGAGAAACTTGAAAAATTTATACTCGGCATACAATAGGAAAAACAGAGCTAAGAGCAAACACCTGGCTCTGGTCGGTTGGCTCAGTGGTAGAGCATCAGCCTGGCGTGCAGGAGTCCCGGGTTTGATTTCCGGCCAGGGCACACAGGAGAAGCACCCATCTGCTTCGCCACCCCTCCCCCTCTCCTTCCTCTCTGTCTCTCTCTTCCTCTTCCGCAGCCAAGGCTCCATTGGAGCAAAGTTGGTCCGGGCGCTGAGGATGGCTCTATGGCCTCTGCCTCAGGCGCTAGAATGGCTCTGGTTGCAACAGAGCAATGCCCCAGATGGGCAGAGCATCGCCCCCTGGTGGGCGTGCCGGGTGGATCCCGGTCTGTCTGACTGCCTCCCCGTTTCCAACTTCAGAAAAATACCAAAAAAGAGCAAACACCTGTGGGTGTAGCCAAGGTAAATAACATATTCCTTCAAGTATAAGACGCATATCTAACAACTGGGTGTGTCTTTATATAGGTTGTAGAATTTTTTACTTGCATTTCCAGCTTTTTCCCATGGATAAGGAGTTGTATGAATTTTATGGTGAATAAAATTTGAGTTCAATAACTTTATGTAATACATTTCCCCCCCAAATTTCGGGCCCCAAAATTAAGATGCGTCTTATACATGGGAATGTCTCACACATAGGGAAATATGGTAACTTGCTCCTCCGGCTACACCAGGAGTCCCCAAACTTTTTACATGAGGGGCCAGTTCACTGTCCCTCAGACCGTTGGAGGGCCGAACTATAAAAAAACTATGAACAAATCCCCATGCATACTGCACATATCTTATTTTAAAGTAAAAAAAACAAAACGGGAACAAATACAATATTTAAAATAAAGAACAAGTAAATTTAAATCAAAAACTGACCAGTATTTCAATGGGAACTATGGGCCTGCTTTTGGCTAATGGGATGGTCAATGTGCTCCTCTCACTGACCACCAATGAAAGAGGTGCCCCTTCCGGAAGTGCAGTGGGGCCAGATAAATGGCCTCAGGGGGCTGCATGCAGCCCGCGGGCCATCGTTTGGGGACCCCTGGGCTACACAGTGGCTATCGATTATTTCAGATGCAATGGCCATGCAATGGCCATGTTCCTCCCCGAACTGCAAAGCCAAATAGTCAAGAGAGGGAGGGATTTCACAAGTGTTTCTTTAGTGTGAACATTTTCTCACACTCACACACACCCCCCCCCACCACTCCAGTAAAGACATGAGTCTTTCTGAATTTAGAATTCAATCAAAAAATGGCTGAACTGACACCAAGTTTCAGCAATCATAGCTTGACCAACTTTGCCACCAACTTAATAATGATTTGGTGTATGCTTGCCTGAGTGTTAAAGTTAGAAAGCACACAGGGACCAGAGATTTTTAAAAATATGCTGAAAATCAGTTTTAGCCGATGTTAGTCGCCTAATGGAAGTTTTGAATTTCAGCTGAAATAAACAAAACCGATTTAGCTGAATTACATTGTGGTACCAGGCCTGGGACACAGCATGTAATCTATCCTCAAATTACTAGATCAATTTTTATAGAGGTAGTTTTTCCCAACCACCATTTTCAAATTTACAGAGATCCAATGACAAAGTGATTCCTTATTCTGATATCTGTTTATAGCTTTGAGAGGCAACATTTCTTGTTCAGTGGGTAAGCAGACAACACAGGGCTTAGGTTATTTCTAAAAATAGGGGATTTTTCTGGCTCCCTTTTCACAGGCAGCTCCAGCATTCCTGTGACAAAGACAATGGTGACATTGGATCCTTTTGTCTGCCCAGCCCACATCCCACACACGTCTGTGTTTTTCAATCTTGCTGTTGTTAAGCCTCACTCAGGTATAACATAATACAAAGGGGAACCTTTGTGTTGATAGGTCAAAGTTGTGTGCCACGAATCACCAGCCCTTCTGATGGCCAGTAAGCAGGGCCTGGAACTCAAGGCTTCGAGGCTTGCCATGGTGCCGAAGAAATCCAGGCTGTGCCCTCCCTTCTGTGCACACTAGACCTGAACCGCTGGCATCTGTTGACACACAAGATGGAAACCTCACTGCAACTCTTCATTTTCAACGCTGCGTGACAACCGAAAATACTTTCTTGCCAATAAAATGTAACCAGAGCAAAAAAACTGGCCCTGGCTGGTTGGCTCAGTGGTAGAGCGTCGGCCTGGCGTGCAGGAGTCCTGGGTTCAATTCCCGTCCAGGGCACACAGGAGAAGCGCCTATCTGCTTCGCCACCCCTCCCCTTCTCCTTCCTCTATGTCTCTCTTCCCCTCCTGCAGCCAAGGCTCCACTGGAGTAAAGTTTGCCAGGGCACTGAGGATGGCTCTGTGGCCTCTGCCTCAGGTGCTAGAATGGCTCTGATTGCGGCAGAGCGATGCCCCGGATGGGCAGAGCATCGCCCCTTGATGGGCATGCCTGGTGGATCCCGGTTGGGCACATGCAGGAGTCTGTCTGACTGCTTCCGTTTCCAAATTCGGAAAAATACAAAAACAAAAACAAAAACAAACAAAAAAACACTTTGATATCATCCAGCTCACCCTATGTTTTTGACAAAAACAAGTTTCCAGACGAGGTTGCATATGAAGAAGCCACCATCTTTACTGCAGCTTTAAATCTAAAATGGCAGTAAAGTGACGAAATGGACTGGACATTCCATGCAGGCTCCCTCCCCACTAAAACTCTGAGTGACTTCCTTATAGTGTTCTTTATAATAATGCATTTACATAATGGCGACATCACCACGTTTGCCATGGGTTACTGAAGGGCTCGGAAGCCTCATCACAGCGAAGGAAGCTTCCTGTTAAACTCTGTAAGAAAATTACCTGTCATCACCTATCCTGTGTGCACCACAGAGGCTCAGCTCACCTAGGATACAGGGACAAGGGAAGGATTCACCGTACACTGGTTCTGGGCCTGGTATAGGGCACAGGTGGGGAGAGAAGGAGCAGGGTAGTGTCCCTGCCTAGCAGGAGGGACAGCACAGAATCCAGCTCAGGAGGCAGGTGAACCTGTGTAAGAGGTATGCTCCCAAGTCAAAAGTCAGGAAACCAGGACCTGTCAATAAGCACCAACAACTGAAATACAAGCTGACATTAAAAAGTGGGGAAGGGGTGGGGGACAGGGGAAGATGAACCAAAGCGAGTGAGCAAGAGAATTCTAAGAGGAGATGAGGTTTACAGGTGTTGGGAGGCCTCCAGGAAGAACCATATAGTGTATTAGAACTGAAGGCCAGCTCCCCTGCCCCAGGGATCAGGGAGTTCAGCTGGGTCCTCGCCAGAGAGGAAAGCCCAGCATGGAGGCCACAGGCCACGGTGCCCAGCACCAGCCCTATCTATCATCAGGAATGCAGGCCACTGCTGCCCAGCCCTGTTGGCTCTTACCCCAAAGAGAACAGGAGTGGGAATCATGAGTCACTGGTGAAAGAATTACTACCCTTCTGTGAACCAGAGGCAAGGGCTGCCATGGCCCACAGCACAGCACTTCAACCCCACACCCCTTAGAGCTTCAGAGGGGGACAGGGAGGTGGCGGGCCCAGCAGTGGTGTGCGGGTACCAAGGGGCATGGAGGTGGTGCCATTTATGAAGGGAAAGGTACACGGGCCGAAACCAGGTTTCCAGGCGGACAGGAGAGAGAAGCAGGCAGACTACTGGGGTCCTGTTCAGTTCCCATACCTGCTTCCCAGTTGGCTAACCTGCACCTAAATCTGTTCATTACTCTCCAGACAACCCCCCAATAACACCCCACTCATCATGACAGAAATAAATCATGGTGTGCCCCCAGCTACTGAAACTGCAATGCAAATTCAGGAGCTTCTCAGTAGTGAAATGTAGGTTAAGATACCAGAACATGGACAGGCCAAGGAAATTAGCCTAAGCACATGGATCAGCACAAAACACTGCACTTAGGACAGTGGATGAAACTCAATTAGCAAGAGAGGCGCTCAAATAACCAAGTCTCCAACCCCCCAGTTCCTCATAAGGCTCTACAAACACTGTCACCCAGGAGGCCGGTGCAAAAACCATGTGATTTCTATATTTACTTCCCATTACTGAGTCTTTCTAGAGAGGAATTAGCTGGAAGACTAAGCAAACGACATACCCAATTCACAAACAAGAACATGTTGGTATACATATAGGCTTTTAACAGCTGAAATTATATACCTTCAACTGCCTTGTAGGCATATTTTCTAAATATTGAATATATATCTAATGAAGGCAACTGCAGGACTGAGTCAGGAATTACGGCACACTGTTTAGTGAAAATACCGCCAAATTGGATAACAACATACACAGAACAGCTTTAGCAATCGTGGTTCAGCTGGGCTACAGTCTGGAAGCAGGCTGCCTGAAATCCGGCATGAATCCCAGACACAGAAGCGAAGATGCCATTTGGGGAAGACCGCTGCACTGGAGCCCGAGGCTGAGGCTGACCCCTCCTCACCAACCCCACAGAAGGCTGCAACCTGGGAGACTAGGAAGGTGACCAGAAGTCCACCAGCACGTCCTTCGACCAAGGCTGTGCTGAGGTGGCAGACACCAGAGGGGAGAACAGAGGGCGATGCCGGCGGGCTCCCCACGTGGTCGGCTCTGTCGTCTGAATGTAGCTCCCACTCTAGGGCTGTCACGGGCCTTTCAGGACCAAAGACGACAGAGTGGACGGAAGGACGAGTGATGAGAGTACAGGAAGAGGCAGAGCGGGACAGTCCCATAAAGCAAACCTGGGCCTGGAATCCCTTTGGAAGAAAGGACTACCGTGAGAACACAGCCCGAAGGGGAGAGGGCCACCTGAAGCCACCTAAGCCACCCAGAAAGCAGTGAGCCGGAAGGTCATAGCAAAATTACAGTGAAATTCTAGCAGAGTTCATTGTCGTTTTTGTTAATGTAATTACACAGCCACTAAAACCTTCCAGGACTTCAAAGTCCATGGATTTCTAACGGCTAGTACTGTATAACAAAATACAAATGAACCATCCTCAACAACACACTCTGGTCACTGCACTCCCCTCCCCCTAGTAAATGCTCCCTGCAGCAGGGGCCTTGAAGGGTCAGTGAGAGAAGCTTCTAGAACAGGAAGCTGCAGGCTTGGAGGGACAGTCAACAACTATCCCAGCAGCTCTGCAGGAGGTGAGAAGCAGCATGCCACCTCACAGACGGATGAGAGGTGGTCATAACAGAAGCAGACACCTCACAGAGAAAGGGAGCGAAATTAATTCTCCCACTGTTTCTCAGTGACACGCTGACCCTCCTGATGATTGGGGGGGGGGGGGCAGCGATCCAGCCTGAAGCCAGCAGGAGATGAAAAACAGGCAAAGCACCATCAGAAAGGCTCCTGGGTCTCATCTCTGACAGAACCCACCCAGAGACAAAGATGTGACGCTGACCATGGGGCCGTCCTGGAGACAGCAGCTGGGCCTGCACTGTCTTCCTGAAAGGCCACTGGGCAAACGCGGACCACCTGTTCCTGGTCAGCAGGTCCAGAGGGACACCAACAGCAGGAGGAATCATTATTGCAGCCAGGGGTTCATGAGACGGTGAAGCAGTGTCCTCATAACTGGCTCCCACGGTGAGAGCCTTCTGGGAAGAGGATGAGGCCCAGCCCACAATATGGAGGTCCTGATGAGCAGGACTCCCTCGTGTTGGTCCCAGGATGACTGCTGGGAGGATGATGCCACTCCAAGACACTGGTCCTTAGGGAAAGTAGTATAGAGGTGCAGGGGTATGAGAGTCTGCCGCCTTCCCTGTTGGAAAAAGCTACCCTTGGGTCTGAAAGTCACATGTCCCATGCAACCTTCCAGCCCACAAGGTGCGAATGTATATATAAAAATGTATAAACATTTTGGGAAATGGACAGCCACACAGAGACCCTCCACAGCCTTGACTCTATTCCATGGAGCTACAGGGGCGTGGCCCTGTGTGGAGCGGGCAGGAGAACCTGTGTACTTCACAGCTGGCATCCCACCCAAGGTCAGGGGGATAAGCCAGACCTGCCACCTCCTGCCCTCTCTGTCCCTCCGTGGGCTAAGTGACATGAGGTTAGAGTAAAACACATCCCTCTCCTGGCCGAGGCCAACTCTGACTGGCCGCAGCCACGCAGGCTGCACCCCCGCCAGAACCTTGAGGAAACAGCTAGTCCTGGGGGGTTGCTCCGCTCCGTCAGCAAGTCCTGGCATGTCAAAGCACAGTAACCCAGAGAATAACAAAAGCGTAGTTAAATAGAACCGTGTTCCTGGAACCTTCCTTCAACGTCCTAAAAATCCCTGAATAAAACTTTGTGTTTTCATGTGAAGTGAAGCTAGGTTCTGGGTTCGGATAACCATACATGTGGGACAATTTTCATTATCTGAACTATCTCACGCACTGCAGGATGCCAGACATCTCTGTCCTGCCTCCCCACTGCCAACGAGCCACCAACCATTGTGACAGCTCAAATGCCCCCCCCCCCCAAATAGCCAAAACTCCACTGGCAGGGTGGTCTTGCCTCCATTGGGAATTACTACAATGGTGGGGAGTGGTTCTCCCTCTTCAAATAACAAGCAAATGAAATTGAGAAGGAAAGCACCTGGGCCCTCACTGATTGGCTACGAGAGTGGAGACTCCACAGGAACTGGCAACTGCCACCTCCTTTCTAACTCTCAGCTTGCAAGCAGTTCCTACTGGGGAAGATGAAATTGCTCCACCCGTCACACTCCAATTAAGAACCCACCCTACCTTGTGCCCTGGGATACTATGGCTGGAATGTGAGCCCAGTCACATTTGACATTTGATGCAACAGCTATTCTGAAGTGGAAAAACACAGGGCAGGAATTGAGTATTTGTGGGGACATGGGCAAACAGACCGTGGAGATCCTGGTAGACAGGACTTTGTGAGGTTACCAGTCTCAGAAAGAGAGGGGAAAGGAAGGGAAAGCAAGCTTTAGGCCAAGTGAGAGGGTAGGCACTTGTGTGTAGTTCTGAGTAAGTCACGTTTATGTCCAGAACTAAATCACTGATCAGCTTCCTTCTAGTTTGCAAATACTATATACTATGAGCAGCTGTCAACAAACACTGTTTGCTTTTGGTGTTTTTAGTTGCGATGTCCTGATCCTGAATTAAATTATTCCATGGTGTTCGGTTCAGGTCCAGGGCCCCTTACCAAAGAACCTCTACTAAGCAGGGTTACACTTGACTCAATCTGGCACCAGGACATCCCCGTGACACCCCACCTGAGCAAACCTGACCGGTATTTCACATCCCCTCACCTAACCTCCCACTGAGGCAACCTCCTCAGTAAGTGACCCCTCATCCAATCTCCTGCTTCATTCAGCATATAGCCTCACCCTGCCCCAAAATTTCCCACCAAATCTAACTTCCTAAACTATAGCCTTTCTCACTAACCCTATAAAAGCTTAAATTCCCAAACCCTCGGGACTGACGCCTCTAGGGTCTCAATCCACTTGCAAATATATAAATAAATTTCTTATAAAACTCATCAGGCCTGTTTGTCCCTCCTTTCGTGACCTCACATTTGGTGGCAAAACCTGGGAGAGTCCCACGTGGGCAGGACCAGAGCAGTACTCTGGTTCCCCACCATCTGGGGCTTGCAACTTAGAGAGCAGCAGGTAGGCACAGCTCGTCCTGGGCTAACCTCCGAATCCTGTTCGGGGTCACAGGACTGACCAGCACTGGCTTCTTCTCCCATGACCCTACTAAGCCAGCCGAGGAAGAGGCTGGGCATTGGGAATTTCTCCTCTCCAGTGCCAACTTCTCAGTCCACACTGGTTATCAATTCTGGTGAGTGACCCTATGGCCCCTCTCACTGGGTTTTCCAATTTGCTCCCTCTCGCTGTCATTCTCAAAAGCCCTAGCACTAGGCCGGAAACCTTCTATGCCTCCAGGCTTTGGACCCCTTAGTCTTGGGGACCTCTGACCTAAGAGACTCCCCTCACTCTCTCAGGGTGGCCTGTCTATGGGTAGGGAACACCTGTCCATAGTGAGACCCTCTCAGGGATCACAGTTAATCAGTCACCCTCACCCTATCGTCATTCTCTCTCTACACTACAGGCAACACATGCCCCACACCCCCAAAATCCGCTCCCTTAGGCTGTATCCCCCCAAATTTAAATTGTCTCAGCCTAAAGGGAGACATCAAGTGAAAGAAACACTTTCAATGGCACTTTTGATTTCCTCATGCATCCCTTCTTCGGGGACCTAACACATGGAATGTACCATTTGAGCATAAATGGGTGTGGAGGTCACTGAATTACAGGGATGAAAGTTTCTGGACAAGGACACAGAAATTAAGTCACACTAACCACTCCTGGGTACTCTGCTTGTGTTACACACCCCAAAAAAATCCCAAGTGGCTCTTACCTGCAGGTAATAAAATTACTGAACAACATGCTGAAAGACCTGATCATAACCCACTCTGAACTACTGTTAGAGACTGAAGAACAGTCTCTCAAACAGTGCTGCTGAATCCTATGCAGAGCAGTTTTATGGACTATCATGTAGTTTGCTCTGAGGAAGACCTGGCAGTTTTCTTGCTTTCTAACTAACTGATAACAGGCCTTTCAAGTCACAAGTCGTCATCTCAGAATCTCAGAAAATCTCAGAAATGGCCTTTCAGCTTTAACAGAAGCAAGAAAAAAATTCCAAGGTGGAGGGCACAGTGATCACTTCTGCCGGATTTCTTTATAAAGCCAAACGTAGACAATAACAGGAAGAGGCTTGAAAGTTTTCCACGCATTTAAATTCTATGGTAATATACATTTTTTTTAAATGAAGAAGGGTTCCTAGGAACATGTGATAAGCAACTCCATCCCTGCCATCAGAAGATGGCAGATGTTAACATTTTTTGATGTCTGATTTAATGTTTACTTAAGAACTGCCCTGGTCGGTTGGCTCAGTGGTAGAGCGTCGGCCTGGCGTTCAGGAGTCCCGGGTTCGATTCCCGGCCAGGGCACACAGGAGAAGCGCCCATCTGCTTCTCCACCCCTCCCCCTCTCCTTCCTCTCTGTCTCTCTCTTCCCCTCCTGCAGCCAAGGCTCCATTGGAGCAAAGTTTGCCCGGGCGCTGGGGATGGCTCCACGGCCTCTGCCTCAGGCGCTAGAGTGGCTCTGGTCGCAGCAGAGCGACGCCCCGGAGGGGCAGAGCATCGCCCCCTGGTGGGCGTGCTGGGTGGATCCCAGTCGGGCGCATGCGGGAATCTGACAGTCTCCCCGTTTCCAGCTTCAGAAAAATACAAAAAAAAAAAAAAGAACTAACACATCACCGATAAGAACAAGTCCTCAGTCTTCCCTCTTCAGCCCCTTCTTTCACTTACTGGCTAGTTTGGTTAACACTCATGAACCATGAGCTTCCAGTCATTTCCCCAATTGCTCTGTTGGGCATTCTTTTCCCCACAGATTTGAAGAAATTTGCTACTGATAGATCTGATACTTTAGGTGCAGTACTGCACACAAGGCCTCATAGTCACTTCTCTCTTTAATTCTCATAGTCTTATCACACAGAAGTCTTACACTGTCATGCAAATTTACTCATCCCTCTGAAAACACTTCTTATATCTTGGTATTTTTACAGGAAGTGTTTGTTATCTGACTTCAGCTCCTAGGAGATAGGAATTTGGTGGCTGATTGTGCCAATGAAGAGATAGCCCCCAAAGGGGAACAACAATAAGGTCCTCAAAAGACAAATGACTTGCCAAATGTAACATGAAAAGGGCAAACCCCAGGGGTCTGATTCCCTTTCTGGTCCCCCTAGCCTAGAAGAACAGGTGTGCTGACCTCACTGGTCAAGTCTTGGAGCACTGAAATAAGATTCCAAGTAGTCAAGTTGTGAATAAATAAATGATTAAGGGAGAATAAAAAACTTTCATAAGTGTTAGTTTTCATGATCTTGGTTAGATAAAAACTCCTGGATAACAGGGATCATATTTAATGTTGGTTTCTATCTTCTATCAAGGTTAAAACGCAAATAAATAACCTCAGGACCAGGCAGGTAACTAAGCAGGGAAGTAGGTGGGTGTGTCCCGAGGCCAGCAGCCATTCCAGGGTCAGCTGTGGGGATACAGGAATGTGGGCTCCTGTCCCCTGCTGCAGGGCCCCTGGCTGAGTCTTGGAGTTTTTTTGAAAATACAACTAGAATGAGCCATGTCATCTGTCCTGATAAGATAGCTGTTTGCCTAATATGTAAGATGGTACAGTAGCATCATCCCAGTACCAGTAACTACTAAAAAGACCTGTGGAATGAACTAGTAAAACATGTACTACACACACACACACACACACACACACACACACACACACACAAATTAACTTTCATGCTTTCCAGGCCAGACAGTTTAAATTCCAGCTTGATTTGATCAAATTTATGTCAAAGCAATAAATATTTATTGGCAGCGCTGTAAACACTACCATTGTCGCTATCTTAATAAGCAAACATGATTCAGTGACCTGGAACTTCAAGTCTCTGAGTGAGAAGGAGCAACTGTTCCAGCTCTGAATGTGTATTTAACTGGCTGGACAAAAATTAGGCAAGTATGTTGGAGATAAATCCTTATAAAGAGGAATACTGAAATGACAACCACCAGGTTGTCAAACAACATAGATACCATGTGTGCAGATTTCTATCTGAAAAATCTTTTCTACTTAACTATCAAAGCTCATAAAAAAAAAAAGAGGCACTGAATGATTCCACCAGGCAGGATGTACCGCTGCACTCACTGGATGGTTCTGAGTCAGAATCTGGGTCCCTACTCAGTGCACAGCACACAGTGGGTATCATTTATGGGATGAATAAGTAGAGCATCTCGCACTGAGCAACATACTTGGACATTACTCTCATGAGGTCTAGATAATCTAAGAAAGATAAATGACTTTGTTCCCACCTTCTGGACTGCATACATGGGAGAGAATGAGAAATGGCTTGTACTCTCATCATAAAACCTTCAGTGGAGTCTGATCTGGGGATGACACACTGTTCAACATAGTGAAATCTTTATACTTCCTTTCCTTTAAAGCCCAGAGCTGCATCTGGTGCTGAGGCATATCGACAGAAGGATTACTGCAGTTCTTACTGAGCTGGCGATGACAGGAATTAGTACAGCATATCGATTGAACAAGGTTTTGTTTTCTGTTGTACACATTTTGTTAAGTGAAAAGCAACTCACATAAAAAATGCATAACTTGTTCCAAGTAGGTTACTATTGTTCTTTAAGAGAATAACTTACACAAGGTTTTTTTTGTTTTTTTGGTATTGTTGTTTTCAATAGACACACCATTAATTAAGAATTTGCTTTTACAGAACTGACGTCATTCTGTCTGCTTGGAAAAACAGGAACAAAATAAAGTTGCTCCATAAAATAAAATAAAATAAAATAAAATAAAATAAAAATAAAAGCTTACCCAAAAGACTCCAAACTCTTTCAGATAATTTTGGAACCATCTTTCACACAGCAAACAAAAGATAATGAATGCCCATCTCTGAGTTTTATATCAATAGAGCAAATAAATTGGCTGAGCCATTCATGATGACAGAAACATTTTATTGGTGTGTAATTTCAATAAACTGTTAACATAAACTGAGAAGTTGGGAGTCATTGCTGGCTTGAACCTCTGTGTCACACAAATCAGGTGACTGCGTCCATACATTTGCACGAAAGGAGCACAAAGGTTGCAGTGTAAATATAGTCTACACACTATTAGAAAGTGGCTGCCTAAAGAAAAAAACCCCACACATATAAAGTGGGAGTAAGTCCCGACAGAGCACAGACCTTTGCCCTTCCTATACTGAGTTGCCATCATTCATCTGTCCTTGCTCATTCTTTACCCATATTTCAATAAGATTCAGTAATATTTTTCTAGAGGCGTGTCCCAGATGTCCAAAATGTCATCACATTTCTTATATAAAACTCTATGTCCTCCACACAATTATACCTAGCAATATATTTTTTAAAACAGGTATATGTACATACATTGAAATTGGAATTTCAAACATTTTAATGTATTTTTGCTATCAGTTTACTGTAGGTCTCTTGAGTCCATCATCAAGAGTCAATGCACTCCACGGTGACATACCATTAATGTAACTCAATAAAAGTTACCATATGACCCAGCAATTCTACTGCTAGGTATATGCCCAGAAGAACTGAAACATATGTCAACACAAAAAACTACCTAAATATTCACAGCCACATTATTTATAGTAGTCCAAAAGTAGAAGTTTCCCAAATGTTCATCAAGTGTTGAATAGATAAACCGTGGTGTATCTGCACAGTGGAGTACTATTCGCCCCTAAAAAAGGACTGAAGCACTGAAATAAACTGCAAAATGGATGAACCCCGAGGACATCAGGCTAAGTGAAAGAAGCTGGACACAAAAGGCCACATATTATATGACTCCATTTTTATAAAAAGTGTAGAATAGGCAACTCTAAAAAGACAGAAAGCAGATTAGTAGTTCCCAGGCACTAGGGGAAAGGGAGACTGAGGAATGACTGTTAATGGGCGCAGGGTTTCTTTTGGGGGAGATGAAAATGTTCTAAAATTAGACACTGGTGACTTTAGCACAACTTTGTGAATATCCGAATAAACACTGATTTGTACACTCTGAAAGAGTGAACTGTATGTTATGTGAGTTTTATCTTAATAAAGCTGTTATTTATATACACGAAGAAAGAAGTTTACTATAAATTCTAGAATGGAAATGAAAAGCCATTCTTGTTTTTGCAGTCTATCCAAATTTAAAATATGTATAAACGCCTCACCATATCCTTTTGAGTTATATAGAATTACCAAGACTTTTGGCATAAAGGAGGATGCTAACATAGCCTTATTAGCTATGTTCCTAGTGACCAAGACAGTGACACAGCGTGCCTCTCAACAGAAAGAACAAGATGTCTTCCCTACTCACCACTTGGGGCCAGCTCCCAGGACAGCTGCTCTGAGAGCCACCCTCATCTTCATCTTCTGTCTGAACTGATTCTCTCTGGGGCAGCTCCTCTCTCCTTGTTAACTACATCCATCATCTGCCTCCGCCCCCATTCCTTAACTACCCTCTCACCTTTCCTCCAAGTCTTTAATTCCTTGAGGCGGGATCTGGGTCTAATTCTTTTTAGAATAAATCCTCAGCTACATCGAGGACTTTACACAAGATAGAAAGGAAACAAAAGATGTAAAAGAATGAATGGTATGTTGCCATTTTTACAAGAAAGAAAAGAACTTGGTATTATGTTGTGGGGGAAGAAGAAATTTTCCTCTGCTCTTCAAGATTATTTTGGCTGGCCTAATTAGAACCACATAAGACAGATGAACAAGAGAAAATGGCCAAATTGATACATACGTATACATGGGAACCCCCCAGACATGAGAGGTTCAGAGACAGAAAGGGAAAATGAGGTATATGTGACACTCTGAACTAAGGATCACCTTAGGGCTTCAGAGAAGAGAACAGTCATTGCAGGATCATAAGAGATGTTCCGTAATCAATAATTTGCCCTGCCCTATAGATAGGTCAAAAAATTGTTTCTGGCAGTATCTCTTATTATGGGCTCATTTTAGCTGGTGGGCTCTTTCCAGTGTGAGAAAGCACAAGACCAGAGGGTCTCTGAGAAGTTATGCTGCTCTGAATAATGCTTCCATGAGGAAATATCATTCCTGGGACATTGTTATTGACGACAGTCACTTCTGTGACAATACATAGGCTCAATCACCTGGAAGGTAGAATACACAGCTTGCACATTTTTAATCCCTTGCACTTAAAAAGGAAGACACACAGTACAGATGAGTTGAATAAGCAAGGATGTCTGGCACAATGCCTAGCACATGGTGAATGCCCAATAATTATTTTCTGAGTGAATAAATACATCCCCACTGCCTCAATCCAGACAAATTAATGCTTTAACTACACAGTCCAATGATCCCATATTGGAAATAAAATATTTGAGAGCATACTGGGGGTCTGACAGGAGGTATTACCTCTAGACAGACATGAGGTGTATTCACAAGTAATGTTACATTAATAATATTTATATCAGACATTTGCAAAATGCTTTACAGTTTTCAGCTCATTCAAATGCATTATCATATCTGAACCTTATGATAACCCTAGAAGATACTATCTTGCTTGCTGACAAGGAAATTGGGAAACAGTCTGCGAAGATGAGTCAACAACCTTTGTTACCACAAACTAACCATCAAGTTCCATGGCTTAAAGTCATCCACCAAGACTCGTTAAACAGCTGGGTGTCTGCTGTTGAATCCATAGCAGCCACACATGTGGACAGTAGATCCACATTTAGTCCAGCTTTAAAAACTCAGACCAAAATCTAAAACAATAACAACAGCTGCCATTTTGAATGCCTTCCGGCAGCCAGAAACTTTAAATCCCCACTTTTCCAACAACTCTGAAGGGCAGGTACTTCTTGTCTCATTATAACCAACAAACCAAGCTCAGAGCGAACATGCAAATACTGCACAGGCTGTTCAGAACTGCTTACATTAGATCAGGGGTCGGGAACCTATGGCTCGCGAGCCAGATGTGGCTCTTTTGATGGCTGCATCTGGCTCACAGACAAATCTTTAATAAAAAAAATAATAACATTACATTTTGAAATATGTGGCGTTCGTGGCTCTCTCAGCCAAGAAGGTTCCCGATTCCTGCTTAGATGATAGATACATATATGTTTATTATAGTCTCTGTATTTTAACTTTTTATTATAGACATTTTCAAACATATACAAAAACGTTTGCAGGGTATAGATGAAACCAGCTGGGTCATAATTATTGTCGAAGCTGGGCTAGATTGGGATCATTATGCTATTATGTCTATATTTGACACATTACTATTTTTATCTATATCTTAACTGCTATATCTTCTATTTTCCACAATTAGTATTTTAGTTCTAAAGCAGTTAAAAAAAAACACCCACACATCAAAAATGACTTCAAAATCTAAGATATTTTTCTACTAAACGCATAATGTTCAATCAGACATTATCAATCTCAGCACTAGAGACATTTTGACCAGGATAACTCTGTCATGAGGTCTGTCCTGTGCACTGTGGGATGTTCACAGTAGCCCTGCCCTCTGACTACTAGATGCCAGGAAT
This sequence comes from Saccopteryx leptura, assembly GCF_036850995.1. Classification (NCBI taxonomy): domain Eukaryota; kingdom Metazoa; phylum Chordata; class Mammalia; order Chiroptera; family Emballonuridae; genus Saccopteryx; species Saccopteryx leptura. The sequence goes on from NC_089506.1 coordinate 36,713,466, forward strand.
AGCCCCCAACTCTGACAACCCAAAACACCAAATGTCCCTTGGGTGGCAAAGCACCCCCCACTGAGAACTGCTGTGTTTAGTATGTATTATGAGTCTGACCAGGCAGTGGCACAGTGGACAGAGCGTTGGACTGGGATGCGGAGGACACAGGTTTGAGACCCCAAGGTCGCCAGCTTGAGCACAGGCTCATTTGGCTTGAGCAAAAAAAAGCTCACCAGCTTGGACCCAAGGTTGCTGGCTCAAGCAAGGGGTTACTCGGTCTGCTGAAGGCCCGCAGTCAAGGCACATGTGAGAAAACAATCAATGAACAACTAAGGTGTCGCAACAAAAAACTGATGATTGATGCTTCTCATCTCTCTCCGTTCCTGTCTGTCTCTGTCTATCCCTCTTTCTAACTCTCTCTCTGTCCCTGTAAAAAAAAAAATTAAATTAAAAAAAATATATGTATTATGAAAACCTTTACAAGATGGGCTATGTAATCTACTGTTTATTTGGTAATATAATCCTATAATTTCATTTATTTTTCAAAATTCATTTCAAAAATTTCAGCCACACAAATAAAATAGTCATTTCTTAAAGTATTTCTGCCTCCAGACTCACATGTGATTACTGAAAATTCCATTTGCTTATTATAGTTCTTTGTTTCTGTATTAATAATCTAGATTCCTGATTATTATACAAGAAAATAAGGAATTTGCTCATTGCTACTCAATACTATTCAACAACTATTTTTTTAAGTACTATCCTTACTTCTGGGCCATATCCTTCTCAGCCACGAGAGTCACAGCCTTTCACCCGCTCTGGCCTTTCCTTTCTCCAAACATGTGTCTGCAAAGTAAGTTAATATTGAAGAAGATAAAATGCTGATGGTGTGAAATTATCCATTTTTGCCAACCTCTATTCCTCAGACTATTTGTGGCCCCAAAAAATATTTTTCATGACTGCCATAGGAAGCCACCCTAAACCTGATATTCTTATCTTCTCTCTCTTGTCTAAAACTTGGATGAAAAATGAAAAGACCACATCTTAGCTTTTGGCTTACCTGTGAGCAGGACTTGTAGATTATCTAGCATACATAAACAGTAGTTTTTCAATCTTCCTGATGAACCCCAGAGGAAACAACTCCAGGGAACCCCTAAGCAGGCAACTGCAGGAAGCAGGAGGAACAGCCTCCCAACGGGAACGATGTGCTAGGCGTTCCTGGAAATTCTTGATGTCACACTGTGACTACATTCTCTTTAGCAATTTTAGGGCAGTGAAAACTACTGCAGTTATCTATGATGGAAAGTAAATTGTTGGCATTCTACTGTTACTCCAGTCTATTCAACTACATTATGGTATTTTATTTGGTAGAGATGAGTGTAATAAAGACCACCAGAAAATTCTCTCTTCTTCATATGGCCTCACACCTGACTCCCCCAGCAGAAAATGGTGGCCTGTCAGCATATTGCACAGGCTACACTGCCAAGACACAGGGAAGTCCCTCACCCCTAACTGTCATCACACCACACACAAAATTCCTTTGAAAGGAGCCAGACCTTTTATAACATAATTAGACACAAGGTTCAAAGTGAAATGACCGGGGAAAGGTAACACACCTTAAATTGCTCAATATATGAATGATTCTATGACTGTGGAAAGAGAAATAGTCCCATAAAAGCATGTGGCATCACAGGGGTCATAAAAAGATTATAATTTGGCCACATAATTATTTTTAAAATATTATTTAAATATAGATATGCAGTAATTTATATTGTATATATATGTATATATGACATTTTAGATACACATGAGCACATATACATACAGATTTATATATCTATGTTAAATATACACATACATATACACCCTAATGTTAAAAGAAATTAAAAGCTGGGAAAATATTTGGCCTGACCAGACAGTGGCGCAGTGTATAGAGCGTCGGACTGGGATACAGAGGACCCAGATTTGAGACCCTGAGGTTGCCAGCTTGAGTGCGGGCTCATTTGGCTTGAGCAAAAAGATCAGCAGCTTGGACCCAAGGTCGCTGGCTTGAGCAAGGGGTTACTCGGTCGGCTGAAGGCCCGCGGTCAAGGCACATACGAGAAAGCAATCAATGAACAACTAAGGTGTCGCAATGAAAAACTGATGATTGATGCTTCTCATCTCTCTCCGTTCCTGTCTGTCTGTCCCTGTCTATCCCTTTCTCTGACTCTCTCTCTATCCCTGTAAAAAAAAAAGCTGGGAAAATATTTGCAATTTGCATATTAGTCAAAGGGGGTAATTTTCATAATACATATAAAAAGAGCTCTCATAAATCAAGAGAAAAAATGAATAGCCCAATGGACAAATGATAAGGCATATTAACAGGCTACTCAGAGCAGCCCTAGTGATTAAAATCGAGCTTCAGTATTTTCCCCAAGGAATGTTTGTATTTTTTTCTTTTACTTATGTACACTAACTCCTTTGCCCATTTTTATCTATAGGATTCAGAATACTTTCTCAACCAGTTGGAACTCTTTTCATGAAAAATGTATTGAGCCTTTGACCAATATTGGGTATATTTTATGAAAACACTTAATTCAAGAAGTAGTTATTTAGCCGGGCCTGTGGTGGCACAGTAGATAAAGTGTTGGCCTGGAACACTGAGGTCACCGGTTTGAAGCCCTGGGCTTGCCTGGTCAAGGCACATATGGGAGTTGATACTTCCTGCCCCTTCTCTCTCTCTCTCTCTCTCTCTCTCTCTCCTCTCTGAAATGAATAAATAAATTTTTTTTTAAAAAAGTAGCTAGTCAATGATAAAAGACTTTTAAATTAATGCTTTTAAAAATGCTACAGAAGGAGAAGAAAGTTATATGATCAGGACGAACCCACAGGAGCTGTAAAAGTATTAGTGATAAACTATTTAGTAAGCTGGATATTTTTGTTCTCATTATCCTTAAACAACATATATACATTGCATATATACTCTGTTGTTGTATGCATGATGTATTTCATAATGTTTATAATCCCTTCCTCCAAAATAAATAAATAAATAAAAATTTCTGGTTTTGTGTGTGTATGTGTGTTTTGTTTTTAAGAAAAGTGTGGCATCACAAATACAAGTGGGGCCAGGGGTGACAAATTCCAACTTGCTCTTAACTTTGATACTGCTGGCATGACACAGGGCTATGGGGCTGGGGACATGGCATCAGCATCTTCATCTCCAGCCTCGTCCACTTACCAGGGCATTGTACAAACACCACCACTTCGTATGCATTCTGTTATGTCAAGAAGGTTGGAAAGCATTGCTACAGGGGACCGTGATGGTCGTCCTTAACAAAGGTAAGATGTTAAAAAGACAGCAGCATGAGATTGAGGCTCTTCTAGTAAGTAGAGCTGACCATACACAGAAAGTTTTATGGTTCAAAGACTGAAAATACTTATCTATGAGCAATACTCCCTGCCTGATAAAATGGTTTTAAAATATTTTCGATATTACCTCTATAGCTGGCTAGCTGACAACACAATTGCTTATTCAGATTATCAAATATAAGCACAAATTCCCGTAATTTTAAAATTGTATTCCTCCTCAAGTTTACTTCTCAGAATAAATATGCCGACTGCATGCTCATCAAAATTAAAAGATAATAAAGACCCATCTCGGTTTGGAACTCCTGTAATAGCGCCTAGCCTTTGCCTATAAATGTTTTATACATTCATCCTATCCTTTCGATTTTGTCTTATGCTTTTTAAAAATTTTTCCATTGATTTGAGGGGGAGGTGAAGAGAGGGCGGAGAGAGAAGCCACTAATGGGGGACTGGGGATTACTATTCCTTTCCTTGCTCTCTGACTGGTCTCTCTCAAGGAATCACTTATTCTCAACTTGTTGTTACACTTAGTTGTTCCATTTAGTTGTGCACTCATTCATTGCTTCTCATACGTGCCCGAACCAGGGATCGAACCTGAGACTTCTGGCATGCCAGGTTGACACTTTGTCCACTGAACCACCGGCTAGGGCCTACCCTTTCTTTTTGTACACAGTCCTACGTGTTATATATATATTTTAAGATTTTTAAAATTTACTGATTTTAGAGAGAGGGGAGAGAGACAGCAAGAGAGCGAGAGAGAGCGAGAGAAAGAGGCAGAAGGGGTGGGAGGAGTGGGAACCATCAACTCATAGTTGCTTCTCACATGTATCTTGACTGGGCAAGCCTGGGGTTTTGAACCAACGACCTCAGCATTCCATGTTGACACTTTATCCACTGTGCCACCACAGGTCAGGCCTATATATTATTATTTTTTTATTTGCAAAAGGCTACAAAAGCCCTATGTGAAATGTGCACATAATGCACTCTCTAAGAAAAGCTTTGTTTTTTTGAAACACTGCCAAAAAAACTATTTTGCCTTTGCAGTATCTTGGCATATCAGCTCACATGCTGAGTGGAGTAAATCCTTGCCAATCAATGGCGGGAGCTCCAGGAGGCTGCGTCAGTGTCTGCCAGCCTGCGGGGACAAGCTGCACAAAGGCTACTCCACCCCATCTCCCTCAGTGTCCATTTTCCTGCAAGCCACTAATGGGGGACTGGGGATTACCATCCCTTGCCTTGCTCTCTGACTGGTCTCCCTCAAGGAATCACTTATTCTCAAGCTTTAAATATCACCGGTAAGTGAGCCACTCCCAAATACACACCCTGGCCCTGACTGAACTGACACTTGTTTGCTAGACATCTCGCTGTCCACACGCACAACAGTGCTCCCACTTCCTGTAGGCAATCCACCCAGAGACAGTCTCCCACCCCTGCTCACACCTTCTGCACAGTTCAGTGTATCTTATGGCACATAACCACAAGCTAAAATTAGACCTATTATTTAAGTGCTTGTTTTACATCCAGATCAGTGGTTTTCACATCTGGCAGCACATCAGTACCACTTGGGAAGCTTTTCCAAAACAATACCAATATAACTCAACAACAACAACAAAAATTACCCAATTAGAAATGGGCAAAGGACTTAAATAGACATTTCTACAAAGATGTACAAATGGCCAATATGCACAAGAAACGATGCTCAACAGCACTAATAATTAGAGAAATCCAAATCAAAACTGCAATGAAGTAGCACCTAACATCCATTAGGATGGCTATTTAAAAAACAACAGGAGATAGCAAGTGTCAGCAGGATATGGAGAAAGTGTGTACTGGGAGAATGTAATACGGCACAGCCACCATGAAAAATACTACAGAGGTTCCTCGAAAAATTCAGCATGGAATTACCATATGGTCCAGCAGTCCCACTGCTGGGTATATATCCAAAAGCAGGATCTCAAAGACATATTTGTACACCTATGTTCATAGCAGCGTTATTAACAGTAGACAAGATCTGGAAACCCAAATGTCCATCAATAGATGAATGAGGCTGACCAGGTGGTGGCGCAGTGGATAGAGCGTTGGACTGGGATGCGGAGGACCCAGGATTGAGACCCCGAGGTCACCAGCTTTAGCGTGGGCTCATCTGGTTTGAGCAAAGCTCACCGCTTAGACCCAAGGTCGCTGGCTCGAGCAAGGGGTTACTCAGTCGGCTGAAGGCCCATGGTCAAGGCATATATGAGAAAGCAATCAATGAATAACTAAGGTGTTGCAACGAAAAACTGATAATTGATGCTTCTCATCTCTCTCCGTTCCTGTCTGTCTGTCCCTATCTATCCCTCTCTCTGACTCTCTGTCTCTGTAGAAAAAAAAAATAAGATAGCCAATTTTATGCTATGTGTTCTTTACTACAATTTAAAGAATTATTAAAAGTAAAAACAATGCTTGGGCCCTGTCCCTATGAGCCTTTAATTTAACTGGGGTAAGGCTTGGGTATCTTTTTTTTCTTTAAGCTTCTTATATGATCCAAATGTATAGACATAACTAAAAATCTATAAATCATAAACAAAAATTTTAAAAGTCTCTTTAAATAAGGAATATTTATTTCTTACCTATCCTTTTATCCTTTGTATACTAGGGTACACAGTAAGTGCTCAGTACTTACAAACATTCACATGACTACCAACTGAATAAGAGTATGATTATCTCAGAAGTGATAACTAACATTCTAGTGTTAAAACACCAGGCTAAAGTCATAAATAGCTAAATTCTGCTGCCAACTTACTTTAAGACTAGTTAAGTACTTTTTCAGCTATGCAGTGCCCAATTTTCTATTACTAAAATAACAGTGCTAATCTGTTACCATGTGCCAGGCACTGATTTATGCAGGCCCAGAGGGATTCTTATAATTTTTCATTTCATAGTAATTCATTATCTGGGGGCAGTGAGGGAAAATGGAGGTTTGTGACTACATGCTTAATTTTAAAAATTTAAAATTGGAGGGCATAAAATATGTCTCAAGCAACAGTAAAGATTAACAGAAGTTAGCCAAAGTCAGTGGTACATTAAAGTTCAATTTTGATTTTAGTTAAGGAGAAAAAAATAAACCCCTAGAAGTTACAGTGACTGTGTCACAACCTGAATGTCCAGACCAAGGCAGGCCACACAGTTGACACAGCCACACCGTGGGGTGCATGGCTCGTGAGGAAAGACAGAATAAGATGGCATTTGATGGACAGCTGAGGTGTCACAGAACCTTATCCATATGAGGGCTGGAGACCGATAATTCTGTAGTCTCATAGCCATGTACCACGACTTTGCCCAGGAACTTCCCTCTAACAAACAGCTTGCTACACATCAGACATAAAACCGATTGCTAATTTCCACGCAAGCCCTTCTGCAGGCTTCTGAGCTTCTGATCTGACAATCTTATCTCCCTACCTTTAACCTCGTTAAGGTGTTAACGTCCCGTCTAAATAAAACAATCAAAAAGACATTCACAGCATCACAGCTTTCTCACACACTTAACCCAGAGCACTGTGAACTGGGATGGAAGGAAGAACTGGGGGGTGCTTGGGAAGGGGAACCTCGGTTGTCCTGGATCAGCCTAACCACAATCTTGCCTCAGGATCAAACCTGCCTCTTTTTATTACTTGACAAATTACTAAAGTTATAGTTTTAAATCATGCTCCTTTCACAGGGGTTGAAACACTGCCATTCAGTATGACTTGTTTAGACATAATTTTACTTATTTTAAAGAACTTTAATGTAGACTCTACTTTAGGTTAAAGCTGATTCTGTATACTGAAATTCATCTTAAAGTGATGTAGCAGCCACCAGACGTGTCCCTTAGAAGGTGCATTTCAAGATCTAAGCATATTTGCAAAAGAACATCATACCCTTTGTGTTTTTCCTGTGATCATGGCTTCAGGATTTAAATTTAAAATGGTTCCTGATGCTTCCCTTAACACAGTTTAACTACAGTGGAGTGTATGGGGGACATGTCACAGTGCCCTTTATTCACCAAGAGGACAACTAGGAGTTGGCCAAGTGAAAAACTGTGGAGAGATGTGTGTTCCTGGCAAAAGCCAAACCCCTTCACAGAGGGAGAGGAGAGGCGACTGTAGTTCAGTGAACTCTACAAGTGCTTCATGTCACTGGATGCTATTTTAATTCCAACAATTCCCCTCCTTTGGATTCTGGAGAAAATGAAGTATGACCTAACAAAAAGGTCTAAAGTTAAATAAAGTTCAATATAAATAAAGTTAAATATAAACCACATACTTTACAGAAAATTTCTGAAGGCCACTTTTTAAAAAACTTAAGCAGTGCACACCTTACAGTTTTTCTAATGAGATATGTGTAGTGGAGAAAACTAGCCTTAAAAAGATGACATCTTGCCTGACCAGGCGGTGGCACAGTGGATAGAGCTTCCGACTGGGATGCGGAGGACCCAGGTTCGAGACCCCGAGGTCGCCAGGTTAAGTATGGGCTCATCTGGTTCGAGCAAAGTTCACCAGCGTGGACCCAAGGTCACTGGCTTGAGGAAGGGGTTACTCAGTCTGCTGTAGCCCCCACGGTCAAGGCACATATGGGAAAGCAATCAATGAACAACTAAAGTGCCATAACGAAAACCCGTGATTGATGCTTCTCGTCTCTCTGCGTTCCTGTCTGTCTATCCCTCTCTCTGACTCCGCTCTCTATAAAAAAAAAAAAAAAAAAAAGAGGACATCTTTTCCACATCTGGAACAGGCTTGAAAACCTCGGCAGGCGGGCATCAGGGCCTTCCTTTAGCTGGCTGAACCCTGGAGTAACTCCTCAACATGGTGGAAACAAGCAGGCCGCATCCAGATGGCTCGTCTGGGGCTTCCTTCCTCTCCCAAGGCCTCAGGAGCAGAGCCTTGCAGTGCCTGGCCAGAGGTGCCCAGCCTGGTCCAGGACGAAACCAGCAACCATGCATGCTGATGGGCTGGCTTCAAACCATCCCTGACTTTCTCATCCCAGCAGACGTGCTCAGTGTTCCTGGCCTATATCCTCTCCCTTCATCTGAAAGCGACCCCAGATAAGAATAGGCCTTCTGTTCAGCTGGCCTTCTCCCTCCATCACCCATGAAGACTGTCCTCCCAACAACTGCACGAGGTGGGGGATGGCCACCCCTTGTCCCTCCCTACTCTCTGTTCTCACGTTCATAACCCTTTGTCCATACACAATGCAAATGCCACACAAGTCTGTCTGTTCAGTCCTCAGTGAACAGAGGACTACAGACCTTTCTCGGATGCTAACACTTTCAGTTACAGACTGCCAATGTGACTGCAGCTACTACCTCCAAGGGCCGTGCTTTGGAAAGCTGGTCCTGACAGCTGTGAGAGCTTTGGAAGGCTCGGACAGCAGTTTGGTTCCAGGAAGAAGTGGAAATGGCTGACAGTGAGTATCTCTGAAGCCCACGCAATAGCTTCAAATGGCCAATCTTAGGCCACTTAGAAAGTTCTGGAAGACAGTGCTAGAAGCAGCATTTCCTGACACCGCAGCGAGCCGGTTATGGAGAATATACTCAGGAGCATCGCCAGTCACTGGAGAGCCAGTGCAACACGAGGAGCCGCTGCCACCTGAGCCCTGCCGACACTGTCAGCACCAACCAGAGTGAGCTTTCAGAACTCGACTTTTAACAGGTTGGCTTGTTCCACTCCTTTCCTCAAATCCTCCAGGGTTTACCATCCACTCAGCGTAAGAGGGAAGGGTGTGCTGAGGCTTCCAGCACCGCCAGGACCTGACTGCCACAGCTCTCCTGGTCACTCACTGCTCCAGCCACTCCAGACCCCTCAAGGCCTTTGTAGCCCTCTTCCCTGCCTGGACCACTCCCTCAGACACGCACAGGGCCCCTCCCCTCCCCTCCTAGGTCTTTATCCCCACGTTAGCATATTCCCGATGGATAAGATGCACCCATTTTTGAAAAATTGGGGGCCTAAAAACTGGGTGCGTCTTATACAGTGGTTGTAGAAGTGTGGCATTTCAAATGCCATAGATGGAACTGAGGACGAGGCAATATATGAAGACAGTGATTCATCATCAGACACAGATGAGGACAAGCTAATGGATGGGAATTTTGACGGTAATGAAGAGTTGTATGAATTTTATGATGAATAAAACTTGAGTTCAATAACTTTATGTAATACTTTTTTTTCCTTCAAATTTTGAGCCCCCAAATTAAGGTGCATCTTATACATGGGAGCATCTTACACATGGGGGCATACAGTAGTTCATCAAGGCCAGCCCCCACCATTCTGTTTAAAACTGCAACCCTCCCAAATCCATCATTTTCTACCACCAGTTCCCACTGGAGGTTTTTCCATAATACTGATCACCATATGACCTATTCTTTATTTCACTGAAAAGTCACTTACATACACAAAAAGTACCCATCCCAGGTGTGCAGCCCAGCCTTCAGCATGGTACCCAGACTCAGGTCAAGAGCCAGAGCATCGCTTCTGCTTCAAGTCCCTCCTGCTATCCTAACCCCAGCCACTCCTGCCAGAAGTATTGGCCTGGTGACCTCTGTGCCTGGTTTGAACTTTATGTAAACGAAACTGTGTAACGTATACTCTTTCTGTCCAGCTTCTTTGACTTAATCCGAGGTCTGTGAGTCATGCATGTTGTTCACTTTATTTCCTGTACACTATACCATTGTATGAACCTATCAAATTATTGTGGGGGGTTTTCCCCTACTGTTAGCAAATGTTTGGATTGTTTTTGGCTGCATATATTTAACTTGACTGGATATTGCCAAACAGTTGTCTGAAGTGGTTCTTAGTTTACATTCCCACAAGCCATATGCATATATAGTGTGTCCTTAAAGTCATGGTGCACTTTTGACCGGTCACAGGAAAGCAACAAAAGACAATAGGAATATGAAATCTGCACCAAATAAAAGGTAAGCTCTCCCAGTTTCATACCTATTCAGTGCAGTTCGATGTGGGCTCACGCACAGATTTTTTAGGGCTCCTTGGGTAGCTAACCCGTATAGCCTCTACAGACTCGTCACTGACTGATAGTCTACCAGAACGGGGTTTCTCCACCAAACTGCCGGTTTCCTTCAACTGCTTATCCCACCAAGTAATGTTATTCCTACGGGGTGGCGCTTTGTTATAAACACGCCGATATTCACATTGCACTTTGGTCATGGATTTGAATTTAGCGAGCCACAGAACACACTGAACTTTCCTCTGTACCGTCCACATCTCAACTGGCACGGCCGTGGGCTGCTCTCTGTATACACAGTGTTACGTCATCATCTGCGCATGTGCACACGCTGCCACATCATCCTACAGAAACTGGGAGGGTTTTCCTTTTATTTGATGCAGATTTCACATTTCTATCGTATTTTGTTGCTTTTCTGTGACCAGTCAAAAGTGCACCATGACTTTACGGACACACTGTATATAAGTTCGGACAGCTCCACACTCTTGCCAACATGTGGTATTGACTATTAAGTAACTTTAATAATTGATTTGTTTACTGTCAGTTTCTCCCTGTAGAATGGACACTCTATTAAGTGTACAGCATTAGGGTACAGATTTTCAAAACATAGTTGTCAAGCTATGCTGGCAGAAAGCCTGCACAGTGAAATATATTATTAACATGCTAGAAACTATTCAAATTTTAACTTAATTTGTGTTGCTAGGTTAATACACTTTTTGTGTGAACTACTCAGAAGAGAACTTTTTTTATTGTTTGTAGCTTCACACTAATTTTTTTTTTCTTAATTCCAGTAAGCTACTCTGAATCCTTCCTGGAAGAAGGATGACTAGAATTCCTAATTAGCAGTTCTTTTTTTCTTTCATCAGTCTGATTCTCCTAGCTGAGTGGCACTAGAGACTTATATTACTTATATTATTTTCTAGAAATTGAGGCAAAGCTAAAATAACACTCAACTATTGGAATTGCTATCTCAGGAGGAGGCTGTGCTATCCTATAAAACATGTTTTCCTATAAAATTAGCTACTACTTTATGTCAGACACTATTTAACCACTTTACATTTATTTTCTTATTTAATCATTTTAAGATTCCCATGTTGTTTATCCATTTCTTCTAGGTTGTTGAATTTAATGGCATAAAGTTTTTCATAGTATTCTACAATAATTCTTTGTATATCTACGGTGTCCGTGGTGATTTCTCCTCTTTCATTTTGCATTTTGTTTATATGAGTTCTTTCTCTTTTTTCCTTGGTAAGTCTTGCCATGGGTTTGTCAATTTTGTTGATCTTTTCAAAGAACCAGCTCCTTGGTCTACTAATTTTTTCTATAGTTTTTCTGTTCTCTATTTCATTTATTTCTGCTCTGATTTTTATTATCTCCTTTCTTCAGCTGGTTTTGGGTTGTCTTTGTTCTTCTTTTTCTAGTTCCTTATGGTTACGGGGGGGGGGGGGAAGGGGGGAGAGGGAGAGGGAAAGGGGGAGGGGGAAGGGCACAAAGAAAACTAGATAGAAGGTGACAGAGGACAATCTGACTTTGGGTGATGGGTATGCAACATAACTGAACGACAAGATAACCTGGACATGTTATCTTTGAATATATGTATCCTGATTTATTGATGTCACCCCATTAAAAAAATAAAATTATGGCCTAGCGTGCGGAGGACCCGGGTTTGATTCCCGGCCAGGGCACATAGGAGAAGCGCCCATTTGCTTCTCCACCCCTCCGCCGCGCCTTCCTCTCTGTCTCTCTCTTCCCCTCCCGCAGCCAAGGCTCCATTGGAGCAAAGATGGCCCGGGCGCCAAGGATGGCTCTGTGGCCTCTGCCTCAGGCACTAGAGTGGCTCTGGTCACAACATGGCAACGCCCAGGATGGGCAGAGCATCGCCCCCCTGGTGGGCAGAGCGTTGCCCCATGGTGGGCGTGCCAGGTGGATCCCGGTCGGGCGCATGCGGGAGTCTGTCTGACTGTCTCTTCCTGTTTCCAGCTTCAGAAAAATGAAAAAAAATAAATAAATAAAATAAAATTATTATTACCTCAAAAAAATAAATAAACCAGCAAAGTAGACATCAACAAAAATCAAAATGAAAGACATTATGTTCAATAAAACTAAGCAAGTTCTGGAAAAAAAAAAAGATTCCCATGAAGACAGTATTATTATAATCTCCACTTTACAGACAAGACAACTGAGGCTAAGAAGAAGTAAATAATTTGCCAATGTTAAAGACTTGCTAAGTTATTCAGTCAAATTCAAACCGAGGGCAGCTGGCTGGGACGCCAAGTCTCCCCTGCCATCCCATCCACACTGCTCTTGTAACAGCACCCCAGTACTGTGGTCCGCGTGCACGCAACTCTGCAGGGCACGGGGTGGGGCACCTGCTCCGCTCAGCTTACGTCCAAGTACAAGGCAAACGCATGCATGTGGGCAAGTCATGCTTCACTTGCACTGTATCCAACTCAGCAAGTACTCTAAGATTTGGGTACACTGCCTGACTTTCATGTTTACAAATGCAGGTCAAAGGTAGGTAACTTCAAGCAGCTGTTTCAGAATACAGAGAAGCTCAATATATGCTTCTCTAAAGCTTCTGGAACTGTCTGGACAGCCAAGGGAAGGGTTCTAAAACCTGCCGCTGTTTACAACTACTCCTCTGTATCAGCAACAGTTTTCCTCTATACCAGTGGTCCCCAACCCTCGGACCGCTAGCGGTCCGTGGGCCATTTGGTACCGGTCTGCAGAGAAAGAATAAATAACTTACATTATTTCTGTTTTATTTATGTTCAAGTCTGAACAATGTTTTATTTTTTTAAAAATGACCAGATTCCCTCTGTTACATCTGTCTAAGACTCACTTTTGACATTTGTCTCGTAAGTTCGACAATTATATTTTAAAATACCAGTTTTTACGCCGGTCGCATAATTTTATTTTGTGCATTTATTTGTTCCACCCTAAATACCGGTCTGTGAAAATATTTTCTGACATTAAACCGGTCCGTGGCCCAAAAAATGTTGGGGACCACCGCTTTATACGATGCAACCAAAAGAGCCCAAAAATAAAGAGATCAACTCCAACAGGTGTTGCAACCTCCAATTTCAAATTTTGTGTTCATTAAAATCTCACTTTCTCACTGAATTTATATTAAGTAAATGTTCAAATTTGGAACTTATAAATTAATACAAATAGAATACTTTGAGAAGAGGTCTGTTGCCAAAAATCTGGAAGAAAAATGGCTACTGTGGGATCCCTAATATGTAGTCTTTGTATGAATTCAGACAACTAGAAAGCAAAGCCCAATAATCATGGAGAAGGTGCCAGGCCTTTAACATAGTCACAGAAACAACTTTTATCTAAAAAAAAAAAAATCTCAATCTGAACATTTTGGAAACATTAGCAAAATCACAGCTTAAGATATTTAGGTTTCCCAGTCTCCTTTTATAATTAATTCTTTCTTGAATAGAAAAGTGTATTTTGACAAATAAATGTATAAAATGTCTTATACATTTTCATTTTTTACTTTAACTGCCAGAAACAACAGGCTAGAGTTAGCAACTGTCTGCTAACATTTTTTTAATGCTCTGCCTCATGATGCACTTAATTGCATAAGCTACTTCAAACCGTTTCTGGAAGCAGGAGGACTAGAACGTCTCATTAGCAGTTCACTTCACCAGTCTGACCTCCTAACCAAGCAGCATCAATGGCTCACACCACTTCTGCTATACAGTATTCTGGAAATTGAGGTCTATTTAAAATAATGCTCAACAAGTGGGGTGACAAGCTCAGGAGGAAACGCGAGCTATCCCTAAAACATTCTGATGCCATCCCCTCATGTAACTAACTATGGGGCGGAGTATGCCAAACGTAGGATCTACCGACTGCAAGAAAAACAAACGGCATTGACAAGGAGACAAATCCGTGTTGCTCTTCACTTAGAAAACTACAAAATTATAAGAAGGAAATTACGTAGAAGTATTAAAGCATTGGGTCACATTTGTGCTGACTAATATTTACCATACTAGTAAATCTACTTGGTCCAATACAGATGGGTTTTGGCCTCAAACGAGGTTGGACCCACGTTTGACGGCTGAGATTTCTGAGTAGGTAGGTTGAAACCTCATCTCTGCTCAGACTCCCTTTTTTCCTTTGCGGATTAGAAATAAATAACTTTTACTTCCACCTTAAACTTCTGGTTACTACAAATTCTGTGAAGGCAAAGCTATTTTACTCCAGTCTGGATATATATAATATATCTCAGATTACAAAGTAGGAAAAGCTAAGAAGGCTGAAGGAGGCGTAGGCTGGGAGGCTCTGGCTGGGAACAGACCAGTGTAAATGTGTTGCACTGTTGTGGGAAGAGTTTGAAATGGAGCTTCTGTCTTTGTTCACACAGCATTTCTCCTTTATTTCATGATAAAGCTAACTTTTAAGTATTTTACTTTCTGTTGTATTTAAAAAAGAACGCACAATAAACAGAACAATCCTCCCATGAGGAAGCACTGTTTGAAAGCCCACTTCCTTTGTGTCCTCACAATGGTAACCAAACTCAGAAAAATCCCTGTAACACTGGCACGCACTCCTCAGCTCTGATTCCCACCCTTTGGGAGCTCCTGGTCCTATTCATCCCTCACCATTTGACCTGGAAGATCTGCTGAAACCCCAACTGTCTCTGGTGTAAAAAAACAAACAAACCCTGAAGCAAGAGGCAGTCTGTGAGTAGCTACTTACCCTAATGAAATCTATACAAACAAACCAGGAAATATTTATATTAACTTCTACTTGAAAATTTTACAGCAATTTCTTTGCAAATATTTGAAAGTCCCCCCCCCCATAGACTTACTCACAAATATACGAACTGCCCCCAATCTGTCTATAAATCCCTCAATCAGAAGCTACCTCTATAATCGCATCCACCCGAAACCCGCAACTGGGCCCCCATCAACACCATCCCTCTCACGGGCTTCCTGGGCGTCCCAGACCTATGCAAATAAAGACAACATAATCCAGCCAAGACATTCCGACCGCAGGAAGGAGGCTGCTCACTCAGGTCACTGCTAATGCAGAGACCCAGCAGATTGAGCCCTGGGGCACTATATTACCCCGTGATGTCCCCCTGCTCTGGGGTGGCCGGCCCAGGCACACTGCACATTCCACTGTCTATGTCCACAGCCACTGAGGTTTCCCACAGGTTATTTTATTTCCTACTTCTCTCCACAGTCATCAGGAACACACACTTAACACAGAAACAGAAGACGGCAAATGAGCGGGCCTCTGTATCTCCTCACGGAGATCCAAATCTATAACGAAGAACGAGGCTTTTAATTTTCCTAGGTATAAACATTGGCTAGTGGAGAAGTATGAGTACTGTTATATCTAAAGTGTTTGCCAAATCATAGTTAGGAGCCAGGTAAGAGTGACCGTTTATTTCCCAATGAGCTTCAAATCAGATTCATCACTGATCAAAACAGCCGTTTGCAAGACTTCCCAAAATAGCAGCTTCCCAGGTTTCCTTCGCTGCCTTTTTAAGAGGTGGCGTGAGCCAGTCTCACAATTTCCTTAAGTCTCCTGTGAGGAGGGCAGCCTACTGGCCTCGCGGTGCCCTGACTGCATCAGCTAAAGATAGCAGGGTAGCTAAGAATAGCCGGGTACCATGGCAGTCTCTTCTGACTTACTCACTTGCAGACACCATGGGCTCTCCAAGGCTTGTACCGCGGGGGCAGAGAGACTCACGTGCTGCTTCGGCAAGCAGAGCCCCGGTCTACTCATGCAGGCTTCAGGGAGGAAAATGTGGACTTAGTAACAGAGCTATGAAAAGTGGTACGTGATCCATAATAGGGTGGTGTGCCACAGAAAGTCATGCTCAATAAGAGACAGGAAGAATATTCGAATCCTAGGCCACCCTGGATGCTACCCTAGCAAAGATGTCTTCCAAACTTAAGATTTAATCACTCAGGTTTTTAAGACGGCTGGACTCTACTCTGGACTTTAAGAGGAAAAAAAAGTCCTTGTTTTAAATGAGTTCAATAGCAAAGCACCCCAAATGCTGCTGCCAGTGAGGAAACCTGCTTTAGCCAAACCTCCCCATCACTCTAAAGAGGTGTGCCCACTCACCCACCCCTCTGCATCAGGGGAAGGCTCCGGCCGAACCCGGAGCACAGGTGGCCTCCTGGGAGGCTGCGTGGTAGAGGACGGAGGCAAGGGGCGCCTTTCACTGTCTGTGCTCTTTCATGTTTGAATTTTGAACCACGTGTATGTACAACCTCTCCACTAAATCCAACCAATCAATAAGGATATCAAGTTAAAGAGAGAGGAAACTAACACCAGAGGTAAGCAATGACTAATATTTTAGCTAAAGCTACATCGTTACTTGATTATATGATATAGCTGCCAACATGGGAAGAGGGGTCACCAAGTTCATATGCTAACAGCCACCCCTTCAGTCTGGGACAAAGGCAGGAGACTGTCTTGTAAACAGTGTTACTGGCACACAGCCACACTTATTTGTTACCTATTGTCCACAGCCACTTCTCTGCAAGACAACAGAGCTGACTTGTTGCCACAGAGCATGAAATCTCATAACCCTAAAATATTTACTATATATTAAATGCTTAGGCCCCATAAACCTAAAAGATTTGCCCTTTTCAGAAAAAGTGTGCCAACCCTGGTCTAAGAAAAAGGGGTGTTTTTACTTTGTTCATCAGACAAGGGCCCTAGCTCAGAAACTTAAGTGTAACTTATTGCTCATTTTGAATTATGAGTAAAAGAGATAAATCACTTGTGCCAAGAACAGGAGAAGGGTAGGCTCACCGCTAACAAATGCTCTTGTAGCCCTAGCCAGCATCCCCAAACTGCAGCCCTCTGAAGCCATTTATCCGGCCCCCACCGCACTTCCAGAAGGGGCACCTCTTTCAGTGGTGGTCAGTGAGAAGAGCACTGTATGTGGCAGCCCTCCAATGGTCTGAGGGACAGTGAACTGGCCCCCTGTGTAAAAAGTTTGGGGACCTCTGCTAGGGACTTATTTAACACCCCACTACCACCATCAGCTGAAAAAAAAACAAGACTGGCAACCCTGTGGGTCACAGTTTCCTTCTAGAAACACAAGTGGGTGTGAGTTGAAGGTCCTCGGCCACCCTTAGTGAAATGGGCTGACCAGGGATGTCTGTACCCCAGAAGTGGGGCTGGGCAGGGTCTCACACTACATAATGTATGGAGCCTTCCGCTTTACAAGACACACGACTGCTTCTCATGCAGAGCAGAAGCATGCTCTCTGCGGTAATGTGTCACTAGTCGAACTTCTTTGAAAAGTTTCCTTTTGTTGGATTCTCTCATGAGGTTTTACATTCCAGAGAGAAGAGACCAACTCTTATTTTTGTTGCCTGTTTATTTTTTTTTCTGGTATTCCCAGCAACAGTGGATACCTGGCCCACAGTGGGTCCTCAGTAATTACTGGTTGAATAAAGAGAATAAATATAGAGTTAAAATTTACTAGAAACAGAGCAGCGAAGTATCACTAGAAATGGAGTTGACTTACCTACACCTGTAACACCAAGTTATTTTAATCCATAGAAGATAGGCAAGAGTTTCAAAGCTGCGTATTAAACAGAAAAACCTACAATGTTCCAAAAGTTTTCTGAGATTTTTTCCATGCCCCAAGCCTTTAGAATTGTGTGTCTAAGGAAATACCAGAGTATCTGGTTAGCACTTTTCTCATGGCATGAACTCGTTTAAGCTTGAAGTTTACACATTAAGATACACAATAATTTTGTAACACTCTTCACCTCCGAGTTCTGCTCCTCTGAGACTTTCAAATTACCAAATAGGTGGACTTTTCTTCCAGTTTGCAAAGCTACGGCCAGTTGATTTTTCTCTCTTTCCTGCCATCAGCACTCTACCACCTGCTAAGCAGTCAGGAGAGACCCATAACACAGATGGGGACCCACCCGGGACTCACGCAGATAGAGTTCCAGCCTGGGGACTCACTAATGGCCACTTTGGGCTCATTTACTGGGTGGATCTGGGAATCCACTGAGGAAAGCTCTTAAAAGTGCAATTACTATCAGGCCTGTTCCCTCCAGCAGCACACACTGTAACTCTTAGAAACTCCATTTCATTAATATGACCTTTTCTCCTTTCTTTCCTTTTGGCTCAAACTGGCCTCATCCAGCACCCTGACTCATTTGTCTCCTACTGCTTTGCCTATCCACTCCCTTAATCATTAAGCCCTCAAGACAATGAGGTTCTGATCAGCATCAAGTAATCATAGAAACAAAGCCTCAGGTCTGTTGACTCCAGAGACAGGGTTTCATTCAAACTAGTGATAACATCTAGGCCTCAGTTATGTTTCAGCTCCGGGCTTAGAAAAGAGACAAAAACCAGATAAAGAGAGCCATGGCTGATATCAGGAATAGATGCAATCAATAACCATCTACCCCCTGCCCTAACACAAACCAATCAGTAAAGACCAGGACCCTGAACACAACTCTAACTAGCTTAGTCACCATGATTAATTATAACCTATCCCCTGGAAGCCATTGGGGGGCCAGGTATTTGAGCAATCGCTCACCTGTCTCCAGACATGGGCCACTTCCTAAAATTAAACCGTTACTTTCTTAGCTGTTTGTTTTACTGGGCTTTGATGTGTGCAGGCACACTGACCCTTCTGTCTGGTAACAACACCCCTCTCCCTGCTGGCAGACAGTGTTCCTCTCCCCTTTTTAAACTGCAGGAGAAGGTGCCCACCCCCACTTCCGGCAGAGACCTCAAATGTCACCTCTCAACAAGAGATGGCTGTTCCTCCCAGAGATGCCTTCTTCCTCTTCTCCTTTATTGTCAGCTCGCACGGTACCCTGGCACCAACTAAGTTTGCAGGAAAGCAGGGAGCTCCCTTGATGCAATGGAGAGTCGCCAGCACCCTAACCATCAACAGCTGCAGGGAGACTGCCTGGCCCGTGCCAGGTCTCATCTTCCCCACCTACATAACCACCTGAGACAGATGACCCAAACCAGACCTGGAAAACTCTGATAACCGACGGACTGACCTCAGGCCGCTGTCCCAGGTCCCTCATCACAAACAGAGGCTCCTTGAATTCCGGAAGATCTCCAGGGATGGGCATTCTATACCCACAGGCTGCAGCTACACACTCGACCCGACTGGGGAATGGTGGGCTGCAACACTTACTTTGCTTTGTATGATACTGAGATTTATAATAAGAAACACATATTTGTTCTTCATCTAGTCCTGGCACAGAACTCCTAACATCTTAAAATATCCTCAGTGAGCCTTGGCTGGATAGCCCAGTTAGTTAAAACATTGTCCAGGCCCTGGCCGGTTGGCTCAGCGGTAGAGCGTTGGCCTAGCGTGCGGAGGACCGGGGTTCGATTCCCGGCCAGGGCACACAGGAGAAGCGCCCATTTGCTTCTCCACCCCTCCGCTGCGCTTTCCTCTCTGTCTCTCTCGTCCCCTCCCGCAGCCAAGGCTCCATTGGAGCAAAGATGGCCCGGGCGCTGGGGATGGCTCTGTGGCCTCTGCCCCAGGCGCTAGAGTGGCTCTGGTCGCAACATGGCGACGCCCAGGATAGGCAGAGCATCGCCCCATGGTGGGCAGAGCATCGCCCATGGTGGGCGTGCCGGGTGGATCCCGGTCGGGCGCATGCGGGAGTCTGTCTGACTGTCTCTCTCTGTTTCCAGCTTCAGAAAAATAAAAAAACAAAAAACAAAAACAAAAAAAACAACATTGTCCAGAAGCACAGAGATTGCCAGTTTGATCCCCAGTCAGGACACATACAGAAACAGGTCTCGGTCTGTCTCTCTCTCTCTCTCTCTCTCTCTCCCATCCTCTCTCTCTAAAATCCATAAAATAAAATTAAAAGAATATTTCCTAAGTGATGGAGGTGGGGGAGAGTGGAGGCAGGAGAGAAGGTGTGTTTTGTTATGTTAATGAAATGACTTTTGGAAAGACCCTTTGGATGTGGATTGGTTGCCAGGGGAACTGACCTTGTAATTCAGGGGTCCCCAAACTACAGCAGCCTGCCGGCCACATGCGGCCCCCTGAGGCCATTTATCCGGCCCCCACCGCACTTCCGGAAGGGGCACCTCTTTCATTGGTGGTCAGTGAGAGGAGCATAGTTCCCACTGAAATACTGGTCAGTTTGTTGATTTAAATTTACTTGTTCTTTATTTTAAATGTTATATTTGTTCTCGTTTTGTTTTTTTACTTTAAAATAAGATATGTGCAGTGTGCATAGGGATTTGTTCATAGTTTTTTTTTAGAGTCCGGCCCTCCAATGGTCTGAGGGACAGTGAACTGGCCCCCTGTGTAAAAAGTTCGGGGACCCCTGTTGTAATTAGAAGGTGGTAACTTTTAGTCCCACCTCCCCGGCCTCCAGGGGAGGGGAAAGGGGCTAGAGGTTGATTTAATCCAAAGACCAATGATTTAATCAATTGTGACTAATGAAGCCTCCATAAAAACCCAATGGAACAAAGTTCAGAGTTTCTGGGTTGGTGAGCATACGGAGATTAGGGGAGAGTGGTGCCCTGGGACAGAGCAGGGAAGCTCCTCACCCCTCCCTCATACTTGGTCCTATGCAACTCTTCCCTCTATTCCATATGGCTGTTCCTGACATCTCCAGAGTGCAAATCAATCAGGAGGCTTTGGTTACAAATATTCATTCAAGGGTGTTAGGGCCTGCAAAATGGAAGCACAACTCAGCAATATCCTGAGTGTTTCAAAAAAGAGAGAAAAGCTAGGAGTTCTTACAGTAAAAAGGACATTCTTGAGAAGAATCATTCATTCTTAGTCATGCATTCTTAGCTTCTAGACCGATCTGAGATGGTAATCTTCCAGGTGTCTGGTGGTCTGGATAGGGGATATCAAGTGAACTATGTACGTGATCATTCTTTCCTAAGTCCTTCAGGGGTAATCAGAAAGTTATCAATAGCAGTGGTTTTCAACCTTTTTAAGCTTGGGGACCGGTGAGAACAGGAGAATTATTTTGAGGATCGCTAAGGCAGAAATCACCCAGAGCATAAATAAACTCAATTAAAATCATTGGGTCTAAATCTTCATACAACATCAGGGTGGTTAACTCTTTCAGACTGGCACAAAATTTCTGGTGAACCAAGTGCTCAGACTGGCAGTTGAAAAACATTCATCTCCAGGCACAACTGAAGAGTTCAAAAGTTTAAGTTCCCAAGCTAGTTAAAGCAAGCGCAGAATCATTCCCTCATGCCTCACCCTACTTGATTTTAGGAACTTAACAGCTTGACTATAGTGACTCCATTTTATTTCTTTACCAAGCTGTATACTTTTATAATAAAATGGTAATCTAGTAAAGTACAGTTTTCCTGTTCTGTGAGCAGTTCTTGAAAATTCATCAAACCCAAGGTCAGGTTGCGAGAGAGAACCTCTGATTTATAACCATTACGTTAGAAGCCCAGATGACATTCTGGACTTTCAATTGGCATCTGAAGTAGTGGAGGTGGAGGAGCAGGGTGGAGGCACTATTGTGAGGCTGAACCTTAACCTGTAGAATCTGATGCTGTCTCCTAGTATACAGTGTCAGAACTGAGATGAATTCTTGGACACCCTGCTGGTGTCAGAAACATTGCTTGAATGTGTGGGAGAACACCTCCTCCCAGTGGATTTGGGTCTAGAACCTGCTTTACCTTGCACAGGTCCCATTGCATCACTGCATTCTAATTTCATGCAGGGGGTAAAAACAACATGCACTTGGTCTTTAGGGTTGTTAAACCAATTGGGCACTTGCTACATGCAAATTATTCTAGGAGGAACCTAGGTAAGCTGAGACAAGTGTAAATGCAGGTGGTCCACGCAGGCTGCTGCATGAGGGGTATGTGAAGAGCAGTGGCTAAGAAATAAAAATGGAAAGGCAGACAGTGGCAAAAAGATGCAGGGCCTTGATGCTTAATGCCAGCCTCAGGGAGCTCGTCAGCTCAGGCACTGGAGGACAGGAGAGGCTGGGAAGGAGGGGAATAAAAAGCAGCCTTCCGCATGCATCTCATCTCCCCTCCCTTGAAGGCTCCTCTTGCCCGCCCTTCTGTGTTTCTAAAGCATCCTGGACTTGCCTTGACCACAGAAGGCCACCTGCATTAGAATCACGGAAGTGCCTGTCCGTCCCTGCCGGCAGGTACCTGGCTGCCATCCAGCCATCCTCACCACCCCCAGTAAGTCAGCTCCCTGAGAAGGGCGGGGGTCCAAGTCTTCTGTAACAGTCACTCACAGGTTGAGGCAGGGAGGGAGTTCAAGTTATCCAGCAGGAAGCGCAGTCACTGCTCGGCAGAGAGGGGCAGGGCGGAAGGCCACGCCACAGTCCAGAGCAGAAGCAGCAGGTGCAGGCCTGACGGGGGCCGTGTGACATACAGGAGGGCACAGATGGCTGTAGGAGGTAGCACGAAGTAAAGGAAAGCAAATAAAGGAAACAGCAACACTCAGATTCAGATTCTGGCTCTGGCAGAACACATTAGATCTTTGTCCCACTTCCTGAAACTGGGCTTCAAAACCTCTTGGAACTTCCTGTGTGGCAGGAGTGTCTTTTGTTACTCATAATGAACTCCTTTTGACCACACCTCCTTAGGTGACCCAGGAAGGTCCCTGGATAGTTTCCAGGGATGGAACTCTCACCTATCCCTCTAAGGAGGCAGAAGGTGGAGACAGCTCAATCACACAGCCAGGGGTGTTCTGAGACGCTAGTTAGAAGTATAGAGTGTCCTGATGAGTGAGTAGACACAGCAAATGCTCGGAGGGTGACAGCTGTGCACCCCCTCAGGGAAAGGGCAGGAATTTGGTACTCCTCCCAGACACCCCCATGCACCTCTTCCATTTAGCTGGTGCTGACTTGTGTCCTTTATAAAATAAAACTGTAATTATAAGGATCGTGCATTCAGTGAGCCCTGGGAGTTGTTCTTGTAAATTATCACACCTGAAAGGGCTGTGAAAACCCGGAATTCATAGCTGGTCAGTCAGAAGTCCAGGTGGCCCCAAGACTTTGGACTGTTGTGTGCAGTGGGGGAGGCTTGTGGGACCGAGCCCTAACCTGGGGGTGGGTCTGCCATAGCTCCAGGTGTCGTATCAGCACTGCACTGAACTGCACGGGGTCAGGGAGCTGGGGTCAGAACAGGCTCCACCAGCTGTGACACCGGCATGACTTTGGATGTGTAGCCAATTCTCTTAAGGCCCATTTTCCTCACTTAAAAAACGGGATCATACCATGTAGGCGATATGACAGGCTTTTCATTATCTTAAATGATACACCCCACAAAATGCTCAGATGGCATAGGTAAACGTGATTCACTTGGAATCAAAGCAACTTGGCAGCCTTGGAGTGGAGGGCTGCCAGATTCACCTGGTTCCTCCACCCTCCTGCAGGTGCACGCCTGTATAAATTAACCCAGATGTCAGCCAGCTGCATCCTCTCAACAGCCTCAGACTCCGGGGTCAAACTGTCCCAGGGCATCTGAATCAAAACGACTCAAACTATCATTCTGTGGAGGCCAGGATGTCAGCCTAACCCCTCGCCACCTCTCAGAACCCGAGGCAGGGGCAGGAGCTGCCTTCGCAGCTCTCCCAGCTGCCCCAACACTCTCGCTCAACGCTTGACCTTTGCCTCTAACAGTGGACTCCTCCTTTTGCTCACATTAATACAATTGGGCAAACAGCCTTTTCACCATCACTCATAAGTCAGCACAATTTGGGAGGGGTGGAAGGGGCTAGAGAGGATGTCCATGTTATGATGTCCTTCAGCCGTGACTGACCATGTGACTCACTTCAGCCACCTCTACCCCTCCGGCCCACTCTGCCACCTTGTTAGATCCCTGCCTTGAATCCTCACAGCCCAAGTCCCTCTTTTTCAGGTCACACCTCCCATCTTTGGCTTCAAGTTCAAAATCATGGAAAACTCTTAAACAGGGACAGTCATGGAGGGACGCCAGCCTGGTTCCAGCCTCAACACCCACCTGACCCTTTCCTCCCCATTCACGCCAGTGTGTCCAAACCCACGAGACAAGACTCTGTGCTCAGTGCACTGGTTTCCAGCCTCAACGCCCACGTGCCCCTTTCCTCCCCATTCACGCCAGTGTGTCCAAACCCACGAGACAAGACTCTGTGCTCAGTGCACTGGTTTCCAGCCTCAACACCCACCTGCCCCTTTCCTCCCCATTCACGCCAGTGTGTCCAAACCCACGAGACAAGACTTCCTGTGCTCAGTGCACTGGTTTCCAGCCTCAACACCCACCTGCCCCTTTCCTCCCCATTCACGCCAGTGTGCCCAAACCCACGAGACAAGACTCTGTGCTCAGTGCACTGGTTTCCAGCCTCAACACCCGCCTGCCCCTTTCCTCCCCATTCACGCCAGTGTGCCCAAACCCACGAGACAAGACTTCCTGTGCTCAGTGCACAGTCGTCTCTGCCCAGCTTTCCCTTTGGCTTGTTTTGCCTCGCAGTGATTTCAAATATATTTTAAGTTGTTCTGGGGAGAACCTCTTTATCAGATTGACGCAGAGACAAAAATAACAAAAACCCACAATCTTGACATTCATAGATAATTACTGGCTAATATTTTTTGTGTATGTTTTCCAGATTTCTTCTATGCTTTTATTTACATGAATCCATTAAGAGGCATTTACACATAAAATGGGATTGTGTAATATGTACTGTCTATAATATGCTTTTATTACCCAACATGATATAGGGGTCTTTCCACATCAATAAATTTAAATCTATACTGCCTTTGTAAAGGACTGCATAGTATTTTCTTCTATGAATTTTTAGCATTGAATTTAATCAGTCCCCGTTCATAGAGTTTTGAATTGCTTTTTTGCTACAGTAAACAATGTTGCAAGGAACATTTTAATTTAATCATTTTTGTGCACTTGGGCCATGATTTCCTGAGGTAATTAGAAATTACATGAAAATATATATTTTGCAACAAAAATATATTTGTTTGATTAAGTAAATGGGATTATTCCTACAACCAGCATGTTAATTAATCTTAGATTTTAATAGTTTCAAAACAAAATAATAAACAGGAAAATTATATAAGAAAACAATTAAAGGTGGTCTGTTTCTATTGCCTCTCTGAAAGGCTGTCCAACTGAAGCAAATGATCATAAAGTTACCTGTCTGTGCATTAAAAGGACAGACTCAGACCCCACATCTGCGGCCCCTCCCACCCAGTGCCAAGATAGCACGGAGACACACATAGATACAGTTCAAATAGGCTTGGGCTGTTGACACAATACCTTCTCTCTGTTTAAACAAATAACCAAGTTTTAAACCTTTTTCACCCCTTAATACTCTATTCTAACAGACCAGCCTTTAACCTACTCAGGAACCAGGGTTCCCTGATAACATCCTCAGTTATAAGAACCTAACAGAGGTGGCGCATCTGGGCCACCGTCCAGAAGTGCTGACCCAACACCTCTCACTCCCCAAAGCCCACCGTATACAACTTGGAGGTTAAGACCCCAGGTAAAGGCAGTGTAGGGATTGAGAACAGGCCTCCCCAAAATGTACCACTTTGGCATGTGGGTTATTTTGAGCTGAAGGCAATCAAGACTCTGCAGGCTCATGAGAAACTTTTACCTCTCCCTTAAAGAATTTAGTTAGATAACTTACTCATAACAAGAGTTATCACCAGAAATAACATTATAGGACCAACCTATATGGCAGGGCAAACTTTTAAATACTAAACATCTGTTCTTATCATCCTATAATGACCCTTTGAAGCCCCCAATGCACCTTAATAGATCTTTAGCTCAGAATGCCATACATACTTCATTTTAACTTTCTGTCCCTAAACCTCTCATGTATGTGGGGTATCTGACACTCCATGTATGCAGGGTCCCATCCCAATGCATGTATTAAATTTGGTCATTTTCTCTTGCTAATCCGTCTCATGTCTATCTGATGATGAGACCGGCCAAAGGAAGCATGAGGGTAGAGGAAAGCTTCTTCCTCCCTCACAGTAGCTCTCAGTCCCGTGAGATGAGAAATGACACTTGCAGTCGTCCTCTCGGTTAGGATGTGTGCAGAACGTGCATAAATTATAAACTTGTTAACTGGAAACATTCATTTTTGGCTGGCTGACAAAGAAAATTTCATGATCACAGACAGAAAGCACAACAAACATTGTTAGCTGAAAATAAATTTGAAATGATTAAAGCTTCAAAAAATCCAGATGCTTTTATTATTTACTTTACTTTTATGGCTTTTTCTACTGGCAAAAGCAATGAGTGCTTCTTACAGAAAAGGCAAAAATAAAGACAAAGGGAATCTCATGTAGTGAACAAGGCAGAAATAACCCTGCTCACACCTTGTGAGAGGTCATGGCAGCCATTTTTAACACAAATATATATATTTTAAACTTTTAAGAACAGCTTCATAGAGCATGCACTGATTAGTCACCCACCACCATTGACTAATAAACTCAGTATCATCAGACTTTTAGGAATCAGTTGGGTTTGCCATTACAAGCAGTGCAAAGAAGCTGAAAATGAATTAAATAAAAACCTAAAACCTGTACACTTAACAGCAGTTTTAACATACAGTGACGTAAAGTTGGTACAACCAGATGCACTAAAGTCACAAACATTTACCAGAGTATCTAAGGATATTTATTTCCAACCCCATTATGTTAGGTTGTTAAAATGCTGTTTGCTAAAACTGTGTTTTCTAAAGAATTCCATGTCCCTCCTAGACAGGAAAACCAATATCTCCTCTGGTTTCAAAGGTACATTTTGAAATAAAAATATCCAAACACACTAAATGTTATACAGGAGGGAACAAATACTACTTTCACTCTGAAATGTCCATGCACCCAATCTGCACCCCCAAAGGCAGAGTTAGTGCATGTGTGTGGTGATCAGGGACAGCCTTTTGTTACATGCAAGTGAAACCATAGTTTGCATCTTACATTTTGTTCTGCTCATTCAGTTCTTCCTACTTGAAAACATTTTTTCCCAAATAGAAGAACCTTTTGTTCATGGCTCTTGTTTCTCATTCACATAGAATTCCCAGTAGAATCTCTTGTTCTCAGAACATGCTGCACCCCCCAACTCAGTCCCAAAGCCCACCACCACCAGGTCTGCTTGTCCATGGACCCCGTGAGGTGAGAAATCACAGGAGAACAAGTGGACCCTGCTCCCAGCCATCCTCTGAACTGCTATTCTTTTTGTCATTTTACCTTTATAATGCTTGTTCCTTGTTAAAAGCAGAAAGAGAGAGGGCTGGAAGTGGATAGAGAGAAGCATCAGCCTTCCATGGCATACCTCCCAATACCACCAAAGGGCCTCCCTGATGCGCCCAGATGGCCACACTCGGTTCCACCGAGCTCCCACCAGCAGCACCAGTGCTGGCTTCCCAGCCCCTGCACCTCCTTTCTGACCTCCCAAGCTGCCCACAAACCTCCAGGCACATTCTATTCAACTGACGGGAGCAGTGTAGGAATCAGAGCCAATCAGCAGGAGTCAGGCTTTGGCCTGGATAAGGGTGAGCGAGGGAGTCTGCCCTGGTCCTGGCACCCAATCTGCACCCCCAAAGGCAGAGTCAGTGCATGTGTGTGGTGATCAGGGACAGAGGCAGGCACAGAGGTTGGGGGGGGGGCATCGCCCTCATACATCAGCAGCACCAGGTGGCTTCCTCTGAGCTGTGGTAGAAAGTGAGGTAATTTACCAAGGTCACAAGCAGACACTAGTTAACACCTTCTGTGGGTTCACTCTTCAACTCCCAGAGCTGCTCATAAACCCTCCAGAAGGTAACCTAAGCCCTCTAGCCAGAAGATCCGGAACACCTGGGGCCTATGGGCACTGCTGTGTGCTGATTCAGGCAGGACTGCTGGGCACTGAGACCAGCCCTCGTTAGCTCCGCCGAGTAACTTACTGTGGGGGTATTAGGCAGTGCACAGCATCTCCAAGAGGCTGAACAACCAGGCTCAGACAACAGGCCACAGAGAATTGTGACTGGAATTTGTCTCCAGTCTCTGCACTGTCTCCTCAATATTCCAAGTCCAAAGGAACAGCTCCGGGGCCATCCCCAAGACTCAAGGCTGCTGGGTCCCCAAAAAACGCAAACACAGCCCATCCAGTTCCTCCTCCGTGCACATGATTTCAGTGTGAACAATGAGAAATGTACATCATTTCTAAGGAAGAGATGCCTTCACATCCTGCATTCCATCCCTCACAAGCAGACTAATCTAAACTACCTGCCCAACTCGCTGAGCAACACCCAGGACAGGGGGACCTTGGAGTTTCTAGTCCCTTAGGCACCAACCCAAGTTACTCAGCAATATTCATAAAGCAGCAGAGAGGTTGCAAATTAACATGTGCAAAGCAGTCACACTTGTGCTGAGAGGGCACAGATTAAGGCTGCATTTGAACAAAGATTAATCTGTAAAGAATTCCCAGAGAAAGGGAGATTTTAATCAAGTGTTGCAAGAGCAGATGGGGCTGTGCTGCAGCAAGGATGTGAGCAGCCCAGATGTGGGGGAATACAGCCAGCGCCTTGCAAAGCTACACCACGTGGCCCCAGGTGCACCGAATCCTGCCTCTTCCATGGACTGAGAGTCGTGCCGACACCTTCTCAGGTAGTCTGGGGCAACCTGAGGGCACTGGTCCTTTTGGAAGGTTTTGGGCTCATAAAAGTTGCTGCAGAAAATAAAGTCAGATAAATGAATAAACAAAATGTGTGATATGCATAATCAAATGTCAAAATAACCTGGAGATGTTCTCTCTGAACATATGTACCCTGATTTATCAATGTCACCCCATTAAAATTAATTAAAAAAAGAGTGAAGCCAAAAAAAAATGTGTGATATGCATATAATTATTCAGCTCTATCTAAAAAGGAGGGAAATTCTAACACATGCTGTAACATAGATGAACCTTGAGGACATTATGCTAAGTGTAAAAAGCTAGACACAAAAGGACAATACTGTATGAATTCATTTATACGGGGTACTTAGTCAAAATCATAGAGACAGAAAATAGAATAGGGGTTATCAGGGGAATTAGAAATGGCACAGTGGATAGAGCTTTGACCTGGAATGCAGAGGACCCAGGTTTAAAACCCCGAAATCGTCGGCTTAAGTGCAGGATCATAAACCTGATCCAAAGGTTGTTGGCTTGAGCCCAAGGTCACTGGCTCAGCTGGAGTCTCCTGGTCAAGGCACACTTGAGAAAGCAATCAATGAACAACTATAGTGACACAACTACGAGTTGATGTTTCTCATCTGTCTCCCTTCTTGTCTGTTTCTCTCTCTCCCCTGCCCCCAAAAAAGAAAGAAAGAAATGGGGAGTTAGTGTTTAATGGTGACAGAGTTTCAATTTTTGCAGGATGAAAAAGAGTTCTATGGCTCCTGCGGCTGATTCTCATTAGGCGATGGCGATGGCGATGGAGCACGCGGGGCCCAGTGAAGGGACCGGCTCAGATGCATCAGGACGGGACCCGCAGTTGGCGGTCACCATGGGCTTCACAGGGTTCGGAAAATAAGCTCGCACATTTGATTTGGAAGCAGTGTTCGAACAAACTCGAAGAACAACCGTGGAAAGAAGTCGGAAAACACTGGCTAAGCCAGTATTTGGAAGGCTAGGCGAGAGGAGGCTCTCAGAGCTGTGTACACCACTGACTGCTGACCCAGACAGTATAGAAAATTGAGACGTACAGTGAATGTGGCCACTGCTGTTGAACCTCTGCACTGAAGAGTTTTGTCAGACGTCTAATAAAGGACTTAACTTCCAGACTACCTGGTTTGATACCAGGCGGTTGCCAATTCTATTCAATAGGTACTGCCTCAGGGTTTTTGAATAAAACCGATTCCTCGGCTGCTTTCTTTGGAGCTGCTTCAAATCATTCTAACACTAGAGAAGGGACAGAGGAAACCTGGTGGAGCAGAAGGGACTAGACATCAGGCAGGACTCCTGGAAGAATTCAAGTGAAGGTTGTTTTGGTACTTGTCACCACCGGTTTTAGGTTTTTAAAAAAAGATTTTATTGATTTTTGAGGAGAAAAGTGAGAGAGAGAGAGATAAAGGAGAGGGGAGGAACTTGGGAAGCATCAACTCGTAACAGCTGCTTCTCATACGTGCTTTGATGGGGCAAGCCTGGGGTTTTGAACCAGCGACCTCAGTATGGTGATTGGTTCTAAATGGTTCCAGGTTGGTGCTTTATCCACTGTGCCACCACAGGTCAGGCTATACGTCTTAAAATGAAAAATTATATAGGAGTAATATTTAATATTTGGTAAGTGAACTTCACATGAAATCTTTTTGGTCTCTGGAAGAAGAGTTTTTTCAAAAAGATCACTCTCATCATATTCTATTTAACGTGTGAAATTTCAAACATGTACAAAAGTACAATAATAAAGTCCCATGTACCTATCGTGCAGATTTAACTACTGTAATACGCCCCCCCCAAAAAAAAAGAAAAGAGTTCTATGGGTGGATGGTAGTGATGGTTGCACTATCATGCAAATGTACTTAATGCTACTGATTATTGGATCATAAAATGGTTAAGATGATAAATTTAATGTTATGTATATTTTACCACAATAAGAAATATTGCTGCATAATTATCTATCTAATCGGCCAGAAACTGCAGGACAAACAGCTTTGGGTGTTCGCATCCATTCTGTGGTCAGGAGCGATTTCACCTTCATGTTCTGTTGTGTCTCCATTAAAGCTTTATTTTATCACATGGAACTCTTGTTATATCATGGAAGCATACAAAATAAGCTACTTGCCCAAATAAGCAGCCAGGACTGCCCCACCCTCCACCTCTGCTCCTCCCTTCCTGTCACCCCTGCCCTTGGTGGCACAGAGCTGGGGGGAAGGGGAAGAGTTGGGGCTCCTCCAATGGGCTGCCTCAACCACATCAATCAACACAGGAAAACCACCACAACATAATCTCTGGTCAACATGACAATGTTCCCAGTCATGTCTCTGTGGCTCAGGAGGGACCCCTGCACCCAGAAGATGCTCCCTAGTGAATGGGAGAGGAGGGCTGGAAAAGGCAGGAGAGGCCAGGTTTATCACGGAGAAAGAACAGACATCAAAAGGAGAGGCAGCCGGGAAGAGTCAGCGAGAACCCAGCTGGAAGAATGAGAGGTAATTAAAACCACACAGCTCATTCAATCCTGCGCCGTCCTGCACCAGCCAGCCGGGCTATGGCCTTTTTATCAGCATTCCTGGCTTTCCTCTTCCCCAACTGGGTGCACCAAACCGATATCTGGTGTCATTGCATCCTTATCAACAGTTAGCTGTCCACGAAAGATTAAATGGCCAGAACGTGATCTTCCCTCAAGCTGAATAGGGAATGAAATTTCCATTTGCCGGAAACAGCAGCAGCCTTAGAAGCCACAGCATTAAACAAGAATTAAAAACCCACTCAGGTCTTCATCTAAAAGGTAGGCATGATGACACTTAAATAAAACTACAAAATTGTCATTTACATGGCACACAATTTCTTTTTCTTGAATATGCTCAATAACATGAATTCTTACATCCATAAGAACAATGGAATTTTAAAAAATCACTTCATTCCACAAATATTCATATGGCTTTGTGAACTCTGTGATATAATATGCAGAACTCTAAAACAGGTGAACTTATTGCTATTATAAGTCCACTGAAATTCCATTGAACTTGTTTTGTACTTTCAAGCCTCTGCTCACACATTAACTAAATATGTTTCATTCATGTAATCAACCCAATGCCAACTCTGCGTCTATTCAAATGCTGAGTTCCAAGGTGGCCACTAGAAAGCCCACCCACTCTGATAATGTCAAAACAGTGAAGACAGCCTGACCTGTGGTGGCACAGTGGATAAAGCCTCGACCTGGAACACTGAGGTCGCCAGTTCAAAACCCTGGACTTGCCTGGTCAAGGCACATATGGGAGTTGATGCTTCCTGCTCCTTCCCCTGTGTCTCCCTTCTCCTTCTCTCTCTCTCTCTCTCTCCTCTCTCAAATGAATAAAATCTTTTAAAAATAAAAAACAGCGAAGATACAACCCTACCTGAGGACTTGCTTAACCCCAAGCCCCAAACAAAACTCAATAATAAACACCTCTTTGTTATTTGTCTAACAGACATAAGAAAAGGCAGAAGGGGGCACCATCAGGCCAGAACTGGTCCTTGGCCTGATTTCACTCCAACCACACAGCGGCACGTTGGACACAGGTTTTAGCTTCAGTTAGTACACTAAGCTGGCCCATGAAAGGAGGGTCCATGGAAAAGAGAAGTTGGGATCTGTTACCCCCAGTTCATCAGTAGCAGCATTTCCAGCGATAAAGACAAACTATAGAACCTAGCTGAGCTTCCTAATGAAGGTTTCTGTGTTGATGATACAATGAAGGGAAGAGGACCTGTCCTGGAGACAGGCCAGCCTCTGCCTCCCTATAGCCCATGTGTGACCTGGGACTGGTGGTCTGTACATGCTGGACCTCCCTTTTACCATCCGTGAGTTGGGGGTCTACCTGATACCTCCTAGGCACAAGGGCTGCAGGAAGCTAGCCTTCCTTCACACCCTGAGCCCCTGATAAGCTAAAAACTTAATACCATTTCATGCATCTCTGGAGGGTGGGAGGGAATGGACTTAATTGGGCAGCTCTTTACCTGTGGGGACAATGCACTGTTAACTTCTGGGGAGCCTCTGGTCAAATTCCATGGGAGTGTGGACAAAAAGGGGCCACGTACCAAACCTGACAAGCACAGGGAGGCCTGCACGGCAGGCTGTGCGAACTCAAGAGACCAAAAGTTACCACACAGGATGGTCTAAACGTGAAATTCCTAACTAAAAGTGAGTCGGGGAGGGCAGTAGCGCCCTAGGTCTGTTGTAGCCTCTTTCAGAAAGGTCGATCTCTATCTTAGGTAAGTCTGTCCATTTTCTTTTTGCATCTAGCCTTGGAACATCTGAGAAATCCCCTTTTTCTGGACCCTGTAGGGTACAGCCACTGCACCAGAGCATGAGACCACAGAGCCCCTCACTGTCACCTTATTTCCCCAAATACCATCTCTACATGCTGTAAGTGTGAATTGCTAACTAACCTGTACCCTTTAATGTAAAAGTGCTTGTCTCCCTGTCTTACTCTTACCCCAAATCTCTGAGATGTCCCCACTTTGCTTTCTCCCACCTCCCTAATCTACCACCAATGGATTTCATGTCACCACCCCTTACATCTCCTTTGATTGTAATGTATAAAGTAAGCTGCAAAACTGCCATTCTGTGGAGCATTTTAATCTGTGGAGCATTTTATCAATCCGTTGAGAATATGCTTCCCGGTAACTGTCATCTCTTTGGCTCAAATAAACTCATAAATATTCTCTACTGGTTTGGACGTTTCTTACATTGACAGGAAGCAGAAAACAACTGCAGAAATTTTTGAGGAGTACGCAGCACTAAGCATGGGGACAGGAGAGCGGAGAAGGTATTTGGAAGTAAACATGGAGAAGAAGCATGTGATAGCTTTTTTTGTTTTTTAAACTGATCAGTAAAAGGTCCTGCAATTCCCACACGGGGCCAACATAGCCGGAGTCACACATCCGAGCTCTACCCCACGCACTGACCCCCAGACAGGTCTGGGCTGGAACGGGAAGCCTCAGATCCAGAACGTTAATTAAGGCCTTCCCTCTCCACCCTCTGCTCCTCCGTGAGCTCCAGAACTGGGCCAGCGAGGGCTGCTCCTCAGGGTGGCTGCAGAAGCAGAGATAACGTGGAGGGGACACACACAGCCTCCCTTTCAGGCTGTTCCTATCAACCCAAAAGTTAAATCTGACTCCAAACACTGGGCGGTCTCCCAGTTCCTAGAGATTCCACTCTAGTAAATTCAAATCCGTAATTCCAAAAAGCCACAACTTTCAGCTGCTTCAAAAACGAAAGCGAAACCTGTAACCTCTGAAACTGGACCCTGTGACAAGTCATTTATGAGCAAATTCAGGGTACAGGGAGCCTCTTTCCTTTCCTTCCTTTTTGTCTCATTGGGTAGAGTTGAAATTTTATGTCAACGTTCCTTTCCTCTCTGGGGTTTTATTTTGAACAAATAACTTAAGACAATTTCCCCCCTGACTATTTCAAGTCACTTTTTTCAACCACATAATGTTATAGTGAATTCTAAGTGCCAACTTACAACAGAATTAGAAATAATTGAACGACAAGATAACCTGGACTTGTTATCTTTGAATATATGTATCCTGATTTATTGATGTCACCCCATTAAAAAAAATAAAATTATATAAAAAAAAAAAAAAAAAGAAAGTGGCTCTGGATTAGGAAAGAATGTCAAGAACCCCAAGTTTGAGGCCCAATATCAACCCGCCCTTCCAATTGTGGGTACTGACATCCTTAGAAATGCCCCCCTGGTTGAGGACCAGGTATGTGTGAGGACCACCTGGAGGGCGATGGGAGGGACCTGGTATATGTGCCTCAGACTAGCAAGGACGGGAGGTCACATATACCTGGCCCCCAATCCCAGCCTCTGCCACCGGCTACGCGCCTGTGATGAGGACTCAGGCAGCTGGAGGGAAAATGGATGAACCTGGTGAGTGTCAGCCCAGAGCTGGCCATTTTAACTGCCATCTGTCCTCTCATGCTAAAGTGGCATACAGGGACCAGTTGGTCACCTGTTGAGTCCCTTCTTCCCCCAAATACAAAACAATCTAATCATAACTCCCTTTCGGGTTTTACCAACTACAAGTGACCTCTGACTCCAACACTTAAGAGAACCAGTCCTTGTTCCAACAATGTGGGTGGCTCAGAGCTCCTGGCATGGAGCAGAATGACAGTGTCCACCCTCTCTGCCTTTCCTACTTGTCTCCCCAGCAAGTCCTCCTGGCTGCCATCCACCCAGTCACTGCCCGCTGCAGCCCTGGCCTCCCTTCTCTGAGCTCCACCACTCACCATTGCAATCATCGAGTCTTAGGGTTACAGCTGTGTATTAGCGGGTGGTATTCAAATCTCCATTTTGACCAAAAAATTAGAAGCAAACCTATGTGTAGCAATTATGCTTATGAAGTAAGAAACTTCAGTCCAAACGTCATGCAAAACGTAGATGCCATTGTTCACTGTGCTAACTGACATCCCATTTTATATGTTCGGGGGCCACAACTTCGCCACTAAGATATAATTCAAAATCTATTTGAAATTGTGCCTTTCCAAAAGGACCCACAAGACTAGCAGATGACATCCCCCTGCACATCTTCAATGAAAAAGTCTGAAAAATCTTTGTGAAATGATCACTGACTACTGATTTAAAGCTGGTCCTGCTACACAGATGAAAATGTTGGACACTGAGCAAGCAGAATGAATTCCTAGAATTTCCAGGTCTCCACCCAACCTTGATTCCCAACTCATGGGACCAGCATAGCGGCCACGGGACAAGAGGGCAGAGGCGAGGTGTGCTGACTGGAGGAGTGGGTCAGCAGAGTCTCCAGTGAGCACAGAGGCATCACCGCGGGGCCATGTGGGCCATGGTGACAGCAGCACTTGCCATAGAGCTACTGGAGGCAACTGATGATGGTCAACTTTTGCCTAGTTGCACCCCTTTCTCCTTCCCTTTAGGTATTTGATCCAGGTAAATGCTCTACATTCTGCACTCCCTCTTAGAGTTTGTTCTGAGAACCTGGCCAGAAGGCCTTTAGGTTAACGTTAAGATATGAACCAAATTGTTCTCTTCCTTGGCCCAGCCCATTAAAAAAACAAAACAGAATCAAATTCATGATCTTAAATTCTGGACACAATCCCCCAATCCAGGGGGGGAGGTACATCCCTGGCTGAGAAGATGACCAAGGGCCGTGACTGCCTCTGGCGGTGCTGGGATGAAAATCACCAGTCAGCGCCAGAGCACAGTGTCCACCTTTCCCGCCACATGCCGAGTGAGGAACAGAAGGTGCCACACGTGTAAGAGGGTGGCTGGGAAACATAAAACATTTCTGCATTTGCAAGGCTAATAAAGTGACACCAAACAAATGTCAACCTGATGTTTTAATGAACTAAATCTGTGGGGATGCTAAAGCCAAGCCATTAATACTCTTTTTATTTCTAACTTTTCCTTTTCTATCTATTCCAAAGATCATCTACCAAATAAGGCACCTAGCTGATGGTTACAAGTGTGGTTTTTTTAAATTAGACAAACTATTTAAGAGATCTAATTATAATTACTCAATTTTATAATTCAGTTTCTTGTCAATAAATCAAAAACTAATAAAAAGGATGTGCAGCTTTTGAAACCATGCAGTTCTCTAAAAAGCAACAGTGTAATTTATGAAATCAAAGAATTCAGTTTAAGAACAAAAAATTTCATATTCCCTTTATAGTAGAAAGAACAGAAAAATCGCCTTTCATAGAGCAAATAATTTTACAGAAAAACATTCTTAAATGTTATTTTAAATTTAATCCATCTATTAGTTATTAATATTTTAGGTAGTAAAAGAATAAATGCTATAGATTAACTGAAAATAGAAAATTTATTCAAACCAGTCAACAGAATGGAGTTTCTGGAAGAAAATTTCACATAAGCTTTAATTCCGATTTCTTAATAATCCACTTAGAAAAAAGCCAGTATAACTTTATAACATCATTAAACAAACTTATCTTCATGACTGTGTTATTGAATTACTGCTTTCTATGCTATTCTGTCTCTTATTAAAGAATTACTTGCTCTGAGACAAATATCAGTTTTCTTGTCTGGGAAAATAATCACAGCTCTTATTGCTCTCAGACAAGTCCATATTAAACAAAACAAAGTTCAAATGAATCTTCACATTCAAGTATTTAACTTTTAATAAAACTTACCATCACCAATTATTTAAAAGAAAAAAAAAAACTCTCCTATGTGGGTACAGTTTCCATTAAAATTTAATTAGTGCTTAAGTTTCAATAAGTCTTCTCATGACCCCGTTAAGGTATTTTTCATTGATTAAAAAAAAAAAGTTAAAAAAAAAAGCAAGATATACAATATCAAATGTAGAATAAGCTACTTAAAATTGCCCATAAAAGTTTTGGGATGACGGAAGAGTTCTGGAAATATATAATGGGAATAGCTGCAAAACAATATAAATGTACTTAGAGTCACTGAATTATATACA
Organism: Saccopteryx leptura; assembly: GCF_036850995.1. Taxonomy (NCBI): domain Eukaryota; kingdom Metazoa; phylum Chordata; class Mammalia; order Chiroptera; family Emballonuridae; genus Saccopteryx; species Saccopteryx leptura. Next base: position 36,750,840 of record NC_089506.1, read on the forward strand.
TTTACTTAAAAATGGTTAAAACGGGAAATTTTGTTATGTTTTACCACAATAAAAAAGAATTGCCCATAAACCTACTTATTGTATATTCATTCAATAAATCAACACACCTTTATAAAGTTATAAATCATGTTAATGTATCTATCATATAACATTTTCATTTGGCCATATAATTTTAAAACACATTTAAAACTTTATCAAAAGCAACACATATAACATATTCTATATTTTAAGCAATAAAACTTGAGGGGCAGCCATATACTATTATTCAATAAGATGTGAATCAACAGCCATCCCTCTGCTCACATTCCCCTGCGCCCCCCTTCCCATGGCCCCTCTCCCTCAGGCCCTGCATCCTCCTTCTGGCTACTTGGCTCCTCGGTAGGTCGGTCCAGCATGCAGGTTTCGAAATTCTGCCTGGAACCATCTCCCACCTTGCCCCTGGGTCCCCCGGGACCTGGCTCCTGTCACCTTCCCATGGATCCTGTTACCTTCTCTACCACCTCCACACTTCTCCTGACCCCTCTTCCCACCCCATTTCTGCCTGTATCACTTCTAATACCTTGCATGCTATGTGCTTACTTATTTTCTATCATCTGTCACCAAAATGCAGTCTCCAGGAGAGCCAGGATGTTTGCGTGTCTTGCTCCGCACTGAATCCCCAGGGCACGCAGAAGGCACTGAATAAATGCAGTGTTTGATGAACATGTTGCATACCTACTATGTACTAAGTACATCAAATACATTTCTTTACAATATCTTGACAGGCTTACCCCTACCTACACATATTCTTCAATGCCAAAAGGTTCCATGTTTTATTCCCATTTTACAACAGAGAAATGATGAAATGAGTTAAGGACCATCAGAAATGAGCACTAAAAGAAACTCTCCACCATGACAATCACTACAGCTTTCTTTATATGCATGTTGCTTTCAGGTTTGTATCAAAGTTGCTTATTATTACAGGGGAAAAAATGCATGTATATACATCATGATTATCTAATATTTTAATGATTATCTGAGTCAAAACAACTACTTTCAAACACTTTCTAAAAAGAACAGTAATTTAAATTATTCCACATGAATAGAATTTATCTGTTACTTTCAAATATTTTATCAGGTATTTTATCCGAAAATGACAAATAAATCCAGGCCTGATTTACCCTAAAATGAAGTATTTTCCACATCAATGATCCTTCTTGGATTTTATCACCATACTTATGTTTTAGTAGGCAATCACTGAGATCTTCTTGAAAAAAAAAAATCACACAAAACTCTAGAAGACATTCTAACGGCAGGACTTCATTGTCCCTAATCCTTTGCTGAAAATAGGTTGGAGGAAATCCTCTTTTCTCTGAAGCAGGGAGATTATGTAATGCCCAGGAAGCGGCCGCCTCCTTCCCAGGCAGCCATGAGGTCCGGCCAAAGAGAGAGGAGAAGCAGGCGCTGCCCCTGGGCTTGAAGCGGGTGTGAGGGAGGGAGGAAACCAACACACGGGTCTCAGACTCACATTTCCCAAAGTACAAACCTGAGAACTCCAGTAAGTGCCTCCTGCAACTTCGGGATTTCACTGTGCACAGCCAGTTCAGAGAGGCCCATGCTGAGAGGTGGAAGAGCTCCACTGGGTCCTGTGGCTTTAAATAGTGTCACGATTGTTTATGTTTCTTCCTATTTCAGGCTGGAACCACTCAGCCCTGCACTTGTAGGCACAATGAGTAAAAAGTATCTAGAACTCTTCCAATAATCGTCAGAGTCCATATTCCTGATCAAAAGATGATAATAATGCTTTAGGATCATTTCTGATATATGCTTATCACAGCATAAGCAAATATTTCAAGAAATATTTGCTTTCATGCAGCTGTGATTATATTTAAAAGCAAAACCTAAAACAAAACCCTGACATGGAGACGCAGACAATTGGTTTGGGAACTTACAGGTTGCCACGAAAACACAGGAGGCTACAGAGGTTCTGGGTAACAGAGCATGTTTTAGTCCCATGACTACAGATAACTGCAGAGATTAACAACATGACCTTGGTATTGAACTAGTATTTCAACCTCAATGCCCAACTATCACTCTTCAGTTCTGCCAAGGGTAAAACGTCTTCTTGTATAAAGGCAGGTCTCCAGAACAGGAAGTCCTTAAAATGCAATTCCATTTACTATAAGAATTGGATCATTACCCAGCAGCATCCTTTTGTAATAAACAAAAGTGTCCAATCCACTTATGTAGCATATACCTTGACATCTGTCCCGTCAACAGCCAGACGCTATGGATTTGGATTATAATACAAAACCCCAAACAATATGCTATGTCGCCTTTTAAAATACCAACCACCATTCTCCTACCAACACCCTACAGGGGGAGAAAAGAGATGTATCAAAAAGAAATGAAAAAGATATAAATACATACAACCTTAGTTACATAGATCTGATCAAATCTTGGAAGCTATAGTCTATTATATCTAAAAATGGTCAAATCACCTAAATCTGTTTCACAACTAAAACACAATGCATTCCCACTAAGTATTTACCTCATTTTACTTGTGTCTTTCCAGATTTTGTGGAACATTTGATTCTGTCTATATTTGATAAAACAGTTAAGTAATGTGCTTTTTCAAATTTCCCTCTCTGCTATTCCCCACCTGTTTGAACACTTAAAATCTAAACAGTGCCGCTTTAGCCCTGGCCAGTTAGCTCAGTGGTAGAGCGTCGGCCTGGTGTGCAGGAGTCCCGGGTTCGATTCCCGGCCAGGGCACACAGAAGTGGCGCCCATCTGCTTCTCCACCCCTCCCCCCTCTCCTTCCTCTCTGTCTCTCTCTTCCCCTCCCGCAGCCAAGGCTCCATTGGAGCAAAGTTGGCCCAGGTGCTGAGGATGGCTCTATGGCCTCTGCTTCAGGCACCAGAATGGCTCTGGTTACAACAGAGCAGCGCCCCTGATGGGCAGAGCATCGCCCCCTGGTGGGCATGCCGGGTGGATCCCGGTCGGGCGCATGCCGGAGTCTGTCTGACTGCCTCCCCGTTTCCAACTTCAGAAAAATACAAAAAAGAAAAAATAATAGTATACTGCACCTGACTAGGCTTTAATACAGGGGTCCCCAAACTACGGCCCACGGGCCGCATGCGGCCCCCTTAGGCCATTTATCCAGCCCCCGCCGCACTTCCAGAAGGAGCACTTCTTTCATTGGTGGTCAGTGAGAGGAGCATAGTTCCCACTGAAATACTGGTCAGTTTGTTGATTTAAATTTACTTGTTCTTTATTTTAAATATTGTATTTGTTCCCATTTTGTTTTTTTTACTTTAAAATAAGATATGTGCAGTGTGCATAGGGATTTGTTCATAGCTTTTTTTATAGTCCGGCCCTCCAACAGTCTGAGGGACAGTGAACTGGCCCCCTGTGTAAAAAGTTTGGGGACCCCTGCTTTAATAGTATACTGCACCTGACTAGGCAGTGGCGCAGTGGATAGAGCGTCGGACTGGGATACGGAGGACCCTGGTTCAAGACCCCAAGGTCACCAGCTTGAGCTGCTCATCTGGTTTAAGCAAAGCTCACCAGCTTGGACCCAAGGTTGCTGGCTTGAGCAAGGGGTTACTCAGTCTGCTGAAGGCCCATGGTCAAGGCACATATGAGAGGGTAATCAATGAACAACTAAGGTATTGCAATGAAAATCTGATGATTGATGCTTCTCGTCTCTCTCTGTTCCTGTCTGTCTGTCTCTCTCTGACTCTCTCTCTGTCTCTGTAAAAAAAAAAAAAAAAGTATACTGCTACGGACTGAATTGTGTTCCCTCAAAATTCTTATGTTGAAGTCCTAATCTCCAATGTGATTGAATTTAGATAGGAATTTTAGGAGGTAATTAAGGTCAAATAAAGTTATGATGGTGGGGTTCTAATCTGATAAGACCCTAAGCTCTCTCTCTTCTCCCTCCATCTCTCTCCCATTCTGTGTACACATGCATCTCAAAGCAGATGATGGTGATGAACCCTAATTTCTCTGTATTTCACATTGTAAAGCTACAAAGAACACTCCTCTTCTCGAGTTCACTACTAGTCCATTAACTTCTGCCTCCACATCCTCCTGAAGAGGATATAATATCGTACAGGTAGACTGCTCCCCTCAGCAGTTTACCTAAATCTAATCTCATAAGGGGAAAAGCAGGTCTGTGCAGGTACACCTGAGAATAAATGCACCAACAAGCTAAAATAAAGAAATTTTAATGAAGCTATCACCTTACCAAACTGTGAGTGAAAAAGGACACTCTTTGTTAGTATATTAAGACAACAACATAAACTGAGGCTGAACTGAGCAAACTGCACATGTGGTCACCCTAGCTATAGATAAACCCTTTATGGGACACACACCAGAGCAGACAGGGCAAGAGTTAGTCAGACAATAGGCCCGCCCATATCTGCTATGCAGAGATCAGTCTCCTTGCGCAGATTGGACAAAGCACTCCTTTACAGGGCTGTTGTGAAGATAAAGTGAGAGATTATGACAACTCTTGGAAAGGACCCAGCACATCAGACACCAATGAATGACAGTTCCCTTCTTCCTCTGAAAGGGCACCAAGATGTCCCAGGCTGCTTTAGGGAGGTACCTGTAAGCACAGTAATCATGGTGTCTCCCCAGCAACCCTTCTCCTTACCCCCACTGCGGGGGAGGCATGAAGAGAGGGGACAACAGAATAAGGATGGAGATGCCATATTCGGCAGGCTACCATTCTCCCACTTCTGCTGAACTCTTTCTTAATTTACTGGCCATTCATTGGCCAAAGAGACTTTTCCACAAGTAAGTCTTGAAATCCTTGAAATTCTTCTGACTTCTGTATCAGGGAAAATGATCTTATTTTCATTCCCTTTCTGAGCACCATCCCCAAAATTACCCATCTTATCACATGAGATACACAAGAAATTGACAGCCCTTTCCTGCGTTATTTTTACAGCCCCTGTTACAGTGTACAAAATATTTTCACAGTTTTCCTGACCCACAGAAGCAGAGACAGCAGATGCCATTAGTGTCACTTTACAGTTGCCTCTGGGGGCTGAGTGAACTGCCGGGAGAAGAGCGGGATGAGAAGCAGGGCTGTCAGCCAAAAGGCTGCCGGCACCCCAATCTAAAAGATCATTGCTGGCACTAACCTCAGATAAGGTGCTGGTTAACTCTGGCCTCTACCAATTACATAATCCATGAAACAGGTGCTGCCCACAACACAGCAGAAGTAAAATGAACAGAAGTTAAAACACTTCTTGCCAGTGGCTGCCTACCCTTGTGAAACATTTTAACGTGGCAAAACAGATTGTAAATTTCTCAATGGACCACCAACCCTGAGGGCAGCCAGCTAATGGAAAATTTTAAACCAAATAATGCATGGCATACTTCTGTCTCACAGGAAAACGTGACTTTTTCTACTGTCTAAATTGCAAACCTTTTAATCTGCCTCTCAAGAAATACTCTGATTCTGAAACCAATAAAAATAAAATCAAAGTCCCCCAAAATGGGAAACATTTTGCCAACAAAAAATCAGGAGGGATCAGAGGTAGCTACTTAAAACACATCCTAGGTAAGAATTTGAAAATAGGTCCACCTAAAATAGCTTTTTCTTTAGAGAATGACTAACTCAACTGAGTTATGCGTGATAGAAAAACTGAAAGGAAAGGCAACTACAAATTAAGTATAAATATACCGTATTTCCCCATGTGTAAGACGCACCTTAATTTGGGGGCCCGAAATTTGAAAAAAAATGTATTACATAAAGTTATTGAACTCAAGTTTTATTCATCATAAAATTTATACAACTCCTCATCACTGTCAAAACTCCCATCCATTAGCTTGTCCTCATCTGTGTCTGATGACGAATCACTGTCTTCATATGTTGCCTTGTCCTCAGTTCCATCTATGGCATTTGAAATGCCACAACCACTGTGTAAGACACAACCGGTGTTTAGACCCCAAACTTTTCGAAAAGAGTGCATCTTTTTTTTTTTTTTTTTTTTTACATTTTTTTTTTTTTTTACAGAGACGGAGAGTGAGTCAGAGAGAGGGATAGACAGGGACAGACAGACAGGAACGGAGAGAGATGAGAAGCATCAATCATTAGTTTTTCATTGCAACACCTTAGTTGTTCATTGATTGCTTTCTCATATGTGCCTTGACCGCGGGCCTTCAGCAGACCGAGTAACCCCTTGCTGGAGTCAGCGACCTTGGGTTCAAGCTGGTGACCTCGGGGTCTCGAACCTGGGTCTTCCGCATCCCAGTCCAATGCTCTATCCACTGCGCCACCGCCTGGTCAGGCGAAAAGAGTGCATCTTATACATGGGAAATACAGTAACTATATTACTAACAAATTCCTTAATAACATAAAGAAAGAAATATATAATTTTTATTCATAGAGAATGAGTTTCTTCCCATTCTATTTAAAAAGGTGGAAAAACCTTTTAAAGGATTGGTTTAAAGAGGCAACTAATGATTAACTTGTTCACAGTGCTCACATGCTTAGGCCTGGCCTCGCCCAAGTTACAAAGGTAACAGGTGACAGAGGAAACCTAAAATCTTCTCTCTTGATTCTCAGTCTAATGTTTTGGTTTTTTCCTGTCCAGGCATGCCAGCATGAGTAAGCCGAACTATCCTCCTGTAGATACTGCTAAAAAGGGCTTCCTTCCCAGGATATATACTAGAGGCAGCAGAATCTTCCTCTGCTCTTGGCTACCACAGCCATGCCCAGTCTGAACTAAGCAAGCACACCAAGGGACGGAAACACATAACACACATTAAGCAACTTGCAAAACAATGTGAACAGTTTGCGTTCAGCTCAAGTGTCCACCCAAACCAGAAGAGCCTGTATGCTTCGAGGGTGTGTGTGGGGGTGGGGGTGGGGGTGGCTGCTCACTCCAGCAGTTGTGAGCACGGGGATCCCATACAGTGCGGCATTGACACATCATACCATTTTTTTTAAAAATAGGGGAATTTATGTATACTTATCCGTATTTAAATGTTGACAAGAAGTTCATATTTCTAAAGTGGGCCCATGCCTCCACTTCAGAAGGCGTTTCCTATCTGTGTTCTAGAACAAGGGATTTTTTTCTGTTTTCTTTTTAGAGAGAGAGAGAGAGAGAGTGTGTGTGTGTGTGTGTTTCATATGTGCCTTGATCAGGGATCAAACCCTCAACACCAAGTTTGACCCTGGACTCAAGCCAGTGACCTCAGGGTTGTTCTGGTGATCCTAGGTTCCGCTGGTGACCTCACATTCTGGGTCAATGCTCTCTTCACTGCCACAACCGGTCAGGCCTCAAATAAGGGTTCTTAACCTTAAGAGGCCAAGCACTCCTCTGAGAAGCTAACAAAAATTGGGAAATTTCTCCCAGAAACCAAAAAGCATGTACGTAAGAAGTTCTGCACGCTGTTCCAAGGGAGCTTGGGTCCCACCAGGGACAAGTTAAGAGCACTTGCTTTTGAGCGGGCTCGAAGACGGACACTGTTACTGGTTTCTCCTTTCTAGGCCCCGTGGTTCACAGAATAAGCGCAAAAGAAGTGGAAACAAATCCTAAAGACCCCCGCGTTAGAGAGGATCAGCCCACGATGCACCGAGAGAACAGGGACATACCACCCAAGGAAGCTACTAACCGAGTCAGGCTGGCCCACGGAAAGTGCAGGGACCACAAACTGCAACCTTGGGGATTTAATTTTCTACCATTCACTGTTTATTAAGTGAGGGAGATTGAGCCAGGACTTCCCAGTCTATTCTCACATGTTTATAACTTCATAAAATGTTCCAAGAAAAAGTGAATCCAAAGTTTGAAGGGACAGTAAACATGATTTCAAAAAGCTGGCAATGAGCCTGACCAGGCGGTGGCGCAGTGAATAGAGTGTCAGACTGGGATGTGGAGGACCCAGGTTCGAGACCCCGAGGTCTCCAGCTTGAGCGCGGGTTCATCTGGCTTGAGCAAAGCTCACCAGCTTGGACCCAAGGTCACTAGCTCAAGCAAGGGGTTACTTGGTCTACTGAAGGCCCGCAGTCAAGGCACATATGAGAAAGCAATCAATGAACAACTAAGGTGTTGCAACGAAAAACTAATGACTGATGCTACTCATCTCTCTCCATTCCTGTCTGTCTGTCCTTATCTATCCCTCTCTCTGACTCTCTGACTCTGAAAAAAAAAAAAAAAGCTGTCAACGATCACTTAAGTCCTTAAGGGCAACTCTTTCAATGTTCTCATTAGCAATATTGATGAGAAGAGTATTCACTCACTCAGCAGATGCTGGTGGAGTGCCAACCGCGTCCTGCACCAGGAACTGTTCTGGGCACAGTGGGGAGAAGCTGAGATACAGAAAGGATGCGGGCTTCACAGACACAGAGAAGGTATTTGGGGTCTCCTCAGCAGAGGTGTGGATGGGGAAGAGACAGGGTGACCTGACAAGGGACACTGGTAATCAGAAAAGGCCTCAGGGCTGCTGGTGCTACTCCATGGCTTTTATCTGTCTGTGACTCACCACCCAGACAACATGTAACTGATCACTCAGCCCGTTTGTCACTACTCAGCAAGGTCCCAAACCACACTTAGTCCCCATTCTACTCGTGTTTTCAGCTCTTGTCACTTTCCAGCACACTCTAACATTTATTTATGTGATTTGTTTCCTTCCTGCCTTGCTCCAATCCAAAGATAAGTGCCACAGGGACAAGGACTGGGGTGTCTTCTTCCTGTTTGGCTCACGGATTTACCAATAGGCACTCACTAAATGTATGCTGAAAGTATTTAAGAACACTGAGTGTTTCTGAGGTCCAGCATGAGGGCAGAAAGATGACCGTGGGAAGGGCCACCTGGGAGGTGATGGAGATGGTGAAGACAGTGCCCACCTGGAGTGAAAGATGTGTCAGTCACATTAAAGAAATCTGGCTGTCTGCCCTGGCCAGCTAGCTCAGTTGTTTAGAGCATCTGAGAGCATCATCGTCCTGACACACAGAGGTTGCTGGCTTGATCCCCAGTTAGGGCACATACAGAAAACAGATCAACAGACTGATGTCCCTGCCTCTCTCCCTCTCTCTCTCTCCCTCTCTCTCTAAAAATAAAATAAATAAAATAAGAAAAAAAATTAGCTGTGAAGGAAACAGAAATGTGGATGACATCAGGAGGGGAACATGCAGTTAAGAAAGTTTGGTTTTTAAAAAAGGGTGACTGGGCCCTGGCTGGTTGGCTCAGCAGTAGAGCGTCAGCCCAGCGTGTAGAAGTCCCGGGTTCGATTCCCGGCCAGGGCACACAAAAGCAGCACCCATCTGCTTCTCCACCCTTCCCTCCTCTCCTTCCTCTCTGTCTCTCTCTTCCCCTCCCACAGCCAAGGCTCCATTGGAGCAAAGTTGGCCTGGGCACTGAGAATGGCTCTGTGGCCTCAGCCTCAGGCGCTAGAATGGCTCCTATTGCAGCAGAGCAACACCCCAGAGGGGCCAAGCATTACCCCCTGGTGGGCATGCCAGGTGGATCTTGGTCGGGAGCATGTGGGAGTCTTTGTCTGTCTGCCTCTCCCCTGCTTCTCACGTAAAAAAAATGCAAAAAAAAAAGGGGAGGTGATTGAAGGCATGGTTACAAATTCCAGGGACTAGATGACATTACCCTAAAGAAGGAGACATTGATGATTCCGGAAAGAAAGTGATGGGGTGCTGGAGGGAACCCAGAATACAAATACGGGACCGGCCTTTAGCAGAACGAGGTCTACGCCCCACAGCAGGAGGGAGACAAGAGCATGCAAGGGAAGGGCTGAGGGGGTGAGTGGGAGACGGGGCGCCCTATCTGATGACTGCTGTTCTCTCCATGAAGTACAAGGCAAGGCCACCCACTTTCCACATGAAGAAGGGGTGTTAAGAGGTCTGAGAAAGCAGGTAAGAATCAAAGGGTTGCTGAGCAGCATTAAATCCGTTTTTCAGACAAGATGTCCCTTGACTGAGCACCTACTGATGCAAACACTGTGCCCCACTCAATCCTCCAGCTACCTCTCAGGGTGTCTCATTAAGCACCGCTATTTCAAGATGAAACCAAGCATGAAGACATCAGCCAGCCTGCTCTACTTGGTTTCACAATCAGAGGCCAAGGCAGGATCTGAACCAACGTCAGGCTGATGCCGAACTCTGATCTTCACAGTCTATTTTGTTTTTCACAGATACCAGCATCCAAGTGAAAACAAAAACAATCCCTTTCAATCTTGTTGAATTCCTACTGCTGTAAAAATTGCTTTTCATTGATTTTCATTGCAAACAAATAGCATTTTTGCCTACATTTAACTTCATTAAAAAAGCATTTATATGTCTGGGACTTGAGGATCTAACCATCTTATTAACCCTGTTTCTATTGGAACAGATGGTCCAAGCACCAAGGAACTATTTGTATTCAGGTTTTAGAGCCCAGCACATCTGTAAAAAAAGGACTTCCTGGGTAGCTAAGCAGCTAGGTATGTTCCTCAGTGGATTCAATGCCGTTTTAACCAACTGTAAGCTGAGGACAGTGCTCTCATCCCTGGAAATTTGACTGTAGCAAAACCCAATAATATAAATTCCTCTTCTCCTGTGTTATTAAATTTATCCTCTGGCATAAAATAAAAAGCATCTCAAGATCATTTGTTCCTAATAAGCAGATATTATACAGGGTTTGAAAGAACAATGGAAGGAATTGAACTTAATAGCTACAACAACAAAGTGAAATTATACACCTAGGCAGGTGTTTTAAAATGTCCAGTTAAAACTCATGAGCCCTGAAAAACAGGTATTAGGCTTGGTCAACTCATGTGTAAACACTTTACAAGGCCGCACTGCAGCCTTGCTTGATACTGCCAGAGCCAAAGCAACTGTTAGTCTTGGCTAATACACCTAAGGGTTACCTATTTCAAACACCTACAGCCTGCATGGTTAAAGTGGCTTAAATTAGTGGTCCCATGGTATAGACTCCAGGAGCTGAAGCAACCCCCCACCCCCACCCCATTGCCTAATCTGAAGCTGGATTAGGAAAGACAACTCCAACATTATGCAGCTTTAAAGTTTTTAAAACAAAGTGGTATAATGGAATGAAACAAATAAAGAGGAAACCTCACAGGTGGACTGTGACGTTCATGTCACAAACCATTTGGTGATTTTAAAAAAAGGATAAACAAAGCAGACATATGTGTATATACAAACATAGTTGATCTTTTTTGAAGGTTTAAGGCACTCTAACAAAGCCATGCTTGAAGTTCTCCAGGGACCAATAATGTTTATTTTTTTCCCTCATAAAGAAACTCCTAATGAAACAAACTGTTTCATCAAAAACAAATATCTACGGTCAGCAAGGAATACCATTAGATTTTTTCATAAATTTGCTAACTTAAAATGTAAGAAATATCATGGAAAGCAAAAATTAGAAGATTAAAACAAGTAGAAACTTTGACAAGCAGGCAAAATAAAACTAGTAAGCAATATCAAGGCTGATATTTGTATTAAATACAAATTACAGAAACATAATAAAATTAAGCTATTGACCTACAGAACTTTAAAGTCAAATCTCCTAAAGGTGAATCATGGACAAGAGGAAGAGGAAGTATCGTTCCAATGAGGTTGTCCAGGTCTAGAATGCTCACCGATAAATTTTATGGCTAAACATGACTTGTAGACTTTTTGTTTGGCCTGTACTGTCTTAGTGCACCTTGTTTTAAACTTTGCCAAAACTCACTGAGTCCTACACACTGCTCAATAGCAGGGTGTCCAGTTTACTTCTCTACCACAACCCGGGGTTCCTGCTGGCTGGTACTGACCAACAGAACTTCTTGCTCTCTTCTTGCTAGCCTACCCAGGGACAAAATTATATTAACAGCTAATAGTGATAAGCACCATTCTTTGCTCCTGACCTGTATTAACTCATGTAATCTTCAAAATAACCCTAGAAAATGGGTACGCACCACTATTATTCTCAGATGAGAAAACTGAGACAGCGAAAGAAGCAACCTACCCAAGGTTACACTCTAACCATGCCTGTAGAAGTTACAGGTAACACATGAAGCTGCACTGGTTTCTCTTAGAACTTACTACCTGAATCTAAATTCCCCACTTCACATCTCTAATAAGGAGATAACATTAGCTTTCTATACACTTGGTTAAAAATTTCTTTTGAAAAACAGCTCAAGCCGGACCAGGGGGTGGCGCAGTGAATAGAGAATCAGACTTGGAAGCAGAGGACCCGAGTTCGGAACCCCGAGGTTGCCAGCTTGAGTGCAGGCTCACTAGCTTAAGCGTATGATCATAGACATGACCCATGGTCACTGGCTTGAAGCCCAAGGTCGCTGGCTTGAGCCCAAGGTCGCTGGCTTGAGCAAGGGGTTATTGGCTCAGCTGTAGCCACCCAGGTCAAGGCACTACAAGAAGGCAATCAATGAACAACTAAGGTGCCGCAACGAAGAATTGATGCTTCTCATCTCTCAACCTTCCTGTCTGTCTGTCCCTATCTGCCCTCTCTCTGTCTGTCACAATAAAAAACAAAACAAAACACAGCTCAAACTACTTCATGGTACATAAGCACTGTGCTAGTTATTTATAAATACAAAATACCTATATATGGCTTATATCCATCTAAACATTAAAAAAAAAAAAAAACAGTAATACATGCTTTGCAGTATATATAGTCTATTCCAGAACAGAATTCTCTCATTCATTTGCCTACTATATCTCTCTGGAATTAACCCAGAACAAAATACCAACAGCAAAGTTTTCTAAGGACTTCTTTATCATTTGGCAACCTTCAGGCATCAGAAGAAGCTGAAAAGCTTTCTTTATTCTAGAAATTCTGACTATGTGATCACTAGAAGGGAACAGGTGAGGAAATATGAATATTCAATCCCAGACGTTTTTCCCCTCCTCTGGCAAAAGGAAATATAATTTGGTCCTACGTATTAAAAGATAACCAAATTATAAGAAAACAGATCATGACTGTTTCTAGAAAAGGTCAAATTAGCTTAATAGGACAGACATAAGTTTAACAGCACATAAATGAATGATTTTGTATGTGAATATGGTGAAGTAGCCAAACAATCAAACTGCAGTAGTCACAGTATCCCATAGCTTGCAATCCAGGGACATTTCCAAAAATGCATATGCTGAGAAAGTTCATTAACAATATTTACCATTTGGATCTGAGAGGAAAAATTTTTTGTTAAGTCTAATAACATAGCAAAAGGGAATTTTAAAATGTAATTTACATCAAAATTAACATAGATTGATATAACACAAAACGGTTGAAGGCCTGAAGAAAATAAGGGAGTAAAAGACACCACAAAAACTGGACATCTGTCTCTCCCAGTCCCATGATGGAGTCAGGAACGGCGGGAAGGTCAGACCCAGCAGGCAGTGCTCCTTGGCGGGGTCAGAGGAAGAGGAAAGATGGCCCAGCCACCCTTCACCTGGCTTGGAGACAAAACTGCACTTTATATTTCTCCCAATGCAACCTTTCTTTTTACTGCAAAATGTTAGGGTTGAAAAAGAACTAAAACTAACTTGGAAAATATATATAGTATATAGATAAGGACATTTTGAATAAAGACTAGTTCTCATGCTCCCGTTTTCCCTTTGAGGCAGTTGAAAATAACTTGCCTGGGGACCCACACCTCCTGAGTGATACAGCTGAGAAAAGAATGTCCCCACCCAATGAAGCATTTCTCTTATGAATCTCTACTGTCACTGTTATTGGTTTTCCTGAAACTTATTACTGTAGAAAAACAAGGGTGTCACCTTGATGTTTACTACACACAATACAATCTGGACTTTGGGGAATAATGTGAGTTTTTCATCTGCTGAGTTTTCTCCTCCCTTATCAGAATCACACAGAGAGAGAGAAGTTCTCTCTACTCAGAAGAGTAATTCAGACTGATCTTCCCAAGGGAAGAACCACTAAGGTGCACACAAGTTCCCTAGATTCTTGAGTCTTCTGGGATAGTGAACAGGCTCAGGAGAAAAGCAGTGGTTTGGTGGTCCCTTTGCATGAAAAGAAATACTTTGCTCTTCTGGCAAGGTCTCCCTGTCAAAGAAAGCGCCTAAGGTAAGGGTGGTCGGGGGTGGGGGGAGAATTCCCACCATAACGCCCTCTTCTAGTCTCAAACCTCTGGGCAGTGGACTTCTTAAACCTGTGACTAACCCTGGGCCGGGGTGTCAGCCGCTAGGGAACAATGAGCCTTTGTTAAAGACAGCGGAAAGAAAACAACACCCTCCGGACAGTTTTCTCTCTCTTCTGCACACACACCCCCTTTTTATACCCAGTACCAGCGGGCACTGCAGCACAGTTTCCCCTCGGCCTGGTAAAACAAAACTAACTTTTCCCCTCCTCGTCTTCCCCCTGATCTCACCACTCGGTCACCACAGAAGGTGAATTCCCTAGGAACTTCAGCACACCGGGGCCTCTGATCTGATTGGTTACTTTCAGGAGAAAAAAAAAAAAAAAAAGGTCCCAAACTTCACTACTGAATCCCCCAGTGGTGTGACAAATAAGCAAAATCACCGCCTTTTCCTGTAGAATTGTAACGCTCCCAATCTCCTAATGCCCAGTCTCCTAATCCTCGTGTAGAAGTGACAGGCGGAGGCCGAACCTGAACATCCCTCCCAGCCCTGGGCTGAGCCTAAGGAAGGTCTCTGCTGGGATAGCTCCATCCCAGCGGGGACTCCAGGGAGGGACGCAGCTGCAGAAGGGAGCAGCTGGGGGCCGGACCCGTCGGAAGCCCAAGGTCTAAGCACACTCCATGGGTCCTCCCTGCGTCCTGCTCGTCCCCCGGGGAGCGGCCAGCATCGCAGGCCGCCCAAGCCCTAAGGGGCCACAGCAGGATCGGGGGCTGGGAGCGGCGATGTCTGGTCCCAGGGCCCGTCCCCGCCCGGTTCCCAGCCCTTCCGCGGGCAGCACTCACGTATCTCTGCACGAGCGTTCGCACGAGGCTGCAGTCCATGGCTCCTCCGGCCGCGCCTGCCCACGCTCAGCGCCCCCGCGCCCCGCTCAGCGCGCCCATGGGCCCGGGCCCGAGTGTGGCCGCGCGCCCCCACCCCGGTCACGGCCTGGGCGCGCCGGGCGGTGCGGGGGGCGGCCGCGGCCCCTCAGCGCTCATGCCCAGCCCGGCCCGCAGCGGCCGGCACGGCAGTTGCTGCTCGGCAGCAGTGGCTTCGCGCCTGGGCTGCTGGCTGTGGGGCTGCGGGCTGTGGGGCTGCGGGCTGGGATCGCGGCCCGGACGGATCCTGCCGCTGCTCCGCTCCTCAGCTCTGCTCCTCCGCTCTGCTCTCCTCACCTCTACTCCCGGTCCTCCGCCCGCCACCCCTCTCGGCCCTGCCTCCCGCCGCCGGTCCCGGCGCGCACGTCACTAGCGCGTGTGAGCATGCGCCCCGCGGCCCGCGGCCCCCGCCCGGCTCCCTCGCCCTCGCACACTTATGCACGCACGCGCTCCGGCCCTCCCTCCCTCCATCCCTTTACAGGTCCCGGCCCCCGGGAGTTGGGGAGAGGAAAGGACCAGGGGCGGAGGGCGGAGGCCGGTAGGTGGGGACGACTCCCTGTTGCTTCCGCCTCCGGGGCGGACTCCGTGCGCCCTGCCCCGGGGGCGGGGGTGGTAGGGACGGCGCTCCTCGCACGGGGGCCGCGGTGGCTGGGACTGCCGGAGAGACCGGAGCGCCGGGATTGAGTGCCCTTCGGAAGTCCCCCTTGGCCAGCGCACCGGGCCCTTCTCGCACTGCGATCCGAAACTTTTATCTTTCCCCTGATGGCCCGACGGTCTGAGCGAGATCGCGCGGGTACCGGGAGGGTGCACGCGGGACGAGCGGGATGGGGACTGGGGAATTCGTTGGGCTGGAGACCCGCTAACCCGGATCGGGGTCGCACCCCGGTGGGAGTTCAGCTCCTATTTGTGGGCCCCCCAAGCAGATGTGTGCCTCAGGTGGCAGCCCAGGGTCGCGCAGCTTTTCTGGGGCGAAGGTTAGCTCAGGGTCTCCCACCTGGGATCCGTACTCCTTTTTAAATACCGCCAGACCCCTAGCCCTGGCCTCCCGACCTAGGTCTCCTGAGCTGTAACAATCACAGACACTGGTAATCCGGCGGGGTGAGGGCTTGTAGACAGCTTTAGGACCTGTTGCACCAGCCGCCAGCTCCAGCGGTCAGGCCGGTCCGGCTCCTGCCTCCGCCCCCATGCTTGGGCCCGCCACCAGGAGGCCAAGCCCGGCCCTGGGCGGGGCAGGTGGTGGGGAAAGCTCCTGGCTTGCCGGGTCTCCAGGTCCGTGGGCACACACTTGGTGCTGTTAGCTCTGAACAATACTGGAGAACTGTTCCATCGCACTGACACCACGATTTCAATCTTAGGGAATGTTTCTGGTTTCCCAAAAGTGGAACTATTTTTTCACTACACAGTCAGCCTTGAATTAATTGATGTTCTTTGTTTCCAGCTTCCCTTCTGCTGATCACAGATCAACATCACTTGTGAAACCGGAAAAGCATTAAGGACTGCCCTTTTAGCAGCCTGTAAGGAGCACTGCCCCTGACCCTCGCAGGAATGCGAGTGACTGCGAATGTTTCCCTGACTGGCTGTTGAAGAGAAGCAGTATTGGACACTTTCTGGATTAGACACAGATGACTAGAAAATAGTAGTAGTGAATGGTAACAGTGACTAAACTACTCGGATTCTGAACTACTTTTCTTCAGTGAAATGCGCCTGGTTTTGGTCAGCTAACTCACTGATACTTGACTTAATATTTTGGTCAGCGAACTCACTGATACTTGACTTAATATCCAAATTTACTCTCTGCCTTCTCTGTCCTGTTTTCTGTCCAAAAGGCCTATGGTACCCTGAAGGGGTACCAGCTTTGGGTTGGAGACCAAGGAGAGAGGCTGGAGTACTTCTTCCCTCTTCTCTGCCCTGGCTGCACCTTGGACCTGGCAGTATCTGTGTGCCTTTCTGAGGACAGTTTTTTTTGTTTGTTTGTTTTGTTGTTTGTTTGTTTTTTACAGAGTCAGAGGGATAGACAGGGACAGATAGGCAGGAACTGAGCGATGAGAAGCATCAATCATTAGTTTTTCGTTGTGCATTGTGACACCTTAGTTGTTCATTGATTGCTTTCTCATGTGTGCTTTGACCGCGGGTGTAAAGCCAGGAGCCAGGGCCGTAGCCACTATCGCAGCAGCCGCCTGGCCCATGCAGGTTCGCATTGGATTCGGACAGTCGGCAAAGAAACAACGGAGCCAAAAGCTGATGGGCCATAGTCTTTAATCCTAGCTTGCATTCGGCGGGCAAGTAAAAATACACACTGGGCTCCAAAACCCATTCACATTCAGTGCTCACAAAGCTACTGACTTATCCGAGTTTCCTAGAATCAAAGGTTTCTAGCTCACCAGCCTTATTCCCCTCAGTTCCCCATCTCCTTCCTTATCCCAGATACAAACTGCACAAACTGGCATCTCACTCAGCACTCCGCCATCTTGGCTGCTTTTCCTGGCCTCCTCCACGTGGCCTCCTCCCGCTGCTGGCTCCACTCTCTCCTCTGCTGAAAATCTCAGGAACCAAGAGGGCAAGCTCTCGTTTTGCCCCCATTTTATAGTGTAGAAATCCAAACCCTTAATCCAATATACATAATAGGGAGGTCTCTAATACAAAGACACTTCTGAGGCATGATTGGATTGTACCGCCCCACATCAAAAAGGGTGGGAAAGGTTTAATCCCAAAACCAAGCCCCAGGCTCCAACAATCCTGCCTGCCCCCAACACACATTAATATTACCTGGGCGACGGCCTCCTTGTGTCATCTTTAACAAAGTGAGCATAATACATTTTATCTGCCCAACAGCGGGCCTTCAGCAAACCGAGTAACCCCTTGCTTGAGCCAGCGACCTTGGGTCCAAACTGGTGAGCTTTTGCTCAAACCAGATGAGCCTGCGCTCAAGCTGGTGACCTTGGGGTCTCTAACCTGGGTCCTCTGCCTCCCAGTCCGACGCTCTATCCACTGCGCCACCGCCTGGTCAGGTTGAGGCCAGTTCTTGTTGGGCTTCCTTTTCCATTGCATCGACTATGTCAGGCTGCAGGAACTCCCATTTCTGTCCCCCATGCCTGGCGGTGGTATTTGCCTCCCAGTGGGTAATAGCACTCGTCATGGGTTGTTGAACCTTGACTACACTGCAGCAAATGGTCCCTTTATAACCCATTCTCTTTCAAATCTCCTCCAAAGAATGCCTTCTGCTTCCTGCCAGGACCCTGACTGCTAGAGCTGAATTTTGACTAGCCTTCTACCTTGCAAACTGTGATATTTAATTGGGGGGTGGGGCACAAGCAGAAATCACTTAAGGCTGCTGGATAAAGGCTGCTTATCTTTCAGGAGTGTCTCTTTCATTCAGTGGTAAATGTTAATTTCATGTTATGGTAGATTCACTATGGCTGCCAGTGCAGCGACCGTGCTCTCTTCTTCCTTGCTGGTAGAAACCCACCTTGATCCAGGGATCGACCCTCTACATGGCTAGGGCAAACTAGTTCATGCAAGCTAATCTTGGTAACTCAGTTTTTCGTCCCATAATTGGTTTGAAACAAGTTTAAGCCAATGAATCCTGCTGTTGGGAAAAGTTTCCTCACTCTTAAAAAGGTACATAAAGAGCCTGACCTGTGTTGGCGCAGTGGATAAAGCGTCAACCTGGAAATGCTGAGGTTGCCGGTTCAAAACCCTGGCTTGCCTGGTCAAGGCACATATGGGAGTTGATGCTTCCTGCTCCTCCCCCTTCTCTCTCTCTCTCTCTCTCTCTCTCTCCCTGCTCCTCCCCCTTCTCTCTCTCTCTCTCTCCCTCCCCCCTCCTCTCTAAAATTAAAAAAAAAAAAAAGGTATATAAAGAAGAAATAGCCTTGTTTCCCGCTAGATGTTGTCTGTCTGGATGTGATGTCTAGCTTTTTGCAACCTTCTTGCATCCATGACAGGAGGTAACCTGAGGAACTTCCTCACTCTGGGGATGGCAGTGTGGAAAGATGAGGAGAGCATGGGTCCATAATGACACCATTGGGTCATTAACCAATCGTGCCATGGCTGACAGCATTTTAACTTTAAACCTGTGGAAATAATCCATTTATGATTCTATATTAAAGTACTAAAAAATCCAACTCACCCTTTAAATCAGTTATTCATTTCTGTATAACAAACCACCACAAAATAGGGAACTTAAACAATAGGAATTATTATTTCTCAGGACTGTGTGGTTTGGTAGAATGGTTCTTCTACTCCACCTGGTGTTGGCTTGGATTGTTCATACATCTGCATTCTTTTGGGGGCTCAGCTGAGCCTAGAAAGTTCAGATGGCTTCAGTCACATGTCCAGTGTCTCAGCTGAGTGGAGGGGAAGCTAGGAGCAGGTTAACCACTCTCTCCATATGGTTTCTCATTGTTTGGTGGTCTAACCTGTGCTGTTTTCTCAAAAGAGTCAAAGTAGACATGATACCACCCCCAAGAGCCTGGGCTCAGAAGTCCGAGAACATCATTTTTGTCACATTCTATTGGGAAAAGTAAGTTCTGATGATTGGCCCAGATTCAAGGGGAAGGAGCAGAATAGATTCCATTTCTTGGGAGGCAGACCTTGTAGATGAATGGATGAAGAATTTATCAGTGGTTACTTTGTAAATAATCTACATAGACAGAATTAAACAATAATGGGATATGTTGGCAATATCGCAAGAAGTTCAAAGTGCAATGACTGCTGGAAACTCCAGGGTCTACCTGTTTCTTTATTCACATCTGAAGGGAAAGAATTTTCACTGTGATTAGAACAGCTAGATTCTGTGTCCATTCCTGGCCAGTCATTAGGCTGTTGGAATGCCATCAGATGATTGCCCTAGGCCTGGGTTGAGTGCAAACCTCTGACAAGTAAATGTCTAAGGGGAATGGAATGATCTTAATCAGCTTCGAGTCATCAGGACCTACCCCCGACCCACTAACAGTATGGCTACTTCCCCATTATGTATTGGTGTGCTACATCAGGAGGAGGAGGCAACAGGTAGGATGTAAACGACAAAACTTAAATGAAATTGTGGGTCTGTAGCTGGGTGCTCAAACTACACCACACCACATCTGTGCACAGACTCATAAACACCTGCTCTCCACTCCTACCCTTCACCTCAGAGGTGATGAGGATGGAACCTAGGAATTTTGGATTCATTGACTTTTAAGTGAAAAAGACTTTAGAAATAAGGGAGGGCCAAAAAGTGGGGCTTTCTCATAAAGACAGTTTATTTTTATTTATTTTTTACAGGGACAGAGAGGGATAGATAGGGACAGACAGACAGGAACGGAGAGAGATGAGAAGCATCAATCATTAGTTTTTTGTTGCGACACCTTAGTTGTTCGTTGATTGCTTTCTCATATGTGCCTTGACTGCGGGCCTTCAGCAGACCGAGTAACCCTTTGCTCGAGCCAGCAACCTTGGATCCAAGCTGGTGAGTTTTTCGCTCAAGCCAGATGAGCCCACGCTCAAGTCGGCGACCTCAGGGTCTCGAACCTGGGTCCTCCGCATCCCAGTCCGATGCTCTATTCACTGCCACCGCTTGGTCAGGCCACAAAGACAGTTTAAAAACAATTATTATTACTGGGTCCTCAATTTATAAACCTGAAGCTAAAAAGTGATTATGGAAAACATAAAACAGGAAAGTGAGTTACTAACATGTTTCCTTTTCAGGGAAAAAAGCAAGTACTATACATTAGGGGGCTTGGCCTCCTCAGATGAGCAGTCTTGTTCCTCCAAGCTGCTGGAACATTCTGTACACCTTTCTTGGGTCACTGTTACTGTGATAAGGAACTGTAAAACTTAGCATTAGCAACACCATTTTAAAGAGGAAAAGTCAGGCCTCTTACCACCTCCTTTCTGTGGAGAAAGGAAAGAAGAATGCAGGAGCTTCCTTTCCTGGCTTACAAGGGCAGCTGAGTCATCTAGTAATAGCTGATTCCTAGAATTCTCTGAAACGGTGCCTGGGACCACTTGCCACACAGAGCAAAGAAGATAGAACTTATCTGAAAACCTTAGATAACAATGTTTATGTACCTTAATCAAGAATTCCTATACTTGACTCACCCTAAAGTCATGAGAGTAACTATACCTCTAGACAAAGGAATCACAAGCCCCTCCTTACCCACTCAAACTAGTACTTGGTTTTGTATAAAAGCAAGCTCAGAAATGTATTAGGCCCTACATGATTTGGGATTGTGCCCTGTCCAGCTAGCCGGCTAATTAATAAACTCCTCAAAAATTCATCTGGACTTGGTGTCTTTGTGGAACTCACAGGTTACATTACAACATTACCACAGGTTCAGAATTATGTCGGTGCCATCTTCCTATGACTGGTTCCAGAATTCTACAATGGCAGAAAGTTTTATTTCCTGTACTTCCCACAGCTTACACTCTCGACTCCCTCGTCCCTTTTGTCTGGAATCTTCTACCCTACTCTGTCTCACCAAGTCCTACTCATCCTTTGTAGTCACACTTGCACGTCATTTTTCTGTACATATTCCTCAGTTATAATTGGTTATTCCTTCCCTTAGCACACTTACTGATACCACTTAGTGTCAGTTATTTATGCAAAATAGTATTTCTAAACCCTGTTTGTTGTTGCTTAAAACTAGCCAAGGGGATAAATAAATAAAGTAAATCACTCAGGGAGTTGTGTTTTTTTGTTGTTTTGGGTTTTTTTTGTTGTTGTTTTAATAGCAATTTAGCACTGGCGTAGTAGTCAGTTGATTAGAGTGTTGTCCCAATATGCCAAGGTTGAGGGTTTGATCCCAATCAGAGAACATACAAGAAACAACTAATGAATGCATAAGTAAGTCAAACAACAAATCAATGTTTCTGTCTGTTTCTCTTTTTTCCTCTCTCTCTAAAATCAATAAATTTAAATAAATAAATATTAAAAATAGAAATTCCTTGGATTCCTCCTGCCAGCCTATAATTTTTTTTTTTCAATTGGTCTGGAGTGGGATCCAAGTGTCAATGTTTTTTAAAAGCTCTCAGATGCAAATTTTTAAATTTTTTTTATTTATTCATTTTAGAGAGGAGAGGGAGAAACAGAGAGAGAGAGAGAGGAGAGACAGAGAGAGAGAAGGGGGGAGGAGCTGGAAGCATCAACTCCCATATGTGCCTTGACCAGGCAAGCCCAGGGTTTCAAACCAGCAACCTCAGCATTTCCAGGTCGATGCTTTATCCACTGCGCCACCACAGGTCAGGCTCAGATGCAAATTTTGAGACCAGCTAATCTAAATGTCTGTCTCCTGCTTGAATGTGAACTTGTTGAGAATGACTTCAGTTACTGATTCCTTTTTACTCCCTACTGCATAGTGCACAGTCCCTTACACACACAATAAGTGCTTGGTAAATGGTGGGAGGATTAAATGTACCTAAACTGTTATTGCACCCACTAAGCATTATCATAGCATAATGGGAGGCTGTGGATCAAATAAGTTTGCAAATATGATTTATATGTTTGCTCGCTTATAGTTTGCATTGGGTGTGGGGGACAGGCTGTAAGTAGGCAGGGTCCTTATAGCCTAAGACTTAGTTTTAAGACTAGGCCTTCCCCACACCCTTGACTGTTGCATAGTGGGGGTGGTGCACTCTCATGAGGAATCCCATTATGCCTTAGATAGGTGACTTTGTATCAGAGACTTCCTTGTCTGTATATTGGATTAAAGGTTTTGATTTCTACACTATAAAATGGGGCAGACGGGAAGCTTGCTCTCTCTCAATTCCTGAGATTAGCATTAGAGGAGAGAGCAGAAAAGGCCACGTGGAGGAGAGGAGAAGCAGCCAAGATGGCAGAATGCTGAAGGAGAAGCCAGTTTGTGCAGAGAAGAGGAGATAGGGAACAGAGGTGAATAAGGCTGGTGAGGTAGAAACCTTTGATTCTAGGAAACTTGGATAAGTCAGTGGCTTTGGGAGCCCTGAATGGAAAGGGAAGTGTTTTCTCACTGTGTGTATTTCTTGCCCGCTGGGTGCAAGCTAGGATTAAAGCTAATGGCCCATCAGTTCTTGGCTCTATTGTTTCATTACCATCTGTCCAAATCAAATGCGAACCTGCATGGGTCAGGAGGCTGTGATGGTGGCCGTGACTACTGGCTTTACACTACCCATTCACCCTTCATACAGGGAAGGGCAGACCTGTACCTAGGACAGGGTCTGGGATGGGTAAGATACCTGGGAATTATGGAATGAATAAATGAATGCATAGAGGAGAAAATTCCTTTAAGGCCAGTTGCCACAACCACCATCACAGCCGCCTGACCCATGCATGTTCGCATTAGTTTCGGTCAGTTTCCGAGTTTCCTAGAATCAAAGGTTCTACCTCACCAGCCTTATTCACCTCTGTTCCCCATCTCCTCCTCTCTGCACAAACTCTGCACAAACTGGCTTCTCCTTCAGCACTCTGCTATCTTGGCTGCTTCTCCTCTCCTCCACGTGGCCTTTCTCTGTTCTCCTCCAGCATGGGCTCCTCTGCCCCATTTTATAGTGTAGAAATCAAAAGCTTTAATTCAATATACAAACAAGAAAGTCTCTGATACAAAGTCACTTATCTGAGGCATAATGGAATTCCTCATGAGAGTGCACCACCCCACATCATGCAACAGGCAAGGGTGTGGGGAAAAGCTTAGTTCTGAGAAGGCTTTAGTATATTAAAAGGATGTTGAAAAGATCTTAGTATTAAAACGTTGTGGCCTGACCTGTGGTGGCGCAGTGGATAAAGCGTCAACCTGGAAACGCTGAGGTTGCCGGTTCAAAACCCTGGGCTTGCCTGGTCAAGGCACATATGGGAGTTGATGCTTCCTGCTCCCCCCGCCCCCCGCCATAATGAATAAATAAAATCTTTAATAAAAAAATAAAAATAAAAATAAATTAAAAAAACAGTGAGAAAGGCTTAGTCTTAAAACTAAGCCTTAGGCTATAACAACCCTGCCTGCTTACAGCCTGTCCCCCACACCCAATGCAAACTATAACCGAACAAACCTATATATCATATTTACAAATTCACTTGACCAACATGCAGAGAAAAGAAATGTATACAGTCAGAAAAGTCAATCCAGAGTACACGTCTGTAAACCTATAGGAATGCTGTGGGGAGCAAGGTCTTTAGTAAGAAATGTCACTGAGGTTATCTTACTCCACCCTGCTCTGCCAACCCATTTTTCCAGAGATGTGATGATGAAACATTGCCTCCCACGCCTGGGAGGAGGTTGTCTGGCAGTGTCATTGAGTTTGTTTTGAAAGTCTAGATAAACTTCGTCATTACACAGGTGTCAAAATTAAGTGAGATAAGAAACTCCCTTTTACTAAGAAGCTTAAAAGGCATTTTATGATTTAGGCCAGTAGTAGTCAACCTGGTCCCTACTGCCTGCTAGTGGACATTCCAGCTTTCATGGTGGACAGTAGCGGAGCAGCCAAAGTATAAATAAAAAGATAGATTTAACTATAGTAAGTTGTTTTATAAAGATTTATTCTGCCAAACTTAGCAAAAATCGGACATAAAGTACTTAGTAAGTAATTATTATTAGATGTTTTAACTTGCTGTAACTCTGCTTTATAAATTTTATAAAGTAAAGTTGCTTCCCTACTTTATAAATCACCATTACTGTGGAACCAGTGGGCGTTTAGAAAATTTTACTACTAACAGAGATACAAAAGTGGGCAGTAGGTATAAAAAGGTTGAGTACCCCTAATTTAGGCCAAGCATTCAGAGAGATTTTGTAAATATGATTTTTATACTTGTGTGTGATTTAGCTCAAGATAACCAATTGCATTCCTGCTTAGGAAGGGCTATTATATTGTAAATAGAGAGGTTTTCATACTAGAAGGTTTTGAATAGGAGGAAAGAGACTCGAACCCCCTCCCTTTCCCTTTGAGTACCCCTTTCTTCTCCCTTTTTCTTTCAGTTTTTAGTAAATGAGTATTATTTTTTTAAGATTTTTATTTATTCATTATAGAGAGGAGAGAGAGAGAGAGAGAGAGAGAGAGAGAGAGAGAGAGAGAGAAGGGGGAGGAGCAGGAACCATCAACTCCCATATGTGCCTTGACCAGGCAAGCCCAGGGTTTTGAACCGGCAACCTCAGCATTTCCAGGTTGACGCTTTATCCACTGCGCCAACACAGGTCAGGCTATTATTATTTTTTATAGTTAAATTTATCTTTTTATTAATTGTAATGGGGTGACATTGATAAATCAGGGTACATATGTTCAGAGAAAACATCTCCAGGTTATTTTGATATTTGATTATGCTGCATTCCCATCACCCAAAGTCCAATTGTCTTCTGTCACCTTCTAACTGGTTTTCTTTGTTCCCCTCCGCCCCCCCCACCCCGTAACCACCACACTCTTGTCCATGTCTCTGAGTCTCATTTTTATGTCCCACCTATGTATAAAATCATATAGTTCTTAGGTTTTTCTGATTTACTTATTTTACTCAGTATAATGTTCTCAAGGTCCATCCATGTTGTTGTAAATGATCCGATGTCATAATTTCTTATGGCTGAGTAGTATTCCATAGTATATATGTACCACTGCTTTTTAATCCACTTGTCCACTGATGGACACTTGGACTGTTTCCAGATCTTGGCTATTGTAAACAAGGCTGTCATAAACATGGGGATACATTTCTTCTTTTGAAACAGTGATACGGTGTTCTTGGGATATAGTCCTAAAAGTGGGATGGCTGGGTCAAAAGGCAGTTTGATTTTTAATTTTTTGGAGGAATCTCCATACTGTTTTCCACAGTGGCTGCACCAGTCTGCATTCCCACCAGCAGTGCAGGAGGGTTCCCTTTTCTCCACATCAGGGGTCCCCAAACTACAGCCCGCGGGCTGCATGCGGCCCCCTGAGGCCATTTATCCGGCCCCCGCCGCACTTCCGGAAGGGGCACCTCTTTCATTGGTGGTCAGTGAGAGAAGCATAGTTCCCATTGAAATACTGGTCAGTTTGTTGATTTAAATTTACTTGTTCTTTATTTTAAATATTGTATTTGTTCCCTTTTTGTTTTTTTTTTACTTTAAAATAAGATATGTGCAGTATGCATAGGAATTTGTTCATAGATTTTTTTATAGTCCAGCCCTCCAATGGTCTGAAGGACAGTGACCTGGCCCCCTGTGTAAAAAGTTTGGGGACCCTGCTCCACATCCTTGCCAGCACTTATTCTGTGTTGTTTTACTGATGAGCGCTATTCTGACTGGTGTGAGGTGACATCTCATTGTGGTTTTAATATGCATTTCTCTAATGATTAGTGATGTTGAGCATTTTTTTATATGCCTATTGGCCATATGCATGTCCTCTTTGGAGAAGTGTCTATTCATTTCTTTTGCCATTTTTTGATTGGATTGTTTGTCTTCCTGGTATTGAGTTTTATAAGTCTTTTATAAATTCTGGTTATTAACTCCTTATCAGATGTATTGTCAAATATGTTCTTCCATTGTGTAGTTTGTCTTTTTTTTCTGTTCTTATTGTCTTTAGCTGCGCAAAAGCTTTTTAGTTTGATATAGTCCCATTTGTTTATCCTGTCTTTTATTTCACTTGCCTGTGGAGATAAATCGGCAAATATATTGCTGCGAGAGATGTCAGAGAGCTTACTGCCTATGTTTTCTTCTAAGACGCTTCTGGTTTTACGGTTTACATTTGAGTCTTTTATCCATTTTGAGTTTATTATTGTGAATGGTGTAAATTGGTGGTTTAGTTTCATTTTTTTGCAGGTAGCTGTCCAATTTTCCCAACACCATTTGTTGAAGAGGCTGTCTTTACTCCATTGTATGCTCTTACCTCCTTTGTCAAATATCAGTTGTCCAAAAGGTGTGGGTTTATTTCTGGGTCTCTATTCTGTTCCATTGATCTACCTCCCACTTTATTCTTCCTTTTCAAGATTGCTGAGGCTATTCGTGTTGTTTTTTTTTTGGTTCCATATAAATTTTGGGAATGTGTTCTATATCTATCTTTGAAGTATGACATTGGTATTTTAATTGGTATTGCATTGAATTTATAAATTGCTTTGGGTAATATAGACTTTTTTTTTTTTGTATTTTTCTGAAGCTGGAAACAGGGAGAGACAGTCAGACAGACTCCCGCATGCGCCCGACCGGGATCCACCCGGCATGCCCACCAGGGGGAGACGCTCTGCCCACCAGGGGGCGATGCTCTGCCCCTCTGGGACATCGCTCTGTTGCAACCAGAGCCACTTTAGCGCCTGGGGCAGAGGCCAAGGAGCCATCCCCAGCGCCCGAGCCATCTTTGCTCCAATGGAGCCTCGGCTGCGGGAGGGGAAGAGAGAGACAGAGAGGAAGGAGAGGGGGAGGGGTGGAGAAGCAGATGGGCGCTTCTCCTGTGTGCCCTGGCCGGGAATCGAACCCGGGACTTCTGCACGCCAGGCTGACGCTCTACCACTAAGCCAACCGGCCAGGGCCTAATATAGACATTTTAATGATGTTTATTCTTCCTAACCATGAGCACGGTATATGATTCCACTTGTTTGTATCTTCCCTGATTTCTTTTCTCAATGTTTTATAATTTTCTGAGTACAAGTCTTTAATCTCCCTGTTTAAATTTATTCCTAGGTACTTTATTTTTTTGGTTGCAATGGTGAAGGGGATTGCTTTCTTAATTTCTCTTTCTGACAGTTCATTGTTAGTGTATAAAAATGCCTCTGATTTCTGAGTGTTAATTTTATATCCTGCCACCTTGCTGAATTCATTTATCAAGTCCAGTAGTTTTTGACTGAGACTTTAGGGTTTTCTATATACAATATCATATCATCTGCAAATAATGGTAGTTTTACTTCTTCTTTTCCAATTTGGATGCCTTTTATTTCTTTTTCTTGTCTGATTGCTGTGGCTAGGACTTCCAGAACTATGTTGAATAAGAGTGGTAAAAGGAGGCACCCCTGCCTTGTTCCTGATCTTAAGGGGATTGCTTTTAATTTTTGTCCATTAAGTATGATTTTGGCTGTGGGTTTGTCATAGATGGCCTTTATCATGTTGAGGTATGTTCCCTGTATTCCCACTTTGCTGAGAGTTTTGATCATGAATGGGTGCTGGACTTTATCAAATGCGTTTTCTGCATCTATTGAAATTATCATGTGATTTTTCTTTTTCATTTTGTTTATGTGATGAATCACATTGATTGATTTGCAAATATTGTACCAGCCTTGCCTACCAAGAATAAATCCCACTTGATCATGGTGTATGATTTTTTTCATATAGTGCTGGATCCGGTTTGCTAATATTGTGTTAAGGATTTTAGCATCTATATTCATCAGAGACATTGGCCTATAATTTTCTTTCTTTGTGTTGTCTTTCTGCCTGGTTTTGGAATCAGAATTATGCTTGCCTCATAAAAGGAGCTTGGAAGTCTTCCTTCCTCTTGAATTTTGTGAAATAGCTTGAGAAGAATAGGATTTAGTTCTTTGAAAATTTGGTAGAATTCACTTGTGAAGCCATCAGGCCCTGGAGTTTTCTTTTTTGGGAGTTTTTGATAACTGTTTCAATCTCATTTGTTGTAATCGGTCTGTTTAGGTTTTCTGATTCTTCCAGATTAATTTTTGGAAGATTATATGTTTCAAGGAATTCATCCATTTCATCTAGGTTGTCTAGTTTTTTGGCATACAGTTCTTCATAGTATTTTCTTACAATATTTTGTATTTCTATTGTGTCGGTTGTTATTTCTCCATTCTCATTTCTAATTTTATTTATTTGAGTCCTCTCTCTTTTTGTCTTGGTGAGTCTGGTTAAAGGTTCATCGATCTTGTTTACCTTTTCAAAGAACCAGCTCCTGGTTTCATTGATCCTCTGTATTGTTTTTTTATCCCCTATGTCATTTATTTTCACTCTGATCTTTATTATTTCCTTCCTTCTACTACCTCTGGGCTTTACTTGCTGTTCTTTTTCTAGTTCTTTTAGATGCAGGGTTAAGATGTTTATTTGAGCTTTTTCTAGCTTCTTAAGGTATGCCTATAATGCTATGAACTTCCCTCTCAGGACTGCTTTTGCTATGTCCCATAAATTTTGAGTTGATGTATGCTCATTATTGTTTGTTTCTAAAAATTTTTTATTTCTTCTTTGATCTCATTTTTAATCCATTCATTATTTAATAACAGGCTATTTAGTCTCCAAGTGTTTGAGTATTTTTCAGTTTTCCTGTTGTGGTTGATTTCTAGTTTCATGTTATTGTGATTAGAGAAAGTGCTTGATATGATTTCAATCCTCTCAAATTTGTTGATATCGCCTTTGTGCCCTAACATGTGGTCTATCCTAGAGAATGTACCATGAGCACTTGAAAAGAATGTATATTCTGCTGCTTTTGGGTGAAAGATTCTGAAGATATCTATTAAATCGAGTTGTGTGTCCTTTAAGTCTGCTGTTTCTTTGTTAATTTTCTTTCTTGAGGTTCTATGTAGTGATGTTAGTGGGGTATTGAAATCCTCTACTCTTATAGTATTGCTGTTGATCTCGCCCTTTAAGTCCATCAAAGTCTTCCTTATATATTTGGGTGCTCCTATATTAGGTGTGTAGATCTTTATAACAGTTATATCTTCCTGTTGGATTGCTCCCTTTATCATTATGTAGTGACCTTCTTTATCCCTTACTATATATAGTCTTTGTTTTAAAGTCCATTTTGTCTAATATAAGTATTGCTACCCCAGCTTTTTTTTTGTTTTCATTTGCGTGAAATATTTTTTTCCATCCTTTTATCTCAGTCTATGTGTATCTTTTGTTTTAAGGTGTGTGTCTTGTAGACAGCATATGTATGGGTCCTGCTTTCTTATCCACCATTCTACCCTATGTCTTTTGATCAGATCATTTAATCCATTTACATTTAAGGTTATTATTGATATGTAGTTGTTTATTGTCATTTTATTCTTTAAAACTGTATTTCTCTTTTGCTATATTCTTTTTCCCCTTTGATCTGTTTACAACAGGTCTCTTAGCATTTCTGGCAGCATTGGTTTGGTTGTAGTGAATTCCTTGAGTTTTTTTTTTTTGTCTGGAATGCTTTTTATTTCTCCTTCAATTTTAAATGATAACCTTGCAGGATAAAGTAGTTTTGGTTGTAGACCTTTGTTCTGCATTACTTTGAATATTTCTTGCTATTCTCTTCTGGCCTCAAGTGTTTCTGTTGAGAAGTCAGAAGTCATCCTTATGGGGGCTCCTTTGTAGGTGATAGCCTTTTTTTCTCTAGCAGCTTTTAATATTTTTCTCTTTATCTCTTAGTTTTGGTATTTTAATTATGATGTGTCTTGGGTTTCTCTTTAATGGAGTTCTCTGTGCTTCTTTTTTTTTTTTTTTTTTTTTATATAATTTTATTTTTTTAATGGGGTGACATCAATAAATCAGGATACATATATTCAAAGATAACAAGTCCAGGTTATCTTGTCATTCAATTATGTTGCATACCCACCACCCAAAGTCAGATTGTCCTCTGTCACCTTCTATCTTGTTTTCTTTGTGCCCCTCCCCACCCCCTATCCCTCTCCCATTCCCCCCTCCCCCCCGTAACCACCACACTCTTATAAATGTCTCTTAGTTTCACTATTATGTCCCACCTACGTATGGAATAATACAGTTCCTGTTTTTTTCTGATTTACTTATTTCGCTTCTTATCATGTTATCAAGATCCCACCATTTTGCTGTAAATGTTCCGATGTCATCATTTCTTATGGCTGAGTAGTATTCCATAGTGTATATGTGCCACATCTTCTTTATCCAGTCATCTATTGTTGGGCTTTTTGGTTGTTTCCATGTCCTGGCCACTGTGAACAATGCTGCAATAAACATGGGGCTGCATGTGTCTTTACGTATCAATGTTTCTGAGTTTTTGGGATATATACCCAGTAGAGGGATTGCTGGGTCATAAGGAAGTTCTATTTTCAGTTTTTTGAGGAACCACCATACTTTCTTCCATAATGGTTGTACTACTTTACATTCCCACCAACAGTGTATGAGGGTTCCTTTTTCTCCACAGCCTCTCCAACATTTGCTGTTACCTGACTTGCTAATAACAGCTAATCGAACAGGTGTGAGGTGGTATCTCATTGCCGTTTTGATTTGCATTTCTCTAATAGCTAAAGAAGATGAGCATCTTTTCATATATCTGTTGGCCATTTGTATTTCTTCCTGGGAGAAGTGTCTATTCATATCCTCTTCCCATTTTTTTATTGGATTGTTTGTTTGTTTGTTGTTGAGTTTTATGAGTTCTTTGTATATTTTGGATATTAGGCCCTTATCTGAGCTGTCGTTTGAAAAAATCATTTCCCATTTAGTTGGCTTTCTGTTTATTTTGTTATCAGTTTCTCTTGCTGAGCAAAAACTTCTTAGTCTGATGTAGTCCCATTCATTAATTTTTGCCTTCACTTCTCTTGCCATTGGAGTCAAATTCATAAAATGCTCTTTAAAACCCAGGTCCCTGAGTTGAGTACCTATGTCTTCTTCTATGTACTTAATTGTTTCAGGTCTTATGTTTAGATCTTTGATCCATTTTGAGTTAATTTTTGTACAGGGGGAGAGACTGTAGTCCAGTTTCATTCTTTTGCATGTGGCTTTCCAGTTTTCCCAGCACCATTTATTGAAGAGGCTTTCTTTTCTCCATTGTGTGTTGTTGGCCCCTTTATCAAAAATTATTTGACTATATATATGTGGTTTTATTTCTGGACTTTCTATTCTGTTCCATTGGTCTGAGTGTCTATTTTTCTGCCAATACCATGCTGTTTTGATTGTCGTGGCCCTATAATAGAGTTTGAAGTCAGGTATTGAAATGCCCCCAGCTTCATTCTTTTTCTTTAGGATTGCTTTGGCTATTCGGGGTTTTTTATAGTTCCATATAAATCTGATGATTTTTTGCTCTATTTCTTTAAAAAATGTCATTGGAAGTTTGATGGGAATTGCATTAAATTTGTATATTGCTTTGGGTAATATAGCCATCTTGATTATATTTATTCTTCCTAGCCAAGAACAAGGTATATTCTTCCATCTCATTATATCTTTTTCGATTTCCCTTAACAATGGTTTATAGTTTTCATTATATAAGTCCTTTACATTCTTTGTTATGTTTATTCCTAAGTATTTTATTTTTTTTGTTGCAATCGTGAAGGGGATTATTCTTTTGAGTTCCTTCTCAGTTGTTTCATTGTTGGCATATAGAAAGGCTATTGACTTCTGTATGTTAATTTTGTATCCTGCGACCTTACTGTATTGGCTTATTGTTTCTAGTAGTCTTTTTGTGGATTCTTTGGGGTTTTCGATGTATAGTATCATATCATCTGCAAAAAGTGATACCTTTACTTCTTCTTTTCCGATATGGATGCCTTTTATTTCTTTGTCTTGTCTGATTGCTCTGGCTAGAACCTCTAGTACCACATTAAATAAGAGTGAAGAGAGTGGACAACCCTGTCTTGTTCCTGATTTAAGGGGGAAAGCCTTCAGTTTAGTGCCATTTAATATGATGTTAGCTGATGGTTTATCATATATGGCCTTTATCATGTTGAGATATTTTCCTTCTATACCCATTTTGTTGAGAGTCTTAAACATAAAATTGTGTT
Source organism: Saccopteryx leptura (assembly GCF_036850995.1). NCBI lineage: Eukaryota > Metazoa > Chordata > Mammalia > Chiroptera > Emballonuridae > Saccopteryx > Saccopteryx leptura. Next base: position 36,783,364 of record NC_089506.1, read on the forward strand.
GTATTTTATCGAAAGCCTTTTCTGCGTCTATTGATAAGATCATGTGGTTTTTGTTCTTTGTTTTGTTGATATGGTGTATTACATTAACCGTTTTACGTATGTTGAACCATCCTTGAGATTCTGGGATGAATCCCACTTGATCATGATGTATTATTTTTTTAATATGTTGTTGTATTCGATTTGCTAGTATTTTGTTTAGTATTTTAGCATCTGTATTCATTAGAGATATTGGTCTGTAGTTTTCTTTTTTTGTGCCATCCTTGCCTGGTTTTGGTATGAGGGTTATGTTGGCTTCGTAAAATGTGTTTGGAAGTATTGCTTCTTCTTCAATTTTTTGGAAGACTTTGAGTAGAATAGGAACCAAGTCTTCTTTGAATGTTTGATAAAATTCGCTGGTATAGCCGTCAGGGCCTGGACTTTTATTTTTGGGGAGGTTTTTAATGGTTTTTTCTATTTCTTCTCTACTGATAGGTCTGTTTAGGCTTTCTGCTTCTTCTTGACTCAGTCTAGGAAGGTTGTATTTTTCTAGGAATTTATCCATTTCTTCTAGGTTGTTGAATTTAGTGGCATAAAGTTTTTCATAGTATTCTACAATAATTCTTTGTATATCTACGGTGTCCGTGGTGATTTCTCCTCTTAAATTTTGGATTTTGTTTATATGAGTTCTTTCTCTTTTTTCCTTGGTAAGTCTTGCCAAGGGTTTGTCAATTTTGTTGATCTTTTCAAAGAACCAGCTCCTTGTTCTATTAATTTTTTCTATAGTTTTTCTGTTCTCTAATTCATTTATTTCTGCTCTGATTTTTATTATCTCCTTTCTTCAGCTGGTTTTGGGTTGTCTTTGTTCTTCTTTTTCTAGTTCCTTAAGGTGGGAAGTTAAGTGGTTCACTTGGGCTCTCTCTTGTTTGTTCATATATGCCTGAAGTGATATGAACTTCCCTCTTATCACTGCTTTTGCTGCATCCCATAGATTCTGATATGTCGTATTGTCATTTTCATTAGTCTGTATATATCTTTTGATCTCTGCACTTATTTCTTCTTTGACCCATTCATTTTTTAAAAGTATGTTGTTTAGTTTCCACATTTTTGTGGGATTTTTTTCCTCTTTTTTGCAGTTGAATTCTAGTTTCAAGGCTTTATGATCAGAAAATATGCTTGGTACAACTTCAATTTTTCTGAATTTGCTGATGTTGTTTTTGTGGCCCAACATATGGTCAATTCTTGAGAATGATCCATGTACACTGGAGAAAAATGTATACTCAGTCACTTTGGGATGAAATGTCCTGTAGATGTCTATCATATCCAGGTGCTCTAGTGTTTTGTTTAAGGCCACTATGTCTTTGTTGATTCTCTGTTTGGATGACCGATCTAGAGCCGTCAGCGGTGTATTGAGGTCTCCAAGTATGATTGTATTTTTGTCAGTTTTTGTTTTAAGATCAATAAGTAGCTGTCTTATATATTTTGGTGCTCCTTGGTTTGGTGCATATATATTAAGAATTGTTATGTCTTCTTGATTCAGTGTCCCCTTAGCCATTATGAAATGGCCATTTTTGTCTCTGAGTACTTTTCCTGTCTTGTAGTCAGCATTATCCGATATGAGTATTGCTACACCTACTTTTTTTTGGATGTTATTTGCTTGGAGTATTGTTTTCCAGCCTTTCACTTTGAATTTGTTTTTATCCTTGTTACTTAGATGAGTTTCCTGTAGGCAGCATACAGTTGGGTTTTCTTTTTTAATCCATTCTGCTACTCTGTGCCTTTTTATTGGTGAGTTTAATCCGTTTACATTTAGTGTAATTATTGATACTTGTGAGTTCCCTATTGCCATTTTATATCTTGCTTTCTGTTAGTTTTGTGTCTTGTTTGATCCTTCTCTTTTGTTTTTCTATCTTTTGTTTTTATTTGGTTGTATTCCATACATCTTTCCACTGTTGCTATCTTTTTTATCTCATGTGCTTCTGTGGTGGTTTTTTCAATGGTGGTTACCTTTGAATAATGAAAAGGGTCCCTACCCTGTTCATTGTAGCGAACTATTTTGTGAGTACTTTTGCACTCCATCATCCTTTGCTACTGTTAATCTCCATCTTCTCCCCCTCTTTCTTTTTGTTGTTGTCACAGTTTAAATTTGGTTTTATTGTGTTCTTCTTGGAGCTTTTACTTGTGGCTCTGTTTTTTTTTGTTCTTTGTATCTGATTGGAGAACCCCCTTTAGTAATTCCTGGAGTGGGGGTTTTCTGATGATAAATTCCCTCATCTTTTCTGTATCTGTGAATGTTTTTATTTCTCCTTCATATTTGAAGGATAGCTTTGATGGGTATAGTATTCATGGCTGAAAGTTCCTCTCTTTCAGGACTTTAAATATTGGGGTCCACTCTCTTCTAGCTTGTAGGGTTTCTGCTGAGAAATCTGATGATAATCTAATGGGCCTTCCTTTATATGTTGTATTCTTCTTTTCCCTGGCTGCCCTGAGAATTTTTTCTCTGCTGTTGGTTTGTGTCAATTTCATTATGATATGCCTTGGAGTAGGTTTGTTGGGGTTAAGAAAACTTGGAGTTCTGTTTGCTTCTTGAACTTGAGGCTTTAGTTCTTTCCACAGGCTTGGGAAGTTCTCATCTATTATTTGTTTGAGTATGTTCTCCATTCCATTTTCTCTCTCTTCTCCCTCTGATATACCTATTATTCTTATGTTATTCTTTTTGATGGAGTCAGATAATTCTTGTAGGGCTATCTCATTTTTTTTAATTTTTGAGTCTCTTTCTTCTTCTCTCTGTTGTGCCTCAAGTTGCTTGTCTTCTATTTCACTAATCCTCTCTTCTATCTGACCTGTTCTATTAGCTAAGCTTGTTACTTCGTTTTTCAGCTCGTGAATTGAGTTTTTCATCTCTGTTTGATTTGTTTTTATAGTTTCAATTTCCTTGGACTTATATTCTTTGTGTTCATTGAGTTGTTTTCTGAGCTCCCTAAATTGCCTTTCTGTGTTTTCTTGTATATCTCGGAGGATTTTTAGGATTTCTATCTTGAATTCTCTGTCATTTAGCTCCAAGGTTTCCAATATATTAAATTTTTTCTCCATAGATTTTTCCTCATCTAGCTGTGTTACCTCTCTTTCTTTTGTATCCATGATATTCGATTTTCTCTTCCTTAATGGCATCTGAGGGTGGTTTTGTTGATAATATTAATGAGATTTAATAAAGAATAAAAAGTTTAAAAAATAATAAAAAAAATCGAAAAAAGTTGTTTTTTTAAAAAAAATTAATAATGAAATAAAGAAAAATAAAATAAAATAAAAATTTTAAAAAAAAAAGAAAAAAAAAAAAAGGAAATTATTCCCCCCCTCCTTTTTTCCTCTCCTCTCCTCTCCCCTCTTTCTTGATAAAATCTTGTGGTGGACTGTGAATTATAACAAACAATGCCTGTGATGGAGGGCCTGAATTGGGGAAAATTAATAAAGGGGCAAAAAAAAAAAAAAAAAAAAGAAAGAAAGAAAAAAGAAAAAAAAAAGAGCGTATGGACCCACAAAAAGCAAATAAGGAAAAAATTTGGGTCAAGAATAAAATGATTTGCTTTTAGGTGTTGGTTGTCTAAGAGTTATGATGAGAGGATTAAGAGGAAAACGGAAAAATGGGGGGACAAATTAAAAAATTACTATTGTATTTAGTGGAACAAGAACTAGATAATATGGAGAGCCAGGGATGGGAGCACTGCTAGTGAGTTAAAAAGGTGAAGTAAAAACCCCCCAAAATGCCACAAACATGAGTTTGAGTCCCAGATAAGATAATTTGTTTGTTATTGAGGTTTGAATGAGAGGAGATGTAAAGGAGAAAGGAAGAAACTAATATAAAGGGAGAAAAGAAAGAGAGAGAGAGAGAAAAAAAAAAGAGGGAACCACTAAAAGAAGAAAAAAGAAAGGAGAGAGAGAGTTAAGGGTTTTGGAGTGCAACCCTCATAGAGAGAAAGGAAGAGAAGAGAAAAGATAATGGGAGATGTAACACTTATGGGTAGTGTAGTTCAAGGAGAGGAGAGAGTAAGACCGGTAGAGAGTTAATCGGCCAAATTGGAGGAGGAAAAAAAAAGTATCAAGAATGAAGATAAGAGAAACAAACGAACAAATATAATAAAATGGGATAGGTTATAAAGTCTGCAGATTATTCTTGATTTTGAGAGGTTATCTTCTTGCTTTTTCTTTTCTCTCCCTCTTCCTGGTCGGTGACTCTGTACCCGGGGTTTTGCCCCTTTGCCACGCTCAGGTGGAGGTTTGCAGTTGATAAGTCTCTATGGCAATGTCATGTATTGTGCTTTAGTCTCGTTGGCAGTCGAGGCTATTAGCATTTATAGGCTCCGACAGTGAGAGAGTCCGTGTTCCTGGAGCCTTTCTCCTAGTCTTTCCTTCCTCAATTAGTAGCCTGATAATCCAGCTATGGGGTTGCTGCTGCCTCTGCCTGGATAGTAAGAGGCTCAAAGAGCTGGCAACTCCCCACTCTATTTCCACTCAGCACAGGGCTCTGGGTAAGGCTCAGTCAGTCAGAGCTGCTAGCATAATCAGGCGGGCTTTCCGGCCATTCAAAGACCTCTGGCTCTGCCACTCTGTCTGGTAACACAAGCGGGCGCCCACTTCCGGGACGCTTGGAGGAAACTCTCACTCACTGGCTGCGCACGCAGACCAGGATATCCGGCCAGCAGTCTCACGCTCTGAGTGAAACCCCCAACCGCAGGGAAAAGTTGCAGCGTTGGAATTGAGTCTCGCTCCGTCCCCGTGCGCGGCTTTTGCAAGGCGCTGGGGCGGCCCGAGATTCCGCTTTGGCCCACACAAAGGCCCCTGACTCTGCCCCTCTGTGCGATAACACAGGCGCGCACTGCCGAGGCACTCGGAGGAATCGCTCACTCCTTATCTGCGCGCGCAAACCAGGATATGAGGCCGGCCGCGTTTCCCTCTGAGTGAAACACCCTCCAGTACGGAAAATCTCCACCGTTGGAATTAGTTCTCACTCCCTCCCGTGCGTGGCTTTCCCAGGGCGCTGGGGCTGCCCAGAGACTCTGCCCTCGGCCCACAGAAAGGCCTCTGACCCTGCCTCTCCGTGGGGCAACACGGGCACCCACTTCCGGGGCTTAGGAAGAAATCTCTCGCCCACTAACTGCGCACCAACCAGGAGACCGGGTAAAATGTCCGCGCCGCTTGTCTTTCTTTGTTTGGGTTTGGCGCGAGTGTTAGCTTGTATTGCCCGGGTTGCCACAGGATCAGATTTTCCTTGGCTTGGATCTCCGTGCCACAGCCTGGTTCGGCCGTTTGTGTCGCGGCCTGGATGTATTCACCCCCTTGGCCCGCCTCAGTTTCTATATTCACAGTTACCAGAGAAAGCCGCCCTGTTTAGGTTAGTGAGGAAGGCGGAGCATTTCTTACTCCCTATTTCCTTCGGGGTTTGGTTATATATTTAGCCAATTTTTCACTCAATCATACCTTTGGGTGTATTGCGAAGCATCTGGAAGCTCCAAGTATAGGTTTTTCTGTTTCTGGTTGAAGATCTTGTTGAGTTTTGGGGGAGATTTATCGGTATCGCTTCCTACCCCGCCATTACTCTGACGTCATCCCCGATCTTTTTGAAGAGAGGTCTCTGTGCTTCTTGAACTTGTGAGACATTTTTCTGCCTTAATTTAGGGAATTTTTCAGCTATGATATGTTTGAACAAAGTCTCTATCATTTGTTCTTTCTCTTCTTCTTCAGGAACCCCTATGATGCGGATGTTATTTCTCTTCATGTTGTCACACAGTTCCCTTAGAGTTTCCTCAGACTTTTTGAGTCTCTTTTCTTTTTTCTGCTCTGCTTCCATGCCTTCATTTATCTTGTCCTCTAACTCGCTGATTCAATTCTCTGCTTCATCCATCCTGCTTTTAATTCCTTCCATTGTGTTCTTCATTTCTGATATTGTATTTGTCATTTCTGACTGATTCTTTTTATTATTTCAATGACCTTTTTTATATTTGCTATCTCTTTATTTAGGTGTTCATAATAACCAGCTATTGTTGTTCTAAGATCTTTGAGCATCCTAACAATTGTTATTTTAAACTCTGCATCTGGTAATTTGGTTATATCTGACTCATTCAGGTCCTTTTCTGGGGATTTCTCTTGATTCATTTGTGTTGCATTTCTCTGCCTTCTCATTTTGTCTGGGTAAAAGAAGGTTTTGGCCTCTGGAGTCCACTGGGTGTGGCCTCTGTGTTCCCTAGGTGTGGTCTGTCTGCAGGCCCGCCACCCCCTCTGCTGCTGCTGCCTAGGACATTCGGGTATGGGCGTTTCTGATGCCAGCCCACTGGGGCTATTGCTGTGGTTTCTGCCTGTCCTTCACTGGAGGAGCTTTGATCATGTGCTCAGGTGTACAAGCCTCAGTGGCCTTGGCCTTTGCCCCACCCCCGTGGGTGGGGTTATGCACTGTGCCCGGGCCGCAAGCCTCGGCCCTGAGGGTAGGGGTGAGCACTTTTGCTCAGCTGTGGGTCTCTGCCTGATTCTGGACTTTCACCCCGCCCCTGCAGGAGGAGACTGCTAGCGGGACAGCTGCAAGCCTTGGCTCCACAGGCTGGGCGGGGCTGCGTGCTCTTTTCTTTCTTTCTTTCTTTTTTTCATTTTTCCAAAGTGAGAAGCAAGGGGCAGCAGACAGACTGCCACATGCTCCTGACCAGGATCCATCCAGCATGCCCACCAGGGGGCAATGCTCTGCCCATCTAGGGCATTGCTCAGCTGCAACCAGAGCCATTCTAGTGCCTGAGGCAGAGGGCATGGTGCCATCCTCAGCACCTGGGCCAACTTTGCTCCCATAGAGCCTTGGCTGTTGGAGGGGAAGTGAGAGATAGAGAGAAAGGAGAGGGGGAAGGGTGGAGAAGCAAATGGTGCTTCTCTTGCATGCCCTGGCCAGGAATCGAACCCAGGTCTTCCACACGCCAGGCTAACGCTCTACTGCTGAGCCAACTGGCCAGGGCCCCCTTTTCTTTCTTTAATGGCTGATATACAAATGCTTACCCTCTAACATCATGTAAGCCCCCTCCCATCCTGAAATCATTTGATTGATGCATGTACTGCTAGACAAAGGAATCATGAGATCCATGTATGTGAACTTGAAAGGGTATATAAGATGTAAGAAATCTAATTTTGGGGAGCACGTGTCTTTGGAGCCACTGGCCCCGCATGCTTCACTGGCTTTAATTAATTCTCTTTTCCTCTTATAATTATCTGACTGTCAATCCTGCATTGGGTTGCTTTCCTGCTACAAAGTAAGTTAACATTTCATTATCATTCTTAATCTAAATTATGTGAATAGCACCAGTGGCGATCACAAGGACTTAGTAAGATTTACTCTTTCAGGTGGTGCTGGTGTGACCTGTACCATAAAAACTATCACCAGGTTCTGCTATTCCAGGTCATGCATAGGTTTGATAGTTAGGGGATCTCATATTTGCCATTTTAACATTTGTCCTGAGAGAATATGCATTTTTTGAGTCTGTGTCTTTGAGATTTTTCCTACTGTGTCACTCTGAGCCTTTTTTTCGTTTAAGGTTTTTTCCTTCCGCTATATAAAGCCAGTAGCCACAGCAGCCATCATAGCCGCCTGGCCCATGCAGATTCACATTAGATTCGGACAGACAGTAATGAAACAATGGAGCCAAGAACTGGTGGGCCATTATCTTTAATCCTAGCTTGCACCCAGTGGGAAAGAAATACACACAGTGAGAAAAAACTTCCCTTTCCATTCAGGGCTCCCAAAGCCACTGACTTACCCGAGTTTTTCTAGGATCAAAGATTTCTACCTCACCAGCCTTATTCACCTCTGTTCCCCATCTCCTCCTCTCTGCAAAAACTCTGCATAAACTGTCTTCTCTTTCAGCATTCTGCCATATTGGCTGCTTCTCCTCTTCTCCATGTGGCCTTTCTCTGTTCTCCTCCAGCATGGGCTCCTCTGCCCCATTTTATAGTGTAAAAATCAAAACCTTTAATCCAATATACAAACAAGGAAGTCTCTGATACAAAGTCACTTATCTGAGGCATAATGGGATTCCTCAAAAGTGTGGGAAAGGCTTAGTCTTAAAACTAAGCCTTAGGCTATAACTACCCTGCCTGCTTACAGTCTGTCCCTTACACCCAATGCAAATTATAAGTGAGCAAACCTATATATCATATTTACAAACTCATTTGACCAACAAAGTATTGAGATGCAGGTCAGGAGTGAGTCCCAGAATGAGTACGGTTTCCATCCAGGTCCTTTCCCTTCACAGGGAGGTGAAGGGAACACCAACACAGAGGAGCCCCATTTTACAGCTCACAATGGGTAATCATGTAAAGGGATTGCATGTCCCAAAATAAGCTAATGAGGATTCATTTTGCCTCTCAATTTTCCATTTTCTCTTAGTTGTTTTTCAATGAGAATACATGAAAGGAAAATATGCTAAGAATTCTATTCTCTTTCCTCATTTATTTTCTACACCCCCTTCCCTGCTTTTCCTTTCTTTTCTAAAGAGATCAATTATTTTAATTCCAGTTTTCTTTTAAGGAAAGAAACTAAGTTCTGAGGTGCTTAAAATGACTAATAAGTCACAAAAGCAATTTGCTGTTCTCATTTATTTGAACAGAAACTTTAAAATATGGTTCCTCTAGGCCCTGGCCAGTTAGCTCAGTTATTTAGAGCATTATCCCAAAACGACAAGGTTGCAGGTTGATCCCCAGTCAGGGCACACATGGGAGGCAACCAATGAATGTACAACTGAGTAGAACAGCAGATGAATGCTTCCTTTACCCCTCTCCTCTTTCTCCGTTTGTTTCTCTAAAAATCAATCAATCAATAAAAATTAAGCCCTGATGGGATAGCTCAGTTGATTGGAGCATCATTTGGAAGGGCAGAGGTTGCCAGTTCTATCTCTGGTCAGGGCACACACAGAAACAGCTCAATGGACTTCTCCCCTCCCCCACCCCCTTCTTTCTTTAAAAAAAAAAAAAAAGATTCCTCCAAAATCATAGGATATCTGAAAGAAGAGTTAGATAATAATTAGAAATTTAGCATTGTTCCAGGTAATTTGCACCTTTGGTCCCTCAGGTCACTTTGATGTTATATAACATCACTAGTAATTATTGCATGTCCTATTTATGGACACTTTTTAGAAAACTACGGAAATGGACCTGGCCAGTTGGCTCAGTGGTAGAGCATTGGTCTGGCATGTGGATGTCCAGGTTCAATTCCAGGTAAGGGCACACAGGAGAAGTGCCCATGTGCTTCTCCACCTTTCTCCCTTTCCTTTCTCTCTATCTCTCTCTTCTCCTCCTGCAGCCATGGCTCGATTGGTTCGAGTGAGTTGGCCCTGGCACTGGGGATGGCTCTGTGGCCTCTGCATCAGGCGCTAAAGATAGATTGATTGCCAAGCAACAGCCCAGATGGGCAGAGCATCCTTCTCCCAAAAGGGGCTTATTGAGTAGATCCCAGTCAGGGTGCATGTGGGAGTCTGTCTCTCTGCCTCCCCTACTCCCACTTAATAAAAAAAAAAAAATAATAATAATAATAATAATAAAGAAAACTAGGAAAATGCTTTCTTTTACCCCTTTGTTTTTATAAACAGGAAGACAAAATGATTTCCCTTACAATATCATTTATCTATCTTAATTTATAAGAATATTTTATCAGTTTTAATTGAAAATGATCTAATTTTAAACAAAGGGGAAAAAGAACATTAACAAATTTAATAGTTTTGAGGACATGCTGAGTGAAATCAGCTACACAGAAAAGAACACTGTATGTTTCCACTGATACGAGGTCCCTAGAAGAATCACATTCATAGAGGGTGGGACGTTAGTGTTTAGTGGGTGCAGCTTCATTTGGAAAGATGAAAAAAGTTCTGGAGAACTCTTCCACCATCCAGTGGGAGGTGCTGAGAGGCTGGGTTGGGATTGAGAAGCTCTTGGGATGAAGGTACTTGGGTTCTGGCCCATTGAGGGTAGGTTCACCCCAGCACTCTACTCCTGTAGGCCAGTACTTTGGAGGATAAAAGACAGGGAATATGTCATATGGTTCATTCCACCAGGTTAGGGGTGACAATTAAGAGTGCATGGTCAGCATTGAGGAGCAGAGAGAACATTGCTAAATCTCCTCATGAATATAATTTGATGTGTCCTAGATAGTGGTCCCCAACCTTTTTTGGGCCATGGACCGGTTTAATGTCAGAAAATATTTTCACAGACTGGCCTTTAGGGTGGGACAGATAAATGTATCACGTGACAGAGACAAGCGTCAAGAGTGAGTCGTAGATAAATGTAACAGAGAAAATCTGGTCATTTTTAAAAAATAAAACATTGGGCCCTGGCCAGTTGGCTCAGTGGTAGAGCGTCAGCCTGGCGTGCAGGAATCCCAGGTTCAGTTCCCGGCCAGGGCACACAGGAGAAGCGCCCATCTGCTTCTCCACCCCTCCCCCTCTCCTTCCTCTCTGTCTCTCTCTTCCCCTCCTGCAGCAGAGGCTCCATTGGAACAAAGTTGGCCCGGGCGCTGAGGATGGCTCCATGGCCTCTGCCTCAGGTGCTAGATTGGCTCTGGTCGCAGCGAAGCGATGCCCCAGATGGGCAGAGCATTGCCCCCTGGTGGGCATGCCGGGTGGATCCCAGTCGGGCGCATGCAGGAGTCTGTCTGACTGCCTCCCCGTTTCCAACTTCAGAAAAATACAAAAATAAATAAATAAATAAATAAATAAATAAAAATAAAGCATCATTCAGACTTAAATATAAATAAAACGGAAATAATGTAAGTTATTTATTCTTTCTCTGTGGACCGGTACCGGTCTGCGGCCCGGGGGGTTTGGGACCACTGTCCTAGATGATGAAGTATTAACTTTCTTTCTTCTCTACTTGGTTCCCTCCAGTGGATGTATAGTCTTACTCACCTGCTTGCTGTGTCCAGGGACCTTAAACAACCAACACTCCCCCTTGGAAGTTCGACAGAGTTTTCATATTACAGTGATAACTCAGAGGCCTGCCTGGCCTCACAGCCCATTTTATTGCCACTGTCCCACTAGATCATTCCTCCTGTAACCTTTACATCATCACTCAAGCTGGCCCAACTGATGTGAACTCACCACAGTGTCCACCATAGTAGACTTTGCTTTGGACTTACATAGAAGAAGACCATGCATGTGTATCTTTGAAAAGTTGATACCCTGGTTAAGAGCCACTGCCTAGAACAAAACCAGGACACCTATGGCCAACACATCCTAACAAGGTTGTCTGGAGAGCATCCTCAAATGCCCAAATGAGTTCAGCTCTCAAACAGATGCTCTGAGGCTGCCGCATTAGAGTAGTCTTCAGTGGAAATGGTATTTGGATCAATCTAAAACAATGTTCCAATTAGAAATGGAAGAAAAAAGGCAAAGAATAGTTGGCTTTCTTCTGTGTAATCCTGCAGAGGTGCATCAAAGTTTGCTTTCTGAATTACAATAAAAACTTTTTTATATAAAAATATATTTTAACTGTAACCAAAGACTTGCATTTGCATAGCTTAAGTATCTAAGAAAATTAGTTGGCTTATAATGATAACCAGATGTCCTCCCCTCGACTCCGAATCCTTTTCTGCAGAGGCCGTTGCTTATAACTCTTTGCTTTTTCTTTTATTGCTTCCGTATTTTTAAATAATGTGCTTATAATGAAGTTTTTAAAATTATAGAAGGCATCAATTGATTTCCTACTAGGAAAATGAAGTATTCACCTCTTTTCTACTCCTATGCACACCTCCCCCTACCACCACCTATCCCCACACAGTCTTACCACAAGTCTTAATCAAATCAATAATCTGTGCAGTAATATATTATTATTAGTGAGTAAACATCAGTGCATGCACCACATACTATCAGTGCATTTTCATGTATTTGATTACATTTCCTTCCTTTCTCAACTTTTCTTTTTGAAGTTAACCAGTGCTTCTCTTTTTCACTTTTTTTTTAGTTTTTCTATATACTTACCACTAATGCACAATTAATTTTGACAGGCTGTGAAACTCCTCTCAGTGTGAGTAATCACATTAGCATTTGCCAGCATTCCCCTGGAGACATCCCTCTGGTTACCCTCGGAAGCCCTGCCAGACCAGAGCATTAACTTTCTAAGCTTGTTGCCTGTCTTTCTCCTCACACTTCATCAATGTCTTGGGAGTTCTATCCACCTTTCTCATGATCCATTTTTTTTTTCTTAATCTCATGATGTCTCCTTTCTTGATTTATTTCTGTATTTTAGCAAGATATATTCTCTAGTAGCTTTCTGTGAAAAACACCCCCCCCCCTTGATGATATGCTTGATGGATAATTTGACTGGGGTATATAGTTACAGGCAGGAAATATCTGTCTTAAAAATGTTGAAGGTGGCCCTGGCTGGTTGGCTCAGTAGTAGAGCGTCGGCCTGGCGTGTGGAAGTCCCAGGTTCAATTCCTGGTCAGGGCACACAGGAGAAGCACCCACCTGCTTCTCTACCCCTCCCCCTCTCCTTCCTCTCTGTCTCTCTCTTCCCCTCCTGCAGTTAAGGCTCCATTGGAGCAAAGTTGACCCGGGCGCTGAGGATGGCTCCATGGCCTCCGCCTCAGATGCTAGAATGGCTCCGACCACAATGGTGCAATGGCCCAGATGGGCAGAGCATCGCCCCTTGGAGGATATGCCGGGTGGATCCTGGTCGGGCGCATGTGGGAGTTTGTCTGACTGCCTCCCCACTTCTCACTTCAGAAAAATACATACACACAAAAAAAAATGTTGAAGGTGGATGGTAGTGGTGGCATAGTTTTTAATCTTTCTAGATCTCAACATTAAAACAGAGAAACTAGATAGCCAAACTGAAAACCCATGAACCATATCAACAACAAAGTTAGGTGACAAAGTAGCCCAGAATCTCCAATGCAAGTAGTATATGAGTAAACAGTGCTATGGAAAGCTCTCATGGTCCACCATAGGTACTGGAATTTTGCAAATTAGTAACCAAATAAATAACTTAAAAAAATCAAGCGAACTGCATGTGGGAATTTCTTAAAAATCATTTCTTACTGAAGGAATCTCATTTTCATGAAAAGAATTTATTGTTCTAAAGAGCAGGTAGATTTAGTTTAACCCAGTAAGTTTTCTCTATAAGTTATTTTTCCAATTTTATTCTATTTTTTAATCTAAGCTATAATGGAGGAAGGCTTACTAAATCTTGGGTAGAAATGAACACTTCCTGGGACAACAAAGCAGGACATAGTAAGATTGTAGTACTTCTGTTGGTGTGACATCTCTAATGAAAAATGAATGCCCGAGGCTTCTGTGCATCAGAAGAGGCTACAGTAAGGGATGCTTTCTTTCATCTACTTTTGGAAGGCTTGAGAAAATAAGCCATTGTGCAAACATTTTCAGCCAGAACCCAAGCATCCTGAGCAGACCCTATTGCAGTCTGGGAACCCGACATGACTTCAGGCTTTGAAGATAAAAATAAATTATTTTTTGCCCCTTAACAGATAAAATTAGAAACTGAATTAAAATGCCATCAAGTGCAGCCACAAATTTCATGTATCCAATTTGAAATGTTATGAATAATAACAAGTTAACATGTGCATTAATTTCCATCTTCAAAACCCTTTATAAACACCATTTTTACCTCCAACTGTTTGAAGAAAACATTTACTAAGTGGTAAAGGTAAAGTCACAGAAAATAAACATGCAGGTTGCCTATAATTATCGTAAGAATCTTACATTACCTGACTAACAGGTAACAGGTGCATCTCTGTAGGAACTTTATCAGCGATCATATCTTTTACTATTTGGAGAGCAGCGGGATATTTTGGATCTGTTCTCAAGTCTGTAGGGGTGGTAGGGGTGGTAACAAGCTTCTTTGTCACCTGTTTGGGCTCTGATTCTACATTGTTTGGAATTCCATGTAAATGAAGAGTGGGAAAAAAATTTTAACTTCATCTTGTTTTTATTCTTGAAGATTTCAAACCATGTGAAAACAGACAAGAGGCAGATGAAGCCGTGGGAGTCACTGGTCTGCAATGAAGAGTGTTCAGAACTTGATATTTCTTGAACCTCACAGTGACCAGATGTTCCTGTTTCCTACTTGTGTTTTCTCTCTATCCGCACCTCTTTATTTCCTTCCACCCTCTCTTCTCATTCTTCCACCCGAGAATTCACTTATTGAATGCCTATGCTCAAGGCACACTGGTGAGCTGGAGAGAGCTGGGTAAATGGACCTCATTACAGTATCAGCAGCTAAGTGGGGGACAGGGAGAGAAGAGGAGGTACCCTTTGTTCACCCTGATACCTGTTTTATAAGAATCAATACTACCTGGACTTCTTAATGACAGATAAAGGAAATTCTAATAGCATTGTGGCTTTCTGGTCCAGCTGAATACTAAGTGACTGCTTAGGGCCTATTTTTTTTTTAATTTTTTTTATTTATTCATTTTTAGAGAGGAGAGAGAGAGGGAGAGAAAGAGACAGAAAGGGAGAAAGAGGAGAGAGAGACAGAGAGAGAGAAGGGGGGAGAAGCTGGAAGCATCAACTCCCTTATGTGCCTTGACCAGGCAAGCCCAAGGTTTCGAACCGGCGACCTCAGTATTTCCAGGTCGACGCTTTATCCACTGTGCCACCACAGGTCTTAGGGCCTATTTTTAAACATATTATTTGTTACAATACAATTATGGAATAATTTTACTTTTGTGAATTTTGATATAAAGAATATTATTTTATTGCTTACTTTATGCTCACTATATTAACAAATTAAATATTGATTAGATCTCATTGCTTTTTATGGAATAAAACCTAAACTTCTCCAATTTGATTTTACAAACTCTCATAATCTGGCTGATACCTGTTTAGCTAGATTCTTCCCTTTCACCCACATTGCCTTTCATCAACCTGGAACATTCTTCTTCTTCCTGTGTGCTGGGCAAAACCCATTAATCTGTATTTATTTATTGATTGATTTATTTTATTGATTTCAGTGAAAGAGGAAGAGGAAGGAGAGAGAGAGAGAAAGAGAGAGAGAGAGAGAGAGGCAGGGACATCAATCTGTTCCTATATGTGCCCTGACCCAGGAATCGAACCAGTAAGCTCTGTGCTTCGGGTGATGCTCTAACCCATCGAGCTATCCAATCAGGGCCCATTAATCTTTAATATTGATGCTGGTCCTTGGCTGGGTAACTCAGTTGGTTAAAGCATCATCCCGATATGCCAAGGGTGGGAGTTTGATCCCCAGTCAGGGCACATACAAGAATCAACCAATAAATGCATAAATAGGTGGAACAACAACAAATTGATATTACCCTCTCTCCCTTCATCTCTTTCTAAAATCAATAAATAAAAATCAAAAATAAAAGATTGGTGCTGGAATGTTCCCCTTCATTAGTTATTTGCTTTCTTTAACATTGCCGGAGGTGGAATTCTACGATGGCTCCCAAGACTCTCACACCGTGTAGTACACCCTCCACAATCCCTTCCCTTCTGGTGGGAGTTGAACCTGTGACTATAAACCCCTGACAATGTTGGAATATCTCTTCTGTGATTGGGTTACATCATATTGAGTAGAGATGCACCTTGTATTGGCCTTAAAGGAGGGCCACAGGGAAGGGAATGGCAGGTAGACCCCAACAACTGAGAACAGCCCCTAGCTGGCAGGCAACAAGAAAAGGAGAACTCAGCCCCTCATATGCAAGGAACTGAATTCTGGCTACAATCAGCAAGCTTGGAAGGCAGCTCTGAGCCTCAGCTGAGACCAAAGCCCTAGCCGGTACCTCAATTTCAACCTCATGAGACCTAGAGCAGAGGACTCTGTTAATGGTACTCAGCCTCCTGACCCATGGAAACTGTGAGATAATAAGCTTGTGTTATTTTTAGAACCTAAGTTTGTGATAATATGTTACACGGCAATAAAGAAACTAATATAAGTATCCCATGGAACTTAGCATGACCTTCTCTCATACTTTCCCTGCTGACTCTAATTATTTGATGACATGCCTCTCGAGTTATGCTTTTGTAAATTCTTCAGTAAAGGCCGTCGCCAGCGTTTGTGCACCTGGACAATAATTACCAGAGCATATCTGAAGTATGAAGAAGGACTTGCTCAGACAGATCTCTTGATATCTTCCACGCCCTCCCTCCTCACTCCAACTGTAGTGCCTCCCCTGACTCTGCCTGCCAAGACTCAGCTCAGCGTCCTCCATAGTGAGCCTGCTACAGGGCGTGCTGACCAGTTTGGGGCTCCGTAGTATTTACAGTAAGCACCCCACCTGCTTCCTACTAGCCCTAGTCTCCATCTTGAGGCATCCCATCATATGTGGTCTTAGATGAGGGATGATTCCCAGCAGCGCTTTGGTTAGGAGGTTGTTCTCTACTTCATTCCCTTTATAGAACCTGGTATTGGTGGGGGTGACTTACGGTGGGTGGAGCAGAATGGGATCTCTGACTGCAGGAGATCAATGAGAGGGACTTTTCCATTCTGCCTCCTGATACAGCCCATGCATGATGCTTGACCCTCACTCATGACTGTATTCTTGAATAAGTAACCCCAAAGCGAAGGAGTTGTTTGTAAATGGATTCCTCACAGCTGAAGCACCCAGGCCAACCTGTGATGTGATCATCCTGTTGCCAGACTGCATGGTGATTTTCTGAGCTTGTTGTCTAAGTTCGGCCTCATAGGCTTCTCCAATTCTGTGAGCCCTATATTGTCCCAGAGAATTCCCCTTGTCCTACAACATAATATGATCACTGCAAATAGTCCTGGTGGAGTCGCCTTCCCCAGTGCTATTGGCCATCATTAAGCATTTTTTCATAAAACACCTACAGCTGTCACAGTGTCAACAGTAACTCTGGAACCAGGTTATTGGGTTCAAATCCTGGGTCTTCTACTTAACTACCTTCCAGACCTTGGGAGGTTGCATATGCTCTCTGGGCCTTGTCTGTATAATGGGAAATAATGACAATCCCTGCTTCACGAAATATTTCAGGACTCATGGATTAACATATGTAAAGCTCTTGAAACTGGGTCAGTATATGTTTTGCTGTTATTTCATCCTATTCTGTATGACTGTACACAATGTTATTTTATATATTCTATTTTCCAATGTAAATTGTAAGTAAAAGGACATTCTTTATTGCTATTCCCTTCAGGGCACCAAGATGGAGGGAGTACATGGTATGGCATGGTGTCATGGGACTCATGACCACAGGTACTTCCCCAGCTGAAAGGTTGAACCTTCCCCTGTATAAAGAGCCTTATGAAGGGTGGTTTTTAGATGATACTGTGACAGGTGCTCTGTGCATTTTGTACTTTTCTTACAGAGAAGGCTCTGGAGCCTGATGATGCTGACCTGCATGTTTATTGCCTCCCAGCGGGGAACTGATTGAAGCCCAGTTACCTGTACCTCACTCCCTGCCTGCGTCAGCAGCCCTTGTCCTCCTCCCCAGCCCTCTCCACCTGCAAGTAATTTCTCAAAGCCTCTGGGAAATAGTTTCTGCTCCTTCTGGATCCATTCCTATAGCTTTTTTATTTGACCTTGAAAGAGTAGGGCTGTTTATCTATTCAGACTACATTTAAGGGCAACATTTGCCAATTAATATAGCTGGAAAAAGATTCAAATTGCCTGACCAGGTGGTGGCGCAGTGGATAGAGAGTCGGACTGGGATGCAGAGGACCTAGGTTCGAGACCCCGAGGTCACCAGCTTGAGCGCGCACTCATCGGGTTTGAGCAAGGCTCACCAGCTTGAGCCCAAGGTCACTGGCTCGAGCAAGGGGTCACTTGGTCAGCTGTAGCCCCATGGTCAAGGCACATATGAGAAATCAATCAATGAACAACTAAGGAACCGCAACAAAGAATTGATGTTTCTCATCTCTCTCCCTTCCTGTCTGTCTGTCCCTCTCTTTGACTCTCTCTGCCACAAAAAAAAAAAAGAAAAAAAGAATCAAATTATTTCACAACCAGAATGTCATCAGCATAGATGTCAGCTGTGATTATCACATCAAATGGACCAGGGTGTACTGATGGTATCGGCTCTGAATACAGCACTTGCAAACGGAAAAAAACCCAAGAAAATTAAATAATTGTAAATGACCGTATTTGGTTTTAATGTACTAAATTAATAAAATAATGAAATGGGTACTTTGAAAAACATAAGATTAGTTGACATAGCCAAAGAATGGGATGGGATGGGATGGGATGAGATGCAAGAAAAGAAAAGGAAAAGGAATAGAAGGGAGGGAAAAGGGAGGGGAAAGGAAGGGATTAATGAAATTTGATGGGAAAATGAAAGTAATGTTAAAAGGCCATGATGGTGAATCAAAGCAGGGAACATGTAGCCCTGGTAAACTGAGACTAGATCTTTCTATGAGAGGGTTTGAGAGAAGTTGATTTGTGATAAAACTAGGCATAGAGCATATATAATATTACATGTGGGACACTTTATGGCCAGCCAGATATTCAGATCATGCTATGGATCAAAGCTTTATGCTATGATTTGAGGAAATGTGGTCCCACTCCAAACTTCCTGTATCGTCTGAAGAGTGGGGAGCAGATGTCTTGGCGAAGGAGAGTGAACTGGCCAGTATTGTAAATCTTGTGATGACAACACTAGTGTCTCTATAGCAAGTAGCTTAGATGACGAGATGGATTAACTAGGAAGTACATCAGAGGCGAGAGTGAGAAGAGAGGCTTGGAACCCAGACTGGATAGGTCTTACATTCTAGTTACTATGCCCTGGGGTAGTGGTAGTTCCTTCCTCAAAGGGTTATTGTTAAATTAGTTAATTCTCACAACTAGCTCTGGCCAGGTAGCTCAGTTAGTTAGAGTATTGTCCCAGCATGCCAGGGTTGCAGGTTTGATCTCTGCTCAGTGCACATATAAGAGTCAGCCAATGAATGCAAAAATTAGTGAAAAACAAATCGATGTTTTTCTCTCTCTCTCTATCTCCCCCTTCTCTCTCTCTAAAATCAATCAATATATTTATTTTTTTTTAATTTTTTTATTTTTTTTACAGAGACAGAGAGTGAGTCAGAGAGAAGGATAGACAGGGACAGACAGACAGGAACGGAGAGAGATGAGAAGCATCAATCATTAGTTTTTTGTTGCACATTGTGACACCTTAGTTGTTCATTAATTGCTTTCTCATATGTGCCTTGACCGCGGCCTTCAGCAGACCGAGTAACCCCTTGCTGGAGCCAGTGACCTTGGGTTCAAGCTGGTGGGCTTTTTGCTCTAACCAGATGAGCCTGCGCTCAAGCTGGCGACCTCGGGGTCTCGAACCTGGGTCCTCTGCATCCCAGTCCGATGCTCTATTCACTGCACCACTGCCTGGTCAGGCTCAATATATTTTTTAATTAAAAAAATCCTCACAACTAAATTTGTAAAGTGCTTAGAATAGTACCTGGTTGCTAGTACTCGTTAAATGATTAAATCTTAGCTATTATTACTTGACACTGTTTTACAAACTGACATTTGTCTTAACAATTAAAACCACCAGCCTGAGAAACATTCCTCATGATAGTTATATGAGACAGCACACATGACAAATAGTTTTGTGAGCCCGGTGTGGCAGGTTCCAGGAGACTTTTTAAGAGGGAGTTGGAGAAGGAACTTTGTTCCCTTTTTTTGTTCCTTTCTTCATCCAACTGCCTAAAAAATGATGGTGCCGGCGCGTGGGGATAGAAGAGGGGTAAACTGGAGGGAATCTGGAACCCTAAGACCTCCAGTGCTAGGCTGCTCATCTCTGGCCTCTGTTTATATGAGAGAGAATTGCAATTTCTTATCTTACTGAAGCCATTAATATGTTGGCGTTTGGTCGTTCTCATCTGAACCTAATTTAATACTCTGGCCAATGGACTTATTGTTATCCACACCTGACATGCAGCCTAATTAGACTACATAAATTGGGTTATAATTCGGTGTCTTTTCCTGTCATCCAACTCACTTGGGGTACAAACAAATACTAATGCATTATTAACGAACTGGTAGGCCACATAAAGCACAGATGGTTAGATATGTTATAAACCGCATGCATTAGTCATGAAGCATTTTTTATTTCCTGGTGTTCTCTCATATAACGACAGTACAAGTTTTTGTTTTGTTTTTCTTTTCTTTCTGGTTAATCTACTGACATACTATAAATGATGTGAAACTTCAGTGAGGGTTCCTGAGACAGAACTTTTCAGTTCAAACCTGTTTAATAAAACAAAACAAGTTAAAATACATTTTGACCCTGACTGGGTGACTCAAGTTGGATGGAGCATCATCCTGATGAAGGAGGGCTGTGGTTTGATTCCTAGTCTGGACACATGCAGGAGTCGACCAGCGAATGCATAAATAAGTGGAACAACAAATCGATGTTTCTCTTTCTCTCATTCTCCCTTCCTCTCTCTTTAAAATCAATCAATAAAAAATAAATTAATTCTAAAGTTTTGTTAAATGTCTCAATAAACTTCTTTTTGTAAGGACCAACTTCATATACATATACATAAATAAATAAAACTGATATAAAAAGGAACTAATGATAGTTCTAGTTCAATGTGATTCTACTTTGATAAAGACATACAATGACCAGAGAGATGAATTCAGTAAAGTATACCCAACAAAAATGATAAGCAGGTGGTTCATAAACCAGAGAAATAAGTTTAAATGCTTAAATTTGATGTATACTTTATGAAGACACTGAGAAATTTGAAAAATGTAAACTTTCAAATTTTCATATTATGTCTAAAATAAATGATCGACCAAGAGTTGGTAAATAGCAACATTAATGAATTTATTTATCTATTCATCCATTCGTACATTTATCCATTTAACAACCTGGTATGTAGCACCTGTGTGCCGGACACTGAGTAGAGTTTGAGGGATGGCGTTAGGTAAAGACAGATACGGACCTGTGCTCATCAAGTCTGCAGTCCGGTGTGGGGGGATAACAGCAATTACCACATCTTTAAAACAAATACAGGGTCAAAACCTGGGTTAAAGGCTCTGAATGAAAGTGACAGTCTCCCATGTGTTTACCCAGCCTGGGAGGTTCCAGGAAGCTGTCCCTGGAGAGAGTGACATTCACTTTCACCTTCAAAGTGAGAGGAAGAAAGGAAGACAAAAGAAAGAAAGAAGGAAAGAAGGACAGAAGGAAGGCAGGAAGGGAGGGAGAGAGGGAGAAAGGAAGGAAGAAGGAAGAAGGAAGAAAGAAAGGAAGAAAGGAAAAAAGGGAGGAAGGAAGGAAGGAAGGAAGGAAGGAAGGAAGGAAGGAAGGAAGGAAGGAAGGAAGGAAGGAAGGAAGGGAGGAAGAAGGAAGGAAAGAAAAGGTAGCTTCCGATGTTCTGAGATTGGCTCCTGCATTCCTCTTGCTTTCTTTTATCAAGACCTTCCCTTTCCCCTGTCTTGGGGTCTCTATTCTGTGTAGTTGGAATTCTACTCTCAGCACTCCTTCCCTAGAGCAGAGCTTTGCCCTGGAAAGTCACTACCCACAGTTCACAGGGTTCAGACCTGCCTGTTCCTTCAGATTTTGCGATAGTTGCATTGCAGTCACCTGAAAATTGGAATCTGCTGACCATGACCCAGTTTGGGCTTCTGTTGTGTTTGTCTTGCTGTGCCTTTTGGTTAGGACCCACAGCCACTATAGGTGTCCCATCAGGTGTCCCACTGCCTTCCCTCTGGTTTTAAACACAGATAATGGTACCACATTAGTTTTCCAGTCGTTGGTGATTTATTCTTACTAGCTCACGTTTCGGGGTTGTAGAAAGACCTTGTCACTTGGTTTTGTTGTAGATGTTGTTTGTTTGGGGGGCATATTACTTAATGTTTTTGAACCTCCACTTCCTTTTTGTAAAATGGGTTAATACATAAAATAAGGCACTGTAAGAAATACCTAGCATGTGGAACACACTTTGGAAATATTACTTCATTGTAATGTTTAATGTGAAAATGCTACAGTTTCAATATTGCACAATTAAATTCTCTACTCAGTTTATAAGTTAAATTAGCAGTAAGGTGTTTTTGTTTTTTTTAAAGCTTTCTGAAATTTTTCTATTTCTTTTTTTTTTAATTAATTTTACTAGGGTGACATCAATAAATCAGGGTACATATGTTCAAAGAAAACATGTCCAGGTTATCTAGTTCAGGTTATCTATGTTGCATACCCATCACCCAAAGTCAGATTGTCCTCCGTCACCTTCTATCTAGTTTTCTTTGTGCCCCTCCCCCTCCCCCTTCCCCCCCCACCCCCGTAACCACCATGCTCTTGTCAATGTCTCTTAGTCTCGTTTTTATGTCTCACCTACATATGGAATAATGCAGTTCTTGGTTTTTTCTGATTTACTTATTTCACTCTGTATAATGTTATCAAGATCCCACCATTTTGTTGTAGATGATCGGATGTCATCATTTCTTATGGCTGAGTAGTATTCCATAGTGTATAAGTGCCACATCTTCTTTATCCAGTCTTCTATTGAAGGGCTTTTTGGTTGTTTCCATGTCTTGGGCACTGTGAACAATGCTGCAATGTACATGGGGCTGCATGTGTCTTTACGTATCAATGTTTCTGAGTTTTTGGGGTATATGCCCAGTAGAGCAGGGGTCCCCAAACTACGGCCCGCGGGCCACATGCGGCCCCCTGAGGCCACTTATCCGGCCCTCGCAGCACTTCCGGAAGGGGCATCTCTTTCATTGGTGGTCAGTGAGAGGAGCATAGTTCCCATTGAAATACTGGTCAGTTTGTTGATTTAAATTTACTTGTTCTTTATTTTAAATATTGTATTTGTTCCCATTTTGGTTTTTTACTTTAAAATAAGATATGTGCAGTGTGCATGGGGATTTGTTCATAGTTTTTTTTATAGTCCGGCCCTCCAACGGTCTGAGGCACAGTGAATTGGCCCCCTGTGTAAAAAGTTTGGGGACCCCTGCAGTAGAGGGATTGCTGGGTCATAAGGTAGTTCTATTTTCAGTTTTTTGAGGAACCACCATACTTTCTTTCACAATGGTTGTACTACTTTACATTCCCACCAACAGTGAATGAGGGTTCCTTTTTCTCCACAGCCTCTCCAACATTTGCTATTACCTGTCTTGTTAATAATAGCTAATCTAACAGGTATGAGGTGGTATCTCATTGCAGTTTTGATTTGCATTTCTCTAATAACTAATGAAGATGAGCATCTTTTCAAATATCTGTTGGCCATTTGTATTTCTTCCTGGGAGAAGTGTCTGTTCATGTCCTCTTCCCATTTTTTTATTGGATTGTTTGTTTGTTTGTTGTTGAGTTTTATGAGTTCTTTGTATATTTTGGATATTAGGCCCTTATTTGAGCTGTTGTTTGAATATATCATTTCCCATTTAGTTGGCTGTCTGTTTATTTTGTTGTCAGTTTCTCTTGCTGAACAAAAGCTTCTTAGTCTTATGTAGTCCCATTCATTTATTTTTGCCTTCACTTTCCTTGCTTTTGGAGTCAAATTCATAAAATGCTCTTTAAAACCAAGGTCTATGAGTTTAGAATCTATGTCTTCTTCTATGTACTTTGTTGTTTCAGGTCTTATATTTAGGTCTTTGATCCATTTTGAATTAATTTTAGTACAAGGGGACAAACTGTAGTAGAGTTTCATTCTTTAGCATGTGGCTTTCCAGTTTTCCCAGCACCATTTGTTGAAGAGGCTTTCTTTTCTCCATTGTGTGTTGTTGGCCCTTTTATCAAAAATTATTTGACCATATATATGTGGTTTTATTTCTAGACTTTCTATTCTGTTCCATTGGTCTGAGTGTCTATTTTTCTGCCAATACCATGCTGTTTTGATTGTCGTGGCTCTATAATATAGTTTGAAGTCAGGTATTGTAATGCCCCCAGCTTCATTCTTTTTCTTTAGGATTGCTTTGGCTATTCGGGGGTTTTATAGTTCCATATAAATCTGATGATTTTTTGTTCCATTTCTTTAAAAAATGTCATTGGAATTTTGATGGGAATTGCATTAAATTTGTATATTGCTTTGGCTAATATGGCCATTTTTATTATATTTATTCTTTCTATCCAAGAACAAGGAATATTCTTCCATCTCATTGTATCTTTTTGATTTCCCTTAACAATGCTTTGTAGTTTTCATTATACAGGTCCTTTACATTCTTTGTTATGTTTATTCATAGGTATTTTTTTGTTGTTGTTGCAATCATGAAGGAGATTATTTTTCTGAGTTCGTTGTCAAATGTTTCATTGTTGGCATATAGAAAGGCTATGGACTTTTGTGTGTTAATTTTGTATCCTGCAACCTTACTGTATTGGCTTATTTTTTCTAGTAGTCTTTTTGTAGATTCTTTGGGGTTTTCGATGTATAGGATCATATCATCTGCAAAAAGTGATACCTTTACTTCTTCTTTTCCGATATTGATGTCTTTTGTTTCTTTGTCTTGTCTGATTGCTCTGGCTAGAACCTCTAGCACCACATTAAATAAGAGTGGAGAGAGTAGACAACTCTGTCTTGTTCCTGATTTAAGGGGAAAGCCTTCAGTTTTGTGCCATTTAATATGATGTTAGCTGATG
Organism: Saccopteryx leptura; assembly: GCF_036850995.1. Classification (NCBI taxonomy): domain Eukaryota; kingdom Metazoa; phylum Chordata; class Mammalia; order Chiroptera; family Emballonuridae; genus Saccopteryx; species Saccopteryx leptura. The sequence continues at coordinate 36,807,864 of NC_089506.1, forward strand.
GTTTATCATATATGGCCTTTATCATGTTGAGATATTTTCCTTCTATACCCATTTTGTTGAGAGTCTTAAACATAAAATTGTGTTGTATTTTATCGGATGCCTTTTCTGCATCTGTTGATAAGATCATGTGGTTTTTGTTCTTTGTTTTGTTGATATGGTGTATTATGATAACCGTTTTATGTATGTTGAACCATCCTTGAGATTCTGGGATGAATCCCACTTGATCATGATGTATTATTTTTTTAATATGTTGTTGTATTCGATTTGCTAGTATTTTGTTTAGTATTTTAGCATCTGTATTCATTAGAGATATTGGTCTGTAGTTTTCTTTTTTTGTGCTGTCCTTGCCAGGTTTCAGTATGAGGGTTATGTTGGTCTCATAAAATGTGTTTGGAAGTATTGCTTCTTCTTCAATTTTTTGGAAGACATTGAGTAGAATAGGAACCAAGTCTTCTTTGAATGTTTGATAGAATTCACTATTATAACCATCTGGGCCTGGACTTTTATTTTTGGGGAGGTTTTTAATAGTTTTTTCTATTTCTTCCCTACTAATAGGTCTGTTTAGGCTTTCTGCTTCTTCTTGACTCAGTCTAGGAAGGTTGTATTGTTTTAGGAATTTATCCATTTCTTCTAGATTGTTGAATTTAGTGGCATAAAGTTTTTCATAGTATTCTACAATAATTCTTTGTATATCTATGATATCCATGGTGATGTCTCCTCTTTCTTTTTGGATTTTGTTTATATGAGTACTTTCTCTTTTTTCCTTGGTAAATCTTGCCAAAGGTTTATCAATTTCGTTGATCTTTTCAAAGAACCAGCTCCTTGTTCTATTAATTTTTTCTATAGTTTTTCTGTTCTCTATTTCATATATTTCTGCTCTGATTTTTATTATCTCCTTTCTTCAGCTGGTTTTGGGTTGTCTTTGTTCTTCTTTTTCAGTTCTTTAAGGTGTGAAGTTAAGTGATTCACTTGGGCTCTCTCTTGTTTGTTCATATAGGCCTGAAGTGATATGAACTTCCCTCTTATCACCGCTTTTGCTGTATCCCATAGATTCTGATATGTCGTATTGTCATTTTCATTTGTCTGTATATATCTTTTGATCTCTGCGCTTATTTCTTCTTTGACCCATTCATTTTTTAAAAGTATGTTGTTTAGTTTCCACATTTTTGTGGGGTTTTTTTCCTCTTTTTTGCAGTTGAATTCTAGTTTCAAGGTTTTATGATCAGAAAATATGCTTGGTACAACTTCGATTTTTCTGAATTTGCTGATGTTATTTTTGTGGCCCAACATATGGTCAATTCTTGAGAGTGATCCATGTAAACTGGCGAAAAATATATACTCTGTGTCACTTTGGGATGAAATGTTCTGTAGATGTCTATCATATCCAGGTGCTCTCGTGTTTTGTTTAAGGCCAATCTATCTTTATTGATTCTCTGTTTGGATGACCGATCTAGAGCCATCAGCGGTGTATTGAGGTCTCCAAGTATGATTATATTTTTGTCAGTTTTTTTTTTATTCATTATAGAGAGGGAAGAGAGAGAGAGAGAGAAGGGGAGAGGAGCTGGAAGCATCAACTCCCATATGTGCCTTGACCAGGCAAGCCCAAAGTTTTGAACCGGCAACCTCAGCGTTTCCAGGTTGACGCTTTATCCACTGCGCCACCACAGGTCAGGCCAATTTTTGTTTTAAGGCCAATAAATAGCTGTCTTATATATTTTGGTGCTCCTTGGTTTGGTGCATATATATTAAGAATTGTTATGTCTTCTTGATTCAGCATCCCCTTAATCATTACGAAATGACCGTTTTCGTCTCTGAGTACTTTTGCTGTCTTTTAGTCAGCATTATTAGATATGAGTATTGCTACGCCTGCTTTTCTTTTGGATGTTATTTGCTTGGAGTATTGTTTTCCAGCCTTTCACTTTGAATTTGTTTTTATCCTTGTTGCTTAGATGAGTTTCTTGTAGGCAGTATACAGTTGGATTTTCTTTTTAATCCATTCTGCAACTCTGTGCCTTTTTATTGGTGAGTTTAGTTCCTTTACACTTAGTGTAATTATTGACACTTGTGGGTTCCCTATTGCCATTTTATACATTGCTTTCTGTTAGTTTTGTGTATTGTTTGATTCTTCTCTTTTGTTTTTCTATCCTTTGTTTTTGTTTGGATGTATTCCATACTTCTTTCCTCTGTTGCTATCTTTTTTAAATCATGTGCTTTGTGGTGGTTATTTCAAGGGTGGTTACTATTAAGTAATAAAAAAGGTTCCTACCTTGTTCATTGTAGTGCACTATCTTGTGAATACTTTTGCACTCCATCGTCCTTTGCTACTGTTAATCTCCGTCCTCCCCCCCCCCTTTTTTTTGTTGTCACAGTTTAAATTTTTGTTTTGTTTTGTTCTTTGTATCTGGCTGGAAAACCCCCTTTAGTAATTCCTGGAGTGGGGGTTTTCTGATGATAAATTTCCTCATCTTCTCTGTATCTGTGAATGTTTTTATTTCTTCTTCATATTTGAAGGATAGCTTTGATGGGTATAGTATTCGTGGCTGAAAGTTCCTCTCTTTCAGGACTTTAAATATTAGGGTCCACTCTCTTCTAGCTTGTAGAGTTTCTGTTGAGAAGTCTGATGATAATCTAATGGGCCTTCCTTTATATGTTGTATTCTTCTTTTCCCTAGCTGCCTTGAGGATTTTTTCTTTGTCGTTGGTTTATGCCAATTTCATTATGATGTGCCTTGGAGTAGGTTTGTTGGGGTTAAGAAAACTCAGAGTTCTGTTTGCTTCTTGAATTTGAGGCTTTAGTTCTTTCCACAGGCTTGGGAAGTTCTCATCTATTATTTGTTTGAATATGTTCTCCATTTCATTTTCTCTCTCTTCTCCCTCTGATATACCTATTATTCTTATGTTATTCTTTTTGATGGAGTCAGACAATTCCTGTAGGGCTTTCTCATTTTTTTATTTTTTATTTTTGAGTCTCTTTCTTTTTCTCTCTGTTGTGCCTCAAGTTGCTTGTCTTCTATTTCACTAATCCTACCTTCTATTTGGCCTGTTCTATTAGCTAAGCTTGTTACCTCATTTTTCAGCTCATGAATTGAGTTTTTCATCTCTGTTTGATTTGTTTTTATAGTTTCAATTTCCTTGGTAATATATTTTTTGTGTTCATTGAGTTGTTTCCGGGCTCCCTAAATTGCCTTTCTCTATTTTCTTGTATATCTCTGAGTATTTTTAGGATTTCTATTTTAAATTATTTGTCATTTAGCTCCAAGATTTCCAATATATTAAATTTTTTCTACATAGATTTTTCCTCATCTATCTGTGCTACCTCTCTGTCTTTTGTATCCATGATATTCAATTTTCTTTTCCTTAATGGCATCTGAGAGTGGTTTTGTTGATAGTACTTCGTGTTTTAGTGTGGAACTTCTGGAGGCTCCAAGGATAGATTTTTCTGTCTCTGGTTGAAGATCTCGTTGAATTTTTGGGGAGATTTATTGGTATCGCTCCTTACGGTGCCATTTCTCTGACGTCACCCCCATTTCTCTGACATCACCCTGAAAATTTCCTATTTATTTATTAATTTTGAAAGAAGAAGGGAGAGAGAGAGAAACATAAATTTGTTATTCTACTTATTTATGCATTTGTTGGTTGGTTCTTGTTTGTGCCCTGACCAAGGATCAAAAATGTACGTAAGCATTGGCATGTTGAATTAACTCTTTAACCAACTGAGCTACCAGGCAACAGTAAGGAGTAAGGAGTAAGGTATTTTTGAATGAACTGAAGAGAAAAAGATGTATGCAAATTAATTAAGTTTAAAATCTAAAAATGGTAATGAAATTAGGAAAAAACAAAACCCTAAACATCACATGTTTTACTAGCTAACGTATAAATGTTTTACTGATATAATTAGTGATAATATATTAGTACATCTATCTACTTAGTTTTAGAGTAAAAAAAAGTACAAATAAAAAATTTAAACTGGAGATATAAATATTTAAATCTGAAAAATTATCCCTTAGTTTTAAAAAAATAAAAGTACATCAATTAAATTTGTATTACATAAGCTAATGCCTGTTTTTCTCCAATAAATTCTGTTTGTATTGACTACCTGACCAGCTATGATAAATTGTCCTAATAGTTTCTCAAGGAACCCAAAATCATATTTTAATCTTCATTATGATGTTATTGATCAAACCTGATTTTGGATGTCCTATACCCATTAAGCTTCAAAAAGGCATGCATATGGTGTCAATACTATTTCAAAGACATTTCTACATTGGTTGAGAAAATCATAACAAATAGCTATACCAATAAACTAATAGCTTAACTAATATAACCTAACCTCATACACAAAGCAATGAGGACTCTCAATTTTAACAAATAAAGAAAAATAAGCATTTTTGGTGTCAGTTTTCTTGAAGTAATAAAAAATTTACATGGTCTCAATATAATATCTGGCTCTGTTCTATGAATATAAGTCAAGCTTCTATATAAGTATATTCTGTTTTTTAAAAATCACTCAATGCATTAAACAGAGACCAAAGGAAAATATTACATAGCTTACACCGGTGGTTCTCAACTGGGACAGATTCTGTCCCCCAGCGAATGTTTGACAATATTGGATACATTTAAAAAAATTTCTTTTAAATTTTATTTATTGATTTTACAGAGAGAGGAGGGGAGAGAACAAGAAGTATCAAGTCATAGTTGCTTCACTTTCGTTGTTCATTGATTGCTTGTTGTATGTGCCTTGACTGGGCAAGCCCAGGGTTTTGAACCGGCAACCTCAGCATTCCAAGTCAATGCTTTATCCACTGCGCCACCACAGGTCAGGCAATATTGGATACATTTTTGATTCTCATGACTGAGGTAAGGGTGTTACTGGCATCTACAGGGTCCTTCTAGACATCCTACAATGCATAGGACAACCCCTATAACAAAAAATAGTTTGCTCCAAATTGTCAATAGCACTGAGGTTGAGAAATCTTTTCCAGCTATCTCTTACGTATGAGTGAACTCACAGACCTAAACCAGATGTCAGAATGGTTTCTTCTCCTGTAGTACCTCCATTTCAGAGGTCAAATAGTGGCCTCAATCAAAATTACTGTCAAGGCAGTACATATATGTAACGTTACTAAGATTTATGGACATGAATGACCCTCATCACAGGGATTTTGTCATGTTCAAGTCTAGAATTATGTTGAACCAAATGTTAAGGAAACAAAGGGGTTAATTTTTAAAAAATGGTTAATATTATTTTGTTTCGCTCTTGCCATCTCACTGGGCAGGGAAGAAAACAGCAATGAGTAGATTTAGTTTTGCTCGAGAATCATTGGCACAATGCTACCTGGAGTATTTGACTCATTGTATGACAGAACTTTCTAACAGGCAAATCAGAACCGATGGAGTAGGCTGCCTGCCAGGTTTTGAAAAGTTTCCACTAGAAACATTCAGGTATAGGATGGACAACTGTACAGGAGTGTTGTCGAAGGCTTGCTGATTTAGAAGGAGAGTTGATTATAGGATCTTTATGGCTTCTTCCAACTCTGATATTCTTTTTGTTTTTAATTTTTATTGGTTGATTGATTTTTAGAGAGAGAAGGGGAGGGAGAGAAAGGGACACGGAATGTACCCGCACCCTTGGCGTAGCGGGATGATTCTCTAACCAACTGAACTACCTGACCAGGGCCCAACATTGATATTCTTGATTTTATAAAGTTGAATTAGGATAGTAACTAAGGCTGCTTAGGGAAATATACTTCCTATAGACCTCTGAAAATAGCAATGAGTTTTTATAAAGATCTTCAATAGTTTTGAAAACATCGCCCTAGACTTCATTTCATTTGATAATCTAAAGCTACCAGAGTTTCAATTGTATCCCTAGCAGATAGGAGACATGTAAGAGAACCCTTACGAGACAAAAGCCATGGATAGTGAAGGTCGAGATGACAAGCCAAGGAAATAATGGCAGGTATGTGCAGGTCAGGTATAAAATGAGCAGAAGCTGATGGTGTACCACCCTTGTAGCTTGAGCCTCTATCTTTCCTAGAAGCTTGTTTATTTGAAAATACACATTTAAAATATTTGAGTCACACAAACCGATCAAAGTATATGATAACAACTTCATAGCCCTACTATTCTGAGCAATAAACAAGATAAAAAAAACATTTTATTTACTAACATTTTCCTTTAGAAGAATATGTTTTCAGAAGAAATACTTCAGTATGCTGCTAGAGGTAGTACACCCAGGCAACCAGACATGATTGTTAAAGTGCTCTGCATGAGGGAAGAAAGAACTCGGTTTGCTCCTAAGGGGCACACTGGCCACTGCTCTCAGCATGGAATATTATTTATTCTTGTTCTGAGGGACAGTTTTGGGGCAGTACAGAATGTGACACAAGACAGAGGGTCCTTTTGTTTTTTAATCCAATGAAACAGTTTAAGCAATGATTATCCATCAACAGCAGGAGCAGAGGAATCTTGTACTTGACTCTTCAACATGCACAGTCACCTGGGCTCCTGCAAAAAAAGAGGTTTGGATTCTTCAGATCTGGGTGAGATCTGTAGTTCCACAAAGTTTCTGCTTGCTGCTGCTGCTGCTGCTGCTGCTGGCACTTTGAAGAGCAAAGCTCAAGTTATTTTGGGGGGTGAGGTGGACAGATTTCTTTTTGTGACACTGTTAATCTTTATCCACTGATTTTTGCCACAATCTTTTTTTAGTTGAGGAGAAAAAAGTGATGAATGGAGAGAAAGTGGCCCTATTATTGGATATGACTTTTATAGATGGTGAAGTTGAAATCAACTCAGCTACATGTTCATTTTTCCTTTTGGTGGGTGAGAGTGATCACACAGGGACTGTGGTGATGTGTGGCTATGCAGCGTCCATTCAGAGGAACATGGCCACACAGATAAAGGTCATTAACAATAACTTGAGACTTTACTGATGCTTCTTGGAGTGTGTCAGAAGGGATCTATTTTATAATCTGTCACTTTCTATGATTCCCTTTCTCTGTGTCTCGCTTCTAATTATGCCTCCCTCGGGCTCTTTCTTCAGCCAAAGCTGGAACTCGCCACCAAAAGACACACAGGCTTCCTTGTCCTGTCCCACCTGGTTTTCACTTCCCTCTCTAGCAATTCTTCATTCACCCTCAGAGGTAAACCTTCTCAACAGCAGCAGTCGTGCCTCCCAGGTTGTGTTTTAGAGCTATATACAGGGGTATTTTGGCTGTCACAATAACTGAAGTGGGCTAGCAGTGCTACATGTCATGGTGGTGTTTTCAATGTCATCCTGGATGTTCACATAGATGAAGAGCTTCTTTCTAATGATCTGAATCTAGAACTTAATTCAGTTTACATATGAACCAAAAGTGTTCGTGAGTGGTTGTAACATACAAACTAGACACTAGCATTTTTTTTAATTCAGTGAGAGGAAGGGAGGCAGAAACAGACTCCTGCGTGCACCTTGACCAAGATCCACCCAGCAAGCCCACAAAGAGGGCTGTTGCTCCATTGCTCCAACCAGCTTTTTTTAACACCTGAGGCAGAGGCCAGAGAGCTATCTTCAGCACCTGGGGCCAACTCGCTCCAATTGAGCCAGGCTTCAGTAGGAGAAGAGAGGGAGAGAGAAAGAGAGAGAGAGAGAGAGAGAGAGGAGGAGGAGGGGTGGAGAAGCAGATGGGCATTTCTCCTGTGTGCCTGGACTGGGAATTGAAATCGGGACATCCACATGCTGGGCGATGCTCTACCACTGAGCCAACCTTCTAGGGCCAACACTTGCTTTTTAAATTCTTATGTATACACCTACTGCTGTGTTGCCATTTTCCTCTACTTCTTGTACAATATTGCTTCTGAAATTACTTGTAAAAAATCAAGACAAATACATTAAAGTAAGCATCTGACTATTTTCTATTGTAATCATATTGGGAGTATACATACATAAATATGTATTATTTTATTTGACATTACTTTTGTGTTTTTTTTTCTTTATGTTTTTTTGAATAGTAATTTGGGTACTATACAGATTTTATTAAAAATGGTATGCCAGGGTAGGTCATATCATATGTGAATGTCATTCAGGATAGTGAAGGTGACACTGGAGATGGATGGCATCCTCGCCTTCTCCTGTTTTCCTCTGCTGATTACTCAGCCTGCCTGAGAAGGCCCAAGATGGAGCAGGGCTCCGGGATGGGAGTGGATAGGGCAGGGAGAAAGAGGAAGAGAGACAGACAGAATATAAGCACAACTCAACATTTTTTCTTTTATCCTTGTCACACATGTATGTACAGGTAGTCACTTTTAGACAAAATATCAGTTCAGTATAACTCATACCATGTTCTCAGTTGTTTCCACATATAAAATATATTGCTTCAAGCTAGTGAACCTGGTCCCAATATCTTTGTCTTTATGCTATGTGCTAAGGGACTATATATGCATATATACATAATATATAATATATAGAATATAATACACAGTATAGATGTATCCCTTCCTCCCTCCCTCCCTCCCCTCCTTTCTTCCTTCCCAATAGGGCTGCAAGTATCAAATTTCCACTTTATTTCCTGCAGTCGACTCCAAGTAATTTCCATTAAGCTACCTGAAAAAAAAACAACAAATCATTAAATGAGGGAAGAAAAAAGCCTGAAAGCTCATCCCTTTTAACTTTATTCTTTCAAAGCAAAGTTAAGAAAAAGAAAAAACTAAACACATTGGCATTTGCAAATGCAACTTCTTAAGTTGCTCACCAGTGCTGTAAATGATTCAACACATGAAATTAAACCTTCACATAGAAGCCTGGGAGCTCTGATCATGCCCGCCCCATGTAAGTCAATAGTGACGTTTTGTCAATCTTTGAGCCCCACTAGTGTGCATTTCAAGAAGCACTTACCATTATATATACACCCCACACACAAAGAACAGCAGGGGGTTGAGGCTGTCCCTATTCAGGTTAGTGGTAGGAACCTTGGCAGACAGATGGTGACTGGAAGTTAACAACCCCCTTCCCCCAACCCCACCATTGCCATCAGAGATGGTCCAACAGGACACACGGAGGAGGTACCTGCAGGTGGTAACATTGTCCTCAGGTCAGCTGGGGTTAGAGCAGCGCAACTGGGGTGTGACTGGAGAACCACAGGGCTTGGCATGCTGGCTCTGGGGTGACCAGTTGCCTGGCTTCCTGGACCTTGATGGTTTAGCACTGCAAGTCCATCCTCTGGGGAATTCCTTAGTTTCTGACAAGTGGGGACAATGGTCATCCTGTGCCTCTAAGTATTAGCAAGCAGACCCCCTTTGAAACGTAAGGTCTGTTTCCTGTCACTTTTTTCCTCCACCCTACTGTAGTGTTTCATTAAAAAGAAGTGTTCCTCCATCCACGTTATGTGTTTGCCCTTCGTGAGGTACAAGAGGGGACTTGGAGTCTTAGTCCCAGGACAGGATTTTGGAAGCAGGGGAGTAGGGTACTGTTGGTCAAATAAGTTTGTAAATATGATATATATGTTTGCTCGCTTATAGTTTGTATTGGGTGTGGGGGACAGGCTGTAAGCAGGCTGAGTCGTTAAAGCCTAAGATTTAGTTTTAAGACTAAGCTTTTCCCCATACCTTTGACTGATTGCATGATGTGGGGTGGTGCATTCTCATGAGGAATCCCATTATGCCTCAGATTAGTGACTTTGTATCAGAGACTTCCTTGTTTGTACATTGGATTAAAGGTTTTGATTTCTACACTATAAAATGGGGCAGACCGAGAACTTGCTCTCTCGGTTCCTGAGATTAGCATTAGAGAGGAGAGCAGAGAAAGGCCACGTGGAGGAGGCCAGGAGAGGCAGCCAAGATGGTGGAGTGCTGAGGGAGAAGCCAGTTTGTGCAGTGTTTGTGCAGCGAGAAGGAAGGAGATGGGGATCAGAAGTGAATAAGGCTGGTGAGCTAGAAATCTTTGATTCTAGGAAACTCAGATAAGTTAGTGGCTTTGTGAGCACTGAACGAGTGGGTTTTGGAGCTCAGTGTGTGTTTTTACTTGCCTGCCAGGTGCAAGCTAGGATGAAAGCTAATGGCCCACCAGTTCTTGGCTCTGTTGTTTCATTACTGTCTGTCCTAATTAAATGTGAACCTGCATGGGCCAGGTGGCTGTGATGATGGCCGTGGCTACTGGCTTTACAGGTACTGTTGAGGGTACAAAGATTGTGGGAGTGTAGGGGGAACAAGGGCTAGTGAGTTAGGCAGGGGGAGTGGAGTCAGACTGGAGACCGAGCACACATTCATGGTCCTTGAAAATGCCCGTGGCTGACAGAACAAGTCACCTGTCTTGTTTCCTCTTCTGTAATTAAGAGAACTCTACTGCAAGGTCCAGAGGGTTTCTGCAATGGTTAAGTGAAATAATATATAGAAAATGCTTATGATAATGCTGGGCATATAATAAATTCTGTCCAAAAAACATCACAGCTTTTTTTTTTTTTTTCAGCTGAGCCCAGAAAAGTCCTCAACGTTCTGCATACCCTAGCTTGTACCTCAATCAGGTTTGGCTTCCAAGTGAAAATGCATTTGCTGCTCCTGACCTTGATAGAAACATTTGTATTTGAAGCGAACTGATTGCGAGATACAGTCCCTTATCTGTGAGGACCAACATTTTTCAGATTTGTTCTTAAGCCCTACTCCCCCCCCCCCCCCCCCCCAGTATTATAGGACTTGTCTTTGGCACCAGAAAGCCCTCCTATCTGGCACTGGTCAGGAGGTGAGGGTGGGGGAGAAGAGCCAGGGGGAAAAATGGTCAGAACACTTTTAGAAAATGTTTTCTCTTGGGGGAAATCACACAAATTCAGGGAGGAACGGAGGAGAGAGCTGCTCCTGTTCAGCTAGCTGCTCCTGCTGCGGGTCTCGGGTCTGCTAAAATATTTATTGATCGGGCCCAGACAGCAGATCGCCCAACAGCTGGTCTCATCTCAAGAACTGAGGTGAGCCTGACCGAGTGGTGGCGCAGTGGATAGAGCGTTGGACTGGGATGCGGAAGGACCCAGGTTCGAGACCCCGAGGTCGCCAGCTTGAGCGCGGGCTCATCTGGCTTGAGCAAAGAGCTCACCAGCTTAGACCCAAGGTCGCTGGCTCCAGCAGGAGGTTACTCGGTCTGCTGAAGGCCCGCGGTCAAGGCACATGTGAGAAAGCAATCAATGAACAACTAAGAAGTCGCAACGCGCAACGAGAAACTGATGATTGATGCTTCTCATCTCTCTCCGTTCCTGTCTGTCTGTCCCTGTCTATCTCTGCCTCTGTAAAAAAAAAAAAAAAAAAAAAAAAAAAAAGAACTGAGGTGAAGCCGGTGTTGGTAAATGCAGAAAACACAACTCTCTGTATAATTTCAGCTCTGAAAAGGAAGTGTACAACTCTTCTCTAAATGTGACTACCAAACACAGTGATTCCCAAATACTGTACAGGGCGTCTCCCAGGGCGGCACTTTGTAAGAAAAGAATATATTTCCCCAGGCTGAGTATGGGTCTAAGAACAATTCACAATAACTAGTGTAGAAAAGCTCTTTGATTTCAGAAAAATGTTTAAAATAAATCATTAATTTTTTTTTTCCTGGAGTTGAAACAGTTCAAGGATGATACCTTATCTTTTCAAGATCAAACCTTGAAAACAATAACTAGCCTTATGTTTATGCAAGGCTTAATTCTTTCATGCTGTTTGTTATTAAGTTCTTTCATATGAATAATCTCAAATTACCTTGCAAGACTGGGTTGAGTAGGCTCCCTCCATTTTGTACTTGGTAGAAGTGAGGCACAGAGGGGTCATCTGGCACGGTAAGGTCCACATAGCCTGACTTCCTCCGCCCCGCTGTGACTTTATCATGCAGTGACGGAGGGTGCAGCTTCTTGTGGACACATGAGAAGGAATTTGAAGGAACCCACCCTTCCTGTGGCAAAGGAGAGGCCGGTCAGGTGGCAGATGTTTCAGGGAGAGGTCTGAAAGTTTTGCATCCTTTCATCCATTGCCAAATTGACTTTGGCTAACCTACTTGTAATCTTGACTTTTGCTATGTCAACATAAGAATACTGATGCAATTCATAGGGTTATTGTGGGGAATGAATGAGAGAGACTAGAAAATATTTATCTGACATGTATGGAGGGTTTAATAGTGGTATCTGAGAATAGAATTTCATTTTATGTACAGAAACATGAAAACCATTCTAGTCAAGAACATATTGAGATCACATCAAGTCCAAGTCGCTAGCGACCGATAAATAATGCTGCCTTGAGGTTGCAGAGGTGATAAGTAAGGAACCAGACACTTCCAATCCACTACCAGAGTCTTCTATTTTCACAAGTGGACTGTTTGAGATTTTTCATTTTTTTCCCTATAAAAATTCAAGTGGAAAACTATTCAGTTGCATTTGGTTACTACCTATTAAATACCTGATTCAGTTCGGCTATATTCTTTATAATATATTAATGAAAAAGTCCTTCTTTTTTTTTTTTTTTAATCTTGAAAACTTGGAAGTAAGACTCTGATAGCATGTGCTCTTGAGCCGGTTTGTTGGAGGCATAACCTTGGCCCCGTCCCGTGGGGGACGCACAATGTGCTGGAGGCCTGGAGGGGACTTGGGTCCATCCTTCTGTTATAGTAGAGTCGATTTATTTTTAAGCCTTTTGGGACTCTTTTTTGCCTTCCTCTTATAAAAATAGTGTACATTTCCCTGAGACTGAGAAAATCATTAAAGACCAAGGAGATAGGAAGCAAAAAAGCAATTTAACCTGTCATACAAAAGGAGAGATGGCATCAAAAGAGAATCTGTTACTATTTTAAATGTGGGAATATATCGAGGCCTGAGCAGAGGCCTCTATCCCAAAGGCCCAGGCGGACAGGGGAGAACAGGGTGAAGGACGTGCCCTCAGAGTGATGTTATAGTCACTACAGGTCTGATAATACCATCAACTAATTGTTCACTCAATCTGTTTACACTGCTGTTGTCTTCCTGGTCCAGAGGGCAGCCTGAGATGCACAGGCTACTGGCCAGGTCAGGGGCATGGCCCAGGAGTCCTGAGAGGTCTTGGCTCCTCTGAGAGACTTCCCTGCAGAGTAGTCTTAAATCCACTCTCACAGCATCAGCAAGGTCACCCCAAGGCCATGCCAGTTTTGCCAGCTATCTCATGAAAAGCATGAGGGCGCTGCCCTGATTTATGCCACCAGCATTTTCTGAATGTCTGTTGTGTGCCAGGTACTGTTCTCAGAGCCTCCTGAGAACACAATTGCCCTCATGGGACTCATGCTCGGCATTGCTTTAGACCAAGGCCAAGACAGATGTCTTGAAAAGAAAATTGATGGGAACTTCTTCCAGAAAGCCAACCTGAAAAACGATATATATATTTATAGTCAGGGCCCTGTCCACCTCTCATGCTTTCCACAGTCTAGGTAGTAAAGCATTAAGGGGTTTGAAGAGTCCATTTCACAGTGATGTGCCAGGGCCCTGCCCAGGTCAGCTATTGATAGAGACAAGAAGGGAATCTAGGTCTCCTGTCCCAGCTAGGACACTCTATCCACAGAGTTCCACTCCTTCCTCTGCAGCCGAGCTCCTTGTCTACCAGGGGCGCAGGAGACAGGGGCTGTGCATCGTGTATACATATTTTGAGGAGCCCAGAGAATAGTCTATTTGGAATTGCATGTATTGAAACTCAATCTTGAGGTAATTAAAGGGTACAAAATGCAGGAGATTCTTTCCCCCTAAACAGGAGACCCTCAGATAGCTAAATTTTTAATAACCTTTGTTTTGAAAGACTTGAATAGATTTTGAATCTTCTCACATTTGAAGGAATCTTTGAGGCCCTAGCCTCCTCTCCCCTCAAGTTCTCTCTGGGCAGCCTGGTTCACTCTCTGGTTTCAGTCACCATCTAAAGCCTATGAGTGAATCCTACAAAGCTGCTGGCTCAGGTCTCCCCTTTACAGGCAGGGCCAGGGCAAACAAATGCCTATGGACGCTGATTTGACAACTCAGCCTCAAATTCAACATTGAAAACTCAACTCCATATTCCTCCCAAATGTACTCTTCTTCCACATCCACATCTTGAAAAATGGGATAAGAAAGCAGTACACTTTGGTGGGGTCGTTGTCATGGAAGAGATATTAAAAAATATTTATAGAACTACTTTTTCATTATATGACACATTCATGTTTTTAAAAATGAAAATAATACAAAAGTGTCTAAAGTGAAAATAGAAAGCTCCTCCCCCATAATGCCTAATTCTGCTCCCCTTAATTGTGTGTATGTGTGTGTGTTCCTTTTGTCTCTGTAATAATCTGGTACTTGCTTTTTCACTTAAACATCTTAGATAATTTTCTATGTCAACATGTGTACTTCTACATAACTCTTTTCCACATAGTTATGTTGGCTTTTATTCTATAGCCCTATCATATTCACTTCTCTAATTTTCTAGTGATAGATATTCATACTGTAATCATTTTTGTTATTATAAAAAAATTCCACAGTGAACCTTTGTTCATGTCTAGGGTCATTTGTGTGATGGTGAAGTCTTACGTGGAATCTCCAAAATGTACATTGTAAAGTTGATTCATATAGTCAGATTTCTCTCACCAGCAGCATGTGAGAATGCCCCAGTTTCTCTCGGACACTGGAGGGCTCATTAGTTGCTGTGAAATATTATTTAACCTATGTTTTAGTTGGTACTTCTCTAATTCACTGTGAAGTTAATCAGTTGGGTCGTTTTATTTTCTTCTTTCAGAACTGCTTATTCAGTTTTGCTACAGTGCTTTTACTTTGTAAAACTTCCTTGCATCAGTACATTAGCCTTTTGTAATATGTGTTGCAAATATTTTCACAGTTTGACACTTGCCTTTCTCCTTCATGCATTCTTTTTTCTTACTTCTTAGAAATGCTAAGTTTCTGTAATCAAATCTATCAATCCTTTTTCTTTGTGACTTCTGGGTTTTCTGCCATTGTTGAAAGTGTCTTCCCACCTGACCAGGCGGTGGCGCAGTGGATAGAGCGTCGGACTGGGAGGCGGAAGACCCAGGTTTGAGACCCCGAGGTCGCCAGTTTGAGTGCAGGCTCATCTGGTTCAAGCAAGGCTCACCAGCTTGAACCCAAGGTCGCTGGCTCGAGCAAGGAGTCACTCGGTCTGCTGTAGCCCCCCAGTCAAGGCACATATGAGAAAGCAATCAATGAACAACTCTGGTGCCTCAACGAAGAATTGACGCTTCTCATCTCTCTCCCTTCTTGCCTGTCTGTCCCTAAAAGAAAGTGTCTTCCCAAGTTCCAAATGTTGTTCCCTTGTTTTCTTCTAATGGTTCTATTTTAAAATTTCTCTTCATGTTGTGTTCATGTGGCTGTATGGAATGATGGAGAGTTACAGCACCCTCTCCCTCACTACCATCAGTGATGTCCTAGGACCACTTAGTGAACAACCCAAATCATTCTTCATTGATCTGAAATGGTACGTCTGTCATATACTAAGTGCACATAAACATCTGGGTTTATTTTTGGATTCTATTTTCTGCCTAATGATCTGTCTGCCTACACCCACACCAATTGCAGACTGTTTTAAGTACTGTGGCTTTCATCTTGTTTTGATAACTCCAGTTGATTGCTGAGCTCACTTAACAGACTGCTGTGTAGTTGCTGTCACTGGCTTCTGTATGTCATAAAGGGATTTTTTACAGAATTGCACTAACAGTTGCTTTGGTAGTGCAGTGGCCTGGGTCGCTAGGGGATATGTCAGAGAAGAACCTAGACATAGAATAATGGGATGAACACATCCAGGTCCTTGGTCTTATGACCCCCAGCCATGCAGTTCATAACCTTAGAGAAAAACCCCTCCAGGTAGTGATGGGATTCAGCCCAATGGCACTGGTTCAGCAGAACCCATACCTAATTTTTTGTTGAGTTCAGTGAACCTGTTCTTAAAATGGCACTTGTAATCAGGGTTCGCTTTAAGGTGGGCGCCTGGGCAGCTGATCAATGTGAGAATCACAAATTTACATTCCTTACTCTTTTTTTAACATTCATCTGCACAACAGTGTATGCTAAGTGCCTGTAGTAATGTTCATTCCATCCATGGGTGAAAAAAGTTGCAAAAGAGGACGCCAAAGCAATATGGAAATATCTTAAATAACAGTTTCATTGTTTTTTTGTCAGGTATTATTTAATATTTTTCATTCATATTTTATAAGCCTTTTTATAATCTAGTTTTGTATACCTCTTTTCTTGTTCTTATTTTAGTAGTAAATACACGAAACAATAAACTATCTTTTGGTGTATAGTTTTTTTTTTATATTTAAAATGGTCATTAGGGCAGAGAATCAGTTGTTAAATTACTTGAATCCCACCACTGCCTTCCAGATATTTGGCCAGTGGGAAAACAAACCAAGGAGGTAGACCAGCAGCCCCTTCTTCTGCCTTGTCCTCACACACAGCCTGCAGCCTATCCACTTGCACAGCCAGCCTCCCTGGGGGTGAGGCTACTCTGGACTTCGTGACTCAAGCCACAAGGTCAGCGCTAAAATGCCATTAACTGGCCATGAGGAGCCTTCCATTTCCTAGGTTAATTTTTCTTTCAGTCCCAGGTTAATTGTGCTAAAGTTCTTACTTAATATGGCTTATAAGTAGCCTGTATAAAAGAAAAAGAAAATCAGATCTCTTGGACAAAGAATTCTAGGGCTGAGGGTGAAGTATATTGTATTGCCCACAAACTGGATTGTTCTCACTCTGTCCCTTGAAGTAGAGAGCCCAAACAGGGATGTTATAATTCAGACATGTCCAAACAGCTCCTTAAAGTCATAAAACACTTTCTTTGGTCAAAAATTAATATGTGCTCCTAACAAATTATGCTAACTCCAACCCTTAAAATATGTTTTAAATTATAATTAAGTTCAACAGAGCAATGTGGAATCAAAGATGAAACATTATATTGTGACGCATGCTTTCTTTTAAGAAGTATATTTGTTATCTTATATACAGTGTGTCCCTAAAGTCATATTGCACTTTTGACCGGTCACAGGAAAGCAACAAAAGACGATAGAAATGTAAAATCTGCACTAAATAAAAGGAAAACCCTCCTAGTTTCTGTAGGATGATGTGGCAGCATGTGCGCGTGCGCAGATGATGACATAACACCGTGTATACAGCAAAGCAGCTCACAGCCATGCCAGTCAAGATGTGGATGGTACAGAGGAAAGTTCAGTGTGTTCTGTGGCTCACTAAATTATAATCCGTGACCAAAGTGCAACATGAATATCGGCGCATTTATAATAAAGCGCCACCACCTAGGAATAACATTACTCGGTGGGATAAGCAGTTGAAGGAAACCGGCAGTTTGGTGGAGAAACCCCGTTCTGGTAGGCCATCCATCAGTGACGAGTCTGTAGAGGCTATACGGGATAGCTACCTAAGGAGCCCTAAAAAATCTGTGTGTGCGCCCACATCGAACTGCACTGAATAGGTATGACTGGGAGAGTTTTCCTTTTATTTGGTGCAGATTTTACATTTTTATTGCCTTTGTTGCTTTCCTGTGACTGGTCAAAAGTACACCGTGACTTTACGGACACACTGTATAAGTTGAGTGTAATCAGGAAACCTGGCTAGACCATGTTCGTCACCATTTATAAGCCAGTCATGCTTTTGCTAAATAGCTCAGGATCACCTTCCTAGTGACTATCAACAAAACTTTCCAGTGACTATAACAAAAACTATCAGCAAGTTGATTTTGTTAAACTTTATTTTTGCACTTTATATTATAAAATGATGGATGCTTTTCTTCTTCCCCAAATATAAACTTTTGTATTGTGTATCTTTTAGAAAAAACATTTTTATTGAGATAAAATTTACATACCAGAAAATTCACTAATTTAAAGTATATAATTCAATGGTTTTAATATATTCACAGAGTTGTACAACCATTATCACAAAGTTTAGAACATTTTCATTACCCCCACATGAAACCCCCTACCCATTAGCAATCTTTCTCCTTTATCCCCTCCCTCCTAGATCTAGGCAACTACTAATCTACTTTCTTTCTCTGTGGATTTAATGATTCTGGATATTTTATATAAATTAAATTATATAATATGTGGCTTTTTGTGAGTTTCATTTTTTAATTAAGTGAGAGCAGGGAAGGCAGAGAAACAGACTCCTGCATGTACCCTGACCAGGATTCACTGGGCAGGCCCCCTATGGGGCAATGCTCTGCCCATCTGAGGCATTGCTCTGTTGTTTGGAAAATGAGTTATTTTTAGCACCTGAGGCAGAGGCCACCAGAGCCATCCTCAGAGCCTAGGGCCAACTCACTACAGCCAATTAAGCCATGGCTATGGGCAGGGGGAAGAGAGAGAGAGAGAAGTGAGGGAAGAGTGGAGAAGCAGATGGTTGCTTCTCCTGTGTGCCCTGACTGGGACTCAAACCCAGGACATCCACACACTGGGCCAACATTCTACCACTGAGCCAAAACGGCCAGGGCCAACTTCTTTCTTTCTATAAACATTTTTAAATATTTTTATTTTGAGATCATTGTACATTTATTTTCATGCAGTTGTAAGAAATAGTACAAATATATCTTTATGTTTTTCTCCCAATTTTTTTCAGTGGTAACATCTTGCCTAACTCTAGTACAGTATCACAGCCAGGAAATTGACGAAAGCCACTTACCTTACTCAGATTTCACCAGTATTCATGCACTTGTATGTGTATACGTGCATGTGTGTGTTTACTTCTATGGAATTTTATCATACAGGCAAGATACAGAAAAGTTCCATCACAATGATCCCTTATGCTACTCTTTTCAAAACTGTTTTTAAATTACGGCTGACATTTGATGTTATTTTATATTAATTTCAGCATAATGATTAGATAACACTGAAAACAATTTTTTTTCATTTTCTATTGCATGAGGTTTTAGAACTGTTTCTATATTTTTCTGCATCACTGATTCCAAATCTGAAATCCAATTTTTGGTGCATGCTCTAGTTTTTATGCAATTTTCATTTCTTTTTGTTACAGTTAATGACATGCATTGGTTTTTATTTTTTATTTATTTTTTTTTAGATTTTATTTATTCATTTTAGAGAGAGGGGATAGAGAGAGAGTCCAAGAGAAAGAAGGGGGGAAGGAGCAGAAAGCATCAACTCCCATACGTGCCTTGACCAGCCAAGCCCAGGGTTTCAAACCAGTGACCTCAACATTCCAGGTCAACGCTTTTACCCACTGCGCCACTGCAGGTCACGCATGCAGTTTTTTAAATTGGAGTTAAAGGGCAACGACTCTTGGATTGAACATAACCACAAGGCAATTAATGTTTTACAAACATCACTTTTACATAATTGTAGTTGTTTTTAAATGTAAAAAATTACTATCTGGCCTGACCAGGCAGTGGCGCAGTGGATAGAGTATTGGACTGGGATGCAGAGGACCCAGGTTCGAGACCCCGAGGTCGCCAGCTTGAGTGTGGCTCATCTGGTTTGAGCAAAAGCTCACCAGCTTGGACCCAAGGTCTCTGGCTCGAGCAAGGGGTTACTCTGTCTGCTGAAGGCCTGTGGTCAAGGCACATATGAGAAAGCAATCAATGAACAACTAAGGTGGGGCAACGAAAAACTGATGATTGATGCTTCTTATCTCTCTCCGTTCCTGTCTGTCTGTCCCTGTCTATCCCTCTCTCTGACTCTCTCTCTGTCCCTGTAAAAAACAACAACCCCCAAACCAAAAAACGAACAAAATAACAAAGTAAAAAAAATTATTATCTGATAAAAAACACCTCTTTATTTTGTTTTAAGATTGAATCATGCTTCTTCGAGTAGGTATAAATGTATGAATAGTCCTGACACCTTCTGTTATATATGTGGTTGTTACACACATCAACATCAAAGGTGCAATATTTCATCATTTGTGACACGTGCATATATTGCCTATTTTCAAGTTCCCCTTGGCAGTCAAGACAAGAATTGGGCTCCTCATATTGTGTGTCACAATTGTGAGGAAATGCTTCGTGACTGGACAAAAGGAAAATGCAAAGGAATGCCTTTATCCTCATGGTTTGGCGTGAACCTAAGGACCACAGCAGTGACTATTATTTCTGTCTGATCCATACAAAGGACATCAGCAAGAAAAAACAGCATATGATTGCATATCCTAATATTTCTTCAGCAATACAACCTACCCCACACTCTGAGACACTCCCGGTTCCAGTTTTCAATGGTTTTATTTCTTCTAAGGTTGAAGAAAGTGAACATAGTGATCAATTGTATTTTGATACGATGCATGAGGAAATGGTTGTAGAATCTGAAGGGTCTTCTTCTGATGCCAAGCAGTCATTAACTCCTCAGCAGTTTAGCCAACCTGAATTGAATGACTTAGTAAGAATGACATAAAAATTGTCCTTGACTTTCTGAAGTATGAGGTGCATAACTGGATCATTTGTGTGGATCTTAAAATAGTAAATTTCCTGCTAGGACAACAGAGAGGTTTCATGAAGTATCCTTGCTTTCTGTGTTTGTGGGACAGCCAAGCTCGGGAGAAACACTGGACACAGAAGGAGTGGCCTAAATGTGAAGCTCTGGTAGTAGGGATGCAAAATATTGTGAATGAACCTGTAGTTAATCGAGACAGGATTATTTTTCCTCCACTTCACATCAAATTTGGCTTAATGAAGCAGTTTGCTCAGTCTTTGAATAGAGAAAGTGAATGCTTTCAATATATTATTTCTGCTTTTCCTGTCTTGTCCTTAGAGAAGATAAAAGCAGGTGTATTCGATGGACCTCAAATTCAAACCGTCATATGTGATGAAGAATTTGCCAGAAAGATGAATAAGGAGGAGAAAGCAGCAGGGCAGTCTTTTGTGGCAGTTACAGAGAACTTCCTTGGCAACAAAAAAGCAGAAAACTATGAACTTCTGGCTCAAAGGATGCTGTTGGCTTTCCGCGACATTGCATGTAACATGAGCATTAAGATTCACTTCCTAAACAGTCACCTTGATAAGTTTCCCGAAAATCTTGGAGCTGTTAGTGATGAGCAGACTACTGCTGGAGCATCAAATGAGATTATCCTCAACAAGTACACAAATGCAAGAGCTACAAACACAAATTTTTGACTGAATAGAATTTAAATAAGTTTTGCGCAAATTTTATGATTGTTTTAATATGTTCTATTTTGAAATTTTAGACAAATTCTGATGCAATCATATCTTTTAGTGTATTACTGCATTATATAAATTATTATATTTTCACAAAGATGATGCCCAAGAAGACATTCTACTTCATTATGTTAAACTAAATGTTGAAAATTTTACAATAAGATGAAAACCTAAAATCTTGAATTGCAAAAAAGCTGTAGCTTACAGAGAAAAACAAATGTCAGATTTGAGATCAGCACACTCAAATTAGGTAAGAACAAGTGTCTTTGTGGATGCAACAAAAATTTTGTTCCCCAGTGTAATTATATATTTTATGAAGTGATCACCCTGATAATTCCATTATGCATCTGGCACCATTCATAATTATTACAGTGTTATTGACTATATTTCATATGCTATACTTCACACCCCCATGACTATTTTGTGACTACCAATTTGTACTTCTACCTATTTCACCTTTTACACCCAGTCCTCCAAACGCCCCTCCTATCTGGCAGCCATCATATTGTTTTCTGTATCTATGAGTCTATTTCCGTTTTGTTCTATTATCTTGTTCTCTAGATTAGACATATAGGTTAAATCATATGTATTATATGTCTTTCGCCTGACCTGTGGTGGCGCAGTGGATAAAGCATCGACCTGGACTGCTGAGGTCGCCGGTTCGAAACCCTGGGCTTGCCTGGTCAAGGCACATACGGGAGTTGATGCTTCCTGCTCCTCCCCCCTTCTCTCTCTCTCTCTCTCTCTCTCCTCTAAAATGAATAAGTAAATAAAAATAATGTATTATATGTCTTTCATATTTGTCTTTCTCTGACTTATTTCGCTGAGCATAATATCCTCTAGGTCCATCAATGTTGTCACAATTAATGAGATTTCCTTCCTTCCTTCCTTCCTTCCTTCCTTCCTTCCTTCCTTCCTTCCTTCCTTCCTTCCTTCCTTCCTTCCTTCCTTCCTTCCTTCCTTCCTTCCTTCCTTCCTTTCTTCTTTCCTTTTTTAATTTCTCTGTGTGTGTGTGTGTGTGTGTGTGTGTAGGGGAGAGTGCAAACACAGTCCTCCACTACCACAAATTATGCGGTCTCGAGTTTCCCACATTTCAGAAAATCTCAAGGGTCAGCACATCCAGAGCGCAATAGATAAGTCTTGCCCTGGGAAAACCATCTTCATGGTCATGGTAGCTCCCCTTCCAGATAAGTATGGAGATTTTATTCTTTTTTTTTTTGGCTGAGTAATATTCCATTGTATATATGTACCACTACTTTATCCAATCATTTACTGATGGGTCCTTTGGTTGCTTCTATATCTTGGCTATTGTAAATAATGCTGCAATAAATATGAGTGCATATATCTTTTTGAATTAGTGTTTGGGGTTTCTTTGAATAAATACCCAGAAGTGAAATTGCTGGGTTGTAACATAGTTCTATTTTAATTTTTTGAGGAAACTTCATACTGTTTTCCATAGTAGCTGCACCAATTAGCAATCCCACTAACAGTACACAGGGGTACCCTTTTCTCCACATCTTCATCAGCACTTGTTGATTTATTGATGATAGCCATTCTGACAGGTGTGAGGTGATATCTCATTTTGGTTTTCATTTGTATTTGTCTGATGACTAGTGATGTTGAGCATCTTTTAATATGTCTATTGGCCATTTATATGTCCTCTTTGGAGAAACATTTATTCAGATTCTTTGCCCAATTGGATTGTTTTTTTGTTTGTGTTGAGTTGTATGAGTGTTTTATAAATTTCATATATTAACTCCTTACAAGATGTATCATAGGCGAATATGTTCTCCCATTTACTAAGTTGTCTTTTTGTTTTGTTGATGGTTTCCTTTGCTGTTTTTTTAGTTTGATATAGTCCCATGTGTTTATTTTTTCTTTTGTTTCTCCTATCTGAGGAGATATATCAGTGAAAAATATTACCAATAACAATGTCAGAAATTTTACTGCCTATGTTTTCACCTAGGAGTTTTATGATTTCAAATCTTAATTTAAGTCTTTAATCCATTTTGGGTTTTTTCTTGTATATTGTATAAGAAGGTGGCTTAGTTTCATTCTTTGCACGTATCTATTCAATTTTCCCAACACCATTTATTGAATAGACATTACATGTTCTTGCCTCCTTTGTGTAACTTCCTTCCTTCATGTAGCACAATATTTTCAAGATTCATTCACTTTGTAGCAGGTGTCACTACTTTATCCCTTTTTATGGCTGAATTACATTCCATGGTATGAATATGTTACATTTTACTTATTCATTCATCAATAGATGGACATTTGGACAAAAGTTGTTCTTATTTTTTGGCTATTACCAATTATGCTTTTATAAACACTAATGTACACATATTTGCATGGACATATGTTTTCATTTCTCTTGCATATGTCCATAAGAGCAGAATCATTTGATAGCTTTATGTTTATCATTTTGAGGAACTTTCAAACTGTTTACAAAGAGGCTGAACTATACTTGTTTTCCAACAGTACTGTATAAGAGTTCTAATTTCCCCACACTCTTGCCAGCATTTGCCATTGCTATCTTTTTTTATTATATCCTTCTTAGTGGGTGTAAAGTGGTATTTTAGAATAGTTTTGATTTCAATTTCCCTAATGACTAATGATTTTGAGCATCTTGCATGTGCTTACTGGCCATCTGTATATCTCCTTTGGAGAAACTTCTATTCAAATCCATTTCTTTTTTAAATATGGATGGTCTTTTTATTGTTGAATTGTAAGTGCTCTTCATAATATAGTACAGATGCAATTTCTTATCAGGCATATAATTTACAAATATTTCTTTCCCATTCTTTGGGCTGTCTTTCTGCTTTCTTTCTTTTTTCTTTTTATGTTTTTCCGAAGTTAGAAGCGGGGAGGTAGTCAGACAGACTCTCGCATGCGCCAGACCTGGATCCACCCGGCATGCCCTCCAGGGGGTGATGCTCTGCCCATCTGGGGTCTTGCTCCGTTGCAGATGGACCCATTCTAGTGCCTGAGGCAGAGGCCATGGAGCTGTCCTCAGCACCCGGGCCAACTTTGCTCCAATGGAGCCTTGGCTGCAGGAGGAGAAGAGAGAGAGAGAGAGGAAGGAGAGGGGGAGGGGTGGAGAAGCAGATAGTCACTTATCCTGTGCGCCCTGACTGGGAATTGAACCTGGGACTTTCACACTCTGGGCCAAAGCTATACTGCTGAACCAACTGGCCAGGGCCTTCTTTCTGCTTTCTTAATGGTATGATTTATAAGATAAAGATTTTTATTTTGATGAAGTCCAATTTATCTTGCTTAAGCATAGATAAATTGATTGCTTAAGCTTTTGGTACAATATCTGAGAAATCATTGTCTAATTTCTTATTTTAGGTCATGAAAGATCAGAGAGCAAAGATGATGTCTGTCTTGTTTACTATCCCCAAACTTAGCTGTGCCCAGCACATAGTAGCTTCTCAAACAATATGTGTTGAATGAGTACAGTGCAGCAGGAAACTACCCCAGGGTTTGTTTCCAGACTAGTCTCACCCTGACAACCTCTCACTCCTTGCTCAGTGTCTGAGGTTTGAGAGACTTTCCTCCTGGGTGCCTCCCCTGAAATTTATTTTTTTTGGTTTTTACAAAGATGATATTTAGGTAGCAACTACTATCCTCCCACAAGGCAAGCAGTATATTAAGACATTAAAGTCTGTGGTCCTCTGACCCAAAAGATAACACATCTGGGCCTGAGCCAGAGACGAGTACTACAAACAATAGATTGAGTTGAACTATGTGAAGTTACCTCTATTTGACCCATTTTACCTACAAAAATGGCAGTGTGTATGGTTTGAAATTAAAAAAATAATTGAATTGGTTTAACGTAAGAAAGTGAAAATAAATTTAATTAAATTTTTTTGTTTGGAACCTACAGACCTCCCTTTTCCTCCCTCCTCTTGTTCCCCATGGTTTTCTCTTTTTCTCTCCGGCCAAGGGATTACATCCTGGTCTGAGCTTTTTGCACCCACGGTAGGAAGACATTAGTGCAGCCCTCCTTCTCCCAGATAGAGCAAAAGAACCATTAATGGGCACATGACGTGCAGGTGCTGCCGGTCACCCTCCTTTTCCTCTCTCTATTGTTCACCTCCATCTTCCAATTCTCTTCATTTTCTCCTTCCTCTCAAACCGGGGACTGTGGTTCCCATGAGAGTGGCTGAGACCTGCCAGGGGCTGAAACAGCTACAGGAGCAGTGTGGCCTCTGTCCTTGCTCGTCTCATCTTCATGTTTCACGTATAAGGCCTGATGCTTTGCAAGCATCATGTTCCTTGCTCCCAAATTCCCTTCTGTCCTAAAAGAATGATAGACCTTTCACTTCTGAGGCAGAACTTCTTTGGTCTGCCAGACTCTTAAACGTCTCCTGTTTCTTAAAGAGAGAGGGAGGTGAGCCTGTGGGGAACCAAAGCCCCTGATGTCAGGCCGGGATCAAGGACAGGGAACATTTCGTACACAACAAACTGATGTCATTAAGTAAAGTTCTACATAAATGATTTTTTTTTTCTGCAACTAAGAAAAAGAATTTCTCTTGGTCAGTTTTTTTAAGAGCTTGTAATATTTTGTTGTTACTATAGATTTCAAGTACTTGAATGATTTGGAGTTTTTCCTTTCCTTTTTATTTCACTAAATTTATTTTCTCATTTTCTAAGTCAAATTTTTACACTTTTTTTTTTTTTTTTTTTTACAGAGAGAGAGATAAACAGGGACAGACAGACAGGAACAGAGAGAGATGAGAAGCATCAATCATTAGTTTTTTGTTGTGACACCTTAGTTGTTCATTGATTGCTTTCTCATATGTGCCTTGACCGTGGGGCTACAGTAGACCAAGTGACCCCTTGCTCAAGCCAGCAACCTTGAGTCCAAGCTGGTGAGCTTTTTGCTCAAGCCAGATGAGCCCGCACTCAAGCTGGCGACCTCGGGGTCTTGAACCTGGGTCCTCCGCATCCCAGTCCGATGCTCTGTCCACTGCGCCACTGCCTGGTCAGGGTCTAAGTCAAATTTGATAAGCATTTTAGATAGTATAATACATTATTCATAAAGAGCTGGTTGAAGTGAGAAAATTTAAGTTAGCCACTTTCTTTAGAAATTCAACCTGGCCCTGGCCGGTTGGCTCAGCGGTAGAGCGTCGGCCTGGCATGCAGGGGACCCGGGTTCGATTCCCGGCCAGGGCACATAGGAGAAGCGCCCATTTGCTTCTCCACCCCCCCCCCTTCCTCTCTGTCTCTCTCTTCCCCTCCCGCAGCCAAGGCTCCATTGGAGCAAAGATGGCCCGGGCGCTGGGGATGGCTCCTCGGCCTCTGCCCCAGGCGCTAGAGTGGCTCTGGTTGCGGCAAAGCGACGCCCCGGAGGGGCAGAGCATCGCCCCTGGTGGGCAGAGCGTCGCCCCTGGTGGGCGTGCCGGGTGGATCCCGGTCGGGTGCATGCAGGAGTCTGTCTGACTGTCTCTCCCCGTTTCCAGCTTCATAAAAATACAAAAAAAAAAAAAAAAAAGAAATTTAACTTGTATTATAAAATGTGTGGTCTAAGTGTTGATGATATATTAATATGTTCATGAATAAGACATGACCCACCAAGGAGGGTATTCTGCAACAGGTTTTATGTTCATTTTTGTTCTTCTGATTCTCCTTTCACAATAGCTCTGCTTTTCTTGTGTTCCTTATAAGGTCCAAGATTTCAGTAGGACAGTAAAATTTTACAATTGGACAGGCTGCATGATAATAAACTTCAAAGATCTCAAAATTGGAGGTCATTTAAAGTTTTGAATAGCAAAATGCCAATCATTGTCCTTCCTTTTTTTTTTTTTTTTTTGGTATGCCATTACATTTATTTTAGACTTACTCTTTTTTTTTTCTTTTTTTTATTATAAATTTTTATTAATGTTAATGGGATGACATTAATAAATCAGGGTACATATATTCAAAGAAAACATGTCTAGGTTATCTTGTCATTAAATTATGTTGCATTCCCCTCGCCCAGAGTCAGATTGTCCTCCGTCACCCTCTATCTAGTTTTCTCTGTGCCCCTCCCCCTCCCCCTAACTCTCTCCCTCCCTTCCTCCTGCGTCCTCCCTCCCCCCACCCCTGGTAACCACCACACTCTTGTCCATGTCTCTTAGTCTCATTTTTATGTTCCACCAATGTATGGAATCATGTAGTTCTTGTTTTTTTCTGATTTACTTATTTCACTCCGTATAATGTTATCAAGATCCCACCATTTTGCTGTAAATGATCTGATGTCATCATTTCTTATGGCTGAGTAGTATTCCATAGTGTATATGTGCCACATCTTCTTTATCCAGTCTTCTATTGAAGGGCTTTTTGGTTGTTTCCATGTCTTGGCCACTGTGAACAGTGCTGCAATGAACATGGGGCTACATGTGTCTTTACATATCAATGTTTCTGAGGTTTTGGGGTATATACCCAGTAGAGGGATTGCTGGGTCATAAGGTAGTTCTATTTGCAGTTTTTTGAGGAACCACCATACTTTCCTCCATAATGGTTGTACTACTTTACAGTCCCACCAACAGTGGATGAGAGTTCCCTTTTCTCCGCAGCCTCTCCAACATTTGCTATTACCCGTCTTGTTGATAATAGCTAATCTAACAGGGGTGAGGTGGTATCTCATTGTAGTTTTGATTTGCATTTCTCTAATAACTAATGAAGCTGAGCATCTTTTCATATATCTGTTGGCCATTTGTATTTCTTCCTGGGAGAAGTGTCTGTTCATGTCCTCTTCCCATTTTTTGGGGGGGTTGTTTGTTTGTTTGTTGTTGAGTTTTAAATCATTGTTCTTCTAAATGCTCTCAAGGCCTTATCTGCCTGACAAATATTAAAATCGGCATTGGCAAAAGTGCTGTGTGGTGAGTTACACTAAGTCCTGGAAAGTTGGTAAGCATTTCACGACTTTTGAGTCTGAAGGCCTCCCAGTGGATGGAGTATGTGCTTAATAATTAAACTGGGCTTGCAATCCAACCTGCCACCTCCCAAATTTATAGAATGCTCTATCACTCTGTCTTGCTGGGTTTCTACTTTTCTTGCTTCCTTCAAGGATATCGTATTCTTTTTCATGCTTATAAGGTCTGGATGGTCACTCTGAGGTGCTTCACTGGCTTGCCAAAGGAAATTTGGAGAGTTATTGTTATAATTGTCTTTTGAGTTCTATCTTGAGTTGTTCTATTATTTTTTTATTTTTTTACAGAGACAGAAAGAGAGAGAGAGAGAGAGACAGACAGACAGACAGGCAGGAACAAAGAGAGATGAGAAGCATCAACCATCAGTTTTTCGTTGCGACACCTTAGTTGTTCATTGATTGCTTTCTCATATGTGCCCTGACCGAGGGCCTTCAGCAGACCGAGTAACCCCTTGCTCAAGCCAGTGACCTTGTGTCCAAACTGGTGAGCTTTTGCTCAAACCAGATGCGCCTGCACTCAAACTGGTGACCTGGGGGTCTCTAACCTGGATCTTCCGCGTCCCAGTCCGACGCTCTATCCACTGCGCCATTGCCCTGTCAGGCTGTTCTTTTATTTCAAAGCTCTTGAAGAAATACTTTCTGATTGACTTGCCAGGCATAAGGCTCTGGCTTTGCACAGACAAGATCTGTGTTAGCAAAACAGAATAGCATTCACCTGCTTTGTGTTCTCCACTGCTAAACTCTAACACAGTCATCTCTTGCAAACTCCACCCCCAAACAAACAAGAAAACAACCACAAAAATGGGAAGAAATCCACTGTCTAGCATATGATATAGGTAGGAGACATAATGGCAGAGCCAAGAAAAGGGAAAAAGAGCGACTCCATGTAGAGAACAGACAGCTGGCCATAAACTTTGAGAGGATCACCTACAGTGAGCAAAGGGTTAGAACCCTTAGTTTGAAAATTAAAGCTCTGCATGGAAACTGAATGGGGTGACACTCCACCACCTGTTCAACTTCTCTCTATCGGACATGACACAGTAAAGAAATTCAGTCTCTTTTTCAGATATCTTCAACCAGATTACATGAATATGGGGGACTTATTCTGCTAGTGTGAGTCTTCAGACGGTTCCATGGCACTGTTGGCAAAGACGTGGGGTTTGTGTGTCTCTCACTATAAATAATACTTCTCCTATGTTGGATTCTGGCTGCTCCAGATCTAGTTAGAACTAAGAGCTTCCTGTCTAACTGTTACAGTAGTTAGATATTAATGAAAGTGAAAGGAGCCAGACATCTAATTAACCTGGATTAAATAGGAAGAGGCAGCATCATCTATCCTCCAAGGAACAGCTGCATCCTCTGCCAAACAGACGCTAATCCCTGAGTAGGCAGGAAAGACCAGCATTTCAATCTCCCCAGCAAACAACCGCCTGTTCCCCCAGATGAACTGGGGAGGAATAAACACTGAGGGGGGAATTTCTCGGTGGAGGCATGCACAGTAGAAGCCAAGATGGAGCAGGGGGAGGTCCTTTTACTATGAGGTATACACAGTAGAAACAAAAATGGTGACAAACCCAGGGAAAGAATCAGAAAAAACAAGGGCATTAAACCCCAGAAGATCCAGGAAAGAGATTGGATAGGGGAAGACACCAGCCTAGCCCTAGGTAGATCTAGGAAAGGGATCAGATAGTTTGAAAGAAAGCTTGCTCTCTCCCAAGCCCAAGGAAATATAACCAAATCTTAACAAAGGCCCCAGTCTTGCTGTCTCTCTCTTCAGCAGCATTGTGGGCTTAAATACAGCATTGATCATGGACCAGATTAGAACAGAGACTAAGTTAGACTACTGGAGCCTCAGATGCTGGGTTAATGGCATGGCAGCTCTGGGTCCTGGTCTTCCTCCTGGGCTTGGTGAGGACAAGTGTGGGCCTGTAGCCCCTGAGGCTATAGTTCTTCCACAGTGACACAGAGGTGAACCACCTGACTGTAAATGAGACATTACCTAAACCCTTCTTTGTTTTCACCCCAACAAATCTTACCACTATACCTCAAATCTTCCTATGTGGGTATCCCTGAAATGCATTTCCTGCGATACCATGGAAGAACCCTATTTCTTCTGGCAACACAACCCTTCCTCATGCCAACGAGGAAACCGAAGCCCTGCGAAGGTACATGACTCAGTGAAGGGCATGAGGCAAGATCCTTGGCAGTCGAGAAGGTTTGACCTGATGACATTATGCAGAAAACTCTTTCCTGGCAATAGTATTCAACCTCAGACAATTTAGTTTGCTGGCTTGTTTTCTGTCAGTTGAAATATTTCCATGATCTTGCCATGAGATGGGGTGTGGGGGCTGAGACTGTAAGAAGTTAACTAATAACACTTCTTAGCAAGAAAAATAGCCTGTCACATAAAAATGTAATCTTTGCGTTCTGTCCTACCAAGGAATATAGGGAATTATTTTGCAGATGTGTTCTCGGGGACTCAAGGCACCAGTGCTCTGGAGATAGAGTTGAGGGCATCTATGAGGGCATCACTGACATCAAGCAAGCATCCTGGAGGACATCCCAGCACGTAAGATCCCACCCACCTGCACCCTCCTGCGTGACTAACTGCATGCTCACTGTAGATCACTAACTTTTCCGATGATATATAAACTGGTCAGTCAGCTGGAACTGTTAAGGCAGTTTTTCGGACCTAACTCCCTTGCCTACTCAGATTGTTGGCAATTTGAATTAAACATACATTTATACCTACTCGGTCCCTGTCTCTCATGAATTGGCTTGAAGAGTGACAAGCAACATGAATCCCGGCTTGTTCCTGTAACAAGACCACCAGTATTAAAAAAGCACAATAGATGGTCACAAGTGTTGGTGGGACTTTGTTTTGTCTGGACAGAGTATAGCAAATGAGCATAGAGATAGAATATTCACAATAATGGAGAGATAAGTAGAAGTTTCAGACAAAGACTTGGTCAGGATGAACAAAAGGAGCGAGGAAACTTGGAAGAGAACACAACTGCCCCAAAGTAATTATGTTAAATTTCTGCCATGTAATGAGAAATATACATTCTTCCTCCATGACATCTTCCGGAAAAATGTTTCTCCTTAATGAATGTGATGTTAAGTCTGTTAATGGGGGAGGGTTGGGGAAATGGATCGTCTCCAGATAGGGACAGGATGAAAACAGGGCAGGCTTTGTCTAACCACCTGAGCTGCAGGAAAAATGCAACCCCACCAGCATTTCTTGTTTTACTGGTGAGGTTCATGAGGAGCCCAGAAGAAAAATAATAGCCGGGAGTTTTTTAATAGCAGTTGGGAGGGGTCTGTGGAAGTGAAGACCCAAGGCATCACCTTCCAGAGGGGATAAGCATTTCCAGAGCATTATAGAGAACTGGGAGGCTGGCTACTCAGAAGTCACCTTAGGGATCCCTTGAAGTCATGCAACAATATATAGGATGTGTGGTCAACTGTAATTGAAAATAAAAATAAAAATGTAGGAAGTGTGGACGGAAAACAGAATCCTATGGAAAGTAACTTCACAGAGTGATGTAATTAACTGGGCAGGTCTTAGTGGATCGTCACGCTGCAGGCCTATAATTTTTTGGTAAAAAGTTGACCTTTGCCTTCAGTAAGCCCTGCCCAGTGTTCTCGTGCAGTGAGGTTAACACACCTTTGAAATACTAGAAGCATTTCTCAAATGCCTCAGAGAGGGTATTGGTAACCCTCAGGGGAGCACATCATCTTGTTAACTGTTTTGTAATCTGATCCCCGACTTGCTGTCTCCCACCTCCTTGTGGTCCCTCCTTAATTTCAAATGCATAAGAGAAGCTGCAAAAGGGTTATTCTCCATGGTGTTTGAGCTCTTGCCCCCTGGCATATGTTGTCACTTTGGCTCAAATAAACTCCTATATAAATTCCCTACGAACTTCCCAGGAGTTAGTAGTGAAACCAAGTAGAGGAGGATAGAACATCCTTACCGGTTGCCTGGGCTGTGAGTAGGAAGGGGGAGCCACTACGAACGGGCACTGAGGGTGTTAGAAATGTTCTAAAATTGGATCACAGTTATGGTTGTACAACTCTGTAAATTTGCTAAAACTCACTGAATTATATACTGTAAAGCCAGAAGCCAGAGCCAGGGCCACCATCAGAGCAGCCCGGCCCATGCAGGTTCGCATTGGATTCGGACAGTCGGTAAAGAAACAACGGAGCCACAAACTGGTGGGCCATAGTCTTTAATTCTAGCTTGCACCCGGCGGGCAAGTAAAAACACACACTGGGCTCCAAAACCCAGTCACATTCAGTGCTCACAAAGCCACTGACTTATCCGAGTTTCCTAGAATCAAAGGTTTCTAGCTCACCAGACTTATTCTCCTCTGTTCCCCAACTCCTTCCTTATCCCAGATACAAACTCTACACAAACTGGCATCTCACTCAGCACTCCGCCATCTTAGCTGCTTCTCCTGGTCTCCTCCACGTGGCCTTTCTCTGCTCTCCTCTGCTCTCTCATGCTAATCTCAGGAACCAAGAGCCCAAACTCCCCTTTTGCCCCCACTTTATATTGTAGCTTCACAACCTTTAATCCAATATACAAAATAGGGAAGTCTCTACTACAAAGTCACTTCTCTGAGGCATGATTGGATTGTACCGCCCCACATCAAAAAGGGTGGGAGAGGCTTAATCCCAAAACCAAGCCCCAGGCTATAATGATCCTGCCTGCCCCCAACACACATTAATATCACCTGGGCGAAGGCATCTTTAACAAAGTGAGCATAATACATTTTATCCGCCCAACAATATACTTAAAAAGGGTGAATGTTAAAGGGTATGCAAGTTACACCTCCGTAAAACTGGTTGTAAAGCCAGCAGTCAAGGCCAGGGCCACTATCAAAGCAGCCGCCTGGCCCATGCAGGTTCGCATTGGATTCGGACAGTCGGTAAAGAAACCATGGAGCCAAAAACTGGTGGGCCATAGGCTTTAATCCTAGCTTGCACCCGGCGGGCAAGTAAAAATACACACTGGGCTCCAAAACCCAGTCACACTCAGTGCTCACAAAGCCACTGACTTATCCGAGTTTCCTAGAATCAAAGGTTTCTAGCTCACCAGCCTTACTCTCCTCAGTTCCCCATCTCCTTCCTTATCCCAAATACAAACTCTACACAAACTGGCATCTCACTCAGCACTCCACCATCTTGGCTGCTTCTCCTGGCCTCCTCCACGTGGCCTTTTTCTGCTCTCCTCTGCTCTCTCTTCTAATGATAATCTCAGGAACCAAGAGCGCAAACTCTCGTTCCATCCCCATTTTATAGTGTAGAAATCCAAACCCTTAATCCAATATACATAACAGGGAAGTCTCTAATACAAAGTCACTTCTCTGAGGCATGATAGGATTGTACCACCTCACACCAAAAAGGGTGGGACAGGCTTAATCCCAAAACCAAGGCTACAAGGATTCTGCTTGCCCCTAGCCCACCCCAACACACATTAATATCACCTGGGCGACTGCCTCCTCGTTTTATCTTTAACAAAGTGAGCATAATACATTTTATCCGCCCAACAATCCACCCCTATGCTCACTTTACTACCCACAATTTACATCACCAGCATTCCTGTGCAAGGAAATTAGAACATTACACAGATTACAATAGCAAAAATCATACAGTTTCAACAATTACAAAGGTACACTTCACTAGTCTCTGAGCACTTTGCCCAAAGCGCAAAATGTCCTCAGCCTATGGGAAAAGTTTCCCGGGGCAGGGGAGTGCTTCCAGCAAAGCCACCCCCTACCCCCATCAGGGTATTTCACATTGTCCAAAATCCGTAATCTGTAAGTCCATCCAACAAAAGAGCCAATGCCCACTCTGGTCGTAGTCCAGGAAATCAGTCCACGCACATGGGGCGTCAGCCACCCCCCTCATCCCTGCCGTCCTCGCTGGTCTTACACGGGGCCGCAGTAGGTGCTCCTTCCAGCTGGGCTTCCATCTTCTGGAGACTGCAGATCACAACTCCAGCCCAATTCTCCTCATCCTCCAAAGAGGAACTGAAAACACTAGCTCCCGCTGCCAGGCTCAAGCCCCGGGCTGCCGCCGCCTTCTGCTCCGCAGACCTTGCAGCTCTGGACCCGGCCTCAGCCTCAGCCTCAGCCCCGGCCTCCTGCTGATGCTGGCTCTCCGCAACATCCAGGGCAAGCTGCAACTCACGAACCTCTGAATCCTCCTCCAGCATTTGCTCCATTTCCAGGCGAATCTCGAACACCTGGTTGGCCTCCTCCTCCAGCATTTCCTCCAGCTCCAGGGTCAGCATCGGTTTCTCCTGTGTTTGCTCCAGCTCCTCCCGCTGCTCGGTTTGCAGGTCCCAGGCAGCCTCTTCCACAGAGCTCTCGGTTTTCTCACGCATGGCTGTAAAAGTCAGCCAGCCTACGATCCCCAAGAGGACAGCCATGGGGAACCCTAACACTAGCCAGTCCTCTACTCCACCGCTCAAAGGCTCCTTGCCGATCTGTATCAAATCCTGCCACAGACTACGCCAAATGTAAAGCCAGCAGTCAAGGCCAGGGCCACTATCACAGCAGCCGCCTGGCCCATGCAGGTTCGCATTGGATTCGGACAGTCGGTAAAGAAACCATGGAGCCAAAAACTGGTGGGCCATAGCCTTTAATCCTAGCTTGCACCCGGCAGGCAAGTAAAAATACACACTGGGCTCCAAAACCCAGTCACACTCAGTGCTCACAAAGCCACTGACTTATCCGAGTTTCCTAGAATCAAAGGTTTCTAGCTCACCAGCCTTACTCTCCTCAGTTCCCCATCTCCTTCCTTATCCCAAATACAAACTCTACACAAACTGGCATCTCACTCAGCACTCCACCATCTTGGCTGCTTCTCCTGGCCTCCTCCACGTGGCCTTTTTCTGCTCTCCTCTGCTCTCTCTTCTAATGATAATCTCAGGAACCAAGAGCGCAAACTCTCGTTCTGTCCCCATTTTATAGTGTAGAAATCCAAACCCTTAATCCAATATACATAACAGGGAAGTCTCTAATACAAAGTCACTTCTCTGAGGCATGATAGGATTGTACCACCTCACACCAAAAAGGGTGGGACAGGCTTAATCCCAAAACCAAGGCTACAAGGATTCTGCTTGCCCCTAGCCTACCCCAACACACATTAATATCACCTGGGCGACTGCCTCCTCGTTTTATCTTTAACAAAGTGAGCATAATACATTTTATCCGCCCAACACTGGTTAAAACTAACAACAACACAAAATTCTCCGCAGGTTTGGATGTTTCTTATGTTGACAGAATTTAGAGGCTTTGTGGCCAAATTAATGCTTCTCTGATTTTAGACCAGGCAATGCTCAGATGATGAAGTGTGGTCCAGTGTGTCTGTACTGTGTGTTATTCTTCAGTTGCAAATGGTGGAACTCCCACTGCACAACAGAGAATCCTGTAGGTCTCGGAGGAGCATCAGCAGACCCAGCACGGAATAGGAGGTGGCACTGACTCTTCGTGAAGGCACCACAGAGAGGGGCTACTCTAGCTGCCTTGTCAGTGCTGTGCTTCTCTAGGCCCCCAGTGCTTGACGCTGTGCTGGCCTCTCAGTTGGCTCTTGAGAAATATTTATGGAATGGATGAATGAATAAGTGAAAGTATGAAATGTTCATTTTCTTGGTGTCCTGGCTTAATGTTACTTATATTTGCTATTCTTGCATAAATCTTAAAGTCCCAGATAATGCAGAGAAGCCAAATTTGAATATTCATGCTACTTAAATCTTGAAATTAACGAATTTAGAAAGTCAGATCAAGACCAGCGAGCAGAGTGCCTGCTAGCCTTTTTCTTTTTGCCTGACCTGACTCCAGGTCATCACCTGCGTGCCTGGCCCTTTGTTCCTTTAAGTTCCTCATGGTCATCTTCATTCCCCATCACCCCTCAATTATAAGCCTGCATCCCCGTTACCCCTTCCCATGCCATTGGATTAATCTAAGTCATTTGAGATAAGCTTGGAGGTCAGTTTTGTCAGCTCCAGCCAGGCCCCAGCACCTTTATATTGTAGAAGTGATGACTCTCTGTGAGATCCACAGCTGGGTGTCTGCTCCTTTCCCCTCCTACAGCAGGAGCTAGCCATAGGCCTTGAGTGTTTACTGTGAGATGTGACAACTCAGGCAGGGGAAAAAAGACTAATCCTTCTGCTTATGTGGTGGAACGAGGAAGTACACCATCCTTTATAAATGTTGAGGAAACAGAACAAAATACACAAACACTGAAAGGACAATCCAAAGCTCTTCCTGATAGCAAATCCTTTTATGTGAGATTATTTCTACCAATTTGGCTGTTAAACTTGTAACTTAATCAGACCTGGTAAGAATTAGGGAAGACCCCTAGACACAGGGCCCACCTCTGCCATACTCTGAAGCTCAGTGCTGATGACTAGTCAGGGGTGAGCACAATGTGTTGCTCTTTCCTTGGGTTGGTTTTCAAATTCTCAGCGTGACACGGGTCATGTTTCCAAAGATGCGGAAACATGGAAATGAGACCAGTATTTCTGGTTTACACACACGTGGGGGCCTCTGAACCAGCTGCAGTGACCCAGCATTCTGACAGAAATGGTCTTCAAGCCAAGCTCTCTTCCTTTTGAGAGTGCCCTTGACTAAACAGGCTGAAACAAAGCCACGGACATCAACCATCACCAAAAATTCACTAATATCCTTTTAGGTATTCATTTAGTTCTCTTATGATGCTTAAATGGGCTACGCATTAGACAATCTCTAGAATAATTCTGGGAGTTATTCTCCCTATTGAGGGGAAAAAACAAATTTCGTCCTTCTTTTTTTGCCCTAAGAAGAGATGTGCTTAGAAACTCTTGGCTTGGTTAGCATGAAACCAAGACAAAGGTGAACAGTTTTCTTCACTCTTTCCCCACACTAACACTGCTTAAATCTGAAACACCAGACGAGGACCTGAGCTGCAACCCTTTGCTCAGTCGTTAGTGGTGCTGAGGAATAAACAGAAGGACATTCAAACACCGAGGTGAGTGAATTAATAATTAAAAGGCCTAGCACAATCAATACAATATTGCTGGTGTGTTTCCTTGTAGATATTTCTGGAGTTTGCTTCAATATTTAATTTAACCCCAAACTGTAGGACATTAGACAATGTCTATTCCAGGTTACCACAAGATACAGCTTGCATTATGTGGTCATACCGCAGAAGGACTCAAATTCTGGAGGCAGAATTGGAGCCTGGTAGACTTCATTTTAAAGACCTCCCTTGAAAGGAAAGGTTAAAAGACACTTTTCACGTGCTCTTTTCATTTTTGTTTAAAATAATAAAAATTAAAAAACACAGGTGGCATTACTTCATTTGCAGATTCTTCTTAAATTAACAAAATGCCAAAGAGTCTGGTGTGAGAGGGTCTTTGTTAAAGATTGTAAGAAATAAAGTAATTAATATCAAAGTGCTGTGCCTTGTGTTTCTTGTTATTGGTATGTAAACAATGAAAGCAAAGGGGGAGAAAATGTTTGTGTTTTTGATGGTGTGATGCTGGAATTCTGTCTGCCCTAGGGCATGTGAAGGGACTGCTTTCTTGTGAGGGCATTTTTTACTTGGCCCAAACAAACAAACAACCTCACACGTTTAACTTTCATCCTTTTGAAAGTTATTGAATGATTAAATGAATTTGCCTCCTTCCAGCCCAAGCCTCTCTTCAGCAAGGAAGCTGAGAGGAGGGATGGATGAGGTAATGGGGATGTCTGTTGTGAAAAGTACTAGGAAATAAAGTAGGATTTCACATTTTGACATGGTTGTGTGTGTTTAACAGTTGCTCAGAAGAGCGATGTCAAATGTCTTTGCTGCCTGACCAGGCGGTGGCACAGTGGGTAAAGCGTCGAACTGGGATGCGGAAGACCCAGATTCGAGACCCCGAGGTCGCCAGCTTGAGCACGGGCTCATCTGGTTTGAGCAAGGCTCACCAGCTTGAGCCCAAGGTCACTGGCTCAAGCAAGGGGTTACTCGGTCTGCTGAAGGCCCACGGTCAAGGCACATATGAGAAAGTAATCAATGAACAACTAAGGTGTTGCAACACGCAACGAAAAACTAATGATTGATGCTTCTCATCTCTCTCCGTTCTTGTCTGTCTGTCCTTGTCTATTCCTCTCTCTGACTCTCTCTCTCTGTCTCTGTAAAAGGAATAAATAAATAAATAAATAAAGTCTTTGCTTGCTTCAAAACATACAAATGAGAGCGTCTTCCCTCAATGTTCCTCTTTCATTCTGAGGTGTGACCCGAAGGCCCTCCTTCCACACATTTTCTCCCTGTTGTGTCACTCTCACTGTCTGAGACTTGTCCTTCTGGTCTGAGCCATTATTCTGCTTTTTAGAAAGACCTACCATCACCAGTCATCAATACCTTCTGTATTAGCTTCCTGTGGCTGCTGGAACAATATACCACAAACTGAGCAGCCTAAACACCAGAAAGTCATTGTCTCACAGTTCTGGAGGCCAGAAGTCAAAGTCAAATTGACGGTGGGACCGTGCTCCCTCCAAAGGCTCTAGGGGACAGATCATTCCTCATCTCTTCCAGCTTCTGGTGACTGCTGTCAACCCTTGTAGGCACATCACTCCAATCTCTGCCTCCATTGTCACATGGCCTTCTTCCCTCCGTGTGTGTGTGTGTGTGTGTGTGTGTGTGTGTGTATTTCCGTCCAAATTTTTCTTTTTTTATGAGAACACCAATCATACTGGATTAGGAACCACCCCAACTAGGTGTGACCTCATCTTAACTTGATTACATCTGCAAATACCCCAAAAGCCACATTCATAAGTTCTGATTAGACATAACTTTGGGGACACACTATCTAACCCTGTGCACCTACCACAGTCCTTCTAATCTGACAGCCAAAAGATAGTGATAATACCCTTGAGGCAGGACGTGTGGTCAGTGCTATAGATATGAGGGTGTGGCCTGGGTCCTATGATATAGGAGACAATGACAGGGTGGCAGGAGCCCAGAAGAGAAATATCATCCAATTTATTTCTGCATTGGCTGTGTTTTCAAATCATCTCACAAATTTCTCATATCTCAACCCTGCCCACTAAGCTGACTGAACGAGAAGAGGACCGGTAAGTAAGTGAGTTCCTGTCCAAGTCAGGATTGGGGAAGTCTTCTGCCATTCTCCTGAGTGTGGGCGGCATTCTCCCCAGCTCCAAGTGGATGCTTGACCTTGTGTTTTATGTCCACAGCCATGCTTTTTAGACTGCAGAGCCTAAATAGGGTTACTTTTTACTAATTTTAAATAGGATTGCTTATTTTAAAATGAAGAATATGTCAACCTGGTTCCTACCACCCACTAATGGGCATTCCAGCTTTCATGGTGGGCGGTAGCGGAGCAACCAAAGTATAAATATCTAAAAAGATAGATTTAACTATAGTAAGTTGTTTTATAAAGATGTATTCTGCCACACTTAGCGAAAATCCAACATAAAGTACTTGGTAAGTAATTATTATTATATGCTTTAACTTGCTGTAACTCTGTTTTATAAATTTTATAAAGCAAAGTTACTTCCCTACTTTATAAATCACCATTACTGTGGAACCGGTGGGCGGTTAGAAAATTTTACTACTAATGGAGATACAAAAGTGAGCGGTAGGTATAAAAACGTTGACTACCCCTGGTTTACACTTTAGTTGTATGCAAGACTTCAATGTATTAAATTCCAACTATCCATAAAGTACACAGTAACATTCAAATCATTTACTAAATTTCCTTGTGAATGCAAAAATTTCTGCTTCTAGTTCTGAAACAGGATACATTAAGAAGGCATTAAGGTACTTTTTATAAAACTCAATCAAATTTCAAGAGTAAATTATTTTTAGCAGTAATGGAAAGAGCCTGTAGAACCAGTCATTTGGAGTCTAATGATTTCAGTCACATGAATTATTGTTCCTTTTCTACTTGTTCTGAGGGTCTAGGAGTTGTATAAAAGAAAACTTTCCTCAATCTTTCTAGGTTCTTTCAGCTGGTCTATAAATCAGACAGATATGAGAAAATGGCTAAATTTAATTACATACATGCATATGGGAACCCCATCTACAGAGAGAGTCAGACACCCCACATACATGAGAGATTCACAGACAGAAAGTTAAATGATGTACATGTCACATTTTGAGCTAAATATCACCTTAGGGCTTCACAAGGGAGAAAAGTTATTCACTGGGTAAGAAGAGCAGATGTTCAGTAATTAGAAACTTGCCTTGCTCTATAGGTAAGTTTAAAAAAAAAAGTTATTTTTGGTGCTAATTCTTATTATGGTCCCTAATTAAAATTCTTTAAGGGAGAGGTAAAAGTATCTTGTGAGCCTGCAGGGTCTTGATTGCCTTCAGCCCAAAATAATTCACATGCCAAAGAAAACATCTTGGGATGCCTGTTCTAAGCCTCTGCAGAGTCCAAAATAATGAGATAGTGGAATCATCATTGTAGAAACAAAATTGAAAATATCTCTTTTATAAAAGGTAGAAATGTTATGAGAATATTCTTTTCTATTTGAAAGTAAGATTGGCATTGAGTTTATTAACACTATCCTTCTGAATTGGCATGTGGGTCACAAACATGGTATGAAAAGGTAAGGAGAATCAGTATACATACTTCTAAATCTTAGAGAAATAAATTTTTAGTGGGATAATTGAAGCATACTTGTTTAATAACATATCCTAAAATATCTGGGAGGGGGATCACTTGAGTTTAACTTTTACTAATTGGTAAATTCATTAATAAACTACTTTTCTGTTGACCCACCATTTGCCATTTTTTTTAATCTTACCTAAATTTCCTCAGGAAGAGAAGGGGAGGGAAATTTTCAAATATTAACAAATAAAACATGATCTTCCATCCAACTCTAGAAATAAAATTGAACAGATTATTTCTAGTTTATAGAAATTCATGACATAAAGCAAATGATGACAAACAGGAAGAGTCAGATCAATCTAGGGGGTGGGGTGTTCTACACGAAAACGGGCCTGCTCTTTCCCAAGAGCCAGTGTTATGTAAATAGTAAATGGAGAAAGTTTGGGGAGACTGTTGTAGATTGAAAGAGATGAAAAAGACATAAAAGCAAAATATAATGCATGAATCTTGACTGGGTTCTCTAATAAAAGTTATTGGACTTGATATTAGATGATTTAAGGAATTTGGTGCGCAACAAGAATATTACATGTGAGTGAACAACCGTCTTTTTCAGAGACACAGGCTGAGGTTGTTTAGGGTGAATTGCTATGATGTTTATATGAAATGTATCAGGAGAAAGATAATGCAAATAGTTAAGTCAGGGAAATTGGTTATTTATTTATTTATTTATTTATTTATTTATTTTTCTTTACAAACTTCCTCTAAGTTTGAAGGAAAAAATATGACAAAAAACAATACTAGCAGATGACTTGATCATGAGGCAAGCCTTCTGTTTTCTTGGTTGAGAAAGACCAAGAAAGGTGTGCCTACTTAGCCACACCCTTTATAAGGTTGTTCTGTCAGCACACGTGAGAGTGGTCAGCTACAGGGCGGTCTGGAGCTGAAAGCAGGCAGTGATGCCAGCACCAGCGAGTGACAGTGCTTAGGCACATTGGGACGATCTCCTGTGTAAGTTTTCTCCTTACTCTTGCATCCTGTTTATGAAATGGCATCTATACAACTAGTCTTTTGGGGGAAAGGTCGGTTTGAAGACCATTACCTTGGAACAGCGAGTCCTGCAGTGTCTTGATCTTCCAGTACCAATAGATAACACCGATTTGGTGCTTCCCTAAGTGCTTTATGTATATTAACTTCCCAACAACATCAATTATACAGGTAGGTCCACATACAGTCACATCTTCCAGATGAGAAACAGGCAAAGAGACACTGACTCACCCAAGATCACACAACTAAAATGTAGCAGAACTGTGCTGAAAAGGAACTGTGCTGATGCCTGTAGTTTATTTTGAAACACATAAGTAACAAGATGGATCGATGAGCAGAGAATTGGCTAGATGGACAGATGTGGATAGAATGTTAGCTGCACAGAATCTAGGTGATGGGTACACAGATGTTCACTAAACAATTCATTCAGATTTTCTGTGTTTAAAATTGTTCATCACAAAATATTGGGGGGAAATATTTAAAAGTGGCAGAACTGAGATTCAAACCAAGACAGCTTTGCTCCAAAGTTCTTGGCCACCACATGCCACTGTCTCTTAAGCAGGAAGAATTAGGCCCCAGAAGCTGAAGAGATTTGACCAAATTTTTTTTTTGTTGTTGTTGTTGTTTTTTTTGTATTTTTCTGAAGCCGGAAACGGGGAGAGACAGTCAGACAGACTCCCACATACGCCCGACCGGGATCCACCCGGCACGCCCACCAGGGGCGATGCTCTGCCCACCAGGGGGCGATGCTCTGCCCCTCCGGGGCGTCGCTCTGCCACGACCAGAGCCACTCTAGCGCCTGAGGCAGAGGCCAAGGAGCCATCCCCAGCACCCGGGCCATCTTTGCTCCAATGGAGCCTCGGCTGCGGGAGGGGAAGAGAGAGACAGAGAGGAAGGAGGGGGTGGGGGGGTGGAGAAACAAATGGGTGCTTCTCCTATGTGCCCTGGCCGGGAATCGAACCCGGGTCCCCCGCACGCCAGGCCGACGGAGATTTGACCAAATTCTTGCTGCAAACATGCCATGGGAGTTTATAAAACAAAAGAACTTATCTGGTCAACCCCCTTTCTGCTATTGAGTCTCAGAGAGAGGACGATTTGCTCAAGGTCTAGAGAAGGGTTAGGACCCTGTCCCTGACTTCCCATTGCTTGTCCCCCATTCCAAGTTGCCATGTCTCCTTCATCGGAGCAGTTGGGCACCCTGATGTGAGAACCTGTTTATCATCTAGATGCTTTGGCCACAAAATAGGACTTTTTATCAACAACTGGCATCTAACTACTGTGTTGTCTTTCCTTGTGATGCCTCACAGACTGTCACACTTCCAGCTCCCGTGGCAGAACCCTGTCCTTCACCTTCAGTTGTGCCATATGCTCCTCTTGGAGTACTCAGTTTATTGAGCTGCACAGGAAGTTTTTACCCTTGAGTTTAAACTTCTTCTGGTTTCACTTCTATTTTTAACACCTGGGATTCATAGAGCACTTTCCTTTGAAGAGGTCAGGCACTTCACGAACATTTTCTAATGCATCTTCCCAGACTAGTGGGTGACCAGTATTGTTAACCAGAGGCCACAGATGAAAAACAACAACCTTAAAGAACTGAGAGGACTTGTATGTGATTTCTGGATAGAGGAAAAAGAGAGAGATAACTGGTCATCACACCTAAAATAGAATCTTTATCGTGTGATTCCTCTTTTTAAGGACCTGGGAAATGGATACCAGCATTTGGTATGAGTGATGTCGAAGAATAGAATTGTAGCATTTCAGTGCCAGAAGGGACTGAGATCAGCTGCTGCAACCTCCTCATTTTACTGATGGGTAAGGATAGGGAAGTTGGGAGACTTGCCCAAGGTCACAAAGTTTTTTGGGTTTGTTTTTTTTTTACAGAGAGAGAGAGAGAGAGTCAGAGAGAGGGGATAGATACAGATAGACAGACAGGAACACAGAGAGATGAGAAGCATCAAT
Source organism: Saccopteryx leptura (assembly GCF_036850995.1). Taxonomy (NCBI): domain Eukaryota; kingdom Metazoa; phylum Chordata; class Mammalia; order Chiroptera; family Emballonuridae; genus Saccopteryx; species Saccopteryx leptura. Next base: position 36,851,497 of record NC_089506.1, read on the forward strand.
CATCATCAGTTTTTCGTTGCAATACCTTAGTTGTTCATTGATGGCTTTCTCATATGTGCCTTGACCGTGGGTCTTCAGCAGACCAAGTAACCCCTTGCTCAAGCCAGTGACCTTGGGTCCAAACTGGTGAGCTTTGCTCAAACCAGATGAGCCTGTGCTCAAGCTGGAGACCTCGGGGTCTCGAACCTGGGTCCTCCACATCCCAGTCCGACGCTCTATCCTCTGCGTCACGGCCTAGTCAGGTGGTCACAAAGTTTATTAATGGTAAATCCTCTAGCAAGGTCCTGGGTTACATGGCTCTTGAAATTCCACTTCTCAATGATTAATGTTTTATTTCCTATTAAGTAGTATTAAGTCACATATATAATTTCTTGCTCTAGGATCACACAAGTCTTTCTCAGCTCAGGACAATTCTGCCTTTCAAGGAAATTAACTTGGAAGTTTTACTCTAAGCCTAGAAACTTAGAAAAGTCTGTAAATTTGCATCCCTTTCCTAATATGTTAGCACAGACAGCACACCCTCTGGGAGAAGAAATGTGCAGTGCTGTAGGATCTCACTTGAATGGTCAGATCTTGAGAATGTCGTCCCCGAGCAGAGCACAATTAGGGGCTGACTCATTCAGGAGGACATGACTGGCTGGTTCAGGCCAACAACCTGGAGCAGGTCTGGTGCGGGCTCAGCTGCCATCAAGGTGCTTTATAATTCAGTCTAAGCTTCTGTGAGCAGGGCGCATGTGCCCTCCACAGTACTATGCTCAGGGCTCAGCAAACACACTGCAGAAATCAGGACCACTGTGCTCTTTGTTGATGCTTTCAGGCTCTTTAGGGAGCCATCCAGAGAAGCCAGTTGGTATACTTTTCTAGGACTTCTATTGATGTTGCATATGTGTCTATCTGGACACCCAGCAAAGTTGAGGGATGCTTAGATAGGGATTTGAAGGATATCTTTAGCCTCTGCAGTATAAGACGTTGCCACCACAGGTGTTTTTGTAGGAGAAATTCTGCCATATGATATTGGTTTTCAATCACTTTAAACCAATGTTCCCCATAGTATTTTCTTATTTTATCTTCCAGATACTACTACCTCAGTTAGAAATCTTTTTTGGCCAAACTTTTTTTTAAAATGAAAGATACCCCCTTTTTCCTTTTTTAGATTTTATTTATTCATTTTGAGAGAGAGAGAGAGAGAGAGAAGGGGGAGAAGAGGAGCAGGAAGCATCAACTCCCATACGTGCCATGACCGGGCAAGCTCAGGGTTTTGAACTGGCAACCTTGGCATTCCAGGTCAACGCTTTATGCTTTCCACTGCACCACCACAGGTCAGGCAGTCAAACTTTATTTCATTACTTATTTATCCACCTATCTATATATCCATCCATTTATTAATTAAATTAACTTATTATCTATCCCTCTCTGTCTATCTAACCATACTCAGGTGTACAAACTGGATTAACCATAATCTTCGGTTCCTAGCACACTTTCATCACTGGCCAATAGGTGGTAGGTGAGTTACTAGTTTACTAGTTATTTTTAATAATGTAATAAGCATCTATAAACTTACCACCCCAAACAAAAGCTAGGACATTGACAATAACCTACTATTAACTATAGAATTCCACCTCATCCCATTCCCCATCCCATTCCCCTTCCTTTTCCCATTCAAGGTAACCATCATTCTAAATCTTCCACTCATTGTTCTTTTGCTTTCATTTTATATGATTTTGTGTCTGTATGTATTCTTAAAAGTATACATATGAGTATAATTGTTTTTAGCTTCATAAAAATGGTATTACATTTTCTGTAGTATTTCTAGACTTACTTTTCACTTATTAAATTGCTGTTTTACCATATTGCTATATCTTGCTGTATAGTTCATTTATTTTGACCACTATATAATAGTCCATTGTTTGACTATAGTATCAAGAACTATAAAGTGATGGAGATGTTACTCTACTCACAAGCTAACACATTAGCTAGCCAGAGTTTCACAGACATTGATAGGAGGAAAGAAACTCCTGGGTCAAGGACACAGGACTTTGTTACTCATGGCACAGCGGGCAGCATCGGCATCATCTTAGTTGTGTTGGTTCCCCTTGTCCTCAAGTCTCACAGGGGTGATATAGACGGGCCTGATGAGACACGCACGCACAGAGGGTGTATTATACAAAGATCCCTGAGCTTAGGGACCTTGAATCTTTTATAATAGGCAGTAAGCTTGCCTATTCTCTGCTCTAGAGAGAAACGCCATCTTTATCTTTCAAGGCTGTAAGCTATATAGACATTCTGGAAAAGAGAGTCAGAAACAAAGGGCAGTGAGTGTACTGCTTGCAAGATGTGCAGAAATGTGAGAGACCTGTCAGGAACTATCTCCCAACATACAGCACAGATGATGTCAGCTTTTAAACTTCAAGGTATAATCACTATTGGAATAGAAACTTCTCTAAGGAAGAAAACTCACTAAGCTCTAAGCCTTATCAAACCATTTCTATCTTAAAGAAAATTAATCTATTTGATTTTTACCACCTTGAGTAGTAAACGAGCTAATAAGGAATGGAGAAGGGGAAGACTTTGTGAGTTACAGGATATGAAGAGTAGAGGTTACTGAAAGGGGGCATAGGCTTAGCTACACTTAATTTTTGCTAATTGGGTGAATTCATCCTGAAGTGGCCATCGCCATGTATCTGATGGGATGGATGCCACCTGCCTATATGGCCATAGCATTGAGTAGCAATGAATTGATCTGATGGTACTTTCATGCTGGGCTGATTCAGCAACAAAGTAAGGGCAGGCAAAAAGGAACACAGCTCCAGGAAGCAGAGTGGTTGAGACTGCCAGAGTGGCATACCATCTGTGCTGACATTGAGCTCAGCAGACTCTGCACTTCAGGACTCCCATTTATTTCCCTCTACGGAGTCTCCCTGTCCTTAATAGTACACTTAACTTCTGGGCTGGCTAAAGAGATGGATACGCTGGGACCACCTCATAGGAAGAGCCTGAATGTTTATATCCTGGGCACAGTGACTCTCAACCTTATTTACACTTGGAATTACCAGGGCAGTGTTCACAGATCCCCATGCCAGGCTCCGGCCACACCAAACATAGCAGAAAGCTCTGGGGAGGGACCAAGCATCAGCATTCTTTACAAACTGTCAAGCATATCCTACTGTTCAGTGAAAGGTGAGAACCGCCGCCCTGAGATCTCACTCAGAACTGGGTCCAAAATAGGAGTTCCTTGAATTGGTGCTTAATTAAACTGAGCAGATGCTTCTACCCCATACTGCAAGACAAAGATCCAAAAGAGTGCTTTTCAACTTGGCTTCACAGCAGAGTTACCTGGGCAGCTTGTAGAAAACACCAATTCAAGAGTGACAGCCCAAGCCATGGACTCAGAAGACCTGGTAGTAGAGTCTTAGCAAGGCTTGTTTTGATAGCACCCCAGGTGAAACTATGGCCCCAGAAAAAGAAATTGAGACTCGGGCTCTTATTTGCCATCTGTTCCAAATGTCAGCCTCAGCATCATTACAGGAATATGGTGAAGGTTGGGGTAGCGGACAACGGTATGACTTGGTCCACCTCGCTCTTCAGTATCTCCTCCAAGACGTGGGCTAGGGAGTTAGCTCAAAGAGCTGCCTCTCTTCTCTCTCATCAAATGAATGTTTCAAGTGCTCTTACAGAACTCTACCCTATTTGTGCAGTGAGACGTTTTTCTACTATTTAGCTGGCAGCACAAACTTCCTCCAGCATTGGTGGCCAACAGGTTGAGGAGTATGGGATTCATTAAGGAAACTAGAATTTAGCTATATCTCCAGAGACTCATCCTTAGGGTCTTGAGGCTTCTTTACCTGGGGTTTCTCTGATTTCCAGATGGGAAGGGGAAAGGTGGGGGTCCCTGCTGATTCTCTCCCTTCCCTCCAGCCTCTTCCCCAGGGCTCATGCTCTCAGGCCTCCTTCCCTCCCCGGCAACAGCCTTTCCTGCAGCATCTCGTGTGGATCTCTGTTGCTAGGTGACGGAGCCTGGCTACACGCGGGCCTGCTGGAGAAATAGGCATTCATTTGTCTTGGTGGTTCTCCTTTGGCCCTTTCCCATATGTCTACCACTTTCTTAAGGTGATGCTTCTCACTGGAATCAACAGTGCTGAGTGGGAGGAGCGACCTGACGCTGAGAACTATGTCACAATTCTGGCCTTCTGTTACCTGCTCAGAGCCCCGAGTCTCACCCTAGAAGACCAATAGGAACTCTGGGCTCAGGAATTTGGGGCCATGTGTGCATGGAAAGCCGACCTGGGCCCTTGTCATTAACAATCACAAACCCGTTTGCCTTTGACCTGCTGGTGCCCATGGGAGCAAACTAGGAACCACGAGCAGAATCTGATAAGAGCTCAGAAAAAGGGTAGATGACACAAGATAACATTTATTGATGGTGTGCTTGTCCTGGGCCATTGCTCAGGAACCTGGAACCTGACAGCCACCTAGTGAGACACGGACAGTGAGGAGCGGTAGGGTGGTGTGTGGCCAGCAGTAGCGGCCGGCTGGCGCGGCCATTCACCTGCAGGTTCCCCCTCTGCACACCCTTTCTCTCTCTGCATAGACTGGCTTCTTCCTCATGTTATAAAGTACTCTACCTCATCTCTGTGGGTTCATGCAGAGATACCAAGTCCAATATGAATTTTGAGGAGTTTTATTATGAAAAGCTGGCGGCATACACGGGGCAGTCCTCCTACCCAAATCATGCAGCCCTGATTATCTCTCAGAGGCTGCTTATATATTCTTTGACCACACACAGGTAGGGGGAGGCATAACATCATGACACAAGCTTACAATTACAGACAGGTGGGGATTCACAAGACATACATTTCACAGATTCCTCCAATGTCTCTCCCCTCCCTTCATTGCCCAGGGGCATGCTATTCCTAGGATTCAAAGAGGGGGAGAGGCCCTGGCCAGTTGGCTCAGTGGTAGAGCGTTGGCCTGGTGTGCAGAAGTCCCAGGTTCGATTCCCGGCCAGGGCACACAGGAGAGGCGCTCATCTGCTTCTCCACCCCTCCCCCTCTCCTTCCTCTCTGTCTCTCTCTTCCCCTCCCGCAGCCGAAGCTCCATTGGAGCAAAAGATGGCCCAGGAGCTGGGGATGGCTCCTTGGCCTCTGCCCCAGGCGCTAAAGTGGCTCTGGTCGCGACAGAGCGACGCCCCGGATGGGCAGAGCATCGCCCCCTGGTGGGCAGAGCGTCGCCCCCTGGTGGGCATGCCAGGTGGATCCCGAAAGAGCAAGGAAGTTCTTCAAATACCTTACTACAAGATCACGTACCTAGTGCTGCCCAGCACCATTTTTTAACAATAAAAGTGAGCAAACTCAAAAAATACAAATTTTACAAACTCATTTGCCCAACAGGTGGTCAAGGCCGCTACAGGATTCACACACCGACTCTACCATTAATTCACTAGATGTTTCTGTGTTTCTAATTTCTCATCTATATATCTATGTATATCAGTCATCGTACATATTCTGCAGGACTGTCGTAAAAACTAGTGTGTTAGAATAAATCTTGCAAATGGTGAGCATGGAACAAACTTTAGGTCTTCTTCCCCATTCTTCAGGGAGGAAAGAGCGTTCTGAGGAAGTCATTTGCTCAGCACCCAGCCAGGAAGTGGCACAACCCAACCACCTGGGGGTGGAGAAGCCTGGGTGTTAGAGCAGCGAGACAGACAGAAAGAACTGTGGTGTCTGTGGCCACCGACCCAGTCAGGTTTTAGCCTACTGATGAGCTATCCTTTTCACTTTAGCTGGGCTTTCTGTTCATTGCAGTTGAGAGCATGCTGATACAGCTGCTTTTTCTTTTCATTCCATCACAATCTTAAAATAAAAAGGGAGACCCAATTCTTCTAATTCTGGCAACCTAGTTAGATTGCATCACTAATTGCCGAACTTTGAGCGCTGGCTTGACAGAGACAGCTAGCAGAGTGCCGCAGAGTAGAAACCAACGCCTGCTGGTGAGTGAGACAGAAAAGGAACCAGTTTGAAAGGACGTATAATTTAAATGCTGAATTAAGGAAAACACAAGATCTTATCTTTGAAAGAGATGTTGATTTTTCTATAAAAAAAAGTGAGAGCAGAGTGTAATTTGGAATCCACCATAAGAGAGTAATCAGTATCACTAGATCAATTCTGACTTAAACATGCGATTTCTTAAACATTTTTAAATTAAAAAATAAAGTCACTCATATTCTATTATCATGCTTCCAGGGCTTTCATTTTTTTCTTTTTTTAGAAGATTTCCAAATTCTGAAATGACTGGATTTAGCCAGTGTTCGGAGAGCCTGAATAATGGAAATATCATCTAGCACACCTCTCACAGTTCTATTTAACCGGTTCCCATAAGCCCAGGAGCAGGCATCTGAATTCCATGGCTCTTGGTCAGTGACTGCAGGACACAGACCACAGGACTGTGGCATGGAGCAGTGAAGCCCCTCTTCTTTCTCTGTGACCCTTATCTATCAGGATATGTTTGAGTGCTGCCTTCTCCAGGTCCTGGGGGAGGGTCTCCGAAGCCCTTCCCTCTTCCTGCCCACCCATCTTTCCAAGGCAGTAAAGAAAGCAGCTAGAGGTCCGCCCCTTCTGCCCTCAGGCACTTGCCCAGCTGCTTACGGAACAGAAAGAAATTGTAGAAATTCAAGAAAAAGGAGAGACTCGGGCGAGGGCTGTTGATCCCCGTAGATTCTAGCTTGCTGGAGAGAGTGGACCCTCAGCCAGCGTGTGTCCCTAATCCTCCACGGCTTTGTGACAGCAGCTCTCCCCTCCTACTCGACAATAGTGCTAACACCATAGATACCTTCGTACTGTCATCAAAACAATAAACAGTAGAGAAAGGCTGAGGAATGGTCTATAGCAGTGGTAGTCAACCTGGTCCCTACTGCCCACTAGTGGGCGTTCCAGCTTTCATGGTGGGCGGTAGCAGTGGAGCAACCAAAGTATAAATAAAAAGATAGATTTAACTATAGTAAGTTGTTTTATAAAGATTTATTCTGCCAAACTTAGCGAAAATCTGACATAAAGTATTTGGTAAGTAATTATTATTATATGCTTTAACTTGCTGTAAGTCTGCTTTATAAATTTTATAAAGTAAAGTTACTTCCCTACTTTATAAATCACCATTACTGTGGAACCGGTGGTCGGTTAGAACATTTTACTACTAACAGAGATACAAAAGTGGGCGGTAGGTATAAAAAGCTTGACTACCCCTGGTCTAGAGTAAAGGAGACTAGGGGATGAGAAAACCAAAAGCAATGTATGACTGTAGAATAGATCTTGTACCAGAGGACAGACTAGGATGAAATACATTATTGGGTCAGTGATGGAATTGGAATGCAAGCAGTCGATTAAATAAAAATATTGTGTCAATGTTAAATTTACTGAAATTGATAGCTGTACTTGGTTCTGTTAGAGAATGTCATGGTCCAGCCACGACAAGTCTATTATGGGGTCTTTGAATGGGAAAAGGTATGGATTTGAAATAAATGATTTACAGGGACTTAAAGATATATATATACAGATGGGTTCAGGAGGAAGCCACGGCAAACAGTCTCTACTGTTCCTTAGCCATAACGTGCCTGCTCCCAGAAACACATCCACTTTCATTCATAGAAAAAATGTGCTCCATCAGCAATTCAATTAAGTTTCCAAGGCCACTCAAAGACAACCTGCACCATACCATCCAAATCTACTTTACACTAATAAGAAACTAGCTTCCAGCTTCCTCTGGAGAACATGGGTGAGACAAATGAGAATCAGGTGTAGCTCTTTGTTAACTAGGCAAATGAGGTGGGGTTTGGGCCCAGCACCTCTGTCCAGATTGCAAAAATATCTTGTTTATTTATTTGGTCCCCAACAAGAGAATATCCTTAATCTAAGGAAATGAACATTGAAATATTTATAGAATAAATGAAGTATTCAGGGGTTATGGTGTATGCAACTTAGTCTCCAACAATTCAGGAGGGAGATAGATGGTAGATAGATAGCTAGATAGCTAGACAGATTGATAGATATGTGATTATTTTTTAAGATGTCAGAAATTTTATGAAATATATGTGATTGTCAGAGAAAGAGAGAACACAGATGCTGAAGTAAGGGGCATTGTTAAGAACCAGTAAATCTGGACAAAGAATGTATGAATAGTCTTTCTACTATTCTTGCAAATCTTCTGTAAGGTGGCAAATTTCCCAAATAAAAAGTTTAAGATCTCTGGACTGAATTATAACATCTTTAAGAAACTTCTGTTTTCTGGTTGTGACAGTTCCTTATCTTTTTTTTTATTTTTATTTTTTATTTTTCTGAAGTGAGAAGTGGGGAGGCAGAAAGGCAGATTCCCTCATGTGCCCGATTGGGAGTCACCCAGCGTGCCCACTAGGGGCCATGCTCTGCCAATCTGGGCCATTGCTCCATTGTAACTGGAGCCATTCTAGCACCTGAGGTGGAGGCCATGAAGCCATCCTCAGTGCCCAGGCCAACTTTGCTCCAATGGAGCCTTGGCTGCCGGAGGGAAAGAGAGAAAGAGAGAAAGAAAGAGAAAGGAGAGGGGGAAGGGTGGAGAAGCAGATGGGCACTTCTCCTGTGTACCCTGGCCGGGAATTGAACCCAGGACTTCCACATGCTGGGCCAATGCTCTACCACTGAGCCAACCAGCCAGGGCTTAGTCTTTTTTGCCTGTCATGACCTTGGCTGTTTTGAAGAGTGCCGGTCATACGCTTTGAAGAATGTCTGGAGAGGACACATAGTGGCACCTCAGACACTAGGGACTTTAGAATGATTGACCTGCGTCACCACCTCAGGGATCTGACCCGTCTCAACTCTAGGGCACAGAGGTAGCTCCACCTGGAAAAAAAAAAAGAAGCTGGACAACAATTCATACAGTAAACATCCAGCATGGCCTGACACCCTGGAGTCCAATTTGCTCCTGCCACACCACAGTCCCCCACCCTCAGTTGACAGAGTCTTTAACCCTCCAATGATGCAAGCTGGTGGAGGTGCTTGCCAGCTTTCTTATGCCAGAGGTAGGACGTGAACAAAATTAACATATTCCAGTACAAATCTCTCCACTGCTGCAAAACCCTGAAAAGCATTTTGGAACTTTGTCGCAACTTCCTATGAGCAATTCTCATTCCAAATGAATGAAACGTAGATCTGTTCTTCCACATACAATGGTTCCCGATAAGGCTTATCTGATTAATCAGTAATAAATACCTGCTTCCCAGAGCAGGGGAACTAGGGCGATTAGGTGTGGCTAATAAACTGAAGTCAACAATGCAAGTCCACAAACATCTTATTTCCCACCTGTTGTTTTTCTGTTGTTGGTCTTGGGTTATTATTCTCTAAACAATAGTTATGCATTAACCATGTTGGCTGTTTTTTAATGCTCAAGGCAAGTTTCCTGAAACCCAGTACCTCCTGTATAATTCTTTCCTGCTTCCTCCCTTGTGCTTTAGTGCTTTACTGTTATTTTTAATTGAATTTATTAAGGTGACACTGGTTACTGCTTCCTCCCTTTCCCCACTTTGGGCTCTACTGTTTCCAATCAGCTTTTCTCTCTTCCAACATGAGAAAAATGATATTGGTTTGTATGTTTTTAAGTTATTACTTTATACTTATTCATCTAATATTTCATGCCCTGTCTCTTAATGGTTTAATCTTTTAAGTAACAATGCTCCCACATATTGTCTTTACAGCTCTAAAAAAGTGAAAAAAGTAACATGATTTGAATTCTTTTTTTTTTTTTTCAGAGACAGAGAGAGAGTCAGAGAGAGGGATAGACAGGGACAGACAGACAGGAACAGAGAGATGAGAAACATCAATCATTAGTTTTTCATTGTGCATTGCAACACCTTAGTTGTTCATTGATTGCTTTCTCATATGTGCCTTGACCGCGGGCCTTCAGCAGATTGAGTAACCCCTTGCTCGAGCCAGCAACCTTGGGCTCAAGCTGGTGAGCTTTAGCTCAAACCAGATGAGCCTGCGCTCAAGCTGGCGACCTCGGGGTCTCGAACCTGGGTCTTCCGCTGGCAAACTCGGGGTTTCGAACCTGGGTCTTCCGCATCCCAGTTCGATGCTCTATCCACTGCGCCACTGGGCTTTTTTTTTTTTTTTTTTTTTTTTTTACAGAGACAGAAAGAGGGTCAGAGAGAGGGATAGATAGGGACAGTCAGGAACAGAGAGAGATGAGAAGCATCAATTATCAATTTTTTGTTGCCACACCTTAGTTGTTCATTGATTGCTTTTTCATATGTGCCTTGACCACGGGCCTTCAGCAGACTGAGTAATCCCTTGCTTGAGCCAGCAATCTTGGGTCCAAGCTGGTGAACTTTGCTCAAACCAGATGAGCCCGCGCTCATGCTGGCAACCTCAGAGTCTCGAACCTGGGTCCTCTGCATCCCAGTCCGACATTCTATCCACTGCGCCACCACCTGGTCAGGCTAAATTCTTCAAGACAAAGGTTCCCCTAAGACAGTGGTCCCCAACTTTTTTTGGGCCATGGACCAGTTTAATGTCAGAAAATATTTTCATGGACCGGCCTTTAGGGTGGGATGGATAAATGTATCACGTGACTGAGACAAGCGTCAAGAGTGAGTTAGACAGATGTAACAGAGGGAATCTGGTCATTTTTAAAAAATAAAACATCATTCAGACTTAAATATGAATAAAATGAAATAATGTAAGTTATTTATTCTTTCTCTGTGGACCGGTACCAAATGGCCCACGGACCGGTACCGGTCCATGACCCGGGGGTTGGGGACCACTGCCCTAAGACATTAGAAAATATTCCTTCAAATATAGATTGGGCCTGACCTGTGGTGGCGCAGTGGATAAAGCGTCGACCTGGAAATGCTGAGGTTGCCGGTTCGAAACCCTGGGCTTGCCTGGTCAAGGCACATATGGGAGTTGATGCTTCCAGCTCCTCCCCCCTTCTCTCTTTCTTCCTCTCTCTCTCCTTTCTAAAATAAATAAAAAACAAACAAACAAACAAAAAAACCAAAAAACAAATAAAAAAAAAGAAAAAAATATATAGATTGGTAGTAAAAATCCTTTAACATTGAATTTTTACCCAGAAATTCATAATATTAAAGCAGTTTTCTTATTAATAAGTTGGTTATCAAATGTTAGTTCAATATTCTGTTAACCAGTGTCACCCGAATAAATTCAATTTTAAAAAAATTAGTTCAGTGATAACTTAATGTAACTTTCTGTCTTTAGGAGAACCACAGTGTCTTTTCATTGTAATACTTTTTTTTTTGATGAAATTACCTCTATTACATAAATCAACACTAGCTTGATTATAAAGTTTTGCTGCCTCTGTAAGAGGTTTGAAAGCCAGAGGTACCTGGCTTTGTGCAGGTAACCAAATGCTCCTGGCTCAGGAAGAAAGGTTTAATGAGAGACGAGAAATAGGGAGCCCCGTGAGAAAGCGGGCTTTCCACAGAGGCGGCAGGTGCTCACCGCCGCCCACCCTTCTCTCTCCCAGGGTCAAACACTGTCAGCAGGCGGATCAGGTGGTGTCAGCCAGCGCTTAGGTGCACAGAATTGTCTCTGCGGCTGTAAATAAATTTGCTTCTTCGTTCTGAACATGCATATATCAAATAAATGTGGGCAAGCAGCAGAATAAAAGTATCATTTCTTGCTTTAAATTGTTTTTGCTCTTTTCTACTTTGTTGGAAGAGGTCCTTGGGCCACAAAGTAGATGACACACTTATTTCAACAAATAAGAAATTATTATTCTTATTGTATTGATACTTCTGATAATATGTCATCTATACAACTTATTTTATTTATTTTTAAATTTTTATTTATCTATTTTAGAGAGGAGAGAGAGAGAGAAATAGAGAAGGGGGGAAGAACAGGAAGCATCAATTCCCATATGTGCCTTGACCAGGTAAGCCCAGGGCCCCAAATCAGCAACCCCGGCATTCCAGGTTGACGTCCCATCCACTGCGCCACCAGAGGTCAGGCACAACTTATTTTACAAATAAGTTCTCTATATTCTCCTCTCCATTTATAGTAACTAGAGATCTTAATTCTTTATGAAACTCATAAAGCTTATAGCCCTATGTAAAAGAAATTTTCTCCTCTATGCATTCATTTATTCATTCCATAATTCCCGGGTATCTTACCCATCCTAGACCCTGTCCTAGGTACAGGTATGCCCTTCCCTATATGAAGGGTGAATGGCTAGTGAGCCATAAAAGCATCAGTTTCAAAAAGCCAGGAAGCCACCATGATCCTTTTGGAGCACAGGAGAAATTGAGACAGAGACTATTTTCCCAGGGTTGAGGGCAGAGGTGCAATTTAAACAGCATCTTTTTTTCCTATTTATTTATTTATTTATTTATTTATTTATTTATTTAGAGAAAGAGGAAAGAGAGAGAGAGAGAGAGAGAGAGAGAGAGAGAAAGGGGGAGGAGCAGAAAGCATCATCTCCCAAAGGTGCCTTGACCGGGCAAGCCAAAGGCTTGGAACCGGCGACCTCAGCATTCCAGGTCAACGCTCAATCCACTGTGCCACCACAGGTCAGGCCCAGAGGTGCAATTTAAGCCCCAATGGAGTTTGTTTAATTTTCCGTCCTCCATTCCACTCTCCCTATGAGTCCATGCACTTGTAGGTATTATTTCACATAGATCATGGGAAAACAACGTTGGAATAATCAACAGCGCAGCCCATTACTGGAGTCATTCACAGTGTTCTTGGTACCTGACGTCAACACAGGCCGGGGTGGGCAATCTGTAGTTGGATATATTAACCTGCCAGCTCTTTCCTATTGGCCTCACAAGACATTTGTGCTTGGTAAGTCATAAGGGCTTAGTGCATAGTCCTCAACTTTTTATATTCGAGAAATATAATGCTATTAGTTTATACCCAGAACCCAGAACTGGGGCAGGTTTTACCAGACCAGAATCTATGCACTAATCTCAGGGGATGCTGTGCTTGGGGCAGAGTGCAGAACCTGCTTGGAGCCCTCCTGCCCGGAGTAGGGTGTGCCTGGAAGCCTTTCCTGGGTGTTTCTAAGTTTCCCGGTTAGCCTAGTTTAGTTCCTTTTATCTATGTAGGTTGTTTTTGTTTGGTTTTTATTTGTTTGTTTTTTTATTTTTATTTTTTGGCCTAAAAAGCCAGAACTGTTGTAAAGCCAGTAGCTGCGGCCACCATCACAGCCGCCTGGCCCATGCAGGTTTGCATTAGATTCGGACAGATGTTAATGAAACAATGGAGCCAAAAACTGGTGGGCCATTAGCTTTAATCCTAGCTTGCACCTGGCGGGCAAGAAATACACACAGTGGGAACACTTCCCTTTCCATTCAGGGCTCCCAAAGCCATCGACTTATCCGAGTTTCCTAGAATCAAAGGTTTCTAGCTCACCAGTCTTATTCACCTCTGTTCCCCATCTTCTTCTCTCTGCACAAACTCTGCATAAACTGGCATTTCCTTCAGCACTTCGCCATCTTGGCTGCCTCTCCTCTCCTCCACATGGCCTCTCTCTGCTCTCCTAGAATGTAATCACTCTTCCCCTGGAACAATGTGATCTCTCTTCCTTTTAAAACCTTTTGGCGTAAAAGCCCTCCCCCAACACATATTAACATAATCACGCCCATCCCAAGCAAGAAGGGCAACTAATATTATCACCTGGGCGACGGGCTTCCACGGGGCCATACACTGTCCTTCTTTTTTTTCTTTTTTTCTTTTTTTCTTTTTTGTATTTTTCTGAAGCTGGAAACAGGGAGAGACAGTCAGACAGACTCCCGCATGCGCCCGACCGGGATCCACCCGGCATGCCCACCAGGGGCGAAGCTCTGCCCACCAGGGGGCAATGCTCTGCCCCTCCGGGCGTCGCTCTGCCGAGACCAGAGCCACTCTAGCGCCTGGGGCAGAGGCCAAGGAGCCATCCTCAGCTCCCGGGCCATCTTTGCTCCAATGGAGCCTTGGCTGCGGGAGGGGAAGAGAGAGACAGAGAGGAAGGAGGGGGTGGGGGTGGAGAAGCAAATGGGCGTTTCTCCTATGTGCCCTGGCCGGAAACGAACCCCAGGTCCTCCGCACGCCAGGCCGACGCTCGACGCTCTACCGCTGAGCCAACCGGCCAGGGCACTTTGTCCTTCTTATCCACTGTCTCTGAAAGTTTCCTAACATTATATCCTCAAGCGACAACTTCTCTGGGAAAGATTCTTTGAACAAGCCAGACTAGTAATACTGTCTTCTTAGCACAGCTACTGGAACCCTAAGCACATGTGGCATACCAGTTATTCTATTATTCCATAAGTGTGTGTCATCTTGCTTAACTTATGACCTTGAGAACAGACACTGGAGTTTACTTCTCTTTTGATTCTGAGCACCAGCCCAGTGCCTGATATGTTGTAGATATTAAATAGCCTTTTCACTGAATGAATAAATGAACTGGGGGGTTAGTGATGGAAGTGAAAAGCAAAAGGTAAGTTTGGAGGGACATGAGAAGAAAAAAATGGATAAATTTGGGGATAAGGAGCCTGACCAGGTGGTGGCGCAGTGAATAGTGTTGGACTGGGATGTGGAAGACCCAGGTTCAAGACCTTGAGGTCGCCAGCTTGAGCACAGGCTCATCTGGTTTGAGCAAGGCTCACCAGCTTGAGCCCAAGGTCCCTGGCTCGAGCAAGGGGTCACTCAGTCTGCTGTAGCCCCCCAGTCAAGGCACATATGAGAAATCAATCAATGAACTAAGGAACCGCAACTAAGAATTGATGTTTCTTATCTCCCTCCTTTCCTGTCTGTCCCTCTCTCTGATTCTCTCTCTGTTTCTGCTACAAGAAAAAAAAAAAAAAAGAAGAAGAAGGTGATAAGGAGGAGTCAAACACAAGCCCAAGAATTCTGGGTTGTGAAAAAAAGGACAAAGTTACATATTCAGGAATGTGGGGGGTGGGGGTGGGCAATGATGAGGCTCATTTGCAGATAGGTGGAGTTTGAGATTAAAAAAAGCATTTAAGCGAAGTATGCTAGACCAAGCAGATGAAATTGAAACCCAATGTACTGCTGTGGTCAACAAAAATGTCAAAATATTGCTGTGCATCATCAAGAAAGATGCTGGAGACAGAACAGAAAATATCCTACCAGTTTCTGCACTTGGAAATCTATATGTTCTTTTGGTTGCCAAAACTGAGAAATATATAATAAAGCTAGAAAAATCCCAGTAGGCTATTAATATTCCCAAGCATACAGAGAGCTTTTCATAAAACAACTGATGAAGAAAAAAATTTTACTATCCACTTTAAAAATAAGCAAAAGAAAAGAAATATCTTAGAAAAATGTGATGATTTTTAAGGAAAACATTTAAAGCAAATTCTTGATTACCTGAATCAGAATAGGAAGAGCAGAGAACACATATACTGCCTGCAAATAGTTAAGTTCAATATGAATGAAATTAATAGAAACATACATACATGTACATTCACTGACAACTCACATTATGCCATGATTCTATGGAGTATCTTCACATCCATCATTAAATTCAGGGCTCACAACCTCCCTGTGACACCAGCCTTTTGTCTCAATATCACCCATGGGTAGACTGAATCCTAGTGAAATTAAGTTGCATTGATCATCCAATTAGTGGCAGGCAGAATTTTTGAAACAAAGTAAGTATTAATTAAACATTCAACACTAAAAAGTTGAAATTTGTTAACCGCAAGAGATTGATTAGAGCTAACATTTCAAACTTATATATAACATATTATTTATAATACAATGTAACTGTTAACTATTTTGTGTTATTTTTGTACTTGAGAAATACATGGTTCTCACCTGAAAGAAAGAAATACAGTTGTGCCAGTTTCCACAAAGTATTTTTATTTTTATTTATTTATTTTTGTTTGTTTGTTTTTACAGAGACAGAGAGAGAGTCAGAGAGAGGGATAAACAGGGACAGAAAGACAGGAACGGAGAGATGAGAAGCATCAATCATTAGTTTTTCATTGCACATTGCAACGCCTTAGTTGTTCATTGATTGCTTTCTCATATATGCCTTGACCACGGGCCTTCAGCAGACCGAGTAACCCCTTGCTTAAGCCAGCGACCTTGGGCTCAAGCCAGTGAGTTTTTGCTCAAACCAGATGAGCCTGCGCTCAAGCTGGCGACCTCGGGGTCTCCAACCTGGGTCTTCCACATCCCAGTCCGACGCTCTATCCACTGTGCTACCGCCTGGTCAGGCCACAAAGTATTTTTAAATTATGTTAGTGCTTAAATATGTCCAAGTGTAAAATTTTGTATGAACTCATTTATAACAAAGAATTTAAAATAAAAGTATATAAATTAACAAAATCCTAATTAACAACATTTTTTTCATAATAGATGAGATCTTTTGGTTTATGTAAAATACCAATAAATTTGCAGGTTTTGTGCTTCATTGGCCCAACTAATTCTTTTGATTGTGAATAAATACACCATCATTTGAGTCATCATGATTATATTTTTCCCTAACAAATCCACTTTACCAAGATTCATTATTTAGAATTATTAATCATTATTTAATAATTATCTCAAAACACAATCCTGAAAAATAAAAAAAATACCTGCTCTCTTGAATGTTAGTATAAGGGAAAAAAATCCACACAAGACATCTACTTACAAAATTAACAAGTTGCAGAAACTAAGATACAATTTAAAAACTTTTGTTATATGTGACATAAAATGAGCTTATTCTCTCTCACATTCCTGTGAAACTATAATTCATATTGTAATCCTTGAAGTTTTTTGGCTTTTATTGGAGTTTTATCTCATTTATATGTTTAGTGTTATCTCTATTTCTTTTTCATTAGCCCTCAGCATAGAAAAAGGTATATTATTCTGTCATATTGCATTACCTTGGTAGTATCAAATCAAGTTTTAAATGTCAATCCCTGGCCTCGTAGTTCACGCGGTTAGAGAGTCATCCCAACACGCCAAAGTTGCGAGTTAGATCCCTCATCAGGGCGCAGACAAGAATCAACCAATGAATGCATAATAAGTGGAACGGAAAATTGATGTTTCTCTCTCAAATCAATAAAATGTTTGAAAAGTTTTAAGTGTCAATTCAAAGTTTGTAAATAAATAAAGATGACAAGATTTTACTTTTGTCAAGTGTCTTTTAATGGCAAAAATAAGTTTTTTTTGTTGTTGTTGTATTTTTCTGAAGCTGGAAACGGGGAGAGACAGTCAGACAGACTCCCGCATGCGCCCGACCGGGATCCACCCGGCACGCCCACCAGGGGCGATGCTCTGCCCACCAGGGGGCAATGCTCTGCCCCTCCGGGGGGTCACTCTGCCGCGACCAGAGCCCCTCTAGCGCCTGGGGCAGAGGCCAAGGAGCCATCCCCAGCGCCCGGGCCATCTTTGCTCCAATGGAGCCTTGGCTGCGGGAGGGGAAGAGAGAGACAGAGAGGAAGGAGGGGAGGGGGTGGAGAAGCAAATGGGCGCTTCTCCTATGTGCCCGGCCGGGAATCGAACCCGGGTCCCCCTCACGCCAGGCCAACGCTCTACCGCTGAGCCAACCGGCCAGGGCCACAAAAATAAGTTTTGACTTTATAACTTGTCAAAGGTTTAAACACAAACACAACAAGAAATGGATCATCACTGTTTGAATTTAAGACAGTCAAGCCTAACCTGGAAAAGCATGCTTAGTGCACATAAGCAGAGAGCACTGTCTCCCTAGGATGCTATCTGCTGGTCATAGCGCAATCAAGAGCACAGACAGGGCAGGGCTGTGGCAATCCTCATTACTAAGGTGGTCATTCAGATCATTCTAATATGCTGGATGTTTTCAGATGAAGATGGAAAAGAAGCACAGTATCATGTAATAGCACTCTTGGACCCTAAACAATAGAGTACAACTTGTCTCTTTCATTTTTTCTATTTATCTATCCAGAACATTCATATTCTTAAAAAGATTTAGAGAACATTATTAGAGATGGATATATAAATCTAAGAACAATTATAATTTCTAAGACAGGAGGCGATGAGTACCACCATGGACTCTAGACCCAGCCTGCCTGGGTTTGACCTTTCTAGCTGTCTGACCTTGGGCCCTCAATTAGCTTCTCTGTGCCACAGTTACCTCATCTTTCAAATGTGGATAAAAATAGTTCTTATCTCCCAAGATTGTTGTGAGGATTAAGTAAGTTAATACCTGTAAAGCATTTAGAACTGTGCTTGGTACATGCACATGCCTAGCTATATTGACTATCTATGCATCCTCTAAAATACCATATAAGAATCTCTATTTTTTACTTTTTAGCAATAACAAATACAGAATCATTGATAAAAATTTAGTTCTTAAAATGACTCTCATTTTCATATTCCTTTCACTATCATATAAGTCAATCAATCTCAGCTACTTTGTAAAGCAATTAGTCTAATAACCATAAACCTTGAAGGTTTAAGACAATCAGGGGCTGACAGTGCAGATGTGTCCAGAAGGACAATCCCAGCATTCCGCTTACTATGACCAGGTCCACAGGGTGCTAACCAGCATCAAAAGGAATCATTGGAAGGATAATAGTAGAAATCATTAGAATTTCTCACAACCCTGTGACATCAAACTTTAGAGTTTTAGAAGACACTCAGTTCAGGCAGATAAGTAACTCGCCCAAATCAGACAACTAGAAAATAGTGGACCTGGACTTCAAATAACTACAAATCTGGCTCCAAGCCCCGTGCTTATTCATTACCCTGCTACCTCAAGGCCAAGGACTGGCAGAGAAAGACTGTAGGCTTGATTCAGGGGACAGGCCCTCTAGTCCCTTGTTGCTGAAGCCAGCTGAAGCCTCTGGGACAGCTTTGGATGAGTCACTCAGGAGAAGACACGGAAACAGTGAGAGCTCTAAGCGAATCCTCCCATGGGCTCAGTTCCATGTTGGATTTCTCAAGATGCATAGGTTAACTTGGGGTGGGAACTCAGTAATTACTTATTGGCTGATTATTGAGTTCTCAGGTTCACATCTGAGTAGGGGTGCATGGATAGAGACTTTGCAACAAGCACAGTTTGTCATAGTTTGTCAAAGGGGTAAGGACAACCACTGTGTCGGGGGATGAACCAGTTGAGTCCCATTTCCCGAGGATTCCATACCTACCACCACTGTCCTGTCTGAAGATAGTCTTTTTGCATTTCTTGTGAGAGATGGCCTCTTGGTGAAATGCAGTGGTGGGATTCAAATGAATTTAACAACAAGTTCTCTGCCTTAATGACCATTTTAAGTATTAAAAAATAATATACTAAAAGGTAGTTTTATTATTTCATGCACTTAAATAAGAACAATAAAAGGAGTACACAAAACTAGATTGTTATAAGAAAGAGTTTTAAAATATGAATGAAAAATATTAAATAATACCTGACAAAAACAATAAAACTGTTATTTAAGATATTTCTATATTGCTTCTTGATTGGCATCCTCACTTATAAATTTTTTTTTTTTACCTGTAGACAAAATGAACATGACTACGGGCGCTTACAATATGCTGTTGGGCAGATGAATATCTAAAAAGAGTAAGGAATGTAAATTTGTGATTTCCATATTGGGTGGCTGCCCAGGTGCCCACCTTAGAGAGAATCCTGATTACAAGTGTTGATTTAACAACCAGTTCATCGACCTCAACAAAATAGTAGGTATGAGTTCTCCTGAACCGATGTGAACCGGCTGAACCCCACCACTGGTAGAATGTTTCCAGAGTGGAAACTTAGGCCCTGGGAAGGCTGTGTCTGGAGAAGGCTCAAACAGTTCAGTCCTCAGGGCTGCATCTTCACTTGGGGTGGGTGTGGAGTGTCTTCAGACTAGAAGTCATAAATTTTTTATTTTGCAGCCTCCAACTCAAGCATGTGGAGTCCAAGGGTGCAACGCTTGTCTATCATGTTGTAGTCTGGGCTCCCGGGGGACCTTTACTGCCACTTGGACAGTCTGAGTCTTCTGTTCATTGTTTCTCCTCTAATCTGTTTCCCACTTTAGGAAGGGTCATAGACGGTCCTGCAGCAAGGCGTAGGCACCCCAGTTCTCTCTATTTCCGTCTGAATCTGGAGGTCTGAGAGGAGCACACATCTGAAGCTGGAGTGGTGCATTCATTCAGCCCTGTGTACCTTCCAACAAAGACAGACAAGGCGGTGGGAATCCAGCCAATCGATGTCAACTCCCAGCCACTGGGCTTGAGAAAGCCACCTCACCCAGAGGGTAGGAGAGAGCAGCTCTGCACCTGGACTCAGCAAAGGACAAGAGGAAATAAACACACAGGTTCAGGTTATAGCTGGGGAGACGTTTCCTGGCAGAAATGATTCTTCAAGATAGGTTTGATGTATCCAGGTCGCACGAAGGCGATGTTTCAGCAAAAATTGATTGCGAGGTAAATATGTGGAATCACCTTCTCTGAAGGACATTAAAGATAGGATTAATTTCCCCCTGTCTGGGGTGGGTTAAATAGGTCCTTCTGAAGGGAAGAAAATGGATTGGAGATACTGTCCTTTCTAGCCCTGAGATTTTGCAGTTTCTCCACCACTTGAAATAAAGAAAGTTCAACTCTGAATGCATTTGGGAAAATTAAAAAGTCTGAATGGGCTTTGCTTGGTCTTGTATGTGTTCTGTTTGCATATGTGGTAGGAAGTAATTCAGATTATAGAGAACACTCTGTATTTGGTCTCTTATCAACAGCATCTTGTGAGTACAAGAAATACTGCAAAATGTCTTAGGTCATCCAAAAATATTAAAGACAAATGTAACACTTTAGCACATTCTAGGACAATATTCTAACATGAAGTCCACTCTAGAAATGCTAGCACAAGTTCCAGGCACAGAGGAAGCAAGAGAAATATTAAGAGATGACCAACTGCAATAGCCACTTCTTGAGAAAAAAGTAAACTAGAAAGACAGAGTTGCCTGACCAGGTGTTGGCGCAGTGGATAAAGCATAGGACTGGGACGTGGAAGACCCAGGTTCGAGACCCCAAGGTCACCAGCTTGAGTGCAGGATCATCTGGTTTGAGCAAGGCTCACCACCTTGAGCCCAAGGTCGCTGGCTCGAGCAAGGGGTCACTCGGTCTGCTGTAGCCCCCTGGTCAAGGCACATATGAGAAAACAATCAATGAACAACTAAGGTGCTGCAACAAAGAATTGATGCTTCTCATCTCTCTCCCTTCCTGTTTGTCTGTCCCTATCTGTCCCTCTGTCTGACTCTGTCTGTCACAAAAAGAAAAGAAAAGAAAAGAAAAGAAAAGAAAAGAAAAGAAAAGAAAAGAAAAGAACGACAGAGTTAGGCCTGACCTGTGGTGGTGTGGTGAATAAAGTGTCGACCTGGAATGCTGAGGTCGCCGGTTCGAAACCCCAGGCTTGCCTGGTTAAGGCACATATGGGAGTTGATGCTGCCTGCTCCTCCCCCTCCTCCTCTCTCTCTCTTATCTCTAAAATGAATAAATAAATAATTAAAAAAAAAAAAAAGAACGACAGAGTTATCAGTCTGGAAATAGGAAGGCTTCAAAGGCAAGCCCGAATTCCGTAAAACCTTGATGACCAAAGGTAGTGAACAGACAGACCGGTGGCTAACCTGAAGTTCCCAAAACTGGGGAAGAACCTTCTTTAATTTGCAAGAGGCAAATCTATTACTTTTCACAATAAGTAAACTCATGGAATCTTTATCTCTAATTAGCAATAAGAAGATTTAAATGTCTTAAATAAATTGGTGGTCAAGACACAAATTACTGTAAAGAAAAGTGGGAATATTTAACTATCTTATGTCAATAGTGAGAACAATCATACCACCCACGATGAATGCTTGTACCATTGTCCTAAGAGCACAGAGCCCTGAGCTGGTGGACCTTGGATCAATGCGATGCTGATTTAGGAGACCCCGCAGGGGAGCCTGCCTCCATCTCTAAGGAAACTGCATGCATTTAAGGAAGGTTAAAGTCCTGGTCAATGTGAAGAAATAACCATTTTCAAGTTATTGGTTTTATGCCAAACAAATGAATATTACTCATCACTTATGTTATTTCACAACGCCAAAATTAGGGGGAAAAGTGTTTTCCTAGCTTCGTAAAGTGCTTAAGTATACTTTGGCTGTTCCTCTAAATATTTATAATTTACAAATGGTCTTTCCCCTAAGTGCCTTTTGAATCATATTTAATCAGCATTCATTTATTTATTCATAGCAAACACTTATTGAATGGCAATATATCGATATTGGGATATAGGTATTAATAAAATGTGGCTTCTGCATTCCAGGAGTTCACAGTCAAATGCATAAATCACAGGGTGACTGGCAAGGGCTCTGTCCAGAGGGTGCTCCCTGTGTCTGGCCCTCACCCAGCACTGACCATTCCTAGGCACCTGAGACACCTTCCAGGGTTCACAAAAGAAGGAACCACTGAAGGAGATAAAAATAATGATCAACTGGTCTTATAGAGCCTGGAAAGAATGAGGTTCCTGATGCCAAAAGATCATAATCTAATGCTGGGAGAACTCAGATGGAATGGGGCTTCTGAGCTGGACCGCCAGGAGATCATGGTGGCCTGGCCGATGCCAGGACAGTGGCTGTCCGCAAGGATGAGAACAGGGTGGACATCACCTACTTGACGGTGAGTTTTATCCATTGGAATTAGAGCTACAACTCAGTTATGTAGCATCCTAGCACCTACAAAATCATTTGTATTTATTGGACTGTAACTCATTCCAACCCCATGAAGTAGACAGGGTAGTCATTTTATTCCCAATTTCTATGAAAGTGGTCCACCATTTAAAAAAAAAGAGTGTTGAGTTAAAAAAAAAAACTGCTAGCTGTCATTTCAGTTGTTGTTCTTCTTTGTTTTCTTGGTGAAGTATCAATGACCTGGCCAAACACTTAAGAGGAAAATGGTATTTGAGATGTGCTGTCATCATGGGGAAAGTAGTGAGCCTCAGCAGAGGATGAGCTGGGGAGAGTAGTGAGCCTCAGCAGAGGATGAGCTGGGAAAGTAGTGAGCCTCAGCAGAGGATGAGCTGGGGAGAGTAGTGAGCCTCAGCAGAGGATGAGCTGGGGAGAGTAGTGAGCCTCAGCAGAGGATGAGCTGGGGAGAGTAGTGAGCCTCAGCAGAGGATGAGCTGGGAGAAGTAGTGAGCCTCAGCAGAGGATGAGCTGGGAGAAGTAGTGAGCCTCAGCAGAGGATGAGCTGGGAGAAGTAGTGAGCCTCAGCAGAGGATGAGCTGGGAAAAGCAGTGAGCCTCAGCAGAGGATGAGCTGGGGAAAGTAGTGAGCCTCAGCAGAGGATGAGCTGGGGAAAGTAGTGAGCCTCAGCAGAGGATGAGCTGGGGAAAGCAGTGAGCCTCAGCAGAGGATGAGCTGGGAGAAGTAGTGAGCCTCAGCAGGGGATGAGCTGGGAAAGTAGTGAGCCTCAGCAGAGGATGAGCTGGGGAGAGTAGTGAGCCTCAGCAGAGGATGAGCTGAGAGAAGTAGTGAGCCTCAGCAGAGGATGAGCTGGGGAAAGCAGTGAGCCTCAGCAGAGGATGAGCTGGGGAGAGTAGTGAGCCTCAGCAGAGGATGAGCTGGGGAAAGTAGTGAGCCTCAGCAGAGGATGAGCTGGGGAGAGTAGTGAGCCTCAGCAGAGGATGAGCTGGGGAGAGTAGTGAGCCTCAGCAGAGGATGAGCTGGGAGAAGTAGTGAGCCTCAGCAGAGGATGAGCTGGGAGAAGTAGTGAGCCTCGGCAGAGGATGAGCTGGGAGAAGTAGTGAGCCTCAGCAGAGGATGAGCTGGGAAAAGCAGTGAGCCTCAGCAGAGGATGAGCTGGGGAAAGTAGTGAGCCTCAGCAGAGGATGAGCTGGGGAAAGCAGTGAGCCTCAGCAGAGGATGAGCTGGGAGAAGTAGTGAGCCTCAGCAGAGGATGAGCTGGGAAAGTAGTGAGCCTCAGCAGAGGATGAGCTGGGGAGAGTAGTGAGCCTCAGCAGAGGATGAGCTGAGAGAAGTAGTGAGCCTCAGCAGAGGATGAGCTGGGGAAAGCAGTGATCCTCAGCAGAGGATGAGCTGGGGAAAGTAGTGAGCCTCAGCAGAGGATGAGCTGGGGAAAGCAGTGAGCCTCAGCAGAGGATGAGCTGGGAGAAGTAGTGAGCCTCAACAGAGGATGATCTGGGAAAGTAGTGAGCCTCAGCAGAGGATGAGCTGGGGAGAGTAGTGAGCCTCAGCAGAGGATGAGCTGAGAGAAGTAGTGAGCCTCAGCAGAGGATGAGCTGGGGAAAGCAGTGATCCTCAGCAGAGGATGAGCTGGGGAAAGTAGTGAGCCTCAGCAGAGGATGAGCTGGGGAAAGTAGTGAGCCTCAGCAGAGGATGAGCTGGGGAGAGTAGTGAGCCTCAGCAGAGGATGAGCTGGGGAGAGTAGTGAGCCTCAGCAGAGGATGAGCTGGGAGAAGTAGTGAGCCTCAGCAGAGGATGAGCTGGGAGAAGTAGTGAGCCTCAGCAGAGGATGAGCTGGGAGAAGTAGTGAGCCTCAGCAGAGGATGAGCTGGGAAAGTAGTGAGCCTCAGCAGAGGATGAGATTGGGAGAGTAGTGAGCCTCAGCAGAGGATGAGCTGGGAGAAGTAGTGAGCCTCAGCAGAGGATGAGCTGGGGAAAGCAGTGAGCCTCAGCAGAGGATGAGCTGGGGAGAGTAGTGAGCCTCAGCAGAGGATGAGCTGGGAGAAGTAGTGAGCCTCAGCAGAGGATGAGCTGGGAGAGCACACCCTGGGGCCAGGATGCTGAAGGACAGTATCGGAGCTACAGGGCTCAGGGGCTGCCGTCTAGGGACACTGCATAGCAGGTACTTGTAGACAAGAGGCATGCAGGCTCTTCCTTAGCGAAACATGAGTCAGAGATCAGAAAGAAGAGTCAAAATCCAGAAGCAGATACAAGAAAGCCTTGTTATCAAGAAAAGCAGTTAGAGCCGGAAAGCCTGAGGTTGGGAGAGGGGATGGAGGGCTGAGGGGTGAGGGCATCTCTGTTCTATCCCAGGGGATGAGGCTTTGGCTGTACATTAAAATCACTTGGAAGAACCTGACCAGGTGGTGGCACAATGGATAGAGCATTTACCTGGGACACTGATGACCCAGGTTCGAAGCCCCAAGGTTGCTGGGTTGGACTTGGGATCATAGTCATGATCCACGGTTGCTGGCCTGACCCTAAAGGTTACTGGTTTGATGCCCAAGGTTGCTGGTTTGAGCAAGATATCACTGGCTCAGTTGTAGCCCTCCAGTCAAGGCATGTATGAGAAGCAATCGATGAACAACTAAAGTGCCGTAACTACAAGTATGCTTCTCATCTTTCCCCCTTCCTGTCTGTCTCTGTCTCTTTGTCTCTCTCTCCTCTCTCACAAAAAAATAAAAATAAAAAAATAAAAGGAAAGAAAGAAAAAGGAAAAAAAAGATCAGGGATTTTAAAAACACTCATCCTGGGCCCAACTCCTGAAATCCTGATGGTGTTTGAAAGAATTCTGGCAGTTGTGCAGCCAAGATTGACAACCATGGATTAAAGTGTCAGCTAGTACATTTTCAGGGATTGTTGTAAGGGTAATTTATGTAAAGTTCCCGGCAATTAGTAGGCACACAATAAATCTTGGTTTCCTCTCCCTCTTTTTTACTTCTTTCTGCATTATTTAAATATATGACAATGGCTTTTCTTTTCAAGCGTCTCCCATATATTCTGCAAGCCTTGCAAAAAATGTGTCCTTGATTTCAATGTTGTGACCTATGATATCACTGCAAAAGAAAACCATTTTTTAACCATTATTTTATTTATTTTGCCAAAATTGCATTTTGGAGTCTATTGTTGGCAGGGACTGCAGGCCATTTTGAAGCATTATCGCACAGTTGACACTGGTATTATGGAAACCTGACCCAAAACACTTTCTCTCTCCTGCTTTGATATTGATTTAATATCAGAAGACCATTTTCTCTCAGCTCAACCAGATGCTAAAAGGAACTTGAGGTGGATAAGAAAGGACATTTCTTGAGCAAGATAATGCTCATCTAATCTAAAATATAAGACAAATTTTTCCTTTTATTTGAAATATCTTGTGTTTTTAGAGATAGAAAGAAGCATATAACTGTGTGTTAAGAGGCAGCAAGATTCTAAAGAGTAAAATTTAGTCTAAAGGACACATTTTGCTTATTTAATGTAAGTGTAGCCTTCATTTTTTCCAGTGTTATTGAGATATAATTGATAAATGATATTGCATAAGTACAAGGTGTACAATGTGATGATTTAATATACATGTATATAGTGAAGTGCTGACCCAACTAAGGCTAGTTAACACACCCATCACTTCACACTGCTATTGCTGTGTATGTGTGGCAAGGACGTTTAAGATCTTAGCATTTTTTATTAGGGTTGCTTTAAAAACCTTGTCAGACAATTTTACTATCTGATTTTTTGTAGTGTTTATGCAAGTTCATTTGTCTCTCCTTATCAAGTTGTGTTTTTTCTGTTTCTTGCTATGACAGGCGATGATTTGCATTCTGTACATCCTTGATATTATATTGGAAGACTTTTGATCCTATTCAGGTCTCCTGTTTTATCAGGAAGTCATTTTGGGTTATGTTTAGTGTGTAAGTCCTGCTTATATTTGTGAGTTATAATTACAATGATAATTTAGTGTTCAGGGTCCTTTCATTTTTTCTGTTGTTTTTTTAATTGATTTTATCGGGGTGACACTGGTTAACATAATTATATAGGTTTCAGGTGCCCAGTTCCACAACACATCTCTGTACAACATGTAGTGTGTTCACCCCCCTCCACACACACACCAATTTATGTCTTTGTCCGTCACCATTTACCTCCCCATACCCTTTTTGACCTCCTTCCCCCGCCAACCTCCGGGAACTCATCACACTGTTATTCATGTCCATGAGTTTTTCTTTGTCTTTTTTTCTCAATCCCTCCACCCACCTCACCCAGTACCCCCACCACAACAGCTGTCAGCCTGCTCTCCATAGATGAGTCTGTCTCTATTTTGCTTGTCAGTTCACTTTGTTCATTAGATTCCACATATGAATGAAAGCATACGGTATTTGTCTTTCCCTGTCTTTCTACTGAATCAATGAATCTCTACAGACCAGGCCTTTGATCATTGATTACTACCATTGAAATAATTCTATATGTTAAGGCCTTTTACTACTATTAAATTTATCTTTGATTAATTTTTTTATATATAAAATAATATAATATTCACATATGTATGCAGAATGCTGAATTAAGTTTTATTTTAAAAAAGATTCAGTGTAATAAAATGAATCTCTCTGTCTTTTTAAATGTAATCTTGAAAAAATAAAATATTGAAATCTACTAATAAACATTCCATAATCTCTTTTACAGCTATAATTTTCAAATGCTTACCAGGTATCTTTTAAAAACATTAACTTGTTAAATCGTCTCCAAAAAAAGTTTTTTTTTTTAGGTGAAATAGTGAGGTAGACTCCCACAAGCTCCCTGACCGAGATCCACCTACCAACCCTATCTTGGGCCAATGTTTGAGTATCGAGCTATTTTCAGTGCCCGAGACTGATGCCCTCCATCAGAACTATCCTCAGTGCCCAGGGCCATATTGAAACCAATCGAGGCACTAGCTGCTGAGGGGAAAAGAGAGAGAGGGGGAGGGAGAAGGAGAGAAGCAGATGGTTGCTTTTCTTGTGTGCCCTGACCAAGAATTGAATCTGGGGCATCCATAAGCTGGGCCAATGCTCTAGCCACTGAGCAACCAGCCAGGGCCTCAAAATTTTGTAAGGTAAAAATGTTCATTTGATTCAAGGACTAGAAAATTAAAGTTCGAAAAAATAAATTTATCAGAGTCACATAGCCGGTAGTAAGGTTTAAACCTAAGCTTTCTGAGGACTTTGCAATATGCTTGGCTGCCTCTCACATTTTCTTACTGATGGCAGAGTGGAATAGTCTTACAAGCATTCTGAAAATGAGATGGACTATTCCAACATTAGCTTTTTTCTGTATAGCAAAGATTGCAAACCAGTACAGGAGAGACTTATTTGTAGAATTATAAAAATTTTATTAATATTATGCTTTCTAGATTTATTCTCTAAACCAGTTGATAAATCAGCTGTGATTCATGTGTCTCAGGGCAGCAATTCAGTCCCTTCACCAGAAGAGGGCAGCACTAGGCTGGTTCACAGAGGATGGTCCAGAGCAGTGACCAACATCACCCTGGCCCCGCTCTCCTAACAGGTGAAGCTCATCTCAGGCCCCTGAGGGGAACTGGTGGCCTGGCTCTATAAATCATGAAGGGTCTAGTGCAGGGGTCTCAAACTCAACTCAGCATGTGGGCCGCAGAGCAAGATCACAGCCGTTCTGCGGGCCGCACTAGGTCTACAAAAGGCAACTGTTACGCAACACTTTTCTCACTGCAGTTGAAAACAAAAAAAAATCAGTACATAAGCACAATCGTATATGCAGTTTACTCAGTGTCACAAAACGACCAGAAACTGTAGTTTGCATCACAACTGCTGTTAACTAAGCTAATATCTAGCTAGGATGCTAGAGAAATGAAAAATACAAGTAGGCCCCTAGACTTACTTAATTTTATCCAAAATATTTTGAACTTCGTGGATTAGTCTGCGGGCCACACAAAATTGTTCGGCGGGCCGCATGCGGCCCGCGGGCCCCCAGTTTGAGACCCCTGGTCTAGTGGGTGTGATATCAGAACAGGGATGCCCTTTCTTCTTCTCCAGTGTTTCTGTCTGTCCTCTGCATGTTTACAGAATGGAGAAGAGTTGGGACAATTCTGAACCAAATACACATTTTCCCAAGTAACTGATTCCACATAGTGATCCTGTCAGGAACTGAGAGTGTATTTTTTTCCTGCATAAAACTTAATAATTGCTGTTTTCAAAACATGTCTGACTGTATGTCCTGCAGCAAAAATTACAAATGATTTCCTGGAAGCTAGATGAAATTACAAAAAAAAAAAAAAAATCTTAAGTTTTTTAAAAAGAATTTATTTATTCATTTTTAGGGAAGGGAGAGAGAGAAAGGGTAGGGGGAAGCAGAGGAAACATCAACTCATAGTAGTTGCTTCTTGTATATGTGCCTTGATCTGTCAAGCTGAGGGTTTTGAACCGGCGACGTCAGCATTCCAGGGTGATGCTTTATCCACTGCACCACCACGGGTCAGGCAAAATCCTAAATTTTTACGCAATAAGCCAGGGACATTTGGGAAGAAAATAGTGTTAACTGGGAAGAAAAAAATGTTTTCTTTTGTAACATATAAATGGCAGCTTTGTGACATGGTAGAAGTCAATTGGTTAAAATTTTTTAATATACAATTTTATGTTGAGTATTTTTTATCTCTTAATTTTTAATAGTGTTAAAATAAGAAGTATTAATGCATTTTATAGACCACCATAATTCAAATAGAGATTTTAAAATATCTGCATCAGGGAGGTTTGTTGAGGAAAATTGTCTCATTCTTGACTCTTTGTTAAGAGCATAGATATAATCAAAGGTGGATAATCAATGTTATAAATAAGAGTTTAGTTTGTGTAGCATTTTATCAGTATGTTTATTTTCACAGTGCAGGTGCTATCCACTCTACTGACCAGGAAGCCACAAATTTTGAGTATGTACGTGGCTTTGCAATGGTCAACGGCAGAGCAAGTATCTAAAGTTCTATCTTGGGGCTCGAAATCCTGTTTTCTTTCTGCCTCACAGTACTGTCTAATGAATTTGTGTACAGTAATGTGGAGATATAAAGACTAGAGTTGTTCCAAGTCATTCTAACTTCTAATGAGATTGGCTAATAGAAAACTTTGTCTTCAAGGAAACATTTTCAATGAAGATTCAGAGCAACTGTCTGCTCTAAATTTATGGCTTTACAAAATGAACTTAGGGCAATGATTTGGATCCAAGCATTTGGCGTTAATGTCCTTTGTATATAGTGAAAACTTTGAAAACAAATTGGATGTCCAAGGCCCTGGCCAGTTGGCTCAGTGGTAGAGCGTTGGCCTGGCGTGTGGAAGTCCCGGGTTTGATTCCCGGCTAGGGCACACAGGAGAAGCGCCCATCTGCTTCTCCACCCCTCCCCCTCTCCTTCCTCTCTGTCTCTCTCTTCCCCTCCCGCAGCCGAGGCTCCATTGGAGCAAAGATGGCCCGGGCGCTGAGGATGGCTCCTTGGCCTCTGCCCCAGGCGCTAGAGTGGCTCTGGTCGCGGCAGAGCGACGCCCCAGAGGGGCAGAGCATCGCCCCCTGGTGGGCGTGCCGGGTGGATCCCGGTTGGGCGCATGCGGGAGTCTGTCTGACTGTCTCTCCCGGTTTCTAGCTTCAGAAAAATACAAAACAAAAACAAAAACAAAAAACAACAACCAAGAAAACAAATTGGATGTCCAAGAACATGAAAAGGAAAATCAATCACATAAATTATGATACAACCATAGGATGAGATATTATATAGCCATTAATAGTCTGGCTTTAGCCTATTTGATAACAACAACAACAACAAAAGCATGTTATATAATATCAAGTGAAGTGGAAGGTAACAAAACAGTGTGTGAATTACACTTTTGTGTGTATATGTATACATGCACACAGGGAGAAGCCTGGGTATATAAATAGTAAAACATTAATGGCGGCTATCTCTAAGAGGCACTTCTGCCTGATTTAATTCTTCAGATATTTTTTGTTATTTCTCAATTTGTAAATTTACATTTATTACATTGGAAACAAAAAAAAATCAATTTTTAAAGATTTGTGTATCTATAATATTGTCAATAAAATAAAAACAATTTTGTAGGTAAATATATGGAGTCAGTGTTCCAAACTAAAAGATGCCAAAAGAAAACCTTAGGAATCTGAAAAGAATGACTGAATTGGTAAATAAAAGTCGTAGTGCCAAGAAGGAAAATGGAGTAACACCTAATAAGACCTGGTAGAAATTAGAGCAAAGCTCTGAATCGGATTGGGTAATTTTCTTAAGGGAAATGGCAAATCCTATCAGTTTATCACTAAAACCTTTTTTTTGAATTCTGGAACTAGAGCTTAAGCAGTGACCTTTTAATCTGGAAATCTGTTAGAGGGTCCTAGGGAGAAATACTAACCTGAATAGAAAAGGTGAACAGTTTGACAATTAAAACGTGAGGTTTGGAGGGTCCTTTTGGAGAAGAGCAAGCAAAACCAAGTTCCCATCAAGCAAGCAAAACCCGACCTCTCTCTCCTTTCTTCCCTCCTTCTGGGTCTTCTTTCCTTCCTCCTTCTAACTTGTTTTGCTTTTCTTTCTTTCTGTTCATGTTACCTTTGACCCCAATCTATAAACCAAAGATGAAAAAGTTAGGCGTGATAAATTTGTGAATGTTACTAACATTTTAGATTGTTACATTGAATTCTTAGTAGTTTCTGAGCTTTAAAAACAGAGCAAAACAATCCTACAAAATATAGCTAATTCATAATTTAATAAAACAAGCAGGAAAGAACAAAGAGTAGTAGCCCAGTTTTAGGTGAAGTAAGTAAATTCTGAAACAACTCACGTGGAAACACAAACACAGCCTTGGAAACTGCCAAGATGTAACCTGGTCGTTATCTTGGCGTGAAAACCTGTGACTGCTGAGGCGAGGTCGGCATTTATGGAACGTGATCCCTGTGGTTCTTTCAGCATGAATCTGAAACTACTAAATACTAAAGTTTCGTGTTTCAGATCCGAAAGCGGGCTAGAGGAAATCAAATGGTTCATCTTTGTAAGTAGAGGACCACCCTGTCTTTAGTTTCAATGTCCTACCTGTCCCGTTGCTTTTAAATTGTAAATTGAGTTCGTGCACAGTGAGACTTTAGAACTCAGATCTTGCCCTGGAAATATGTGCATGATAATTTTATATTACGTTCTATACTGACTGTTAGTGTTGGTAAGGAATTATCTGAGAGAGCAATTTGTGTAAATTAAAGAGTTAATGTGTAAAACACAGATAGGGGCATTTAGTTTTGAGTCTATAACTTCATATTCTATAGACTCACCGTTTATATTCCAAATGCATCTTTAAAAAGACATTAAACTAATTTTATGGAAAATGAACACACTGTAGTGGTTGTGCATGATAGGTCGCTGGTCCATTCGGTTGTGTTGTGAGGCACAGTAAATATAAAAACGTGACCAAGAACAAATGTTTTTCTCTGCTATGCAGAGATGAACTGAATTCTGCCGCTGCCAAGGTAATGTATAACAGATATTTATAGAAATAAATGAGCCGTCCAGCCATTCACGGGCTTCAAATCAATCACTGAGCACAAAGCTGCATGCACAGGAGAAAGAGTCTTATTCAAAATGCCTGTGAGGCCTCAGCTCGCCACGAGGGCTCCTGGAAGACTTTGCAGCTGAGGGTTTTGTGGTCGAAAGAGGCTCCCTATCTCCGCATTATTAACTCGAGTGAAGCATTTGTTCAAGCAAAAGGGGAATAAGCACTCTAATCATCCGTAAAACTAATTAAGTTCTTTTTTTCTTTTTTTCAGATGCCTTATCAGATTTCTCCTTTGTAGCTTTCCTCCAATTCCTCAGGACTAAAGGACTGGAGACACTGGAGAGTGGTTATCAAAAAATATATTAAGCAATCAAAAATGTCTTTGAAGGAGAGGTGCCTTTGCAGTCCTGAAAAGCTCCAGGCTCCGAGGCTTGTGACATGGATTTGAACCCTGGGCAGCCCCCAGCTGTGATTCTGGACAGGCTATTTATAACTTCAGATTGCAGTTTCCGCTTCTGTAAAAAGGGGTGGGCAGAAGCGACCTCATAAAGTTGTTGTGAAGATGAGAGATGTGACTATACTGCGCTTGACACAAAGAGCAGTACGCGGCAGCCAGCGCGACTGGTGGAAGACAGCAACGATGCATGAGGTGGCGCCATTGTCCTAGTGGAAACTTGTGACCCCATAACGTGGAGCATCCCACATTCCCTGCCAATTTGGCCCCGAGGGCCCAGGAGTCAGGAATTTGGACAGAGATGGTCTGGGTCCCAGAATTATAAAAGATTTATTCAGTGGAGGGATTCAACCAGTTCGCACTGGTTTGGCAGAACGAATGCCTAATTTTTTGTTGAGTTCGGCGAACCAGCTGTTAAAATGGCACTTGTAATCAGGGTTCTCTCTAAGGTGGGTGCCTGGGCAGCCGCCCAATGTGGAAATCACAAATTTACATTCCTTACTGTTTTTTTTTTACAGAGACAGCGAGAGAGTCAGAGAGAGGGATAGATAGGGACAGACAGACAGGAACGAAGAGAGATGAGAAGCATCAATCATCAGTTTTTCGTTACCACACTTTAGTTGTTCATTGATTGCTTTCTCATATTTGCCTTGACCGTGGGCCTTCAGCAGACCCAGTAACCTAACCCCTTGCTCGAGCCAGCGACCTTGGGCTCAAGCTGGTGAGCTTTTGCTCAAACCAGATGAGCCCGCTCTCAAGCTGGCGACCTCGGGGTCTCGAACCTGGGTCCTCTGCATTCCAGTTCGATGCTCTATCCACTGCGCCCCCACCTAGTCAGGCCATTCCTTACTCTTTTTTAACATTCACCTGTGTGACAGCGTGTTCTAACTGCTCATAGGAAAGTTCATTCCAGCCATAGGTGAAAGAAATTGCAAGTGGGGACGCCAATCAAGAAGCAATATGGAAATATCTGAAATAAAAGTTTTATTGTTTTTGAGTATTATTTAATATTTTTATTAATATTTAGAAACTCTTATAATCTAGTTTTTTTGTACCTCTTTTATTGTTCTTCTTTAAGTATTAAATGCAGGAAATAATAACCTACCTTTCAGTATGTCATTTTTTATACTTAAAATGGTCATTAGTGCAGAGAACCGGTTGTTAAATTATTTGAATCCCGCCACTGGATTTTTGGGCACATGGTCTATCCTGCCATGGAAATCAAACAATGTTTTGGGGAAAATCTGGTCCAGTGGGAGCTTTAACAAAGTCCTGAAAGGAGAGGACACCTAAACACATGCCATAGGCCTGGGGATGATGAGGTGAGGGGGTGGGGAGGGAGGGAGCTAATCAGGAGGCCAGCCCAACTGTAACTTCAACCTGTCTTAAAAGGTGTCCTCCTGTCTTTAATCTTCAAGGTAGGTTCCAGGGGTCCCCAAACTCTTTACACAGGGGGCCAGTTCACCGTCCCTCAGACCGTTGGAGGGCCGCCGCATACAGTGCTCCTCTCACTGACCACCAATGAAAGAGGTGCCCCTTCCGAAAGTGCGGCGGGGGGAGGGGTTGGGGGGGGTTGGGGGTTGGGGGTGGGAGGGGGGGCGGATAAATGGCCTCAGGGGGCCGCATGCGGTTCCCGGGCGGGCCTTAGTTAGGGGACGCCTGGAAACGGATCAGACCCTGGCACCCTGTGCTATCTCAGACCCCTGCATTCTGGGTGTTATTCACCAGCTGAGAGCAGGCAGCATCCTTCACCATTCGCTGTCACTTCATTTACTTCTCACAACAGCTCTTTTTAGACTTGAGGAAATGCTAAAAAGTTGAGTTTTCTACCAAAAGAATTCATCTATCCCCAGACAACAGCTTAAGAACACTCAACCAGTTTATGAGTGTACTGTGTAGATAAAGTTTATGGGTAAGTGCCCTATTAAATGAGAAAAATATGAGGAATGACAAGATAAAGATTAAAATGTTAGTCATAGAATTCTGTACCGAAACAAGAACATTTTATCACCATTATTATAAAAAGCCATTTGTATTTCTTTACATAGTGTTTCAAAATTAATTTAAAATACTTTTTAGAATCAAAGAAGCAATGTGTAGTTGAACATCATACTAAAAAATTTAGTATGCTTCAAAAATTGTAAATATAGAATTCTGACTAATAGAAGGATATGGGCAAAAGTGATTGTGGAAAAGAGGGGGGTAGTGGCTTCTGTTTGCTGATGTGGAGAGACAGGCAAAAGCAATATTTAATCCGCTTGATATTTAGAGCAAAGACTTGTCAAATGTTAACCTTTGAAAATCAATTCCAATTTTAAAAAAGCATAAGAAGAAACATTACATACTCACAAAACAAGATAACAGAAAGGACAGTGGTTCAAAAGACTTCTTGACTTCTAAAGCAATTTATCCATCTATTTACAACGGTTAAATGATATTTTCCTGAAATATATGACTTTTCAAAGACTAATTGGAGTTTCTTTCTGTTGGTCTGATGTCAGGACAATAAATCATTATGGTTTCAAAAAGATAAGTGAAATCTCAACTTATGAAATAATTGTAATTTGAAAGATTATTTACTAGTTTTAGCCAAGCAATCAGAAGATCTTTATAATAACTGAGCTGGGTACTGATAACCTCATTAATCATAAAGCTTCTAATTTAGGCAGCTTGAATGCATTTTTCCCCCTACAATATCAAATGTGACATGAAAGAGAGAATATGAATGTTAAATCTCCATATCAAGGAGAAAGGACACAGACCTGCCCTGTTCTTGTGAGGAGCAGCACTCTCACACGGGGGTGAAGGGATTAAGATGAGCCAGATGTGGAGAGACTGCCGTGGTATCCCGTACAACTTTGCCTTGGATGACTGGTCTCATTTTACAGAAAACATGAGACAGTGGTTTGTGTTACCACACTATCCCATAGCCCAGAAGCACTGGACTAATTTTTTTTTTTTTTGTATTGTATTTTTCTGAAGCTGGAAACTGGGAGAGACAGTCAGACAGACTCCCGCATGCGCCCGACTGGGATCCACCCGGCACACCCACCAGGGGCGACGCTCTGCCCACCAGGGGGCGATGCTCTGCCCCTCCGGGGCGTCGCTCTGCCACGACCAGAGCCACTCCAGTGCCTGGGGCAGAGGCCAAGGAGCCATCCCCAGCGCCCGGGCCATCTTTGCTCCAATGGAGCCTTGGCTGCGGGAGGGGAAGAGAGAGACAGAGAGGAAGGAAGGGGGGGGGGTAGAGAAGCAGATGGGCGCTTCTCCTATGTGCCCTGGCCGGGAATCGAACCTGGGTCCCCCGCACGCCAGGCCGACGCTCTACCGCTGAGCCAACCAGCCAGGGCTCACTGGACTCATTTAAACCACAGATTTTGGTTCGTTGTAATGTGTCCATATTGGTTCATTAATTGTAACAAATATAGCACTGTGATACAAGATATTAATAATGGGGCTACTACATGCCAGGGGTGGACGGGTATATGGGCCTTTCTGTGCTATCTACTCAGTTTTTTTTATGAACCTAAAATGGGACTAATAAAAACATAAAGTCTATTAGTTATTTTTTTAAGAACTCCCAGTAATAAAGGAATGTCAAAGGGAAACAGGAGCCAACTGAAAGAGTTTCAAAGGGTCATGGCTGGAACAATCTGAGCCAGAAAATAAGTAATGTAGTATGGGATTATAATTCAAAGTATAAAATAAATACCCATGAATACATACTGATATAGTAAATTATTGAATAGACAAATCTCTCGTGCAGAAAAATCCCAAGTAATTTTGGGAAAAATCCCAAGATATTTCACATTTAAAGAGGTAGATAGAACATAACTACTCACTCCTTATCTGTGACATTGTTCCAAAGAGCACAGTATGGAAAGGAAGAGAAAAAAATGATTTCACATTGGAGAAACCTGACAAACACTACCCCTGAGGCCAGGGGATCAAGGTCAACATCAACAGTGAGAAATCACACTGATAGAATGCAGCCTTGAAATGATGTAATGAGAATTGTGACTTACCTTTGTGGACTTAGTGTACTTATATTTAATGTAATCTATGAGAAATTTTGGTTTATTTCAAAAAGTGTTTTAAATTATTCCTATTTTTTTTTAATAAAACTTACATTCTCATACAGTTCAACAGCTCTGGAAGGCCTTGACTTTATTTCATGTGAGAAATAAAGGATTCAGGAATTATACTTGAACTTTGTCTAATAGTTTCTATTAAAATTATTATTATTATTATTATTATTATTATTATTATTTTGGTATTTTTCCAAAGTTAGAAGTGGGGAAGCAGTCAGACAGACTCCTGCATGCACCTGACTGGAATCCACCCGGCATGCCCACCAGGGGGCGATGCTCTGCCCATCTGGGGTGGCCAGAGCCATTCTAGTGCCTGAGGCAGAGGCCACGGAGCCATCCTCAGCGCCTGGGTCAACTTTGCTCAAATGGCGCCTTGGCTGTGGGAGGGGAAGAGAGAGACAAAGAGGAAGGAGAAGGGGAGGGGTAGAGAAGCAGATGGGCGTTTCTACTATGTGCCCTGACGGGGAATCAAACCTAGGACTCCCATAGGCTGGGCCGATGCTCTACGGCTGAGCCAACTGGCCAGGGCCTCTATTAAAAATTATTAATCAGCCCTGGTCAGGTGGCTCAGTGGATAAAGCATCTACCCGGTGCACTGCGGTTATGGGTTATGAGAAACAATATGAGAAACAATCAGTGAATGCACAACTAAGTGAAACAAATAAGTGGAACTACAAGTTGATGCTTCTTTCTCGGTTCCCTCTCTCTCTCTCCCTTGTCTCTCTTTCAAATCAATGAGAAAAAGAAACTATTAATCATATTTCCTCAATGATTTTAAGTTCATTCCTATTTATAACTTGGCTTGTTTCTTGATTCTGTTCTAGTTCTTTCTTTTTTTCCGATATAAGTCTATTTTATTTATTTACATTTATTTTTTTTCATTTTTAACTCATTTTTATTTTTCAATTACAGTTGACATACTTTGTTGTATTAGCTTCAGGTGTACATCCCAGTAATTAGACATTACACAACTTACTAAGTGATCATCCCAATAAATCTGACACCATACATAGTTATTAGAATATTATTGATTATATTCCCTATGCTGTACTTTGCATGCCCGTGACTATTCTGTAACAAACACTTTGTACCTCTAATCCCCTTCATCTTTTTCATTCATGTCCTACAACCCCCATCCTATCTGGCAATTGTCAAAATGTTCTCTGCCTCTATAAGTTTGCTTCTGTTCTGCTTGTTCACTTATTTTGTTTTTTAGATTTAATTGTTGATAGAGATGTATTTATTGCCATTTTATTGTTCATATTTTTTATGTTTTTTTTCTTTTTCTTCTTAAAGAAACCTCTTTAACATTTCATGTAGTACTACTGGTTTGGTGGTGATGAGCTCCTTTAGCTTTTAGCTTTTTCTTGTCTGGGGAGGTTTTTTTGTTTTGGTTTTTTTTTTTTATAGAGACAGAGAGTCAGAGAGAGGGATAGACAGGGACAGACAGACAGGAACGGAGAGATGAGAAGCATCAGTCATTAGTTTTTTGTTGCACGTTGCGACACCTTAGTTGTTCATTGATTGCTTTCTCATATGTGCCTTTACCGTGGATCTTCAGCAGACCCAGTAACCCCTTGCTTGAGCCAGCAACCTTGGGTCCAAGCTGGTGAGCTTTGCTCAAACCAGATGAGCCCGTGCTCAAACTGGCGACCTCGGAGTCTCGAACCTGGGTCCTCTGCATCCCAGTCCGACGCTCTATCCACTGCACCACTGCCTGGTCAGGCTTGTCTGGGTAGTTTTTATTGTTCGTTTGTTTCTTTTGTGACAGAGACAGAGAGAGGGACAGATAGACAGGAAGGGAGAGAAATGAGAAGCATCAATCCTTTGGTACAGCACCTTAGTTGTTCATTGATTGCTTTCTCATATGTGCCTTGACTAGGGGGCTACAGCAGACTGAGTGACCCCTTGCTCAGGTTGGCGACCTTGGGCTCAAGCTGGTGAGCCTTGTTCAAACCAGATGAATTGGTGGTCAAGATGGCAACTTCGGGGTTTTGAACCTGAGTCCTCTGCATCCCAGTCTGACACTTTATCCACTGCACCATCACCATGTCAGGCTGGGGAGTTTTTTTTTAATCTGTCTTTCAATTATAAATGATAGCTTTGCTGGATAGAGTAATCTTGGTTGTAGGTCATTCCCATTCATCACTTTGAATATTTTTTGTCAGTCCCTTCCGGCCTGCAAAGTGTCTGTTAAGAAAACAGCTGACAGTCTTATGGGAGCTCCCTGGTAGGTAACTAACTGCTTTTCTCTTGCTGCTTTTAAGATTCTCTTTTGTCTTTAACCTTTGGCATTTTAATTATGACATGTCTTGGTGTGGACCTCTTTGGATTTATCTTTTTTGAGACTCTCTGCACTTCTTGGAATTGTATGTCTATTTCTTTCACCAGGTTAGGAAAGTTTTCTGTCATCATTTTTTCAAATAGGTTTTCAATTTCTTACTCTCTCTCTTCTCCTTCTGGCACCCCCATGATGCAAATATTGGTATGCTTGAAGTTATTTCAGAGGCTCCTTACACTAGTCTCATTTTTTTTGGATTCTTGTTTCTTTTTACTGTTCTGATTGGATGTTTTTTGCTTTACTATATTCTAAATTGCTGATTTGATTCTTGGCTTCATCTACTCTACTGTTGATTCCCTGTAAATTATTCTTCCTTTTAGTTAGTGTATACATCATTTTTAAATGGTCCTTCTTTATGCTGTTGAGGTTCTCTCACTAAGTTGATTGAGCATCCTTATAATCAGTGTTTTGAACTCTGCATCTAGTGAATTGCTTGTCTCCATTTTGTTTAGTTCTTTTTCTGGAGTTTTGTTTTGTTCTTTAATTTGGGAAATGTTTCTGTGTTTCCTCATTTTGGCAGCTTTCCTGTGTTTGTTTCTATATATTAGGTAGAGCTTCTACAACTCCCAAGCTTGGTAGATTGGCTTAAGATAGTAAGTGTCCTGAGGGTACAGTGGCATAGCCTTCTTGATCTCCCAAATGGGTTACTTGAGGTATGCCCCACATGTGGGCTATATATACCTTCCTCTTGTAGTTGAGCCTTGATTGCTGTTGGCTCATCAATGGGAGTGATTTACCCTTAGGCCATAAGGTACAAGGACTGGCTTGATCACCAAACACCATGCTCTAACCACCATGGAAGACCAGCTGTGCAGGGGCCCACCCCACAGAGCAGGACTTTCTTCAGAGGGGTTCTAGTTCCCACTGAGTCTGTCCCTTGAGTGTGTTCCTTGTGGAGGAGGTTGGGTCGTGATGCTTCAATGTGGTCTGAAGCTGTACAATGGGCGTGCTGGCTCCAAGGCCTCCCGGGAGATGCAGGCTAAGGTCAGTCACCACTTGTGTTCTGCCTGGGGTCACCCAGCATGAGCTATAAAACAATCTGCAGATAGCTACTACTTGTGCTGGGCTTGGAGGTGCTCAGGCAAGGCCAGAAAGCCAGCCCAGCCAGCTGCTGCTAGTGCCAGGCCTGGGGCCACTCAGGGGTATGGTACAGAGCACACTGAGACCAGATACTGTTCATTTGAGAGATTTTATAAAAATCTGAAGCTTGAGCAGCTACAGACCATTCACATGGAAAAGTTGCTAGAAACAGCTTCCGTGGGCCTAAAAGTTGGGTGAGGCAGGGCCTCAGGGAATCACCAGGGTGGGGCAAACAGTGTGAGCCAGGTTGATGGAGTCAGATATGGCACCCATCTGCTGGCTCAAAGAAACAATGGGCTCCGCCAGCACTTCTGTCTGGGAGAAAGCTGGTTCCCCAGCTCTCATGCTGATGCTGGACAAGTCAGTTCCTCCTTGTATGTCCTTGGTTCTTTTCAAGCTGCTGCCACAGTGCTGGAACCCAGAGGGAGAGAGTCTGAGTCAGTCTGTCTGTGGGCCCTTCAAGAAGAACTGTTTGGAACTCCAGCAGCCCTTTGTCTCCCTCAACCTCAATAGCTACTGGTTTGTATAGCCAGAAGTTAAGGGGACATCTCTTTCTGGCACTGTAGCCCTGGGATGGGGGGGCCTGGTATAGGGCTGGGACTTCTCACTCCCCCAGGGGGGACTTCTGCAAACAAAATATCCCTCCCAATTTTGATCTACCACATGTGAGTATAGGGCCAGCCAGTTCCATGACTCTACTCCTACAAGTCTCAGTATGGCTTCTTCTTTAATTCCCTGGTTGTAGGACTTCCATTCAGCCAGAGTTAAGGCTGTTCTGCATATGGTTGTTCTATAGTTTAGTTGGAATTTTGATGTGATTGTGAGAGCAGGCATATACCACATTTTCCTATGCTGCCATCTTACCCAGAAATTTTGTTTTAAATATGTCATCATAATATGTTTTCTCTTGTCTTTTCTGTTCTATGTTTATTTTAATTTATATTGATTAATAAAAAATTTTATTGCCTGACCAGGCAGTGGCGCAGTGGATAGAGCATCAGACTGGGATGCAGAGGACCCAGGTTCGAGACCCCGAGGTTGCCAGCTTGAGCGCAGGCTCATCTGGTTTGAGCAAAAGCTCA
The DNA here is from genome assembly GCF_036850995.1 of Saccopteryx leptura. Taxonomy (NCBI): domain Eukaryota; kingdom Metazoa; phylum Chordata; class Mammalia; order Chiroptera; family Emballonuridae; genus Saccopteryx; species Saccopteryx leptura. Next base: position 36,892,714 of record NC_089506.1, read on the forward strand.
CCAGCTTGGACTCAAGGTTGCTGGCTCGAGCAAGGGGTTACTCGGTCTGCTGAAGGCCCGCGGTCAAGGCACATATGAGAAAGCAATCAATGAATAACTAAGGTGTCGCAATGCGCTATGAGAAACTAATGATTGATGCTTCTCATCTCTCTGTTCCTGTCTGTCTGTCCCTGTCTATCCCTCTCTCTGACTCTCTCTCTGTCTCTGTAAAGAAAAAAAAACCCCACAAAAAAAACAAAAAAAAATTTTATTGTTCTATATTCTACTTTGTAATCATCAATATTTTTACTCTTCATTTAGTGGTTTTCCTAGAAATTGTAACAAATGCCTTTGATCTATTGAAGTCTAGTATAAATTAGTACTTTTGTCTCCTTCCAAGACATTTTAAAGATATCAGAACACTTTAATTGTACATACAATTACTATTTATTCACATTTACCTTGAGTTTACACTATACATTGTTGTTTATTTTTCCTTCTAATCCCAACCTTTCATCTCATATTATTTTCCTTCTGCAGGAACATATACTTTAGTATTTAATTTACTATAAATCTGCTTTTGGTGACTTTCCAGTTTTGTTGTTCTGAAAATATATATTTCTTTTTCTTTCTTTTTAAAATGTGTTTTGGCTGACTAGAAATCTAGTCATTGAGGAGGGTTTTCTTTCGTTTTGTTTTTTTTTTAGCCATTTTCATCTGGCTTCTATTTCTTTCTGTTGAAACACTGGCACTCAGGCTAATTATTGCTCCTTTGAAGGTGATCTCTCTTTTTCTCTGGCTAGTAAGATTTTATCTTTGTCTTTGGTTTTCAAGTACTTGACTAAGATTTGTATAGGTACGATTTTCCTGATAGTATTGTGGTTGCAGTTTGTAGCGCTTCTATCATTGGCCTGATGTCTTTTGTCAGTTTTGGAACGTTCTTGGCCATTATCTCTCTAGTTACTGTTTTTGCCACATTTTCTCTCTCCTCTACTCTGGATTCCAATTATACGAATGTTAGACTTTTTTACTCTGTCCCACATGTACTTCATGCTCTTTGTCATATTTTAAATCCTTTTCTCTCAGTGTGCTTTAATTTGTCTTTTTTCATCTTCATTAATTACTTTTTCAGCTGTATCTAAACTGCTGCTGTTAAGCATACTCATTGACTTTCACTTTCAATTGTATTTTTTTGTTGTTGTTGTTTTTATTTTTCTGAAGCTGGAAACAGGGAGAGACAGTCAGACAGACTCCCGCATGCGCCCGACCGGGATCCACCCGGCACGCCCACCATGGGGCGATGCTCTGCCCACCAGGGGGCGATGCTCTGCCCATCCTGGGTGTCGCCATGTTGCGACCAGAGCCACTCTAGCGCCTGAGGCAGAGGTCACAGAGCCATCCCCAGCGCCCGGGCCATCTTTGCTCCAATGGAGCCTTGGCTGATGGGAGGGGAAGAGAGAGACAGAGAGGAAAACATTGAAGAGGGGTGGAGAAGCAAATGGGCGCTTCTCCTGTGTGCCCTGGCCGGGAATCGAACCCGGGTTCTCCGCACGCTAGGCCGACGCTCTACCGCTGAGCCAACCGGCCAGGGCTCAATTGTATTTTTAATACCAGCATTTCCACTGGTTTGTATTCATTCTGTAAATTCTCTGACAAAACTTCTCATTTATTCTTTGGTTTCCCTTGACCATCTTATTCACAGTGCATTATCTGATCCTTCTGTAACTGTGTTTCTATTTTCCATTGTTTCTCTTGGTTTTCCATAACACTGTTGTTCCCCCACATGACTGGTTAGTTTTCATTGTGTGAGTGAGACTCTATATGAGGGAAAGGTATTGAGTCTTTTACCACTATCATGTTGACTTTGCTGCTTCTTGTAGATGACTTTATGCATTTCCCTTTGATTCCTACTTCAGTTAGATGGGTTTTTCTTTTTTTTGCTTTTTAAATTTAATTTAATTTTTTTTTTGAAGTGAGAAGTGAGGAGGCAGAGATAGACTCCCACATGCGCCCGACCAGGATACATCCGGCATGCCCACTAGGGGGTAATGCTCTGCCCATCTGGGGTGCTGCTCTGTTGCAACCCGAGCCATTCTAGCACCTGAGGTGGAGGCCATGGAGCCATCCTCAGTGCCCAGGCCAACTTTGCTCCAATGGAGCCTTGGCTGTGGGAGGGGAAGAGAGACATAGAGAGAAAGGAGAGGGTAAAGGGGAAGAATGGAGAAGCAGATGGGCGCTTCTCCTTGTACCCTGGCTGGGAATCAAACCTGAGACTTCCACACACCAGGCCAACACTCTACTGCTGAACCAACTGACCAGGGCTCATTTTTTTTTTTTGTGGCAGAGACAGAGAGAGGGTCAGATAGGAACAGACAGACAAGAAGGAAGAGAGATGAGAAACATCAATTCTTCGCTGCAGTTCCTTAGTTGTTCATTGATTGATTTCTCATATGTGCCTTGATGAGGTGGGGGGCTACAGCAGACTAAGTGACCCCTTGCTCGAGCCAGCGACCTTGGGCTCAAGCTGGTGAGCCTTGCTCAAACCAAGTGAACCCGCGCTCAAGCTGGCGACCTCGGGGTCTTGAACCTGGGTCCTCCACATCTCAGTCTGACACTCTATCCACGGTGCCACTGCCTGGTCAGGCCATTAAAAAAAAATCAGAAATAGATGTTGAATTTTTGTCAAAGTGCTGGCATCTATTGAGATGATCACACAGTTTTTCTTTTTAGTCTATAATATCTTTAATTACATTGATTGATTTTAAAATATTGAACCAGCCTTACATTCCTGGGTGTATTAGTCTGTTCCTGTTACTGTTATAAACTACCACTGACTGGGTGGCTTAAACCACAGAAATCTTGTTTTGAGAGAAAGAGAGACAGAGACAGAGACAGAGAGACGAGAAGCATCCACTCATAGTTGTGGCACTTCAGTTGTTCATTGATTGCTTCTCATATGTGCCTTAACCAGGGGCTCCAGACAAGTCAGCAATCCCTTGCTCAAGCCAGCAACCTTAGGCTCAAGTCAGCAATGATGGGTTCATGTCACTGATCCCATGCTCAAGCCAGTGACCCCCATGCTCAAGCTGGTTAGCCTGCACTCAAGTCAAATGAGCCTGCGCTCAAGCTGGAGACCTTGGGGTTACAAACCTGGGACCTCAGCATCCCAGGTCAATGCTCTATCCACTATGCCACCACTGGTCAGGGTACCATAGAAATTTATTTTTATACTGTTTTGGAGGCTGGAATTTCAAGATTAAGGTGCCATAAAGGTTGGTTTCTCATGAGACCTCTCTTCCTGGCTTGTAGACTGCCACCTTTTTGCTGTGTCCTCACTTGCTTTTCCTCTGTGTGCATGAAGAGGGAGATATCTGGTGTCTTTTAAAGAACCTACTGATTTGGACCTCACCCTTATTATGACTTCATTTAACTTTAATTACCTTCTTAAAGGACCTATCTCCAAACACAACACATTAGAGGTTAGACCTTCAGCATATAAATTTGGGACGACAGAATACTGGAATTAAGCTCACCTGGTCATGTGTGTTATTCTTTTTATATATTGTTGGGTTTAATTGGTTAAAATTTTGTTTAGAATTTTGGCTTTCATGTCAACAGGAAGATTGGGGAATACTACCTTTTTTTTTTCTTCTCAGATTTTGGTTCCAGGGTAATTCTGCTTTCCTGGAATGACTTAGGGAGTATTCTCTTATGTTTAATTTTCTGCAGGAGTTTGTATATAATTGATATTATTTCTTCCTTTAATATTAGACAGAATTAGCTAGCAGAGAGCATCTTGTTGTTTTCTTCATTGGAAGGTCTTTAAACATTTAAAAATTTATTTCCAAATATAGGATTATTCACGTTATCTATTTCTTTTCTTTTCTTTTCTTTTTTACAGAGACAGAGAGAGGGATAGACAAGGATGGAGAGATGAGAAGCATCAATCATTAGTTTTTCATTGTGCAATGCGACACCTTAGTTGTTCATTGATTGCTTTCTCATATGTGCCTTGACTGCGGGCCTTCAGCAAACCGAGTAACCCCTTTCTCGAGCCAGCGACCTTGGGTCCAAGCTGGTGAGTTTTTGTTCAAACCAAATGAGCCCATGCTCAAGCTGGCGACCTCGGGGTCTTGAACCTGGGTCCTCTGCATCCCAGTTCGATGCTCTATCCACTGCGCCACCGCCTGTCAGGCACTTTAGCTATTTCTTAAGCTAGCTTTAGTAGTTTGTATCTTTTAAGGAATTGGTACATTTGATCTAAGTTGTCAAATTTATTGGCATAAGTTTGCTCTTTATATTTATTTTCATTCTTTTATTATTTGTAGACCCTGTAGTGATATGACCTCTCTTCTTGTTGTGGTAACTTATAACTTCTCTCTTATTCTTCTGATCAGTCATGGCTAGTGGTTTACATTTTATATATTCTCAAAAATAAAACAAACTCAGATTTGATTTCACTTACTTTCTGAAATTATCCTTATTTCATTGATTTCTGCTCTGATCTTCATTTTTCTGCTTATTTTCAGTTTTATTTACTCTTCACTTCTTAATATTTTTCATTAAAGCTTAGTCATTTTTTTTTTTTCATTTTTCTGAAGCTGGAAACAGGGAGAGGCAGTCAGACAGACTCCCGCATGCACCCGACCGGGATCCACCCGGCGCGCCCACCATAGGGCGACGCTCTGCCCACCAGGGGGCGATGCTCTGCCCATCCTGGGCATTGCCATGTTGCAACCAGAGCCACTCTAGTGCCTGAGGCAGAGGCCACAGAGCCATCCCCAGCGCCCGGCCATCTTTGCTCCAATGGAGCCTTGGCTGCGGGAGGGGAAGAGACAGAGAGGAAAGCGCGGCGGAGGGGTGGAGAAGCAAATGGGCGCTTCTCCTGTGTGCCCTGGCGGGGAATCGAACCCGGGTCCTCCACACGCTAGGCCGACGCTCTACCGCTGAGCCAACCGGCCAGGGCTTAGTCATGTCTTAAGACCTTTCTTCTTTTCCAATATATGGGTTTATTTTATTTATTTATTTAATTTTTTTTTAAGAGAAAGAAGAGGAGATAGTGAGACAGACTCCTGCATGTGTCCCAACTGGGATCTACCTGGCAACCCCCGTCTAGGGCCAATGTTCTATCAACTGAGATATTTTTAGCACCTGAGGCTGACATGCTTGGACCAACCAAGCTATCCTCCGTGCCTGAAGCCAATGCTGGAACCATTTGTGCCATTGGCTGTGGGATGGAAAGAGAAAGAAGAAAGGCGGGGGTGGGGGGTGGGGAGAAGAGAAGCAGATGGCTACTTCTTTTATGTGCTCTCACTGGGAATCTAAACAGGGATGCCCATGTATTGAACCTATGACATCCATATACCAGGCTGACACTCTATCCACTGAGCCAAAATTTCTTCCATACATTGTTCTGGGTGAACCCTAAAATTTTTGATAACTTGTGTTTTTATTTTTATTAATTTCTAGGTTGCTTCTAATATCCCTTTTGGCGTTTCTATTCATTTTCTTTTTTATCCTTTGGATATACTTACAAAAGCTATTGTACTTCCAAGTCTTTCACTAATAAATGCAACATTTGGGATCATTTATCATAGATCACACTTTACTGTTTCTTTGCAAGTTTTGTAAAATTTTTTTGTAGCAAATTAGAAATTTAACATTGCATGTTATAGCAGCTCTGAATTCTGAGAAGTGTGTGTGTATGTGTGTAAATTGCCTGGACTCAAACTATTGTATTTAATTTGTCTCCTCCCTGGTGTACAACTGCTGTTATTTTAACTCAGTTTTTTAATTCTCATTTTTATTTTTTATTTTTAGCCTATTTTGTTAGGGCTTTGCCCTGTGTCTGCATAACATAGTGCTCATGCAGTTTGCGAGAATTTCATCTTCTGCAGATGAATTTCGGTGTGGGTTGGAAATACACTAAAAATGTTCTCATTGTCTCCCTTGGACGTCACTGTTTCAGATATTTGTGGGCAATTGACTTCAGATGTTTGTTGGCTCTCTCACTTTTTAGCTCTCTCCATTTTTAGTAGCTAGAGTTCTGCAGAGAAACAGATTCAATAGGATTCTCTCTCAGTCTCTTATTTGTCTGTTTATCTGTCTATGTAAGTATCTATCTATCTATCTGGCTATCTATCTATCTATCTATCTATCTATCTATCTATCTATCATCTATCTATCTCTAGTGAGAGAAAGAGATTGATTTATTTTAAGAAATTGGCTCATGTGATCATGGGGCTGTCAAGTCCAAAATCTGCAAGAGGGCCAGCAGGTTGGAAACCCAAGGAAGAGCTGATGTTGCAGTTAAAGTCTGAAGGCCATCTGCTTACAATAGTCCCTCTTGTTTTGGGTAAGTCAGTCATTTTGTTCCATTCAGGCTTTCAATTGATTGGATGAAGTCTACCCACATTAGGGAGGGTATTCTGCTTTACTCAAAGTCTACTGATTTAAACATTAATCCCATCCAAAAACACCCTCACAGAACCACCCTAGAACAATGTTTGTCCATATATCTGGGTATTGTGGCCCAACCAAACTGACACACAGGACTAACCATCATAGCATTAAAATCTTGGCTGATCTGCCACTTGCACCAATAGGACCCCAACCTTGGGCCTGTGAGTGTCACCTTATCCATTTCCTACCCAGCCCTCCTTAGCTGGTAAGCCATAGCTTTTTACCTTTTGTCCCAAATAGAGCCTGCCCTTTCTGGTGCCAAAGCCAATGGGTTGGGTAGCCAGCTCTAACATGGGAATAGTACTGTTCTCTTTGATCAAGCTGAGGGGTGGCAACTAGTGTGGTCTTGACAAGAAGAGCACCCAACATCCATTGTTTCATTGAAAGCTAGATCATTTTTTCAAGAAGAAATGCTTCTCAATTTGTGACTGATTTCCATTTTTGGTTGATTTTAAGTGCCTTGACTTCATTTGTTTTGACAATTTGTTTAGTTTTATACTTTTTTTAAAAGTAATGTATGGAATAGTTTTATTTATTTATTTATTTATTTAGATTTTATTTATTCATTTTATTTTTTATTTTTTTTTTACAGAGACAGAGAGAGTCAGAGTGAGGGAGAGACAGGGACAGACAGACAGGAACGGAGAGATGAGAAGCATCAATCAGTTTTTCGTTGCGCATTGCGACACCTTACTTGTTCATTGATTGCTTTCTCATATGTGCCTTGACCATGGGCCTTCAGCAGACCGAGTAACCCCTTGCTTGAGCCAGCGACCTTGGGTCCAAGCTGGTGAATTTTTGCTCAAATCAGATGAGCCCATGCTCAAGCTGGCGACCTCGGGGTTTCGAACCTGGGTCTTCTGCATCCCAGTCCGACGCTCTATCCACTACGCCACCGCCTGGTCAGGCTATTTATTCATTTTAGAGAGAGGAGACAGAGAGAGAAGGAGGGGAGGAGCAGAAAGCATCAACTCCCATATGTGCCTTGACCTGGCAAGCCCAGGGTTTTGAACCAGTGACCTTAGCATTCTAGGTGGACGCTTTTACCCACTGTGCCACCGCAGATCAGGCCAGTTATATATATATATATATATATATATATATATATATATATATATATATATATATATATTAAATCAAGAAGAGTTGCTTACATCTTTACCCAACATCTCTAGAAGTGCCTCTGGCTTCATGTTTATGTGGATTGAAGCTCTGTCATTAGGCACACATACATTTTGCCTTCTTAATGAAGTGACACTTTTATCACTATAAAATTTACTTAAAAAAATTTTTTTTTTACAGAGACAGAGAGAGATAGATAGGGACAGACAGACAGGAAGGGAAAGAGATGAGAAGCATCAATCATCAGTTTTTCGTTGTGACACCTTAGTTGTTCATTGATTGCTTTCTCATATGTGCCTAGACCGTGGGCCTTCAGCAGACTGAGTAACCCCTTGCTTGAGCCAGCGACCTTGGGTCCAAGCTGGTGGGCTTTTGCTCAAACCAGATGAGCCCGCGCTCAAGCTGGCGACCTCGGGGTCTCGAACCTGAGTCCTTGACATCTGCGCCATTGCCGGTCAGGCTTTAACCATTTACTTTCAGTTTATTTGTCTTTATATTAAAATATCATATATAACCTGTGAATGGTTATATATTTATATATTATAAAAAATATAACCTGTTTTTTCTTACATTCATTTTGACAACTTTGCCTTTTAATTAGAACATTTCATCCACTAACATTTGTTATAGTTTTAGTATTATTAGATTTAAGCATGTAATTGAAAATATTTAATTTCTGCTGTCTTCTTTAAATTTTTGTTTGCTTTGTCTACCCTTTATTCCCTCTTTTGAATTATTTCAACCTTTTGGAATTCCATTTTGTTTGCTGAGCAGAATAACCAGTCTAATTGCTTTCAGAAATCAAAGAAAGGCCAATCTTTATATACAGAAAAATATTGTATTCTATTTCAAAAGGTTCAGGTGACTTGGAATGTCATGTTTTACCCAAATGTCTTCTTCCCAACTCTCAGGGTCTCACTGCAATTAATGACCTGCCCTTAACATAAGACACTTTGAAGTATGTCATTGGTATTTTAATAGGAATTGCATTGAATTTATAAATTGCTTTGGGCCTGACCAGGCAGTGACGCAGTGTAGAGTGGGATGCAGAAGACCTAGGTTTGAGACCCCGAGGTCACCAGCTTGAGTGTGGGCTCATCTGGTTTGAGTAAAAGCTCACCAGCTTGAGCCCAAGGTCGCTGGCTTGAGCAAGAGATTACTCGGTCTGCTGAAGGCCTGAGGTCAAGGCACATATGAGAAAGCAATTAATGAACAACTAAGGTGTTGCAACATGCAATGAAAAACTAATGGGTGATGCTTCTCATCTCTCCATTCCTGCCTGTCTGTCCCTATCTATCCCTCTCGCTCACTCTCTTTCTGTCTCTGAAAAAAAAAATTGCTTTGGGTAATATAGACATTTTAATGATATTAATTCTTCCTATCTATGAACATGGTATATGCTTCCACTTGTTTGTATCTTCCTTGATTTATTTTATCAATGTTTTATAATTTTCTGAGTACAAGTGTTTAACCTCCTTGGTTTAATTTACTCCTAGGTACTTTATTTTTTTTGTTGCAATAGTGAAGGGGATTGTTTTCTTAATTTCTCTTTCAGACAGTTTATTGTTGGTGTATAAAAATGCCTCTGATTTCTGAATATTAATTTTATATTCTGCAACCTTGCTGAATTCATTTATCAGGTCCAGTAGTTTTCTGACTGAGACTTTAGGGTTTTCTATGTACAGTATCATATCATCAGCAAATAATGATAGTTTTACTTCTTTTCCAATTTGGATGCCTTTTATTTCTTCTGCTTGTCTGATTACTGTGGCTAGGACTTCCAGAACTATGTTGAATAAGAGTGATGAAAGGGGGCACCCCTGCCTTGTTCCTGATCTTAAGGGGATTGCTTTTAATTTTTGCCCATTGAGTATGATGTTGGCTCTGGGTTTGTCATAGATGGCCTTTCTCATGTTGAGCTATGTTCCTTGTATGCCCATAATGGGCGCTGGATTTTATCAAATGCTTTTTTTGCATCTATTGGTATTATCATGTGATTTTTCTCCTTTATTTTGTTTATGTGATGAATCACATTGATTGATTTGTGAATATTGTACCAGCCTTGCCTCCACAGAATAAATCCCACTTGATCATGATGTATGATTTTTTTCATGTATTGCTGGATCTGGTTTGCTAATATTTTGTTGAGAATTTTAGCATTTAAATTCATCAAGGATATTGGCCTATAGTTTTCTTTCTTTGTATTGTCTTTGCCTGGTTTTGGAATCAGAATTATGCTTGCCTCATAAAATGAGCTTGGAAGTTTTCCCTTCTCTTGAACTTTTTGAAATAGCTTGAGAAGGATAGACGTTATCTCTTCTTTGAATATTTGGTAGAATTCCCCTGTGAAGCCATCTGGCCCAGGGCTTTTGTTTGTTGGGAGTTTTTTGATAACTGTTTCAATCTCATTTGTTGTAATCGGTCTGTTTAGGTTTTCTGATTCTTCCAGATTGATTTTTGGAAGATTATATGTTTCAAGGGATTTGTCCATTTCACCTAGGTTGTCAATTTTTTGGGCATATAGTCCTTTATAGTATTTTCTTGGTGGTATCACACTTCCTGATATCAAGTTATACTACAAGGCCATTGTACTCAAAACAGCTTGGTACTGGCATAAGAACAGTCATATAGATCAATGGAACAGAACAGAGAACCCAGAAATAAACCCACACCTTCATGGTCAATTGATATTTGACAAAGGATGTAAGAGCATACAATGGAGTAAAGACAGTCTCTTTAACAAAATAGTGTTGGTAAAATTGGACAGGTACTAGCAAACAAATGAAACTAGACCACCAACTTACACCATTCACAAAAATAAACTCAAAATGGATAAAAGACTCAAATGTAAGTCATGAAACCATGAGCATCTTAGAAGAAAACATAGGCAGTAAGCTCACCAACATCTCTCGCAGCAATATATTTGCTGATTTATCTTCACAGGCAAGTGAAAGAAAGGACAGGATGAACAAATGGGACTATATCAAACTAAAAAGCTTTTGCACAGCTAAAGACAATATGAACAAAATAAAAAGACAAACTACACAATAAGAGAACCTATTTGGCAATACGTCTGATAAGAAGTTAATAACCAAAATTTATAAAGAGCTTGTAAAACTCAATACCAGGAAGATAAATAATCCAATCAAAAATGGGCAAAAGAAGTGAATAGACACTTCTCCAAAGAGGACATACAGATGGCCAATAGGCAGATGAAAAAATGTTCAACATCACTAGTCATTAGAGAAATGCAAATTAAAACCATAATGAAATATCACCTCACACCAGTTAGAATGGCACTTATTAACAAAACAACATATAATAAGTGCTGGCGAGGATATGGAGAAAAGGGAACCCTCCTGCACTGCTGGTGGGAATGCAGACTGGTGCAGCCACTGTGGAAAATAGGATGGAGATTTCTCAAAAAATTAAAAATGGAACTGCCTTTTGACCCAGCCATCCCACTCTTTAGGAATATATCCCATCACTGATTCAAAAGAAGAAATGCACCCCTATGTTTATGGCAGCATTGTTTACAATAACCAAGACCTGGAAATAGCCCAAGTGTCCATCAGTGGACGAGTGGATTAAAAAGCAGTGGTACATATACAATGGAATACTATGGGGCCATTAAAAAGAAGAAAATCTTACCTTTTGCTACAATATGCATGGAGTTGGAAACTATTATGTTAAGTGAAATAAGCCAGGCAGAGAAAGAAAAATATCATATGACCTCACTCATTTGAGGAATCCAATGAACAATGTGAACTGAGGAACGGAATAGAGACAGAGGCAGGATCAATGGGACCAGAGGGAAAGCGGACAGAGGGAAAAGGGATGATAGGATGGGATCAGAGAAGGGAAAGAGATTGGTGAAATTATATACACATAACAGCATTATAGAGAGTAGAAAAGCAAATCCTGGAGGAAAGGCAGGAGGGTGTTGGGGGGAGGGGGACAAAGGAGATGTTGAGGGGAATATGGGGGGATGTATTTAGTGGGACACTAGAATCTATGTAAACATAATATATTAAAATCAATAAAAAAACAAACAGAAAACAAATATGAGACTTTGGCCTGAACAGGTGGTGGTGCAGTGGATAGAGTGTTGGCCTGGACACAGAGAACCCAGGTTCGAAACCCCAAGGTCACCAGCTTGATTGCGGGTTCATCTGGTTTGAGCAACGCTCAGCAGCTTGAGCCCAAGGTCGTTGGCTTGACCAAGGTGTCACTCAGTCTGCTGTAGCCCCCCAGTCAAGGCACATATTAGAAAGCAATCAATGAACAACCAAAGTGCCACAATGAAGAATTGTTGTGCTTCTCATATCTCTTCCTTCCTGTCTGTCTGTCCCTATCTATCCCTCTCTCTGAGTCTCTGTCAAAAAAAAAAAAAAAAAAAAAAAAAAAAAAAAAAAAGAAAAAGAGACTTTGGCAGGAATTGTGTTCAACTTGCATCATTATTTACAGCTTGTACATTTAGAATTAGCATCTGGTATTTAGTCCTGGCTACATTGCAGGTACAAAAATAAAAGATTTATTTTAGGGCTGCTATAGAATTCTTTGGTTCTATGGCTATACCTTGAATTGAAAGTGTAAAGATCTGAGCTTTCTGATGTACGCCACTAGAATCCAACCCATCCAATAGTCTCTGTAGTCATAAGTACTGCCAGAACATCTGCCTACAATAGGTACTTAATTTCCCAAAACCTTGCTATCTGCCAGTGCTTTTTTCCAAGCAGCTGCACATGGTAATATAAGCCATTCTGGTGCTCCAACACACCATTGATTCCACCTTCAAAAAGATCCCAGTGTATTTGAGTTCAGATATGTGATTGATCCAATGCTGGAATTCTATCTGAAGATCCCTTCTTGGAGATCACTCCTATTTGCAAGTATAGTAGGGAGCAATCTGCAAAACAGAAAACACTCTGACATAGGGTATTTTATACAGGGGATTCATAACATGGGTGGTTGAAGCACATGGTGAGCAAGTCAGAGATTAGCAAGTGCAGAAAGTGGCTGCTTTTCATGGGAGTGAAGAGACAGCAAGAAGAACTGATGTTACTATAGCTCATATTCTGAAACCTTCCTATAAGAGTGAGATCTGTAATGAAAATTGTACAAAGGAGGTTGGAACCAAAGAAGAAATAACTGGTGGGAGATATTGTCAAGGAGACTCGGCTACTATTGTAGACAAAGTGAGAGGTAGAGTACTATAGGGTTTTAACTTTGGTTATCTCTCTCTGATCTTTAATTTCTATCAGTCACTCCCATTGACTGAAGCTACCAGAAGACCAGTTATCAAGGGAGTTTTCATTATGGTGTACTTTAGGGTACAGAACAAATTGGGGAAGGGTATGTAATGGATCTGAGAGTAAAGAGGCAAATTATGGACATGTCCTTCATGAAGCCACACTTGAACTCCACCAGACAAAGACAGTTTGTAGTAGTTACCTGTTGTGTTACAAACCATCCTAAAGTGAAGGGCTGAGAACAGCCAACACTTTATTGGCTAAACTCAGTGGGTAGTTCTGCTTGTTTTGTAGGTAGTTGCTTGTGTGGCTAGATTAAGCCAGAGGGTCCACAGTGGATTGGGCTCAGCTGGGAAGTTGAGATAACTGCGCCTCTCCCTGTCTTTCAGCTCATGGAATTCCAGGATCTTTCCCTTTCCATGTAGCCTCTACCCATGATCTTTCTTCTGGGGTAGCTGGACTTTTAACCTGGTGGTTCAGTGTTTCCAGGAGTGCCAAAGAGGAACCTTCCAGGTCTTCTGAAGGTTGAGGCTGGGAACTGTCACAGCAGGTTTTCCACTTCATTATAGTAGGCAAGGTAAGTCAGAGCCAAGGGGAAGGGATTTGAAAAAGGTGAGAATTCTGGGAGGCATGATTTTTGAGGGCAAAAAATGCAGAACACAACTACATAGTTGCTTCCTATACTATAGCACATGTGACTTTTTATAGTAGTTTAATATTAGGAGGTTAAGCATAAAAATTATTTTTTTGCCAGTTACACTTCCCCAAGTAGGGGACATCATTTGCCCTCTTATTTTTCCTCCACCTCCCATTACTAATTTTAATTCTCTTGATTTAAGTCAGGATAGAGGAATTAGAGACAAGGGTTACATTTTTTTTTGTGTGTGTGTGTGACAGAGAGAGAGAGAGAGAGACAGACAGACAGACAGAAAGAGAGACAGATAAGGAGAGACAGACAGAAAGGCAGAGAGATGAGAAGAATCAATTTTTCATTGCGGCTCCCTAGTTGTTCATTGATTGCTTTCTCATATGTACCTTGACTGGGGGGCTACAGCAGACTGAGTGACCCCTTGCTCAAGCCAGCGACCTTGGGCTCAAGCCAGCAACCTTTGGGCTCAAGCCAGTGACCATGGGGTCATGTCTATGACCCCACGCTCAAGCCAGCGACCCAGCGCTCAAGCCAAGACCTCGGGGTTTTGAACCTGGGTCCTCTGTGTCTAGTCCAATGCTCTATCCACTGCGCCACCGCCTGGTCAGGCAAGGGTTGAAATTTTTTTAATTATCTTGGTACATGATCATATCTTCTGTCACTAGTCCTCCTTTTCTGATTAACTCTGAGTGGCCATCGACACCATCTCTGTGGCAGGCATTCAAGGCCAAACTTGTTATGGAGTGCATGTATGACTTTTCTTGAGGTTTCAACACAGTGGTTCTTACTTCTACATGGTTTCCTGGCAGGTAGATCCTGAGGATCTAGAGGTCCCTAAGATAGCCTTAGGACCTCTAGAATCCCCTCCTTCTCATGCTCAACTGATCAGCTGTAGAGGGACTTTTAAAAATGGGATTGATGGTTGGCAAATTAGCAATGCCAGCTTGGTTGCATTCTAATAAACCCTGAGGCAGAGCCTGCCTCCCATTTTCTGTGATGTTCTTAAAACACAGGGTTCCAAGTTTTGTATCCTAGTTGCCAACTCTTGGGCACATCCTTCTCTACATCCTGCTACATGTCTATCACATTGTACTTTAGTTATTCAATTTCCATCTTTTTATGGAAAAAGCAGAGGCACATTCAGGTTAGTTTCAGTGATGAGAATGGTTGAAAGGACACATTTGCAGAAAATCCACTATGCTGTGCCATTTGTTCTCCAGTATCCTTTCCTCTACGTGCTTCTCGTTGTCACTCCCTGTGATTTTACTGTCGTGACTGCCACTGAGGCTCAGTTACTTGAGAAGCCCAGACTAATATGGCAGGAGGGCTGGGAAGGAGGAGAGCTATGAACACCTACTACTATCTGAAATTGCAGTTCTGCTTTTGGTATGAAGTCCTGGCCCTCCAATTACCTCCCTCAGAGACTTTTGGTTTTTGTGTTGTGACTTTTATAGTTTTCCTTTTCCTAGACTTCCAATGGTAGTCAGGTGAATAAAGTTCTTTTTAAAGTCTTACCCCTTCAACAGGCTCTCTTCAAGGTGCCATCTGACATCCCTGCGTTCCAGCAGGAAGCCTCTGGTGGTCCTGTTTGTAAGATTTGGCTTTCTTCTCTCGCCTTGGAAGGGGTGGGAGGTAGAGTTTTCTACTCAGCTCACTTGGTGTTGAAAGGTGACTTTTTTTTCCTGCTATAGTTCAGGCATCTAGAGATACAAATTCTTTTGATCTTAATTCTGAATTCCCTGTAAAGAAATTTAAGTTATTCCAACGTGGGATAAGTATTCACCCTTGGTCTAATCCAGTGGTCTCCAACCCCCGGGCTGCAGACCGGTACCGGTCCATGGGCCATTTGGTACCTGTCCGCAGAGAAAGAATAAATAACTTACATTATTTCCGTTTTATTTATATTTAAGTCTGAAAGATCTTTTATTTTTAAAAAATGACCAGATTCCCTCTGTTACATCCGTCTAAGACTCACTCTTGACACTTGTCTAAGTTCGACAATTATATTTAAAAATACCACAGTTTTTACGCCGGTTGCATAATTTTATTTTGTGCATTTATCCATCCCACCCTAAAGGCCGGTCCATGAAAATATTTTCTGACATTAAACCGGACCATGGCCCAAAAAAGGTTGGGGACCACTGGTCTAATCTACTGTAGCTTTCAGGATCCCACACCTTGATCAGATGATGCGTGGATTGCGTCACTTATTCCTGGATGGCGCAGTTCTCAGTGCCTACTGCTTTTCTTGCACTAACGTTTAAACGTCTATAATTGTCTTTAAAATGACTTGCAATTGCCTGTTTATCTTTTTCTCTTTGGGCCCTTTTCCTCTCTTCATCTGACTGTCTCCAGTGACTACAGTCACCTGGAGTGTGGAGAGGTATGGGACTAGGGGATGGGAAGAAGCCACACACCGCTCTTAGGAAAGCTAGATAAGGTAGCAGGATAATGTCAGCGCTCAACCAAATGTTAAAACCATAGAATCCTGTATTCCTTTAAACAGACTTCTTCCACCAAAAGTGTCACTTGAAACATCGGCTTTTATTATTTTTATTATTATGGACTCTTAAGGCGTTATTAGGCACCAAGCACTTTCACAGCAGGTCATGACGTCGGGGGTCTGAGCACTGGCGGCAACACGTGCAGTCAGCAGCCGGGGCGGTAGGCGCCGGGACTCTGCAGGTCTGGCGGCCGCGGTCGGGAACGTTCGGAAACGGCGGGGGAAGCCTCCGGGACAGCGCACGGGAGGGCCTGAGAGCCCGGAAGAAGTGAGGCATTGTGGGAAGGGCCCGCGGTTTCGGCGGGTTCCGTTAAAATGGCGCCCTTGTCCGAGCTTTCCGCGGGGCCTTAGGCTTTTGGGGACGCTGCTGCCCGCGGGGTGCGGGGCGGGCACAGGCAGCGGGGCCTTTTGAGCGCGCTGGGCTCGGGAAGGGCGGGCTCGGGCCGGCGGCTCCGCGGGGCCCCACGGGGCAGTCTCGGGCGAGGATGGCGACCCCCGACCAGAAGTCGCCGAACGTCCTGCTGCAGAACCTGTGCTGCCGGATTCTGGGGAAGAGTGAAGGTATCGAGGCCGGGCCGGGCGGCTGTGGGTCCGAGGCACGTCCTGGAGGCTGCCGCCTGCAAGTGCAGCGCGGAAGCATCCCCGGGACTGGTGGGGCCGGGGCAGGACGCCCCCCGGCTCTGCAGGCCCGCGGTAGCGGAACCGCGAGGGGCGCGGCCGGCTAGTGGGGTGCTGGGTG
Source organism: Saccopteryx leptura (assembly GCF_036850995.1). Classification (NCBI taxonomy): domain Eukaryota; kingdom Metazoa; phylum Chordata; class Mammalia; order Chiroptera; family Emballonuridae; genus Saccopteryx; species Saccopteryx leptura. The sequence goes on from NC_089506.1 coordinate 36,909,420, forward strand.
CTGCAGCCTTCAGGGCTGGAGGGTGGGGAGGCCGGGGTCCCCCGGGCGGGGAGGGCGTGAGGTGGGCGGTGGGTGGGCTGAGTCACCGCTCCCCGCGTGTTCTGATTTTGAGAGTGGATTCTGGGAAGACGTCAGTTTCCAAACGCATCCACCTTCTTGAAAGTCATAGGACTGGGCAGGTGCTTCGGTTAGTCTGGGTGGATAGAGCAGTGGACTGTCCCCAGTCGCATGTCTGTGATAGTGCTGAGTGACGCTGCAGAGGGGGGTGTCAGGTGGTGGCGAGCCACATAATTTTCCCTTTCCTTTAGGAAAGTATAGCAGACTTGAGTATGATATCAAGTGGATTATTCTTACGACCGTTACCTGACATATGTTTCTGCCATTAAAGGGCTGAGGATTGGATTTGATGTAAAGGTGTTTCTGGGGAAGTTCACATAGCGAATGCTGCTACCCAAACCCAGTTCTGTACAATAGGTAAAGCCATTGTATGGTCGTGGTACTGTAACAATTGGCACAATATGTCGTTCTTGATACTTGCTTTAGCGGGAGGGCATGAGGATGCACCATGCAGGAGTATTTTGGGTAATCCGTAGCAACTGAGTTACTTTTTCCTTAAGCACCATAATGTGGAAAAGAAATTGTGCAATTTTTGCAGGAAGACTAACCAATATTACATTTACAATATTGGGACTATTTTGACCTTTTATGATTCATGACAATGAGTGTACATAACTTATTTGATATTCTATGATAGTATTAGGGGCAAAAGATGAAAAATTTTTTTTGTCAACCTATTAAATGACAGACCATACACAGACCTTGTTACATTATGTGAGCTTTCACTCTGTCAAGTAAGCTCTGAACATCCCCACTCCCAGACACTCTGCTAGGTGTTGGTGTTGCAGAGCTGTACAGACAATTCATTCCTCTTATATTCTAGTGGAGGAGACCTGATAAACAGGTAAATGTATGATGTTAATTAGTGATAAATACTGTGATAAAAATAAAGGAGGGCAAAGGCATGTTGAGGAAAGAGGTGAAGGAAAGCCTTTGAGGAGATATTTAAACACAAACCTGAATGGAGTAAAGGGAGGGCCCTGTGAACTTCTGGGGTGGGTTCTGGGTAGAGCAGGGGTCCCCAAACTTTTTACACAGGGGGCCAGTTCACTGTCCCTCAGACCGTTGGTGGGCCAGACTATAAAAAAACTATGAACAAATCCCTATGCACACTGCACATATCTGATTTTAAAGTAAAAAAAACAAAACAGGAACAAATACAATATTTAAAATAAAGAACAAGTAAATTTAAATCAACAAACTGACCAGCATTTCAATGGGAACTTATGTTCCTCTCACTGACCACCAATGAAAGAGGTGCCCCTTCCGAAAGTGCGTTGGGGGCCGGATAAATGGCCTCAGGGGGCTGCATGAGTAGTTTGGGGACCCCTAGGGTAGAGGGTGCAGTGGCTTTGTGATGGGTGCAAACCTCTGGTGATTCTTCTGTGTTTGGGAATTTCTAGTCCTCTGCATTACCTATCTGACTTGATGCTCCTAATCATGGAAGAAACCAGAGAGCTAAGATTGTTGGTTATGACTCACTCACCTTAACCTCTGTGTTTTCATTATACCAGTTTAAGTTTTCCTCCAACGATAAACCACACATTCTCTGTCACAACTGGACTTTGAAGGCCACTTGTGAGGTAGCATGATATTTCTCAATTTAAAAAAAAGTTTAAGTTTGAGGCTTCTTTTGGTTGACTTGGTTTCATCCCCTTAATGAGGTTGAAACACTTTGTCCTTGCAAAGCTCAGCACTGTCCTTTCTCTCCATTTAGAATTGTGTCTAAGTTAAGAATAAATAGGCTTTCTTTGAGATCCTCAGAGGATCCTCTGAATAAAATACACAATCCATTCAAGATGATGCTCTCTTTGCTCTGTCCTGGACAGCTAGGATTGCCAAACAATAATATTCATATTTCCAAATAATGCTATTAATGACAAATTTATAAGTACACCTTTTTAATAGCTTGCCTTGTTTTATATTAATTGCTGGCTTTATAATTTTGACATTTTTTTCTTTTTGTTAATGGGTTTGTTATCTGATAATTAAGTAGAACATCTGATTTATTCATTTTTTAATGACATATTACAATTGGCCTTTTGCTTTTGTAATATGCTGCTTTTTTAAAACTATAAAATTGAGGCATAATGGACACTTATTATTACTTTTAGTGTGAATTTCATGTGAGTCAATTTTTCATAGAGTACTTAGATTTCTTTTTTTTACAGTTGGTTTCAAGGGACCTTCAAGAACAAAGCACCTACCTATAATGGTGCTTAACATTTTTATAAAGTATAACCATTATTGCCTGCCTTTTCCAGCTTATATCAGCTATGAATTTGCTTGAAGCTCATACCGCCAATGAGTGACGGGAAAATTCTCTCTCCACATCCCTGGCCCTCTCCCAGAGCACATTTTATTTATTCTATCCTTGGATAGTCGTTACTTTTGTTTTTGGAAACAATGTGCTTGATGTTAAAGTGTTTCAACTCTGTCAAAGACAACACTCCTTTTCATACTTTCTAATCAATCCTCTTTCTAGCTGTTAGAAAAAGAGGCCCTGGTGGGTTGGCTCAGTTGTAGAGCGTTGGCCTGACGTGCGGAAGTCCCTGGTTTGATTCCCGGCCAGGGCACACAGGAGAGGCGCCCATCTGCTTCTCCACCCCTCCCCCTCTCCTTCCTCTCTGTCTCTCTCTTCCCCTCCCGCAGCCAAGGCTCCATTGGAGCAAAGATAGCCTGGGCGCTGGGGATGGCTCCTTGGCCTCTGCCCCAGGCGCTAGAGTGGCTCTGGTCGCGACAGAGCGAGGCCCCGGATGGGCAGAGCATCGCCCCCTGGTGGGCGTGCTGGATGGATCCCGGTCGGGCGCATGCGGGAGTCTGACTGTCTCCCCGTTTCCAGCTTTAGAAAAATACAAAAAAAAAAAAAAAAAAAAAAGAATAAAGAAGTTTTTTATTAGATAAGTATTTCAATGTAAATACTTAGGTATGACTATTGTCCACTACTGTTACATAGTGAAGTAAGAGGATTGCCCTAATCTGTAGCACCTCTGAGTGTACTGTGAGCCATGGTGCAGACAGATAAAGGAATGTTGTCTTGGTGGTTCATGGACCACAAGTGGTGGTGTTGGTTTCATGATTTTCCAAAATTGTGAAGTGCTGGTGAAGTTCCAGATAAAATATGCTTTTCTTTTGATTATATGCTTAGGAAAATCAATGTACTTTAAATATATATTAAAACTTATGTTAAATGTATATTAAAATATTCACTAGATTTCTTATTAACATGTATATTGAAATTTCAAAGTTTTAGGTTTCCTTTGAAAGTTGTACTTAATGGGTTTATTGTTATTCTTAAATGTGTTAATATTTAAAAATGGTCTTGGTTTACATTTCCAATACAGTAACTATTGATAGATGTAACTCACATAAATAAGCAAAAACTTTTAGGGGTCCTCAATATTAAGAATGTAAAGGGGCCCCAAGACCAAAGTTTGAGGACCACAAATATAGAGCACTGTGTTTTGTTTTGTTATTGTTTTAGAGCAGTGATTTTCCAACTGGTGTGCTGCAAGAATTTTTAAAACATGTAATACCTGACTGTTTAGTCAAGGGCACTGACCTATTTTCCCTTAGACTGTCAAATAAAAAACATGACGACAATAGCACAGCAGTAGCTGTCGGGTGTGAATGAATCAAAATTACACTTTTTTTTTGTCAGATTGGCAAAAGATATATTTTTTTGGTGTGCCCCAGAATTTTGGTAATTAGTTTATGTGTGCCATGAGATGTAAAAGGTTGTAAATTGCTGTTATAAAGCTTTTCAACTAGAGCTGTGTGCATCAGAATCATTTGTGATTACAAGAGACTGGTAACATTGTTTACTTGTTGCAAGGGGAACTGGAGACTAGACAGTAGTTGAGGGAGGAAGACTTTTTTTACTGAATCTAATGTTACGCCTTTGGGTTTTGAATTCTCTAAATGTGATACTTATTCAAAATTAATATTGTGAATGGCTTCTCCAGAGATTCTGAACCTGTAGATTTCTGTCGGAGGTTGGCGTCTGAAACATTAAATACAGTCAGTCATTCTGAGCTGCATCTGGAGTAGGGAATTGCTGGTTTAGGTGCTGGACAGAGCACTTACGGTTTAGGTGGCTTGCTACTGTAACCAACACACTATCCTTTTGTCCTGTCGTTTAAACAGCATTGTGAACAGACAAGCTGACATATAGAGGAGATGCAGGACAGCAGAAAGTTAATGTCTTATGAAACAACTCAACTTTCCCCCATCACTTTCTGAATCCCTAGAAAGCATCAACTGTAGAGTTTTTGTATTCACTGAGCTGTGCTTATTTTTTGTGCAGCAGGTCATTTGTCTTCTTTTATCTGGATGTCTATTTAATAATCCTTTTGGGATACAGAAGACAACTGTCTTTTATTTAAAAACTCTTGGGCCCATATCTAAATTTTCTGTGGAGCCTTCACATTTGGGATGGAGATCCTCCAGTTCCATTGCGTTTCTTGCCCTGGTTTTACACTTTCCCTAGTTGCTTTTCTACTCTACAGCCAGGGGTTCTTTCTAGAGAACAAATGTAATCAGATCTGTTGGAATTAGAACTTAAGTTGTTCCCTATCTGTAATCTATAGGATGAAGACCAAATTATCTTGCTTAAAGTTCAAAACCTAGATGTTTTATTGAGTTGTGGTTTTCATGGCTATGCTATGGTAGACAGTGTGCATTTAAACAACATTTTCAGTTTAATAATAAAAATAACTTTTATTGAGTACTTACTATTTGCCAGACACTGTGCTTACACTGTGAGATAGTATTTTTAAATCTCAAATGACTCTGGGAGGCTAGAATAATTATTATGAACCTCATTTTATTGATGAGGAAACAGGCTTGGAGCAATTAAGTCATCTGCTCACTGTCATCCAGCTAGTGAATTGCAGGGCCACTAAGGAACCCAAGATGCTGATTCCAGAGCCTGTTATCTTGAATTAATTCATTCCTACTCCTCTGTGTAGAATCTGATGGCTTATTTCTCTCTGTGCTGAGTAGAGGTGGGAAAGTCATAGCTCTGCCTGTGGGATGGCCTCTCTCCTCTGCCCTTTCCAGCTTGTTTTTATAAAGAGTGTTTGTGTTAGCAGCACAACATCTGCTCTCTGGTAGTTGACGCACAGTGTATCCTTATTGGTGTCTGGCTCTTAAGTGTTTTTAGAGGCTTGGCAGAGGAGCATTTTACCTACCACCCTTTTCAGGCTCCTGAGAATTGCTCACACATACCCAGAGCAGATTGGAGGTGAAAGTATAATATATTCCTGGAACTTTGTCATTAAAACATTGAATACTCTAATTTTTAGTCTTGGATTAAGCCAGATCATCAAGGAGCTACAATCTGGGCCTCCTCATCTAGAACTCTTGTTGAAATGATTTTGGCTTTATGATTTGGATTTTAGAAGCAAATGGCATGGGCCTCCTTTGAAGAACAAACAGTGTGCTAAGGAAACCTGGGAATCATACCCTTTGAGGAGTACAAACATTCATGTACGTCCTCGTGCCTCCTGACCAGAGTACGATTATACCTGTGTGAGGCAACATTAAAAACAAGGCAAATGTATGTTCTTCTTGTTTCCATAAATTGGTTATCAAACAAACATGATTTTTTTTTTTTGTATTTTTCTGAAGTTGGAAACGGAGAGGCAGTCAGACAGACTCCCGCATGCGCCCGACCGGGATCCACCCGGCACGCGCACCAGGGGGCGATGCTCTGCCCATCTGGGGCGTCGTTCTGCAGTAGTCAGAGCCATTCTAGCGCCTGAGGCAGAGGCCACAGAGCCATCCTCAGGACCTGTGCAAAGTTTGCTCCAATGGAGCCTTGGCTGCGGGAGGGGAAGAGAGAGACAGAAAGGAAGGAGAGGGGGAGGGGTGGAGAAGCAGATGGGCGCCTCTCTTGTGTACCGTGGCCGGGAATCAAACCCGGGACTCCCACACGCCAGGCTGACACTCTACCACTGAGCCAACGGGCCAGGGCCACAAACATGATTTTAAGTTAATAAAACTATAACTGGAACTAATTTTATTTTTTGAAAAAATCCCTCACTCCTGGGGGTCAGTGAGCATGAAAAAAACCTCACTACTCAAAGGGTTAATATTGTGTCCTCTTCGTCTGTTTCTTTGGCTTTTCACAAAGCAGACTCCTACCTATCTTATTAAAATTGCTTCATTTTGTAATGCATTCATTGATTGTTTCTCCTAAGTACCCTGACCTCAAACCCGCAACCTCTGGTGTAATGAGTCAACACTATCTACTGAGCCATTCAGCCAGGGTGAAGAGGTGACATTTAAATAGAGAACCAAATGAAGTGATGGACTGAGTCCTGGGAAGATGTGGGAGAAGAGTGTGTCAAGTTTCTGAGCTGAAAGTGAGCATGTGGTATGCTCAAGGAATGAATGGCAAGACTGCAAAGAGTGGCATGGTTGGGAGAGGCAGCAAATGATATTGGTGTAGTATCTAGGGACTAGATTGTGTAGGCTGTCATTAGGAGTTTGGCTTTTATTATGTGTGTGATCGGAGGGTTTGAGTAGAGCTATGCTATTATTTTATTTATGTTTTAAAAAGATTACTCTGGCTACCATGTGGATAATCTACTCTAAGGGGGCAAAGGTAGAAGCAGGGTGATCAGCTACTTAGGAGAGTTATTGCAGTGGATAGTGTTGTATCGGAACAGTGAGATAACGGACGTATTGCCACACAATCAATCAGTTAACCAAATTAAGAAATTAGGAGCCTTTAATTAGCCAGCTAGTGGACCGCATGGAAACCTAAGTTGTTCAAATCAATGTGGCGGTGAATACAGTTTGGAGTTAGGTTTTATAGGGAGAATTACATACTGATTGAGGAATGGGGAGGGAAGAAAGCATAACAGTAAAACAAAGCAGTGAAACAAGCTGTCTTACAATATTTATCTATAGCAGGGGTCGGGAACCTTTTAGGCTGAGAGAGCCATGAACGCCACATATTTTAAAATGTAATTCCATGAGAGCCATACAACCACCCGGGTACATTACACATTATCCAATAAAAATTTGTTGTTGTCCCGGAGCTGTGATTGACTCAAGCCACCTGCAACAATGAACATGAGCGGTAGGAAATAAATGGATTGTAATACATGAGATTGTTTTATATTTTTAACTTTTTTTTTATTAAAGATTTGTCTGCGAGCCAGATGCAGCCATCAAAAGAGCCACATCTGGTTCGCAAGCCATAGGTTCCTGACCCCTGATCTATAGGGTTAGTTCAGGGAAAAACATTCTGAGAACACTTGCTACTTCACAAAGCTAGTCCAAGGCCACAGTCTGGGAAACCAGCCTCAAGGCCAATAGGGAGTAATTTATTCTCAGAAAAAGTAAGTTCTGCTAAAAGTTTCTTTGTTTTAGAGAAAGGAAGTTTGCCAAAAATTATTTATGTTACAAGCCTTTCTTTTCTACACCTCAGATAGTAACTATGGAATGATTGTTGTACTGCTCATAAAAATTAGGGGATATTTTATCACTTTATATTCATTTTGAAATAGCCCCTAATTTTTGTGAGCAGTATGTTTGGGATAATACTTTTAGAAGTAGGGGCAACAGGGTTTACTGAACTGAATAATTGCTTAAGAATCTGAAAATATCTTTATTTTCCTTCTTTCTCCTATCCCCGTTTTCTTGAATTCTCAATCAAATTGATATAGGAATTTTGGATTGAAGTTGGTTTCTTCTGTCCTTTCTAAAGATATTCCTTCATTACTGATGAGAGGTCAGATGTTAACTTAATTCTTATCCTGTTATACTGGCAGCTTTTAGGATTTTTTCTTAATCTTTTATTTTATGAAATTTTGCTATATATAAATTTTGTTACTATGTTCTGAAATTTTGTCAAAGTTTGGGATTTAAAAAATCTTTTTTTTTAAAGATTTTATTTATTCATTTTGTGGGGGAGAGAGAGAAAAGTGGGAGGAGCAGGGAGCATGAGCTCCCATATGTGTCTTGACTAGGCAAGCCTGGGGTTTCGAACTGGCAGCTTCAGTGTTCCAGGTCTGTGCTTTATCTACTGCGCCACCACAGGTCAGGCAGATTTAAAAGTTTATCTGGAACACCTGACCTGTGGTGGCGCAGTGGATCAAGCGTTGACTTGGAACCCTGAGGTTGCTGGTTCGAAACCCAGGGCTTGCCTGGTTAAGGCACATATGGGAGTTGATGCTTCCAGCTCCTTCCCCCTTCTCTCCCCCCTCTCTCTTTCCTCTCTCTCTAAAAATGAGTAAGTAAAATCTAAAAAAAAAAAAAAAAAAAAAAAAAAAGACTATCATGGAAATAGTCTTAAAAGAAGTTTATCTGGATTAACACTTGATAATCCATCAATTTGAAGACTAATTATGGAAAAATTTTGCTATGAATTCTTCCTCATGAATTTTAACTGTTGTTTTTAATTTCCCTGCTTGCATTTAATTTCCTCTTAGTAGCTCCACTTTGCTATCAGCCTATTTTTTATTTTTTAAATATTTATTTATTTATTTATTTATTTATTTATTTATTTATTACAGAGACAGAGAGTGAGTCAGAGAGAGGGATAGACAGGGACAGACAGACAGGAACAGAGGGAGATGAGAAGCATCAATCATCAGTTTTTCATTGTGCGTTGCAACACCTTAGTTGTTCATTGATTGCCTTCTCATACACGCCCTGATCGCGGGCCTTCAGCAGACCAAGCAACCCCTTGCTGGAGCCAGTGACCTTGGGTTCATGCCCGTGGGCTTTTTGCTCAAACCAGATGAGCCCGCGCTCAAGCTGGTGACCTCGGGGTCTCGAACCTGGGTCCTCTGCATCTCAGTCTGACGCTCCATCCACTGCGCCACCGCCTGGTCAGGCACTATCAGCCTATTTTTTAAATTTGTGATAGTTTTTAAAGAAATCTTGACAGTTATTTTCTTTGTACTGGCATTTTGCTTCTGGCAGCCATTATCTGTTCTGTTCCTATATTTTGCCTTTTGTAGGGTATCATATAAATAGAATCATACAGTACGCAATCCTTTGAGGCTGGCTTTTTAAACTTAGCCTATTTGAGATTCATTCATGGTGTTGTGTGTATCAGTAGTTCATTCCTTTTCATTGCAGAGTGGTATTCCATTGTATGAGTGTACCAGAGTTTATTATTCACCCATTGAAGGACATTTGGGTTGTTTACAATTTTTGGCAATTATGGATAATGCTGCTGTAAACATATGTACAGATTTTTATGTGACTTAAGTTTTTATTTCTCTAGCATAAATACCTACAAGCGTGATTGTCAGGCGCTGTAAAAAGTGTATGTTTAAGTTTTAAAGAAACTGCCGCACTGTTCCTGAGTTGGCTGTACCAGTTTTATTTTAGTGTGAAAGAGCTCCAGGGGCTGGCTCTGCATGACTCCTCGCCAGCACTTAGAGGTAGCAATATTTTTTATTTCAGCCATTCTAATATGTAATGGTATCTATCTCATTTTGTTCGTAATATACATTTCCTTAATGATTAATGACATTGAGTATTTTTTCATGTGTTTCTTTGCCTTTTATATTCTTGGCAAATTGTCTGTTCAAAACTTTTGTTTATATCTTGTTGGATCTCTCCCCCTTATTGAGTTTTGAGAGTTCTTTGTGTATATTTGGTTCAATTCCTTTGTTGGATGTGTTTTGCAAATATTTTCTCAGTATTCTCATCTCTTAATAGTGTCCTTTGCAGAGCAAAAGTTTTAAATCTTGGTTGAAGTCCAATTTATCAAAAAATTTGGAATTATGATTTTGGTATCTTACGTAAGAACTCTTTTGTCTAACCTAAAGTCACAGAAGTTTCTTTCATTTTTTCCCTTCATATTCTTGGTTGTCCTGGTGTTCCTTTGGGACTCGCTTTGGTTTGCTTGGTTGGGGCAGTCAGCAGTTATTTGGTTTTGTGGGTGGGGTAGAGGACCCAGGAGTCTGTTTTCCATGCAGACTTTCAGCCAGTCCTTGTCCTTCTGCCCTTCTTCATCTACATGTTCTTTTTTTTTTTTGTATTTTTCTGAAGCTGGAAACGGGAGAGACAGACAGACTCTCGCATGTGCCCGACCGGGATCCACCCGGCACGCCCACCAGGGGGCGATGTTCTGCCCACCAGGGGGCGATGCTTTGCCCCTCCGGGGCGTCGCTCTATTGCGACCAGAGCCACTCCAGCGCCCGGGCCATCTTTGCTCCAATGGAGCCTCGCTGCGGGAGGGGAAGAGAAAGACAGAGAGGAAGGAGAGGGAGAGGGGTGGAGAAGCAGATGGGCGCTTCTCCTGTGTGCCCTGGCCGGGAATCGAACCCGGGACTTCTGCACGCCAGGCCGACGCTCTACCACTGAGCCAACCGGCCAGGGCCCATCTACATGTTCTAAGGCACTGAGTTCCCTTTCTGTAGCCTTCTGGAGCTTCTGTGTTTTTCTTAGCCTCTGTCACCCCCCCCACCACCACCACCTCTTTACCCTGGCAGGCATGGAGCTTCAAGTTTCTCTGTCCTGAATCAGTTCCCACCAATCCATTTGCTTTCCAGATTCTCACATTTTGTTGACTTCTATTTTGTATTGTTTCTGCCTTGTTTTCTTTGCCCTTACTGATTTATGATTTTACAAAAAAATCTTTATTCTCAACTTAGTGGGTTTTATGAAGGGAGTGGATACAAACATCTTTTTTAAGCCATCTCTTTATCTAGAAGTGTAAACAGCTTATAAAGTAATTACCCATTTTGATTATTCCATGGCCCACTTCTGGCTTTTTGTTGCTTGAACCTCGGAGCTGCTCAGAGGCTCTCGTTGAGCCCCTTACTTCTCTCCTGCGTGGTATTTTGCACTGTGACTTTTCCCGTGTCTGTCTTATATCATTATCAGTCCAATTTGTGTTCTTTCTCATAATTATCTTGCCTGTTGCTGTCTCCCTTTCTTATTTTATAGAACCGTTGTTTCATTTCTTTGTTCATTAATTTTGTGTTTATTTCTTAATAGTTTTTCCATACCCTCAGTTAAAATTTTGGGAAGGTGGAAGGTGATAGATACATGTACCCAGTCCACTGTCTTGAACTGGAAGCTTCAAGTGATCAAAGCTGATTGGCAATAATTTGCTTTCTTTTATTTACTTTTCAGCTGATGTAGCCCAACAGTTCCAGTATGCCGTGCGAGTTATTGGCAGCAACTTTGCCCCAACTGTTGAAAGAGATGAATTTCTAGTAGCTGAAAAAATAAAAAAAGAGCGTATGTATTCTTCCTAAATATTATATTGTGTTGGATTCTTAGATTTATCAAAGCTTAAGAATATATATATATATGCACACACATATATGCATGTTATGCACACACAGAATGAGACAAAAGTACATTTATAGTTGTATGTGAAACAGTTTATTCTTACTATTTTTTTATTAATTATTGTATTTTCCATACTAATAACTGTAACCCTACTTTTGCCCCACCCTGTATGTAGTTCCCAGGGTACTATTATGTATACGCTGCTCACAAAAATTAGGTCAGGAAACTGACCTCCTAATGCAGATACTCCAGTTCTTTCAGCCTTTTGTATAGTGCATTTTTACCAATGAAATAAAACGTTGCTTTTGCGTCTTATTTGCATTATTGAACAATTTTCTTTGACTTGTTGTTTGCTTTTCTGATGTTCTCATTTAATAAAAAAAGTAAAATGCTTCTTTTTTTATTGCTTCATATTCATTTTGAAATATCCCCTAATTTTTGTGAGTAGTATATATAAAATTATGTTAAGAATAAGAATAACTCAGTTTTGTCTTTTGTTAAGAGGATTGTTATAAATACTATTATTACAATATAATTTGGTTTAACAGTGTGAGGAAGACAAAAGGACTTAATATAATTTCCTGCTTATCTTGTAATTTGCAATATTTAATATTATGCACCTTTGACCACATAACATAGAACATTCACTCTCTTAGCAGTAAACAACTGAGTCAAATGTTGCTTCTAGTAATTGTCAACATCCAAACTTACAGTACTTTAGAACTTATGATGGGTATTTTAATTCTGAGATGATACTGAAAGCTTTCCATTAGCACCTGGTTACTAATGCATTCTGTTTAAGGCGGGGGCTCTGCCATCCCTCTATATGGCAGAGTGTCTAAGGGAGGGAGGCTTTGAGCATAGGGTGTGAGAATTGCTCTTGTCCAGGCTGGAGAGTTATTTTTCTCTGGTGGTCAGTTTCCTGCTCCTCAGTTTTCTGGGCTGTATGAGCCCAGCTCCAGCTGCATGAAAAGCAGCCTGCCTTGAAGGTCAGGTTCCCCTACCCAGGCCTCACTGTTAAACTGCCCAAACGAAATGAGCTTTGGCCTTACTTCTTAGTGTCCTGGCAAACTGGTGATGACATCTTGGGGATCTGTTTTTATGGCACAGTTTCCCACCCTCTGCTGTTGCATTATTAACTGCATTTGGCCATGTGTGGATGACCTTTTTCAGAGCTGTGTAACTGAATTAGATGGTGAGGTAGTAGAGTTTAGGCTGTGGCTGTGAGTAACTGGATCTGGCCATGGCTATATTTACATGTTCAGAGCTTGATGAGCAATGTAAGTCTGAAATGATGATTCTGCTGATATGAGTCAGATCTTGGTGTTAATTAGTGTGTATGCCTTATTTACGGCAGAGGAGCAAAAATGCAGTATTCTGATATTAATTTGTAAGACTTATTTTCCTTTCTTGTCTCTAAACTTAACATAAGGACACTATACTCTGTTCTGCATCCTGATGCTTATTACATTTTAGATTATTTTATATTTTATTTATTTTTTGTGTGACAGAGACAGAGAGACAGGGACAGATAAGGACAGACAGACAGGAAGGGAGAGATGAGAAGCATCAATTTTTTGTTGCGGCATCTTATTTGTTCCTTGATTGAATTCTCATGTGCCTTGACGCGGGTGTGGTGGGGCGAGGGAGGGACTACAGCAGACCTATTGACCCCTTGCTCAAGCCAGCAACCTTGGACTCAAGCCAGTGACGTTGGGCTTCAAGCCAGCAGCCTTTGGGCTCAAGCCAGAGACCATGGGGTCATTTGTATGATCCCATGCTCAAGCTGGTGAGCACACACTCAAGTCGGTGACCTTGGGGTTTTGAACCTGGGTCCTCCGCATCCCAGTCTGACGCTCTATCCACTGTGCCACGGCCTGGTCAGGCAGGTTATATTTTAAATAATTAGTGAGAGCCCCATGTATTGGATTTTTATTAACAGAGCATTCCCTTTACAAATTTACATTTCCAGACCTCTGCCTCTTGGTGAGCATATTACACATACATGTAATAGCTTAAAATTTTTTTGTCTTAATTCAGAGTTTAAGAACTGGTAGCGGCCTGACCTGTGGTGGCACAGTAGATAAAGGGTCGACCTGGAAATGCTGAGGTCGCTGGTTCGAAACCCTGGGCTTGCCTGATCAAGGCACATATGGGAGTTGATGCTTCCAGCTCCTCCCCCCCTTCTCTCTCTCTGTCTCTCCTCTCTCTCTCTCTCTCTCTCTCTCTGTCTCTCCCTCTCCTCTCTAAAATAATAATAATAATAAAAAAGAACTGGTAGCTACATTGTTGTAGTTAATATACAAGGAAGTTTTGGAATTGCTATATGTATATATTTTTTCAAGAAAATTGTAACCATGGGCAGCCCTTTTCCTGTGTTCCTCCTGTGTTTCTGAAGTAAGACTTGCTGTATATTGATGCAGTTTGCCTCCTCTGCCCATTCCCACCAGGTATCCACAGCTTCTTTTGGGCACACCTGCCATTACCCACCCAGAGGCCAGCTCTGATGTGGCCCAGCTCTAGATTGTAGAGTGTGGTTGATGGTCCTCTCATGTAAGAGTCACCATTGAGTTAGCATTTTTCAATAATCTTAGACATAATTTTTATAGCTTAACAGTTTTGAAATTTGATTATTTTTGGTATGTTAGATTAGTTATGATAGTTCTGTCTTCTGACAATGAAAAAATTTTCATTTTATTTGGCTAAGTATAAAATGCTAATATGTTTTATATTGAAACAAATTGCAAAATTCATCATGTGTGATAAGATTTAACACCTATTAGTTTCTTAATTTTTCACATTGGTAAGTGGGGTACATTGTAACTCAAAATTTGTTTTGCTGTGTTTAGCAATCTGTTAGATGAAACTTTTTTTTTGTATGTTCATTTTTATTCATATTATTTACTGTTGCTTTGTTGCCCTATGACTAGTTTCATATCTATGAATTAGTGTCAGTCTTACTCTATAGAAAGGAAATCGCTTTATTTCATAGTAGTGTTTATTTGGAATATTTTTATATGCTCTTTTAAGATATAGTAAAGTATATTGAACTTTAGTCACATTAATTTTGTTGAATGCATTTTATAAGAATACATTTTAAAGCTAGTTTCACCTTTTGGCATAGGAAGACTTGAAAGTGCAGATGTGATTAGGATGATGTAACCCTCTGGTGTGTGATTCATATAATCAGTACATGATACCAGCACCATTTCCCAGCTGATGAATATAAAAAAGTGTTGAATGTCAAGTCAGTCATTGTCTTTCTACAAATGAATTTAAACTTTTAAAGCTAAGTGAGTTTGGCTGATGGGATGTTAAAAAAATGGCTCTACTCAATGGGATAAGCAAACACAAAGGTTCCTTGGAGACCACTGCAGCTGTAAGCTAGCTTTGAAAAGGGGTGCCTTTTCTTGTTGGTGTAACAGGGTTTCTTTGAAAGGCACCTATGCACAGTTGGTGTGTGCAGTATTGTAGATGTGGGGAAGTGGGCTCTCCTCTCTCTATCCCAAATCCTGTGTGTAGTCTTCTTTATGGAACAGAGTAGAGCATGGAATTCTCATTTATAATTGGGGCTTTCAGAAAATTTGTAAGTGTAGTGGCAAGATGTGAACAAACAGAATGAATCAGTGGATGAAAATTCACTAATAAGCTGTTTTAATTTTTATTTGGAAAGAGCAGTTGACTTAATTTTGCTGTTTATGTTAACAAAAAATGCTTAGAATGTGTAGTTTCCAGGCAAACTATTATGAATGGTGTACTTTTTTGTTATTGCCCATTAGAATTTAGGATTCCCAAGATATTTTTACTTCACATCTCTCCTTCAGATAGACATTATGAACTAAAACTGATAGTAGTTTTTCTCACTGGACTATTAATATTTGTAGGTAGAATCTAAAAGGTCTCATTATTTTTATTACTTTAGCTAATTTTTGCATGAACTATTTGATTTCAGCCTAAAATTATTAATTGTTTACAAATGTCAGAGAGATTACATGAATTGACCACATTCACAGAGCTCATTGTCTAGTTTCTTTGATCCTTAACCTAAGGACTCTTTGCAGACTTTAGACTTATCTGTTACTATAGGTGAAATAGTATTATAAAAGTGAATTTTGGTGTATGTCATTAACATTTTTTTCCCCAACTTGATAGTTATTCGACAAAGAAGAGAAGCAGATGCTGCATTGTTTTCAGAACTCCACAGAAAACTTCACTCACAGGTATCATAAGAGCATTCTGAAAGCCATTCCAGTAATGGTGAGGTTATGAGAGTGATCTGGGAACATTTGAACAGTTTGGTGGTATTATTAAACTCTTCTACATTGAGTATTGTCTTGATTATAGTTTGCTTTTTAAAAGATTTTCAATGTTAGAAGTAAGTTTTAGCTGGATTTAATGCTAAATTGCTTATAAAGAAGAATGAAATTGGGAAAGTAATCAGACTTATGTACACAATAAGTATGTATTATAGAAGCCTTAATTCTTTTACTGGGTGGAAGAACGTTGGTATAACAGCAAAAGCTTATCTTGTTGATTCACTTTATTGTTTACTAGGTCCTGATTGTTATAGTGAATAAGTTAAAAATTTGATTTTGAATATTTTGTAATTGGATGTTGATACTTACAGTATCTGCTATTTTTTATAAAAGACTACCAGTCTCTGTATACACCAATACATTAATTGAATCGTAGGGTGAGCTTTTTGTGATTATGACTATAATGAGTCTTAGTTTGTCTTGCTTTCTCTGACTTTTATAGAGAAGAAGGTGAAATTCAGAGAAGTTTAAAACTTGGCTCAACAAATATTAGGTTAGTGTTATAACAGTAAAAGTTACTGAGTTGTGCATAAGAGTAATTATCTCATAATTTTTCAGTTCTTCCTTTCTGTTTATAAAAATAAGCTTGAATTTATTTGCTGGCCATTTTGATTGCTTAATTCAACTTGGTTTACTTGGATTCACTGTTTTAAGTGTGCTTTTCCATCTCTGATAATACTTACTTTGCTGGTGGTAGTCCCGCCTGCTTCACCACCTCCTGTTCCCATCCCTGCGCAGTTACACACAGCTCAGTGTGCATTCCCGCTGTCAGACGCTCCACAGCAGACTGATCCTGACTGTTTCATACCTGTTCTTCTATGTTTAAAAAAGGCTGACACCACTTTTGAGTATGTCATTTGTTGATTTTTTTGAGTGTGTATAGTTTTTTTGTTCATTTTTGGAACTTGACTGTCCACTCTTGCATCCACCGGGTACGAGAACTAATGTCAGAGACTTTCAGGAGCTTAGATCGTACTTATTGGCCAAGTTTAACCTGCGCGGGGGCGAACTCCCAAGATGTCCGGAGACACCGTACTCACAAGGAGCTGCAAACGAGAGTTGCGCCTGGCGCTTACAACTAGGTCCTTATATATCCTAAGTGAGCAAGCATTATACAGAAGCAGATGTGGCAGTTAGCTATTTGCTAGGGAGGTTGCACGTAGCATAGCAACAGGGGCAGGGTTTAGCTTAGTGGCGAATTTCAAACATAAACTTCTGATAAGGGTTTCTGACCAATAGAATGCAGGATGTTTGTCCTCCTTTGTGCTGATCTTCTTAGTTCTCAGCCTTACAGGGGCCCTATCAGCACCTCCCTGTTCCTGTTCTTTCAATAGTTACACTCTGGCAGCCACAGCGCACCTCCCCGAAACTAACATCCACCACATATACCATATACATGTTTGTTTTTCTGAAACAGCTAAGAATCAAACCCAGGACTCTTGCTGTATAGGTAGAATGTCTGCCGTCTTCCCAATGCCTGCTGGGTGTTTTTACACAGACCCTCTTATGAAACACAGGGGCTTGCAACTCGGCATTCTGGGAACTGAGAGGATTTCATACTTGTAGGAGTCGAGTCCATTCACATCCACCCACATATAACCTGCTTTTCCTCTATTGTTCTCCCTTTTGGTGAATGATAACACCATTCATCTATTGCCAAAGACTAGAAACCTATATGACATCTTGGCTATACCTCTCTCCCCAAATTTAGTCTGTCTCCAAGTCTTAACTGCTCCTCTTAGATATGCCTCTCATTTGTCTCTGTAGAGTCAGACAGACCTTGGTTTGAATCCTGGCGTACAACTTTGTGGTGAAATTATTAAAGTTTCACCTCTGCTTCACTCATTTCTGAAATGAAGAGAATAAGGCTTGTGTCTCAGTGTGGTTGTGATTAGGATGGGATATGATGTCTATAAGGACTTGGCCCTACATGCCTCCTTTAAATGGCAGTTCTTGGTGACTGACTGCCCTCTCACTGCTGAAAGGAAACGGCCTTGGTAGAGAGCAGCTCTTTGGAGATGAACAGTGAGGTTATGAGAGTGATCTGGGAACATTTGAACAGTTTGGTGGTATTATTAAACTCTTCTACATTGAGTATTGTCTTGATTATAGTTTGCTTTTTAAAAGATTTTCAATGTTAGAAGTAAGTTTTAGCTGGATTTAATGCTAAATTGCTTATAAAGAAGAATGAAATTGGGAAAGTAATCAGACTTATGTACACAATAAGTATGTATTATAGAAGCCTTAATTCTTTTACTGGGTGGAAGAACGTTGGTATAACAGCAAAAGCTTATCTTGTTGATTCACTTTATTGTTTACTAGGTCCTGATTGTTATAGTGAATAAGTTAAAAATTTGATTTTGAATATTTTGTAATTGGATGTTGATACTTACAGTATCTGCTATTTTTTATAAAAGACTACCAGTCTCTGTATACACCAATACATTAATTGAATCATAGGGTTTGGATCCTTGGTCCTGTACCCCAAGGGAGTCATTTAGCCCCGGAGGCCCAACTTACAAGGGGTTGTTGTCAAGGTTACCTTAGCAGATACTCAGTCACTGCATCCCAGCCTCTGGTCATTTCCTCTCCAAATGACTGCAGTTTCCTAAGGAGGACCTGTGTTTCTTGCTTTCTCTCTCCTTAGTCCATCCTCATGGGACTGTTAGTGAGCAGGTCCATTCACTCCCCTACATAGAATCCTTCAAAGGCTGCTGTTATCTTCAGCTTAAAATCCAAATTTCTTGGTACTGCATACGAGGTCCCCTTTGATCCTTCATTCAATTTTCAGTTTTTATTCCCATATCTAGCTTTAGCCAAATTTATTTACTTCAGTTCCCTGAAGAGGCCGTGCCTATCCTCCTCCTCTGTCTTTGCGTCCCTCATCTTCCTAGGTGATCACGTCTTCTCTGGGAGACCTTTCCCAAGACTGGAGTACTCAGTAATCCTCCTGTGTCTGAAATGTAATATATCACACTGAACTAATTTGCCCATTTGTCTGCATACCACCAGACTGAGGACTCAGTCAGAGCTGGGCCTCTCTCTTACCTGTGCTGCTCCAACTGGGGACTTTGTTGTTTCTGCAAAATTCTGTGTAAATCAGTTTTTTAAGTTAGACAGTAATTTAAATACCTCGGATGAGTTTATTCTTTAGAGAAACTTTCAGGGAACATTTTATATAATGAAGAACTTGTATAATATAAATACTCCATAATTTTTTTTTTTATAAAAAAAGATATTGATATATTCTAGCTTGTGCATCCAAAAGTTAAGGCTATATGAATAGAGTAGAATGCTCTATAAATTCGAATGAAACGTATTGAGGGTGGGCTGCTGTTAATGGTTTTGAATCAGGACAGAGTGATAGATAATTGGAAATCAGTGAAATCTGTAGGAAAACCTTAACATCAGTGGTAGTCAACCTGGTCCCTACCGCCCACTAGTGGGCATTCCATTTTTCAAGGTGGGTGGTAGTGGAGCAACCAAAGTATAAATAAAAAGATAGACTTAACTATAGTAAGTTGTTTCATAAAGATTTATTCTGCCAAACTTAGCGAAAACTTGACATAAAGTACTTGGTAAGTAATTATTATTATATTCTTTAACTTGCTGTAAGTCTGCTTTATAAATTTTATAAAGTAAAGTTGCTTCCCTACTTTATAAATCACCATTACTGTGGAACCGGTGGGCAGTTAGAAAATTTTACTACTAACAGATACAAAAGTGGGCGTTAGGTATAAAAAGGTTGACTACCCCTGCCTTACATCATAGAAACTAGGGGTTAGTTATCCTGATAACTGAGATCTTGAGTTTGGGTATGCATGATGCCAGTACTTACATCTTGTACTTTAGAATTCTTAAAAAAAATTTTTTATAATAACTATTTTGTGACCTAAATGGGACACTGATGGGTAGGCATCACATATTTTATGATGGCATTTTTCTTTTAATTACTATGTTTGGGAAGTTGGTTATTATGATTATTATTTCAAAGGGGAAATACTGTTATTTAGGAATAGTGTAATTTAATAAAATTTGTGTGTTTTTTTTTTAATTTAAGTGAGAGGAGGGGAGATAGAGAGACAGACTCCCATGTGTGTCCTGCCTGGGATCCACCTGGTAACCCCTGTCTGGGGCTGATGCTTTGCCCATCTAGGGTCCAAGCTTACAACCAAGCTATTTTTAGCTTCTGAGGCGGAAGGCTCCACAGAGCCATCTTCAGCGCCTGGGGCCGATATGCTCAAACCAGTCCAGCCGTGGCTGCGGGAAGAGGAGAGAAAAAGAGAGAGAGAGAGAGAGAGAGAGAGAGAGAGAGAGAGAGGGAGAGAGAGAGAGGGAAAGAGATAGAAGGGGAAGGGGAGGGGTAAGAAGTAGATGGTCACTTCTCTTGTGTGCCCTGACTGGGAAATGAACCTGGGATAGCCACATGCTGATCCGACTCTACCACTGAGCCAACTGGCCAGGGCCAAAAAACATGTTCTTGTTGTGGACTTTGGAGTAAGTTTTCAGGGAGTCAAAAGTTTCAAGGGATTAACTCTTGAGAACATTATCTCTAGCCTTCTGATGGATAGTTCTATTTGCAGTGCTTGGAAAATCAACAAATTCAGATGTGATGTTAAAATGTGAATTTTAAAATGCAATTCTATTTTGGAAATAAGGATAATTTAGGAAAGTGGAGGATAAAACTGGGGAGTAATACAACATTTGTTCCTTTAATGTTTTCTTTCTAAACAGGGAGTTTTGAAAAACAAGTGGTCAGTTCTCTACCTCTTGCTCAGCCTTAGTGAAGATCCACGCAAGCAACCGAACAAGGTGAGAGACGACTTCAGCAGCTCAGTACCTTTTAGAGGACACTCTGCATCTGTTATTGGGACAGTTATGCCAAATTTTGATAGGAATTGGCTTTTGCACTTAAAATAATATGAGTTAAACAAAAAACCTAGTCTATTTTTCTGGGCAGGCATAGAAGGCTAAGAGATTTTTTTTTCTTTCTTATTTAAGGGCAATTTTAATTACTGTTCTGTGTTTTCTCAAGATATTTTTCAGAGTTGTGTTATTCAAATATAGCAATGTTTGATTAAAACTACCACTTTTCAAAGTATTTACTGTGTGAAGTCATTAATATTAGCATAGTGGTGTAATTCTTTGAATTAGAAGACCTTTTTGGATTTACTTGTGTTTTCAGATATCATTGTAAACGTTAATTAGTTATACCAGTGAAAACTTAGTTGTCACATGTGTTTAATTTTTGACTTGTGCAGTGTTTGAAAAAGCAGTTTGGCTGCCGCCTCATGTGCCCGAGTATTATAATAAAATACTCCACTACAGAAATTGAGTGCTTAAAAGTTGGAGAGTATTGGTGAAAGAACTATATTTATATCTAAAGCCTTATTCTGAGTAGTGAGCATTCTTTCATTATATGAGAATGACAAACTTTAAAAAAATATTTGAGTAATTATTTGCATTTTAGTTTGCATGATTTGAATAAAGTGTTATCACACCATGTGAGAGTTTTAGAGTTCAGAAAACTTTATAAAATTGTATCAGTTCTGGCATATTTCAAAAGTATAACAACTAATTTTGAAATTTAATTACAGAAATAGAACTAAAATCTAAACAAATTATCTTTGTTGATTTAGAAACAAGTGTTCTGTAATTTTATATTTCCATATTCTTAATATTTTAAATTTATTTTCAGGTTTCTAGCTATGCCTCGTTATTTGCCCAAGCATTACCAAGAGATGCTCACTCAACTCCCTACTACTACGCTAGGCCTCAGACTCTCCCATTGAACTACCAGGATCGCAGCACCCAGTCAGCGCAGAGCTCTGGCAATATGGGAAGCAGTGGCATCAGCAGTATAAGCATGTATGCCCTAAATGGCCCGACTCCCACACCACAATCTCTTCCGGGGTAAATCAAACTTATATGCGTAAATTCCTGAAACAGTAGAAATAGGAAAATCCTCAGGCTTTAATCAGGTGTTTTGTGTTCACTGAAGCTATCTTTAGAAGCTTGTATGGGCCAAGCATGTTCTAGGCACTGTGGTTGATATCTATTGTATTTAGATTTTACTCTTCCTAAAAACTTCATTTCAGATAGGCATTCTTCCCACTTCTAATCTTAAGTTGACTATAGATTTTTGGTGAACTCTCAACCCATTAATGCAGATGCATATTAGTAAAGGACCTAGTTCACTTTGAGCTAACTGATTTAAATTTCCCTTGCTCTATTCTCATATTTATCTCTCAGTGAATATTGAAGGGTCATTGATTTATGATATTCTCTGCATTGAATTATTTTTAATTAATGTAAATTAAAGTAAAGCTGTCTCATTCTCAAGTGCTGAGATCTTCAAACTAAGAATTTTGGTATCTTATAGTACAAGTGAATTAAGATGGGGAACTACAGGAACACACACTAAAGATGGTATATACTTTGCAGTTTACCCTGCTGTCACATCTAATTACATTTTGAGGAAATACAGAATTTATGGTGAGACTACAGCAGATGCCAGTGCATTAATGAACTTAGAACTTTTTTCTTTTTTTTTTTTTTTGTATTTTTCTGAGAAGCGGGAAGGCAGAGACAGACTCCCACATGCGCCCAGCTGGTATCTACCCAGCATGCCCACTAGGGGGCGATGCTCTACTCATCTGGGCCATTGCTCCATTGCACTAGAATCTGAGCCATTCTAGTGCCTGAGGCGGAGGCCATGGAGCCATCCTCAGCGCCTGGCCCAACAGTGCTTCAGTGCAGCCTGGCTGTGGGAGGGGAAGAGAGACATAGAGAAAAAGGAGAGAGGAAAAGAGTGGAGAAGCAGATGGGCACTTCTCCTGTGTGCCCTGGCCGGGAATTGAACCCGGGACTTCCACACACTAGGCTGATGCTCTACTGCTGAGCAAACCGACCAGGGCCTGTTTTTCTTTTTTACATGCACATTGCTACATATAGTTCATTCCTGGAAATCACATTAAAGCAGACTATTATAAAGTGGTTATTTTTCCAGAAGAACAGTGACCAAGGATTCACCATCAAATGATTTTCTTCATGAGCATATGTAATTGTAAATCATTGTGTGATTTAATAAAATTATGTTCAGTTTATTAGAAAATAGATGTGTTTACCATACACATGGGTTATAAATGGAGCTGGAGTTCCAGAAAGGCAGCATAATATTTTCAACAAATTTAATCTCAAGTTCGCATTCTGGCTTAAAAGAATAAATAGACTTTCTCATTTTCACCTTAAAATTTAAAATAATTATTGTCATGATAATGAAAATATTTATAGAGAACTTTGAACTGAAGTGGTCTTTTAGAATTTTTCTCCTAAATTTATAACGGTATTCAAAGACATAGTTTAGTAATTGTTGATGAATTTTTTCCCCATTGAAAACAGAGAAAAGAAAGAGCTGTTTCAGGTTTTTGCTTTCCTCTCTTACTTCATCGGTATATTGTAGATGGACTCACCAGTATTTTACTAGTAATAAATCAGAGTTCTGCCACTTGGAAGCAATGGCGTTGTTGGGATTATTGTTTTTGCGTTTTGCTGTCCCAGAAGGTGATGATTTTGTTACAGTTTCAAAATATATGTCATTGGAAATCAGCTATCAGGTTCTTAGATCTTCAAAGAGTATCTATGACATAGTGTCCCAATTTTTAAAAGCTAACTTTTAGACCTGGGATGTGCTTTTGCCTCAGATTTTGTTTGTACATTTTTAAAATTAACTGCAAATTAAGTTTTTCTTTTCATATTGAGCACCATGAAGGCTGGGAGACAAGTGAGGACAGGGAAGAGGGACAAGATTCCAGGTGTTTCACTCCTGTGCCTAACAAATGTTGAGTGAATGTGTTAATATTGAAGTTAAAATAAAGCCTGACCAGGCGGTAGCACAGTGGATAGAGCTTGGGCCTGGGATGCTGAGAACCTTGGTTCGAAACCCTATGGTCACCAGCTTGAGTACGGGGTTGCCGGCTTGAGCATGGGATTATAGACATGACCTCATGGTCGCTGGCTTGAGCCCAAGGTCACTGGCTTGAGCAAGAAGTCACTGGCTCAGCTATAGCCCCCCCTCCCCGCCCCCGGTCGAGGCAAATATGAGAAGCAATCTGTGAACAACTAAGGTACTGCAACTATGAGTTGATGATTCTCATCTCTTTCCCTTCCTGACTTTCTTTCTTAAAAAGAAATAAATTGAAGTTAAAATTAGTAGTGAATTTCAAAGTGGTTTTAGATGAGTAGTGTATGTTATGTGTTTGTAAAGAAAAATCAAGTAGATTTTAATTTTTATGAAAAATATGTGTGGAAGTGGCAATAAGAGCCTCCAGTCTCAGAATGATAAGATTTTATAATTTACTGTAATAATATAAGGAAAATTTCTGGGAGTGTGTTTGTCTCTTCAGTGAATAACTTGAGTATTTGAAGATATAAAATGTTCCTTTCTTTTTTTTTAGACAGTCTCATCAAGCTCCAGGAGTAGGAGAGTGTCTTCGGCAGCAGTTGGGGTCACGTCTTGCATGGACTTTAACTGCAAACCAGCCTTCTCTACAAACCACTACCTCAAAAGGTATCCCTAACACTTCTCGCAGTGTGACAAGACCAAGGAGAGATGGGGATGCAGTTGGTGAGTGAAGATATATTTTAATGTAGCTTATCTTTGAACATTTAGAATTTATGCTTCCCTTATTTTAATATACTAATCAGGAATCCCTCTTATAACTTTTGAGTGGTTTCTTGTTCTTATGATGAAGTTGATCATTCTAAATATAGTCTGTGATGCCTTGGGAAGTCTGGTTTTATCACCTGTGTTACTGACCTTGTACTCATAAGCACCATCCGCTTTTCATGTCATTGTCTGAGGTCTGAGTGGTTTCCTCCATCTGGATCTCTCTTGTATTCCTTGTTGCATTCCTCATCTGTGTTCATTCTGCCTTTCTTCCTGGGCAGGTGTCTCCAGGCTGGATCAGGCCCCGAGTACAAATTGCTGTCTTCCACCATGGCAGAGGGCCATTTCTGTCTGTTCACTGTGTTAATAACTAGCATAATGTCTTGAACAGTGAAGAAACTCATTAAAAATTTATTTGGTGGTTAAATGAATGCCTCATTGAGTTTTAAAACTCTGTTAGATTCCAAAGAAAGTATGAGGTTTTTACATTAGAACACTACAAATAGCAATGTTGAACATGTTATCTTGAAAAATAGAAGAATGAGCTTTATCGTTGGTTCATAATCTACTAATTCCAAAATTCCCTTAGCTATTTTCTGTCTGTCTGTGGGATGGGAGGATGAGCTATGTCTTTTAGACTTGTGAGGACATTCGTACACAGCTTGGCCTGCCCCTGTGTAACTGCACTTACCAGCCTCTACCTGTCCTCGACCTGACGACTGTATATCTTGGCTTAGAAGCTAGTTTCTTGACTGAGTCAGAGCGCTATTGTCTGCTTCTTTCTTTTTGTTTACTATGACTCCTGATCCCTAACCAGTACCTTCAAGTCTATATTCTGTACAATGCTGAGATAACAGGGCTTAAAAGTATGTATACCTGATTAATCAGAAAGAGCAGGAGAAATACAAAGGAAGAAAGAACAGTGGAATAAACAAAAAACATACCTGAATAAGGTAAATTTAAATCCAAAGATATTGGTTATTTTATTAAATTCATGGGGATTGATACTTTGTTTAAAAGATTTAAAAAATGCTATTTAGATAATTTTACACTGCTCATAAGAGACATTTTTAATATAGCGACACAAATAGATTAAAAGTAAATGGATGGAAAAATACCTCTTAAAAACACTGACCATGAGAAAGATGGCTGGCTGAATTAATATTGAAGCTGACAGTGGCAGGAGTGTTGTGAAGGACAGAAGGACATTTTATAACAGGGGTCGGGAATCTTTTTGGCTGAGAGAACCATGAACGCCACATATTTTAAAATGTAATTCCGTGAGAGCCATACTACGACCCGTGTACCTTACGCATTATCCAATAAAAATTTGGTGTTGTCCCGGAGGACAGCTGTGATTGGCTCCAGCCACCTGCAGCCATAAACATGAGCGGTAGGAAATGAATGGATTGTAATACATGAGAATGTTTTATATTTTTAACGTTATTTTTTTTTATTAAAGTTTTGTCTGCGAGCCAGATGCAGCCATCAAAAGAGCCACATCTGGCTCGTGAGCCATAGGTTCCTGACCCGTTTTATAACAATGTAAAGAAGGAGTCAGTTCTTTGAGAACTCTTAAATATATATATTCACCTACTGACAGAGCTCCAAATGCACAAACAAAAACTGAAAGAACTGTAAAGAAAACAGACAAATTCATAATTACAGTTAGAAATTCAGTTTCTCTCAAAGTAATTGAAGGCAAAAGTAGATAAAATGGTCAGTAATGATAGATGAGGGTTGAACTACTACTAGCAAGTTGATGTAATTGATATTTTTAGACTGTTACCCCCATGACTGAAATACAGACCTGCCTTGCCTTCTGAGTGTGCTGGCCCGGTTCTGAACATTCTGATCTCTGACTGTACCCGGCTCTGTGCTCTGGGTTCTGAGAGTGCTGATCTCCGACTGTATACTCTGAATTGAGTTTCTCCTTGCACTGATATATGGGATTTCTGCGCACTGCCTCCTTGTCATTATTTTGAATAGTACCTAAATTCTGACTTAGCTTTTGTTCTAAGGTTTATGGAAATTATAAATAACTTTTCTGCAGTTTTAACTCCTTTTTCTATGCTATTGGGAATGGACCAAGGTTTGTATACTTACTTTGTAGTAAGCCAGTTTTTTCAAACACTATCTACTAAATAATTATCTATTCTTTTGTGATTGATTTGTGCTGCTCTTTGATTATGTATTAAGTTTCCACATATTGCACTGTCTTTTTAATAGATTTTTTGTATAAGGAATTACATGACCTCCATACTCTTTTCAGAAAATTTTTGCTCCTAATAACTTTGGATTCTCTTTTCCATGTTAGGCTCATTTTCTTGTTTTTAATTTTTGTCCTGAATGAAAAGATATAATCTGGAACTAACTGTCATAAAATTTATTTTATCTTCCAATGTGATCTTCAATAATTACTCTTATCAAAACCATTTTACAGGTGCTGTGGAAGTGACCGAGGCAGCCCTTGTCAGAGACATTCTGTACGTATTCCAGGGCATAGATGGCAAAACCATCAAGATGAGCAACACTGAGAATTGTTACAAGGCGGAGGGAAAGGTACAGTAACTAAAACCCCGTCTAAAATATTCAAAAGGAAAACATAAGTGTGGTTAAGACCAGACAGGAGCTATTAATTTGTGAGGTATTATTGGAGTAATGAGGGCTGAATTTACAAAATTGTCTGTACCAACCAAGTTGTACTCTTAAATTCTGGTTTCCATTGCCCTGTGCAGTTTGCGGCTATAATCTTGTCAGGAGCCCATTGTCAGCCTTTCCTGTCCTTTTGCACCTTTCCCGGTGTGTTGTTTCCTTCCTTGCTTTTACTGACACGGCCAGCCCGCTTAATCGATTTCTGTGTCCTGTGATGGTGAAGTCAGAGTGCCTGAGGGACAGGTATGGCTTGGCCTCTGCTCTTCCTTTTGGCTTCCAGATAAGGTGCCTCTATTTGCTTTTGCTTTCATCTTCGAGAAGCTGCCTTTCTCACAGCCCCTGTTGATGTTGTGTTCCTCTGTGGCTCTCAGCTGTTTCCTAAGGAGCCTGACATCACAGACGGACCCTGGGCAGCATCACCCTCCTTGGGGTGATGCTACGTGAGCTTAACACTTGCTTGGAGGTGTTTTGCTGCCCTCCCTGTCACCTGATGCTGTTTGTTTTTCAGAACCCCACTGTTTTCACTTTAATGATGACATCTTAGTTACTTTAAAATTAAATGTGTTGAAGCCTAAGAATTATGTTAAAAATTCCAAAGGTTGAGAAAAATAATAACTAAAATCCTAGTGTTAATTTTACCTCTTGATATATTTACTTTTAGGCAAACCTAAGTAAATCTTTGAGGGATACAACAGCCAGACTTGCTGAGTTGGGATGGTTACACAATAAAATCAGAAAATACACGGACCAGAGGAGTCTAGACCGATCATTTGGACTTGTAGGTCAGGTATGTTCATTATTGCTAGAACATTTGGGATATCATTCACTTTGGGAAATGCTTAATATACTTAAAATCTTATGGAAATAATTCTTAAAAGGGTTCTTTTTAAATAAAGAAGCTTTAATAATGACTATTCTATCCATTCAAGAAAATAGAAACTATGGTACGTATTGACAGAGTTACTCAAATACAGCAACTTATTTACATAGCTGTTGGAGGACTACAAGCAAATGAATACAAATTCTAATTAAAACAGGTGGAACGGGGTCAGAGAGAAGGTATTGGGGTTGTCAGAATCTAGTAGTTTGGAAGGGGGGCTCCCAGTGGACGCAGCCTTCGAGGGGGGGGGGCTACTGGGACACAGGCCTGTGCGTAGGGACACTCCCTGCTGCTGTGGGTGTCCTGGGCAGCACAGTGAGACTGCATTTGGGAATGCTTCAGAATCTGAGGTGGGAACCAGTTGGTGCTGCTGATCTGAATGGTCACAGCTGGGCAGTGTCTGACTGGTCCTTACCCTCCTGTTGCCTCTAACCTGACGGAGGCAGCCACCAGAGAAGTGATGTACAGAGTCCCAACTCCTTTTCATGGTTAAGCAGCATAGGATTTTGCCCTCAAGTTGATTCTTGGGCAGTAATTATTTCTAATGAAGTCTTCAACAAAGGACTGAAGGGGAGAGAAAGAGGCAGGAGTAAACTGCACTGTACGCACTGCCCAGCACGGCAGCAGGCTGCTGATCAGCAGTGTGGCTTTGAGGTGTGACGCCCAGGGTTCACATTGGTTTCACTTTTTAATAGTTAGGTCATGCACAAGTTACCTCCTTTTAATTTCAGTGTATGTAGAATGGAGGTGATGCTAATTTGTAAGATGGTGATAATCTCCAAGGTGGTTGGCATTAGGAGACAGTGTCTAGAATGCTGCTGTCCCAATCCTAGCACTGCTGTGATAATATCATTCACCATTATAACCAAGTGGTTACATGAGTCAGGGACCCTTTCTTCTCACTATAATGAAGATAGGAAGTGGCAAGGCCATCAAGAGTCTACCTGGTTTTAATGATACATGAAGTTTCCAACCCAGGTAGCACAGTCTGTGGTCATCCCTTCCAGCAAGCAGCATGTTCTGATTTCTGTGAGTCGTCATACCCTTTTCAGAAGGGACCATTTTATCATGTTTTTGTATCATTCTCTCATGAATGCAAATTCCACTGATATATCCTAGTTAATTTATTAGATATGAAGTAAAACAAACACAAAATAAATACAGGAAAATTAAATTATATAGATATTCCATTAAGTTGATTGATAATCACTATAGTAGTATTATATAGTATTTTATAGTACTGGATTTAAAAGCCTTTTCTCTCATATTTGATTCTGTTAACAGCCTTCTGAAATTAGCAGGGCAATATAATCGTCCCCGCATTGCAGCTATAAAGGTTGAACCTCAGAAAGGTTAATTGATTTGTCCATGTTGTCCTGACTGGTAGATGGCAGATATGGGACCAGAATATCACATGTATCTCTACTCTGTAGTTCTTTCCATTCCGCTCTCATTTTCCGCTATTAAAAAGCATTGCTTTGTACTGCCTGCTTATTGAAGAATCATTGAGTGCTCACGGGTACTACTGATTTGTGCCTGTTGTTCCAGAGTCATTATTGTTCTCTTTTACTCTCAGAAGTGTCCTGGCTCTAGACTCTCTAAATAGAACATTTTATTTATAAAGGAAGATATTGTTCCCTAAGTATGACTCGTATATTTGCTTTTTAATAAACAATATTGACTTTAGTTAACTGAACACCTTTCATGTTGAATAAACAGGGTGCTGAAATACTCATTGTCATTTTGTTATTTTGGTAGTCTTCTAGGCTGACTTGTATACCCTATATATTTGTTCTACAGGATAGATTATGCTATTTACTGATCAGCACTTGGGTTTTTACTTTTATGTGTTTGTGCATGTGTCTGTCTGTCATGGGCACTGGGAAAGGATTTTGTAAAAAGTGATGTTATGCCTGAAAAGATGCTGTGTTGTTTTCTCT
This sequence comes from Saccopteryx leptura, assembly GCF_036850995.1. Classification (NCBI taxonomy): domain Eukaryota; kingdom Metazoa; phylum Chordata; class Mammalia; order Chiroptera; family Emballonuridae; genus Saccopteryx; species Saccopteryx leptura. The sequence continues at coordinate 36,939,267 of NC_089506.1, forward strand.
GAATATTACTTAACTATTTTAGTAAGAATTCCTTTGAATCTGCAAAATTAGCATGTTTCATGTTCATTTTTATAGCTTATAAGAAGGGAAATATTTATATTATATCAAATCCATAAATACAGTATAGATAAACTTATTGATGACGGATTATATATTGCCTGAAAATAAGCAGAAAAGTTTAGAGCCTGATAATTCGAGTAAACAGGTTTTATCTTTGCAAGTTCTGTTATAGGTTCTCTCGGAAACCAAAGCTTCCCCTTGAGTATCCCTGGGTTTATATCCCAGAGTTCATTCCAGAAAGTTCTTGTCATAGGACTCTGTGAAGGTCCTCCTTACATCTTCTGATTTGGCACCTTTTTAGCATTTAAGATTGGAGCTCCAAAGAACTTTATAATAATATGAGCAGTAGAAATAAAAAAAAAACTGGGGGAGAATTGGCATAAAGTTGCCAATTAAAAAAAATTTCCAATTGAAAACAAAATTACATTTTAGCTGTAAATTTAGAAGGGAGATAATTTTTAAATAAAGGATTATTGTCTAAAGTGAATATACTTTTACAAGATACACTTTTTTTTTCTTTTTTTATTTCTTCATTTCTCTTCTGCAAAGTTCACTCTAAGGCAGGGGTCCCCATACTTTTTACACAGGGGGCCAGTTCACTGTCCCTCAGACCATTGGAGGGCCGGACTACAAAAAAAACTATGAACAAATTCCTATGCACACTGCACATATCTTATTTTAAAGTAAAAAAACAAAACAGGAACAAATACAATATTTAAAATAAAGAACAAGTAAATTTAAATCAACAAACTGACCAATATTTCAATGAGAACTATGCTCCTCTCACTGACCACCAATGAAAGAGGTGCCCTTCCAGAAGTGCGGTGGGGGCCGGATAAATGGCCTCAGGGGGCCTCATGTGGCCCGCGGGCCGTAGTTTGGGGACGCCTGCTCTAAGGGACAACACTTCCCTAACATTCTTAAATACACCATATAGTATATATTGTGGTTAAACCTGCTAGAAGACCCACTGACAGAACAAGAATTTAAGTCATGCAGAAAACCTGAAGTGTGTTTGAAAGCATTGTGCCTGTGCAGGTCAAATGGATTGATGTGTAATGACTGTTGTGTGCACTGCTTCCGTCCTGCTTTAATTATACTTCCTCCTTCCTATACAGAGCTTTTGTGCTGCCTTGCACCAAGAACTCAAAGAATACTACCGATTACTCTCTGTTTTACATTCCCAGGTACATATCTTGTTTTTATTTTAGTTTCTTTATGATTTGAAGTGTTGCATAATTGCAGATACATAGGATTTTATTTATTTATTTTTTACAGAGAGAGAGTGAGTCAGAGAGAGGGATAGACAAGGACAGACAGACAGGAACAGAGAGAGATGAGAAGCATCAATCATTAGTTTTTCATTGCGTGTTGCAACACCTTAGTTGTTCATTGATTGCTTTCTCATATGTGCCTTGACCATGAGCCTTCAGCAGACCGAGTAGCCCCTTGCTGGAGCCAGCGACCTTGGGTTCAAGCCGGTGGGCTTTTGCTCAAACCAGATGAGCCAGTGCTCAAGCTGGCGACCTCGGGTTCTCGAACCTGGGTCCTCTGCATCCCAGTCTGACACTCTATCCACTGTGCCATTGCCTGGTTAGGCAGATACATAGGATTTTAAAGTTTTATTTTCATATATTAATTTTATTATAAGATAAAAATCTGTTTGATAATACTGTTTGTTAGGTCTGGATATCTATAAATTTTACTGTAGCCCAGAGGCAGTTAATTTCTATTTTCAAGATTCTGTTCACTTGTAGCTTGAAAGGACTAATTGTTCTTTCAGAGGGGACCTTTTCCTTCTTTTTTAGGAGCACAATCCCTTTTCTTTATTTCCTTTACCTAGATTAAGAAATGACTGACATATTTAGTGACCTGTACTTACACATTATATCTATTGTTTTTCAGTTACAGTTAGAGGATGATCAAGGTGTGAATTTGGGCCTTGAGAGTAGCTTAACTCTCCGGCGCCTCCTGGTTTGGACCTATGATCCCAAGATAAGACTGAAGACTCTTGCAGCACTGGTGGACCACTGCCAAGGTTATTTTGCATCTGATGGGCCTGCTTTATTTCAAAGCAGGTTTTAGGGAATATCATCTGGGTTTATTTTTGTGCCTGTTCTTTTGTATCCCTAATAGCCATAAATATGCTGATTAAATACAAATTAATAGATATACACTTATAGGGGAAAATAACAAGTTACCAGTATGGCCCAATATTTATAATATGGAAGCTCAGGATTTCATTGAAATGAAGGAAGAAGGGAGGTTTTTAAAGATTTTTCTCTCTCTCTTTATTTTTATATTCCTTGATATTATAGCTGTTTCTCTATATTTCTCTTTTCTTTGTTGCTTAACAAGCAGCCTTTTCTAGAGTTTCCTTCCTCCTGAGATTATGGTCCATGTCTAGCTTATGTTACAAGTTCCCATGTTTGCATGTCTGGGTTAAGTTTCTCCTGGGCACTTGGTCTGTATTTCTAGTTGCTTTTTGAACCTGTTTTCTCACTATACTACCTCGGCCAAGAACCCCCCCCCCCTTTTTTTTCTCATCTGTGACATTGGGGCACTAATAGTTTGCATCTCTTAGGGTTGTTAGGACTACATGACGTGGGAGATGCCAGTGTTCTGCCCCTAGTTCATGGATCAGTGCTGAGTGCTGTCCTCTTGGATGATTCAGAAAGACTGGAACTTCAACATGTCTAAATCCAGGTTCATCACATCTCAGTGACCTGCCTTCCCGCCTTCTGATGCTTCCCCTCAAAAACAGAAAGAAGCCAAACTTAATGAATAAATATCTCCTTTTCCTCCAATTATCAGCACTTTCCCATAATTGGATTCCTTACCACACTCCTTTTTTTTTTTTTTTTTTTTTTTTTTTTTCATTTTTCTGAAGCTGGAAACGGGGAGAGACAGTCAGACAGACTCCCGCATGCGCCCGACCGGGATCCACCCGGCACGCCCACCAGGGGCGACGCTCTGCCCACCAGGGGGCGATGCTCCGCCTATCCTGGGCGTCGCCATATTGCGACCAGAGCCACTCTAGCGCCTGGGGCAGAGGCCACAGCCACTCTAGCGCCTGGGGCAGAGGCCACAGAGCCATCCCCAGCGCCCGGGCCATCCCCGCTCCAATGGAGCCTCGGCTGCGGGAGGGGAAGAGAGAGACAGAGAGGAAAGTGCGGCGGAGGGGTGGAGAAGCAAATGGGCGCTTCTCCTATGTGCCCTGGCCGGGAATCGAACCCGGGTCCTCCGCACGCTAGGCCGACGCTCTACCGCTGAGCCAACCGGCCAGGGCCACCACACTCCTTTTTATTCCTCCCAAATCCCTGTCTCATTTCTTTCAGTGTCCAGTTAGCTGCTCAAGTCCGGATACCTCTTAACTCCTTCATGTGTCTCAAATCATGGCCTCTCCCAAACCCGTGTCCTCAAACAGGATGTTCTTTAATCCTGCTCCGTATCTTCTCTGTGCCGCAGTAACCTGCTGCTCCCTGCCCTCAGTCTCGCCCACCTCCGTTGTGGTGTGTACATGCCAGAAGAATCTAGTTCAACTCAGATCATGTTCAGTCCTTTTCTTGAAATGCTCTAGCAGTCTAATAAAATCCTGAATCCTTAGCCTGAATTCTTTACATGCTTATATTTTTGGACTGATTTTTGCCACTTCCAATACATTATACTGAGATATGCTACCAGGATACGGGGAACTTGTCTCAATGTAGTGTAGTGTTTTTCAAACTGTAAGTTGCCGCCGCATAATGGGTTATGAAATCAATTTAGTGAGTTGAGATTAGCACATTATATCAAAAGAAAAAAGGAAGAAAATAAAAAATATTGAAGTGTAAGTATTGTTTTGTAAAACTTAGTTTTTTAATATATTTTTGTACTGGATTGCAATATAAAGTATGAATCTTAATGCATTTCTCAGCAAAAAAAAAATTGAAAAGCTGTGTTCTGGATCATACAGTAAGTCAAGTTTTTCCTGTAAAAACCTGTAGGGATCATGAAGACATGAATGGCTTACCTTGACATAAAAAGCCAGGGGGGGATTCTCTCTCTCTTGGCCCCTTATCCATGACATGTTTATTGCTGGTTGTATGTCCAAGGTGGTGTTAAGAAAACACACTTTATCTCCATTACTTGGTCATTTGGTTAGTGTTAAGTTACTAGTGTCTGAGTCTAAACTTGTGTTTTCTCGTATCCCCCTCAGGAAGGAAAGGAGGTGAGCTGGCCTCGGCTGTCCACGCCTACACAAAAACGGGAGACCCGTACATGAGGTCCCTGGTGCAGCACATTCTCAGCTTGGTGTCGCACCCTGTCCTGAGCTTCCTGTACCGCTGGATCTACGACGGGGAGCTCGAGGACACTTACCATGAAGTAAGGAATGCTGCTCGATTGTCAGACGCGGATTTAAGAAGCATGGGCACTCAATTACTTTTTTCCCTGTGATTACTGTTTTCTCTTAACAGTAATGCCACCACACTTCCTTTGAATGCCACGCATAGTTTGTACAGTTTTTTGAGAGCCGATTATCTCATTTATTAGCAAAGCTGTGTTTGGTTAATGGAAAATTGTTATCCCATTTTTAATAGTGGGAAACTCAGCAGGGTCAAATCACTTGTCCAGATTTACTAGCAATAGGAAGTTTACAGCAAAGCTAGAACTAGGTTTCCTAAGTCTTAGTCCAGTTTTCCTTGCAGAATAGTATTATATGTTCTGTTGCTTTGCATGATCAAATGAAACTAAACTATGGTGTGAACAGATTTAATGAAATAACAGTTTTACTTGTATATGTGCCTGTTGAGATGCAGTTCTGCTATAATGCAACATGTGTGTTCCTAAAAAATCACTGTGCTAAAATCAGAGGGGAAAAACCACAGGACTTCTGACAAAAAGTAGAATTAAAGGAGCATCACACTCAAAAACCTTGTCAGTGATGCTAAATAAAAAATGTATAGCAACTGAAAATGTTGTAGCACAGTTTTAAACATATATGAAGTTATTAAGTAATGTGTAAATTCTAGAATAAACATGGCATTTACCTTAAAAAAGCCCCGATGTTGACTTGTGGATTTGGTCCAAAGGAGGCTTGTTTGAAGTGGAACAGAAAGGTGTGGCTGCTGACACATACAGTGGTAGATTAAGGTAACTGGTGGGTTTCAGACATGTTCATCTGTGCAATTTGGATTCCCACGTGGCTGGATCGCTGTTCTCCTCTAGTTTCTCGTGGATGAAATTGCACTTAAGCAATCATGAAATCTTTTTTTATGCTCATTTAGTCTCCTGATTATCAGGTGTGACATGCAAGTTGTTTTAAAAACAAGCATGATAGCAGAATCAACTGAATGTAGTATTGTTTTGTGGGTTCTTTTAAAACACATAAATGGTATTCTCTATGTGCATATGTATTGTGCAAATCGCTCAGCATGTCTCGTAACTCCTTTCATGACAGTATTATAGTTGTACTTTATTACTGCATATTATTTCACTGTATGGACATATATTTAGCATCTCTTTTATTGATGAGATATATTCTTTGTAGTTTCAAATCTTATGAACATTATTAAAATGAACATCCTTAAATGTGCCTCTCTGTGCTATTTATGTTTCTCTAAGGTAAGTCCTGGGAGGTGGGACTGTTGGGTGTGGGGAATGTGTACTTTAGATTTTGATTCTGCCTTTTGAGCTCTGGAGTGACTCTACCAGCTTCCCCAACAACCATCAGCTTTTTAAAAATTTTATTTATTTATTTATTTTTGTGAGAGAGTCAGAGATAGGGACAGACAGGAAGGGAAAGATGAGAAACATCAGTCCTTTGTTGTGGCTCCTTAGTAGTTCATTGACTGCTTGCTCATATGTGCCTTGACTGGGGGGATACAGCAGACCGAGTGATCCCTTACTTGAGCCAGCGATTTTGGGCTCAAGCTGGTGAGCCTTGCTCAAACCAGATGAGCCCGCGCTCAAGCTGGCGACCTCGGGGTCTTGAGTTGGCGACCTCAGGGTCTCAAACCTGGGTCCTCCTCATCCCAGTCTGACGCTCTCCACTGTGCCACCGCCTGGTCAGGCCTGCACTACCACCAGGTCAGGCAAAGCTTGTTGTTTTTTTTTTTAATTTATTCATTTTAGAGAGGAGAGGGAGAGACAGAGAGAGAGAGAGAGAGAGAGAGAGAGAGAGAGAGAGAGAGAGAAGGCACAGAAGGGGGGGGAGGAGCTGGAAGCATCAACTCCCATATGTGCCTTGACCAGGCAAGCCCAGGGTTTCGAACCGGCGACCTCAGCATTTTCAGGTCGACACTTTATCCAGTGCGCCACCACAGGTCAGGCACCATCAGCTTTTTGTTACAGCTCTTGTTCCTCTATCCTCATCAGCATTTCATATTACCCAACTTGAGTGAAAGTGTTTTTAACCTAATGTATGAAGTGGGGCATCTTCAATATTATTTATTTATATTTTACTGGCTTTTTATGTTTGTTAGTTATTTTTATTTCTTCTACTAATTGCTATTCATATTTTTTGTCCAGTTTTCATGGGGATTTGTCTGTCTTTTTAGAATTGAATCATACAGTGGTTTTATATATTTGGATAACTTGTATCTGTACTTGCACTTTTTTTCTTTATTTTTCTTTTAATGGTATTTTCACATTATTCAGACTCAGAGTTGGCAGAATAGTACAAAGAATCATAGCCTTGACCTAAACTTTCCAAATGTTAGTTTTGCCACATTTTATCATATAGTAAGTTCCCGTATACATCTGAGTCTGCTTCTGGACGGTTCTTCTCTGAATTATATATTTTGTTGGCTATTTGTCAGTATTATTTAAATAACCACAGCTTTATGGTTTCATATCTGATAGGAGCAGTTTGTTCTTTTTCTTGCTATTTTTGTATATTTCTACTTAGATATGAATTTAGAATCAGCTTGTTTATTCTGCCAAAGTTTCTGTTTTATATATATGTAGGGATCACACATTGAATTTATAGATTAGGAAGAAATGTTTTTATGCTTTTTGTGCTCCTTTTGCTAAATGAGCTATTTAAAAAAAAACTATGATTTGAAAGCTTTGAAAGATGTTATATGTATTTTTTTTATTTTATTAATGGTTACCTTTAAGTTTTTTCAGAACTTTCTTGATCCTATATTTTTTTAAATGCTAAAATCAAGAAGAAAACAGTTTTTTAAACCCCCTGCCATTAAGATAGTTTTGTATCTATCCCCAGGTTCTTTTCTGCCATGAAATTATTTTCTATAGCTCTTTCTACGTTATTGCATTATTTTCAGGTTTTTAAATCCAATTTGGGAAATTACCTACTCTTTTAAGATTTAAATCTGTTTTAATTTACCTTTATATTTGTATCAGTTATTTAGACTTATATCTTTTATCTTTAAGTGATATTATTCCTTAATCACCAAGCTCAAGTATAACTTCTGTTATTGAGAGATGCATATGGAAAAGTACACAAATCATAAGAGTAAAGTTTGATGCCTTCTTCCAAAATGAGCCACCATCCATGTCAGGATAGCACCTTATCAGAACCCTCATTGTATGTTCCCCACCCTCCAGTAATTGCCTCCTTTCTTTCTCTCTCTCTCTCTCTCTCTCTTTTTTTTTTTTTTTTTTGTGACAGAGAGAGAGAGAGAGAGAGAGAGAGAGAGGGACAGATAGGAACAGAGACAAGAAGGGAGAGGGATGAGAAGCATCAATTCTTCTTTGCGGCTCCTTAGTTGTTCATTGATTGATTTCTCATATGTGCCTTGACTCGGGGGGCGGGGGGCTGCAGCAGACCGAGTGACCCCTTGATTGAGCTAGCGACCTTGGGCTCAAGCTGGTGAGCCTTGCTTAAACCAAATGAGCCCGCACTCAAGCCAGTGATCTTGGGGTTTCGATCCTGGGTCCTCCACATCTCAGTCCGACGCTCTATCCACTGCGCCACTGCCTGGTCAGGCACTGCTTCCTTTCTTATTCCTAAAGCTAAACATTTTCTTCACTTCTAACATCATTTGTCTTATGTTAAATTTTACGTGAGTGGAGCCAGATTTCACATATACTAAAATACATTTTACATGCTGTCTATAGGGAAGAATCCTTTGTATTCATCATAGTTAAGTACGAATCTTTAAGTTTAAATTTCTGGAAAGTACCATGTACAGTTGCTTATTTAACTAGAACTTTGAATCAGACTTAATTGTTCAAGATTAAATGGAGACTTTAATTCCTATACAATTTAGTTTTTATCACTTTTGTGATAAGGAAAGTTGTAGGTAATCACTTTGACAGGGTGAGACGTAAGTTTGATTCATTTGAGGTCCGTTATTCTGTAATTACAGGATGAGGTAAATTTTGGAAGCTGTTTAAAAACTTGTGTAATTGGTTATTTACAATGCTTATTAAACCTTCTGACCATTATCACAATAAGCAAAATGACCTGAGTTTTAGGAATTTGTCATTTATGAACTTAAGAGAGTCTAAGTGATCTTATGGTTAAGAAAAGGGAAAAAATAAATTTTCTTTTTATATTACAATTTATATATGATGAGCTATGCTTACTATGTAAATTTATGAGAAATAGCTTGAATAACTTACAAACCAGAAATAAAAAGCTCTGTATATTGTTATTTTCAGTTTTGAGGCTCACCTGTTTATCACTCATTAAAATTGTACCTACAGAATTAAAAAAGATAATCTTTTAAGGTAGGCTTTAAAAATTAAGATTATTGAAAGATGTAAAAATTGTACTTTTTATATAATAAATAATCTGTATTCTAACTTCTCCTTCATCCAATAATTAATTTGTTAATTATAATATGAATTTGGGTGATAAGAACTAACTGCTTATCAGTTGACTTGGTGAATCTACTTTACCTCAGAAATTGGGTTAGGAATTGTCTGTGATGTATAGTGCTACTGATTGAAACAAAAATTAAAGCCAAAACTGGCTAATTATCTTTTCTTAAGTTCAATACCTGATTTCTATTTTTGTCTTTTTTCTTGAGACTAGTTTGTATTTTCTAGCAACCAGATTTGTAAAGTAGTTCTTAATTATATTACTAATTCTTTATAGGCATCTGTGGTTTTAAGAGTTTCAAAAGTACCACAAATTTTTTATTGATTATCTGCCTTATATGTTATTCAGGCTTATTCATTTATTTATTTTATTGATAGTAATTATGGGACTCAAGTGATGGAAAATGTAGAGAAAATTGGACACAAACTTCCAAGATTGATTTTCTTCTGGACTTTTACTTTATTATTTTTGAACATTGATTCACTGAGGTAAAACATAAACAAGCTCTTTTTAAGACTAGTATAGCTTAAATTTGGTATTACTTGTTTGAAGAACTCTTGTTTCATAGAATGTGTAAGGCAAACTTACAGGTTTTGCTATTATTTTTTTTCCTCCATGAAATAGTCTTTAATTCTTTTTTTTTTTGCAGTCTATTTTGTTTTAATTGATTTTAACTTATTGTGTTTACATAGATTCTAGTGTTGCCCCGAATGCATCCCTCCTCCTTCGTATTCCCCTCAACATCTCCCTTGTCCCTCCCTATAATGCCCTCCCCCCTTCCCTTCAAGTTTATCCCCTCCTATCATCATCCCCTTTCCATCTGTCCTCTTTTCCTCTGGTCCCTTTGATCCCTCCTCTGTCTCAATGATCCGTTCCTCAGTTCACATTGTTCATTGAATTCCTCAAATGAGTGAGGTCATATGATATTTTTCTTTCTCTGTCTGACTTATTTCACTTAACATGATAGTTTCCAGGTCCATCCATGTTGTCGCAAAAGGTAAGATTTCCTTCTTTTTCATGGCCCCATAGTATTCCATTGTATATATGTACCACTGCTTTTTAATCCACTTGACCACTGATGGACACTTGGGCAAAGCAAACTTACAGGTTTTGCTTTTTAAAGACAAAATACTAAATAAATATCCATGTCTGTTGAATACAGTGTTAGCATTAGAAGTACAAATGGTCACTTAAGAACTTATCTCAGATCTTGCCTCATTGGTAAAATTATTTATTTTTAAATGTTTTTATTTAACTGTAGACATCTGGAAGTATTGAAAGAATTATACAAAACACTCTTAGGTACCTTTTGCTGAGATTTCCTGAATGCTAACATTTTACTACCATATATTTATTTATTTAAAGGTTCTATATTTGCTGGTATTCATATTTAAGGTCTGTGTTTAGATGGGACTTTAGGAAATTCAAGATTCATAAATTTTTTATTTGCTAGTATTATACCTCACAGGTTTCTGTTTGCTTTCCTAGTTTTGTTTGTGGGATTTTTCTAAAATGCATTGTGATTGATAGAGCTAAAATTAATCCTTTTTGCCAGAAGATATTTTATGTTCTTTGCAATGGGCCTGCCATGTTTATTACTTCTGTGCCAGTGGACTTTACCATTTAACAGTGTCTTGTTATAGCTCATATGCTTTATTTCTATGAGGTAGAGTTTAGGAGTTCAGGTTCTAGAATCACACATCTTAGGTTTGACTTTCAGCTTCAGTTTCTAATGTTTCTATATCTTGAGTGAGTAATTTAGCTTCTATTAGCTTTAGCTTCCACATCTTTCATATGTGCAGAATAGTAGTGCTCTATTATGTGGGATTTTGTGTATGTGTGAGGATTGATCAGGCAAATAGTAAGCATACAATGTGTTATCTGCAGTTAATATGAGAAAAACATTGGAGCCTGACCAGGTGGTGGCACAGTGGGTAAAGCGTCAACCTGGGATGCTGAGGACCCAAGTTAGAAATCTTGAGGTCTCCGGCTTGAGTGTGGGTTCAACAGCTTGAGTATGGGATCATAGACATGACTCCATGGTTGCTGGCTTGAGGCCAAAGGTCATTGACTTGAAGCCCAAGGTCGCTGGTTTCAGCAAGGTGTCACTGGCTCGGCTGGCCCCAGTCAAGGCAGATATGAAAAAGCAATCAATGAACAACTAAGGTGCCGCAATGAAGAATTCATGCTTCTCATATCTGTCCTCTCTTGTCCGTCCCTCTCTCTCTCTCTTTCTTTCTTTAAAAAAAAAGCATTGGATAAAGTTTGAATAGTAAGTGTCCCTAAGATGTCTGTGGCCTTTCTCTTATTTCCTTGTTTTCTGCCCCTCTTTGTTTTCTCTTGAACCCATTTAAGTCTGATTAATTTTTGGAAGGTTCTCAAGTTTTTTTTCTAAATCATGTATTTACTATAAGAATTTAGTAGTTTAGACGATTTATATTCTGTGTTTGATCCTTATGTAGTTAAAATTTGGAAATTTTTTTTTTTAGTTTTTACATGGTTAATTTTTTTTCTTCATCTCTATAATGAGTTATAACTTGGTTGTTAAATATGGTGGGGGTTTTTTGGCAAAGACAGAGTCAGAGAGAGGGACAGACAGACAAGAAGGGAGAGAGATGAGAAACATCAATTCTTCGTTGCGGTTCCTTAGTTGTTCATTGATTGATTACTTATATGTACCTTGACCAGGGGGCTACAGCAGACTGAATGACCCCTTGCTCGAGCCAGCAACCTTGGGCTCAAGCTGGTGAGCCTTGCTCAAACCCGATGAGCCCGCCCTCAAGCTGGCGACCTCAGGGTCTCGAATCTGGGTCCTCCGCGTCCCAGTCCGAAGCTCTATCCACTGTGCCACTGCCTGGTCAGGCAAATATATTTCTTGAAGTATATGTCTAGTTAAGTCTAAATAGATAAATATGAGCTTTATTACCACTCATTTAATAGTTTATTAAATATTTGCATAAGGAATTGTTATTTTCTAGAATCAAAAGAAAGCAGAAAATATGAATAAACAGAAATTATAAAAAGAAACTATATAGAAATTCTGGAGTTGAAAAATACAGTAACTGAAATGAAAATTACTCGTGGGGCTCAACAGCATATTCAAACAACAAGAAGAAAATAAGCAATTTGAAAATAGATAAATTAAGATTATTCAGTCTGAGGAACAGAAAATAAAAAAAGAAAGAAAAAATGCAAAGAGCCTAAGAGACCAGTGGCACACAAATTTGATGAAAAGCACTGCACATTTAGGGAGCCCCACAAACTCAAAGTAGGATAAATGTAAAAAGACCCACAATAGGACATTTTATAATCACGCTAGAAAGGTGAAGACAAAGAAAATCTTGAAAGCCTTAAACTAGGAAAACATATGGAAAGGAGAGATGAAGATATTTCTAGGTAAATAAAATCTGAGATAATTCTTAGAAACAAACTCTAAAACCGACTAATGAAGAAATAGAAAATCTGAGTAGACCTATAAGAAGTAAAGAGATTGAACCAATAATCTAAAAACTTTGCAGTAAAGAAGAGCCCAGAATCAGATGGCTTCAGTAGTGAATTTTACTAAATGTGTGTGTATATATATTTTAAATGTACTTTAACGAGAGAAGAAGGTAGAGAGAGAGAGAGATAGGAATGTTAATCTGTTCCTGTATGTGCCCTAACCAGAGATCAAACTGGCAACCTCTGAGCTTTGGGACCATGCTTTAACCAACTAAGCTATCCAACCAGGGCAGTTCTACTAAATATTTAAAAAGCTAACATTAATCCTTCTCAAACTTCCAAAGAAAAGAAGAAAAAAATTTTAACTCCTTTAATGAGGTTGGTATTACTCTTGACAACCAAAGCCAGAAAAAGACACAAGAAAAGAATACTACAGACCAATATTTTTTATGAGTATATATGCAAAAATCCTCTTAAAATACTAAAAATTGGAATTCATCTGCATTGTCCACTATAACCCAGTGAGATTTATCTCAAGAATGTAGGTAGTTCAGCATAATCAAAATCAGTGTAATGTGCCAAACTAATAGAATGAAGGGGAAAAAGCACATGATTAATTCAACTGATGTAGAAAAACCATCTGATCAAATTCAGTACTTTTTCATATTAAAAACATTAAAAAGAAGAAGAGAAAGGAAGTTTCTCACTTGCTAAAGGGCATATATGAAACATAAGTAATATCATACTTAATTATAAAAGAATGCATGCTTTCTTCCTAAGATGAGGAACAAGGTGGGGTGTCCATTTTCACTACTTCTATTCAGCATTATACTAGACATTCTAGCCAGGGACATTATTTAAGGCAAACAATTGAAAGACATTCAGATTGGAAAGTAAGTACAGTTATTTCTGTTCACAGATGACATGAACTTACATAGAAAACTAAAGTATCCACAAATATATCTATTAAATTAGTTTGCCAGATTAACTGGTATAAATCAATACACAGAAATCAGTTTGTATTTTTATATAGGTACTTGCAATAAACAAGACTTGTACACTGAAAATTATTGAAAGAAATGAAAGAAGACCTAAATAAATGGACAAACTTGCTTTAGATTTAATGTAATCTCCATCAAAAAAAGATTCAAACAACGTCTTTTGCAGAAATGCAAAAGGTGATTCTCTAATTGATAAGAAGAGCATGGGGTCCCAGATAGCCAAAATACTCTTGAAAAAAAGAACAAATTTGAAAGACTCACCCTTTCTGATTTCAAAACATATTAAAACACAAACTAATCAAAACAATATGGTACTAGCATAACTACAGACTGGTCGATTAACGAGTAGAACAGAGTACAGAAATAAACTCATTTATTTTTATTGAATTGATTTTTAATAAATGTCCAAGACCAGTCAATGGAGAAAGAATTGTCTTTTCAACAAATTGTGCCAGGACAACTGGATATCTACATTAAGGTAATAAATTAGGACCTCAGTTGCATTCCATATATTTAATAAACTCAAAGTAGATCCTTCCCTTAAAGCTATAAAACTCTTAGAAGTTTTATGGATTAGGCAGTGGTTTTATAGCTGTCACCAAAAACCTGAGCAACAGCAGAAGATAATAAATTTGATTTAATCATAGTTGAAAACTTATGTACATCAAACTACATGGTTGAGAAAGTAAAATACCCACAGAATAGGAGAAAATATTTACAAATCACATGTATGATAAGGGTCTGGTCTAGTGTCCAAGATATGTAAAGAACTATTAACAAGAATGGAAACAACCCAATTTAAAAATAGGCAAAGTACTTGTGGACATTTTTTCAAAGAAGATATGCATATGGCCAGTGAGCTTAGGAAAAGATTATGGGAAATGTAAGTCAAAAGCACAGTTAGATACCACATCACACTCACTAGGATGGCATTAAAAAAAGAACAGATTTGGAGAAATTGGTTCCCTCATACATTGCTGGTGGGAACATAGAATGGTGTAGCCAAGGAGGAAAACAGTTTGGCAGTTCCTTAAAAAGGTAAACATAGACCCAGCAGTTTTAGGTATATGCCCAAGAGAAATAAAAACATGCTTTCATACAAAAACTTCTATATGACTATTCATAGCAGCATTATTAATAATCATAATAGTCAAAAAGTAGAAACAATACCAATGCTCATCAACCGATTGATGGGTAAGCAAAATGTATATTATACAATGGAATATTATTCAGCCTCAAAAAGGAGTGAAATTCTGACATGTGCTACAACATGGATGAGTCCTGAAAACACCAGGCTAAGTGAAATAAGCCAGGTCGCGTATTGTATAATTTGATTTATATGAAATGTGCAGAATTGGCAACTTTTCCAGGGTTGTGGGAGAGAGGAATAGGTGAGATCACAGCTTAATTGGGTATGGAGTTTCTCTTTGGGTGATTGAAGCGTTCTGGAATTAGATGATGGTGATGTTTGCACAACCATATTGTGAATAATACTAAAAACTATTGAATTACATGCTTTAAAATAGTTAAAATGGTGACTTCTGTGAAAGGGTGCCAGCTACATCTGGCTCCTAAGGCTTAACTTTCTTTGTGGTTTGTGGTTTATTTGCTTAGTTTATTTGCCTCATTGCTGGTTTAAGGAGTTCCTCGTTATCCACCATGTATTCACTATGCCTACGTAAGCTCAGTGGTTCTGAATCTGCATGTCCCTTTCATTACTCTTGGGAACTTTGCAGGGAGTTTTAACATGGACTGTGATGAGGATTTCCAAATCTCCTTGGTGTTTCTGATGTGCAACACACTTGAGCTGTTCCAGGTCGATGCTCCATCCATTGCGGCACCACAGGTCAGGCCAGTACCAAGCTATTTTTATCACCTGAGGCTACCACTACTTGGATCAACTGAGCTATCCTCAGTGCCCAGAGCCATGCTCAAAACAATCAAGCCACTGGCAGTGGAATGGGAAGAGGAAGAGAAGGGGGAGAGGGAGGGGTAAATAAGAAGATGGTTGCTTCTCCTGTGTGGCCTGATCAGAATCGAACCTGGGACGTCCATATGTAGAGCTGACACTATTCACTGAGACACTGGCCAGGACCAATACAAATTTTAAAAATTAAAAAAAAACAAAGGATAGGGGCCCCAACTAAGAGCAGGCAAAGAAGGGAAATGTTAAAAGTAAACTCTTGCTTTCAAAATTTAAAGATTTTCAAATTTGCTTCAAATGCTTACTTAAATGTGCTAATCATCTCTGTCCTTGAATTGGTAGGCCAGTGAACTATCATTGGTAATACAGGGATTGCTTTTAGGAATATCTATCTTTGTGGATTCCTTCAGCTCTCTTGTAATTATGTTCCTTTTGTACTTTTGTTGATAATTATTGAAATTTAACACTTTCCCATGTAAACATTTTATTGATTTGATACTTTTGTGCCTCATACTGAAATAGTGTAATTTATCAGTTTACCTTGTCAGTTCATATTCTTTTTCATCCATTCCTTTGGTTCAGAGCCATTTCAGATTTTCGAGATGTGGGTCTCTTGGTATTTGCCTGTAGGATTGACAGGTTGAAGTTGAGGTCTTTTGTGGTCTGTATTAATGAATTTGGTTCTTAGGAACTAAGTTGCTTTCTAAGAAAATTACCCTCTTCATTTCTGTTTTTAGTAGGGAGGCCTTGGCATTTGTCCAGCAGTTAATGAGAAATCGTGGTACAATTATGTTTTATTTTTTCCCTCAGTTCTTTCTGTGTTTGACATAATGCTGAAAATTAAAGAACCTTGAGTGGAAAATGCAACAATAAAATAAAAGCATATTGCAATTATATTCTGACCTTGATTTTTTTCTATAACTATATATTTTTCACAGGATTAATTAAATTCTAAGATGTAACTATTCCTCTCAGTGTTTGCTCTTAGATGTTTGCTAGTAGAGTAATTGTATGCTACTTTGCACTCAGATGAAGTGATGCTTTCATAACTTCTAAAGAAGACAGTATTGTCTGAGGTTTTTATCTTTTAAATTAAATTTTATAATTGTTCATACTGATAAAAATCCTGCTGCACTCCAGCTAGCAAGATAAATTAGTCTGTTGTCTGTAGAAACTTAGCTCTTCTGTGTAAGTGAATAACAGATAAATATAATTTATATGCAATTAATCTAATTTGTTGAGTGGCCCGTTACAGAGCACTCATAGCATGGTGATTGAGTAACCTTTTAGATTAGTATTCCTGGTGGGCTTGTAACATGTTTTTATTTCTATCAGGGATAACTTAAATATACTGTATGGTAAAGTGATGATAGTCTCATTATATAGTAGCACTGTTTACCCCTCAAAGCAGGGATTAGTTATGTTTTTAAAATTAGGGAATATAAATTAAAAACTAAAATATAAAGATTATAAATACTTTAGTAATTTAAATTACTACCTAATGATAAGAAATTTGAATTAAAAATAAATGTAGCAATTTTATTGTGGTCATAAAAATGCTGGCATTTATTCAAATACCTATTTATAAAGGAAACTATATAATTGATACTATCTAGTCCTAACTTACAAAGATCAAATATAAAACCATGACATTAAAAATTTTGCTTCCTCAATTATTTACTCTTGGTATTAGATTTGTTAAACAGAAGAAACATTTTTTTATTTGATTGCCCTGGGAAAATAATGTCACTAAAAAAATTCTTATTGATACCATATGTTTACTCATTGACTTGAATTCCTTTGAACAATATTTTTTCTGATTTAAAAATATTTGGGCAATTAAAAATATTTTGAGCCCTGGCTGGATGGCTCAGTGGTAGAGCATCGGCCCGGCGTGCAGGAGTCCTGGGTTCGATACCCGGCCAGGGCACACAGGAGAAGCACCCATCTGCTTCTCCACCCCTCCCCTTCTCCTTCCTCTGTCTCTCTCCTCCCCTCCCGCAGCCAAGGCTCCATTGGAGCAAAGTTGGCCCGGGTGCTGAGGATGGCTCTGTGGCCTCTGCCTCAGGCGCTAGAATGGCTCTGGTTGCAACAAAGCATCACCCCCTGGTGGGCGTGCCAGGTGGATCCTGGTTGGGTGCATGCGGGAGTCTGTCTGACTGCCTCCCCATTTCCAACTTCAGAAAAGTATAAAAAAATATTTTGAGCATAAACAATAGAAAATAAAATTTATAAGTAATCTCATCATACACAGATAACCTCTGTTAACACTTTTATATATCCTTTTTTTTAGTGTATTATATATTTCTGCATATGCCATGCATAGTATTTTGTTAACTTTTTTTAGGTGAAATAAATAATAAAACTAACTTGATGCCATTAAATATCATTCTTCTATACCAAGGCTTCTTAAAATGTGACTTCTGAAACTCCTGAGTAGTACATAAAATTATGTATTTTATGGATATATGCATTTTTCCTGGGAAAAAGATCTGTACTTTTCATCAGATTCTCAGGAAGGTTTGTGATAGTTAAGAATAAACTTTATTTTTTGCCTGACCTTGTGGTGGCGCAGTGGATAGAGCATCGGACCGGGATGTGGAGGACCCAGGTTCAAGACCCTGAGGTCGCCAGCTTGAGCACGGGCTCATCTGGTTTAAGCAAGGCTCACCAGCTTGAGCCCAAGGTTGCTGGCTCGAGCAAGGGGTCACTTGGTCTGCTGTAGCCTCTCAGTCAGGGCACATATGAGAAATCAATCAATGAACAACTGAGGAGCCGCAACGAAGAATTGATGTTTCTCATCTTTCTCCCTTCCTGTCTGTCTCTCTCTCTGACTCTCTCTGTCTCTGCCACAAAAAAACCCCCACACTTTATTTTAAATGACTACATGATGATGTTTTATAATTCATTTTATATTGTCTTTGAGACATTTAGATAGTATAATGTGCCCTGACCAAAAATATTTTATCTCTGTAATGGAAGGATAATATTTTATTCAGAATTTCATCTATATTCACAAATGAAACTAGCTTTTAGTTTCCATTTTGGGTATTTTATCAGGTCTTGCTACTGTTATATGGGATCCATAAAATAAACTGTAGCATTCTATACATTTTTCTGTGATATTAAGTCTCAGTTTTAAATGCCTTAGTGATAACATCTAAACATATTGCCCTTTTTAGAGGCCCTTTCCCTTCTTGGGCTAATTCTGGTTATTTAAATTTTGCTAGAAGCCATGCATTTTGTATTGTATGTAAATACTAAAAATATATTTTAAATTCTTTAAATCAATTTTGTATCTGTTGGATGCACCTTCCTATTCAGGGTTGTGTGGTGTTCATTTATTTGTGATTTGGAATTTATGTAAGTATCACCAAAAAGGCACTTGTATGTGTTGTGACTTAATGGATTTTGTAGCCCACCTGGGGAATCAAGCTGTCATGCCTAACAGCCAGTACTGAGCCTCAAAGCATCCCGCTTCCACCTGAAAATCCTGTCAGGTACTGAGGTTGCAGTCCAAATGCCATTTCTCCGTAAAAGGAAGTAGGGCTCTTTGGAGAATTAACTGATTCTAGGTATGGGGATGAAGTAAACAAGATGAGCCTGGAGTATCTTCCAAACCAGAGACAAGGAAGACAACTTGGGTGAAGTTTGAGGGACCTAGGAGCCAGCTTGAAGGTGCTCCCATCATCCCAGAATGGGAATCATGGAGTGCCAATAAGGATAATAACTAATGGATTGAAATATCAAATATACTTAAATTATGTTCATAATGATCAAACGAAGCTAATTGGTCACCATTGGAAGATGGTAATAAAGACATCAAATATCTCCTCTTGATCTTGATATAGTTAAATTTGCCCTTTTTAATTTATTGCTTTAATTAGTTATAGTGACAGTTAAAAGTTGCTGACTTGGTCATTAAAGAGAAAGTTCTGTCTAGAGTGAAACACAGACATCCCCATATCATACTTTATCCAAGATAAAGTCTAAAGAGAAGAAAGATATAAATAAAAATAACACAATTGGAATACGAAAAGAAAATAAGGAAGAATATTCTGTAATCTAGGAATGGGAAGATCTTAAGATACTCAGAAGACATAAAAGAAGACATTTACCTACAAAACACAAAAATAGAATAAAATATAAACATGGAACATACCATAAACAATGGCAAATAATTATCTTGGAAAAGTTATATTTGTAATACTTAAGGATTCACAAACAGTCACTATCCCTAATATAACAAAGAATCTGTTCATAAAAAGACAAAATCAGTAGGTAAGTCAAAGATGAAAAGACAGGTCACAGGAGAAGAAATGCAAATGGCAATCAGCATTGTGGAAACAGGCCCAACTCCCTTTGTTGTCAGTAAAATTCCAGTATAAGCAACCATGATTTTACCTAACTGACCGGCAAAATCTGAAATGAGTAAGGATCTAGAATATCAAATATCCTGCTAGTAGAAATATCAACACAACTATTTAGAAAGGAAACTTGGCAATATCTATAAAAATTGACTATTACTTTGACTCCAAAGTAGTTCTGCTTTTGGAAATTGAGTTTATATAGAAGCACAAGTCTATTAGAATATATGACTGAAAAACGAGAATAGCCTTGTTGGAATAGCAAGTGAACTGGAAACAATAGCAAGTTAGTTTTCTCCTTACCATCCCATGTTCTTTCCGATGTCAGTGATCAGGCTCATTGGTGGGAAAACAAAGGTCTTCCCACAGTAGGTGGGAGAAGCATCTTAGGATGGTGGTTCTTGGGGAGACCTACTGAGAGAAGATCACTTCCTGTTGTGCCATTGAGTACACTCGTGCTGGTCATTCCCCTATGTCATGGTCAGTCTGTAGCCGACAGTCTGAGTAGAGTACGTTAGCGTGGGCACCTCTGTCTTCCAGACTTGGGGGCTCTGCAAGAGAACCTACAGAGGGCTGGCACGCTGGTAGAGGGAGGCACTGCTGAGTAGATGGGACGTAATGTAAACAGAAAAACTACGAAACAGGCATGAATTAATATTCAAACAGCTCCAGAAGTTGGTGTGCTTTTACTGAGGTCCAAAGCAGGTTCAGTAGCTCTCGCCTTAAATCTTTGATGTTACACAGCAGAGGCCATGATTGATGTTTGTAATGAAGATCATAAGTCTTCAAGAAAGAGCTAAATTTCTTTTCCTTATATTTTGGTTTTAAATGTCTTGGAAATATGTGCTTACATTTAGAGAGATCAACCCAAAATGCTTTCTAAAATAAGTTTTAGTATATAAATGGTAAGTTTCCCTCTATCTGGAGAACTTATGCTTTCTAGAATAACATTCATTGATGTTGTGTTAGATAATATTTTGCCATATATATTACTTTTTAATGCTTCAATGCTTCTTTGTTTTCAGTTTTTTGTAGCATCAGATCCAACCATTAAAACAGATCGACTGTGGCATGACAAGTATACTTTAAGGAAATCGATGATTCCTTCATTCATTACAATGGATCAATCTAGGAAGGTAGGGTTAGAGAATTTTGGAGATTTTGATGTTTTAAGCTATATCTACCTGGATCATGTGACAAAATGAATTCTCAGTTGAAAAAATTTTGTTGCATTTTAGGATCAGTATTCTTGAAATGAAGTATCTATTAATTGGATACACCAACATATTAATATGAATATATATATTTTCAGTTCCTAGAATTCACTTTATACTATCCCACATATTCTTGTTATTTAGTTTTTAATCAATAGTTAATTAGTTTCTTATGATTATTGTAGCTGGATAATTATATAAATTTTATATAAAGGTGACTTGAGGATATTTTCCTTTTTTAGGTCCTTTTGATAGGAAAATCAATAAATTTCTTGCACCAGGTTTGTCATGACCAGACACCTACTACAAAGATGATAGCTGTGACCAAGTCTGCAGAATCACCCCAAGACGGTAAGATGATGATGGTGGTGGTGGTGATAGTGGTGGTGACTGAGGATGGTGGTGGTGATGGTGGTGGTGACTGAGGATGATGGTGGTGGTGATGGTGGTGGTGACTGTGATGATGATAGTGGTGATGACTGATGATGGTGGTGATGAATGGTGACCGTAGTGGTAGCAGTGGTGGTGATGATGGTGGTAAGGATGATATATATATATATATTGCTTAAAGTATTTTTCACTCAATAAGGCTGACACGTTTTTTAAATTATTATCTAAAAATACTTTAATCCACAGTGTCAAATGTCTATTACTGTGTGAATTTTGAATTCCCCTTTTTATACAGAGTTAAACAATGTGTTAGAATAGGTGTAGCTGTCTTACTCTTATTTGTATTAATGTTTTTATATTGTGACATTATGCCAAAATAAGAACATAAAGGAAAAAATGTTGCTTTGGTAGCCATACTTTGGAACTCAGAGGCTTGTCAGAAGTCAGCAAGGGTTAACAAGTGTTTATTATATTGTATGGAAAATACTGCATAAATTTCTGCCTGCGTTATATGATTTATGGTTATTTTTCATTCATTGCCATTTTCTCTTCTATTTTTTCCACTTGCTGCCTGCCCCAGCCTCACCAATTTCATGGTATTTTGTGTGTGGCTGACTTATATGTATCAGTGTCCAGTCTTAGCTATGTTTGCTATTTGGATTGTCATCTTGGTTCATTCATGTTTACTTTGCATATGACATATGGTAACTATAGGGGAGATAAATGAATTCACCATGGCTGTTCCTTTCATAAGTTTATAATTTAGGTATGGTGATAAGATGTGCAATAGAATGAAGTAACAAATAAATAAGAAAATGTAGAAAGTGACAAATGAATTGAGATGTACAGATTCAAGTTCTTTAAGAATTTAATACAGTATTGTTAGCTCTAGGCACCATATAAATCGCTATATATGTCTACTATATAGATCACCAAAACTTTGTACCCTTGACCTCTATCTCCCATTTCCTCATCCACTCAGCTCTTGTAACCACCATTCTGTCTGCTTCTATTAGTTTAATTATTTTAGATTTCACATATAAATGATATTGTACAATTTGTCTTTCTGTGTCTGGCTTGTTTCACTTAGCATGTCTCCAGCTCCAACCATGTTGTCACAAATGGCAGAGTTGCCTCCTTAAATATTTTTTTATTGATTGATTGATTTAGAGAGAGAGAAACACTGATTTGTTGTTCCACTTATTTAAGCATTCATTGGTTGATCCTTGTATGTGCCCTGACCGAGGATGGAGCCCACTACCATGGTGTATTGGGACAATGCTATAACCAACTAAGCTACCCTGTCAGGGCCTGTATTGCCTTTTTTTAAGGCTAAATAATATTCTATTGTATGTATACAGTATACCACGTTTTCTTTACCCAGCATCTGTCAGTGGAAATTTAGATTGTTTCCATATTTTGGCTATAGTAAATAAGGTTGCAGTGAACGTGGGCATGTAGGTACCTTTTCAAGATCCTGATTTCAGTTCCTTTGGATAAATATTTAGATGTGGAAATTTCTAGATCATATGGTAGTTTTGTTTTTAATTTTTTTTGAGGCCCCTCCATACTGTTTTCCACAGTGACTGAATTGATTTACATTACCACCAATAGTGTACAAGGATTCCCTTTTCTCCACATCCTTACCAGCATTTGTTATTTCTTGCCTTTTTGAAATAACCATTCTAACAGGTGTGAAGTGGTATCTCATTGTGGTTTGATGCATTTTCCTGATGATTAGTCCTGTTGAATATCAATTCATGTACCTGTTAGTCCAATGTGATTTTTAGTATTTGAGAAGACTCACTAGAGGAGATTTCCAGAATGTACTGCAAATGCTATACTGAAAATCCATACAGGGTTGGACTGACTAGAGATTTAGTAGGTTCTTATAGTCACCATGGTGTTTTAGGAGAGGGCTTCATGGCACAGCAATAGCTTCAGTTGTTGGGGTCAGACACCTATACCTCTCACCCCTCCAGCCTGCCTCCCCAAATACATTTAACACACATAACTTTCCATATACATTTTAGGAATCCACAGACCCTAGGTTAGTTTCTAGAACAGAGAGAGATGAGATTTAAGTACAGATTTTTTTGGGAAATACCTGTTTTAAGAGATAGCAAAAGTAAGGCCCTGGCCGGTTGGCTTAGTGGTAGAGCATCGGCCTGGCGTGCAGGAGTCCCGGGTTTGATTCCTGGCCAGGGCACACAGGAGAAGTGCCCATCTGCTTCTCCGCCCCTCCCCCTCCCCCTCTCCTTCCTCTCTGTCTCTCTCTTCCCCTCCCACAGCCAAGGCTCCATTGGAGCAGAGTTGGCCTGGGCGCTGAGGATGGCTCTGTGGCCTCTGCCTCAGGCACTAGAATGGCTCTGGTTGCGGCAGAACAATGCCCCAGATGGGCAGAGCATCGCCCCCTGGTGGGCATGCCGGGTGGATCCCGGTCGGGCGCATGCTGGAGTCTGTCTGACTGCATTCCTGTTTCCAACCTCAGAAAAATACAAAAAATAAAAATAAAAAAGAGATAGCAAAAGCAAGAAGAGCCAGGAGAAGAATTATATTGATAGATTTTGACTTTTCCTTAGTGGCTAGAAAAGATGACTGACTTAAAAGACCAAGCAGTGTGTGCCTGTGCTCTCTGTGGAGACCCACAGGCATGGATTATTGTTATTGTGCCCTGAGATGAAACAACATTGTAAAGCAACTAGTCAATGCTTGGCGTGTAGAAGTCCTCCGTAGAGATAGCTGCTGCTATTAAATTACTGCTACTACTTTTTCTCAGTTACCGCGACTACCACTGTGCCTATTGTCCTCCCCACTGCTGCAGTCTACAGAGCAAGGTGGCGTTTTATTGTTTGTGTGCGTTTTTGTTTTTTCTTTTTTTGCTATTAAGCTGATAGTGCAGTTGGGAAGATAAAAGATATAAATCTGAAGGACTGCTAATAAAAATAAAAAAGCAATAGGAAAAGTCAAATTTATATTGTATGTGAAAAATTTTGAAGATTTAAAAGTGTGACTATAGGCCCTGGCCAGGTAACTCAGTTGTTTAAAGTGTCATCCCAATACACAGAGGTTGTGGGTTTGATAACCCCAGTCGGAGCACATACAAGAGTCAACCAATGAATGCATAAATAAGTGAAAAACAAATTGATGCTTCTTTTTCTCTGCCTTACTTTCTCTTTAAAATCAATCAATAAAAAGTAAATAAATAAATGTGCAACTAAAGAGTAAGGAGTAAGGAGCATAAGACATGACTAAATCATTAAGGGGTAAGAGTGTAGAGGGAAGCTCTGAATGGTAGGTATGTCTTTTTTTTTTCCCCCAAAGTTGGAAACGGGGAGGCAGTCAGACTCCCACATGCGCCCCACCGGGATCCACCTGGCATGCCCACCAGGGGGCGATGCTCTGCCCATCTTGGGGCGTTGCTCTGCCGCAATCAGAGCCATTCTAGCGCCTGAGGCAGAGGCCACAGAGCCATTCTCAGCGCCCGGGCCAACTTTGCTCCAATGGAGCCTTGGCTGAGGGAGGGGAAGAGAGAGACAGAGAGGAAGGAGAGGGGGAGGGGTGGAAAAGCAGATGGGTGCTTCTCCTGTGTGCCCTGGCTGGGAATCGAACCCGGGACTCCCGCACGCCAGGCCGACGCTCTACCACTGAGCCAACCAACCAGGGCCTAGGTATGTCTTTTGATAGGCCATTGTGGGCTAAAATTGGTTAATTTTTTTTTTAAGTGAGAGAAGGGGAGATAATGAGACAGAATGCTGCAAAAGCCCCGATCAGGATCCATCTGGCAATCCCTTCTGGGGCTGATGCTCGAGTACTGAGCTGTTTTTTTAGTGCCTGAGGCTGATGGGCTCAGACCAACAGAGCTATCCTTAGTGCCCAGGGCCACACTCAAACTAGCTGAGCCTCTGGCTGTGAGAGAAGAGTAGGGAGAGAAGGGGGACAGGGACAGAGGAAAAGCAGAGGATTATTTCTCCTATGTGCCCTGACTGGGGATTGAATCTGGGATGTACATATGTCAGGCCGATGCTCTATCCACTGAGCTACTCGCCAGGGCCTAAAATTGGTTAATTTTAAACCTTTTCTTTATAATAAAAATCCTTAATGACTCAAACAATGGTATAGTAAAAATATTTCTGAGGGAAAATATTTACATCTTTAAAACTATATAGATCAACAGAAATATATATACAATACCCTCTCTCAGAAATATATATACAGTACATGAGTAGTGTCCTCATGATACCGCATCATCATCAGACTTCCCTTCTACATAAAATTATGAGCATCCAGGTTTTCCTATGTTAATGTGTAATTGAAATAGTGGCAATGCTAAAATAGTTCCTTCTTAACAGGTTTATTATTTTGAAGAACAAACAAAAAACAAGCCTAAAGTCTGATATTTTCAGGTTGGTAGCTGAGGTAGTAGGGAGACTTAAACTGGACTCTGAGGACCTTGCCTCTTCTTGCTTAACCTTAAACAAGTATTCTACCTTTTTTGAATCTTAGATTGTTTCTCGACATGGGGATTATTTTCTAGCTCAAGTGTTATTACAGTTTTTAAATAAAATCAAGTATTTAGATATAAATGGTTTTGTGATGTAAATTAGCATGAAAGAGCTCTATTAATCTTCACATGTGATTTCTTTTTAATGTAAAGCTATGGAAATGCTTTTTTATTTTTCCTAGTTTTTTTTTTTAACACATTACTGCATACAGTTAGGCTTCTTTGTTGGTGACAATCAGCTCTTATTACATGTCCCCTAGAAATCTCCAAATCTTTCTCTAGTTTACTGTCTGGTGCTCTGATATGGCTGCGTGATAACAGTACCTGAATTTCACAATTCACAGAGCTCATTACATGTACCATTTTGGTTTATTCTTGAAATTCGTTTTGAAAATGTAGACATGTGTAGGCGATTCAACACTGTCCCACCCTATTCTCTTTACACTTTTCACCAACGTGTTTTAGTGAGATTTTGAGCGAGTTATAACTGCAGAAGGTGATCTGAACTTTAAATCTGAACAGTCCTGGTAAGGGTTTGTCCCCTGCTGTAAATCCAGCCAGACATCAGCATTTTCAGTTTCATGGCTCAGGACGGCTTGCCTTCCTCACCATGCGCAAGAGCTGTTTGTTTAGGCTGTCACCGATGCCATTTGCAGTCACTGAGAATGGTTTTCGTACCTGTGCACCTGCAGTTCTTCCTTTGTTAAAATACCAATTATGCATGTATGTGTACTTTTTCCTTTTCTCTACAGCTGCAGACTTATTCACAGATTTGGAAAATGCATTTCAGGGGAAAATTGATGCAGCTTATTTTGAGACCAGCAAATATCTATTGGATGTTCTCAATAAAAAGTATAGCTTGTTGGACCACATGCAGGCCATGAGGCGGTACTTGCTTCTCGGTCAAGGAGACTTCATAAGGCACTTAATGGATTTGCTTAAGTATGGAAACTATTTTGATTTTTATAAATATAAATATATAGTAGATTTCAACAAAGAGTTTTGCATTAGAGGAAAATGTGTTGAATTTTATTTTTAAGTGAGAAGAAGGAAGGTAGTGAGGCAGACTCCTGCCTGCACCCTGACTGGGATCCACCCAGCAACCCCATCTGGGGCCAGTGCTTGAGTACAGAGCCATTTTTAGCACCTAGGCTGATGTGCTCCAGCAGTGCTATCCTCAGGGCCCAGGGTTGCGCTCAAACCAATTGAGCTACTGGCTGTGGGAGGGGAAGAGGGAGAGAAGTGGGAGAGAGAGGGGGGAGAAGCAGATGGTTGCTTCTCCTGTGTGCCCTGACTGGGAATCAAACCTGGGACTTCCATACACCTGGCTGATATTTTACCCACTGAGCCAGGTAATTCAGCCAGGGCTGAATTCTGTCTTATATAACATATTGGTAAGATAAAATTGGCAAAGAAAACTGTCACATTGACATGTTAAAGTCTCTTTAGTTTTGCTTGTTCTATATTTTGTTCTTAGGAGAAGCTTGTGCATTTTATAAACACTGTGGCACGCTGGCAGTGTAGTGGACGAGGAATGCACAGCCTAATCACAGTTTGCTTAGCTTTACTTTGAAAGTAGTCATAAAAATAAAATGTTTGAAAACTGAACTTTTTAGTTTACATTGCTTCTTGTTTTAAAAATAACTCAAAAAAACAACTATTACTGCACTTTTAGTTTTGCTCCATGACATTAGTTAAATTTGTGTCCTCCTCCTCCATCCATGGAGATAAGGGGCTCTGTACCAGAGCCTGTCATGCTCCGGGCTCTGGAGTAGACCTGTCGACCCTCCCGATTCAGTCCGGAGCTCCCAGGCAGCACTGGTGAGAGTGAGCATGCCGAGTGCCAGCCACAGCATGCAGCTAGTAATTTTCACTTAGGCCTGTATGAAGGGAAATTATTTTTTTGGTATTCCCTTTAGGACACTTAAAATAGTACGTTACCTTTCAATCATATCTGTGCTATTCAAGTAATTGTTTCAGGTCTTTGGTCCTCAGACTTCAGTATGCAAAATCAAGAATGTCAAGAATGTGCATTTTTAACAAGTACTCAGCTGCAGGTGATGCTGCTGGTGTGAAGACTACACTTTGAGACCTCCTATTTAATGTCACATGAGCTCCTGTAGTCCCACCTCTAATTAGAAATCAGTCTTCAATATGAAAAGTAATCTAGGTTTTGAGGGCATGTATAACAATAACTGACCTTCTACATGCTCATGGGTAATGCTGTTTGATTAATTAGCTCATGAAAGAGTTGATTATCTGCTAAACACAAATACTTTGTAGTTATACTTACTCAAATAGCATGTCTGCACTCCATAAGTAGAGAAGGGGTTTGTTAGTTAAACACTGGTCCTGAGGTCAGTGCCTATCGGAAGTGTGAATGGTGATGAGTTTTTAAAGGGAAATGTTTTTTAAATGGCAGAGGGCTAAAATGGGAGTGCCTGGGAGGATGTAGGATGAGCTTACCCATAGGTGTAGATGTGCAGGCTGATGCAGGTAGAGATTAGCAAGACGTTCATACAGTTTCAAGTTAAAGCAGAATTTAGAGGTCCATAGCAACATTACAGATCAGATCATTAAGCTGACAACATATTAAAACCTTCTAGTAGGTGTTAATATTTAGAGCATCCCATTTTTGGTATTAAATGAAAATTTATTTCCTCTCAATGGCATACTTTAAGTCTCTAGTTTTAAAAGAAATGCCATCAGTGTCTCGCTTGCCTCAGATTTATACGAATGAAGCTAACGCCCCTTTTCACCATCTCTGCCCAGTGTTTTACTGTCATGAAGGCCTGCAGTTGATGGAGTCTAAGTGCACACCTGGGGATCATTGGCTGTGCTCTTAACTCAGTCAGCTTCAGATTTAGGGACCAGCTATTACTATCTCTTCAGGAATGTTTACTGACAATGCAGTAATTTTTAGCCATTAGAATCACTACATCCACCTAGCACAGGGGTTGGGAACCTATGGCTCGCGAGCCAGATGTGGTTCTTTTGATGGCTGCATCTGGCTCACAGACAAATCTTTAATAAAAAATATAATGTTAAAAATATAAAACATTCTCAGCCTGACCAGGCGGTGGCACAGTGGATAGAGCGTTGGACTGGGATGCGGAAGACCCAGGTTCGAGACCCCAAGGTCGCCAGCTTGAGCGCTGGCTCATCTGGTTTGAGCAAAAGCTCACCAGCTTGGGCCTAAGGTCACTGGCTCGAGCAAGGGGTTACTTAGTCTGCTGAAGGCCCATGGTCAAGGCACATAGGAGAAAGCAATCAATGAACAACTAAGGTGCCACAATGAAAAACTGATGATTGATGCTTCTCATCTCTCTCTGTTCTCATCTGTCTGTCCCTATCTATCCCTCTCTCTGACTCTCTCTCTGTTTCTGTAAAAAAACACAAACAAAAAAACAAAATATAAAACATTCTCATGTATTACAGTCCATTCATTTCCGACCACTCATGTTCATGGTTGCGAGTGGCTGGAGCCAATCACAGCTGTCCTCCGGGACAACAACAAATTTTTATCGGATAATGCGTAACGTACATGGGTCGTTGTATGGCTCTCACGGAATTACATTTTAAAATATGTGGCATTCATGGCTCTCAGCCAAAAAGGTTCCCGACCCCTGACCTAGCAGATTATTTTGATTTAATGAAGTTCTCTCTTCCCATTGGATCTATGTAGGGAATTATAGTCGTTCATGCTACTTTAGGCCAGTCATAAGTTGGCAAACTTTATTTGTTAACATGTATGGCACATTTAAGTATTTTTAATTTAAGCTGAATCAAAATTAATTTTTTTGGAGATTTTAAGGAAATGCTGTGCTTCCCCAAATACTTGGTGAAATCTTATTTACAGTTAGGATTTCAGTCTGAAAGTTTTGTTACTGTGTTGTATTGGTTCGACTTGTCTTTAGTTTTTATAATTTGAACTCTTTATAATTTTAAGTTTCTACACAGCTTATTAAGAATTCAAGTAACATTTCCTTTTTAATTTAAAAAAATCTGTTAAGACCAGAACTTGTCCGTCCAGCTACGACTTTGTATCAACACAATTTGACTGGAATTCTTGAAACTGCTGTCAGAGCCACCAATGCCCAGTTTGACAGTCCTGAAATCCTCAAAAGACTGGATGTGAGGCTGCTGGAGGTACAGCGACTCTGGGTTCTGTGCAAGCTACACAAAGCCGTGAGCTCTCACCGAGACCGGCCCACTCCCGCTAATGTTTTCTAGGCTGTTTAAGGCACTTTTATTCCGGTGCCAAGAGCCATTACTGAAATACTGGACAGCCTGAGTTTGAATCCTCACTCTGTCACCTGTTATGGCATCATCTTAGACAAGTTACTGCACGTCTCTCCCACACTGGGTCTCAGTTCTCACCTTACGCAGTGGGCCCCTCACAGGGCTGTTGGGTAGAGAACACGCCACAGTTAACACAGTGTTTGGTGGCACATCATGGATGCCTAGTAGATTGTAGATCCTGCTAATGGTAACATTGATGGGAGGCACAGAGATGATTAATAATAATAATAATAATAATAATAATAATAAAATGACAGTTAAGGGAATGAATTTCATAAACATCAAACACTGTTTGCTTAGCTATGATGAAGGACCATTAGCACTTGTTGATTTTTTTAAAAAATACTGACTTTTAAGGATTTGGAACATATGAGGCAGTGGGTTTTTGTCATAAAGAAATGATGAATTTTAAATACATTTTACAATATTCATTTAAAAATATTCCATTTATTCCAAAATATTTGTAGAGTTCCTACTGTATACCTGTCATGTCTAAATGCTGAGGATTATGGGGTGATAACAGGAGGCAGTTTGCTGCTTGCATGTAGCTAACACTCAGAACTATAAAGCAACTTTTAAAAATTGGGCTTTATTTTATTGCCTTTTATTTGAAGATTTGGTAAGTTCTTTGGCATTAAGCACAGCACATTGTGGAAAATCCTACAGTTGTTTATTTTTGCTCTTAGGTGTCTCCAGGTGACACTGGGTGGGATGTGTTCAGCCTGGATTACCATGTCGATGGACCGATTGCAACTGTAAGATCATTCTGGGTCTCTTTATAATAGTCACAGCTATGTAGATTGCAAAACATTTTGTAGTTTTAGAATTGGCTTTCTGCTATAAGAACTTCTAATTAAAGTCATCACTTGACATCTATGATACATCCATGTGAATGAATACTTGAGCCAAAATTGTGTTTGTGATTTTAAATAATCATTAATGAGTGCTGAAATGCTGTATTATTTTAAGAATTCTTTTAAATATTATTTGTTCTCTCCCAAGTTTCAGCAAGTATTTAATAAATGGATTATTCACTTTGTTCCATTATTCTTAGACTGCAGCAGCTAATTTAGGATAATTTGAAAGAAACTATATAAAGTGTATTTTAGGGGAGTCGTATTTTTACTACTTAGATAAAATTTGATATTTAGTATTCATTTCAACTAGATGAGAAAATAGCTGTACTATTGTTCGTAGTGCTTTTACCAGTCTTAAAAGAAAGTACTGGCCTGACCTGTGGTGACGCAGTGGATAAAGCGTCGACCTGGAATGCTGAAATCGCCAGTTCAAAACCCTGGGCTCGCCGGTCAAGGCACATATGGGAGTTGAAGCTTCCTGTTCCTCCCCCCCTTCTCTCCCCCCCCCCCTCTAAAATGAGTAAATAAATAAAAATAATTTAAAAAAAAAAAAAAAAAGAAAGTACTATTTCTTTGAATAGTTAACCAGATCGTAAAAGATTGACCAAGCAGAGTTGTCTGTTTTTGTGCCTGCAATTAAAGTGCCCCATAAGTGCTTATTTTTTATTTATTTCGACTTGCATAATTCTCCTTGACCAAGATACCTGTATGAACTTATTTCAGTCATTTTTATACCTGAGATATTGAGAAAGGACATTCACTCTTTTAATGATTGGGGAAAATATTAAGAAGTAATATAATTTGGGTCTAAAATTTCTCCTTCGCGGTTCTTGCAGAGCTGTGACTCCATGGCTCTTCTGTCTCTCGGGGTGTAAGTTCCATATGCTGCTGGGACACTGCCATCCAAGCTGTGCCTCCCTCTTCACCATCAAGGCGACAGATATGCCATTGAGAGACGGCCCTGTTGTGTCTGCTGTGAAATGGTGTCTGCTGGTGCAGTTCTTTTCACAGATCGGTTACCACCGTTTAAGCTTTCCCAGACCAAATCTGCCATATTTTACATGCATGACTGCTCTCAAATTTCATTTTTGGTCATCTTCAAATTTATTTTTTACCCTTTTTTTTTTTTGCTTTTCTTAAAAATTGATATCTTGACCTAGCAGATGCAAATTTGGACATTTTACAAACTAATCTTCATAATTTAAGAATTCAAATTTATCAGAGTAAACAATAAGCTAAGTTATTAAGGTATTTAAAAGACAAGAATACCTTGGCCAAAACTATAAATCAGTAGTTCGGTTTCTGCAACTGATCATAAATCTCAAACTTCATATTTTAAACACAGTTTTTTTTAGAGAGACAGCTAAGGATGGGGTAGGCCAAGGTCAGGAGTACAGTGTTGGTGTTTTTACCTTTGGCTTATATCCTAAAGAGTTTTAAATAATTTACATGTACAAACAGGATAGTTTAACAAATTATTTAAATTATAAATTTTTTATATTACTTACTTTGTTAGTATTATATGCATTACATATTTTGTCATAGTGCAGAAGATATCATAGTAAAAGCAGTTGCACTGACTACTTCACAAAATGTAAGTGCTGTGAGTGATAAACTGAAAATGGTCTGTATATATGATATTTCATAATATTGCTGCTCTTACTAGGGAGTATCAGTTAATGCATTGTATATCTAGTGTATAAATGATTGTGCAATATTTTAAAATTTTAGATTTTTGAAAGCTCTAGGAGAAAGAATTAAAGGAAGTTTATATTATACATTTATGAAAAAAAACAAATTTGGGATACATTTCTGTCTATGGCCAATAGGTGCCAACTGCACTGAGCTGAAGGTACAAACTAGGGGCTGAACTGGGAAGGAGAAAAGGGTCTCATAGTTGATCAGCAAGATCTGCCAGGGACATCATATGGGGGGGAGTTTTTGCACATCTGTTCTTTGCCATTCTAGTCTTAGGGTTCGTTAATGTCCTGGGTGCGTATATTTTTAGCTAAATGGCTTTAACTATAGCCATATTGCACAACTGCTGGTGTTCAAACTAATATTAGAAATTGAAATAATTTTTAACTATCAGATTAATTTTTATGCACTTGTATATAGAAGTTACAGGAAAGATAAAAAGTAGACTATTGCATTTGAGAGTATACTTTTAGAGTTAAATTTGGGGAGAATTTCCCAAAGCGGAATGGATTTTCTGCTTTTTCCCCTGTTAAATTTAATTTACTGTATTATCTATTTCCTTTCTATTCTTATTAATTGAGATTGTCATTTTGTACAGATCCAGTTATAGTAGATACATCTTATATAACAGGGGTCCCCAACCTTTTTACACAGGGGGCCAGTTCACTGTCCCTCAGACCATTGGAGGGCCGGACTATAAAAAAAACTATGAACAAATCCCTATGCACACTGCACATATCTTATTTTAAAGTAAAAAAAAAAAAAAAAAAAAAAAAAAAGGGAACAAATACAATATTTAAAATAAAGAACAAGTAAATTTAAATCAACAAACTGACCAGTATTTCAATGGGAACTATGCTCCTCTCACTGACCACCAATGAAAGAGGTGCCCCTTCCGGAATGTGGCGGGGGCTGGATAAATGGCCTCAGGGGGCCGCATGCAGCCTGCAGGCCGTAGTTTGGGGACCCCTGTTATATAACATAATTTTAGCTTCTTTTTAACTCTGAAGAAGGATGTGGAAAGATTATCCTTAATCTTTTCTTTTTGACAATGGGCAGGATAAAATCCATTTATTTCTGTCAATGATCTCCAGGGTATTAGATGAAGTGTCAGAGCTTATTTTAATTTTTCTGAATTTTATTCTGTAGTGGGCAATAAGCTGAAAAAAAAAATACAACAAAAGTAAAATGTGGAGAATGTTTTCCCTGGTACAAATGCAGTGGAACATGAGTGTCTTCCTCTTAAACAATATTTTTAGAGAATTGTTATTAAACTGAATTTCTGTAAATCAGGTCACATTAAATGTGCTCTGTGCTCTGGGACCTTGGTACTTAAAGGAGCCCTGTAAGATACCATTTGTATAGCAAAGAATCTTTTTTTTTAAAGGTTGTGGTTTTTTAAAATTTATTATTCATTTTAGAGAGGAGAGAGAGAGGGATAGAGAGAAAGAGAGAGAGAGAAGGAAGGGGGAGCAGGATGTATCAACTCCCATATGTGCCTTGACCAGGCAGGCGTAGGGTTTCGAACTGGCGACCTCAGTGTTTCCAGGTCAATGCTTTATCCATTGCGCCACCATAGGTCAGCCTAGCAAAGAATCTTTTAATTTATTTGTAAAATTACTTAATTTGGTCACCCTTCATTTAAATAATTTGTAAGAATGTTAACAGGGTAAGCAGCACAGCAAAATGGATAATCTCCAAAACATTCGTAGTTAGTGTCAAAGCAGCTCCTAATTGCTCCTATTTAGACATGTAATCATCAGCAGTGAGCACCTACTAAATTCTATCACAAAAAGGCATACAGAAGAATGAACAGATAGTGCCAAGAATATATGAAGTAAGACAAGGTAGAACATTCTATGATTGTGCAAAGCGTCTGAGGAGGGAAGTTGGTAAAACTAGGAAAAGATGTGGCTTTTATCCCTGAGGGTCAGGTGGGATTCGGGCAGAAGAGAGTGATGGACTAGCAGGCATCCCCAAACTACGGCCCGCGGGCCATTTATCCAGCCCCCTGCCGCACTTTCGGAAGGGGCACCTCTTTCATTGGTGGTCAGTGAGAGGAGCATTGTATGTGGCGGCCCTCCAACGGCCTGAGGGACAGTGAACTGGCCCCCTGTGTAAAAAGATTGGGGACCCCTGGTAGAGTATAGGGCCGTAATGTGAAACAACGCCTAAAGGCATGAACAAACAAGGCTGTGCTTGCGAGTGAGACGCAAACTCGGCAGGAACAGCGTGTGCTCTGGATGTCCAGCCTTGACCTGCTGCCGTGTGCACAGGTCCTGCTTTGACCAGTTACTTTCAGTAACACGTTTTAAAAGGTTCTCTATAAATCAGGTCATGTTAAATGGGCTGGAGGCATTAGAAGGGGATGTCTGCACACATATTTGTGTCAGAAAAGTATTTGGCTGAAATCTCTGTTACTGTGTTACCTTTATGCATGCGACATACTTAAACTAGAAAATTACTTAGTGATTTATCTGACAGTCAAATTTAGCTGGTTGTCCTCTGTTTTTATTGCTAAATCTGGCCACCATTGTGGGGAGGTGGGCATAGAGAGTAATAGAGAGTAGGCCTTGCCCAGTCCCTGGCTCATTCTCTCTGGTTGTGAAACTGTTGTCTATTTGCAGTGAAATGGTCTTCAAAAGCAGTATGTACATGTGTTAAAGTAACCTGCAGGCCTCTTTTCAGACTAGAGATTCTTCTAAGGCCTCCTTCCATGAGATTCACCAACCTCACGTATCCTTCAGGTGGATTGGGGTAGAAAACACTGCTATAGCTTTGGACTTGTGAAGAGTCCACAGTTTAGTCTAGGATTTGGCTAGGTTTAAAAATCTTGGTACAACCTTCACTATCTATGGGCGCTTATTGCAGCCTCTGTTTTCCCATCTGTAAAACTGGCATAAAAATATCTACTTTTTATTATTGTGGTTTTACTTAGCATGCTGCTTAGCACATAAATAATCAATTTAATTGATATATA
Source organism: Saccopteryx leptura (assembly GCF_036850995.1). Taxonomy (NCBI): domain Eukaryota; kingdom Metazoa; phylum Chordata; class Mammalia; order Chiroptera; family Emballonuridae; genus Saccopteryx; species Saccopteryx leptura. The sequence continues at coordinate 36,974,778 of NC_089506.1, forward strand.
ATGATGCTATTCTAAAATGAACTATATTAGCTGCTTATATACTATTAGAATCTATTAGAATTGATTGTGTGTTCCCTGGCTTATTTTTGTTAAAAAAGAAAAAAAATATTGAGACCTGTACTGGGAGAATCCTTATGTCACAGAATACTATTAACCTGTCTTCTGCTGTTCTTTTTAGGTGTTTACTCGAGAATGTATGAGCCACTACCTGAGAGTATTTAACTTCCTTTGGCGGGCTAAGCGGATGGAATATATCCTCACTGACATACGAAAGGGACATATGTGCAATGCGAAGCTCCTGAGAAATATGCCAGGTAAACCCCAGGAGAAGGCAGGGTGAACTGCGCGTCCCAGCCTGGTGTGTGCTTGCCAGCAGCTTCATGTTCTGTGTGGTGTCCAGCAGCCTAGCCAAAATGAAAGTCTACTTACAAGTATTTGTACTGACGGCCCTGGCCGGCTAGGTCAGTTGGTTAGGGCATAGTCCCAACATGCCGAGGCACGAGTTTGATTCCTGGTCAGAGGACATACAAGGATCAACCAATGACAGCACGGATAAGTGGGACAGCAAATTGATGTTTCCATCTCTCTAGCTCGCCCTTCTTCTTTCTCTCAAAATCAATTAAAAATAATGAACTGAAAAGTGATTCATTATTGCACTTTTGGATTGGGCTTTTGTGATAAAGTTCATTTGTAATATTGCTTATCTTGACTTCAGTGCAAATCAGAAAAAAATGAGTCAAGTTAGATTTATTTGAACCATGAAATTTATTTTAGAATCACATTTGTTTTTCACTTTAGTGTTCATGTATACTTTAATTTTTTTTTTAAATTACTTTTAAGGAAAGAAAGCCATGTAATAAATCACTGGCTCATTTAACATTCACTTAGTATTTTAATTAAAGTATGTTTGTGAATTGCTTTAATGTTTTGTTTTGGTTCATAAACCAGGAGATGGAAATATTTTAAAAGCTATAGTAAACATTCTCATGTCAGATAGTCAAATTTATTTTAATGTTATAAATGTTAAGTGATTTCAACTATGAATAATTTTGAAATCTTTATATTGAATTGGAATTTGGTCAAAACTTTTGAGAAAATATATATATATTTTAAAATTCTTTAGATCTTATTTATTCATTTTAGAGAGGAGAGACAGAGAAAGAGAGTGAAAGAGAGAGAGTGGAGGGGAGGAGCAGGAAGCATCAACTCTTGTATCTGCCTTGATCAGGCAAGCCCAGGGTTTTGAACCGATGACCTCAGCTTTCCAGGTCAACACTTTATCTACTGTGGCACCACAGGTTAGGTGAGAAAATATTTCAACAAGTATGTCTGTAAAGAAGAACTAAGCTATATATTATATGCTTAATCATTTAATTGATGAAACTAATTATTTAAAAAGGAACAGTTGTTTGAAGAAAGATGTGTGTGATTTCTGTTTGCTTCTTAGGTCAAGGCTGGTCCTTGAACAGCTCCCAAAGTTCCAGAATAATGGCACCCCAGAAGGCTGGGGTCTAGCCTGTCCTTGTGTTGACATATAGAATCAGCAGTTTTAACTGCGTGTCCATGTTTTCTCTGTTCCCAGCAGGTCTTTTCCAATGGAGCATGATTCTCATGCTCTTGGCCAACCTTCCTCTGGACTCATTTTATAGAAAATTGTAGGGATCTTCTGAAATAGCTGAGAAGAAAGTGAGAGGGACATTTTCTTTAAATACTGTCAGGTTGTGAACAATAAATACTACCTTCAACATCTTTCTGTTAATTGTGGGTTGACTAGCATGTGGGTGCCTCTTAAAGGAAGCAGGAGGAGGAATCAGACATGGAGAGAACCTCACACTGTCTCCGGGCTCTGCCTCTGTTAACTCTTGGCTATTATCTCATGAGCCTCTCTCGGTATATCACAGGATCACTCACTAATTTCACTGAGTGTGCGTTGGCAAGTTAATTCGGTTTGTCTGCAATGCTCCTTCTCTGCATTCTTTTTAATATTGTTGAGTAAAGTGATTCTTAGCTGTCACTTCTCTGTGCCAGCATCTTTCTTATTGTCTGATTTAGATCAATTCAGTGTGATGCAAATAGTTTGTCATTGTATCACTCTTCTCTTTTCAAAATAAGCATCAGTATTATGTTTAGCCCTGGGAAATCTGTGCTCTGTAACAATTTTAAATATTTGCTGGTTGTGATACATTTTCCTGATTTGAATATCAGTTTAGCAATGTCTGTGTGAATTTGCTTTTCTCTTGTATTGAATAACCAGCAATGGTGTTTGTTTTCTACCTGAAGATAACAAACATTTATTTGATCAATTTTCTGTGTATGGGAAAAATGTATTTTATCTTTTATAAAATTAATAACTTTAATTTTACTTGGTCCTGTTTTATAGAGTTTAGTTTCATCGCTTCTCAGCCTTTTGGCTAAGATCAAGAGTAGTTTAGTTTCAGCTTCTTTCACTAATCTCTCTTACTTGTCAAAAAAACTTTTAAATATTTTTTAATAGTATAATATTTCCTCATGTGTACATATTTTTTCTTTTTGGTTGAACACATAGCCTTTTCCCCACTTCTTTTCCCACTAATATAAATAATGCCATAAGCATTTTGTAAGTGTGAATATTTCTTTAGAATATATAAATTAGAAGTGGAATTGCTGGGTTAACAGGTATGAATTTTAGTTTATATTTGCTAATACTTAGTGTTTATAGTTTAACTCTGTTGTTACATATCATCTCTTTACTTTTCAGGAAAGCTATACCACTTAAATTTATATCCCTATAAGCACAGCTCTCACTGCCTGAAAGTTGTTTGCATTGCTATTTTTCTTTGGCTAACATTGGATATTACATTCAAACAAATTGTCAGTTTGATAGGTGAAATGGAAGTTTATTTAAATGCTTTTAAAATTATTATTTCATTTAAATACTTCTTCCTCCTCTTTTTTTTCCCTCTCCCCTCCTCCTCCTTTTCTTTCTTTCTGTTTCTCTCTCTCACCATTTGTGTTTCTTTCTTTAGGAAAATGGTGGCTTGCCGTTGTTTCTGTTAGGGTGTAATGTTCTTACCTTTAGTTTATAAGGAAGTGTTTTAAAATTATTAGTGCCCAGGCAAGTTAATGCACAGAAATCAACCAGGTAGTTAGTTTTGTTAATACAGTAAATTTAGAAATGTTTCACCTACCATATATCTGAGGCAAAAATATTAAAAATTTTTAAAAAGTGCTTCTGTAAACAGCCCTTGGAGTTCCATACATATACATAGTGTGTACAGGATGTTCGGTTGTATGTACAGTATAGTAATTATCACCCCAGAAATCATTGTAATATATTCATCAAAATAAGTGGGTTGGAATAAATACATAGTTACCCTTGAAAATGGACAAGAGTAACTTAGGACAAGAGTTTTGATAATGATCTCCCAAGACATTTATACCCATTTTTATATATTTGACATTTAACTGGACAAACAATAATTGTTGATACTAAAATGGTTTAAAAAATTTTTTCCAGTGGTATGGATTTTGTTGTTGTTAGATTCAGTTAATCTAAAAGGTATCTCTATTATGGCAACTAAACTTGTTATTTCAAATAACATTTAACAAAATAATGTAGACAACTGTAGATAAGTGAGTTTGTATTCTTTCTCAACCTTTGTATATTGGGGGAAAGGAGAGTGACTAGAGGGCCCCTTCCCAAAAGAGCAGTATTAAAATAATCTTTTTTTTTTGTCCGATGACATGTTGCCATGTTACTATTATGGTATTTTGCTAATTTAATTGACAGCGATTTTTCTTTCTCGTTGGTTAATACAACAGTGATGCATCTTATAATTGACTATGTTCTAGACTGAGTGAAGTAACTTAAAGAGAAGCAAACATTTTTCTATTATTTATTCTTTGACAGAGAGAGAGACAGATAGGGACAGACAGACAGGAATGGAGAGAGATGAGAATCATCAATTCTTTGTTGTGGCACCTTAGTTGTTCAATGATTGCTTCCTCATATGTGCCCTGACTGGGAGGTTATAGCAGAGCGAGTGACCCCTTCCTCAAGCCTGTGACCTTTGGCTTCAAGCTAGCGAACTTTGGGCTCAAGCTAGCAACCATGGGGTCACGTCTAGGATCCCACGCTTAAGCCAGCAACCACGCACTCAAGCTGGTGAGCTCGTGCTCAAGCCGGTGAGTCCATGCTCAAGCCAGCGACCTCGGGGCTTTGAACCTGGGTCCTCCGTGTCCCAATCCAGTGCTCTATCCATTGCACCACCGCCTGGTCAGGCAACATTTTTCCCTTTAAAAGTTTCTTTCTGCCTCTCATTTTTGTATCTATGGCTGAGTAAGTAGTTCTGAATAATGATATAGTTATGAGAAGTTCTCTCTGCTGGACTTTTAAGTTGAGTGGCTAGTTTGTCAGCACTGACTCCAGGCTGCTGTCCAGGTTAGTCCCCACTCCATCAACATCAGGCCAGTGACCTCCGCTGATTTTCAAATCTTCTGCCTCACTTTCATCACTTCTGGAATGGGGATGATGATAGCACTCACCTCCTTTGGTTATCAGGATCAAATCTATGTAAAGTACTTAGATGAGCACTGCGTCAGGAGAGCACCGTCTGTACAGTCATAAGTGGTTGCCTGGTGATAGAGTGGACAGACACCATCTGTCTGCAGAGGACCTGAACTGTGATCGGAGATACTGAACCCAGGAGCTGTTTCAGGAGATGGTTCTTACCAATGTCATTTGAGTCCATAGCCTTGAGAAATAAATCAGATGGGTAATTAGATGAAGTCACTTTTAAGTGCAACATTAGCCCTGGCTGGGTAGCCTAGTTGGTTAGAGGGTTGTTTCTGTACATCAGAGTTGCAGATTGATCTCCAGCCAGGGCATTTACAAGAATCAACCAGTGTATGCATAGATAGGCAGAACACAAATCGGTGTTTTTCAAATCAATAAATAAAAAATTAAAAATATGATAGTGTTAGCTACAAATACAGGTTGAAGGAGTTTATGAAATTGTGAAAAAATGCTTTAGAGTATTTTAAAACAAGAAATTTTTATAATTTTTAACAACTCTCAACACTGTTTATGGTGTATCTTTGTATGAGCAGATACTTCTGACAGAACATGCCTAAACCACATGGTCAAGTCCTTTAAGAGTCATTTGTATTTTTAAATCAAAGTTGAATTTCTTTCAACAACCTTTAGAGGGCAGTAAAGAATTACAAATGTATCTAATACTTAGATCTTAAATAAACTGAAGAAAAGAATGGTCATTCTTGATGTTGTATATAAAACTGTCTACTGTTAATTTAGGCTACTGGGAAATCTGCTGTATTCACGTATTTATTGGACCTCGGTGCAAATGTTGCTTTGCTTTTAGGATTCTTAGAATTATGTAGTTATTTGTAGGTCAACTGTAAAAATACAACAAGTACTTATATTTTAACTTTCTTTTAAGCGTATTTTCAAGGTTCTGGGTAAAGAGATTTAAGGGGTGTTTCAGGTATAGTTCTTAAATTGTATTTTTTTTTTTAGGAATTAATCAAATTATATACCTTGTGAATTTAATCTGCTTGTGAATTGGGTTCATAGTGAAATACAGCATATGATGTTTGACTGATTTCTCACATGGTGAAGAGAAAGAATTATAGTGTTACAGAGATTCCAGACTCTTGTTATGTGGATTATTTTATCAGATTTCTTTTCAACAGGCAGTGTCCATATAGCACAAGCCTAGGTCTCTTCATTCTCAGAGGCTTTATTTTAGGAGAGTGTCATTAAAATGCTGTACTCATTAGACACAGGAAAAGATTTTTTTTTAAGAAAGAAAACATATCATTTGGTAATACTTTAAGAATAAAAGAAAAGAACAGATTTCAACGTTGTTAAATTTGCCTTGGTCATGAAAACCTTTTGAAAAGGATGTGAATTTAAATAGTCAAGATATAGATGAATGAAGACTATCTGCTTTAATTTTGAGGGTCTAAATTACTCATTCAGTAAATAATTATTGAGGGTTTACTTTGGTTGCCTCTTCTGGGTATCCAGTCATGGGTATGACAGACAAGGTCCCTGTGGTCAAGGAGTTTATGGTCTATTAGGTCAAGATATACATTTCAACAAGAACTTATAATACACTGTGCTAAGTTGTTCGATATAGGAAAGACCAGGTGTTATAGGAATACAAAAGGCAGGCACCTGACAGCTGTGAGTAGGATAAAAAAGGCTTCCCAGAGGCAGTAACATCCAAGCCAGCATCTAGAAAGGGTACATTAGTCAAGGGAAGGAAGGGCAGTGATTTGTCTGAATAGTATTTTCAGAAAGGGGGTGAGGTCTGACCAGGCGATGGTGCAGTGGATAGAGCGTCAGACTGGGATACAGAGGACACAGGTTCAAAACCCAAGGTTGCTGGCTTGAGTGCAGGTTCATCCACTCAAGTGAAGGCTCACCAGCTTAAGCATAGGATCACTGGCTTGAGCATGGGATCATAGACATGACCCCATGGTCGCTGGCTTGAGCCCAAAGGTCTCTGGCTTGAGCAAGGGGTCACTCGGTCTGCTGTAGGCCCCCCCCCCCATCAAGGCACATATGAGAAAGCAATCAATGAACAACTAAGGTTTTGCAATGAAGAATTGATGCTTCTCGTCTCTCTCCCTTCCTGTCTGTCCCTATCCCTCTTTCTGTCTGTCAAAAAGAAAAATGGGGGGGGATTGAGAAGGATAGAGCAGGAGAGAGAGCTAAACAGGGACCTTGAAAGCTGTTAGTTTGACTTTAATGGCAGTGAGAACCATTGAAGGTTTTATACTGGGGCCTGGTGTGCTTAGATTTGTGTTTTCCAAAAACTCCTCTGGCATCACTGAGAAAATTGGATCTGTAGGGTGAAAATAGAGGTCAGCAGACCAGTCAGTTGTAGTAATGTGTGAGGGATGGTGTTGAGTTTGGTGAACACGGTAGCCCTGGGGTGGGGGAGAGTGGACGGATTTGAGAGCGATGCTGGAGGCAGGACTTGGTGCTTCAGTGTGCACAGATGAGGGCAGCAGCCTGGGTCTCTGACTGCAGGGTGGGTGGTGGCAGCATTCATCAGTCTGGGAGTGCTAGAGGAGCACAAACGGGTAATGCTGTCATTTCAGGTACATTCATTTGAGTATTTTTTAATGTGACACAATTTTATTTTAATTTATTCATTTTTAGAGAGAGAGGAGAGACAGAATGAGAGAAAGATAGAGAGAAGAGGGGAGGAGCAGGAAGCATCAACTCCCATATGTGCCTTGACCAGGCAAGCCCAGGGTTTTGAACCGGTGACCTCAGTGTTCTAGGTAGAGGCTCTATCCACTGCGCCACCACAGGTCAGGCTAATTTAAGATGTTTTTATGCATATATGCCACACATCTGGTTAGATTGACCTGAAGCCCAATACAGATTCAAACTAGAGATAAAGACTTCAGATGTTACTAAATTAGATGGTATTTGAAGCCATGGAATTTACGAGGTTGCTTAGGAAAAGAGCGAGAAGAGAAAAGGTCTTGGAGTACAGAGAAGTGGAACAGGACAGAATGTAGAGGACTGGAAGAGGACTGGAAGAATGTAGTTTCTCTGAAACCCAGGAGAGAGAAATTTCAAGGAAGAGGGAAGATGAAATATGGCCACCGCTGCAAGAAATCCACTGAGGCTGAAAACTGTCTCAGTTGTCATTTGAGGGTAACTCTGGCTAGGTTAATCAGTATTGCTTACTCTGCAGTGAGGAGGGGAAAGCATTGGGCACTAGTCACTCATGCACAAAAAAGCTCATGGTTTCAGAGCTTTGTTGAAAGGGCCAGTTGGATCAGTGGATAGAGCATTATCCAGGTGTATAGACATTCCTGATTCAATTTCTGGTCAGGGCACACAAGAAAAGTGACCATCTGCTTCTCTCCCCCTCTCCCTTCTCTCCCTCTTCTCCTTCCGAGCCAGTGGCTTGACTGGTTCAAGCATCAGCCCCAGATGCTGAGGATAGCTTGGTTGATTTGAGCGTCGGCCCTAGACGGGGTGGGGGGTTGCCAGGTGGGTCCCGGTCAGGCCCATATGGGAGTCTGTCTCACTATCTTCCCTCCTCACTTAAAAATGCTGATGGGAAGAAGGAAGTAGAGGTTGATAAATCCTAGAAGGGAAGGAAAAGAAGAGGACATTTAAAGCATAGAGGTGGATCTGGGATTAGTTTTAAAGCTGTGTTGGTGCTGAGTGTGTGGGTTTGGTGGCCAGCAGGTAGAGGGGTTCCCAGCTGATGGCTGCTTTTCCTCATGACCTAGGAAGGAGAAGGGAGAGAAGGTGGTAGATCGAAGAGTTCAGGATAGCAAGAGCTGAAACAGCTGTTTTACAGTAAGGGAGAGAAAATAAAGGATTTCTTGGTACCGTGGAGGGTTAGCTGAGGTTGAATGCCATGAAGTTGAGGTTGACACCAACATAACATGATGGGATTTTTTTGTAAATTTTTTTTTTGTGGTCATTCAGTTGTATTTTCATTTCTAAATGTGGGTGACTGTAAAGAATAGAAAATTAATCAGCAGTGGAGAAACTACACTCAAATATCAGTATAAATCAGAGATTATAAACAATTAATGAATTAGTCACTACATGTCTATTTATCAAACTGTCATAATGTTAGAAAAATAATTCTGGTTTACAAAGGAGCTCAAAACGAAATGTAGAAAATGTTAGCAAAAATGTATAACCTGTTACTGAAAAACAATGCACTAGATATCTACATACTGCTGGTTTAATTGTCAGTGTGACTCCAGTGGAAAAACTCTAGAGGAGACCTCAAGAAATCTATACCAAAAGGGCCAGTAAGAACTTCAGTTTCCATGGAATTGTATAGAAAATTGACTTGGAGCTAGATAATGGAGAGTAGCCACAAAAAATGTGACACTTCTGTAGTAATTATAGGGTCCCCCAGAGCTATCCTGAGAGTGGTCTAGTTAACGTTCTCTTAAGTCATCCATCAGGAGTGTATGAAGAAATCTACAATTCTGTCAGAGATGTTAAACTTTCTCTGGTAGAAAATTGTCAAGATGGATAAGTGTAAACTGCATAGTTGTTCACAAGCTTGGAAAATAAGTTGACGGCGTTTACTGTGAATATGTGCAAAGCAGTGCATTTTAGGAGAGATTCAGAGTGCACTAGAGGATAGATTCAGAGACATTGGCTGTCACAGTGAGACCTGAGTGTTGTATGTTTGATTTGTAAAGACAGTATTTAGTTTGTTTCCCTATGAAAAAGTTCATCAGAATTCTGTGATAAAATTCAAAACAATAAAAAAAATACCCTTCCACAAATGATATCTAGACTATTTTATATAACTTGGTCATACTACAAAGAAATGAAATCACACCCTAGAAAGATCTTGAGGGCTGTGTATGTGTTGTGCATGCCTATACACATGTTGAGTGTTGTAGTTACACAGATAGTGCTCCAGGTAAGACGCCTGGCTCAGGGGAGGGAGGGGAGATCTGGTTGCCATTCCAGTTCTGGGTTAAACCCAAAATAGAAATAGTAGTTACTATAGAAATGGCAGTAAATGGTAGTTCCTTCCCTGAGCAGCTTACTTAAACTCTAATATGGATGAATATCACTTAAAACAGCATTTTATTATGCTCTTTTACATTGAAAAGTAATTTTGGTTTAATAGACTATGAGCATCAGACTAGAAATCTTAGCCCCATTTGATAGTTTTAATAGAAAAAAGTACAGTCTTCATTCTAGGCTTTCAAATGAAATGTGAAGTTTATAACCTGTTCTTTGGAACAGTGGTTTTCAATCTTTTACAGTTGGGGAGTGGTGAAAATAGGAGAATTATTTCGGGGACCGCTAAGGCACAGATCACCCTAAGCATGAACGAATTCAACTGTGACCATTGAGTGTATAATCTCACAGCATCAGGGTGGTTAACTCTTTTGCAGACTGGCACTGGGCCACGGAATGGCAGTTGAAGAACACTGCTTTAGAAGAATGTTTACCATATTCATGGATTACAGATTCCTAATGGTGTGGAAGACATCCAGTGTATTTGGGACATGTGCTGATCCTCTGAAGTGGCCATGCTGTTTCTTCACTGGCCATATAATATAGTACATGTTAACCAAGGCCAGCAAAATCCCCACAGTGCTGTTCTTAACTTGCAGGAAGGAGTATTTTTATTTTTATTTTTTTGTATTTTTCTGAAGCTGGAAATGGGGAGGCAGTCAGACAGACTCCCACATGCGCCCAGCCAGGATCCACCCAGTACACCCACCAGGGGGCGATGCTCTGCCCATCCAGGGCATCGCTCTGTTGCGACCAGAGCCACTCTAGTGCCTGAGGCAGAGGCCATGGAGCCATCCCCAGCGCCCGGGCCATCTTTGCTCCAATGGAGCCTTGGCTGCGGGAGGGGAAGAGAGAGACAGAAAGGAAGGAGAGGGGGAGGGGTGGAGAAGCAGATGGGCGTTTCTCCTGTGTGCCCTGGCCGGGAATCGAACCCGGGACTCCTGCACGCCAGGCCGACGTTCCACCACTGAGCCAACCAGCCAGGGCCTGGAAGGAGTATTTTTAAAAGAATATATCATGCCCGTTATTTTTTTCATACTTGTTTATATATTTTGCTTCCATGTTACTCTCATTAGAAGGGACAAAAGTAAGTTTTCAAATAACTTTATGTGCAACAAATTGTTTATCTAGGAAGCTAATGAAAAGCACTTGACCCTGACCAGGTGGTGGTGCAGTGGATAGAGCGTTGGACTGGGACACGGAGGACCCAGGTTTGAAACCTCAAGGTCGCCAGCTTGAGCGCAGGCTCATCTGGTTTGAGCATTGCTCACCAGCTTGAATCCAAGGTCGCTGGCTTGAGTTCAAGTTGCGCTGTTTCTGAACAGAATTTGAACAATAGTGCTGAAACAAGAACGTGCTCTAAAATGGATGTAAAAATGGTACAGAATATAATACCCATTCATTTCCTGGGTCTACTTGAGCAAGGGGTCACTGGCTCAGCTGTAGCCCCCTGGTCAAGGCATATATGAGAAAGCAATCAATGAACAACTAAGGTGCTGCAATGAAGAATTGATGCTTCTCATCTCCCTTCCTGTCTGTCCCTATCTGTCCCTCTCTCTGTCACTCTGTCTCTGACACACAGAGCACTTGAAGCAATAACAAGAATCTGTCAAGTCTGACACATATTAAAATCTCTTTGTAGTCCTTCCTCAGATGGGCCCTTCTCTGATTGAACTTCATGTACAATAGTGTCTCATCATACTCTGGTAGAGTCTTTGAACAAAAAATTAGAAGTATGAGCAGAGAACGGCTGCTCCTTGGTGACCTTCAAGCCTTTTGATGGTTTCATAATCTTATAAAGAATAGAGGCAGAGTCTGGGCTCAGGATCACCTCCCCCCAAAGTTCATGTTTCTCTCAGGTGACAAGGTCACTTTCGGGTCCTTAAGGAAATGTCACTTTTGTCTCCAAATGGCTAGGGAATAGTAAATGTTTCATGCACAGTGGGCAGACTAATTGTAAAGAAGCCATAAAATTGAGCTTACATTTATTCAAGCTATTGTATTATCATAAGATAAAATTTTTCTATTTAATTTTCAAATACAATTATTTTGTTTTATGCCATTCTTTATTAGATCCTTATATTCTATAAAGTAATATGCTATTTGATTAGATAGCTAAGTCTTAGTTAGCTTGAGCAGAACAGAAATTTATTATGAAAAGGTTGTTTCTTGTTTTAAGGGGGCAGGACTTAAAGCTAGTGATTCTTATTTTATTTTTTAGAGCTATGTTGCAGACATAGGAGGGAGAGCATTGTGTTGATCTTAAGTGCATTTCCTGTGGTGTCTAACATCAGTTCTTTGACTATCTTACAGAGTTCGCTGGGGTACTGCATCACTGTCACATTCTGGCATCTGAGATGGTCCATTTCATTCATCAAATGCAGTATTACATTACATTTGAGGTACATACAAATCATTTGTTGGTTTTACTTTAAATGTCATGTGTTATGACTTTGTATGGTGTTATTTATAAAAGAAACTGTGCTAGGAAGAACACAACCTTATCCCTGAGTTTCGCATTGTTGTTTCCTAGGTGCTCGAATGTTCTTGGGATGAACTTTGGAACAAAGTGCAGCAGGCCCAAGATTTGGACCACATCATTGCAGCCCACGAGGTGTTCTTGGATACCATCATCTCCCGGTGTCTGCTGGACACGGACTCCAGTGTAAGGCTGATGTATGATTTAGAAACAAGAAACAGGAGTCGTCATAGTCTTCTTTTCTTGGGTTCCTCTCAAATGGAGAATCTTCAAAATTGCCCAATGTCCACATTAGTAGTGATAATACAATTTTATTAATAATGTTCAAGGTGCGCTGTTTCTGAACAGAATTTGAACAATAGTGCTGAAACAAGAACGTGCTCTAAAATGGATGTAAAAATAGTACAGAATATAATACCCACTCATTTCCTGGGTCTAATAATGTCCTCCTGTGGTTATGCAAAAGAAAAACTCATCATGAGTGATGGCTTTGATTTGTGGGGGGATAATAACGGAACAAAATAAACCAAACGAGGCAGTGTAAAAACAAAACGAACAATAACCTGTCTGAAAGTCCAGGAGAATGGCGCGAGGAAATGCAGGGCCCTCAGGCTGCACGCTCTCGTTTTCTTCATCGGGGGATAATGGTCTTCTCTGTCTTTTACCTTCAGTAAGTCAGCATCCGGCTGCATGAGTTAGAAAATAGGCTGTTTATGCAGAGAAACCCTAAGCATTTGTAGGCCCCAGGCTTTTTTGCTAATGTTCCTTTCCTTAGACCCCTGTTCTGAAGGTTGCATGTTCCATGTGGCCAGTTTACTGGGAGTTTTGATTTTAGATGTGGGGAAAAAAGGAACACCTTACACTTGAAGAAATATATTGTGAAATAGGAGGCAAAATTTCAAGTGCATTTTGACATTAAATGTGCAACTTCAAAGAAATTTCAGGCTTACCGAGGGCTGCTTCCTAGTAAACGACCACTCTCTTTAAGGGTCCTCCGGTGGGAAATGCACTGCTTGAAAGGGCTTTCATTTTGTCTAAAATTTTAGTTCATCTAGGTTGGCCAACTGTGGCTGAGAAAACATTATGATAAAGAGTTATCAATCATATGTGTAAAAAAATTGCTCAGGTCAAAGATGCTTCTATATAGAATGTTTTTTATAAATGTGTTGAAATACGGTAATGGCTTAAAAGCAACTTAAAATACTTGGACTGTAATTAGTAATTTAAGAAATGCATATCTCAAACTTTTTAGCCTTATTTCTGTTGTGAAATGTTGTCTTTATCAGGCTAAGATCATAGAAATTACAGTTTCCATGTATTGTGTTGTTGACACATTTGTTTTTCAGTGAATGTGGATGAGCATCCTCATCCTGTCAAATGAGTTGTAGGAACAGATACGACATTATTCTTGGACCCAAGGCATTCGCTGTCACGTGTGCCCCAAGTGTCCTGGTCAGATAGCACAGAGGCTCTGTGGCAGATGGCTGAGGTCTCAGTCCCACACAGCTTTTGACCCCAGTGTTCTCATGTTTTGAAAGGGCATGATGCTTGTCTCTGTTCCATTGATTTGTGAGAATTAATTATATGATTTACTTAATAGTACCTGGCACATGAATGCTACTTATGACTCATTAAATGATTAAAAGCCATCTTGTGTGTGTGTTTTATAGAGATTTATGCTAGATTTAATGCTTTTCAGAAAATATGTTAACTACTGAGAATTGTATCCACACTGATCAAATCTGACTGTGGTAAATAAGCAGCACTCCTGCAACTGGTTAATTAGGAGTTTTAACCAACTTATAGATGTGAACATTCTGTATGAAACAAGTGAAATAGTCCCTCTTCCTCCCTCTAGAGCAGGGGTCCCCAAACTTTTTACACAGGGGGCCAGTTCACTGTCCCTCAGACCGTTGGAGGGCCGGACTATAAAAAAAAACTATAAAAAAATCCCTATGCACACTGCACATATCTTATTTTAAAGTAAAAAAACAAAACGGTAACAAATACAATATTTAAAATAAAGAACAAGTAAATTTAAATCAACAAACTGACCAGTATTTCAATGGGAACTATGGGCCTGCTTTTGGCTAATGAGATAGTCAATATGCTCCTCTCACTGACCACCAATGAAAGAGGTGCCCCTTCCGGAAGTGCAGCGGGGGCCGGATAAATGGCCTCAGTGGGCCGCATGCGGCCTGCGGGCTGTAGTTTGGGGACCCCTGCTCTAGAGCATCATCACTGATATGAACAAAGTAACAGAATGCAAGGGAACAGTATGTTGACCTGTATCATTATTTCTTTTTGTAATAATGGAATATTTACATGTAAGTTGGTAGACTCATTGAAGGAGTCATTCATTGTTCTAAAGGCTTAATTATCATTTCTGAAATGACCCCATGCTGATGATTTTACTTATAATTTGATGGTTTGTTTAATTACTAAAGGATTTTTGATTTTTAAGAAACCCAATATACAATGGTAGGCAAAAGTATGCTTATAGTTGTAAATAAAAATAAAGAGTACAATAATAAATAATAAAACAAGAATAAACTCTTGTGTTTCTCAGACTCACAACTGTAAATCTACTTTTGCCTACCCCTTATAAAAAAGATTGAAACAATGTTATTGACATAAATTATTTTTTTATTATATCAGTTATTAAGAAAAACGAGCATGTTTCATACACATAATTTTTATGTTAGAGGTTGTGGCATGACAGTTGTAGGTGTGTGTGTGTTCATTTTTATAATTGTTATTTGTGCATTGTTGAGAAAAATCCTGAGTCATACAGTAAATTGTTGCAAACTGATGTCACCACAGAACACACTTTTGCAGCTGTCCTGTATGAACAGATTGCTAGCAGGAACCCATACTGCATCCGTAGCTTGAAGTAAAGAGCAGTAAATTATATCACAGAAGAATTAATTACTCCAAAAATAATAAATTTTTATTTCACTGCAATAAAGAAACAAATTAGAGGAAATATATCATTATTAAGAACAAAATATTATACTATCTTCATCTTTTGTTTTGCCTTTTTTTTTACATAAAATACGACCCATCCAAAAGAACAAACAACTTTTAAAATAAGCACAGTGTTTGCTGGGTGTATCTCAGATTTGCCTAGCCAGGGGCACAGCAGTACATGGTCAGATCCTTCCATCAACCTAATCAAGTCTGCATTGTTGTTTCCCACAAGTGCATTGTAGTAAATTACCAAGAACACAAACTGTCCATTTTGCAATACCTGAGTTCTCTTGCATTAGGTTGTTCTGTAAGTTATTTAGCAAATACGTCAGTTTTGTTTTACTAACACTTTGGACTTAGCTCAAATGTTAGTAAACGAAATTTGAGCCCAAGTATTACTGTTGCTTTACAAAGAATATTTTAGCAAGGTACAGCTTGTATCCATCAGATGATGGTGATGAGGATGGTGTTGCAAATGTCTTTGCTAACTCTAAAATTGTTTCCAACAACAGAGTTAGTCCAAGCTTTCTCGTATCTTCTCATCCATGAACTTGGAGCCTCTTGAGTTTCCCAAGTTTTTTTATGCTTCTCAATAACGTCATATCATTTTTCTCCCATAAACATCTTGCAAATCTTTTGTTAAATTATTAACTACATTTTCGGAGTTTGGCTGGTCTATAGGAATGCTATTCTTCACTTTGATCTTTTATTCCATTATTTTCTAAATCGTATTAGATCCTGTTTCTTCAAGGAAAAAGTTTTGTTTCTTTCTACAGGGTGTGCCTTTGCTTTCTCTTGCCTTAGGGTATCAGCTTAGGTTGCTGGCAGCACCAGTTGGACTCCTTATCTTATCGCTGACATAAAAGAGATGTTTTATCATTTCACCATTGACAGCGATGTTTGCCAAAACATCTGATAGGGTTCTAGTTTGTTTAGATGTGTTATATAAATCAGGAGTGGATGTTAAATTTTAACACATGATTTTTTTCTCCCTGCACTTTGAAATTACCATTTTTCTTTAAATTGTTAATGGTGTGTTTTTTTTTTTAAAGTGAGAGGCAGAGACAGAGGGACAGATAGCAACAGACAGACAGGAAGGGAGAGAGATGAGAAGCATCTGTTCTTTGTTGTGGCACCTTAGTTGTTCATTGATTGCTTTCTCATATGTGCCTTGACTGGGGGGCTGCAGCTGAGCCAGTGACCCCTTGCTAAAGCCAGCGTCCTTGGGATTATGTCTGCGATCCCACGCTCAAGCCAGTTAACCCATGCTCAATCTGGTGTGTCCACACTCAAGCCAGCGACTTTGGGGTTTTGAACCTGGGTCCTCTGCATCCCAGGCTGATGCTCTATCCACTGTGCCACCACCTGGTCAGGCGGTTTTTTGTTTTTTAATCTGAGATGGCAGAGGATAGAGTTAATTCTCTTCAATGGTGGCACATTATTTTGTCAGCCTTCTCATGATTGTTGGGTTCCCCCCTTTGGCTGTTCCCCACCATTGGCAGCAATGTCAGTGTGTTTGCTGTATAACTTTGGATATAATCTATATCAGTGGTTCCCAACCTTTTTGGGCCACGGACCGGCCTTTAGGGTAGGACAGATAAATGTATCATGTGACTGAGACAAGCATCAAGAGTGAGTCTTAGACGGATGTAACAGAGGGAATCTGGTCATTTTTAAAAAACAAAACATCGTTCAGACTTAAATATAAATAAAACAGAAATGTAAGTTATTTATTTTTTCTCAGCGGACTGGTAACGGTCCGCGGCCCAGGGATTGGGGACCACTGATCTATATAGTATTTTGGCATAGATATATTTTTTATTTACATAAATGATTTTGTGCTGTAGATCTTATTCTGTTTCCTTCCTCTTTCTGTGATAGCTGTATATTGAAGAACACTGTTGTAATACATAAGCAATTAACTAGAGAAATATACTGTGGCATTGACATGTTTTCAAAACATTTAGAGTCCCTACCTCCACAGTGTTCAGCCCTCTTTTCATTCCGTGTTTAAAATATACTCATCTTTAAAAAACCTTACTGAATTAAAAAAATACACTTTTTATTAAGAATGTTCTTTCTTATAATCTCAATGTTTGGTTTTGGTATGAATGTGCAGACAAAAAAAAAAAAACCTTTGAAGTACATGCCGTTCCTTTCCTTTCTAAACTGTGGAATAGTCAACTCCTGACTCAGCTACTTACTACTAGCTTTGAAACTTGGGGCAGTGCTTTGAGTTTGGAAGGGTTTTGTGAGGATTGGAGGTAATTTGCATAAGAGAGCTTGGAGTCTGTCAGACTGCTGTTGCTATGGTGATACGGAATTACAGGGCCAGGACCTGGTATAGTGCTATTGCATAGTAGGTGTTCAGTAAATGTTTGATAAATGAATGAATAACTAATGAGAATTCTGAGAATGTGAGTTGATCCTTGTTTTATAGTATTTTATTTGATGCTCTATTCATTAAAAAAAATGTCTTATCTCTTCAGGCACTTTTAAACGAACTTAGGGCCGTGTTCGATCAAATCATCAAACTTCAGAATACTCAAGATGCAATATACCGAGCTGCCCTGGAAGAACTGCAGAGACGACTGCAGTTCGAAGAGAAAAAGAAACAGCGTGAAACTGAGGTATGGTTTTTATACAGGTGGGCTTATCCTTTGAAACAATGAAGGCATTGCCATTGTACTCACAAATACAACAAATAGTCTTCATGCTGAAATGTTTCTAAAGCTGAGACTGCTCAATCTACGTTTAGAGTCTTAAGAAAGTGCTACTTTAAAGGGAGTAGTATCACCATCACTACCATGATGTTTGAAAAAATAAAGGCAATATTCATGAGAATCACAAATCTCTTGCCACTTTTGACTAGTAAGTGTTGAGATACTGATAACTGTATATACTGGTACCCTCTCAGAGTGGGACCCCGACTTTGTGTTGCTTTATTATTTGAAGCTAAACCGGCCAGGGCTATATATATATATATATATATATATATATATATATATATATATACACACATACATACATATATATATATATAGCCCTGGCCGGTTGGCTCAGCGATAGAGCGTCGGCCTAGCGTGCGGAGGACCCGGGTTCGATTCCCGGCCAGGGCACACAGGAGAAGCGCCCCATTTCCTTCTCCACCCCTCTGCCGCGCTTTCCTCTCTGTCTCTCTTCCCCTCCCGCAGCCGAGGCTCCATTGGAGCAAAGATGGCCCGGGCGCTGGGGATGGCTCTGTGGTCTCTGCCTCGGGCGCTAGAGTGGCTCTGGTCGCAACATGGCGATGCCCAGGATGGGCAGAGCATCGCCCCCTGGTGGGCAGAGCGTCGCCCCTGGTGGGCGTGCCGGGTGGATCCCGGGTGGGCGCATGCGGGAGTCTGTCTGACTGTCTCTCCCTGTTTCCAGCTTAAGAAAAGATGAAAAAAAAAATTGTGATAAAATATATACAAGACCTCTACAGAAAACTATTAAACAGGACCTAGCAACCCAAGGTTTGCACACCAAATTTGGTCTCCTATCTGTTTCCGTAGATAGTTTTATTGGGACATTATGCCTCCTCATTTACATACTGTTTTTGGTTGCTTTTATGCTGTAGAAGTAGAGTAATTGTAACAAAGGCCATGTGGCCCAGAGACATTACGCTATAAATATTTGCTTTCTGGCCGTCACAGAAAGAGCTTGCTGACCACTGCATCACTGTCGATATTATAGGAGCTCTAAATAGTCAAACGTATAATATTAAGTTCCTGGACTGGAGAACTGATGTATAGATTTAGTACAATCCTAGTTCCAATCCCAGCAGGTTACTTATCTACTTATTTATTGGTAGAAAAGGATAGCCAATGTGGAAATTCATAGGGCCTAACATAGTAAGGTTATATTGAACAAGAACAAAATTAGAGGTCATACATTTATAACAAAATAAAATTACAGTAATTAATGATGTTGGCTCAAGGAAGGACAAATCAATGGGGCAGAGTAGCATGCAAAAACAGCCCTACACAATTAGGGCTCATTAATTCCTGACAGGTTACACTGAGAACAGTGGGGAATGCATAAACAAAACCGGTGTTAGGTAACTGTATCTTGTTCCTGCCTAACACACACACATACATACACACGCACAACCACTATGAGAGAGTTTGTAAACCTGGACATGCAAGTAAAATGCTAAAACTTTCAGAAGGCAACATAAAGAATAGCTGTAAAATAAATGAAAGATTAGTCATTATGCTACAGTTAGTAATGTCTGTTTATCAGAACCCCTTAAGAACATGAAAAGCAAGCCTGTGGAAAGGGAGAAGGTATTTATATATACTACTTGACAGCTTATCCAGATGTATAGAGCTTCTATAAATCGGTAATATAACCCCATTGTAAATAGGTCTTATGAAAAGCTACTCGCTCTCATTAACATCAGATAAGTGAAGATTTAAAATCCCAATGATATACATTACATCCCCAGCAAAATGACTGAAATTTTTAAAATAGACAACAGCAAATGTTGGTGAGGATACGAAAAATGCAATCTGCCGTACTGAACTGTAGAGGCAAGTGTGTGTAGCCATCGGGGAGTGTTGATTGGCAGCTGAGTAAGGCTAATTAGGAACACAATGACCCAGCATTTTTGCTCTTACTTTATACTCAACAGAAATGCATGCTCAGATACCCCAGGCATTGTTCCTCATAGCTACAGAGGTTGGCAGAAGTATGCTTATAGTTGTTTCTATGGAAAATAATACAATAATTAATAATACAATCACAACTGAAAGCTGACTTGCCCACCATGCACGTCAGGTCCGGGAGGGAAGGTGGTGGGGAAGGAACAGGCTGCGAGAGGGTCTTCTAGGGTGCTGGCTGTGTTCTGTTTCTCCATGTGGGGGGTGGTGCCTGGGGCTGTTCATTTCATGGCAGCTTATCATGCTGTCCACTTAGGATTCTTGTACTTTTTAATATGTATTGTACTACAATAAAATATATTTAAGATTTTTTTAAAAAAAATAAAAGACAAATGCTGATAGGGGAAGGAGAGATAGGAGGTAATATAAGTTTTGTAATTTCATCATCTTTTAAAATTGTGTCAAAAGATAATTTTTTAAAGCCCATAAAGCAAGTAAAAACAGGTATAAAGATATTAAAAAATAGAAACATCAGAATGTCTTCTAAAATCAGCTGGCAGAAAAAAAGAGAACACTAGTTATTATTGCTCAGGTTAGGGTTTCAATACCATTTAGAGTAATAGATTAGAAAAGTGGTAAGTGTCATGAAGATATGGTTAGTAATAAAGGCAACCATTAGAACAAAAATATAAATCTATCAGATTCTCAGAAGAAACACAGACAATATAATAAAAGATTCCCACTATCAGGTAAACAGGAAAGCATATTATAATTGTGACTGAACGAAGACCAGACATACCCACTAGTCGATAAGGGTAAGTAGGTTCAACTCACCTAATGAAGGAAAGGGATTCTCAGCAATAGACAGTGCCTGGCTGGTCCCTTCTAGTGAGTGGGCAGGGCTGTCCATTGCTGAGGACGGCTGTTAGAGGGCTGCAGGGCTCATTTTCTGGACAGACCTGCTAGATGGTACCAGAATAGAGTGACATAGGAAGAATGAAAAGAACGGACATACTAAGAAAATGAAACTCTTTAAAGAAAAGCAGGTTACTCTTTGGGGTAAAAAGCAATAAACAAGACCAAGGATACATTGTGCTGTTAAAAGGTGCAAGTCACAATGAAGACTGAAAGAGTATATAGTATCAGTATTCATAAAATAAAAAGTAGGAAATACCAGAAGAAATGGATAAAAACATCACTATGTCAATATGAGAAGTATAATTTAGTTTCTCTTAGACCACAAAAGCTGAAGTGCACATAAATAAGGACATAATTATGAAAATCCATAAACCTGAATAGAGAGAATGCTGAATAGAGAGAATGACAGTAAGTAAACTTAACATCCCACTCGACATTAGAAAAGGAGCAGCAAAGTAAACCTGAAGGAGGCAGGAACTACTCAGTAAAGGCAGGAGCAAAAATTAATGGAATAGAAACTAGTAAAAAGAACTGAATAAAATACGAGAGCTTGTTCTTTCTGGGACCCAGGGGCTGGTGGGAAAAAAAATAAGTTATTCACTCACCTAATAGGTAATGGGAGGAAAAAGCACAAATATATAGAACAAGTGAGAAAAGACCATCTACGATTTTCCTCAGTTCTATGGGAATATATCTACATATCTGAAGGAAATTAATGATTTTCTAGAGATTTCAAAAAATGACCCCAGAAGAGAAAATAAATTCTAAATGGAACGATACTAAACAAGAAATAAAGTTGTTGAGGTCTGCTGCCTAAAATTATCAAGCCGGACAGCACCGAGAAATCCTGTCGGACCTGGCAGCAGTGATGAGCTCTGGTACGCAGTAACTGTTCTCGTCGTAGAACAGTGATAGGCAATCTTTTGAGCTTGGTGTGTCAAAATTCGCCAAAAAACCGAGCATAACTCGGGTGGTATGTCACTTCGAAAAAAACCCCCATAGTTTCGTGATATTTATAGTTTAAATAACAAAAATGTATAATTATATATAACTATTTAATAAACCAAAAACTAATTATTTAACTTATCTGCTTAGTGACTTCTTTGTTCATCTGTTAGTCGGTTTCTTTTGTTGGTCTTGATATTATTTAACTTGTGTGGGGTGCCGTGAACTAAAATAAGTGAAGGGGAGGGGGAATTCTTTAACCTGCCTATTAGTGACATTTTTGTTGCTGAATTTCATTGGCTAAATCTTCGATTGAAGGTTGATATTTTGTACACTTCAAGCCCAAGCAAGCACTACTAACTTCATCTGTCAGTGTTTCTTTTGTTGGTTTTGATATTATTTAACGCTGAGAATAAGGTCTCACAAAAGTACATAGAGGGAAAAATTGTGAGTAAAGCCGTTGCTATATTTTTCAGGGTGCTAAAAGTATCTGGTAATCAGTTCCAGGCACTCCAAATTTCCTGTTCATAGTGGCACTCCTCTTGATTCTCCAAGCGGCACCTTTCCAGATTCTCAAGCTTTGACCTCAAGTCAACAAACACCTGAGCCCAGATGCTGTCTTGAAATTCTGCAAGTTGCATCTTATGTAAATTAAGATGGCTGCTGCTATTTCTAATGGCAGGAAATGGCATCCATAGCACAGGCTCTCTCCTCTCCCAGCCTCCCCCTCACTTATCTCAGTAATGATGGTCAATTAGAAATCCACAACACCCCAGAACAGTAGATTGGATGATGGTTGCTGTGGTTATGTTGTTGCTGGTAATGGCGATCACAGGGCCCCCAGAGATGCATCCCCCCGCGCATTCCGCTGCTCCCTGCTCCGCCGGCTGGAAGTGAGGTCAAAGATCCCCTAACAGCTTAACTGGAAGTCCCAGAACTAGACGCTCTGTGCTGGAATTCTGTTGTTTTGGCCTACAGACCTCCAGCACAGAGCATCTACACCTACAGCAAATGTTTTATCCTCGGCTCCTGCACCTGGCCATGCAGGAGCTGAGGATGAAACGTCTTTCTTGGCATGCGGCCCCATACTTCTCTGGTATGCGGCCGCATGCAGCCGTGTGTCATCGAAAATGGTCGTGTGTCATCGGTTCGCCATCATGGTCATAGAACAGTCTCCAGATTCTGTTCATGAAACGTTATAAAGTTGACACCAAACAAAAAAAGAATGACCAAATCTGAATTATAAATATCAATGGATAGCCCTGGCCAGTTAGCTCAGTGGTAGAGCATCGGCCTGGCGTGCAGGAGTACCAGGTTCGATTCCCAGCCAGGGCACACAGGAGAAGCGCCCATCTGCTTCTCCACCCCTCCCCCTCTCCTTCCTCTCTGTCTCTCTCTTCCCCTCCCACAGCCAAGGCTCCATTGGAGCAAAGTTGGCCTGGGCGCTGGGGATGGCTGCATGGCCTCTGCTTTAGGTGCTAGAATGGCTCTGGTCGCAACAGAGCGATGCCCCGGAGGGGCAGAGCAACGCCCCAGATGGGCAGAGCATCACCCCCTGGTGGGCATGCCGGGTGGATCCCGGTCGGGTGCATGCAGAGTCTGTCTGACTGCCTCCCCGTTTCCAACTTCAGAAAAATACAAAAAAATATATATATATCAATGGATAAACTTATATAAAATATTAGTGGGATATATTTAATAGAATATTAAAAGAATCATTCACAAAACTGGGTTTATTTCAAGAATGCCAGGGTTCGGGGAATCTATTAATGTAATTCACTATGTCAGTCAATGAAAAGAATCCTTTGATAATTTCTGTGCTGGCTGAAAAGGTATTTAGTCAAATTCACCATTGATTGAGAACAGTCTTTTAAAAATAAAGTAGGTAGATGATCTTCAGTACAAGAAAAAATTACCATCATGCTTAGGGGAAATAGTAAAAAGCATTCCCATTAAAGGCAGGAGTTAATGCAAGGTTTAAGGGGTACCAGTTTTTAACCCATCTGGTTCCACTGTTAGGTGTACTGTCTATTAAAAATATGTGCAAAATGATGGAAAGATACAAGCTGTTTAACTACAGCATTGTTGGTAGTAGCAAAAGACTGGTGAGTTTGTGATAAATTACCTAAATTGTTACATATTATAAATTGTAATACTATCGTTATTGAATATGATGAGAGAGTTCTAGGTTTACTCATATGTACATTATTAATTGGGGAAAATAGTAAGCTAGAGAACCAGTTGGCATCAGGAAATCTTCATAAAAGTTCTTAGTAGTCAGAGGGATATAGAAAGTATCGTCTCTCCACTCCTGACTTTTGTTCTCAGTCCCACTCTTCAGTTTCTAACACCCAGACTGTAATTTAATTTGGTACTTCTGACTCTTCAGGGCCAGTGGGGAGTGACAGCAGCAGAGGAAGAGGAGGAAAACAAGAGGATTCAAGAATTTCAAGAATCTATACCAGAAACGTGTTTCCAGTTGCGAAAATTGACGCATTTCTACCAGGTACCTATTAGAGTAACAAGATGCTGTCCAAATCCCATTGCTCATTTTCTGTAGTTGACAGTGACTGTCAAAATGATTAAAAAGGCATTATTTCAATTGGTGTAGCTGTGAGTAACACCCACAGTGGTTTCCGGCCTTGACTGACCCTTCCCGGAGATTGTGGTCTGAGTGCTCTGAGTTGCAGCCAGGTCTGAGAAGCCTCCGCCTGGGGTGGTGATCGGTGGTTGGGGCAGCTCAGACTTCTGTGGACCCGGAGAGAGAAGTGCACAGGGAGGACACAGAGCGTGCATTCGTATTTCTTAAAAATGGACACCTGATTGTGAGTTCCATACTATCCGTTCAGGTAGTGTTCTGCCCTGGCCAGATAGCTCGGTTGGTTAGAGCATCATCCCAAAGTACAGAGGTTGCTGGTTCGATTCCCAGTCAGGGCACATACAAGAACAGATTGATGTTCCTGTCTCTCACCCTCTCCTCCTCTATCACTAAAATCAATAATAAAAAAAATAGGTGTACAGCTGTGAAGGAGAGATATATAACTAATATATAACTTAAAAATGGGTCGTGCTCATTTCTAAAAGAGGCAGTGGTGGTTATACATTTTTCTGATAGAGTTAGTACATTTTTAAAATGCAATCATAAATCAGTATAATCTTAGTTTTACCCTTGTTATTACAGCCTTCATCTTTTTTGTAAATCCATTCAGAGTTCTTTTCCTTAACAGAAATAAAGTCCTCTTCTCTTTGAGTTGGTAGTCTTTACCAGCCACTCCTCATCCACTGCTTATGAATGGATCCCCTTAGTGTCAACCCTGGAGGAGGAATACTCTTCGCATTTCCTCGTAGTGAGCTTCAACATCATCCTATTTCAGCTCTTAACAAGAAGTCACTGTCTGTATATTTTGAAAGTAATTTTTTTTTTCCATTTTTCTGAAGCTGGAAACAGGGAGAGACAGTCAGACAGACTCCCGCATGCGCCCGACCGGGATCCACCCGGCACGCCCACCAGGGGCGACACTCTGCCCATCCTGGGCGTCGCCATGTTGCGACCAGAGCCACTCTAGCGCCTGAGGCAGAGGCCACAGAGCCATCCCCAGTGCCTGGGCCATCTTTGCTCCAATGGAGCCTTGGCTGCGGGAGGGGAAGAGAGAGACAGAGAGGAAAGCGCGGCGGAGGGGTGGAGAAGCAAATGGGCGCTTCTCCTGTGTGCCCTGGCCGGGAATCGAACCCGGGTCCTCTGCACGCTAGGCCGACGCTCTACCGCTGAGCCAACCGGCCAGGGCCTTGAAAGTAATTTTTTATTTTTCAATTACACTTGACATACAATATTAAGTTAGTTTCAGTGTACAACATAGTGATTTTTATATGTTTAATAATATAATTTCTTAGGAACTTTTTTGTAAATTTTCTCTTACCTACAAAGACAGTGATATTCACGCACACATACAAACAGTATATGCTAGCTCAAGTGTAAATTACATTGTATAATATATATGAGTCTCCACACATGCAAACTCTCCAGAAACTCCCCCAGATGCAAAGAGGGAAGGGGAGAGCTGGTAGTTTGGAAAGGATTGATAAGTATGGTGGTGTCTCAGTGACTTTTTCTCTGCAGAGAAGAACTTTTCCAAACCGGAAAGCATGAAGATGAACGGCACTTGCTCTGCGAGCTGTGCCAGGGCCGTGGGACCTGACAGGGAGGAGTGTGTACTAACTCCTTCAACCCGAATAGAAGCAGTGAGAAGTTTTGTTGTATTAAAGTCTGAGTAAACTCTGACATATCGCATTATCTTTACAAAGCCTCCTTGGTAAGGAGTTGACGCAGCCACACTCTAACCCGGGGGTTGGGAACCTTTATGGCTGAGAGAGCCATGAACGCCACATATTTTAAAATGTAATTCCGTGAGAGCCATACAACGACCCGTGTACGTTATGCCTTATCCAATCAAAATTTGGTGTTGTCCTGGAGGAAGCTGTGATTGGCTTCAGCCACCCACAACCATGAACATGAGCGGTAGGAAATGAATGGATTGTAATACATGAGAATGTTTTATATTTTTAACATTATTATTTTTATTAAAGATTTGTCTGTGAGCCAGATGCAGCCATCAAAAGAGCCACATCTGGCTCACGAGCCATAGGTTCCCGACCCCTGCTCTAACCCCTCCCCCCCACTTTAGGGTGGCGACTGCAGCCTGACAGCCACAAAAGGGCTGTCAGGGTTGGGACCCTAAAAATATGACTTAGAGCATGTGTTCCATTTTTTATGTTTTCAATTTATATTCCCACCAGGGATTTATGATTAAATACTCTTATAAGTCATGGAAGACGAAAAGACACTGATTTTTTAAGATAAAAAGAATGGGGATGTTTAACATTAGTTGCTTTGCTGTTTTTTGATTATTCTTGTAAAATTTAGAGCAAAATGGAAAATCCTATTGGTTAGTCCTTTTAGATATTGGTTGCTAATTTGTATTTGTAAAAATGGGCATCTTTTCCTAATGTGTGGGTTGCACCAGGTGGGTAAACTCTAGGGTCCCAGAGCACTCTCATCACCTGGGACACTTGCATCCTGGGTGTTTATGTAAAAATGGGCATCTCTTCCTAATGTGGGTTGCACCAGGTGGGTAAACTCTAGGTTCCCAGAGCGTTCTCATTACTCGGGACAATTGCATTCTGGGTGTTTATGTTTGGAAGGAAAAAATAGCCTGAAATGGGATTAAAATGGGGAGACATGTTTGGTAGGTAGTTTCTTTCTGAAATAAATGTTTTATTCTTTCTTGTTTCTTTTTAGGGGACTGTGCAGCAGTTTTTGGTGTTGCTAACAACCAGTTCTGATGAAAGTCTCCGGTTTCTTAGCTTTAGATTGGACTTTAACGAGCATTATAAAGCCAGAGAGCCAAGACTCCGCGTGTCCCTGGGCACCAGAGGGCGGCGCAGTTCCCACACCTGAACTGTTTCCTACTGTCTCAGGAAGCAAATGCTATCAATTGCATTATGTGACATAAACATTCACATTTCAATTCTCGAGGCAGCTGGCACGCTGCGGCAGCCACCATTCCTGCCCACAAATACTTCAGTGTTTCAACAGCATGGCGTCTGGTAGAATCAAAGTCATGTTCTAATACATTGGAGTTGAAAATATTTGTAATAGCACTAAATTAAATAGGCTGGTTTGCACTATTCACATTTATTTTTTAAAGTCTTCATATTTAAAAGATGCCACACTTTGTTGAGGCTTCTTAAGCACTCCATGATATAATTTATATTTGTCACTTTAAAAAAAAATCAGTTTCTTTTAGAGATAATTAGGACAATGGGATATTCATCAGTTAAGATGGTAATATCATTGGTATTTTTTTAACATCTTTAGAGAGAGTTTTTTGTTAATAGAATCAAACAAAATGTCCCTACTAAGAAAATATATAGAGTATTTTATTTTGTTTCTCAGTGTTGTAAAATATTAGCCTCTTTAAGAACCTTTATATCTTAGTGCATTTACACATGTTTATTCTTTTCAGAGTTTACATTTTTTATATTTAGTTTACTCTTTCAGATAACTGCTCAAATAGCGTAGAACAAAGTAAGAGCGCTGTGGAACAAGAATGACCTTACACTGAGGTTTTCTGAAACCATCAGCTGAAGCAGTGTGTAAATATGGATGACTAGAAAGTTAATGAAGTATTTTATTTTCAAAATTCTGATAAGCATTGGGAAGAAATTGACTTGAATAATGAAGATTTCCTTTTTCCTTGCCTATTTTTTCATTGTAAATATTTATATTCTACTGACTGGATGTTGGAGGGAAATGTTTTTTGTAAAAATGTCATATCGAGTCACATGAAATTTGCCTTTATTATGTTGCATAAGTGAAAACTTAGAAAATTAAAAGCAATTATCTTTCATGTATTGGTTCTTTCTTGAATAGTGTGTGGAGACACAGTTCACTTACCAGGTTGTGAGGGCAGGGTTCAACAGAGTTGGATTTAATCTGCTTCAGTGTGCAAATTATTTCATCAGCAAAGCAAAGAAATTAGACCATGTGCAGCTTTCAGTGTGGAGGCAAAGGGAATACCAGCACTCAGTGCCTGCCTGGCAAGGGTGGCTCTGCATCTGCAGTCAACAAATCATGGATCAAAAGTATCAAAAATAAAGGACATTTACATTGTTGTTGATGTGTAGTTAGGTCTACATGGCTGTGTCTGTACTTAACATATACAGACTTTATTTTCTTTTGTCATTTTTCCCCAAACAATATAGTATAATCACTTATAAAACATTTACATTGTATTAGGTATTATAAGTAATCTGCAGATGATTTAAAGTGTACAGGAGGATGTGGGTAGGTTATATGCAAATACTATCTCATTTTATATAAGTGACTTGAGCATCCTCGGGTTCGGGCGTGGGAGTGTCCGGAAGCAATTCCCCATGGAAAGCTAGGGGTGGCCATCTATCCTTTTAGTTATATGATATTCACATCTGATTCCTTTGGAGTCCTGGCTATGCAGAAAGGAATCCATGGTGAAGGTCAGAACTTCTTGGGATATAAGTTTTATTTTAGTATAAAAATTTAGAAAATCGGACATTTGAAGCAGGTTTCTCTATGCAAAAGCTTCCCAGAAATGATGGTGTACTGTGTATTTCCAAGAGAAATTTCCCAAAGTGTTTTCACCTTGCAGCCTACTTTTATTGGAGGTTTTCTCCAGAGATTAATCCTTAATAGAAACCACTCCAGAAATCTCTATACTCTGGGGACTAAAACTCCGTCTGAACTTGGGAGCCGTTAAGTGATCCGACCGGATGTGTGGGTTACTGAGGAGTTTCTGAGACAGGAGTGCCCTGCATGGAGCCAGGACCGTCCCGCAGGCCAGGGTGCCGGTCTCACTCAGGACAGGACATGGGTCTGGAAGATGGAGGTGTGGACCCCAGGCGGGCAGGGCAGTCCAGGGCTGTGGTTAGATAATGAAGCTTCGGAGGAACTCATTTCAGACCCACGGGAGAAGTCACCAATGGGCAGGCTAACCTGTCATAGAGCTGGGTCCCACCAACCAGGGTCAGCAAAGTCTTTGATGAGCGTAGAGGGTCACTGCAGGGTGAATCGGCTCTGGAGGAAGATATCCCTGCCATGGCTCTGGGAGGGTCACTTCATCCAGGGAACGGTAATCATTCTAACCTTTCCGGGTTCTGAAGGTTAGAGAAAATGTATGCATAGGGTCTGGCTCCTAACAGGTTCTTAACACAGGTTGCTCTAATGTGCTGGTGGGATGAAGTCTCTGGTCTTTGGCAGCTCAGGGAAACTTCCACCTCACTTTTCTGTCATTGAGGATTCCTCTTAAGCCCAGGAAGTCCAGTTACCATGGCTGAAGGCAGTTATCTTCAGGTTGAAAGGACTTGCCTCCCTCATGTCCTGTTACATTAATAGGCTGACTGAAGTGAGGAAAAGGCCTGCCTTTCCTCCTTCCATGTGTCATACCAGCAGAATTCTGGCATCAGGATTTCCCTAGTCCCATGGAGAATGTCCTCCAGACTTTGACATATAAACAGAAGGGTACAGCCAACTGGAAAATACCACTTGCTAGGAAAAGAGCACCTTCACTAGATAAATAGCCACGGTCCTACTCAGTGAATTACACGGCTCCAAGTCCAGGTAAAGGGACAAGTGTTAGCAGAAGCTGTGGACTGGGCATGTGGGCCACGAGCTGCTTGTTGTAGCTACAGTGAGCTGTGACAAGCCTCCTGTCCTGGCCTTCCTGAAAGAATTCTGTAGAACTGAGGGTGGATGGCTGGCCAGTGAGCAAGAGGAAAAGATTTGTGGGTCTAGGATTCAGGGGAGAGACCAGGGCTAGATACTCATTTGTGAATCATCAATGTATAGATAGTATTTGAAAGCATGGGAATTGATGAGATTGCCTGGAAAGAAGGTCCAGAGAAGAATTAAGACCAGGCCTGAAGTTTTCCCAACATTCCGAGCCCAAGCAGGAGTGTTGGGAGTGTCACAGGAGGACAAGAGAACAGTGTTGCAATAGATCAATGGTCAACTCTTGAATGCTGCTGAGTTTGATTATGATAGAACTGATCATTGCATTTGGCAAGATGATTTTGACAAGAGCTATTTCATTGGAGTGTTGGTTGGTTGGTGGTTTTATTGGTTATTTTAAAAGCAGCTTTTGGTTACATGGATGTTCCTTCTACATAATTTTTGTATGTATTTAAGACCTGTAGAGATTAAAGATTAATTATAAAGCCAGAAGCCATATTCCTACTTCCTAAATTAAAATGCATAACATGTCTAGTAACCTGGGAGCTCCCTTTTGACTCTTCCTGATTCTATTTACTGCTCTTTCTGTGCAGGTGAGTCACCCCGACTTTTGTGGCATCACTCCCTGGCTTTTTAAAATAATTTTACCAACTGTGTATGTACTCCTAACAACAATAGATTGTTAGTGACATATTTATTTCAACATCTTATAGGGGGTTCATGTTGACACCTATAATTGAAGTGTCGCGTTAATAACCGATGGCTCCAGTTGTAACTGCAGTTCACCCCTGCTCAAAGCACATCTCCTTCACTGTGCTTTGCCTCGCTGCACTTCACAGATACTGCGTTTTTCACAAAGCGGAGGTCAGACCCTCACCAGCAAAAAGATTCGGACTCACTGAATGAAGTTTCAGAGGCTGATTAGCATTTTTTAGAAAATTATTTTTAAATTACGGTATGTACATTGTTTTATTAATGTACAAGGCCATTGCACACTTATTAGACTACAGTGCAGGATAAACATTACTTTTATATGCACGGGGAAACCCCAAGATTCATGTGACTTGCTTTATTGCAATATTTGTTTTTTTGTGTGGTGGTCTGGAACCAAACCCCACATTATCTCTGAAGTGTGCCTGTCTTTCATGTTTTGATCATACCACAATTTACTTAGCCATTCTATTGCTAGTGGATGTTTGGGTTATTTGCAGTTTTTAGCTATTACAAGCATTGCTGCTGTGAATATTCTTAAACATGTATCCTTGGGCTCATAATCAAGAATATTTTTTAAGTAAATACCAGGAGTGGAGTTGCTAGCCATAGGATAACTTCAGCTTGACTATGTGGTGCCGAACTATTCTACAAAATGTGCCAAATTACATTTCTACCTACCTAGTGTTTAAAATTTGTCTTGCTCAATGTCCTGGACACTTGACATTACCAGACTAATGGTTTTTTATATGATGGTATGTTGTGGCTTTAATTTATAAGTCCTAAATGTTGAGAAAATTAGATATGTTTTAATATATTTACTGGTCATTTAAATTTTTTTAGTTTTTAGTTACTGGTTTCTCTCTTTTGTACTTTTTGGAGGGCTTTTTTTTGCCATCTTGGTACTGATTTATAGTTCTTTATATACAGTGTTCGTAAAGTCGTGGTGCACTTTTGACCAGTCACAGGAAAGCAACAAAAGACGATAGAAATGTGAAATCTGCACCAAATAAAAGGAAAACCCTCCCAGTTTCTGTAGGATGACATGGCAGCATGTGCACATACGCAGATGATGATGTAACACCGTGTATACAGCGGAGCAGCCCATGGCCATGCCAGTCGAGATGTGAACAGTACAGAGGAAAGCTCAGTGTGTCCTGTGGCTCACTAAATTCGAATCCATGACCAAAGTGCAATCTGAATATCGGCGCATTTATTACAAAGCGCCACCATATAGGAATAACATTACTCGGTGGGATAAGCAGTTGAAGGAAACTGGCAGTTTGGTGGAGAAACCCCGTTCTGGTAGGCCATCAGTCAGTGACGAGTCTGTAGAGGCTATACGGGATAGCTACCTAAGGAGCCCTAAAAAATCTGTGTGTGAGCCCACATCGAACTGCACTGAATAGGTATGAAACTGGGAGAGTTTTCCTTTTATTTGGTGCAGATTTCACATTTCTATCATCTTTTGTTGCTTTCCTGTGACCGATCAAAAGTGCACCATGACTTTACGGACACACTACTTTATATGTTAATCTTTTGTCATTTATAATATTGCACATTCCTTCTCTCAATTTCTGCATGCTTATTTTATGTAGTCTTTTCTTGTTTTAAATTTCAATATAGAATCATCTATCAATCTTTATGTTTTATAAAAATGTTATGGTTAGCAAGTGTGTTTTGTTTAAGAAATACTTCTCAACCCTGAAATCATGGAAGATAGACTTCTATATTTTATTCTATAAACTTTTTTTAATTAAGTGAGAGACTGAAAGGCAGAGACAGACTCCCACATGTGCCCCGACCAGGATCCACCCAACAAGCCCCTACCAGGTGATACTCTGCCCCTCTGAGCTGCTGCTCTGTTGCTCGGCAACCGGGCTATTTTAGCTCCTGAGACGAGACCATGGAGCCATCCTCAGAGCCTGGGGCCAACTTTGCAGGACCCACTTGAACCATGGCTTCAGGAGAGGAAGAGAGGAAAGGGGAAGGCATGGAGAAGCAGATGGTCACTTATCCTGTGTGCCCTGACTGGGAATCGAACCTGGGACTTCCACACGCTGGGCTGACACTCTACTGCTGAGCCAACTGGCCAGGGCCTTATTCTATAAACTTAATAGTTTTGTTTTTAATTTACCTGGAATGAATTTTTACATATGGTGTGAGGTAAGAGTCCAATTTAATTTATTTTTATAAATGTATCTAGTTCCAAACACCAATAATTGAAAGTCTAATCTGAAATACTACCTCTGCCATAAAGCAAAAACTATATACTTGTGTGAACCCCAGTGAACAAATTGTTTTTCCTTACATCAATATAAAACTGCCTATGCCTGACCAGGCGGTGGCGCAGTGGATAGAGCGTCGGACTGGGATGCAGAGGACCCAGGTTCGAGACCCTGAGCTCGCCAGCTTGGACCCAGTGTCCCTGGCTCGAGCAAGGGGTTACTCAGTCTGCTGAAGGCCCACGGTCAAGGCACATATGAGAAAGCAATCAATGAACAACTAAGGTGTTGCAACATGCAATGAAAAAACTAATGATTGATGCTTCTCATCTCTCTCCGTTCCTGTCTGTCTGTCCCTGTCTATCCCTCTCTCTGACTCTCTCTCTGTCTCTGTAAAAAAAAAAAAAAAAAAAAAAAAAATATATATATATATATATATATATATATATATATATATATATATATATATATATATATATATATATCTGCCTAGCTTTCTCTAGTTTTATAAAAGAGATCAGTATCTCTTAAGAAGAGTACTTCAAACTTCTTATTCTTCTTCAAGAATGCCCTGGCTATTTCTTACCTTTTATCTTTCATACAAATTTTAGAATTCAGTCTTCCCCCCAAAAAGTATTTTGATTAGGATTATCCTGTATCTATAACTCAATTTGGAGAGAGGTGACATAATATTGATTCTTCCAATCTATGAACATAGTATATCTATATGTTGACTCAGGTCTTTCTTAATGTCTTTAAAAATTCTATATATAAACTTCTCCATGATGGGTTTGCACAACTTTTGTTACATTTGTTCTTAGGGGTTTCATTTTGTAAAATGCTATTATAAATGGTATCTTTATTAAGTATAATTTTCTTCCTGTCACTGATACATAGGAATGCAACCTTTATATATTCATTTTGTATTCTGAAGTCTTGCTAAATTATCTAAGTAATGTCTATAAATTCTAATAATTAAACTGTAGGTTCATTGGACTTTCTATGTGCCTGTGTGTGGACCCTCCAAAAAGCAAATGGCTCATGGAATGAAATATGTGAGATTTATTGGAGGGGGCACCTGTGAGGGACGCTGGGGAATGGGGAGGGATTGGGTGGAGCATGAGAAAGCCATAGAGCATGACTCATGTTACACCCCTGTGAAGAAGGGTGGGGTGGGAGGGAAGGATGGTTGGGCAGAGTAGTCTCAGACTGCAGTGCGCTTCTGAGGGTGTTTGGCAAAGCATCAGGGAGTCCCTGAGCCAGAGTTACCCATCAAAGGAGTCCTGTGTCTCAAACCATGGGTCTGTATAAGTCCCCCTGTGACTCTGTTGTGGGCTGGGAGAGGCCATGGGAAGCATGGCTGTGTCGTGAAGGCCATGGGTTTCAGATCTGATATTCTCACAGGTGAAGATGTGAGAGGATCGTTTTCATGGTCCGTAGAGCTGTTCCCCCCACAAGGTTGGGGAGCCTTAAGCCTCTCTTCCTGAGCCAAAACTCAGAAGAAAGTTGTGAGTGGTAGGAGCCCCTCCCATCACCATGTGCAAGGCTGTGACTGGTCATCCTCCTCTTCCTTCATTGTTCGTTTCGAAGCGTCCTCACCCACCATCCTCACTTTGGCTGGTGTTGACGCCTTGCCTCGTGATGTGGCCCAAACCTTCATTCCTGGGGTAGGGATCTTGGCAGTCCTACCCCTTTCAGGCCGGGTTGCTGCCTTAATGGGATCCCTTGGTCCCAGTTTCCATGGGCCATCCCACCCTCTGTCAGTGTGGTCCCCCTGTGACACTGTTGTGGGCTGGGAGACCCCTCACCTGTAGTCCCTGGGCACCAGACGTGTAGGCTGCTTGGCAGCAGCCTCCCCCACAGTCCCAGGACCCTTGCTGTTGGGGGGACACAGCGCCACAGAGTGGTTCTTATCACCGCGTACACTGTGTGCTGCAGAGCGATGCCTTTGAGAGGGGCTTCTCAGAGGCCCGAGCCCATGTTCCTGCTGGGGTGGATGTGTGGCTCAACCAGCAAGCCTTCTGGGGGTCCACCCCGACTCCTGGAGCTCCCCTGGAGTGGTGGACCCTGAACCCTCATAGGATTACCTCCCAGTCTGGGCTTCAAGCCATGAAGATTGTGTCCAGGGTCAGCCTGGCTGCACTGGTTTTAGTGGGCAAACTAGAAACTTCCAGCACAGCCAGTGACAGAGGTACTGCTTAGTAAATTATTGTACAATAACATCATGAAAGAGGATTGACATTAAATCCAAACTTTGGCAGAACAATAAAATAAGTGATATTTTGAGACAGTATTAAATGGTTAAAATAAAAAACCATACCAGACTTCAAAAGAGGATGTATGCATATATACATATATACTTTTTAATAGAAATATAAATACATATATATATTCATTTATATATATGTAGACAGATAGATAGACTAGAACATATGCCCCAAAATAATAGCAGGTTTCTCTGATTATAGAATTTAGGGGGCTTTTTGTTTTCTTCTTTGTCCTTTTTTGTACTATATAAATTTTATCATTTAATAACAACAAAGCACTTTTCTAAATTAAATGAACTCAGAAAGCATAAGGATGAGATTAGTGGCGACGCTGTGGTTGAATCATCACTTCTTAGAGCAACAATATTCTGGGGTGTTTGTGCATTCATTTCAGGTTGTATTAAGCTGTAATATTCTTTCATTTATGTGTGTCTTCAGTTTGTCATCTCCCCCCTTTTATAAACACTACAAGCTCTTCACGAATTGTCCTCTATAACACAGCGCTGGGATATTTAGAGACATATTTGGAGTCTGGGGATACTGTTCTGTGAGCTTTCTTTGCAAGTCAGTGAGGCCTGAGTGTGGTCCATCTGGGCTGGGACAGCTCTGCTGGGAGCCCTGCACCCCACCTCTGGGGAGGAAGTGGCACTAACCCTGGCTTTGGGGGTCTAAGGACCTGTTGGATAACCTGTCAGATAACTGCAGTGTCTGAACACCCTGGCAGGTGTGTCCTGAGGGGCCAGCCCCGCCCCCCTTTGCACGTGGCTTCCCAGCATGCTCGCCCCAGGCTTGTTTGGCTGCAGTGGCCTCTGGCGGGAGGGATGGTTTCCATAACAGTCACAGTCACAGCACCTGATGCTCACCAGGCACCTCCTGCAGTTTACTTTTACTTGTACAGCTACTGGGGAGGGTGTTTCTTTGTCTGTAATTTGTAGAGACTTAAATCAGGTGACGAGGTCCCCTGGCCCAGGCGAGTGCAGGCCACCAGGTCCCAAAGTCTGTTTGGCCTACCCCAGCCATTAGAGGCCAGCCCAGCAGGCTGTGACCTGCACGGGTGCCCAGCGGGGACAAGCAGGGCGGAGATCCAGCTCAGCTCTCCCACCACACCGGCCGGCCGCCCAGAGCGGGTGTTGGCGAGGCTCTGCCACCGCAGCCCTCTCCTGCTCTGCTGGGAAAGGGGGTCGGGGCTCCGCCCCTGGGCCGCCCAGCCGAGCCTCTTCCTGCTCAAAGCTGGTCCCCAAGTTCAGTGAGGGGGCTGCGCTGACTCTGCGGGGCTCCGGGAGGAGAGGAGCATAAATTACACACAGATCTCTCTGCACTCCAAAAATATACCTCTGCTTTCCAGAAAATTGAGTCAAATGGTATGGAAATTTGGCTAAGTGATTATGGATATTGTTCTGTGGACGTGTTGCCAGGTGTCTCTTCAAGAAGAGAAATAAATTTGTATTTCTCTGCCTTTATTACGGGTTTTAGGTTTTAATAAAAATGCGGCGAGGGAATATCGCATAGCAGCTTGCCTGGAGCAGAGATTAATGTTGCTGACAAAAGCTTCAGACTCTCTTGTCTCACATGAGTTTGTGGGCTTCCCCTGGTAATCTCAGCCTGTTACCCTGAGCCCGACGGCCTGCTTTGGTCCCCACCATGGGACGCAGGGCCCAGCCTCCCCGTCAGAACACCCTACTCATCCTAGTCTGACGGCTCAGAGCTTGTATTACTTTTCAACTAAAAAAAGAAAAACAAATACAAAAAAAACAAAATGGAAGGCATACTTTATTAATATAGTTATATATTTTAAAATATGTTGTATGACTCAGTCTGTATGTAGGAAATACGCGAGTCATGCATTGTCGTGAGTTGTCCCGAGAGAAAAGGTGTGTGTGTGGGGGAGGTCGATGACACTTGGAGCGACAGGGGCCGCCCTTTAATAGGCTTTCATTTTTTGAAGAATATTTTTGCTAAATATAGAAATCTAGGTTAACACTGCTGTAACTTTAAACACCGTGTTTTATCACCCTCTAGCCTCTTTTATTTCAGGTAAGAAGCCAGTGGTGATTTTTATCTGTGTTCTCCTGTGTATGTACTATGTTTTGTTTTGTTTTTTTTCCCTGGCTGTTTTCCGGATTTACACTTTATCCCTGATTTTTGGCAGTTTGACAAGGCTGAGCCTTGGAGGGTTTTTTTTGAGTGGAGCCTACTTCCGGTTTACCCTCAAGCTTCTTGGATTTTGGTTCTTGGTTCTTTTGTCAATATCCCTGCCCATTATTTCTTCAGACGTTTTTTTATTATACTTCAATTTCTCTCTTTTCTCCTCCTGGGATTCCACTTACGTGTATGTTGGGCTGTTAATATTTACCCAGAAATCTTAGAAGCTCTATTCTCTTTCTTTCCTCGCCCTATTTTCTCCCTTATGTTTTCGAGTGGATAATTTCTATCCCCATGTCTTCAAGTTCACTGATTTGTTATGCTGCTTTCCTCCTGCAAATAAGCCCAGAAGGAGGCTTCTTCTATGACACAATTTTTTTTATTTCTAGCATTTCCATTTGGTTCTGTTCATGAATAATATCAACCTAGTTTTTGTTTTGTTTTAGTTTTTTAAAAACATATTTGTCAAAGTTTCTCTCTGAGACCAATAGCTGAGTCATTTCCATGTTTGGTTCTATTGACGATTTTTTCTCTTGTTGGGGGGTACATTTTCTTGCTTTTTGATATGTCTTGTACAGTTTTATTGACTTCCAGAAGTCAATTTGTTTGTGTACAAGAACAGTAGAAATTAAAAATGATAAATATGTGAGGTGATAGATGTGTAAATTAACTAAACAGGATTTTTTTTCACAATGTATCTGTGTATCAAATGATCACGGTGTATGCTTTAAATAATGTATACTTTTATTTGTCAATTATACCTCAGTAAAGCTGAAAAAAATAAAAGAATAAAAGAAGAGTGGAAATGGAAGTAAATGGCATTCACACCCTGCACAGGGCCGCTCCCCCCTCATCTCTGTTGTAGTGGGTCTCAGCCTACTCTGAGGTTGAGCTGTATTTGGGCTTCATGGTTAATTAAGAGTCTGTCCATAGAGGCTTTAAATTATCTGGGAGCTGGGTCAGAGCTTTCCCCTTCATCAACGTGGCTGTGGACTTTATCTTAGTTCTGCTGTTTTATTTATCCTCAGATTTTATCTTGCTCCTGCACCTGCATCTATCTGCCCCTGCACCTGGGGGAGCTATGATTTCACCTTCTTCCCTTGTAGAAAATGCCTCTACTTGTACTCAGGGCCGGGTGTGGAGTCCCTTTGGGATTTCTCTGCCTTTCTCCCTGCTCTCAGACCCCTGGCTGCACCCGAGGGCTGGGTGTCCCTCTCGGCTCTCCTGCCCCTAGAGAAGGTATGGGGCTCCTCATGTCTTTCTTGAGTCTGAGGCTGTACGCTCAGTCTCTATAGGCCACTGTTCCCATGACCCAGGGTAGCCTCTGAGCTAGCTGTCCTGCAGTTTTCCCCAAATTGCTCCCAGCCCAGATGGCTGGCATGCTGATTCTCCTTGCCTCCTGGACACACAGGCTCTATAAACTCTCATCCCTGCCCCCACACAGTCTTTACACGTCGGCCGTAGGTTTGTCTCCCTCCTCCTTTCTGCTGGGAGCTTTCCACCTCTACTACTCCATGCAGTACAGTAGCCGCGTCAGCGTCCCTTGCCTACAATTGTGTAGAGGTTCTGGGTTGTTCTCATGTCCAGGGTGGGAGCAACGTTTCTGTGTGAACCTCTGCAGCCTGAGTGGAAGCAGAAGTGGACATTTATTATTGTAATTCATGAAATATTTGTAGCATTTTGTAAAGAGATGGGAAGTGATCCTGAAACTCCTCTGTGACACACGGAGATTTTTTTTTTTTTTTTTTTGTATTTTTCTGAAGCTGGAAACGGGGAGAGACAGTCAGACAGACTCCCGCATGCGCCCGACCGGGATCCACCCGGCACGCCCACCAGGGGCGACGCTCTGCCCACCTGCCCCTCCGGGGCATCACTCTGCTGCGACCAGAGCCACTCTAGCGCCTGGGGCAGAGGCCAAGGAGCCATCCCCAGCTCCCGGGCCATCCCTGCTCCAATGGAGCCTTGGCTGCGGGAGGGGAAGAGAGAGACAGAGAGGAAGGAGAGGTGGGGGTGGAGAAGCAAATGGGCGCTTCTCCTATGTGCCCTGGCCGGGAATCGAACCCGGGTCCCCCGCACGCCAGGCCGACGCTCTATCGCTGAGCCAACCGGCCAGGGCCGACACATGGAGATTTGACAGTTACCTCAGGGCCAAGCACTTAAG
Organism: Saccopteryx leptura; assembly: GCF_036850995.1. Lineage (NCBI taxonomy): Eukaryota > Metazoa > Chordata > Mammalia > Chiroptera > Emballonuridae > Saccopteryx > Saccopteryx leptura. Next base: position 37,014,022 of record NC_089506.1, read on the forward strand.
AGATGCTGGGGTTTTATGAGAGACTTCAATTTTACCATATTTGTAGATCTTCTCTGTGGGGAGAAATGATGCTCAGTTGTATGTTACCGAGTAAATATGTTCAACAATATTAAGACACTGAGTCTGCCCCTTGCAAGGTAAAACCTCACTAACGATTTTTGAAATTTATTTATTTTTACACTAATGTCCTTTTGACAACACAGCAGGACCTGGTGACAGTCCTTAGCACAAATTGGAGCCCAACAGCAGAGACCCACAACTTTAGACAAATGTTTTATCCCCAAGAGACCATTGTTGTTTCAGTTTTGTTTTTTTTTTTTTAATTTAAAGATTAGGTAACAGGATAAGGCAAGTTTAGCCCTCAAGTTAAGTGCCTGTAGCCTGACACTTGCCTTCACCCTTTGGGATGAATGCAGAATTGGGACGTGTGCTGACTATTGCATCACACCCCCACCCCCATTCCTGCTATCCCTCCTGCCCCGGGTCCCCATCAACATCAGGGGTTGTTGCAGCTCCATCGGAATGTGCCGTGTCAAATGTGTTCTCACAAATAACATTTTAAATCATCACTCCAGGAGCGCATATATATATATATATATATATATATACACACACACACACACACACACACACACACTCACACATATATATAATCTGTATGTAAATATTTTTGTTAATTTCCTATGAAGAAGAAAGAGAATCCTTGCCTCAATTTCAAACGAGGATATAGCTCCTGGCCTTGCCCAAGCCGATGTGTTATCAACCATGTCATTAGCTCGCCTGCTTTATCTGCATGTCCTTGCTTAATATTTCATGTCACTTTGTGGCCTTTTGTGCCAGGATCCAGGCGGCTCTGAAACATCTATTCATTATGTCCCTGGAAACTCACTGTTGGTGTTACTGCTCAGCAGTTTATAGATGTTGAAAATCAGAGACATGTTAGTTAACTGACCTGCTCGTAACCAGGCAGCTGGCCGAGAAGGGAGGGCAGCACCAAGCCGTGGGATGCTGGCTCCTGCCCTGTCCTGCTCGCTGCTGTGGGCTCATGATTTGGGCACTTGTCTTCCACGGCCACGGGAAACATGCCGACGACAAGGGAGTGCACACATGGCTCTGAGGGGTGGGGTCTGAAGGGGACCTGGCAGGTGAGGGCTGGGTGAGGAGCAGCCTCCTGAGGAGCTCTGGCCGTGCCAGCTCATTGGCGAGTCTGGCATCAGGCAGAAATGGCCGGGCCCTGTGTGCCACCATCTTGCTCGGTCAATGACGGGTCATCCCACCAGCTGAGGCCGATATGAAGGCACTGAGAGCCAGAAGCTTTTCCCTTTTCCTGGAGGGACCAGAGCCGTGCTCTCCTGTGGGCCACAGGCCATGGCTGCTTCGGGGTGCCCCGCCCCATGCAGTGCGAGGCACACTGTCTTCCTGAGGGGAGTTACACAGGGACAGTGGGGGGAGCCAGCCGCATCAGAGCAGGTGGTTCCGGCCCCACACTGGTCCTCATATTTGCCCTGCACCCTCTTTTCTAAGTCCCCCCTCAGCCTTGCCTTGGCTGGGTGTGGCAGCTTACCGAGTGGTGTGACACTAACCCCATTCTGAGGGGCTGAGGTCCAGCTAAACACACCCTCATCTGGTTGCTGCCTTTGTCCCTTCCGACCGTCCCAGGCACCCACCGTGGGCTCCCACACGCTCCTCCCAGCCCTGCCTCCCCTGCCATCCAGGGTTCTTCTGGAGGATGGCGGTGTCTCCCCTTGTCTGCTCCTCCCTGGACACAGGGAGCTCAAACAGGCAGCTGCCGTGTGCAGTTCAAGGTTGCCGGTGGGAGCAGGATCGAAGTGACGTCCCTCTATAATGATGTGCTAACTGATGAGATTTTGTGTGTCTTTTATGTTGGGACTGCACTGGATTGAATGGTGTACCCTCACCCCCCACCCCTCTACCAAGGATACAGCTACATCAGGGCTCAAACTCTCCCTGCCTCAGAGAGAGTGGTGGGGACTGCACCTCTTTGGAGCCTTGTACTGGAAAGGACACTTCAGAGACAGCAAAGCTTCTCCCATAGTGGCATCTAAATCCTGCAGTGTCCAAGTCAGAGGTGTTTGTGGGTGGGCGCTGGGCACTCCAGCCCTTGCTGTGCACCTCCATCTGTCTGTGAACAAGCTGGGCACGATGTAGAGTCAACTTCACATTCTGAGGGGGAGGAGGGGAGCTGCCCTCTGCCTGTCCCCAAAAGTGTGTGCGCTCACGGGTGGAGAACAGAAAGACAGCAGTCTCAGTTGCGATTATAGCACTGACCATATTTTTTGCTCCATAAGATGCACCTGACCATAAGAAGCACCTAGGGTTTTAAAGAGGAAAATAAGACAAAAAATATTCTGAACCAAATAGTGTGCTAAAATATTTAATAAAGTATACCACAATAATATTTCAACAATGTAAACTCAACAGCAGTATTAACAACCATTAGCACTGTTATTAGCAAATGAGAAGAGACTTTAATGTTCAAATACTCTTGTAGTTGTCTGGGAACCTGCAGCAGCTAAAAAAAAAAAAATGAACATTCACTCCATAACACACATGGTCATTTTCCCCTCCACTTTTGGGGAAAAAAAGTGCGTCTTATGGAGCAAAAAATATGGTAACTTCTTTTTCCTTATTAAGTGAGAGACGGGGAGGCAGAGACAGACTCCCACATGAACCCTGACTGGGATCCACCCAGCAAGCCCCCTACCGGATGATGTCTGTCCATTTGAGACCACTGCTCTGATGCTCGGCAACCAAGCCATTTTAGTGCCTCGGGCAATACCATGGAACCATCCTCAGCACCCAGGGCCAATTTATTCAAACTGTTTGAGCCATGGCGGCAGGAGGGGAAGAGAGAGAGAGGAGAAAGAGAGACAGAGCAGGATGGGTGGAGAAGCAGATAGTCACTTCTTCTGTGTGCCCTGACAAGGAATCGAACCTGGGACTTCCACATCCTGGGCTAATGGTCTACCACTGAGCCAACCAGCCAGGACCAGCACTTAACTTCTGTAGTAAGCTTTCTGTGCCCTTTGATGGCTGGCCTACACTTGAGCCATCACACTGACCAATGAGAATAGTCACGTGAGGCATTAGCATCCCTGCTCTCTTCAAGGGGACAGTTTGGGGACAGGGTGTGGTCTAGGGTGGCTAGGGCTATGAGGCCCTGGGGGGGGGGCTTAGGGAGGTGGCTGTTGACCCACCAGTAGAGGCATATTTCCATATTGTAACAGGCAGTGCAGCCCAGTTGGCCTGCCCCCAGTGGTCACATTCTTCCTGCTGCTTTCCCACACCTTCCCTTTCTTCTTTCCACAGCGGTACGCCCACCCAGTCATTCCACCGCACGGCCTCCCACTGTTTTTCCTCAGCCCGTCTTCTCAAGACGTCATGTGAGACAGGTCTGGTCCAGCTTATGGTGGCCTTGACCCCCACAGGGAGAAAATGAGGCCTGCCCTTCATCTGTCTCATCTCTAGGGCACCTGTGCCTTTTCTAAGGGTTTCTGGGGCTCTGGTGGAATAATTCAGCATCCTGTGGTTGCCCGGGCAGTCTAGACCTCTGCCTTGAGCAGGTGTTGCCACCTCCCGGCTCCCTCCAGTACTGGGACATGGAGTGAAACCCTGTACATGATGTCCGTTGTCCGCAGGAGCTCTTAGATCTCACACATGCAGACTGGGTTGCAGTGCTGACACCCAGGGCAGGCGTGAGCTGGTGGCCGCTTCCCTTCTGTTTATTTTCACCTCCTCCCTGACCCCGCACACCCTTCGCTTTCACCCAGGGGTTAGCAGGTTTGCTGTGATTTAAGAATGATGTTCTTGCTTGTCGAATGCTAAAACGGAAGCCACACAGCTGGTTAGTAAATTAAACTTAGTAGATAAACAAACCATTCTCTTTCAGTATTATCTTTAGGTCTTATTTCTCGTGTCTCCCTTCATCAGAGGTTTTTATTGTCATTTCTTCAGCTCAGCAAAGACAACAAGATCTGCCCTGTTAATTTTGTAATTGAGGTCTATGCAAACATATTGTCGCAGCCATGGAAAGATGTTTACTCTCTTTCAGCTGAACACACAGTACATTTTTAGTTGAATAAGATCCAACTGAAAGGCATAAACCAAGTGTTTAAAAATAGAATGAGGATCGCCAAAGCTTAGTATGTCGATATACTAGTCAAGTATTAAATGACAACAAAGTGGAGACTGGACTGTCTGGTGTTGCTGGGAAAACTCAGTCTGACCTCCTTCATAGGTCACTGTTTACAGTTCATTTCTTATATGAACCTACAGAAAGTCTTCTGACAGGATGAGTCAGCATTTGGAAGTATAGGAAATAAATGGAAATAAGATTGTAAAATAGTTAAACTTTTCTTTATTCAAAAGTTAAAAACTAAAAAAAAAAAAAAAAGTTAAAACCTGCTATTACTGTTTTGGTTTTTTTCCGATGTCTGTGACCTGAAACAAAAATACTTATCTATGTAGTGAGGCTTCAGCAGTCCGAGGGCGGAGGCTGGTGAATGCATCTTGACCAGGGTGACGTTCCTGTCGGTGGAAACTGAGACACCCGAGGAGAGAGAAAACCACAGACGGCTCTCCTAAAACATGCGATTAGTTTATGCGACTGGAGACAGCGTGGATGGCAGTGAGCGAGGGGTTGGCTAGATGCTCAGTTAAGGGCCGAGATAAAAAAATAAATTAAAAAAGAAAAAGGCTTGAAGAGCCTTTGAAATAGATTACCTTTTCCAAAGTACTAGCACAGAATTCCATTTGAGGAAACCCACTGGCCTTTAACCAACAAATGAACAAGTATCTATTGTTATAACTCCAAAAGTTCATGTTCAAAATTTCGTTTTGCATACAAAAACCTGAAGCTGTAGACATTTAATAACTTGTCCAAAGGGTTCCATCCAAAATTCAAATCCAGGTCCCTGTCCTGGGCTTGTGGGGGTACAAGAATGAGTTAGACATAGTCCCAGCCTGGGGGTCGTGGGGGAGTAGATGGTAACAGCCAAGTGACAGAAAGTGAAATAGAGCTTTAGAGGTGAGCTAGGTGCTGGGGAGACAGGACCAGACCCAGACGGGTGCGGCCAAGGGGACTGGCGCGGCTGGAGAGGGGGAGGAGGCTGGAGAGGGGAGGAGGCTGGAGAGGGGAGGAGGCTGGAGAGGGGGAGGAGGCTGGAGAGGGGAGGAGGCTGGAGAGGGGAGGAGGCTGGAGAGGGGGAGGAGGCTGGAGAGGGGAGGAGGCTGGAGAGGGGAGGAGGCTGGAGAGGGGGAGGAGGCTGGAGAGGGGAGGAGGCTGGAGAGGGGGAGGAGGCTGGAGAGGGGGAGGACGTGATTGGCGGTGAGGAAATGCACGGGTCCTTTTCGACACAGGAATGGCAGTGCAGAAGGTGTGCAGCATTTTCGTGCTCTGCATCATGCCTGTAATATCTTGACCGACAGCATCAGCATCTAGAATCATGAATGATAATAACTCACATACACTGAGCATGTTTTCTGTGCTCCAATCACATACTAACTGCTTTAAAGTCATTGTCTTTTTCAACTCTCCCAACAATCCTACTGGTTGCCTGTTTTGCAGGTGAAGAGCACAAGGCTTAGACAGGGTAACCACCTTGCATACAGTTACTCGGATCCTAAGGGGTGGAGCAGGGTCTCACAGCCTGGTCTCTCTGGCTCCAAATCCAGGGGCTTTGTCACCACATAAAACCGCCAGACTCCCCAGACCCTCATGGTGAGCGCTGCCTGGTGCCCGTGCTGCTCAGGTGCAGCCCAGAGCTTTGGTGCTTGGGGGGTTGTCTGGCCCAGGGCTGACATATCCATCTATTAAGGGGTCTTCTCCTTGGTCCCCCCTTGGGGAGGAGGTGACAATGGTCTGAGCAGTCTCATTTTCCAGGGGAGGTGGGTTGCTGGGGGTGAGGGCTTTTAAGCAGAGGATGCACGTCTGGGACAAGCCCCACCACTATCCAAATGTGGCCGATAAAAAGAAAGCTAGGGGTGACACCTAATTAACCTAGCCTGAACTCCACCCCACCCCCACCCCCCAACCCCGCATAGTGGCTGTTATTCTTGGATGAGCCATGGAGAGGCAGCGGAGGACAGTGATTGAAGTTCTGGGCCCAGGAGCCAAGCTCCTGGCTCTGCCTCTGGCCCCATCCTTCCTCCGCCTGTCCCTCGGCACCTCTAGACCCCATTTGTTCCCAGGGTGAGGCAGTGAGGCATGGGGTGGTTGATTTTACATGTCATCTTGGCCAAACCATGGACCCCCTGAGTTTGGTCAAACACTAGTTGGGATGTCACTGTGAAGGCATTTATTACATGAGAATAACTCTTAAGCCAGCAGGATCTGAGAACAGCAGGTCACTCTTAAGCCAGCAGGATCTGAGTACAGCAGGTCACCCTCCATGATGTGGGTGGGCTGCAGCATTTCATTGAACCCTTGAGAAAAACGAAGAGTGTACTGCAGAGATTCTGCCTCCTGATGGACTTTGGAATTGAACGTTCCTACTCTTCCAGGCCATTGTCTCCTGTTTTGAGTTAAAACAAAACAAAACAAAATGAAACAAAACAAAACAACCCTGGAATCAACTCTGGGGATGTGGCGTGGCTAAGGACATGGCGTGGTCCACGTGGAGTCGGGTTCATCTCGCCGTTAGTCCCCCTGGGCCACAGCCTGCCATCTCACCCAGCACAGTGATGGCCTTCCCCACAGGGCGCTGCCCGCCGGCCTCTGTGGGGAGGGCTGTTAGAACTGCTTATACAGCTCCATTATCAGTAATTTAGAAGCAAGCAGGTAAAGTATGTTCTGATTTGAAAAACATCAGGTGGGATCTTTAGCTGAAAAACATTTTCTAACAAATATTTCTGAAGTCTATTTGGTCACTAAAAAAGTAATGTCTTGTTTAAAGAGCGTGTGGGCTTGCCACTTTTAGCCTCTTAAAGGCTCAAATGCAATTTGTTCTCTTTCATATAAAACTATGCAGCGATTTAGTCTGTCACAAGAAGCAAGCATTTTTGGGGTCTTAAAAGAATTCTTAAGGATAGAAGGGGTGATTCTGGAAAACGGGCGGGTGCACACACAGAAATGGTTCTAATGGGAGTCTCAGAAGAGCTCTGAACTCCCAACAACAGTTCAGTCACAGGAATCCCAGAGCCTCACTCAGGGCCGGGTTGTGCAAGGGGCGGCGGTTGGTGGCGGCCGAGGGCCAGCAGCCACATTGCTCATATACATTTAAATTACTTAATATTAAATAAAAAATTTTAAGTACAGCTCTTCAGTCCGTGACTACATCTCAAGCACTCCTGGGCCCCAAGCATCTGGGGTTCCAGGATGGGTAGTGCCCACAGAGAGCATTTGCTTCAATGAGAAATTTTCTTGGACGTTGCTGCTCTAAGCAGGCCAGCTGAGCCCGTGGGCCAAATCGGCTCTGGCCTGTTCTTGTAAATAAAGTTTTGTTGGGACACAGCCACTACCATTTTTATGGATTGTCTCTGGCTACATTTGCACTACTGTCTCTGAGTTGAGTTGCGGTCAATACCATATGACCATATGATCCGGCCCTTTGCAGAAAGCGAGTGCTGACCCTGCTCTAGACCACAGATCTGAAGTCAAACTGGGCACGTCTGTGAGGGTGGTGTGATGGCCTGCCTTATGCTGTTCATGTGGAGCTCATGAGCACTGGCCTCCCCTGTGGTACGACTGAGTGGACAGGTCCAAGATGTGCCATCGTGGGGACTTGATGGTTTCTGTGCACGCAGCTCAAGGACAAGTCACAGAATGTGCTGATTGGTACATGTAGGGAGGGATGGCTTCATGTGTACACACATATGTGCACACATGCACATTCACATGTGCGGTATGTACACATGTGTGAATGTGTATGTTATAAGGTGCGCATCCAGCCAGCTTGTGAGTGATGTGTCTGTGGGCGATGGCCGTGGGGCTGCCTGAGCCTATTTCCTTACCTGAGGCGGACAGACAGCGAGGACCACAACTACCTTTCCTTTTTCTTTTTTTTTCTTTCTTCCCCCACCCCTCCCAGAGACAGAGAGTCAGAGAGAAGGATAGACAGGAACAGACAGACAGGAACGGAGAGATGAGAAGCATCAATCATTAATTTTTCATTGCGCGTTGCAACACCTTAGTTGTTCATTGATTGCATTCTCATATGTGCCTTGAACGCGGGCCTTCAGCAGACCAAGTAACCCCTTGTTTGAGCCAGCGACCTTGGGTCCAAGCTGGTGAGCTTTTGCTCAAACCAGATGAGCCTGCACTCAAGCTGGCGACCTCGGGGTCTCGAACCTGGGTCCTCGGCATCCCAGTCCGACGTTCTATCCACTGCGCCACCGCCTGGTCAAGCTCTTTCTTTTTTTTCTTCACAGTTTTTTTTTTATTTTTATTAATTTTACTAGGGTGACATCAATAAATCAGGGTACATATGTTCAAAGAAAACATGTCCAGGTTATCTTGATCAATTATGTTGCATACCCATCACCCAAAGTCAGATTGTCCTCCGTCACCTTCTATCTAGTTTTCTTTGTGCCCCTCCCCCTCCCCTTTTCCTCTCCCTCCTCCCCCCACCCCCGTAACCACCACACTCTTATCAATGTCTCTTAGTCTCATTTTTATGTCCCACCTACGTATGAAATAATGCAGTTCTTGGTTTTTTCTGATTTACTTATTTCACTTCGTATAATGTTATCAAGATCCCACCATTTTGTTGTAAATAATCTGATGTCATAATTTCTTATGGCTGAGTAGTATTCCATAGTGTATATGTGCCACATCTTCTTTATCCAGTCTTCTATTGAAGGGCTTTTTGGTTGTTTCCATGTCTTGGCCACTGTGAACAATGCTGCAATGAACATGGGGCTGCATGTGTCTTTACGTATCAATGTTTCTGAGTTTTGGGGGTATATACCCAGTAGAGGGATTGCTGGGTCATAAGTAGTTTTATTTTCAGTTTTTTGAGGAACCACCATACTTTCTTCCATAATGGTTGTATTACTTTACATTCCCACCAACAGTGAATGAGAGTTCTTTTTTCTCCACAGCCTCTCCAACATTTGCTATTACCTGTCTTGTTAATAATAGCTTATCTAACAGATGTGAGGTGGTATCTCATTACAGTTTTAATTTGCATTTCTCTAATAACTAATGAAGATGAGCATCTTTTCATATATCTGTTGGCCATTTGTATTTCTTCCTGGGAGAAGTGTCTGTTCATGTCCTCTTCCCATTTTTTTATGGACTGTTTGTTTGTTTGTTGTTGAGTTTTATGAGTTCTTTGTATATTTTGGATATTAGACCCTTATCTGAGCTGTTGTTTGAAAATATCATTTCCCATTTAGTTGGCTATCTGTTTATTTTGTTGTCAGTTTCTCTTGCTGAGCAAGAACTTCTTAGTCTGATGTAGTCCCATTCATTTATTTTTGCCTTCACTTCCCTTGCCTTTGGAGTCAAATTCATAAAATGCTCTTTAAAACCAAGATCCATGAGTTTAGAACCTATGTCTTCTTCTATGTACTTTATTGTTTCAGGTCTTATATTTAGGTCTTTGATCTATTTTGAATTAATTTTAGTACAAAGGGACAAACTGTAGTCGAGTTTCATTCTTTTGCATGTGGCTTTCCAGTTTTCCCAGCACCATTTGTTGAAGAGGCTTTCTTTTCTCCATTGTGTGTTGTTGGCCCCTTTATCAAAAATTATTTGACCATATATATGTGGTTTTATTTCTGGACTTTCTATTCTGTTCCATTGGTCTGAATGTCTATTTTTCTGCCAATACCATGCTGTTTTGATTGTCGTGGCTCTATAATATAGTTTGAAGTCAGGTATTGTAATGCCCCCAGCTTTGTTCTTTTTCTTTAGGATTGCTTTGGCTATTCAGGGTTTTTTATAGTTCCATATAAACCTGATGATTTTTTTGTTCCATTTCTTTTTTTTTTTTTTGTATTTTTCTGAAGCTGGAAACGGGGAGAGACAGTCAGACAGACTCCCGCATGCGCCCAACCGGGATCCACCCGGCACGCCCACCAGGGGCGACGCTCTGCCCACCAGGGGGGATGCTCTGCCCCTCCGGGGCGTCGCTCTGCTGCGACCAGAGCCACTCTAGCGCCTGGGGCAGAGGCCAAGGAGCCATCCCCAGCGCCTGGGCCATCTTTGCTCCAATGGAGCCTTGGCTGCGGGAGGGGAAGAGAGAGACAGAGAGGAAGGAGGGGGTGGGGATGGAGAAGCAAATGGGCGCTTCTCCTATGTGCCCTGGCCGGGAATCGAACCTGGGTCCCCCGCACGCCAGGCCGATGCTCTACCGCTGAGCCAACTGGCCAGGGTTTGTTCCATTTCTTTAAAAAATGTCATTGGAATTTTGATAGGAATTGAATTAAATTTGTATATTACTTTGAGTAATATGGCCATCTTGATTATATTTATTCTTCCTATCAAAGAGCAAGGAATATTCTTCCATCTTATTGTATCTTTTTCTATTTCTCTTAACAATGGTTTGTAGTTTTCATTATATAAGTCCTTTTCATTCTTTGTTATGTTTATTCCTAGGTATTTTTTGTTGTTGCAATCGTGAAGGGGATTATTTTTTTGAGTTCATTCTTAAATGTTTCATTGTTGGCATATAGAAAGGCTATGGACTTTTGTATGTTAATTTTGTATCCTGCAACCTTACTGTATTGGCTTATTGTTTCTAGTAGTATTTTTGTGGAGTCTTTGGGGTTTTCGATGTATAGGATCATATCATCTGCAAAAAGTGAAACCTTTACTTCTTCTTTTCCGATATGGATGCCTTTTATTTCTTTGTTTTGTCTGATTGCTCTGGCTAGAACCTCTAGCACCACATTAAATAAGAGTGGAGAGAGTGGACAACTCTGTCTTATTCCTGATTTAAGAGGGAAAGCCTTCAGTTTTGTGCCATTTAATATGATGTTAGCTGATGGTTTATCATATATGGCCTTTATCATGTTGAGATATTTTCCTTCTATACCCATTTTGTTGAGAGTCTTAAACATAAAATTGTGTTGTATTTTATCAAAAGCCTTTTCTGCGTCTATTGATAAGATCATGTGGTTTTTGTTCTTTGTTTTGTTGATATGGTGTATTACGTTAACCGTTTTACGTATGTTGAACCATCCTTGAGATTCTGGGATTCATCCCACTTGATCATGATGTATTATTTTTTTAATATGTTGTTGTATTCGATTTGCTAGTATTTTGTTTAGTATTTTAGCATCTGTATTCATTAGAGATATTGGTCTGTAGTTTTCTTTTTTTGTGCCATCCTTGCCTGGTTTTGGTATGAGGGTTATGTTGGCCTCATAAAATGTGTTTGGAAGTATTGCTTCTTCTTCAATTTTTTGGAAGACTTTGAGTAGAATAGGAACCAAGTCTTCTTAGAATATGTGATAGAATTCACTAGTATAACCTCCTGGGCCTAGACTTTTATTTTTGGGGAGGTTTTTAATAGTTTTTTCTATTTCCTTCCCACTAATTGGTCTGTTTAGGCTTTCTGCTTCTTCTTGACTCACTCTAGGAAGGTTGTATTGTTCTAGGAATTTATCCATTTCTTCTAGATTGTTGATTTTAGTGGCATAAAGTTATTCATAGTATTCTACAATAATTCTATGTATATCTATGATGTCCATGGTGATTTCTCCTCTTTCATTTTGGATTTTGTTTATATGAGTTCTTTCTCTTTTTTCCTTGGTAAGTCTTGCCAAGGGTTTGTCAATTTTGTTGATCTTTTCAAAGAACCAGCTCCTTGTTCTCTTAATGTTTTCTATAGTTTTTCTTTTCTCTATTTCATTTATTTCTGCTCTGATTTTTATTATCTCCTTTCTTTAGCTGGTTTTGGGTTGTCTTTGTTCTTCTTTTTTTAGTTCCTTAAGGTATGAAGTTAAATGATTCACTTGGGCTCTCTCTTGTTTGTTCATATAGGCCTGAAGTGATATGAACTTCCCTCTTATGACTGCTTTTGCTGCATCCCATAGATTCTGATATGTCGTATTGTCATTTTCATTTGTCTGTATATATCTTTTGATCTCTGCACTTATTTCTTCTTTGACCCATTCATTTTTTAAAAGTATATTGTTTAGTTTCCACATTTTTGTTGTTTTTTTTCCTCTTTTTTGCAGTTGAATTCTAGTTTCAAGGCTTTATGATCAGAAAATATGCTTGGTACAACTTTGATTTTTCTGAATTTGCTGATGTTGTTTTTGTGACCCAACATATGGTCAGTTCTTGAGAATGATCCGTGTACACTGGAGAAAAATGTATACTCAGTCACTTTGGGATGAAATGTCCTGTAGATGTCTATCATATCCAGGTGCTCTAGTGTTTTGTTTAAGGACAATATATCTTTATTGATTTTCTGTTTGGATGACTGATCTAGAGCCATCAGCGGTGTATTGAGTTCTCCAAGTATGATTGTATTTTTTTCAGCTTTCGTTTTAAGGTCAATAAGTAGCTGTCTTATATATTTTGGTGCTCCTTGGTTTGGTGCATATATATTAAGAATTGTATGTCTTCTTGATTCAGCGTCCCCTTAATCATTATGAAATGACCAATTTTGTCTGAGTACTTTTGCTGTCTTGTAGTCAGCACTATCAGATATGAGTATTGCTACGCCTGCTTTTTTTTTTAGATGTTATTTGCTTGGAGTATTGTTTTCCAGCCTTTCACTTTGAATTTGTTTTTATCCTTGTTGCTTAGATGAGTTTCTTGTAGGCAGCATACAGTTGGATTTTCTTTTTTAATCCATTCTGCTACTCTGTTCCTTTTTATTGATGAGTTTAATCCGTTTACATTTAGTGTAATTATTGACACTTGTGAGTTCCCTATTGCCATTTTATACATTGCTTTCTGTTAGTTTTGTGTCTTGTTTGATCCTTCTCTTTTGTTTTTCTATCTTTTGTTTTTGTTTGGTTGTATTCCATACATCTTTCCTCTGTTGCTATCTTTTTTAAATCATGTGCTTCTGTGGTGGTTTTTTCAATGGTGGTTACCATTAAGTAATGAAAAGGGTTTCTACCTTGTTTATTGTAGTGCACTATCTTGTGAGTTCTTTTGCACTCCATCATCCTTTGCTACTGTTAATCTCCGTCCTCTCCCCCCCCCCCGCCTTTTTTTTGTTGTTGTCACATTTAAATTTGGTTTTATTGTGTTCTTGGTGGAGCTTTTACTTGTGGTTTTGTTTTGTTTTGTTCTTTGTATCTGGTTGGAAAACCCCCTTTAGTAATTCCTGGAGTGGGGGTTTTCTGATGATAAATTTCCTCATCTTTTCTGTATCTGTGAATGTTTTTATTTCTCTTTCATATTTGAAGGATAGCTTTGGTGGTATAGTATTCGTGGCTGAAAGTTCCTCTTTCAGGACTTTCAATATTGAGGTCCACTCTCTTCTAGTTTGTAGAGTTTCTGTTGAGAAATCTGATGATAATCTAATGGGCCTTCTTTTATATGTTGTATTCTTCTTTTTCCTGGCTGCCTTGAGAATTTTTTCTTTGTCATTGGTTTGTGCCAATTTCATTATGATGTGCCTTGGAGTAGGTTTGTTGGGGTTAAGAAAACTCGGTGTTCTGTTTGCTTCTTGAATTTGAGGCTTTAGTTCTTTCCACAGGCTTGGGAAGTTCTCATCTATTATTTGTTTGAATATGTTCTCCATTCCATTTTCTCTCTCTTCTCCCTCTGATATACCTATTATTCTTATGTTATTCTTTTTGATGGAGTCAGACAATTCCTGTAGGGCTTTCTCATTTTTTAAAATTTTTAAGTCTCTTTCTTCTTCTCTGTTGTGCCTCAAGTTGCCTGTCTTCTATTTCACTAATCCTACCTTCTATCTGGCCTGTTCTATTAGCTAAGCTTGTTACCTCGTTTTTTAGCTCATGAATCGAGTTTTTCATCTCTGTTTGATTTGTTTTTATAGTTTCAATTTCCTTGGTAATATATTCTTTGTGTTCATTGAGTTGTTTTCTGAGCTCCCTAAATTGCCTTTCTGTGTTTTCTTGTATATCTCTGAGTATTTTTAGGATTTCTATTTTAAATTCTCTGTCATTTAGCTCCAAGGTTTTCAATATATTAAATTTTTTCTCCATAGATTTTTCCTCATCTATCTGTGCTACCTCTCTGTCTTTTGTATCCATTATATTTGATTTCCTTTTCCTTAATGGGATCTGAGGTTGTTTTTGTTGATAGTATTAATGAGAATTAATAAAGAATAAAAAGATAAAAAATAAAAATAAAAAAGAACAAAAAAATTATTATTCCTCCCCTTTTTTCCCTCTATTCTTCTCTCCCCTCCTTCTTGAGAAAATCTTGTGGTGAACTTTGAATTATATTGTGCTAAATAGAACAAAAACTACCTATAATGGAGGGCCTGAGTTGGGGAGAAGTGATAAAGGGCAAAAAAGGGGGTATGGACCCACAAAATGCAAAAAAGGAAAATATTTGGGTCAAGAATAAAATGATTTGCTTTTAGGTGATGGTTGACTAAGAGATATGATGAGAGGAATAGGAGGAAAATAGGAAAAAGGGGAAAAATTAAAAAATTACTATTGTATTTAGTGGAGTAAGAACTAGATAAAATGGAGAGTCAGGGTTGGGAGCACTGCTCGTGAGTTAAGAAAGTGAAGTAAAAAAACCCCAAAGCACCACAAAGAAAAATTTGAGTCCCAGATAAAATAATTTGTTTGTGATTGAGGATTGAATGAGAGGAAAAGTAAAGGAGAAAAGAAGAAACTAATATAGAGGGAGAAAAATAATAAAGAGGAAAACACAAAAAGAAGAAAAACGAATAAAAGGAGAGAGTGAGAGAGAGTTAAGGGTTTTGGAGTGAAACCCTCATAGAGAGAAAGGAAGAAGAAAGAAAAGATAATGGAAGATGTAACACTTATGGGTAGTGTAGTTCAAGGAGAGGAGAGAGTAAGACCGGCAGAGAATTAAACGACCAAATTGGAAGAGGAAGAAAATAATCAAGACAAGAAGATAAGAGAAACAAACAAACAAATATAATAAAATGGGATAGGTTATAAAGTCTGTGGATTATTCTTGATTTTGAGAAGTTATCTTCTTGCTTTTTCTTTTCTTTTCCTCTTCATGGTCGGTGACTCTGTACCCTGGGTTCTGCCCCTGTGGCACGCTTAGGTAGAGGTTTGCAGTTGATAAGTCTCTATGGCGATGTCATGTATTGTGCTTCAGTCTCGTTGGCAGTCGAGGCTCATTAGCATTTGCAGGCTCCACCAATGAGAGAGTCCGTGTTCCTGGAGCCTCTCTCCTAGTCTTTCCTTCCTGAATTAGTAGCCTGATGATCCAGCTATGAGGTTGCTGTTGCCTCTGCCTGGAGAGTAAGAGGCTTAAAGAGCTGTCAAATCCCCACTCTATTCCCACTCAGCACAGGGCTCTGGGTAAGGCTCAATCAATCAGAGCCCCTAGCATAATCTGGTGGGGCTTCGGCCCACAGAAAGACCTCTGACTCTGCCCCTCTGTCCGGGAACACAGGTGCCCACTCCTGGAGGAATCTCTCGCCCACTATCTGCGCTTGCTGACCAGGATATCCGGCTAGCTGCCTCTCACTCCCAGTGAGGCACCCCACCCACACGGAAAAGTTTGAGCGTAGGGAATTTCACTCCCACTCACTTCCCATGTGCTGCTTTTCGGGGCACAGGGGTGACTTCAAGACTATGGTTTCGGCCCACACAAGGGCCTCTGACTCTGCCCCTCTATCTGGTAACACAAGTGCCCACTCCTGGGGGAATCTCTCACCCACTATCTGCGCTTGCTGACCAGGATATCCGGCCAGCCGCCTCTCACTCCCAGTGAGGCACCCCACCCGCATGAAAAAGTTCGAGCGTAGGGAATTTTGCTCTTGCTCCCTCCCTGTGCGCTGCTTTTTGGGGCACAGGGGCTACCCCAAGATTCCGCTTTCAGCCCACACAAAGGCCTCTGACTCTGCCCCTCTGTCCGGGAACACGCTGCCCACTCCCGGGGCTCTAGGAGGAATCTCTCGCCCACTATCTGTGCACGCAGACCAGGAGATCTGGGCGGATGGCTGTCCCAAGTGCCTTTCTTTATCTGGATTTGGCACGAGTGTTAGCTTGTGTTGACTGGGTTGCCACAAGCACAGTTTTTCCTCGGCTTGGATGTCCGTGCCACAGCCTGGTTCGGATGTTTGTGCCACAGTCTGGTTCTATTCACACCCTATGCCCGCCTTAGTTCCTATACTTTCAGATCCCAGTGAAAGCAGCCCTTATTTAGGTTAGTGAGGAAGGCGGAGTGTTTCTTCCTCCTTATTTCCTTCGGGGTTGATTATATATTTAGTCAATTTTTTGCTCGAGCATACCTTCACGTTTAGTGTGGAACTTCTAGAGCCTCCAAGGATAGATTTTTCTGTCTCTGGTTGAAGATCCTATTGAATTTTTGGGGAGATTTATCGGTATCACTCCTTACGGCGCAATTTCTCTGACGACACTCACTTTCTTTCTTTTTTAATAAGGACAAGGCTACCAGTTTATTTTCCAGAGAGACTGTAGGGATGGATAATAGGCCTCCTGGCTCACTGTGCCCTGGGGAAAGAGGCGCTTTACTCCTGATCACACCAGGCGAAAGAATTCTCTCTGCAGGGCTCTTTCTAGAAAATGCAGTTTACTGTAGCAGCACAATTTTTGGAAGAAGAGAAAGCTAACTCTTAGAAGCAGAGCGATAGAAGTGGTTACCAAATCTGATAGCAAAATCCTCTAGACCAATGAACACACACAGCAACATATTGGGCTTCAGACCAACACGGGGCTATGAGGGGCCTGCTGTAGTCACTTGGAGGCTGGACTGAGGAGAGAAGCTGGCAGGCCAGTGGGAGACAAGGCGAGCCACCACATTCAATCCTCCTCCTTGTGGGAAGGCCTAGTGCGGGGCACGCCAAGGAGGTCACAAACACAACCGTGTGCTGAAAGGCTGTTGTGCAGGATTGACACAAAAGCAACATCTTTGTGAAGGTGGATGAAATTTCTTCAGTGGGCTTAACTGCAAAGAGTATGCTTCTGTGAATAAATTAAAGGGGTGTGCTGATGTGTATTCAGTTAAAATACTAGAGAAGACAGACATTCTGGGGTCGACTACATTCAAGGACATTATCTAGATTCTTTAAAGGACTCCTTGAACTTGCAAGTTGTTTTTTCCTTTATCTGGAGTTTTAAGTTTCTCACTAGTGCCGCTGCAGAGTGAGAGGATGCTTCGGTTCCCTTGGCCTCTGAAATGTGATCTCAGCAGATGCAGGATCAAAATCAGTTCATGTAAGCACACCCATTGTCCTGTAATGCTGACTTTTTGATGGAGGTAACTTTATTTGGAGTGAAAGTGAGAAATAGGAGAGATGTTGGCCAAAAGTTCAAATGCATGACTGGTCATCAACATTTCAGTTTGTTTGACATTTTAGAAACATGACAGCCTGAGGCAGCAGCTCTCAGCTTGTGCAGGTGCCAGAATCACCTGGAGTAATGTCACAGAGCAAGGCCCTACTGTTTTTGCTTCTAACAAGTTCTCTGGAGTTGTAGATGCTACTCATTTTGAGAGCCACCAGTCTGAGAGACAGAGCTACCAGCAACATCCTGACACCTGTAAGGAAGGCAGGGTTTTGCTGCAAATAGGCGGAGCCATAGCATCTGCATTTAGAACTGTGGGGTGAGGGGCATAGATAAGACTAAACCCAAAGGGAAATACGTTTGTGCATGGCAGCATGCTACAAGAGCATCGGCAAGGGAAGAGATGGATCAAAGGCATTTGCAGCCATTCCAGCACATTGTCAGGGAGTTACTCCTCAATGTCTCACCATCCACAGGTCCAGCACTGCATGGACCTGGGTAGTGCCAACTAGGAACCAGAATAGCAAGAACAATGATCAGCCATATCCCGAACTCTGTGTAGTTTAAGGACTGAGTGTGAACTTGTTGCAACAGTATCAGTCGATGGCTAGAAGCACATGTGCCAGGAAGAGAACAGCAAGATCTGGGTGATGGAAGAAGTGAGGGAGTGGGCTCAAGACCAGGGCAAGACAAGTATCCATATGATGATCTTGGCAAGGTATTGCAGAAATAAATATGTGGCAAATGAGTGAACGTGTGCTGGCTGAAAGTTTGACCACTGAGGAGGAATTGAAACCTAGCAGCAGAATCATAAATAGTTATACCTGTGCCTTATCTGGAATTTTTCTTCCATGTTTAGTGGTTGTTAACTATCAGTAAACTATGCATTGCTCATGCTTTCATTTTGGATTCTCTATCAATTGCTTTCTTGTCCTTTTAAAGAGCTTGTTTAGAATCCATTCCCATACTATTCAAAGTGGATACTTAAGCGTAAAATTATGTGACATTGCATTTTTATCAGATGTACTTGGAGAGCCACTTATATTTTCACTGTAACAAGAGAGGAAAAACTCCTTACTTGCTTTTTCATAGTTTCTTTTATAATTCTTAAGGGATATTACTAAATAACAACATATTTCTTATATGTCAAATTAAATAAATTCATTGTCTTTAATTTTTTATTTTCTTTATTTTTCTATTTTCAATCTTCACATCTTTACATACACAGTAGAAAAGGCAACAAGCTTTCTTCCTTCTTTTTAGGAAACATGCTGAACAGACACTGACATACATTTGGATTAGAGACTAATGACGATACATCTTTAAAACTCTTAAGGGATGATGCCCAGTCCAGAAGGGATTCTTGGATGGACTGGTCCATGGCAAATAGGATACAGTGGGTGGTGCAGGGAAAATATCTCCCCTATTCTGGGAAGTAACTCAAAGCATTCCCTCATAATAGCCAATAGCATCATTTTAGATCAGAAAAACACAAAAACGGAATGTTGTTTTGTGCTATTTTTTCCTAATTACAAAAATAGACAAATCTTATAAATTTTTCTCTCATTTCCTATTCTTACTTCTCAGGAAAGATCAATGTTTCTCAGAGTTTCACTTCCGGAAGTGGTAAACTAGATTGTAACAGACCAATTATCTCACTGAAAATTACTAGAAAACCTAGATAAAATACAAATGTGTATATTGAAAAGCTACCAAGGGGTCAAGAAGGAAGATTCATTGATGTGAGTTTTGTATTCTAGGCCTATCATCCCATTAAGGCATTTGTTAATTCTTATGCAATCACTGAGAGGATGAGAAGCATAGCAAAAAGCAGATGCTCAGAGGTTTTCTGTAACTTCTTAGGACCAGAAGACAAAACTGTAAGTTCAGGATTTCTGAAACAGCCGGGACTTGAGGTGCCAGAGAGAAGATATGTGAAGTATAGTGAATCCAATCATCTGATCTGCTTGTCCCCTCAAAGTAGTCTCAAGTCCTTAGTTGTGCACACTGAGATAGTTAACAAAAAGTGGTAGCCATATGACCTTGGCTGAGCAGCTAGAGAGAGGTTTCAAGCAGTCTCATAGTGTAAAAATAAAAACAAAATTCAAGGGCCTAGGTACACGTTTTGAGATTTAAATTGGAACCATTTTAGAAATAAGGAATAGAGAAACTGAAAATAGATCAAACTTTACAAAGACTGAAACCTGGTGTCAAAATTACTCAAGATGATTTGTTCTTATTCTAATTGGATGCCAGAACTAAAGCCTCTCTGGGATCCCTGCAGGTTTTCACAATACAACTTCCAATATTCAGTCAAAAAGCACCAATCATACCAATGACCAGGCAGTAAAAACAATCTCTGAGGTAATACAGATATTGGAGTTATTGTATATAGATAAAAAATAACTATGGTTAATATAATTCAATAAAATAAATGACACGATGGGAGATGACAAAGAAGTTGAATACATAAAATAGAATCAAATGAAAATTTTAGGATTAAAAAAACACAATGATTGAAATTTAGTGCAAAACAGAATTCACTACAGCTGAAGAGAGTAAGTTATCTGGAATTAGGTCAGCAAAACTATATATATGTATGAATAAAAGCCAATGAAAACAAGGAATAGAAAATAAAGAAAATTATAAGAAATATGGGACACAGTAGAAGATATAAGATGTATAATTGCAGAAGGGGTAAGAGAAATAATGATGCAAATTAATGTTTGAAGACATAATCTAGAATTTTCCAAAATTTACAAAATAAACCAAGCTACAGAGTCAAATATTTCTATAAACCTCAGGTGTAATAGTGCAATGAAAATACATCCAGGCATTATAATAAGGTAAATCTGCTAAAATCAAGAGACAAAACGAAAGTCTTAAAAATGTCAGAGGAGGCCCTGGCCGGTTGGCTCAGCAGTAGAGTGTTAGCCTGGCATGCGGGGGACCCGGGTTCGATTCCTGGCCAGGGCACATAGGAGAAGCACCCATTTGCTTCTCTACCCCCACCCCCCTCCTTCCTCTCTGTCTCTCTCTTCCCCTCCCACAGCCAAGGCTCCATTGGAGCAAAGATGGCCCGGGCGTTGGGAATGGCTCCTTGGCCTCTGCCCCAGGTGCTGGAGTGGCTCTGGTCATGGCAGAGCGATGCCCCGGAGGGGCAGAGCATTGCCCCCTGGTGGGCAGAGCGTCGCCCCCTGGCGGGCATGATGGGTGGATCCCGGTCGGGTGCATGCGGGAGTCTGTCTGACTGTCTCTCCCCATTTCCAGCTTCAGAAAAATACAACAACAACAAAAAAAATACAAAAAAAAAGGTCAGAGGAACAACAAGGACATTGACAGCAGACTTCTCCATGGAAATGATGAAAGTCAGAAGACAATAGAAACCCATCTTTAAAACAAAGAAACTGAGTCTGACAAGGTGGTGGTGCAGTGGATAGAGTGCTGACTTGAGATCCTGAGGACCCAGGTTCAAAACCCAACTTGTGTGTGAGGTTGCTGGCTTGAGCATGGGATCACAGACATGACCCCATAGTCTCTGGCTTGAGCCCAAAGATCACTAGCTTGAAGCCCAAGGTCGCTGGCTTGAATAAGGGGTCACTGGCTCAGCTGGAACCTCCAGGTCAAGGCACATATGAGAAAGCAATCAATAAACTACTAAGGTGCTGCAACTATGAGTTAATGTTTCTAATTTCTCTCTCTTCCTGTTTGCCTGTCCCAGTCTGTTCCCACCCTTCACCCCCGCAAAAAAAACAAAACAAAAAAAACTGCTAACCTAGAATTCCATATTTAGTAAAAATATATTTAAAAAATAAAATAGATATTTTTAGACAAATAAGAACCTGATAATATATCTGCCACACCCACATTAAAAGATAAAAGGAGCTCATTAGCCATAAGGACTATACTGCCAGTTGGGAGCATGAAAAATGCGTAATAGAATAAAGGTCTAAGAAAAGGGCAAATTATGGGCAATCTAAATGAATAGTAACTATTTCAAACTATAACTAATGTTTTGTAACATTTAAAACATATGTAGAATTAAAATCCATAATAAAATAATATAAAGATACTTAGTAAGTGATATTAAGTATTCTCTTGTCTTTGTAATTCCTAAGAAGTAGTGAAAGTACTAATTTAATTTTGATTATAATAAATCTAGTATGTATACTTTAATCTCTAATATAACAATTAATATTAATTAGATGAGTGCAAATCTGAGTATAATATTAAGAATGCACAATTAATCAAACAGAAAGAAAAGTGGGACAAAAAATACTTAATCCAAATAAGGTGATGAAGGAGAAAATTTAGGTAAATAGAAAACAAATAGTAAGATAATAGATATAGACCCAACTATATCACTAATTACATTTAATGTAAATGGGTTGAATGATTCAATTAAAAGACAAAAAGAGTGAATTAAAAATATGACCTTCTACTTAAGGATATATACCCTAAAAAGATATACATTAAATATAATGCACAGAAAAGTTGAAAGTTTAAGGATGGAAAATAATATACCACACAAACATTAAAAGAAAGTTAGTGTGGTTAGTTAATCTTGGACAAAGTTGATTTATAGCAAGGAAAAATACTATAGATAAAGAGAAACTTACAATAATAAAGTCTTTGGTCCACCAGAAGATGTGACAATTTAGTCTTTATGAACTCAATAACACAGTTTGGAACTATATAAAGCAAATTGACAGAACTATTATGAAATAAATTTCTCACCATCATAGAGGGAGATTTTTAACATGGCACCCTTAGAAATTGATAGACCAAATGGACAAAGTAATCAGGAGAAAATTTTGTTACATAATTGACTTTGTAGGACACTGCACACAACAACTGCACAATACACATTCCTCTCAAGTTCCAAATGAAATAGCAAAATTGGTTATGTTTGATAAAGCAAGCCTCAATAAATTTCAAAAAATTGAAATTCTACAGAGTATATCATTATTGTTTTAAACATTTTTTTCAACTCATACTATGTACTAGGGGATCATTCTGGCACCAAGGATGGTAGCGCCCATATGTACCCCTTGTCCTTCTTACCTTGGAAGGGTTAAATCCTTTCCTGGAGCACTTGTCCAAGTAAACTTTGGATCCAGCAGATGGCTCACTTTGAGCTCAGAAGAATGTCTTTACCATTTACTACCTATAAACCAATTCATCACTTGAGGTTTCCTAGCTAATACTAATAGTTATAGTTTTGATCATAAATCTAGTTCCTTGGCCCTGGCCAGCTGGCATGTGAAATTCCCAGATTCAATTCCCATTCAGGGCACTCAGGAGAAGCGACCACCTACTTCTTCACCCTTTCCCCTCTCCCTGCTCTCTCTCTCTCTCTCTCTCTCTCTCTCTCTCTATCTTCCCCTCTAATGCTGCGAACCAGCACAGCTCATAATTCTGGATCTCAAGGGAGAATGGTGCAGAATTAAGAAAACAGACTCATTAAGAAAAAAAGATGGGATTGGGAGGCCTCTTCAATGCTGATGGCAATATCCAAGTGCCCCATAGCCTCAATTTGCTTCATTATATAGCCATATGCAAAACAAGGAAGTCCTTGATACAAAGTTACACATCTGAGGCAAAAACAGAAACTCTCTTAAGGCATAAGCAGGAATCCTCCACCATGCATAAGTGAAATCAACCAACATCTGAACAAAGAGTGAGAGGAAGGGCATGTAAATTGCTTCCAGCAACTTAAGCAAGCAAGTGAAGTGAGTGCAAATACTCAGCTTCATAGCCAATATGGAGGTGGTGGTGGGAGAACTTAGCCTTTTGCTAAGCTTCGAATCTACAAAGACTTTTTGCCACTTGCAGTCTATTACATTCTCACAGCCATGGTTCAAATGGATTGAGGAAATTGGCCCCAGTGCTGAGATATGGCTCCATGGCTTAGTCTTAGGTGCTAAAATAGCTCAGTTCCCAAGCAGCTTAGTGACAGAGCAGAGGCCCCAGCTGGCAGAGCATCGCCTGATAGGGCGCTTGCCGGTTGAGTCGCATGTGTGAGTCTGTCTCTCTGCCTCCCCACCTCTCAATAACTAACAAACAAACAAACAAGTAAATCTAGTTCCTCAACTATATGCTAAACTCCCCTGAGGATACCAACTGTTCATCCTCTACAGCATTCAGAAGTGTGCCTGGATACTGACTCTCAGTGACATTGAGAGTCAACATTGGACTTGGCTGTTTTTGATGTTATCACGGAGACATTTTGATGCAGTCAAACTATAAAACCATTAAAGTTTCAGCTTGTAAAAATCACTGTAATCAGTAATCCCATGAGATCAGGACTAGGGTGTGGGAGAGGGAGAAGTTAAGTCAATGATCTTTTTCTTTTTCTTCTTTTTTTCAAGTGAGAGGAAGGGAGATAGACAGATTCTCTCATGTGCTCCAACTGGGATCCACCCAGCAACCCCCATTTGGGGTAATGCTCTGCCCATCTAGGGCCATGCTCACAAATGAGCTATTTTTAGTGCTTGAGGCGAAGCCTCTACAAAGCCATCCTCAGTGCCTGGGGCTGATGAGCACAAACCAATCGAGCCATGGCTGTGGAGAAGCAGATAGTCATCTCTCCTGTGTTCCCTGACTGGAAATCAAACCAAGGACATAGAAATGCTGGGCCATGCTCTACCACTAAGCCAATTGGTCAGGGTCTGATGTTTTCATATTTTGTTTTATCTGAGTCAGTCCTTCTCTGTTAAAGTTCCCTTGAGGTCAAACACCAGAAGGTTCCACCTGGAAACGATGATGCTATTGACTATTGGATCATCTAGCAGGAAGATCCTGGCCTGTGACAGCACATTGGGTTCACCACAGACCATGTGGTGTTGTGACATGGAAAGTCACATAATATCTGTCTGTGAGTGGAGACAAAGTGGAGATAACCCACCCTCCCAGCAGTCACTGTGGTGGGGGCTCAGCGGCATTCATTATAGGAATGAAACCATTTACAAATCACAAAGCATTCTAAAAAGTTTTTGTGATATTTAAACAGAACACAGAAAAATTAAAGTCATACGCACAAATATAGAAAAAAATGAAATATCTATTTATTGATAGAATGGTATTGTTCAAATAACATAGGGTTGGAAATCAGAGATACCTGTATCCACCGACTTGTTGACTAGCAAGTCTGTGACAACCTCTCTCTGCCTCAGTTTCCCTCCTCTGGGATCATGGGGTCCTATTAAAGGTCTCAATTCTCTGATTCCAATTATCCAACCTTCTGTTTTACAGTTGACTTGATGATAGGAAAAGAGGGTATGTCTCTCTTGAGAAGAGTGTACAGCCAGCAATTACAAATAAAATGGTTTAGTTTAATTCACATTCCAACTTCCCTTAAAAATGGTGTTTTAGAATGAATATCAATCCACTGTTATGACTGTATCTCAGGACTAACGTTCTCTATTCAGGGTTGTTCTAAGACATGACTCATGAACTTCTTTAGATCTGTATTTCTGAAAACATGGGACAACACATATTTTTCTAAGTAACTCTTTCCAACCTGGTCACTTCATAAGTCAAGGAATAACCTGTCTGCAGTCAGAATGGATTTAAGAAACCTGATGAGAAATATGTTCTGGTCACCTCCCTGCCCTCCCCAACCCCTACAGAAAATGCTGTAGGTTGGATACTGCACTTGGACCACACTTTTACTTCCCACACCACCGACACCCAATATTTGTTTTCTCAAGCCTGGTAAGCACTAGGGTGCAATGCAATTGTGTGTTTTGTACACATGGGTACACAGCAGTAGGGAGATGTGGAAGGCTGACTATTAGGCCTTCATGGACAGAATTCTCAAAATCTCTGTGGTTATGTTTTCTTAAACCTTATCCTATTAAAAAAGAGAACACTTGCCTGACCAGGTGGTGGTGCAGTGGATAGAGCATCGAACTGGGATGTGGAGGACCCAGGTTCGAGACCCCAAGGTCGCCAGCTTGAGCGTGGGCTCATCTGGTTTGAGCAAAGCTCACCAGCTTGAACTCAAGGTTGCTGGCTTGAGCAAGGGGTTACTCAGTCTGCTGTAGCCCCACGATCAAGGCACATATGAGAAAGCAATCAATGAACAACTAAGGTGTCGCAACAAAAAACTAATGATTGATGCTTCTCATCTCTCTCCGTTCCTGTCTGTCTGTCCCTATCTATCCCTCTCTCTGACTCCCTCTCTGTCTCTGTAAAAAAAAAAAAAAAAAAAAGAGATAGAGAGAGAACCTTTAGATGCTCTTTTCAGATTGAACATATTTTTTTTTGTTTCTTTTTTCTTTAAAAAAAAAAACAATAAAAAAAATAGACCCTGGACGGTTGGCTCAGTAATAGAGCATCAGCCAGCATGTGCCCGAGTTTGATTTCTGGTCAGGGCACACTGGAGAAGCGACCATCTGTTTCTCCCTGCCCCTTCCCTTCTAGCAGCCGTGGCTCAAATGATTTGAGCAAAGTTGGCCCTGGGAGCTGAGGATGGCTCCATGGCTTCAGCATCATGCGCTAGAATAGCTTGGTTGCTGAGCAATGGGGCTGCAGCCCAGTTGGGCAGAACATCACCTGGTAGGGGCTTGCCAGGTGGATCCCAGTTGGGGTGCATGCAGAAGTCTGTCTCTCTGCCTCCCCGCCTCTCACTTAATTTTTTTAAAAAAAGAAACATATATACACACACACACACACACACACACACACACTTCTCGCTTAATGTTTAAGTAAATGAACTCTCCTTGGAAATACATTAATAAAAGAACTTTCCTTCTACTGAATGGTTAACAATACATACATATATGTATATGTATGCTCTTTATTCCTAAGGATGCAGTGGATGGGTGTGTTCTCACTCAGCCAGGATTTCCTGCTTTATGGAGATCTCTCGGAGCTGATGGCCACGCTGTCCTCTCTCGGCTCTTTCAGCCTCGCTCATCTGCTTCCTGGGAGGAGTTCCTGTTTGGAGAGAGGAGATTTTCTTGAGAAATTTGCAGTGTTCCACTCATTCCCAGAAACATGCATTTCAGAGCCTCTCTTGGAGGTCCTGCAGCTGCAGAGACTAGAGGAGCTTATAGTCAGCTTCAAGCATCCCTGGTGCCGTGTGAACGGGAAGAAGCAAAAAGCAAGAGTCCTGGGTTGGGGAATAAAGCCAGCTGGGAGCATTTTATAGTTATGGTGCAGACATCACCCTGGAGAGGCTCAGAGGATGTTGAAGATGCAAGACAGACACATCACAGCGGTCAGGGTTCACACGGGTGTTGTTTACATGGAGGAAAAAGTGGAAGTATGGGTTGAGGTGAGGTTGGCCGTGAATGACACTGAGCAGAGAGAACTGGCAGGTTCTTGGGAAAGCAAGAGGCCCAGATAGAGGAAGAGTCAGCAGAGCGGTGGGAAGAGGGAAAAGAGGACAGGGTGGGGAGAGGAGAATTCAGCAGGCCCGGCACCAATCTGCTTGCCTAAGCCGTTCTGGTTTAGGTCTCATTCCTAGTGCATTCTGCCTCAAACCCAGTGGGGGACTTCTCTGAGTTCTGTGGCACTGCAAAGTCCTCTCTTCCCCTTTCCTGTTCAAGCATTGCTGCGATCTTAAGCCCTGTATGTCCCCTCTCTCATTCAAGGAGCTTCTATTGCCTGCCCCCCAACACATATAAGTGCTGGGGTAACTGACAGGAGCTTCACCAATCGAAGAGGCTCCTGTCATTTGGGCCACAGGAGAATTTATTCTTCTCATATCAGTACACTCAAACCCTGAGGAACTGGGAATTTGGCAAAGTCTCTCTTGAAATCTGCATTTAAAGCAGCAGAAGTTGGCTGGATAAGAGTATAGTTGGTAGATTCGCAGTAGGTTGAGTCACCACTAACCCCCTTTCTACCTCTGACTGTGTTGGACCGGTCTGCTGTGGGAGGGCTGCAGACCATGGGGCCTGAGAGTTTGTGGTCCCAGGGCTCGCTCTGGCCCTGCAAAGGCTGAGGTGGGGAGAGTCTCACTTTGGAACAGTTCTTGGCCTGTGCTTGATGAGAACTTATACAACTGGGAGGTGTCTAGTTATGTGCCCAAGACTCCATCTTCACTGGCATTTAAAGGACAAGATGTCAGGCTTGCCGCATTGAGGATGATCAGGGGTTTAGAGGAGCAGCCGATAGGAAGGGCTAGGACCCAGGAATTTCCCAACGGGCTGGAACAATGAGACACATCTGACCCTCCCCTAGAATATGAGCTCTGGGAGGTCAGGGCTCTCTGTGTCTGTGGTGATGACTTCTGAGAACTTAGAACAGTGCCTGGTACATGCAGGTGCTCAATAGACATTGGAGGTTGAATGAAAGCGACCAGGCTTAAATGTTTGGCCCTGCACTTGGATCTACAAAAAACCAACTGCATAAGGGTCAGCATAAATCCTTAGAAGTTTACATTAACATTAGCTTGAAAGTAATGGTGTGATGTGTCCCCAGATTGAATGCAGTCTTAGGGTGTGTGGAGAGATTTGTGGGATGTTGAATGCTGGAGGTACTGAACCATCAACATGACTACAAAGTCTATCTCAGAGAGGCTGGGAGGACAGGGGGAGGCCTGGTCTGGAGAAATGGCTCAGAAGTGTTCTGGAAAGTTCCAGGGAGAAGCGTGAAGCCGGGGGCAGGAGCAATGGGGGATACATGTGGACCAATGTTAGCAGTTAGGAAATTATATTTGAAGAGGCAGCGGGGAAAGGTGGGAGGTAAGGTGCCCCCACTGATATGAGACTCAGCCCCAGGAAGGAGGCCGCTTGCAGTGAGAGGCAGGTCTGACAAGTGGTTTGAGAACCTTCCTGGGTCTTGTCACAAGGAGCAGGCAACTGCCGCAATATGAATACACGACAGCAGCCTCATGTGTCCCAGTTAGTCCTGGGAAAGAGGAATAGCTTCTCGCTCAGTTTGGCTGAGAAAGAGAGGAGACACCGATACATGGCTCATGACTCCTTGGATAAGGACTTTAGTGGGCCAGCTGTCCCCACTTTGACAACCACCAGGTTGTCCTGTAGGGCTCACAGCTGGTTTACTCAGGGGCTGAGTCACCTGCTCTTTCCAAGAGCTGCTTACAAGGCACATGGGTTTCTCAATAAATGTTTTACCTCTTTTCATACCAGGAAAAGAACCCCAGAACCAGGAATCTCTTATCCGTTATTCCCATTTACCTGAAACTCTTCCAATATTTTGAAGGATTTTGTCCAGAACTGATAAAGATTGGTCAATTTTTGAGTCCTTTTCTTCTGTAGGGAAAAATAAGTACAATGACAAAGCTTTGGTAAATAATTAAGGCTTATTTCCAAACATCTTCTCTTTTCAACTTCAGAAAACCATCAACTCTGAGGAAGCAGCGTCCTGTTTACAGAGCAGTGACAGGGGACAGCCGCAGGGGAGGCCCTCAGAGCATGCTTTCCTCTTCCAGGAACCCAGCAGCGAGAGTGTGCGGCCTGTGCTCAAGCCCTGGCTGGAGACTTACACTGACAGAGTTTCCCTCTGCACCCCGAGGATACGCTAGCGTGGAAGTCCTTTGCCAACCAGCTGTGGAAGCAGTGGTGAGCCGTGGTTCTTCCTGTGGAGCTAACACTCCCAATCGCTTGGACCCTGTCCCTGGACCTGGACTCATTTATAAGTCATTCCACTCTTCAAAAATGTCCCACCCTTCCTCCTGTCAAGCCCTTTCTACTGATAATTGTGGGGACTGGCCCTGCCGCTAGGGAAGAGGAACGGAGTGTGGTGCCGAAGGAGGTTGGGTGGGACTCTCCGTGGGTGGCACTCTTTCCAGTCTGGCAGAGGCAGAGTCAGCCTCTCCTTCTTCCCTGAGCACAACCTTCACTGTGCCTTGCCACACGCTCTCATCCTTCTCCGTCCCTCCTTCCCTCCTCTCCTACTCTCACAGGGGATCAGGAAGACCCGCCTCCCTTCCGTTTTCCCAAAGCTCCATATGAGTGCAAGTTGGCACACTTAAGAAAAACCTGTAAGTTTAGTATATTTATATTTGTTGAACACATGAGTAAGAACTGGTTGGGTCCTCCATCGGTCTTTGGGTTCTTGGAATGGGACAAACCTTTATTTACCTTGGAATGGGGACGTTCAACAGATATTGAGCGAGTGAATGAATCTTTTGTTAAAGCTAATATAAATAGGAAATGAATAATTATGGCATAAAATTATATATGCCTTATGGGACACTTAGATTTTAATGGAACCCGAAGTCTTATACTACAGCCTAGGCACTACACTATAGCTTAGTTCAGGATACCGAAACAGTATCGTAGCCCATGAGGACTTCCTTGACATGCTGGATATGACACAGAGAAAGTTGGCTACTTTGGCAACAAGAAAGGGAAGACACTTGCAAATACAGTACATTTTTCTTCAAGCTGCTTCAAGCTTTAAAAATATTAATTTAACTTATTTTAAGGTATCAAATTATATTTTTAAAAAGTATTATAAGCCCATGGTACAATTTTTATATTATAAAGAAACCATCTTTGGAAAGTAAAGCTGTTTGCAATAGTTGAACTTCTGTTTTGTTTCATCCCGGGGCCCAGTCTTGACTCATTTCTCTGTATCCTTTCAGGAGTAAGCTATGGTACAGAAAGTGTGGCCAACCTCATACTGTCACTGAGTGTTTAGAGTCACATTCATATTTGATTAGAGGACATTGTTTAGAAGATTTTAGCATACAATTCCGGCAGATAAATTAAATAATTAATTTATGAAAACATACAATTAATCAGTAAATAAAAACATTTGCATCTGAAGTTTGCTTATTTCTGGAGTATAATCTTTAGGCTTTGGGAGTTTTTAGGAAGCACATAGCATGACATTTACATAGTCCCTATGTAAGTGAGGTTCCATATGACCATCAATGCACTTGATGAAGCTTATGGGTAATGTTGAATTTCTATTTATAGATGATAGCCCCAGGGAGGCAAAGCAGCTTTTGCCGAAGATCACTGAGGTGACATGTGGCCCAGCTTGGAGAGCACCTAGGAGCTCAGGGTCTCTGGCCCCTGCTCCTTCCAGGCCACCTTGACGCTTTCTCCAGGATTAAAATGCAGAGATTTTATAGCTACAAAATCCCAATGGAACCACATGCATAAAAGTCTAATATTTGAACTTTCCTGTCTGGAAAACTGAAGTAACAAGGACCAGATTTATCTTACTGAGTAAATTAGAATACTAGAAAAAAATATAGAAAACGATGATTTCCTATACATCTGACAATAGGCAGCAAGCTGTTTATGCTGAACACTAAAACTAAATGGAGTCATTCATAGATTGGAAAACTGAATATTGTTCAGGTGTCAATTCCTGCCAAATCGATCTATAGATTCATAGTAATCCAATCAAAATCCCATAAAAATTTAAGTAGTACAAGTTGTATCTTAAATTTATATGGGAAAGAAAAAGAACCAGAATAACCAAAGTGAATTTGAAAATCAAGAACCACATGGGAGGATTCATACTACCTGATTTCAAATCTTGTTACCAACATAAATTAACCAAAACAATATTATGTGAAAAAGAATATATCTTAGATCAATGGAACAGAATAAAATGTCCAGAAATAGACTTATATATATATATGACCAACTGATTGTTAACATATGTGCAAAGGCAATTCAACAAAGAAAGCTGAATTTTTTCAACAAATGGTATTGAAACAACTGGACATCAATATGCAAGAAATCAAACCCAAACAAAATAAATTATACCTTAGTAAAAAAAAAAAGTCTAGTGATAATAGCTAATAATTATGAATCAAGTTCTACCCCAAGTTCTTTACTTATAGCAATTTGTTTAATTCTCATAATAACTCATATGCTAAGGTATTATTATCCCTAGCTTACAGATGATGATACAGAGGTTCAGAGAGGTAAAGTTATTTTATTTATTTATTTATTTATTTATTTATTTGTATTTTTCTGAAGCTGGAAACGGGGAGAGACAATCAGACAGACTCCCGCATGCGCCCAGCCGGGATCCACCCGGCACGCCCACCAGGGGCGACGCTCTGCCCACCAGGGGGCAATGCTCTGCCCCTCTGGGGCATCGCTCTGTTGCGACCAGAGCCACTCTAGCACCTGGGGCAGAGGCCAAGGAGCCATCCCCAGCACCCGGGCCATCTTTGCTCCAATGGAGCCTTGGCTGCGGGAGGGGAAGAGAGAGACAGAGAGGAAGGAGAGGGGGAGGGGTGGAGAAGCAGATGGGCGCTTCTCCTGTGTGTCCTGGCCGGGAATCGAACCCGGGACTTCTGCACGCCAGGCCGACGCTCTACCACTGAGCCAACCGGCCAGGGCGAGGTAAAGTTATTTAACCAGGATCACACAGCTAGTAAGCGGTGGAGTCAGGGTCTTATCTTCTACCCTGCAGTCCCCATTTTCCATAGAAATGTCCACTTTCGCTCCCCTTCAGCTGAGAAAGATATCAAGAGGCTAAGTTGGATTTCCACTAGAATATGACAGATACCATTAAGAAGCCAAGTTAAGATGAAGCTAAAAGTGATCAAGCATTAGGAAAAGGTGGTACCACATGGTCAGTGCTATCTTATCACCCGGTTGTATAAAAGAACTATTCCAGCTCAGATAATAGTGATTGAGTTTCCAAGAGGTTCTCTTGCTGTGGTGGCTTGAATATCATATTAATGATTAATTCCTTGGTTCCCTACTTTAAAACCTCTTTGCCTAATAATTCCAAGTTATGTCTCATAAAAACAATGTTATGGAGCCTATACTTTTATATCTTTGGGGAGGTCACTGGTAGAGAGTTCAGTGAAGCCCTAAACAATGAGTCCAAAAAACTTGGGATTGCCTGCTTATTGAATCAATGAACACAAGCCAACCCTTGTGAGCCAGTTTGTGCTGGGCGTTTTGTGTGTCCATTTGGGGGGAAGGCTGGAATTCTAAGGAAGAGATTCAGCAAAGGAAAAGTTCTGTCTGTGGTTACAGGAGCCAGAGGTTCTGCCTCTGATTCCAGCTGAGCTGGGCTGTTGTGTGAGGACTGTGGCTGGAGAGAAGAGGTGCCACCCTTCCTGAGGGAATCCTGAGAGGCGTGCGAGCCGCTGTGTGGGGAAGGGGCTCCGGGAATGGTTCCAGGATTGTGCTAGACCAGGGGTCCCCAAAATTTTTACACAGGGGGCTAGTTCACTGTCCCTCAGACTGTTGGAGGGCTAGACTATAAAAAAAAAACTATGAACAAATTCCTATGCACACTGCACATATCTTATTTTAAAGTAAAAAAACAAAACGGGAACAAATACAATATTTAAAATAAAGAACAAATAAGTTTAAATCAACAAACTGACCAGTATTTCAATGGGAACTATGCCCCTCTCACTGACCACCAATGAAAGAGATGCCCCTTCCGGAAGTGTGGCGGGGGGGCCAGATAAACGGCCTCAGGGGGCTGCATGTGGCCCGCGGGCCGTAGTTTGGGGACCCTTGTGCTAGACCAATGAAATGGTGGATATTGGACCCCCTTTTGAACTGCACAAAGAATAATTTTTAATGGTTCAACCTAATACATTGGTCCTCAAGGAGATGTTATAATCTACTCATTTCTTCCCATTTTGAGTCTCCCAAATCCCTAAAACCACTGTTGGCCAGAGAAATGTCGGATGATGGCCTCCTAAGGTAATCATTTGTCTGTAAAGGGTATGGGGTTGACTTCTAACTTAGTTTAGACAAATCACCAAAAACTTTGGGAGTTTGGGTGATGAAGTAGCAGAAGTTTGTTTTGTATTTACTTAATTCTGACCATTGAGGCAATCTCCTGGAAGGGAAGAGAAAGTCAGGAAAACTGACTATGCAGGAGTACTTTAGCCGAGAGGATTTTATCTATGGGACATAAACAAGTTCTAGATAAATCTGCTCACAGAGGATGGTGGGAGTGCCTGTGCCAGGGGAGCCAAGCTCTGAGAGGGACACCAGGGCTCACCGTCCCCTCCTGTCACAACTGGGGGCAGAAAGTGCTGCTGCAGGCTTCTCAGATGGAGATCTTTTCATGCAGTGGACTCGGGAAAGATAAAATTCTACTGCATCATCCTCTGGGGGAACGCCTCTAGCAAATTAACAGCGGAGGTGGAATCCTCACAGAGAAAGACAGGAAGGGGGCCATGGTGGCAGCGCTGGATGTCAGCTGAGTTAGAAAAACCAAGGATCAGTCCTCAGAGCTGTTTATTGTTCTGGGTGGCCTCCAGCAAATTCTAGTCTACGGGTTGCTCACAGGTCCCTAGGCCCCACCTTAGGGCACACAGAGGGTCTAACCTCTCTGTCTCACATCTGTAAGACAGCATAGGGTTGCTGAGGTGTAAAATGGGGTGTTTCAAACACAACAATGCTGGGCACAAAGAACTCTAAGGTGAGAACTTCATCATTATAGAAAGGGTTACTGCTGTTATAGAGGGGCAATTATTTATTCATCTTCTTAGTTATGCATTATTGATAATTATGCCTTCATTGTTCATCTGCTCACTTATCTTTTTAACAAACATTAGTCAGCAGCTACTGTGTGCCAGACGAAAGCTTCCAGGCCCAAGGGGGAAATAGTAAATTACTGTTTCCTGCTGCCTGTCCTGGAGAGGCTTACAGCCCGGTGATTACCTGCTGCTATTTGTTTTATGTCTACTTCTAGTTATGTTCATGGAGGAGGATTAAGGGAAGATATAGAGGAGAAAAGGGACAACCTTAAGCACGAGAATGCTTTGAAAAATGTTTGCAAACAACCAGAAGCTACTCTGGGTCCTCCCAAAGGAAAAGTAAAAATTACTTACTTGAAGGAACAGCTTTTCAAGAAAAAATATCATCTTAGACAATAAACTTTCTTTTCCCCCAATTAAATCTATATCTATAGCTCTGTCTGTTTCTACAGCTATAGCTATTATCTATCATCTCTGCAGCTGTGTATCTCTATCAGCTATTGATCTAGACATATGGCACATACGTTCACCTGTTGGATCTCTTAGTAATATCTGCCAGTTCTTTGGAGAGGGGTATATTTGCATAGCTCCTTGGGAGAAAGTAGGAAATTTGGGAAATAGTAGTTTTGTAATCAGTGAATCGTGAGTGGGTGGACACTCACGCGGGGAATCTTCATGGAGTGCCTGCTGTAGGAAGCTACCCTGGACCCGACACAGCACTTTTTTGAGCAGTGCCTGTCTTGAGTCCTACTTATGGTGCTTCAGACTTCTGGGGAGTGAGAGTTTTGCAGGTGTTCTAGAAGGTGCTGTGTTCATTGTAGTCTGAGTTTGAGTTCCCACAGAGGAGAAGTCACCCTCTGGGAGATATCTGGCTGATGTCTCAGCGATTGTGGTGTGAATGCAAAATCAATACTTTTCTAAAATGGAGAAGACAGTGCCAGTGGATTCTGATCTTAGTGGTAAGGGCTGCTAACCCAGACTGTCCTTAAACAGCTTCCTGTTCTAGAAAAGGCATACACAGTGCCTATCTCCTGAGCTTGTTGGGAAGAGTAGCCTAAGATACAGCATGTGACCATGTCAGGCCTATCTGCGAGTCCATTATTTGCATCCTCATCCCTGTATATATCTACATGTGGCCTGAGGGCAGTCATAGGGATTCAGGGATTTGTTTCTCATAATACAAGGTACTGATAGGCTCATTGAGGCAGCATTGTTATCATCATCATCATCATCATCATCATCAGTACAATTACTTGCAAAAATGTGTTAGTTGAATTTCTACATTCATTTTCCTGTCTAGAACAATCAGTTTCAAGGCAAAACAAAACAAACAAACAACCCCCCCCCCCACACACACAAAAACCCTGCTTTTAGCCCACAAATAAGTAAACTGAATCTCTTGGTGTTACAGCATAGAAGCTACCTGACAAGATTGAACAGATACCAATCTTGGCTCAGAAATGAGAAGAGTCTGATAGGTCACTTTCTCTACCAGACCACAGCCTCTTCAGAGAAATGCTTGATGGGATGCTATTCTGGTGGGCACTGGACACTGATCACTTAAGAGCGAGCTTATGACTGACTAGGTAGGTCCTTCTTCGGCAGCATTTGCCGCCACCACCATGAGAACCATGCTTTTAGGATCCTCAGAAACATGGGCTCCACTCTCATCATCCAGGTCCTGGGTGTCAGGTCCTGAATCAGACCACAAGAGGAAATAATACAGGAAAGACTGTAAGGCTGCCCTGAACCTTGCTCTATTTCTCAATTAAAATAAAACGGCAAAGTATTTACTGGTAATTTTTTTTTTTAATTTTTTTTTTCTGAAGCTGGAAACGGGGAGAGACAGCCAGACAGACACCCGCATGCGCCCGACCGGGCTCCACCCGGCACGCCCACCAGGGGCGAAGCTCTGCCCACCAGGGGTCAATGCTCTGCCCCTCCGGGGCGTCGCTCTGCCGCGACCAGAGCCACTCTAGCGCCTGGGGCAGAGGCCAAGGAGCCATCCCCAGCGCCCAAGCCATCTTTGCTCCAATGGAGCCTTGGCTGCGGGAGGGGAAGAGAGAGACAGAGAGGAAGGGGGGGTGGAGAAGCAAATGGGCGCTTCTCCTATGTGCCCTGGCCGGGAATCGAACCCGGGTTCCCTGCACGCCAGGCCAACGCTCTACCTCTGAGCCAACAGGCCAGGGCCTACTTGTAATTTTTCTTTAAGAGAAGTCAATATCCAGCGAGGAAGCTCCTGACTATTTCCCGGGCACAGGCTTGAAGGTCTTTGCAGGCAAATGGTGTTATGGGGCATACTAAAGTTTATGTGTTGAAGTCCTGATCTCCTGGTACCTCAGAATGTGACCTAATATGAAAATAGGGTCATTGCAGATGTGATTAATTAAGATGAGGTCCCACTAGAGTAGGGTGGCCATAACCCAGCATGATTAGCATCTTTATTAAAAGGGAAACAAAGACAGAGACACACAGGGAGAACACCGTGTGATGACAGGGACAGAGATCAGATGCTACGCCTACAAGCCAAGGAATGTCAAAGACTGTGGGAAAGCTTCAGAAGGCAGGGGACAGCATGGGACAGATTATCCCTCACAGCCTTGAAGGAACCAACCAGCCAGCATCTTGATCTCAGACTTGTGCCTCCTCTCAGAACTGAGAGACGATCAGTTCCTCTTGGTTAAGCCACCCAGGCTGAGATACTTGTTATGGCAGCACCGGGAAACAAACATGGATGGATAAACTGGTGACTATGGTAGGTCTCATTTTTGCTGGAAGTTAATAGTGCTCTGGGGGTACAGATCACCTAGAAAGCAAAAGAGCCTTTCTATGCAGGTAGAACATAGCTGAGTAGGTAGAACAGCAGGAAGTTGGCCCCAGCTCCAAGCCCAGTGCAGAGGGGAGACCCGGAACACACACAAACATCCTCTCCTAGATCTCAGTCTTTCAGAGGATATGCGGGAGTCAGCAGCAGCTTCATATCCTCCAGCTCTCCAGCTATGGGAAGGAAACTGTATTATATCGTGACCAAATTTCTCTCTCTCAGCAAAAGTTTCATCAACATATGCTCTCTATTCGTACTATTCTGCTGTTTTGAATGTTGGTGCCAACCCAATACAGTGATTTCATAATCCACTCACAAGTAGTCACCCACAGTTTGAAAGCCGTTAGCTTGACAGAGGTGTCTAACCAACTGGGCTAGGCTGATGGGAAGTCAACTGGTGTCTTAACTTCTGTGAAGAGAATGAGCTTCTCTCCAGTTGTAGCTATTTTTCTGCCAGAGTCTATCTTTGTCATTGGCCCTCAGTGGACATGGAGAAAACATGTCCTTATGTTTTCTTGAATGGGTTTTCCAGTTCAATTTCTCCATGATCACACCTGTGTTTCTAGTATAATATTTTCCTGGGCTGTTTCCCTGACAAGATTCTGAACACATCGGGGAGAGGTGAGTAAACACACAGCAATATTGTCAAATTGTGTTTGATTTGCTTGTATGGTTAGTAGAACATGATGGAATTTTGCTTTTTCTCTATGTTAATGAATCTAAGTTTTCTCTATACATTTCCATAGAAATATCTTTGCCAGCCCTTTGCTCACATAAACTTCAAGGGTTCATGCTTGCCTTTAGTTATGATACTTCATTCATCCATTCATTAATTCATTTATTTAGTCAACAGATACCTGCTCTGTACAAAATGCTGGGTGGACCCAGTATTCCCCTCAGGAGAGCACCTCCTACTGAGGGTGGCAGCAGGGACACTTGCAACCCAGAGTGGCAGGCGCTGAAACAAAGCATGCACAGTAATCTTTCCCTCTGGGACCAAGGCCTCCATCAGCTCCACCTTACATCTTTCCTTTAATTTTTAGGACCCAAGCTAAATTAGGAGCTGTCTTAACACTTCCATTCAGCTTTTTTTCTAAAACTTAAAAGGTTTGACTCAGGCTATAGGAGGAGGTAAGAGGAAGCAAAGCAGTAATTGCAGAGAAGACCCCTGGGGTTGCCCTTTCTCAAGGCTCAGACTCTTTCTTTGACCCCTTCCCCTGGAGGGAGGGCTGGGACTTCATGATGCAGTTTTCTTTTTATTAAACAGATTAAACCTCTAACACAATGTCAGGAGCTACTCATTGGCTATGTGTACCACTCTGCCGTTCCATTCTCCTCTGACAGCTAACTCATTCTGGAGTACCATAGAGCTCTCCTGGCGCTGGTATGCCATCGTCCTAGATGCATTGCAAAATCCAAAATAGACGATTTCAGAGCAAAGGAGGAGGGAATTGATGGCTAACTAAGAAGTGGAAAACATTATATTGATGTAATTGTAACCCCCAAATGATATCAAATATCATTTGATACTAAAATCAATATGATGATGGTGGATATGAGGGGAGAATTTTCTGACTCTTCATCATGCAGACACACTTAAACTTGCCCAGACCATTTTAGCCAACATGCAGAAACACCTGTTTGAAATCAGGGGAAAACCAACACTCATTGTATGTTGAATAAATTGCAGTGAGGCAGAAATTGCTTCACTCTTTTTGTTTAACTCAGAAAATCTTTGTTTGGATTAACCCCCTTGGTTATCAGGATTTTTTCGATTCACTATTGCTTCTTAGATTTCACTTCTCCATTCCTCCTGCATTAAATCCTTTATGAATTGTTAATACACTTCTGTCAATGAGTAACTCACATTTTTCTAGCAAATGTCAGACACATCAGTAATGGAAATGAGCTTAACTTATCCATTAATTTTTTTTTACAATTCTCCTTGGAGAACAGGATCCAGTGTAGGCTGTATACTGAAAGTGATGTTGAATGATTAAAAATAATGAAATAGACAGATATATGTCAAGTAAATAATAATAAGAAAGCAGAGAGCAGTGATCCTTTTATGAGAGAAAGTAAATTTAAGCCCCAAAGTGTGAAACATGACAAAAAGTGATCTCTTTAACACTAAAAGCTACAGTTCACAATGAAAATATAACACTCATGACAATCTCTGCAGCAAATAACACAAGAATCACACTTATAAAGCAAAAACTACAGAAAATACAAGAATACAAATATATAAACACATTTATAGTGGGAGACCTGTGTATACTGTTCTCAAGAAAAAGTAAGGAAATAAAATACAAGTAAGGAGAGAAGAAACTTAAAAACAAAATAATCAATAAGACAAATATTATAAACACACACTAAGTACCCTTTACATCTTGATAGTAAAGAATATACCTTCTTCTCAAATGCTCATGGAAAATTTACACAAGTGATTATATATTAGGTCAAAAGAAAACACAAGTCAAATTCAAAATAGAGTTATTTAAAACAATACCCTCTGGTTATAGTACAATAAAACCAGAAATTATTAACAGAAAAAAGAGAAAAGGCCTTACCACCTGGAAATTAAAAAAAAAACATTTTATTAGGCAGTTTTGGGTAAAAAGGAAGTACAAACTAAAACTATAGAATTTCTGAAAAATGTTAATGAAAACACTATGTATAAAAATGTATGGAATTGTTTAAAGAAGCAGAGTATTAACATTTATTGATAAAATAAAGAAATAAAATAAAAAATTACTCAGCTCTAGAAACTAGAAAAAGGCAACAAAGGGAATTATAAGAAAACATAATGAAGGGAATACTAATGATAAAGACAAAAATTAAAAAGGTGCAGAATGGAAATATAGCAGAGTTAATTAATCTATCAAAACCTTTTGGAAAAAATTATAAACTAGAGCAACTACTAGTTTACCTGATCAAGGAGGGAAGAAAGCATAAATTCACAAAATAGGAAATGACAAAAGGAAAATAGCAATGAAAACCAATATTTTTAAAATCATAAGACAATTTGGAGACCTTTTTGCAAATACACTTGAAAACACATAATAAATAGATAATTCCCAAGAATGTATAGTTACTAAAATTGAACCCCTTTGATTAAGAAAGCTGAAATTAATTATTTTCCTAAAAAAAAAATAGAGACTGTTGTAAGAAAGTAACCCAGGGGAAAAACATCAGGATGAGATGAATTCACAGGGCATTTCTAACAAATCTGAAAAGACCAGATGGTTCTGTAAATTTTCAAAGAGAATCAAAAAGGGAGGAAAAATTCCAATTCTATATTATAAGGCAGGTATAACATTGAAACTTCAACCTGAAAATGATTATACAGAAAACTACAGACTAATGTGACTTCTGCATTTGGTAGCAAAAATACTAAATGAAATATTAACCAGCAGAATTCAATACCATTTTAAGAAAATAATCAACATAACCAGGCAGTAAAATGCAAGGTTGATTCAATATTAGGAAATCCTGATGCAACATATTAATAGATCTAAAAAATGGTTATCTCCAAATATGATGAAAAGGAATTTGATAAAATTAAAAAAATTATGGATATTCTCTTCACATGTGAGAAAAAAAACATATATATATACTGCTGTCCTACAGCTAAATCTTACTTATTGAATCAACACTAGAAGTATTTCTACCAGAATCACAGGCAAGGCGATGATGCCTACCAACTTCACTACACTTGTATATTATCTTAGATATATTAGTCATTGCAATTAGGTAAAAGAAATTTATGAGGTATATCAACATTGGTAAAGAAAAAATTCTATTTGTAGATGATAATATAGTGTATCTGGAAAATCTTATAGAATCAATTATAAAACAAAGTTAAGCAATAAAAGAATTCTATAAAATAAAATAAAATAGTAACTTACAGAAATCTGTAGCATTCATATATACCAGTTAAAGGACATAATAGAGACAATCTGATTTTTTTTTTTTTTTTTTTTTGTATTTTTCTGAAGCTGGAAACGGGGAGAGACAGTCAGACAGACTCCCTCATGCGCCCAACCGGGATCCACCCGGCACGCCCACCAGGGGCAACGCTCTGCCCACCAGGGGGCGATACTCTGCCCCTCCGGGGCGTTGCTCTGTTGCGACCAGAGCCACTCTAGCGCCTGGGGCAGAGGCCAAGGAGCCATCCCCAGCGCCCAGGCCATCTTTGCTCCAGTGGAGCCTTGGCTGCAGGAGGGGAAGAGAGAGACAGAGAGGAAGGGGGGGGGTGGAGAAGCAAATGGGCGCTTCTCCTATGTGCCCTGGCCGGGAATCGAACCCGGGTCCCCCGCACGCCAGGCCGACGCTCTACCGCTGAGCCAACCGGCTAGGGCCGAGACGATCTCATTTGTAATAGCAACAAAGAAGATAGACTACTTAAGAATAAATTTATCATGAAACACACAGGACAGTTTTTAATTATCCTCAAAGACGTGAAAGTAGGCTTAAACAAGTGGAAAGACATCACCTCTTGTTGGACAGAACAGCTCGCTATAAGGAAGATGTCTTTTCTTCCCAACTTATTTTGGAAATGTGATGCAATCCGAATAAAAAGAC
Organism: Saccopteryx leptura; assembly: GCF_036850995.1. NCBI lineage: Eukaryota > Metazoa > Chordata > Mammalia > Chiroptera > Emballonuridae > Saccopteryx > Saccopteryx leptura. The sequence goes on from NC_089506.1 coordinate 37,055,199, forward strand.
AAGTTAAAAACAGAACTTAGACCTTTTGACAAAAATTATGCAAGAATAAGGAGGAAAATAGTGAAAAAGAAAAACTAAAAGTGTTACTATGCTCTCAGAGGTGCAAATACCCTTTCAGTAAAACAACATGGGGCTGGCACAGTAATAGACAAACAGAGCAGTGGGGGAGGCTGCATATCCCGGAGGAGGTAACCACACGCACAGACATTGAGTATAAAATAAGTGTGATATTGCATATCATGGGGGCAAAAATGGACTTCTCAAACAAATGGTACTGGGATGAGTGGGTAAGCATGTGTAAAAAGACACACTTAGAAGCACATCTGCACCATACTCTAAGGAAACTCCAAATTAATAAGAGATCTGTAGGTTGCACAACAGACGAAGTCATGTAAGCAGTAGAGGAAACATGATGAAATGTTCTTCAAGGTTAGTGTGGGAAACTTTGTAGCTACAGTCAAAAGCTAAAGGCAATTAAAGATGGATACATTTGGCTATACAAAAGCTGAAATTTTTTGGCATGAAAACATCAGGAACATAGTCAAAGGCAACTGACAAACTAAAAAAAAAATATTTGTCACATATATCCCAGACAACGGTGTTATATTCTTACAATATAAAGAACTCTTATATTGAGGACAAAAGACCAAAAACTTAGAGGAAAAATGAGAAAATGTCATGAACAGACATTTTATATCACAAAAATGATATAAAAATCAACATTAAAAAAAAAGAACAAAGGTGATATAAAGAGCCGTTAAACATATGAGATGGTCAAACTCACTCATAATTAAAAAATTGCAAATTAAAACCACACTGAAATACCGTTCCTCAACCGTAAGATTGGTGAAAGTTTAACAAGTCAACAAACCATGGGGGAGACTGTGGGAAACACACTATGCCCTCTGTCTTTCCCCCTTCCTGCGGAGCGTAGGCTAGGCTAATTACAGTGTGCACTTACTCTTATCGGAAATGTTGTCTTCTCTGCTAGGAGAGAATTGGTAGTCATGAGAAGTCTCAGGACCACTGTCTTCGTCGTCATCATCACTATCATCAACACTGGATTCTTTGATGAAAAACATGAAGTGAAGGGGGGAAGAAGGGACATAGTCTTGGTTACACACCTGTGGAATATTTGGCCCATGCCTTATTTTAAAACGTTAAATTGAAACCTTGTTTTTTGAGTTTTATTGGAAAATGTGTTTTGGAAAGTTATGCGAATATAGAGTCAGGCACCATATGACTATGAAGACTCAGTTTTTGACCCAGCCACCCCAATTCTAAGAATTTACTCTGGAAGTACATCTCCAACAATAAAAAAATACATATGCACCGGGCTATTTATTTATTTATTTGCCTGTATAAATGCTTCCCCCTAGTGACTCAGAGCCCCACTCTCCTGCACATCCCCCCTGTGTCCCAGAGCTCGGCTGGAGGTAGGCCTTGCACCCGATTCCCATCACTCCCTCCAATCCAGGCTCTTTGGTGCTGAGAGACTGGAGACTCCCCTGCAGTCACTAGACTAACTTAATTGATGCTGAATGCTTTGCCACACCTCTGGGCAATGTGCTGGGTAAGTGCAAAGCATAATTATGACTTGGTCACCTATCCTTTAATGAGTAGAGACACTGTCCTGAGAGACCCTTGGAAGAGGCAAGGTGAATCAGTGCAGGCCATTGATGAGAATGCTTTGTCCACAATGTGGTAGTCAACCTGGTCCCTACCGCCCACTAGTGGGCGTTCCAGCTTTCATGGTGGGTGGTAGCAGAGGAGCAACCAAAGTATAAATAAAAAGATAGATTTAACTATAGTAAGTTGTTTTATAAAGATTGATTCTGCCAAACTTAGTGAAAATCCGATATAAAGTACTTGGTAAGTAATTATTATTATATGCTTTAACTTGCTGTAACTATGCTTTATAAATTTTGTAAAGTAAAGTCGCTTCCCTACTTTATAAATCACCATTACTGGGGAACCGGTGGGCAGTTAAAAAATTTTACTACTAACAAATACAAAAGTGGGCAGTAGGTATAAAAAGGTTGACTACCCCTGGTCTACATGTCCCTGGGAAATGACTTAAGTGACAGTCAGATGGCCCACCAACATCCAACCTGGAGGAAACCAGCCATTTTGGCATTTCAAGGAACAGACTCTTTGAAATGGCCTGAATGAACATTCTTGAACCTTATTACCTAAGAATAGGGAATTGACAAGTGCTGTTTCATGACTCTTGGAAGTCTACTTAGTGGTTACACTAGTCTCTTGTTTTGTGGTTTTACACAGAGGACTATCTTGGTCTCATTTGTTCCCCATCCAGGAACTGTGAGATAGGCCGGGTACAGGCTGACCAACTCAGATCTCTGATCTCATCTGATCCTCGTTTTGTTTAAAACCCTATGCAGACTTCTGGTTGTCTTTAGAATGGAGTCCAAAGCAGTCAATATGGTCCACAGGCCATGACCTGACCCCTGCTCTCATTTAACTTCATCTCTCACCTCCCGCCTCTGCCAGCCCTTGGCACTGCACCAGGCTATTTATTGCAGCATTGCTTGTAATTGCAGAAGATTGAACACATGTGAAAAGACCACACACGGGTAATAGGGGCTCTAACTATGGCTCATACACACTGTGGAATGCTTTGCAGCTGTAAAAAATAGAGGAAGATCTCCATTAGCTGATGTTGAGTGATTTCCAGTTTACAATGTTAAATGAAGAGTGAAGGGTGTGTACCCCGCATGTAATAAGTACAGATATACAAATATGCATACATCTCTTTGTGCATGCAAAAAGAAATACAGGAAGGATAAAACAACAAAGGAGCCGGGTCACCTACGGGATGGGTGGAATGCTGGGGAGTGGTAATTGTTTATATATTACCTTTTTCTATAGTTGTGACTTTTAAAACCACGGTAAGGCTTCATATACTCAAATATAAATCAATATTTAAAATGAACAGGATGAGAGAAACAAAAAGGGATGCAAATTGTAGCCGATGAGCCTAACGTTGTGAGCAATGAGGAACGTGCACAATGAACAGGCAAGGAAGGAAAGAACCACCCAAGGTCACTTTGGAAAACAGTATGTTACTATGGACCGGGAGACTAGAGACAAAAAACTACCACAAATATTCTTTGGTTGGTAAATCGAATTTTTTGGGGGGTATGGGATAACAATTCTAAAACTCTTTGTTTTAGAGAGACAAAGCAAATGGTTAAATATATTGTGGAAAATGGAAGTCAGGGCCTAACAAAGAGGGAACAGAATGACCCGGAAAGAGCCCTGTGATGCCAGAGTGGAATCAGAGGTATCCACCCTGATAATAATAATAGTGGTTGCATTTTCTAATTTTTATTTTAAAAATTTGTTTATTAATTTTAGAGAGAAGGGGAAGAGGGAGGGAGGGGGGGAGAGAGAGAGCGAGAGAGAGAGAGAGAGAGAGAGAGAGAGAGAGAGAGAGAGAGACAGGAACAACCATCTATTCCCTTGTGCGCCCGCCCTGACCGGGGATTGGACCCACCACCTCCGTGCATCGGGATGACGGTCTAATCGACCAAGCTCTCTGGCCGGGCACCAAGTGGTTTTAGATAAAGGAAGGAGGAAAGGAGAGAGGCAGAGAATTCAGGATGGGCGTGTCTGTGTGTGCGTGCGTGGACACCTGTGTGTGTCTGTGTGTGCATGTGTGTGTGCTGCTGCTGTGTGTGTGCATGCATCTACATTTCCAGCTCCATCTGCTGGGAAAGGCTGCAAGCAATGACATTTTACAGAATTTACTCAGCACCCAGTTCTTGGTCTCTAAGTACAGTTCCTCACAAAAGAAACCAGATTTCAGGACTGGGTCAGGGAAAATACAACAGGTAAGTAATTATTATTATTATATGCTTTAACTTGCTGTAACTCTGCTTTATGAATTTTATAAAGTAAAGTTACTTCCCTGCTTTATAAATCACCATTACTGTGGAACCCACGGGTGGTTAGAAAATTTTACTACTAACAGAGATACAAAAGTGGGCGGTAGGTATAAAAAGGTTGACTACCCCTGGTCTACATGTTCCTGGGAAATGACTTAAGTGACAATTAAATGGCCCACCAAAATACTAGGACATCTTTGGTGCCCGAAGGTAAGCTTGCGCTCTGAAAGGCTGGGGCATGCCAAAAGGACAGGGGAGCAACGTGGAAAGAGCCCCCAAGGCAAATCCTGGATAATTTGGACAAGAAAACAATGACACTGTTTTTCATTTCAGAAAATTGTCTGTTGAAGGGATGCATTTCCTCCATTCCTGGGGCCTACCTGGGGGGTGAACCTGGAGGGACCCTCGGGTTCTCACCATCCTGCCCACCCCAGGGAGGAGCAGTGGCTGAGCTGAAAGTGTGGGAGGGGATGGACAGTGTGGCAGCACCTCCCTTGCCCTGCTGGATCCACCCGCCTGCAGGGACAACATTCCTGCCGGCTCCTCTCCGCTCTGGTTTCCCAGGGTCAGACCCACAGGCAGGGGTGGGGGTGGGCTGTCCCTCAGCCCTGACAGAGACAGAGACCTGCCTAACCGGGTAGAGTGCCTGGCCGTGCCCTCCAACCACACTTCCCCCTCCATCAAGGAGCTGCTTCCACCTGCATCCGGCTGGCCCCTCCCACCGCTCTCTGAACTTGGGCAGGGTAGTTGTCGGCTTGTGTTTACCTTTACCAAGAATTTTGTCCTCACTGCCCAGAGAGAATTGTGAATTATCTGGCTGTTCATGATAACCCTCAGGACCAGCTTGAAAATTCTCATCAATGATGGCATCTTTGAAGAAGACCATGAAAAAAAATGAAGAAATGATTTCTTGATTACACACTTATAAACATTTGGTCCATACTTTATTTTAAAACATTAAGGTGGAATGCTTATAGAGTCTCCAAGTGCCATTAGGAATATGCATTGTAAAGTTAACATGTAAACAGAGATCAGGAATCCTCTGATTACCTTGCATCCAGGAGTCTGGATCTCCGTGGAAACTGGGTAAACTAATGTAAGAATTTGGGATTTACATCTGGATGCAAAATTTCAAGAAAATGCTGAACTTCCCTGCTGCTTTATGCTTTTTCATGCACTGAGTGTAAATCTCTGGTGCCTACCACTTTCTTCAGCAAACACCAACCAAATATTTTGTCTTGGTTCTCAGTGAGTTAATTTATTCATTTATGTACACTTTGAATATCATGAAACTGCACTTTGGAAAACCACATTCTTTGCTTTTATTCACTACTAGTGCTGTGGCCTTGGGCACATTCTTTTTCAGACCTTAGTTTTATACCATCCAACAGGGTCACAGTCTCTGCTCTGTTCTCTTGGAAGTTTAGGTGAGCACGACACATGCTGGCTTGTGGAAAGCTTTTCTTTTCCTGAGCTCTGTATTTCTGCAGTGGCTGAACCCCTCCTGCTTGCCCACGCATTGCAGAGATTGTCTAACAATGACGGGATAACTTGTCTCTGCCAGTCTAGGTTCAACCTCCCCAATCTTGGACAGGTTCTAGAAATGGTCTGTGGCTCTAACCTGTTGGCTCAGTGGATAGAGTATCGGCCAGGCGTATGGACGCCCCAGGTTTGATTCCCAGTCAGGGCACACATGAGAAGTGCCCGTCTGCTTCTCTCCTTCTCCCTCTTCCCCTTCTCTCTCACTTCCCCTCCTGCAGCCAGTGGTTTGATTGGTTCAGGCATAGCCCAGGCACCGAGGATAGCTCAATAGGTCTGCATGGGTTGGCCTCAGGTGCTAAAAATAGCCCAGTACTTGAGCATTAGCCCCAGGTGGGGTTGCCGCGTAGACCCTCCTTGAGGTGCATGTGGGAGTCTGTCTCACTATCTTCCCTCCTCTCACTTTAAAAAAAAGAAGAAAAGAAATGGTTTGTGAAAACCGCTTCTTTCACATTTTTGCTTTTGCCCCAGATGCAGTTGACCTTAAGAATGCTAAAATGGTGGGATTGTGCATTTAATACTATAAGCCCCTATGAATACATGCAATTACAGGGTTAAAAAATGTATACTTGCTTTTTTCCTTTGATATTCTCGTTGATAGTGTTGCTGCTGTCTTGTGTGTTCCAGACCTGGATGATTTACTGGGATCCAATATCTGTTGCAGTAGCGTTCCATCTTGGGGAAAGCACACAAGAACATGTTAAAGCCATCAATGCTAAACAGACCTAAGCAGTCTGTGAGGGCAGTGACTGGAGACAGGAACTCAGGGACTCCATGGACACGGGAGTTGGCTATCTAAAGAATCTTGTCTGGGGTGGGGAGACCAGTGTCTTCCTAAGTGACTTCTGAAAACCTGAGACCATCCAGATTCCTTGGAAACAAACACTGACCATCAAAGATACTAGGCTGGAGACCTGGCCCTGGTGAAGTCATAATTCTTTTTGCTCCTGCTGTCATTCTGTCCCCTCTGAGACTTTGCCCAAGGTGTTCCCATGTAGGCAAAAATGTCGTTCTTGATTTCTACATCATGTGGCATTGTTTTTTTCCTTTACATCCTCTGACCTCTCCTAGAAAGATTATAACATGAGATTCCAGGACTTCGTGTCAAATGGAGCTGAACCAAATTCTGGTTCTGCTCCCACAGAAACGTGATCTTAGACATGATTCTCCCTAACCTTGTTTTCTCTTCTGTAAAATGCAGTCTGTATTTCACTGGGCTTTTTATGAGGTTCAAATAAAACAGTGAATATAGGAAACACTCCTGAACTGTGGTGGAGGCTAAATGAATCAAGAGCAGGTATGAGTCCCCCCATCTCTATAACACAATGGTCACACTTCTAGCTTTTTCCCTATTGAGTATGATTGTTACCATAGCCAATCAAGGAGCCCAGGCAGCTTACACCTTTAGCCAAGATGGCTCAGGGGGTGATTCTTACACCAAACACTTCAAAAGTTAGAAAGATGAATTGTCAGGGCCTGAGAGTGCCAAAAACTAGCAAGATAATTGGATAGGATAAAAGCTGTCCCCTCCCTATCCCTGTAAAAACCTCAGGCTTGAGCAGGAAGAGATGGTCTTTGAGAGAGGAGTTCACCATTCTCTCACGTCGCAGCACCTGAATGAACTTCCCTTTTGCAGCAGCACTTGTCTCACAAGTTTGGCTTTGGTTGTGGCAGGTAGTTGAACCTGCATTTTTGGTTTCATGATGATAGCTGTGGGCCTGTCATATATGGCTTTTATTATGTTGAGGTATGCTACCTCTTTGTTGGGAGGCTTTATCTTAAATAAATGCTGAATTTTGTCAAATAATCTTCTGCATCTACTGATATGATCACATAATTTTTATCCTTTATTTTGTTTATGTGGCATCATATGTTAATCGATTTGTGCATATTTAACTAACCTTGCAGCCCTGGAATAAATCCCACTTAATCTTTTTAATGTATTGCTGAATTTGGTTTGCTAATATTTTGTTGAGAATTTTTGCTTCTATGTTCGTCAGGGATATTGGACTATATTTTTCTTTTATTGTAATGTCTTTGTTTCTGAAATGAGGATGCTAGCGGCATGATAAAATGAGCTCGGGAGCCTTCTCTCTATTTTGGAATAGTTTGAGAAAAATAGTTGTTAATTCTTTGACTGTTTGGTAAAATTTTCCTATGAAGCCGTCCAGTCCAGGACTTTTGTTTGTTGGGAGTTTTTTGATTACTGATTAGATTTCATTGTTAGTAATCCTCCTGTTCAGATTTTGTTTTTTCTTGTTTTAGTCTTTGAAGATTGTACGTTTCTAGGAATTTATCCATTTCTTCCAAATTGTCAAATTTGTTCGCATACAATTATTCATAGTATTGTCTTACAATCCTTTGTATTTCTGTGGTGTCAGTTGTCACATCTCCTCTTTCATTTCTGATTTTATTTATTTGAACCATCATTTTTAATTTTTTAATATTTTCGAAGTGAGAAGTGAGAGAGAGGCAGACAGACAGACTCTTGCATGCGCCAGACCAGGATCCACCTGACATGCCCACCATGGGGCGATGCTCTGTCCATCTGGGGCATTGCTCTGCTGCAATTGGAGCCATTCTAGTGCCTGAGGGGGAGGCCATGGAGCCATCCTCAGGGCCCAGGCCAACTTTGCTCCAGTGGAGCCTTGGCTGCGGGAGGGGAAGAGAGAGACAGAGAGGAAGGAGAGGGGGAGGGGTGGAGAAGCAGATGGGCATCTCTCCTGTGTGCCCTGGATGGGAATTGAACCCAGGACTTCCACACGCCAGGCCAACACTCTACTGCTGAGCCAACCAGCCAGGGTCGGGACTGTCATTTTTCTTGATGAGTCTTGTTAAAAGTTATCAATTTTGTTTATCTTTTCAAAGAACAAGCTCTTAGTTTTATTGATCTTGTATATGGTTTTTTAAGACTCTATTTCATTTATTTCTAAGCTTACCTTTATTATTTCCTTCCCCTGCTCACTTTGGGTTTTGTTTGTTATTTTTCTAGTTCTTTTAGGTATAAGGTTAAATTGTTAATTTCAATTTTTTTTTCTTGAGGTAGGCTTATATTGCTATGAATTTCCCTCTTAAGACTGCTGTTGTTGTGTCCCATAGCTTTTTGGGTGGTTGTGTTTTCCTTTTCATTTGTCTCAAGGTATCTTTGATTTCTTCCTTGATCTCATTGTTAACTCATTCATTGTTTAGTAACCTGTTATTGAGATCCCATATGTTTATGTTTTTAGTTATTTTTCTTGTAATTAATTTCTAGTTTCACATCATTATGGTAGAGAAGATGCTTGATATGATTTCTTTACTTTTCTCTTTTTCTTTCCTTCTTTCTTATTTTTATGAGAGTTGCAGGGAGAGAGAGAGACAGGAACATCAAGCTGCTCCTGTATGTGCCTTGACTGGGGAATCAAATTGGCAACCACTGTGCTCCAGATCGAGCTATCCAGCCAGGGGTTAATTTTTATTTTTAGAAATACAAAGAGAGGAAGGGAGAGAAAGGGGAGGGGAAAGGGAAGCATTCATCTGTTGTTTCACTTAGTTGTGCATTCATTGGCTGCTTTCTTTGTGTGTCTTGGCTGGAGATCAAATCAGCAATCTTGTTGTTTTGGGACAATGCTCTTGACCAACTGAGCTAACGAGCCAGGGTCAATATGATTTTAATATTCTTAAATTTACTGAGACTTGTTTTATGTCCTCACATGTAGTTTATCCTAGAAAATTTTCCATGTGCACTTGAAATAATGTATATTCTGCTTCTTTGGGGTGAAAAGCTCTAAAAATATCAATTAAATCCATCTGTCTAATTGTCATTTGAAGTTTTTGTTTCTTGGTTGAATTTTTGCCTGGAAGATCTATCCATTGATAGATCTTCAATGATACAATGGGGTGTTAAAGTCTCTCATTATGACTGTATTACTTTTGATCTTTTCCTTTATGTTCATCAATATTTACATGATATATTTAGGTGTTCCTATGTTGGGCACATAAATGTTTATGGGAATTATATCCTCTTGTTTTATTTTTTATCATTTTGGAATATCCTTCTTTGTCTATTATTATAGCCTGTGTTTTAAAGTCTATTTTGTCTATTATAAATATTGCTATCCAGCTTTTTTTATTTTCATTTGTATGAAATATCTTTTTCCATCCCTTTACTTTCAGCCTGCGCATATCATTAGTTATGAGGTGGGTCTCTTATAAATAACAAATATATGGATCTTTTTTTCTTATCCATTCAGTTACCTTATGTTTTTTAACTAAAGCATTCAATCCACTTACATTTAAAGTGATTACTAATAGGTACACAATCATTGCCACTTTATTATTCATATTTATGTTCCTTTTTACCTTTTTTTCTTCTTAGAGAAGTCCCTTTAGCATTTCTAATAATACTGATTTGATGGTGATAAACTCCTTTGGCTTTTTCTTGTCTGGGAAGCTTTTTATGTCTCCTTCAATTTTAAATGATAGCCTTGCTCAGTAGAGTAGTCTTGGCTATATAGGTCCTTGCTTTTTATCACTTTGAATATTTCATGCCAGTCTTTTCTGTCCTGAAAAATTTCTGTTGAGAAATAAGCTGACAGTCCTATGGGAGCTCCCTTGTAGGTAACTAACTGCTTTTCTCTTACTGCTTTTAAGATTCTCTCTTAGTCTTTAATCTTTGCCATTTTAATTATAATATGTCTTGGTGTGGACCTCTTTGGGTTTGTCTTGTTTGGGACTCTGCACTTCACAGACTTACATGTCATTTTTCTTCACTGCGTTAGGGGAATTTTCAGCCATTACCTCTTCAAACAAGTTCTTGATTCCTTACTCTCTCTCTTCTCCCTCTGTTACCCTTATGATGCAGATGTTGTTAGGTTTGATGTTGTCCTTCTGAGACTTCTAAGCCTGGAGGGTAGTATCAGTGTCATACTTACCCTGTACTCTCTCTCTCAGACCCTGGGTAACCTAAAACCCTTACTCTTGATCCCATAAATGTCCTGATGTGAGCTGGGGGTCAAGACTCCATGCTCTGAGACCCAACTCTCTGCTCAGAGGACTTTTCTAGGCATTAGTTTTCCCAAATATAAAATGAATGGTTGGATCAAAACTGTGGGCACTGTGGTTCTGGCCATGTAAACACACATGGAAAGTGGCTGGCCCAAATGAGCTGTCCTTTAAGTGTGAAGTGCAACAGGATTTTGATGGTTCAGTGAGATAAAAACTGAAAATATTTTAATATTTTTATATTGGTTACATGCTGAAATAACATTAAATGAAATGTTATTAATTTTACTTGTCTTAAAAAAAAAACTATGGCTACTACAAAATTTAAAATGACACCTGTGGCTTGCACTGTATTTCTTTTTTGACAGCCCTCAGTGAGATCAGTGATTCCCAACCTGTTCTTGCTTCCAGGTGAGCTGAATCCAGGGATTTCTCATAAGTTCCCTAGATGATGCAGGCACTACTGGTCCATGGACCTCACTTTGAAAAGTGAGACTTCAAGACCTTTCTTAGGTCTAATGGCCTAAAATTCTACATCTTAATTTCTTAAGAATTTGACTCTTAATTTATAGGACATAGGAATATGATTCTAATTTCAAACAAAATTGCTTCCTTCTAGTTTGTGTAATTTACACCATTTATCTGAGAAACACCCACTGACAACCACCCAACTTCATTCAAATATAGATGTTTGATAAGAAGAGGCTCCTTACCAAATACTTTAGGCATATCCTCCCGAGTTTCTGATTTGGTAGATATTTCAGTAGTTGGACCTAGAGGAGAAATAAAAAACCCTGTTTATTGAATATGCACTGACTTCTCTCTAAATAGATTCAGGTTTGTGGAGCCTTGCTCAGTTCCTGGGTCTGGGTTCTCCTCTGGAAAGTGGAGGGCAAGGTAGCCATAAGGATGGAGTGACACATTTGCCTGTTTGCTCTGAGCTGACACCCTCACTCAGGCAGTGCTGACTGGCGCCATCCCTCTGGAAGAATAGAAAATGTCCCAGCTTCAAGGATGACTGTGCTTGTGCAAGTGCTCTGAGGAGAGCAAATGAAGAGGGACATGCATGTCCTTTTGCAAAAAGCCCACTGTGTTCTCCTATATGAATGGTTCCAACAGTGAGTGCAGCTGAAAGCTTAGGCATATGATGTACAGAAAGTGTGGAATGCTGTTGAGCTTTGGGGTCCTCCAGTTGGGAGGGGAGGCCCAGAGGGATTGATCACCCTGCTTTCTCCTCTTTCATAAGCAGAGTGACTCTAAGTCGTCCCATTTACAGGTAAGAGCAGAGTCTCATGCGGGGTTGACCGGACCCAGATGTCAGTCTTTTGTAGGACCTCTGGACTCCTGACCTCAAGTCTTTCTGGCCTTGTTGACCTGAGATAACTCTGCTGGGGACCTAGCAATATGTGGTGACTGAACGCTGGTTTCCCCTCCCCACCTCCTACCAAAGGGTTCGTCCCATTCTTCCTTCTCAGAGCTGGGATGTCCTGGTTCATTCTTTTGACTCAAGGTCAGTGTCAGCCTCTTCCTCCAGCCTCTAGGTAGTGGCAGGCTGACAAGAGAGGAGACAGCACCCCAAGGACAGGCTGGGCAGGGCCACCTTCCTCTTGCTGCAGCACAGAGCATTCAAGTGGCGTCTGCAGACGCTGAAGTTCCGACACTAAACCAATGACAACGCTGATTTTCAAATGGGTTTAATGATGGACAATCTGCATACCAATTGACTCATCTGCGCACGGAGGGCTTAGAACAATGCAGGAAAACGATGTAAAAAGGTCTGTGCTGCGATGACAATCACTTCCCAGTGTGCTGACCTTCGGTAAATGAAACAAACAAAAGTACAGTTCTCTTTGGAGGAGACATTAATGCGTCATTAAGAATGGGTACAGCTGCTTCGCGCAAGCACTTTGTTAAAAATATTCTTTTCATTTTGTGTCTGTCCCGTAATTATAATGGGAGTATTGTGCAAGTCAGCCAGTAAGCGTATGCAGAAAAATATTTATGTTTTGTAATATCTGCATGGTTTCTAAAGCGCATTGTCAAGTGTAGCTGCCAAACCGTATTTTGCCTGTTGTCACCTCTGACAGCTTCTCAGTTTTAAACTGGCCCAGAGCCCATGTTCTCATGATAATCGACTGCTTCTTCTCCATATTGCACGGTGCACATCCTGGCCACCAGGGAGGGCTCACTGATGAGTTTGGCAGTTGTGCTCCCGTTAATTGAGGGAAAACAAGACTGTAACTCCTTTATCACAAAGTCCATGGCTGCTGTTACCCAACACCTTCTTAGGGTCAGGTAAACCAGGTGGTTAACTGCCACAATGCCAACCAAGGCAGGGAGACCCCAGAAGCAAAGTAAGGTATTGGGCAGATAAAATATATTATGCTCACTTTGTTAAAGATGGCGCTGCCCACGTGGAAGCCCATTGCCCAGGTGATGATATTAGTTGCCCTTATGCTTGGAATGGCAGTAATTATATTAACGTGTGTTGGGGGCGGGCTGTGGGCAGGCCGGATCCTTGTAGCCTGGGGCTTGGTTTTAGGACTAAGACTTTCCCACCCTTTTTGATGTGGGGTGGTACAATCCCATCATACCTCAGAAAAGTGACTTTATATTAGAGACTTTCCTATTTTGTATATTGGATTAAAGGTTTTGATTTCTACACTATAAAATGGGGGCAGACCGGGAGCTTGCTCTCGCTAGGTTCCTGAGATTAGCATTAGAGAGGAGAGCAGAGAAGGGCCATGTGGAGGAGGCCAGGAGAAGCATCCAAGATGGTGGAGTGCTAAGTGAGAAGCCAGTTTGTGCAAAGTTTGTGCAGGGAGAAGGAAGGAGATGGGGAACAGAGGTGAATAAGTCTGGTGAGCTAGAAACTTTTGATTCTAGGAAACTCGGATAAGTCAGCTTTGTGAGCACTGAATGAATGAGTTTTGGAGCCCAGTGTATGTGTTTTTACTTGCCCACAGGGTGCAAGCTAGGATTAAAGGTAATGGCCCACCAGTTTTTGGCTCTGTTGTTTCATTACTGTCTGTTCGAATTCAATGTGAACCTGCACGGGCCAGGTGGCTGTGATGGTGGCCGCAACAACTGGCTTTACATAAGGAAACCCAATGTTCTTTTAAGAAAATGGTTTAGAAACTGCCCCTAACTGGTCTTTCAAGCTGGGCAGACCTTAGAGAGAAACAGGTTTTCACTATCTGACAAGGAGCCTAGACCAGGGGTGGGGAGGCTGGCTTAGGGCTGCACCTGGAGCTGGAGCTCAGCTTGTTCACTCCCTGTGTGTGGCCCTGAGGGTGGGAACAGCACAAACAGGAACAAGCTGGCTGCAGGCACAACAGCAGCATGGAGTGACAGCACTTCTCCCCAAAGGACACTGTCCTTGGTAAGTGCCTCAAACTAAACTTCCTTAAGAAAGGAAGGTTGGAAGTGTAGCTTCTTTCATGACATTTTCTTGCCCAAGTGACCCCTGCCTTCTCACCCAAACCGAGGCCAAGCTAGACTGTCCCCCAGTTAACTCAGACCAGTGTGGGTGGGAGGGAGAGTGCCCCACTGGGCTCTGGGCAGGACCCACGTGTCCTGCTCTCAGGAGACCTACACAGACCCTGTGGAGGACTCTTCAGTGTCTGCTCACCCAACCTTGGGAGCTGGGGCTGGGGACCCTCCCAGGGCTCTTTCACTGAGCTCCCAGCTTTGGAGACTGTAAAGCCAGTGGCCATGGCCAGGGCCACTACTATCAAAGCAGCCCAGCTCTTGCAGGTTCGCATTGGATTCGGACAGTCGGCAAAGAAACAGCGGAGCCAAAAACTGGTGGGCCATAGTCTTTAATTCTAGCTTGCACCCGGTAGGCAAGTAAAAATACACACTGGGCTTCAAAACCCAGTCACATTCAGTGCTCACAAAGCCACTGACTTATCCGAGTTTCCTAGAATCAAAGGTTTCTAGTTCACCAGACTTATTCACCTCTGTTCCCCATCTCCTTCCTTATCCCAAATACAAACTCTACACAAACTGGCATCTCACTCAGCACTCCACCATCTTGGCTGCTTCTCCTGGCCTCCTCCACGTGGCCTTTCTCTGCTCTCCTCTGCTCTCTCTTCTAATGATAATCTCAGGAACCAAGAACACAAACTGTTCTGCCCCCATTTTATATTGTAGCTTCACAACCTCTAATCCAATATACCAAATAGGGAAGTCTCTAATACAAAGTCACTTCTCTGAGGCATGATTGGATTTTACCACCCCACATCAAAAAGGGTGGGAAAGGCTTAATCCCAAAACCAAGCCCCAGGCTACAAGGATTCTCAACACACATTAATATCACCTGGGCGACAGCCTCACGTGGGCAGCGGAGCCATCTTAACAAAGTGAGCATAATACATTTTATCTGCCCAACAGAGACCTCTGTGGGAGGGGGAGGATTGAGAGGAGGAGCGGGGAGGTCTGAACATGTAACTTCCTGGGCAGAAAGGGGGATGTTGTAAAGCCAGGAGGCACGGCCAGGGCCACCAACACAGCAGCCCGGCCCATGCAGGTTCGCACTGGATTCGGACAGTCGGTAAAGAAACAACGGAGCCAAAAACTGATAGGCCATTTTCTTTAATTCTAGCTTGCACCCGGCAGGCAAGTAAAAATACACACTGGGCTCCAAAACCCACTCACATTCAGTGCTCACAAAGCCACTGACTTATCCGAGTTTCCTAGAATCAAAGGTTTCTAGCTCACCAGCCTTATTCTCCTCAGTTCCCCATCTCCTTCCTTCTCTCTACACAAACTACACAAACTGGCATCTCACTCAGCACTCCACCATCTTGGCTGCTTCTCCTGGCCACATGGCCTCTTTCTGCTCTCTGCTCTGCTCCCTCTGCTCTCTCATGCTAATCATCCCAGGAACCAAGAGAGCAAACTCTCGTTCTGCCCCCATTTTATAGTGTAGATTCAAACCCTTTAATCCAACATACAAAATACAAAGTCACTTCTCTGAGGCATGATTAGATTGCACCACCCCACATCAAAAAGGGTGGGAAAGGCTTAATCCCAAAACCAAGCCCCAGGCTACAAGGATTCTCAACACACATTAATATCACCTGGGTGACGGCCTCACGTGGGCAGCGCCATTTTTAACTAAGTGAGCATAATACATTTTATCTGCCCAACAGATGTCATTGAAGTTCTTCCCTTTCTGGGGCCTTCTGACCTCTCTACCACTGAGTCATATCCCCAGAAGTCTGTCCCCTATCCCTTTCTCAATACATAAGTGGTCAGGACAGAAGGGCCAGAGCCAAAGGCACATGGGTGCTGCTTGAACCAACCACCTGTAAAAGGACATTCTGTGATGATGGGAGAAATTTGAATGTGGGTCAGGAGTTAAACCCTATTTAATTATTTACAGGATTTTTGTTACTCTTGTCAGTGTTTAATAACATTGTAGATATACGTATATAAGTGAAAATGGCCTTTATCTTAGCAAGAAAATGTTTTCATGAAATGATAAGACATCTTGGACAGTGCTAAAATATTCCCAGTAAACAACAAATGTGAGTGTGTGTAGAAAACACAAGATGGTAAAACATATATAATTAAAACCAGGTAGTAGAAGTTCTTTATACTAGTTCTCTACTTTGGGGTAAATTAGAAAATTTTCATAGTGAAAAGTTAAAATACATAATGTGTGTTACTCTTCCATGGAGTTCTGGATTTTAAGAAGGGTTTCCACTAAAAAAAAGGGGAGGAGATTTCAACTTACTCCATTATCCAGGGAATAAATAGTAAATTGGAGAAGTTGGGGAGGAGATGCACCCATGGGAGAAGGCCGCCCGCCTGGCTCAGGGAGGAGCAGGTGTTCCACCTGCCACAGCGGTCCACCGTGACTGTACGTGGCCGTACCTGAATACACGTTCATCGGCTGCTCGGCTTCCTGACAGCAGTACAGCAGCAGGACAAAAAAAGTCATTCCTCGTTTTGCTGCCATGTTCCCTTTCCGCTGAAGGAGGAGGACCTCCTCCTGAAGGTCCCTCTGCTCCTCTTGCCTTAGTCTCCGGGATACTGCGGAATGTTCAGGGGCCTGTGACATCACGGCAGGAAGTGAGCGGGGTCCTGCCCTGTGTGTGGGAGGGTCATACCTGGACCTGTGACATCACGGCAGGAAGTGAGCGGGGTCCTGCCCTGTGTGTGGGAGGGTCATACCTGGACCTGTGACATCACGGCAGGAAGTGAGCTGGGTCCTGCCCAGTGGTAGGATTCAGTCGGCAGAACTGATACTTAATATTTTGTTGAGGTCAATGAACTGGTTGTTAAAATGGCACTTATAATCAGAGTTCTCAGCCGCCCAATGTGGAAATCACATATTTACATTTCTTACTCATTTTTAACATTCATCTGTGCAACAGCTTGTTCTAAGCACCCGCAGTAATGTTCATTCTGTCCATAAGTAAAAAAAAAAATGCAAGTGAGGACATCAATCAAGAAGCATATGGAAATATCTTAAATAACAGTTTTATTGTTTTTTTGTCAGGCATTATTTAATATTTTTTGTTAATATTTTAAAACTCTTATCATCTACTTTTGTATACCTCTTGTATTGTTCTTATTTAAGTATTAAATGCATGAAATAATAAACTACCTTTTGCTATATCATTTTTTTAATACTTAAAATGGTCATTAGGGCAGAGAACCAGTTGCTAAGTTATCTATCTGAATGCCACCACTGGTCTTGCCCTGTGTGTGGGGAAGGTTGGGCTCAGAGTCTTTGTGAAGAGGTAGGGAGGCTGGAGGGAGCCCTAGTGTAACAGAGATCCCCTCTACTACTTGTTTCAGTCATCTAGTCTGGGGCTGTCCTCTGATATGCAGACCTAGCCTAAGGTCTGAAGGGATAGGGTATTTATTAATCAGGACTCTATGTACAAGCGGCAGAACAAACAAATCTGCTTAAGTGAAAAGAGGTGTATCAGAAGGAGGCTGGAAAGCTAACTGAGTGACAAGAAACATGCTGGAACCATCAGTTCCAGGGTGTCCTTAAAGAGCAAGGGCTGATGCCCTAGGTCTTCTCCCTACTGTCTCTTCAGACTTCTTTCTTCCCTCTCATATCAGCCCCAACCTCTCCCTGATGGTAAACTGTGTGTGTGTGTGTGTGTGTGTGTGTGTGTGTGTGACACAGACAGAGAGAGATAGAGAGACAGAGAGAGGGACAGATAGAAACAGACAGACAGGAAGGGAGAGAGATGAGAAACATCAATTCTTCATTGCAGCTCGTCTCCTTAGTTGTTCATTGATTGCTTTCTCATATGTGCCTTGACAGGGGGGCTATAGCAGAGCAAGTGACCCCTTGCTCAAACCAGCGACCTTGGGCTTCAAGCCAGTGACCTTGGGCTTCAAGCTAGTGACATTGGGCTCAAGCCAGCGACTTTGGACTCAAGCCAGCAACCATGGGGTTATGTCTAAGATCCCACGCTCAAGCCAGTGATCCTGTGCTCAAGTTAATGAGTCCCCACTCAAGCCAGATGAGCCCTGGATCCTCTGTGTTCCAGTCCAACACTTTATCTACTGCGCCACCGCCAGGTCAGTCCCTGATGATAGACTTTCATCACAAGAAATGGACCAGCAGCCTTAGCACAAGACAATGAAAATACAAATAAACAACAGCTCAGTGAAAGTAAAACTCTTATGCCACTGCAGTGACCACTTGGGAAATGAAACTACCATCCACAGTAACCAGTTCAGATAGTGAAGTTCTTTGCATGGCAGCCAGTCAGGAATTAAAATGACCATCTACAGCAGGGGTTGGGAACCTATAGCTCGCGAGCCAGATGTGGCTCTCTTGATGGCTACATCTGGCTCGCAGACAAATCTTTAATAAAAAAATAATAACATTAAAATATAAAACATTCTCATGTATTACAATCCATTCATTTCCTACTGCTCATGTTCATGGTTGCGGGTGGCTGGAGCCAATCACAGCTGTTCTCCAGGACAACACCAAATTTTTATTGGATAATGTGTAAAGTATACGGGTCATTGTATGGCTCTCACGGAATTACATTTTAAAATAATGTGGCGTTCATGGCTCTCTCAGCCAAAAAGATTCCCGATCCCTGATCTACAGTAATCAGTCTGGGAAGCGAAACTGCCCCCGGTGGTGGAGGGGAAATTTTCTCTAACCTTATAGGGTCTTTCAGCTGGCCTAATAATTAAATATGCATGTGATAAACAAGAGAAAAATAACCAAATTTTATTTCATATGTGCATACAAGAATCCTACATACAGGAGACCCCACAGACATAAGAGGTTCAGGGACAGAAAGGTAAAATGAGGTATCATGGCATCCTACGCTGAGAAATGAAGTGAGGTGTTGAGGGTTCAGAGGGAAGGTGGGTAGTTCATAGAAAAATAAGAAGAGCAGATGTTCAGTAACTAGATGTTTGCCCTGTCATTTATCTAGGGCAGTGGTCCCCAACCCCCAGGGTATGGACCGGTATCGGTCTGTTGGCCATTTGGTACCAGTCTGCAGAGAAAGAATAAATAACTTACATTATTTCCATTTTATTTATATTTAAGTCTGAACGATGTTTTATTTTTAAAAAATGACCAGATTCCCTCTGTTACATCTGTCTAAGACTCACTCTTGATGCTTGTCTCGGTCACGTGATACATTTATCCGTCCCACCCTAAAGGCCGGTCCTTGAAAATATTTTCTGACATTAAACCGGTTGTGGCCCAAAAAAGGTTGGGGACCACTGATCTAGGTCATAAAAGTTATTTCTGATAATAACTCTTTTTAGGGTCAAGGCCCCATGTTAAATTCTTTAAAGGAGAGGAAAAAGTTTCTCTTGAGTATGCAGTGTCTTGATTTCCTTCAGCTCAAAATAATCTACATGTAAAAATAGCATATGCTGGGGGTCCTGTTCTGGACCCTTACACACCCATAGCAAACAGCCAAGAAGTGAAGGTTCTGTCTACAGCAACTACGCCACAAAGTAAAACTACCTGCAGTGACCATTCATGTAGTTAAACTACAACCTAACTGAGTTATAACACACATGCTGCAACAATTGACTAGAGTCCAAACCTATAACTTTTCTAATTTTTATCTCCACTTTCAACTTAGCAGCAACCAGAGAAAGATGGGGTGCTCGTGGAAGGAAGCTCTGGGCTTCTCCTGGTAGGGGTGTCGAAAGCAGAGCCAGAGAGATCCACCCTGGGCAGGTATGTCCTAAACAGCCAGGTAAAATGACATAAATTTATTATCTTATTCGTTCTGGAGGCCACAAGTCCAAATTGGGTATCATTGGGCCCAAATCATGGTGTGGGCAGTCTTGAGTGCCTTCTGGAGGCTCTACAGAATATGTTTCCATGCCTCACCCAGCTTCTAGCTACCATATTCCTTGGACTGTGGCTCCTTCTCCACCGTCAAAGTCTGGGCTCTCTCTGACTCCCTCTCTTTTATCTTCCCCAGCCATTTATATGGACCCTGGTGTTTACATTGGGCTCTGTGATGGTTAATTTTATGTGCCAACTTGGTTAGTTCATATTTGACTAGACATATGGTCAAATATTACTCTAGGTATTTCAATGAGAGTGATTCTGATGAGATTTACCTTGCAATTGGTAGACTTTGGGGAAACCAGATTACTCTCCATAATGTGAGAGGGCCTCATCTAATCAGTTGAAGGCCTGACTTCTCTTGAGCAAGAGGGACTTCTACCAGCAGATGGCCTTCAGACTTGAATTGCAGCAGCGGCTCTTCCCTGAGTCTCCAGCCTGCTGGCCCCCCTGCAGATTTTAGTCTTGCCAGAATGCATAATCAAGTGAGCCAATTTCTTCAAATATATTTCTCTCTTCTCTACACACACACACACACACACACACACACACACACACACGCATGCACACGCCCTATTGACTCTGTTTTTATGGATAACCCTGACTAATACAGGCATGGATAATCCAGAACAATCTCCTCATCTTAAATAGAGCTGATTAACAATCTTAATTCCATATATGACCTTAATTGCCTTTTGCCTTATAGCTCAAAATAGTCACAGATTTTTGGGAGTATAGGCCTGGGGACATGGACATCTTTGGGGGACCACTGTTCTGCAGACAACAATGTCTTTTGTCCATTTTCCAATTAGATTTTTTTTACTGTTGAATTTTGAAAGTTCTTTATATATTCTAAATATAAATACTTTGTTAGGTATGTGACTTGCAAAAAATTTCTCCTAGTCTGGAGCTTGTCTTTTCTCCTCTTTACAAGGTGTTTTGTAGAAAAACAATCGTTGATAATTTTGCTGACGTCCAGTATATTGATTTTCTTAAATGACTTATGCTTTCGGTGTCATGTCTAAGAACTCTTAACCAGACCTTAGGTCTTGAATATTTCCTCCTATCTACTAAGCATTTTATAATTTTATATTTAAATCTATTTATGATTTTGATATGGTGTGGGGTTTAGTTCAAAGTTATTTTTTCCTTTGCCTTTAGACTTACAATTGCTGTTGTGTCCTTTGCTGAAATGGTTATACTTCTTTCATTGAATTGCTTTTGATTTTTTGTCAAAAATCAGTTGGCTGTAATTGTGTGGGGCTATTACTGGGATCTCTATTCTGTTTTCTCTGTTTCATCGATTTATGTGTTATGCCTTCACCAGTTATTACACTGTCCTGATTACTGAAGCTATATTAAAAAATTGCTGGGATTTTGATGAGAATTGTATAAAACCTGTACATCAATTTGGAGACATTGTCTTTTTTTCTTTTTTGCATGAATTGAAATGATCATGTGATTCTTTCTTCATTAGCTTACTAAAATGGTCAGTTACATTAAGGAATTTCTATTGGTTTACCCTTTTTCTCACTGATTCTTTTCTGTCTTCTTTATTCTGAGTTTTAAAATATTTTAGAAAAAGAATATTTTAGTTCTAAAATATCCATTTGGCTCGTCTTTAAATTTTCTATTTATTTGCTGAAACTTTCTGTGTCTTTGCTGAGGCTTTCTATTTTTTCACTTGTTTCAAGCATGTTTGTTAATGCTTATTGAACCATGTTATGATTACTGCTTTAAACTCCTTATCAGATAATGCTAACATTTGTGCTATTTCAACGTTAGCATCTGTTGATTGCCTTTTCTTGTTCCATTTGTAATTTTCCCTGTTCTTGGTGTGGCAAATGGTTCTCTCTCTCTCTCTCTCTCTCTTTTTAAAAATTCTTTTTAAAGATTTTATTTATTCATTTTAGAGAAGAGAGAGAGAAAAAGAGAAGTGGGAGGCAGGGGAGCAGGAAACATCAACTCCCATGTGTGCCTTGACCAGGCAAGTCCAGGGTTTCAAACCAGCAACGTCGGCCTTCCAGGTCAATGCTTTAACACTGCGCCACCACAGGTCAGGTTGACAAATGGTTCTCAATGAAAACCTGGACGCTGTGTGTGTTCTAAGACTCTGGATCTCATTTAGAACTGTCCCTCAGCAGGCCTCTGATGTCACTCTGGTGAGAGCCCAAGCCCCCTGCTTGCACTCTGCCACTACCCAAAAGGGTGGGTTGGGAGCATTTTTATAGTCCGGTGGCAGTATAGTACAAGTCTAGGCTCCACACTCAGCTTCTGCGGGCTGTCTGGGGACAGAACTTCATTGTTTTTCCTGTGCTGTTACAGCAGAGCTGTTACTGTGTAAACATTGTCTCTCTCTCCCTGGTTCTTTGGCAGGAGAGAGCAGACTTTTCTTATCTGGGTCTGTGGGTATTCGCAGGGTGCCCGCTCTCCAGAATCCTGTTGGGATTTACGAGGCAGACCAAGAGCCAAGGGGACTCACAGCCCTGCCGTTCCTTAGGTCCTGAGGTCCCGTGTCCACCTGCTTTCTCCGTACCTCTGGAGATTTTTCACGGTGGTTTTGCATGTTATGCCCAGGGCTTTTGTTGTGTTTAGCCAGAGGAATAGGGAAAAGAATGTCTGCTTCACTTTTGCCAAAGTAGACGTTCATGCATGCTCTCTCACGAAACCTTTGGGGGCGCGCATCTAGCTCGGCGGGGCTTTGGGGAGGCAGTGCACACTGCGGGGCAGAGGTCAGCGCCGGTCAGACAGGCTGGCTGCCTTTCCACCCCTGAGTGCCCGCTTCCGCAGAGTCTCACAAGAACAGCCGTGCTCACATGTCTGCTTGCTGGGCTGTGTCCAGCCCCCTGGGGTCATTCCTGTCCCCACCTGGCGGTGCCCTTGCCTGTCCCTGCAGGTCCTCACAGCCTGACTCTCATCCCAGGGGTGTTTTGTCTCTGGGCCTCTGCTATTTGTCCCTTCACTTCTGACATGTTTAAGTCCAAGAGAGGATTCTGTGCTAGCCAGATGCTGAGTGGGTAGAGTTGGCAGGATTTGGGGGCTCTGGTAAAGAAGATTTGAGGCAATTTTAGCCACAGAATAAGCCCATGGCGTCGCCAGCTCATGGTCCCTCAGTGTGGTGTGACAGCCTGAATGGGCTGGTGTCTGTGGGGAGAGCCCAAAGGTCAGGGAGCGAGGTGCCCCAGACACATATTATCAGGTGTCCAAGTCCATAGCACGAATCTGCTTCCAAACACTGGAGAGGGAAAAAATGGGATGTTTAGTCACTTGGAGGCCTTGAAATAGTGGGACTAGGTGACCATTACACAGTCCGTCTGTATGTCACCAGATGCCCCAATTAAAGATTGTTTTCAAAGCACATTTGTAGTTGTTTTCACTTATGAAAATATCCTTGAGACCTATAATTTGGCAATATACATATAATCAATTGTTTCAAAAACAGAAGTGATGCTGGCTATTATAATGTAAACTGTTTTCTAAATGAAAGAATTAAAGGAATGTAATTGGAGAAGTATACAAACAGTGTTTAATATGCTGCTTCTCGCAAAGACATATTACAACTTATAATCTTCCTTCATGGTGTATGTTGTCAGTGTTTAATCAGGCGTGTGAATGTATTCAGGTGTTCAACCGTTCTATTAGCTGGGACGTTGCACTATTATCTGCTGAGCTGTTTATGTTATATTGTTGTTGGCTCTCTGAGCTTCTCTTTCTCTGGCTCCCTTTTTTCTGGTTTCTGCAATCTGTATAATTGTCTTCTTACTTTTGTCTTCAGAAAGCTTTAAATAGAGTAACTAGAAACGATTAACTGTGTCAGATCACAAAGTTCTGGTGCTTTACAGATTATTTACAGGGACTTGCTATGCTGATGCTTTGACAGGACCACAGTCTAGCATGGAGGTCACCATGGGGTGGTGGCCAGTGGCTTTTTCTTCCCACCCTTAGGGAAGACATCCTAGACGTCAGTGAGCTGTGATAACTTCGAATTCCTGAGATTCTCGACTGATAATTCGAAGGGTCCATGACAAATGTGAAATGCCCAAGGAAAGTACCATCTCCTCTGAGGAAGAAACAGGAAAAGGTTTGCCTGAGTAAGGAAATCCCTTAAAACATTTCTATATTCATTCATTCACTCATTCATTCTCTCATTCACTCATTCATTCACTCATTCACTCACTCGTTCACTCATTCATTCATTCACTCACTCACTCACTCATTCATTCATTCATTCACTCACTCACTCACTCATTCATTCACTCGCTCACTCATTCATTCATTCACTCACTCACTCACTCATTCATTCATTCATTCACTCATTCATTCTCTCATTCACTCATTCATTCACTCATTCACTCACTCATTCACTCATTCATTCATTCACTCACTCACTCATTCATTCACTCACTCACTCATTCATTCATTCACTCATTCACTCACTCATTCATTCATTCATTCATTCACTCATTCACTCATTCACTCATTCATTCATTCACTCATTCATTCATTCATCTTCTTGGTCTTCTTATGCAGTGTGTTTTCTGGGAAAACCATGTTCTAATTTTTTTTTTGTATGTGACAGTGACAGAGAGAGACAGAGAGAAGGATAGATAGGGACAGACAGGGACAAACAGACAGGAAGGGAGAGAGATAAGAAACATCAATTCATCATGGCTCCTTAGTTGTTCATTGATTGCTTTATCATATGGGCCTTGACTGGGGGACTCCAGCAGAGTGAGTGACCCCTTGCTCAAGCCAACGACATTTGTGCTCAAGCCAGCAACCATGGGGTTACATCTATGATCACTGAAGCTGGTGACCTTGGGGTTTCGAACCTGCATTCTCTGTGTCCCAGTTCGACACTATCCACACTGCGCCACTGCCTGGTCAGGCCATGTTTCAATATCAATGTTACTAGCATCAGATGGGCTGTAAAGTTTTACACACAATTTCTCTGCTGTGGCTGGTCAGTTTAGATACTTAACTGTGAATTCCTCAAGGTATGTTCACTAAGACCAATTCCATATTTTAGGTTTTGTTTTATATCAGTTTTTTGACTTCAAATGAGAAATCCAATATTGCTTTAAGAAACAATTTTGGCAAAATCAAATATAATATATAAAATGCATTGTGATGTAAAGGTGGAATCACCTTATAATGAAAGAAAAAGTATGGCTTACATAGTATTGAATATTAATTGAAAAATTAGGAGAAAAATGGATGAGAGTTTAGATATAAAATTGTGCTAGAAATGTTTATCCAGACCTACTCCTTGCAAAACAATGTTATGGAATAGGACCTCTGTTAGCTGTGCTTAAATGCAGGGTTTTTTTTTTTTTTTTTAAAGAACATCATTAACTTCAGGGAATGAACAGGAAAACAGGGCAAAGAAACCTTAAAAACGCTTACGAGCAACACCCTACTAATACAAGTGCTTGCTTAAGTCTAACTGCTATTTCCCCAGCCACTGCAGAAGGCAGACCATGGTGAAATAACTTCGGCAATCTCTGTGGAGTGCATTCACCAATTCACAGTTGTCAGTCCTCCAATTATTGGGTCTAAGGGTGACTAAGATTTAAAACAGGGAATACTAAATGTCTAGGCCACATGACCATCCTAAAGATTCTAAAATCATAACATGAAATAAAACGATTCTGCTCATACTCATGGCTCTAACAGCTGTGTAAATTGAATGGTATGAAAAGGATTTTTTCCTGATACTTGACCATTTCAAATAGTCATCGCTGCTACCAACAGACTCAGGTAACAGCTTCCTCTTGGTGAACTTCTAAAATTGCGGGTGATAGAAATAAGGCTCAGAGAATCCTAAATGAACAGAGTAAAACCAGGGCATCGCTTTGGTAGCATCTCACCCCGCGTCTTGCTCCATAAAAAGGGGATAGTGTTGGCTCATGACAAGGAAGAGAAAATTGGTGTTACACCCCATAGTTAATGTGACAACATGCAGCTAATGAGGACTTAATGATCCCCAGTCTGCTCATTTTTGTCACCCATTTGAGAATGTCACTTGTTTTATACTTAGCCCTATGGTGTAGGATTAGATTCATGGTAAAGTGAATTAGTTAAGGTTTTAAAAAAATCTGAACAAAAGTGCTAGAAAATGTGTACAGATATGAAGAGACTGAATGTATATACACTTGTTCAGATAATGTATAATTAACTTAGAAGAATTTTTGGTTGAATGTGTGAACTGGCAGTAAAATTTTACTTACGTTTGATAAGACCTTCACCTTAACATGGAACATATTTTTTAACCTGAAATTATTCTTGGAGAATTATTAAAGGTCCTGGGAAGTCAATTACTACTCTGTCAGGGCACAGAAAAAATATCATGTTCGAAATGGAATAAAATGTTCTATTTCAAAACCTACAGATTTCATCATGTATTTATTTGCTTTATATATATATAATATTCTATATATTAAACATATATATACATATACACACACTTTTTAAAACACCACTTCTCCATTTATTTATTTATTTATTTATAATTATTTTTTCATTTTAGAGGAGAGAGAGAGAGAGAGAGAGAGAGAGAGAGAGAGAAGGGGGGAGGAGCAGGAAGCTTCAACTCCCATATGTGCCTTGACCGGGCAAGCCCAGGGATTTGAACCGGCGACCTCAGCATTCCAGGTCGACGCTTTATCCACTGCGCCACCACAGGTCAGGTCACTTCTCCATTTTTTTCTTCACTCTGTCATGTTTCTCATAAAACTTCTCCTTTCTGTTATTCTCTTAGGTAAGTACATCATAGAACTCAGAGATTCCAGAAAAGAGGTAGCATTTGTCAGTTTTTGAGAAAATTGTAAAGATCTCTTTCTGTTGTTCTAACACTCTACCAATAAGATCAACTTTGCAAAAAAGTTTATTCTGATGACTGTTAAATATTGCGATGAATGAGTGAAAAATATTTTTCTCATTTGTTGAATTTCTTAAGAGAACACTCAAGATCTTGAAACAATCACTGGGTCTACTGTTTTCTTTCACATTGAAATTACAGATCTCCACCTCCTACTCACCACAGTTTATGCTTTATTATAAATAAGAATTCATGTTTCTTAAAACAATGCAGAATAAATAAAAGCCTACATACTTTGGAACTGCAAGAAAGGGTAGAAATGCAATCTTTATCTTTTGACTTATAAATGTTCAGAATAGAATGGCATATAGTTTTGCAGTATCATTTACCTGCTTCCATCACTGCAGAAATTCAACCGGTAATCTGCAGTTCTCGGAACTTACCATAGATGGCGACACAGTATGCAGCTCCTTAAAACCATAGAGGCACATAATGTTTTCTTCCTGGCTTAGGTGGCTGAATTTTTACCATTAGAGAGTTCTTCCTTTGCTTAAACTATTATGATACTGAACGTACTATTTAAAAATGAAATACTTTTGGAAGGGATAACAATAATTTACCAGCCATTGATACCCGAGAGCTAATTTAGAAAACAGCCTCTCAAATGCAATAAAGGTTTGGCAAGTCTGAATGCATAGGATCAGGGTGGAACAGTCAAGATGCGTGAAGGTCCCTACATGATATGCCCTGCTGGAGGACTATCTAGAGCTCTTGGAGTGGTTGTCTTGGAGGGAGGAAGGGTTGGCTCCCTAAAGACACCTGCACTCAATTCTAAATGAGCCTGTGGGACTTTTTTTTTTATGTCTACCTCTTTTTAACCAAGAACGCAGTGCATTTAAAATTCATATGAACATGAAATTCTATGGTAATCTGTGTCAGGAAGCAAGGAAATGCAGCCGAGACTCTTGCAAGGGCAGCGTCTCTTTCAATTTGAAATCGAACACTTAGAATTCGGAATTTTCTAATTTTGTTATCTAGTAGCTCTTGGAGGTGAATGGGCCAGAGTTATAATTCCATTTTAATAGATCTTGTCATTAATGTCTGCTCATAAAAGTTGCTTCATTGCATTAGTGTACCTGAAACTAGAATGCAGAGTTGTTCTGGGGTCTCCAGGTGGCCCAGAGGTTCAATGCAAAGTTGTTTTGCACAAAGAGATCTGCAAAAATAATTCTGGCCTTTTAGTTTTGATTTCCTTTCTATTGATTTACACTAGGTACATTTAATTCCAAATCTTGGAGATGGCTGAGATGGTCATTCAATTGAGGCTTTGTAGTGAAGAAACCATTAAGAAAGTGGAGAGGGAAGACCATACAATTTCCACTGGGATGGGGAATCGGGGCTAATTTTATTCTGAGATCAAATTCGTGCCAAAAGCTTAGCAGGTCACAGGCCAATGCCATCACTGAAGTATAAAGGACCTGATGCTTGGAGCAGGAGTAGAAAGATGCACCATCTGAATCTCTATTCATGCAGCATACACATATCTTGGGAATTGTAATTCTGCAGGAAACAAGAACTGGAATTTGGGCAACTCTTGCCTAAAACGCTGTCCTTATCTATTGCAGGTTGAACAACAACCGATTGTTCCATTTGTGTACCTCTTCAAAGTTTTTATTTGAAATAATTGAGTGCAATTTTAAAAATTAATTTTGACCTTAAAAAATGATGCTATTTCTTCAAATGAACACAATCTGACAATCATATGATAAATGCTCTGCTTCCCACGAAGTCATCTTTGAAGAAAGAACAATGTGGGAACAGGAGACTGGCTGGCCCTGGCCATGCTTACAGGCTCTTTCTTTGCAAATGGCTAGTTTAAGCACTCCATACATATAGCTCACCCCTAAAGGTCTATCTTACAGTATTTTTTTTGGGGGGGGGACTTGAAAGTTTTCCAGTTTTATTTTACTGTGAAAGGAATAAAATCTCATCAAAGTTTAGTGTTCTAGTGTTTTCAGATGTGTTTCTCTGCAATACAAACTTCACACTAAGATTCAGCATCAAGAGTGGAGGTTGTGCCTGACCAGGCGGTAGCGCAGTGGATAGAGCGTCGGACTGGATGCGGAGGACCCAGGTTCGAGACCCCGAGGTCGCCAGCTTGAGCGCGGGCTCATCTGGTTTGAGGAAAAGCTCACTAGCTTGGACCCAAGGTCGTGGGCTCAAGCAAGGGGTTACTCAGTCTGCTGAAGGTCCGTGGTCAAGGCACATATGAGAAAGCAATCAATGAACAACTGCGGTGTCGCAATGCGCAATGAAAAACTAATGATTGATGCTTCTCATCTCTCCATTCCTGTCTGTCTGTCCCTGTCTATCCCTCTCTCTGACTCTCTGTCTCTGTAAAAAAAAAAAAAAGAGTGGAGGTTGCTAAGGTGCTCATGCTCCCAGGAGGACCCACTGGGTTGTGTATGCCAAAGGCTGCTGGCTTCTGACCCCACTGGCTTTGGAGAAGCTTCAAGTGGCCATGCTGCTTTGGTGGGTACGGACAACAGCCTCTTGTTCACCTGGGACCTGAGGCCAGGTGATCCCACCCTCACAGAGCCTGTCTCACCTCCAGGCTGGTAAGCACTCCTTAAAATGGGGGTGGGCTCCTCTCTCTGACTGTATGTAAGGGATGGAGAAAGGGAGAGAAGGCAAAAAGGAGACCAGGAGGCAAAGGAGCAGAGTAGGCAGCACACAGGGGAGGTAGTGACCAGGGCTCCTTACTTAGCTCAGCAGGGGCCACCCAGTGGTGGTGGCAACGATGACATCTCCTCCTATCGCCACATTAACTTGACCACACCTGATTAGGAGCTTCGAAGTAAAAACACCTGCAGCTTCTTTGACAGCCTGTACATGGGACCCAAAAGCCTAGGGTGTGGGCTGGACCCTGCCCCACCTTCATTTCCCTGCAGTCCTGGCTTCTCCTCCTCTCACTCTGGACCCTCCAGCTCCCTGTACCCCTTTTCTTTCTTTCTTTTTTTTATTTTAGTGAGAGAAGGGGAGGCAGAGACAGACTCCCACATGTGCCCTGACTGGGATCCATCTGGCAAGCCCACTAGGGGCGATGCTCTGCCCATCTGGGGCCCTTGCTCCATTGCAACCAGAGCCATTTTTTAGTGCCTGAGGCAGAGGCCATGGAGTCATCCTCAGCACCTGGGGCCAACTTTCTCCAATTGAGCCATGGAGTGGGAGGGGAGAAGGAGAGAGAGAGAGAGAGATAGATAAACACAGAGAGAGAGAAGCGAGAGGGGGAAGGTGGAGAAGCAGATGGGAGCTTCTCCTGTGTGCCCTGGCCAGGAATCAAACCCAAGACATCCACACACCAGGTCAACACTCTAATACTGAGCCAACTATCCAGGGTCCCTTTTATTTTTTAGATAAAATTTATTAGGATGGCACTGGTTAAGAAAATTATACAGGTCTCAGGTGCCGAATTCTAGAATACATCTTTGTACACCATACTGTGTATTCATCCCTCCCCAAGTCAAGTCTTCATCTATCAACGTTCATCCCCCATACCTTCCTCTACTTCTCCCATCCCGCAATCACTACAATTGTCTATAGCTAAAAGTTTTTCTCTTTTTTTTGTCCTTTTTTGCTCAATTTCTCCAACCCTACACTCACCCAGCCTCCACCCCTGCCGGCACTTGTCAGCTTGCTCTCTATGAGTCTGTCTCTATTTTGCTTGTTAGTTCATTTTTCTCATTAGATTCCATACATGAGTGAAATCATATGGTACTTGTCTTTCTCTGACTAGCTTGTTTCACTTAACATAATGCTCTCCAGGTCCTTCCATGCTGTCGCAAAAGGTAAGATTGACTTCTTTTTATGTGTGTGTAGTATTCCATTGTGTAAATGTACCACAGCTCCTTTATCCACTCACCTACTGATGGGCACTTGGCTGCTTCGATATCTTGGCCATTGTATTTAATGCTGCAATGAACATAGGGGTGCGTATATTCTTTTTTTTCTTTGTATTTTTCTGAAGGGAGAAGTGAGGAGGCAGACAGACAGACTCCCGCATGCGCCCAACCGGGATCCACCCAGCATGCCCACCAGGGGGCGATGCTCTGCCCATCTGGGGTGTTGCTCTGTTGCAGTTGGAGCCATTCTAGCACCTGAGGCAGAGGCCAGAGAGCCATCCTCAGCGCCCAGGCCATCTTTGCTCCAATGGAGCCTTGCCTGTGGGAGGGGAAGAGAGAGGTAGAGAGAAAGAAGAGGGGAAAAGGTGGAGAAGCAGATGGGTGCTTCTCTTGTGTGCCCTGGCCAGGAATTGAACCCAGGACTTCCACACACCAAGCTGACAATCTACTGCTGAGCTAACTGGCCAGGGCCACATATATTATTTTGAATTAGTGTTTTATGTTCTTCAGATAAATTTCCAGAAGTTGAACTGCTGGATCATAGTACTGTTCCATTTTATCTTTTCGAGTTAACTCCATACTGCTTTCCACAGTGACTGTACCAACTTGCATTCATACCAATAGTGCACGAGTGTACCTTTTTCTCTACACCCTTGCCAACATGTGTTATTTGCTGATTTATTGATGATAGCCATTCTGACAGGTGTGAACTACAGGGAAAGTGGTAGGTGTGGCTCTTGCCTCAGAGCCACAGGACTCAGTCTGTTCCAGATTTTTCCCTGACCACAACAGGGTAGAGCCACTAGGAGTTGAGCATATGGGGCCTCTGGAGCCTGGAGGGTTTGTCTGCTAGAAGCAAGGAGAGTCATTCTATTGAACCTCCTGTGAGGAGGAAGCACAGGAAAGTGTGGGGGGAATGGCCCTGTATCAAAGCCAGACAACTGAGTCATTCACACCCCGTAAGTCCACCCAGATGTCAACATCCTGGTCAAAGCAGCTGGGTCTTTAGCAAGGCCTAATCTCTGCAGGGTGGTGTGAGAGGGAGTCCGAGGGTGGGGGGCATCTTCTTTCCCTCAGGCTGATGCCACACAAAGTGGAATCTTTAATTCAAGAAATATGACATCTGTAGTATGGGAGAATGACAGCATAGGAATCTCGGTGGCTGTCCCTTCAGTTGTCTCTCTAGAGCTGTAAACCCCAGACTTTCTTCATGTGACTTCATGTGACATGACTATAGTCCGTTCAGCCCTCCCTCCCCTGGAGCCAAGGATAACTGGCTGCAAACAAGATTTTGTGCATTTGCCCTTTAAGAGGGTGCCTGAGTCTCTGTGGCAGAAACCTTGCTGCTTTTCACAGCCAGATGGTATGTGGATACTTCTTCTTGCTCTGGGCTCTGGGACGAGGAGCCTGGCTTGGGATTTAAGCCTGATGCTTCTTAGGGAGAACTCCCCTCACAGCAGAGATATCCCTCTGGAACCTCGGCTGCTGCTCATGGGAGTAGGGCCATCCCTTTTTGCATCTCCGCCCTTCTTATGAGTCTCAATGTGGCTTCTTCTGTGAATCTTTGGTTATAGGACTCCTCTTCATTTATTCTTCAGTTGGTCATTCAGGATGATTGTTCTTAAACTTAGTTGTAACTCCAGTTTGGTCCTAGGAGGAAGTGAGTGTAACATCCACCTACTCTGCCACCATCTTGGATCTCTCCCGACACTCCTTTCAACCACTCACTGCATCTGTGTGTATGGAAGAGGCAGGGGGTGCAATGTTTAGGAGCCTGACTGCCAGGTTTAAATTCTCTGCAAGCTCAGGCAAGGGCTTAGGCTCCTTGTGCCTCAGTTTCCCCACCTGTACAATAGGGCCACTGATACTTATATACCAGGTAAGTGTGCAGATTAGAAGTGTGTCTGCTCAAGTGTTATCACTGGGTGGCTGTGTGATGGGGCAAATGGTGGAATCAGAGGTCAGGTCACTTCCTCAGGCACCATTTTTGGCAGCTCAATGAGCAAAAGCTGGTTGTCCGAGGCCTCTTCGAAGCTTGGGAGTGGTATTTCCTGTTGGGCTCTTAGGTCAGGGTTTGTCTTTTCAATCTCCTCCACACAGTTCCCTGACCCTAACCCGACTCAAGTTTGACTCTTTGGCCAGGCTTCAGTGACCAGAGGCTGGTCCCCGCCCTGCTGCCAGGTGTACTCCGGACGGCTCCTTCAGACGACTAGGCCAGGTGTTGGCGTGGAGACTTCTCCTGGCACAGTTTTCTGGTGCTGCATGGGGCAGGGCACTCTTTCGAAGGACTCTTATGAAATGTTCAGAGCTTTACAAAAGCTGGATGCCCTCTACCCTCCAGGATCTTAGCAATCTCCAGAGAGATGGCGTGCTCTACTTGTGTTTCATAGAAACTGTCACCTCCAGTGACAAAAACATAACTGAAAACATTTTTTCTTCTATACCATCTCTTGTCACTCTCACCTCATTTTTATTCTGTTGCCCACTGATTTGACTTCTGAAGGTGTATTTTAAGATTTCCTCTTCTGAAAACATGACCTAGAACGTACGTACCTCATTGTATTCTTATGTCCCACTAGCCAAGCCAGGTCAGCCTGGCTCCTTATGAGTTTCCAAGACAGAGAAAGTCAATGGCAGTGTTCAAGGTGCCATGTCCTCAAGAAGTGAGGCTAATAAGAACTTCTGAAATAATTTTTGTTATCAGTAATGTTTGGCTGGAAACAATGAATGTTTGGAGGGTTAAATAACAAGATTGATGCCTTCTTTCAAAAAAGCAAGTGGTCCTTACTCAGCTGTCATTTCCAGTGCCTGGCTGACACCACAGTTCCAACCAAGGGCAAGGGCTCCAGGGTTGGCTCCACTCTGAGGCTGCCGAGAGCTACCTGTTCTGAAAATGCTGCAGCTTGTATCAAAAGTAAAAGCTCTGGCTACTTACTGTCCCTGTGTGGTTAGGTCAGAACACAGAAACTTTGGTCGCTTTATGGAGCTCGCAGCTGTTCAGAGTCGGTGTTAGCGAGTTGTAGTGGCCTTCTCGCTTTATCAAGATGGTTATTTATTTTTCATAGAAAGAATGTGTTTTCCGCTGAGAGAACAGAGAGCTGCCTTATTGAACTCATCATCTATTAGCTAGTAATTTGAATGTATTACAAAGCAAGACTGTGCCAACCCCATCAAAAACCAATACCATCATTCTCTTTCTTTCTTTCTTTCTTTCTTTTTTTTTTTTTTATAAGAAGCACATTGTAATTCCATTTTGCCTGGAATGAAAGTGATCATTATATGACTAACCAACATACCTGAAACAAGGTGTTATGGTTAACTTTTAATAAGGGAAAATTGCCCATATGAACTGTAATAAGAGGACATTAATATATAATAGCATATATTTCAAAATGTAAATCCCTGGGCAAAATGAAGTGGAAATCTTGCCCCTTCTTTAATAGAATCCGTCTGAGTTTAAGAGAAGTAAAGCAATATTCACCTGACAGTTGTTAAGACTTTGGGGTTAATATTTGAAGGGCTAACCAGTAGATTTATATTTACAGACACACACAGAGAGAGGACCTCTGGGGATGTGTACGGTGTGCAAACACATTCTACTGGTGTCAAATGTGCCAGGGATGGTGGGATTTTCTAGTCCGCGGCATGATTTTCCTAACAGGCAAACAACTCTTGAAAAAGACATGAATAAAATAAAGTACCATTTTCCCTTGATTTACAAAGTTATTGCATTACTAGAAAATTCAGTTGATGCTAAAACCATGCAACAAATATTTTGTGTTTATAGAAAAAAACAGAGATGGTTTTGGTAGCTCTAATGACGGTTTTCACCCCAGGCTGATGAAGTGAAAACGTGCAGTGGGACCCTGCAGTGCCGCAGCCCACCCAGGCGGGGGCGCTCGTACCTCTGGAGCAGGAGACCTAAGCTGTCGCCACCTCAGCAGATGTTTCACATCCAAAATATTTCTAAAGGTTTGTGGGTTTTTCGAGCTATAATAACATCTTTGAAAAATAATACCTTAAGACTGCAGCAACTCAAAATGCTTCACAGACATTCAGATGAAGCTCTCAAGGGACAATGAAGCAAAGTGGTCTTTCAGGAGCCCGAGCTACAGGCCGCCTTCCTCTGCTCCTGGGGCTCAGTGGCCCGGACCAGCGCTGCCGCCGATGGAGAACCTTCATCAGGAGGCCACGGGCCCTGTGGTTAACACCTGTCACTCCGTCGTCCGAGGACCATCTTCCAAAGCTATGCTGTGCCTCTCCCTAGCGGTGCAGCTCCTCTGTAACATCATGGAGTGACACCTCCCAGGGTGTGGGAATTAAATTAGAGACTCTGAGTAAAGTGCTCAGTGTGGTCCCCATCCCTGGTAAGTGCTCAATGCACATTAGTTACAATCTTGTTTATGTTCCCTCAGTTGTTGACAACATTATCTAATATAGAAACCCTTTCTAGCAAGAAACTTTTAGCAAAAGCTTCTTTTATTTAAATTGAACAAGACGGCATAACATGCAGGCATACCCTCTGGGATGGAGCTTTCATTGAGATCCATACCAAATCCTTTCTGTCCTCTGTTGAAATGAAACTCCTCACAATAGGGAGGAATATAGCAACAGTTTAACGAACCCCAAACTTCCATTTAAGACTCAGTTAAAGTTTTAATTTTAACAACAGACATGAACTTGGAAAAGTAACTGGTGTTGTTTCTCCAAATCTGTGGACGAATCTTAAAAATGCTGACATCTATCTTTCTCTCCCTGTGTTCACATGGTGCTGTCTATTCCTCCACCCCCATGGATCTGGGCTGGCCTGTGACTTCTTTCACAAATAGAATATGGCAGAATTGTTGGTCTCTCATGTCTAATGGCCAGGCCACGAGAAATACCTTTCACCTGGTCTCTTGGAGATGCTTATAATGAGGACTGCCATGCTGTAAGAAACCCCAAGAAAGCTATATAGAGATGCAGAGACAGAGAGAGAAAGAGAGAGAGAGGGAGAGCAAGAGAGGGAGAGAGAGAGAGAGATCCAAGCCCTTAGATATATTCCAGCCTCTGACATTCTAGTATCAGCCAAATCTAATTAAACCATGGAAGGGATCCCAAGTCAGAACCCTCCAACTGAGCCCATCAGCCCCAAGACCTTGGAAAGAAGAGTACATTGTTATCTTAAGCCATGAAGTTTGAGACGGTTTACCATGTAGCATTAGATAACTGAGTGTAAGATTTGTGATGAAGGCATGGCATAAATATTATGGCCAATGTGAGGAAATACAGTGTTTGTAGAGGCTCATTCACCTGAAGCAGGCAAGATGAACCCGAATCACAACACAAGAACTGTTAAAACCATTCACAACCATGCACAACAATTACAACAATATACAACTATGCATAACCATTGAAACCGTATTTAACCATTGACAACTACTACAACCATTTACTATCTCCCATAACCATTCACTACCATCCACAGCCAAACAAAACAAGCCAATGCCCCTTCAGGGTCTTGCAGCCACAATTGTGGGCTCAAACAATTAGTGAAGTTTGGGCATCCATCAATGGTTCTGTTTGTCTTTATCATCAGGACCTTGAAATATGTACCAAAGACCCCTCCCTATGTGCCTGCAGGCACATCTGGCTGTGGATAGCAGCAGAGGCAGGAGCAAGTAACATGAGACCAAGAGGGTTCAAGAGGCAGACTACATTTGAACATCCCATTTCTTTCTCTCATTCAAAAGAGCCAGCCACTGGGCAGGGCTGGGGTTTTTTGCATGTCAGTGCACCATGTCACTAACTGCCCCAGAAGAGGCAAGGCATTAGTCTATCAGAAGGTTGAAATAATGTCTATTTACATAGCTTAGAAATTTAAGGTCCAGTTTAACAAAAAAAAATGTACTGAAGTCCATAAAAGTGAAGGAAATTTCATAGTTCAGACCCTATTCCTTGTTTTCTACCTGAATGGCAATAATAGGTACATAGACTGTATTCCCCAAATTATACTTTTTAGGTAAATAATTCAGACTCTTTAATGATCACAGTTTATAAGTTATTGAAACAGATAATATTCTTTTTTTTTTTTTTTTTTTTTTTTGACAGAGACAGAGAGAGAGTCAGAGAGAGGGACAGATAAGAAGAGAGAGAGATGAGAAGCATCAATTCTTTGTTGTGGCTCCTTAGTTGTTCATTGGTTGCTTTTTCATATGTGCCTTGACCGGGGGGGGGGGCTCCAGCAGTCTGAGTAACCCCTTCTTGAGCCAGCGACTTTGGGTTCAAGCCTGTGACCATGGGATCATGTCTATGATCCCAGGCTCAAGCCAGTGATCCTGCCCCCAAACTGGTGAACCTGTGCTCAAGCTGGATGAGACCATGCTCAAGTCAATGACCTCGGGGTTTCAAACATGGGTCCTCTGTGTCCCAGTTCAATGCTCTATACATTGCATTACCACCTGGTCAAGTGAAACAGACAATATTCTGACATTTATCTTCAAGGTCCTTAAAGATCACCAGACTAAAGATGCAACTGAAATATGTAAAATATAATTGTAACTTGTTTTCTTTATTAGCAAAAACGATATGATTTAGTTCAATAGAAGTGCTCTGTGAAGACCTTCTTTTAGAGCCAGAGAAAATAGTATTGCGGATCTGCTCATGCAAAATCGGAGGGTGTTGAACGTCTGGTTGGAATTTTGTGCCATGGATCTATGTACAAAAGGATGGCTGCAAAAATGTAAACACCACAATAGCAGAAATAAGAAACATGTCTCCCTTTAACACCTAAAGAGAGATTTGTGTTCCGTAAGACAGAAAATACACCTATATAGGTAATTTATTTTTAAAATTCAGAGTTTTGTAACATTAGGAAGCAGAGCAGTGCCTGTTATACAATAATTATATCCACTGGTGCTGTTTTCCATTACTCCCATTTGAATAAGAACTAAAGAATGCTTTTTTTTTTACTATGTCAACACATTTTAAATAATGACATATTACCTTTAATTTTCTCATTTGAATTTAAACTTTTCTTCTGCTCAACACTGATTTGTAGTTATTTCTGCATGCAACTTTTACTATAATATACAGCAAATTCTGAAATAGCTTCACAATCTCAGTTTAGCTGTCACCGATGTCATACCTCTGTCAGTAATGGCCAGGAAATGCCATAGGGTTTTTCTTGGCACCTTATTTTTATTTATAAATTCCACTTCATTATTGCAACAAGACACCACAGGTAGTGCATTTGTATAGAATTACTGCCTCCTTTTCTGGTTAAAGTCTCTGAGCCCTTAGCCATAGAGCACATAATACCCCCCGATGTGTTCAATAATCACCCAGAAATGCACTGCACGCTGGGGCTTATGGCTTCCATATATTTAATGTGATCATTTAACAGGGGGGAAAGGACTATAATAAAGATTATATGTGGAAATGAAAACTCAAAAAAGAATTAACTATGAAATAATGTAATTGCTTGTAAGCTAGTATCTTGAACTTTTTAATATGCAGAAAAATGTAAGAAAGTATTGTTTGTATCTTGCTGCATACACTCTCTCAGGAGATAATAAATATCAACTTGGAAAATGCACTTTGGCTTGTTGCATCAGAGGGACCTGGGGCTAATTTCTTAAAAGGGTTAAGCTGGCATGTTCCGCATTAAATTACCACTGTCATTCAATTCATTAGAAGAGTTTATGGAGTTACAATATGTCTAATTTATAGCCTGCTTACTGACAAAGCTTAACGCTAACATATGCCTAATTTGCCAAGGTTATCTCAGGTTCCATTCATCTCCCCCACTAACAATACGCCTCTGATTCCATGCTTCATGGATGAGGTACATGCGGTTTCATATTTAGCGCTATCAATCACAGGGAATTGCCTCTAGCTCCTCGCCTCACTGTTCAAAGTGATTTCTCTGCAGCCTCTGATGAGTGATGAGAGGATGGCTCAGCCAGTGGAGGGCGTTGTGATCCAGCGTCCCCAGTGGGGACCAGCTAGCTGAGAGCCCTGGTCTGTTCCAGCCTGAGGCTGCTAGCATCCTTGAAGCCACCGGAGGTGACTTGGGAAGGCCATGTGTTGCCCCAGGTGGCACACTTGTGGCATAACCTAAATGTCTTGGCACCACCCAGGCATTTCTGCCTGGTGGGGGCTGGCGTCTTGTTTATATACTGTCTGCACACATTTCACAATTTGGATGTGAGACGGGCAGGGGTGAACCCTCCTGCTGCAGTAAGATGTCCAGATTTCCGTGGGGGGGGGCTTTGTCCCTGCTTCTCCTGCTGCATGCAACGGTCTCTGCCGGGGACACTGAGACCTGAGCTCAATGCTGGGGTGTCGGCCTAAAATGCCCCTCTCCTGGCTGTCGTTGTTCCCCCTGTAGAATCAGTTTTGCCAAAATGTCTGTTTACCTTGTGGATTTCTTGGTGAGAAGTATCAACTGTTCAATATGAGGACTAATAATGAATATGATAGTTCAGTTCTTGCTGTGTGGAAAGAATATGAAACATCATCACATACCTTCAAAGTCGTCACTCCGCCTAGAAATGAGTCCGCAGCGTGTCAGCACGTGCGAGGACTTCCGGCATCTGACCCCTCACGGCTGCTCCTGTGCTCCTTCCGAGCAGGCACCCCAAACTCAGCACCGGGTCCAGGACAAGAGCGTGGGTCTGTAAAGCTGTTTTATCCCAATGCCGATTTCTTTTTTTTTTTTTTTAGAAACTAAATTTAATGGGGTGACATTGGTCCATAAGAACATGTAGGTTTCAGGTAAACATCTCTATAACATTTAAACTGTTCATTGCGTTGTGTGCCCAACACCCAAAGTCAAATCATTTTTTGCCACCATATATTTATCCCTCTTTACTCCCCTCTGCCCCATCTCCTCCCTCTGGTAACCACTCCACTTTTCTCTGTCCATGAGTCTCAGTTTCATATCTCACCTATGTGCTCAAGTATCGACTCAAGTCTGTGAGTGATGTGGGGGCAATCCATCAAATAGAGGAAAATTGTTTCAGCAAGACCCAGAACTACTGGGGAGATGGCAACCGGATTTAATGGAAAATGTGATTTTATAGGTATTTTCACCTTTTGTGCAGGAGACCAGCGGCAACAGTCATAGCAGATGAACTCACAAAGTGAAAAGGCTCCCCAGTCCAAGGACGCAGCACGTATTAGTCACGTGGCTGCAGCTACAGCCCGAGCTTGCCACACAGAACCCAGGGCCCGACCTGGGCCCTCCCTCCCCAGGGAAGACCCTTGTTCTTTTTCACCGCCCCCACTTCCTTTGGTCAGACTTTGATTTCTTTATATATATTCTTACATTAGATTCTAATTGTTAGTTTTCAAAACCAAAGCCTGATGTGGTTGCCATGCCTGGGAATGGGAGAAGTGCAAGGACTGCAGAGTGTTGGGTTTGTGGGATGAGAAAGTTCTAGATATGATGCCCAACCATGTGCGTATAGTGGACTGCACTGTACACTTGAAGATGGTAAAGACGATACATTTTGTGGTGTGTGCTTTTCACTACAATTACAAAAACAACAACAACAACAAAAAACAAACCTAAAGCTTGGATTATCAACTCACTGGATTGTGATGATGATGTCATTATAATAACTCTTTCCAGAAAACACACAGCGCCTGTGGCTCCCAGAGGACTGATGGATAGGAAACTACTGCTTTGAAATTAGGTTGGTGGTCCCTTGAGTACGCGAGGAACTAGTGTCAAATTTTCCCCTAGGAAAGGAAAGCACATTTGTTAGTGGCCTGATAGAAAAATCTAACTCAGGAAACATGAGGGACGCACATCACAGACAACCGAGACTTTTACGTCTGTTTTTTAAATCAGAAGTTGGGGGCATTTTAGATTTTTCCTTGAACAACTTTCTTCCCAGTATCTCTGACACCGGGAGGGGAAGTGAACAGTGCTGAGATCCAGTTGGAAGAAGCTATTTTAGTTCTGGGTTATTACATGGCTAATTAGACAAGGTCACTGAGCTCCTTTAAAGAGCCTGTCAAGAGAGGCATCACTGGCACTTTAACAAATCGGTTTATTATCTTTCAGGATCCTGTAATCTGAGGCCGACCCACCTGCAGCAGCTTGCTCTGCGGGGAGCACCCCTCCCCCCCCCCCGGAAGTTTCTTCTTTTTTGCACATGGTGGGTATGAGCCCAGTCCAGTCCCTCTTCCAATGA
This sequence comes from Saccopteryx leptura, assembly GCF_036850995.1. Classification (NCBI taxonomy): domain Eukaryota; kingdom Metazoa; phylum Chordata; class Mammalia; order Chiroptera; family Emballonuridae; genus Saccopteryx; species Saccopteryx leptura. The sequence goes on from NC_089506.1 coordinate 37,095,851, forward strand.
GTAGCTCATCCCTGGAGAATTGAATCTGAATCCTGAATACATGCAGGTGGCATCACCTTATGCTTTCATAATGTGATACCAAAAAAATAGCCATTCATTTGCTTGGGACAATAAAGGGACATGTGTCCTGAAGAACTCTCTGATCTTTGATGAGACTCTGACTTAGGGGTCTTGTTCCTAGATGCAGGTAGAGAGGGTGCATGCATTTTTATGCAGACTCCTGTTTTAGATGTCTGAAGATTTTTAAGAAAAATGAGAAAGAAAATAAGAAGAAATACTTTGCAGGTGACCTCTATTGAGATAGGTGTCCCATTCTTTCTAAATCCTAAACTAGAGAAGTTTTTTAGTAAAATGTGTAAAATAAAAATGCACATTTATCAGGAAGGAAAATGATGGATGTCACATGGGAGAAAAGAATCCATGAGAAAGTTTCTTTCTCTTAAGCCACATACAAATTCAATAACTAAGAGATTCTCTCTCTTGATGGATGATAGAGAGATAGAAGTCTAGACTTCTCCAGAGAAAGAGAATCAACAAGATATCTAGAGATGTATAAAAAGAGATTCATTGTGAGGAATTGGCTGATGTGATTACAGAAGTCAAGAAGTCCCATGATTTGCCGTCTACAAGCTGGAGACACAGAAAAGCCAGTACATGTAGTTTGGTTCCAGTTTAAACTTTGGAAGCCTGAGAACCGGGGGCCAATGATGTAAGTCCCAGTCTGAGTCCAAAGGTTTGAGAACCAGCAGCGCCGAGGTCACAGGGCAGGAGAAGAGGAATGTCCCAGCTGAAGCAGAGGGCACATTTTCCCTTCCTTCCCCTTTTTGTTCTATTCAAGCCCTCAACCTATTGGATGATGCCTACCTGCGCTGGTGAGGTTCTTTATTCAGTCTACTGATTCAAAAACTAATTTCTTCCAGAGACACCCTTACAGACATACCTAGACATAATGTTTTCCTGGTGATTTTAGCATACCTGATGCCAGTCAAGTTGACACACAAAATTAACCATCATAGGCATAGATATAGTTAGTATTTGCATCCACCCCATCCCCCAACACCCACCTTGGCTCTAATAAAGAGGGAAACGTTTTTAGTTATGCTTATTTCTCAGTGCACAAGGGCTGAAAGCATGTCTGGGCCGCCCTTCTCAGAACCAGAAAGCACAATTTCTTCCATGAGCGGTGAGTGACACTACACTTTTGTCTCTGGGGTCATTTTATCCTTAAATGACAAGGAGTAGAGTGCAGGGTGTGTGTGCACCTGCGTAATGGGGCGAGGGAGTGTTTTTTCAGAAGGTGATACTGGAGTGAAGAAGCAGGGACTTTAGAAGCCTAGCGCTGAGTGTGCTGAACCCCGGAAACTTCGGGAAGCCCCTTTTTGGAAGCCAAAGTTAGTTCACAACCTCTTCCTACCAGCAGAGCACAGCCAGTCTCCTGTCTGTGCCTCTGCAACCCAGCACTGAAAACACAGCGTCTGCCCTCTGCAAGTGACCGTTGAAAACTCCAGTCTCTCCGCAGAAGAACAGGCTACACAACCTCTTTCACTTCTGCTTGAGTCGGGAGAAGATTCATTAAAAAGAAAAGAAGATAAAAAAAAAAATCCCCATCCAGTGCCTTTGACCAAGCAGCCCTTGATGACAAAAGGCGGCCTCTTGTTTCACTCCCCGGAGGGTTAGGGCCTAATCATGGGCTGGGAGGCCGGCTGCTGGGTGCAGGCTGCCAACTCTGCAGCGAGCACAGTCGCTTAATTATTGGTAAATTTTCCTGCTCGGGGCGCGTTCTTTGGCAGCCGCACGCCAGCACCTGTGCGCTCAGACCTGGGGCCTGGACGTCCCCACAGATGTCGAGGCTCTTTTGTTGATTTCCTATTAGTGGCACTTAATAGGCAGGGGCCGGACAGCTTTGCTAAGCGCCCAGCGATGGACAGCAAACATTGTTCCTGTGGTGGGCAAAGGGTCAGACTGTTTCTCTTGCCTCCAAAGCTGAGCCAGATAATTGCTGGTGATTAGCAATTTTAATTACCAGGTGCGAGGGGTCAAGACCTCCTCCTGTAATTGGGTAGGTTGTGAACAATCATGGAGATGTGACCAGGGAGTGTATTTTCCCAATATGCTCTGGTCTTTTAAAGTTAATTAAATTAGAACAGCCCAAAATCACCAGAGGCTGCCTGGAAACCGATGAGCCAGATAAAACAAGTTTTCGGTAAAACTGGCGCTTTTAGTGAATCTTGAACACAGCTCTGCACAGCAGCGCTGAATCCCCTCGTAAAGGCGGCACCCGCTGTGGCTGGAGGGCTGGTGATGCTGAGGGTCCCTCCTGTGACTCCTGCCAGGACTAGCCCACCAGTCACGGCTGACTTTTAGGGGGTTCCTTAGGACCGCAATGAGCAGGGCCCGAATGCCTCCCTAGTTCACTGTGGAAGGGTTGATCCCACAGCCCCCAGTGGGCCCTTCCTCTGTTATTTCTGTTTATCTCAGAAATGCCTAATACAAGTTGATAAATGTCCCCAACACCTTTCACAGAGGCCTGGAAGCCGGCTCATAAATTTCAGTCTCCACTGAAATTTTCCTGGGGTCCCCTATGGCCCTAAATGTCACCTGCACACCTCTCTCTCTCTTTTTCAGGTGACACTAGAATTTAAGAGTAGGAGAGAGAACTTGCACTCATAATGTTTTCTCCTGGTGGGTGTGCCAGCAGGGAACAGCTTAGCTGAAATGCTCAGGAGACAGAAAGCAAGCAGCTAAGAATGCACCTTTCACTCGGGCACTGAAGAGGGGAATTGGCGAGAAGATGAAACACACTCTGGCAGCAAATTGAGAACAAAAACATCCAGGATAACAGAGCCTCAGCCTCAGACCTCTTTAACAGGGGCTTGGGAGGGAAAAGAGAGCATGGCCCTCCCCTCCTGTCCAGCTATATGGTGGTCCTTGAGCCCCCATCAGCTGAGAGGTCCTGGTGGGGGGCCCACCCCGACTGGCCCCAGCTGGGAAACAGAAGGCAGGTGTGATGCGAGCCTTAAGCCCATGTCCCATTCCAGCCTTGGTTTTCTTGGCCCTGTGCTTCGCAGCTTTAATTAAAACTATTTTCCTTTCATGGCACACTTATTATGCTCCTTGGCCACAAGACAGAACACTCGCGGCAAGTGCTAACAGGAGTGATTCATTAATGACAGTGGGATGGTAAGTGCCCTGCTTCAACTTCCCACGGAAGGCTTTGTGGTCTCCACAAAGAAAAGGCTGGCGCCCCGGCATGTGTGGGAGGGGCCCTTTGAGGTAGGGGGCAGGCTCTTGGAAAACTGGTGCGGGACCCAAGGCTTGGAGGGGGTGACGCCACTCAGTGAAACTCACGTGAGCAGGGCCGGGAAGTGTGTGTGTCACGGTCCAGGGGAGCCTAGGTGGTCCAGGGGAGCAGCCCCAATGTTTTGCACGTGCATATAACAAAGAAATGCCAAAAGGTATGTGCATTACATTGTGTGCATGTTATGTCTGTATACTATGTATCATGTGTGCATGCTGTTTTCCATGTGTATTTTATATATTCTCACGTACTTGTATCATGTGTGTTATGTTTGTGCAGCACATGTCCATGCACACTGCATATATGTGTTATGTGCGCACGTTATGTACATATATGTATTTTATTTACATATGCGTGTTATGTATATTGTACATGTACATTATGTATTATATATAATGCTTATACTTTATACTGCTGTTTATTACATGCACACATGTTATGCACTGTATGTGTGTACATGATACAATAGTAATGCATGTTATTTACATGTCTATATCATGAATATTACACATGGATACCATGTGAGTTATATTTGTACACATTAGACATACCGCCTGGGCCTGTTATTGGTATGTATGTTACATGTGGATCATACATGTACATGATGTGTTATGCAAACAGCACTTTATTCGTGTATGTTATAGATCACATGTGCATATTATGGATGTTGTGTGGTGCTATGTTAATGTTAGTTTTGAGGCCTAGGTTTATGGCCCTTCATGATATTCATGAGGTTGAAGGGGGATTGGAGGGCAAAGATAGAGTGAAATGCCTGCTCAGCTGTGTATAAAAATGAAACATGCATTCCTACTTATGTGCCCCTTACTCCTTTAATTGGGGATTACAAAGCACATGCCTTTATGTGTAATTACGTCTGTGCCCCTTTTCCCCAGCCACTCAGTGGCAGTGGTTTTCCTGGTGCCCCCTCCCTCCCTGGTGGCACACAGACCACAGTGCATCTCTCAGTGGCGGCATGAACCCACAGCCCCCGGCCCCTTCCTCAGACTGTCTCTCGGGCCCGAGCACTGTGCTGGGTCCGAGAGGTTGGCCATGCGGCTCTTTTGCCTCCTGTCAGAGAGGAGCCCGTCTCCCCACACCCTCACTTCAGCAGCCAGTGGAAGGCTTTTAAATGTCACCCTGATGTCTGTCTCAGGCAGACTGAGTCCATGAGTCAGGGGCCCTGTTTCCCTACTCATGGGCCCCACCCAGCCTAGCTCTGTCCCCTGACTGCCCTGGCCCAGTTTTATGACTGACACAGACTGAACGTCTCTCTAGCGCAGTCCTGTGAGCATGCTTGGTCAAAACAACCTAAGATCTTGCAGCTCCTATGGGAGTTTGAGTTTCAAAGAGAAGTTTTTAAGGAGTAAAACCTCCAAAAGTCAGTGGATGCCATGGGCAGAGGGGTCAGATGAGTGGGAGAGAGTGGGAATTTGTAGGTGGGGAGTCTTTCTTCACCCTGAAGTTACATCACGGAACTAAAGAGGTCCCTGCACCTGAGCTGAGGTCTGGACTCTGCAGCCTGCCCCTGGCCCCTCTACAGGAGGCTTTGCCCACCAGGGGCCTCCCACTCACCCCAAGTCAGAGCGCTGTGTGATGGAGATGAGAAATTTGGAGGAAACAGCCTGTTAAAGTAACCAAAGTCTCTTTATGTTGTATAAACACAGCCCAGGCCATCTGTTGCTGTTGTGTATCTGTGCATAGATTGCAATATGGTGGAGAAGTGTCTGCAAGGTTTCAATAATGACTAGCTTTTGTGTCTTTTATTTTTGTTTATTTATTTTTTTAAGTGAGAGGAGAGATAGTGAGACAGACTCCTGCGTGTATCCCTACAGGGATCCACCTGTCAATCCCCATCTGGGGCCGATTCTCAAATCACCTGAGCTATTTTTAGCACCTGAGGCTGACCTGCTCAGACCAACCAAGCTATCCTCAGTGCTTGGGGCCAACACTAGAACCAATCAAGCCACTGGCTGTGGGAGGGGAAAAGAGAAAGAAAGGGGAGAGGGTGGGGAGAGAAGAAGATGGTTGCTTCTCCTGTGTACCCTGACTGGGAATCGAACCTAGAATGTCCAGATGCCAGGCCAACGCTCTATCCACCGGGCCACCAGCCAAGGCCTTGTGTCTTTTTTTTTTTTAAAGAAAAATAAGTATCCATTCACATGGGTGTTTGTTTATTCTGCACAGCACAGTTGAGTTCTTGTGAGGACTTTAAATTGAAGCATCAGGAACAGCTTAGCCCTAGAAGAGTTAGAACCCAGCTGGGAAATGAAACATGTGTATCTGGGTACATACATTGAGGGGAAATTGCCTGTGAGTGGCTCAATGCTAGTATCAGGTACTCTGAAATCATATCTGATGGAGTCCATATGGGGTGCTGGCAGTGAGCAAGTGCCAGAAAGGGGGGCTCTGCAGGAACTTGAGGTCCTGTCAGCAGATGTAAAAGAAGGAGGTGCTTGGACACTGTGTGGGTGGGTGGAGACGGGGCCAGGTACCAGTCCCAGGGTAGGTGAGGGGTGTGGGGGAATAGGTTGGAGTTGGGGAGGTGGCTTAGGGTCTAGTGTGGGCGGGGAGGGGAGTGCAGGTGCTGTCCTGGGAGCAGCAGCATGTGTGGCTGGAGCGTGGGGGAAGACAGAGCCCTCCTTTCCTGGTGGTTTGTGAAAATGTTAATGCATCGGTGCTGTTTCCAGCAGGGAAGGAAGCCCAGGGGAAGCTCTGTTCAGGGGCAGACGAAGCTAAGACAGGACAAATCCTGGGGTTTCAGGTGTGAAGCAGAAGGAAGCCTGGCACTGTGGCTGTGACCCCCATATAACATGGGACCTTCTAGGGCTTCAGGATGGTCCCTTGATGAGGGAGGGGGAGAGGGGTGTTGCAAGGGTCCTGAGTCTGCTTGGTCCTCTGACCTGCAGTGGAAAGCCTTTCCTGAGTGGCCAGAATGTCCCTTGGGCTGATCGCCCTGCCTTCGCCACACCCAGTGGACTACCACCTGGGTGACCAGATAGTGAGTGTGTCTGTGGTCCGGGCTCTGTCCCAGTGCACAGCTGAGGCATCAGCTGTGGCACCTCACAGGCTGGCTTAATGGGTCTGGTGACATCTCTCTGTGGCTCTCAAGCAAGGCAGAGACACTGCCCATGACTCATGGGTCCCTGGCCTTGGTGGACAAGGCTCAGCCCTGGCACTGAGCACAAGCCCACCCAACAAGACTGGCTCTTTTTAAGAAATATTTAATGACTCACTTATTCAAAAAAAAGTCTCTTAATGTCTTAAAACACAAAATTAAACACTTGGAACCTTCTCTCATGACAGGGACATTGGGCTGGGGGCCTTCTCTGCATGATATCCCTGGGGCTGTGACCCATCACCGTGGTGGCCCTGCGTGGTCCTGCTCATCGGGAGGTGGGATGAGTGGTGATGTGAAGGAACGCCTGTGTGTGTGTGAACACGGTGCTTTCCTTTCGGTCTGAGCATCAGCCAATGCTTACTTGAAGATTTGCTTGGTAGGCAACCAATAAAATATTCTATATTTGGGAGTCGGCTATTGATTATTCATTATAGGCAACTTGCATTAGTTTAAGTTGTAATGACAGTGTTCTCTGGAAGCCAAAATAGACATAAAATTTACTTTCAAAATATATGTATATTAAGTACATTCAGAAGTGTGCTTAAATACTGTAGTATTGCCTTACTTGGGTATGACTGAGGTCTATTCTATTTCATTATAAAATTGCATCAGGAAAAGAGATCATCAAAATGCCAGGGCCTCAGCAGAGACATGGAGAAGGAAGGAGGAAGACAGGAAAGAGCAGGCTAAGCTGATGAAGACGAGGCAGGAGTGAGAGCTACAGAGAAAAACGACATTGAGCAAAGGTCACCTGAAGCTCTTTAAGTGATACCTGTGCCGGTTACCTGTCCTTGTTCCAAATAGAAAGTTGGTCACTGTTCATCGATTTGCCTCTGCCCCTAAACAAATTTTGATTTTTCTGTGATGGAGCCAGGGGTGTCAGAAAGTGATGCAGGGACATGTTCCCACAAGGCAGTGTGTCCCCAACCTGCGAGGCGGGTTTAGGGGGAAGACTTTGGCCTTAACTCTGCTTTTCCTCCCTTTTGTGGGTTGAAGTTCGACCCTTACTCTGTTGTTGGAACACAAATCTGGGCTACTTTATTGATATTAGTTACCTGCTGTGCCTCTGAGCACCTACTGGCTTCCTTGCTGTGCTCTGAAATGCAGGTATTGTGCACCTGAATTATAATCTTGCTGTGATAATACACCCGTATTGATTCAACAAAATGAGTTGTCTATTTTGTTTTCACTTCAACATCTCTAAGAAGGAAAGACTGACAATCAGAAACATAAATATTTTAGACTTCACATATCTTGTGGTATGAAGAAGATAAAAAAAAAGTGTAATAATTGCAAAATAAAATTTTACCAGGACACACAGTCTGTTTGAACCAGAAAGATGAACTTCTCTCAAAAAGCACTTATTCCGGAACAGTGTTAAAATGTTATAATCGCCTAAGCATCTAAAAGGCAGAAAATCGACAGCATTACGTTAAAGGTATAACAATCCAAGTAAAATATGTAGAAACTACTGCCTGGAGTCATGATTGTTTTGTGCTTTATAAAATTATATAAAAGGTTGTGTTTCTACATTGCTTTATTCTAGAGGTTTTTTGGGGGGCCCTGAGGGGTTTCTCTGATTTGCCTGAGTTATTATAGCCAGTACCCCCTACGGAAGCAATTTTTAACTGGTGTGCCACAAGAATTTTTAAAACATGTAATACCTGACAATTTATTTAGTCAGGGCACTGATCTCTTTTTCCTTACATTGTGAAATTAAAAAAAAGACAATATCCAATACAACAACAGCCGTCCAGTGTGGATGAATCAAAATTATACCTATTATTTTATCAGATCGGCAAAAAAATATATTTTTTGGTGTGCTGCAGAATTTTAGTAATTAGTTTATGTGTGCCATGAGATGAAAAAGGTTAAAAATTGCTGTCCTAAGGCATTGTGGGATATTCTCACCTCATGTTTCTACATGAGTTTGATTTTCTTACGTGTTTGAGTTCATATTTAAAGGTTGGTTTGGGTTGGATTTAGTGCTTAGTAACAATTACTACATATAACTGAACATTTTGATAAAACAACCCCATTGACTAGGCTTACTTTTATTTTTTTTTTTAAAAAGTACTTTTGTAAACAAATATGAAGATGGCTTTCTTCAAAAAAGAGTATGGTTAAGTTTTCTTAACTGATACCACCTCTTTCTGTGATGTGGTCGATCCCATCACTGGTTTGAATCATGTTTTTAGAATCACAAATTTTCATTAATCCCATAACTTTTGGATTAGAATTGCAGGGGTTTTGTTTGTTGTTTTTTTTTTTACTTCTGATAATCACGGTCTGTTAGCTTTTGCTTAGCAGACCAGGAAACATGAAAGAATGTCAGGCCGTGGGGTAGAATTTCAGGGGGCAGTGTCAGGCGACGCCTGTTTTTATCTCATGGCCAGCATTCATGTCCCCTCATTTTGGCAACAAAACACCAATCTCCTCTGTAAAATGCCCCTCTTTCACTGCCAGCCACCTGGGTCTGGTGAGGTCGATCCCACGCTGACTCTAGGATGGGCGGGAGACCAGCATAGCCCTGCACACCCTTGTGGCCACTGCTGACCCTCGGGGGGGGGGGCAAGACTCCAAGCCGCTCACAAGCCTTGCTGGGTCGCTATTGGAACGGACAGGAAAGCAGTAGGTTTAATATCTTCCCCTCTGTCTCACTGAAAGTTTGCAAGAGGAGTACGTGTAAGTCTCAAAGTGCTTCACCTAGACCCCTCAGGTTCCCCAAACGACATTCTGCCACACTGGCTTGATTGCTTCCCTGCTCTTTTTCTCCGGGTATGTATTATATGATATGCACATACTCATTCACATGCACACACACCTTTTCCTGCACCACATAAGGGTAAGTGAGGCATTCTATTTTTCTGAGAACTGCTAAACTGCTGGGCTTTAATCCCAGAAATGCCAGGGATGATCCTGGCCCCTGTGTGGGGCAGGCTGTTTGAGAATGAAGCCATCACGGATGAAAGCAGAGCGGGGGACAGCGACAGAGGTCGGCATTGTTTGAACACTCGGATCCATCCATGCCTACAGTTGGGCTTTGCAGTTGCACGAACCAGTGCATTACTTTTCTTTCTTAACCCAGTTTGAACTACATTACTTTTGCTTACATTCAAAATCCTACAACCCAGGAACTGGGACCTTTGGGTGCTGTCATCATAGGCAGAGTTAAGGAGGCAATTTCAGGGATGATGTTGAATCCATGAATGAATTCAACAGAAATCCATTTCTATAAACTACCACTGATAAGGGGCCTCTTCAGGCAGACCTGTCAGACCTGTCATGTGATTCCCAACATCAGTCCTGCAGCAGAAGAGGCACTCAATAAATCGTTAAGTCAATGTTTGTCTACTGGACAAGCACTTGCAATCGGTCCACCCCGCCTATGTTCTAGCGTGGAAACTTTCACCAAAATAAATTGAAAGGTGTTCTTTCTTTCTTTTTTTTAAGTGAGAGGAGGGAAGATAGTGAGACAGACTCCTGCAAGCACACCGACTCAGATCTACCTGGTAACCCCATCTGGGCTGATGCTTGAATCAACTGAGCTATCCTCAGTGCCCTAGGCTGATGCTCAAACCAGTCAAGCCACTGGCTGTGAGAGAAGAAGAGAGAAAGAGGGGGAGAGGGATGGGGAGAAAAGTGGATGGTTGCTTCCCATGTGTGTCCGGACTGGGATGTCTGCATGCTGGGCCAATACTCTACCCACTTAACTGGCCAGGGCTTTTTTTTCTTCATAAAGACTTTTGACCAAAACAACACTCATTTTCTAGACATATACAACTTGGCTAACCTACTGCCATTTTCCTGGCATCCTGCCTGGCTCACCCAACATAATGATATAACAAGAAGACCCTGGCTTTGCCTGACCAGGCAGTGCCACAGTGGATAGAGTGCCAGACCAGGACACGTTGGACCCATGTTCAAAACCCCAAGGTCTCCAGCTTGAGCGCAGGCTCATCTAGTTTGAGCAAGGCTCTCCAGCTTGAGCCCAAGGTTGCTGGCTTGAGCAATGGGTCACTTGCTCTGCTGTAGCCCCCCGGTCAAGGCACATACGAGAAAGCAATCAATGAACAACTAAGGTGCCACAACTAAGAATTGATGCTTCTCATCTCTCTCCCTTCGTCTGTCTGTCCCTATCTATCCCTCCCTGACTCTCTCTTTGTCTCTGTAAAAAAAAAGAAGAAGACCCTTGCCTTCCACACTCTCACAGGAGACTCCACCTGAGGTCTGTCAACAGTCTCTACAGAGGGTGGCGAGTTGGCTTTAGCAGCCCTCTCCTTATGGAAGCGTTGCTGTCGTTAATGGTTAGAATAACTCATCTGATGTAAGGAGTGACTCAGTGCTTCTGAACACATCTGCCTATGCTAGTATAATTGCTAAATAATCGCTTTTTTCCTTGTGTGAGATAGCACCCTTACTGTTGTTCATCCCCAAATGGATTATTTAAGAAGGGTAGAAGGGGAAAGAGAAAGAAAGAAATGTCCCCAGCTCCAAAATGGAAAACACAATATTTGTCTTTTAAGAAAGTGCAAGACTGAAGATCTGTAGTCTATGTGGGCTTCTGTGATGGCAATTATCCTCCTCTTCCAGTGTAAGTAACTATATTGCTGCTCACCCCAGTGTCATCATCCCAAGGGACGGATGTACACATGTACCCACACATGTGTGGGTACAGATGTTGTGGAGATGATGGAAATGAAGAAGAAATGCCAGAAATCATGAGAAAAGGGGGCTTTTATTGGTTCTAAATCCTTAGGTGGAGATTGACTTAGACTTAATTTTCAATTTTCTTTGCCTACATCTGTGCAAACTGAAATCAGACACAAACCCTGCGGAGAATCTTACTGACCACAATCTTTCTCAGCCATCGTTCACTGTGCCATGGACCGACCCATTGCTCTCTGTGCCATTGGCTCTGGTGAGAATAAGGCCAAGCAGTGTCATGGACCCCTCATTTATTCCAGAAAATGGAGGGGTTTTTTTGCATTTACTAACTGAGAGCAAGATTTGTCCCCCTCTACACCTGAATAAAACGTGGCTCATCACGCTTATCCATCTTTGCTTTCCAACTTTTATTTTAAACCTACAACACAATTAATTCTTAGGCACAGATAATATATAACTCAATGCTTTCAATGAATTAACATCTAAAACATAAACCAGTATGTTTATTCTTTAAGGGAGAAGATTTGGAGAAGGGGGGACAAGAACACACTTATTGGTCCAGTCAATGGAGGGAATAAGCAGTGTGACTACTTTGTTTCAAGCACTATCTATGTGTGTGAGCGTGTGTGAGTGTGTGTGAGTGTGTGTGCAGCACAAGCCTTCAGTAAATGAAAAAAAATAAGGGGGGGGGGTGAGTTCATCATAGTAGACAGGTTTCAGGTACATACCCAGTAGAATGATTGCTGGGTCATATGGTAGCTCTATTCTTAATTTTTTGAGGAACTACCATGCTGGCTTCCACAGTGACTGTACCAGCTTCCATTATATTTAATTTATTAAAAAAAAAAAAAGAATAGTAGACGGACAGGCACCACCTCTCCCTGACACCAACATGATGCACATCTGTGAAAAGAAAAAGATCATTTGGGTCTACAAAAATGCAAGCAACGCCAAAATGTATGTGTAGGAACTTCCTAAATACTGGCCTGGACTTGTTAAAGGAATGATAAAGTTCCTTTAGATATTTCTTTTTTGTTTCTTGAATTTTAATGAAAAGATTGATTTCTATTCATTATTTATCTATTGTCAAACTTTAACAAACAGCTGTAGTGATAATTGCTGAATTTCTACTCTATGTTTAGAGGAAACTGTCAATTCACAAACATGGAATTGTGCTATTATCTATGTCTATGGCATTTTTCTGTAAATATACAGATTTAGTGTTGGTTTTCAATAAATATACAAAGATGCTAATTATCACTAGAACTATTTGTTAACATTCAAAAATACATAAAAAATAAATAAAAGAAATGCCATTTTTTCATTACAAATTCAAAAATATTTGTGTTGAAGCAGTCTCTTACATAATATTTAGCAATTGCACTATCATTACAGTGTGTTAACTTTACCTTTTGTTTTCCGGTCATTGGAAACAGACTTCCTCATCCCACCTTCCTTGGCCAACCATCTCTTCTCGCTTTCTTGGGAGAACTCTTCTCTCTGCCAGTGGGGCTCTCTCTGAGGCAGCCCGAGTCTTGGTGAGTTAGGGGAGAAAGTAAAGTGCTATGAAAATCCCATGTCTCTTGGATTTGAAGCTCTCATGATATTGTTATTTTTGCAATATCTTCCTTCAGTGCAAAGTTCAACTCAAAGGAAATGCTAACTCCTCAATAGACGTGTGGATTAACTCTGAGAGTCTTGTCTTGGGAAGCAATCCCTGGTCAGGATAGAAGGGGGCTCAGTGCCTCTGGTTTCTGAGATTGAGCTTAGAGAGGGATAATGAAGTGAAAAGTAACATTTTAAAAAATGGTTTATGTTTGGCCCTGGCCGGTTGGCTCGGTGGTAGAGCGTCAGCCTGGCCTGCTGAAGTCCCGGGTTCGATTCCCGGCCAGGGCACACAGGAGAGGCGCCCATCTGCTTCTCTACCCCTCCCCCTCTCCTTCCTCTCTGTCTCTCTCTTCCCCTCCCGCAGCCAAAGCTCCATTGGAGCAAAGATGGCCCGGGCGCTGAGGATGGCTCTGTGGCCTCTGCCTCAGGCTCTAGAGTGGCTCTGGTCTCGACAGAGCGACGCCCTGAATGGGCAGAGCATCGCCCCCTGGTGGGCAGAGCATCGCCCCCTGGTGGGCGTACTGGGTGGATCCCGGTCGGGTGCATGCGGGAGTCTGTCTGACTGCCTCCCCATTTCCAGCTTCAGAAAAATACAAAAAAAAAAATGATTTATGTTTTTGTCTCTACCACATCATCAGAGCTAACCATAACGAACAGTGTATGCTAGGGGTCCCCAAACTTTTTACACAGGGGGCCAGTTCTCTGTCCTTCAGACCATTGGAGGGCCGGACTATAAAAAAACTATGAACAAATCCCTATGCACACTGCACATATCTTATTTTAAAGTAAAAAAAAACAAAACAGGAACAAATACAATATTTAAAATAAATAACAAGTAAATTTAAATCAACAAACTGACCAGTATTTCAATGGGAACTATGCTCCTCTCACTGACCACCAATGAAAGAGGTGCTCCTTCTGGAAGTGCGGCGGGGCCGGATAAATGGCCTCAGGGGGCCGCATGCGGCCTGCGGGCCGTAGTTTGGGGACCCCTGGTATGCTATGGGGGCTGTGTATGTTGACTCCAACCCATATACCTCATATCTTATACAAAAATTTATAAAAAATGAACATGAAGGTCTAAAGTAGTTTTGCTATACCTTTCCCACTATTGTATGTAGTATATGTGTGTGTATGTGGATGGTGCAGATAACTGTCTTTTTATTTTTAAGATCTTCATATCGAGATGAACTGTACTGAAGGTGGTAAACGTAAGGAACTAGACCTAAGAACCATCATCTATATCTGGACCTAGTTTACGTGATGAAATAACAGGCCTTGGAAGGAAATGGACAAGTGCATTTTTTAGGATGATGTGAATCACTAGGGACCATAAGGAGACTGTGATTGTCAGTTTCTAGGGTGGCCCCAATAATTCTCCCTTCCTCTCACGGGTGCTTTCTGTATTCCTCTCTAGTATTGAAACGGGCTGGCCTCAAAACATGAAAGCAACCAACATTCATTTAGTGAGTGAATAGATAAGTAAACAGTGGTATATATCATTTAATGTAACATTATTTAGTGTTAAACAGAACTGCGTTATCAAGACATGAAAAGGCACGGAAGACCTTAAATGCATGTTACTAAATGAAAAAAAGACAATCTGGAAAGACTTACAGACTACGTGATTCCAACTATATGACATTCTGAAAAAGATAAAACTATGGAGACAATAAAAAGCTCATGACTGTATGGGGACAGGTAGGGAGCACTTACTCCCCTGTCCCGGCAGGTGCAGCAGGGGAGAGTGGACTGAGGACCAGACAGGAGTAAGGATAGTTTACCTTCTCCACTGTCCTTTGACCTGCCTTTCTGAGTATTTCAAAGGCAGGTGATTACAGACTACTGTACTTACGTGAGCCATTTCCTGATAGATCCATTTGTTTTCTTCTTGCTCTCTAGATTATGCAACAAGGTCCGCTAGGAGCCTGGGAGAATTTCCCGTCACTACCCACCTTGACACTTGATCTGGGATGAAAGGAGCAGCTCTCCTTCAAGTCATGCTGAGTGAGCAGGCAGGCCAGCACCGGCCTGGGCTTTCAGCGTGTAAACAGACCTTGCCTTCTCTCTGGGTACTGCTAGTTAAAGCCTCGATGACGTATTTCCCACTTGCACTTGAGCAATGGTAGTAAGCAGGAGCAGGCATGAATCGATTTAGAATCAGCTTGGGGTGGAAGAAAAGGGAATGAAGCCATTTCCTTTTCAGTCTATTTTCAAGCAGGTGTCCATCTAGGGCAATGTCGGCATGTCTGGAGAAGCACCCAAACTTCCGGAGAAGGTGGTCCGAGATGGAAGGCCGTGATGGAGAGTAAGAGTGGGAGGATGTGAGTGCTGACTGGCTGGTGTGTGACCAGCAGCATGATCACACGAAGGCTCATTTTCGTTGACGTAGTTGACAGATGCAAAAAGTAGTGTGAGCTTCTCCATGCAGCGAGAGCTTTTTCTCCCCATTTAGCCAGAAAAGTAATGCAACTACCGAGCTGGTTAGCCTGTGGGCTTAAGTAGCTTCTGCAATTTGGGGCCATGCTGACTTGCTAATCCTTGATCATAGCTGGACGTAATCACAGCCTTGCCTGGGTTCACCAGGGATAGGCTTACTGCTAATTGGCAGGCACTGGCACTGTGAGGGGCCAGGCAGGGGAGATAGTATAAGACGGCTGCTGAGGACAATCTGCCATACCAACCAGCGTAAATGGCTCACGGACCCACTTGCCAGGAAAACATTTTTAATTTTACTTCTTGTTATGTTAAATGTAATGTGCATTTCTTACCACTGTTATTAAAAATATTTGTAATTGGCTCAGCGGTAGAGCGTCAGCCTGGCGTGCAGGAGTCCCGGGTTCGATTCCTGGCCAGGGCACACAGGAGAAGCACCCATCTGCTTCTCCACCTCACCCCCTCTCCTTCCTCTCTGTCTCTCTCTTCCCCTCCCGCAGCCGAGGCTCCATTGGAGCAAAAATGGCCCGGGCACTGAGGATGGCTCTGTGGCCTCTGCCTCAGGTGCTAGAATGGCTCTGGATGCAACAGAGCGACGCCCCAGAGGGGCAAAGCATCGCCCCCTGGTGGACATGCTGGGTGGATCCCATTTGGGTGCATGCGGGAGTCTGACTGCCTCCCCATTTCCAGCTTTGAAAAAATGAAAAAAAAAATTTTGTAAAATTTTGTAAAATTTGCCTGACCATTTGTGGCACAGTGGATAAAGCGTCGACCTGGGATGTTGAGGTTCCAGGTTTGAGGTCGCTAGCTTGAGCGATCATTGACATGACCCCATAGTCACTGGTTTGAACCTAAATGTTGCTGGCTTGAAGCCCAAAGTCACTGGCTTAAGCCCAAGGTCACTGGCTTGAGCAAAGGTCACTGGCTCGGCTGGAACACCCCAGTCAAGGCACGTATGAGAAAGCACAATGAACAACTAAGGAGCTGCAACTACAAGCTGATGCTTCTCAGCTCTCTCCCTTCATGCCTGTCTCTCTCTCTCTCTCACACACACACACACAAATGTAAAATTTTACAAAGTTATGAACACCAAAGTTACAGATACATGGCTGCTCATGGTATTTTCTTCTAACCTAGTGGTTTTCAGTGTTCAGCTCCTATGGTGGGTAGTTTGGGGTACTGTCCCCACCCTCTCCAGGGTGAACTGCCAGGTGGTCACATATGGAGAGCTCACTGCAAAGCCCTTCCCGGGAAGTACCTTGGTTGAAGGGGCAGCTGTGGGGACACCAGTGCTGGAACAAGCCCAGGCAGCTTGCACCGGGCTCCACCCCTGCAGCCTTCCCCTACAGTGTCAGCCAGCGCTGCAGCCACATGAGTCACCTGTGCCAGCACCCCTCCCTGCCACCTCAGAGCCTTGCTGGGTCTGAAATATCTCGGAAATTGGGCTACTGTAGTCTGGAGGACATACACGAGTGCCAGGCAAGAAGAGTTGTGGCATGTCATTTTTGTTCAAGCAAATTGTGCCCTCTACGAGCTCTTGGGAGCTTAGTGTCCTCATCTGTAAAATGAAGCCTCATCAGGCTGTGAAAATGAGTGGTTATGTATATCCAGTGTCCAGCATGTAATGAGATTAGGTAAATGTTAACTTCTTATCATCATCATCATCATCATCATACATCAACCTTTGACCAGAAAACACAGAGGGAGCACCCACATTTAGCCAGCAGCGTTTCTGCTCTGCAGAACTGATTAGAGGACAGAGAAGCCTCTTTAGTAATTGATAGAGATGTGGTACTTCATGTGAACTTGGAGTAATTGCAGATAGAGAGGCCAAGAATTTTATGCAGATGGCAGCAAGGTCCCTGACACAGGGAAGCAATATTCTGCACAGACCAGCTTAAGACAAGATTAGTGTGGAGCACAGGAGGATCAAGAGGATCTGCACAGAGCAGATAAGAAATCTGGACGAGGCCAGAGAAGAGACGATTCCCCAGACGCCCTGTGTGAAACTGAGGATGGAACCGACTACCAGTCAGAGTCTCACAGTGCAGCGTTTAGAGCTGTTGGCAAATCATGACGTGTGAGTCAACTGGAACGAAAAGTGTGCATGATTTTCAATACATGGAATTTAGGCTCTTTGTGGAAACATCCAGAAAGAAATTTGACCCTCATTTGATTTTTTGCAAACAAGTTTTTGGTGTTTAGAAGAGGCAGACCAGAGTTCTGACTTTCACTTGTTTCCATCGAGGGGTCATAAGTACCACCAATATTTTCCTCTGCTTTTTGCCCCCACATTGTTCTTATCTTCTTTCCTGACTTGGCTGCTCCTGTGCCCTGGTGATCTCCTTCACCTTCTTTTCATTCTTTTCTTCACCTGCTCCATTTGTAGTGAAAAAATGTCCGCATTATGGCTGATGCGTAAAAGATGCCAGTGGTAATCCTGTGTTGAAGAAAAGGAAGACCACAGGTTTGGAAGTGATTTAGACTTTAAAAATGTTAATCAAATCAACAAACACTTTGGTGCCACTGAAAAAAATAGCATCTCTTATGAAAATTACGGGGCAGCTTTGCTCGTGTGCACAAGTGCCACAATCCTGAACAGAAAGTAGCAAACGGAACAGAGCCATACGTTAAACACATGGCTCCGTCCAGGTGGGGTTTCTTTGAAGTTGGTTCAATATGAAAACATCCTATTCATGCCATTTAACACCCTTACAGAGGAAAGGAGAAAAACCATATGATCTCAAAACTCTCGGAAAAGCTTTTGATAAGAGTCAGTATTCTTCATAAAAATCTTGTTAAAATAAGAATGGAAGAAAATATTCTGAAGTTGATAAATCTCTAAAACAACAGAAAAAGAAAAGAAAAAGAAGGGAAAGAAAGAAACCCCCCAAACTATAGCAAATTTCATTGTCAATTGCAAAACATCCATGTTCAAAACATTGGGCTGAGCATTGCATTCAACTTTGCAACTGCACTGCTGATAGTTAGACTGGACCGTAAGTTTTGCTGTTCGCTTAGTATCACATTTTTCTATATTGTATGTTAAGTTCTTCATTCTAATTCACTTTTCACTTGTATGAAGTACCTCTTTGAGTAATTTTTTTTGGAATAAATTTATTGTTTCTGAGACCTTGCATATCCAAGTACGACTTTTATTTGCCCTCACATTTGAACTATTTGAATAATTATAAAATTTATCATCTTTTTATCTTAAGACTCGGTAAATTTCGCTTTACCATTATTTTGATTCAGTGTTGCGGTTGAAAAATCAAATACCAGCCTGAATATCTTTCCTTTATAGATAATTAATAAATTTTATAAAATGTCTCCTTTTTTATTGCAGTTTTTTTTTTTCTTTTTTTCTTTTTTTTTTTTTTTTGCATCTTTCGAAAGCTGGAAACAGGGAGAGACAGTCAGACAGACTCCCGCATGCGCCCGACCGGGATCCACCCGGCACGCCCACCAGGGGCGACGCTCTGCCCACCAGGGGGCGATGCTCTGCCCATCCTGGGCGTCGCCATGCTGTGACCAGAGCCACTCTAGCGCCTGAGGCAGAGGCCACAGAGCCATCCCCAGCGCCCGGGCCATCCCCGCTCGAATGGAGCCTCGGCTGCGGGAGGGGAAGAGAGAGACAGAGAGGAAGGTGCGGCGGAGGGGTGGAGAAGCAAATGGGCGCTTCTCCTGTGTGCCCTGGCCGGGAATCGAACCCGGGTCCTCCGCACGCTAGGCCGACGCTCTACCGCTGAGCCAACCGGCCAGGGCTATTGCAGTTTTAATTTTTTTCTTTTTATCTCAGGAAATTAGCAACTTAATCAAGACATGCAAAGGTATGGAGCTCATCGTGATCCCACCTGACTCTCTGGGAGCCACTTTGATTGAAAACAAATTTTTTTCTGAACCTGGGGGCGTGGGTGTCTCGTTGGTAACGTGGGTGGCAGTGGGTTGCAGCCTGCCTTCCTCCGCCTGCCTCGAACAGTGTGTGGCTTGGGGATTTGGTTGTTAAATATGGTGGAAGTATGGTTGCTCACACACCCAGTGGGTGGCTCAGCGCTTGTCACTATATCTCTCCTTCTCGAATCATCTCCCCACATCTTCCAGGCTCTGCATATGGGTGGGCCTTGTAGAAAAAGGACCAGTTTTGATTTGGCCACGATGGCAACATTGTGGAGAAATTGTTTATCAAAGCGGTAGGAGGGAAATACCGATATCGTTCATGCTACCTTGCTCTGTTGCTGCTTCCAAGAAAAATATCAGAATAAAGAAAACATTTACCCATATTGGCTAAGATGCTAAGGCAGAGCGGCGAGGTTTACTCAGGGGTTTCTTAAGGGCAGGTTATAAAGTCAGCTAGTAGGGAATTTCTGAGTCATCTGAGGCACAGGGATGGCTGTCCCTGGGACTGGTTCGGTAACCTTCACGCACTTCTTTTAAGTAGCTCAGCTTCCTGGCCGGCAGCCTGTCTTGCAGGCACATGACCATGGGGGCACCCTGATTCCTGAGGATGGGGCAGGGGGGAAGAATGATCTAATCCCCCAAACTCTAAACACACATCTTTGATCAAATAATCAAGTCTGTACTGCTAATCTCGGTGTCTGTCTCCGACATGCCCTGCAAACTGGGACAAAATCATCCTCTAATATCTCACTGAGGAGAACTTTTCCTTTTTATTGGGAATTAAGTAAAGGGAGTGAATAAGCAAATGCATTTAAGTTGCCACTTCAGTCTCTATCAAGTTTGTAAATATTTAAAGACAAAATGCTGCTTAAAATACATATTTGGACTGTTTTTTGATGGGAGAGGTTGGAGGGGAAGGATGTTTTCTAACCTGCTTAAATTAAATAGAGGTACTTCTTTTTAAGGTTCATTGCTGAAAGTCCCTGCCAGGAATTATGTGTGACATTGAGTTGATGCAAGATAGTATTTAAAACCACACAATGCCCCTAGTGACAGACTTGTACACATTTACACGAAGTCTTGACTTTACAATTTTCCTTCAGTCACTGTGTTCTTTGCATTCAGATAAGACTGTAGCTGAAGGTATTCTGAAGTGTAGAAATTTGTGAAAAGAAACTTAATTTCATCTCTAGACATAGTCTTCCAGAATTTCCTTAAATTCTTATTTGAGATGCTCCTGAGAATCTCCAGATTTCAAAAGTGATTTTAAAACCTTTAATAAGTTAGCTAATTCCTTCTATGTGTTATTACTTGTTATTAGGATAAAATATTAATATCTTTGGTAAGAGTATGAGATGATCAGGGAAGTTATTGCATTTGTTTTTTGAACTAAGCAAAAGTATCTCTTCTAGAATTCATATATTTATGAAAAAGAAAATGATATCCTCTC
This sequence comes from Saccopteryx leptura, assembly GCF_036850995.1. NCBI lineage: Eukaryota > Metazoa > Chordata > Mammalia > Chiroptera > Emballonuridae > Saccopteryx > Saccopteryx leptura. The sequence goes on from NC_089506.1 coordinate 37,116,326, forward strand.
TGGGACAAAGATTTGAACAGGTTCTTAGGAAGGCCTTAAAATACAGAGGGTCATATATTCCCCCAGAAAAATCTGAGTATATTATAAAGCACTTTATGATTTTTAGTCAATCAAATTTTTCTACTGGCTAAACAGCCTGAACCCTATGATTTTTTTTATATTGAGCACTCAGGGTAGTAGAAATAACTATTCATTGGATTGTTTCAAGGAACTAAATGAAGAGAGAGAGGTTTTCTATAACTATTTAAACCTTTAAGCAGTTGCATGCTTTTTCTTTTGCTTTTGAACAGAAGGTCACAGGCTAGGGAGCTGGGAGCTCACTCGAGAGAGAAAATTTAAAGTTTTAGAGAAATCAGGATATGCAATGAATCATCATAGAAGTTCTTGTTTGGAAAATTTTTTATATCTCTTGCATAGAATGTAAAAGGAAAAGATACTTTCGGGATGATCATTCCTTCTTCTTAGAGTTTCCAGGGTGGGTCAGGTCTAGACAGTCTTGGGTGGGCAGTTAGAAACCAGTAAATATAGGAATTATGTGCCATGGATAGACATTTGAGAAGGTCCAGCCTACCGATCAGGAGGACACTAGGACTTTGGGCCATATCTTGAACATGTAGAACTTCTAGGGACATGGCATCAACCCTGGGGTCACTTTTCCAGGTTCAGGTGATGAGGGCTCTTTAGATCCGCCATCTTGGGATCTGTCCTCAAGCTGATCTGTTTTCCTCCATCTCTTAGCAATGGTACCTACAGCCATTTTTCTTCATGGTCTAATATACATGCTTTTCTGTGGCACTCACTTGTTTAATCCATTGAATTGGAGAAACACATGTGTGGGTTGGTCATGAGCCAAGAGAAGGGGAAGCTGGGCCTACAACTCTAGCCAAAGTCTGTGCTGTGCAGGACAAGAGGTACCAAGGTAACAATCCTTTAGTTTCCACCACCATTGTCTGTAATTGGGTCCTTTTTCTGGGACTCTGGGCTTGTATATCCGTTGCCTATGTGTTCACTCTATATTTAATGTCTGGTAGGCATCTTACACTTAATAACATGTCCAAAACAGAATTCTATTCTCCATTTTTTGCCTAAAAAATCTCCTCTGTCTCCTAGTTTTGCTCATCTCCCTAAACAACTCCATTATCAATCTAATTATTCAACCCCCAAATCCAGAAGTTACCCTGCATATCTTTCTTTACATCACATGTACCCCTCCGGCATATCCAGTCAACACCATCCCTCACTAACTATGTCCACCTTTCCTCATCGCTCCTTCCACGCCTCTGGAAACACAGGGGCTGCACAGAGGGGTCCTGTGTTTACTGTTGCCCACACACAACCCATTTGCCATTTAGGTAATGGTCTTCTAAAAATATAAATTGTATCAGCTGACTTGCCAGCTACTTTTTCTTTTTCTTTTCTTTCCTTTTTTTTTTTCTGTACTTTTCTGAAGCCGGAAACGGGGAGAGACAGTCAGACTCCCGCATGCACCCAACCGGGATCTACCCGGCATGCCCACCAGGGGGCGACGCTCTGCCCACCAGGGGGCGATGCTCTGCCCTTCTGGGGCGTTGCTCTGTTGCGACCAGAGCCACTCTAGCGCCTGGGGCAGAGGCCACAGAGCCATCCCCAGCGCCCGGGCCATCTTTGCTCCAGTGGAGCCTCAGCTGCGGGAAGGGAAGAGAGAGACAGAGAGGAAGGAGAGGGGGAGGGGTGGAGAAGCAGATGGACGCTTCTCCTGTGTGCCTTGGCCGGGAATCGAACCCGGGACTTCTGCATGCCAGGCCAATGCTCTACCATTGAGCCAACCAGCCAGGGCCGCTACTTTTTCAATGCTTCCCATCCCCTTGGACTGAAACCCAAGCCCTTTACCCAGGCTCCTGCAGCTCCTCAACCTCTCCCTCTGGCACATGTATGTGCCACGTGTGATATGTGTGCCATGTGTGATACATATGCCATGCTCTAACCATACTCACCCTCTCTGAGTTCCTTTAACCTTCCAAGCTTATTGGACATTGAGGTCCTTAGTTCTTGTCCCCCTAACATGCTCTTACCTCTGCCCTTGATGTGGCTGACTCCTTGGTGCTATTACAAACAATCTCAGCTTGAATGTTGTCTGCTCACATCACCTTATCTGAGTCAAGCTCCGTCCTTCCACCCTCGTATGATTCCCTGCCAAGCTTTACTCACTATCAGACTTCTCTTCCTTAGTCTTTATTATCTGGCTCCATGTACTAGAATGGAAGACCACAGGAAATATCTGGCCAGGTGAGTTCTCCCGTGTCCCAGTGCCCGGGACAGTGCTTGGTGCTATGCTGATGCTCACTTGAGGATGCTCAGAAATCCTGCAGCTTCTCGTCCTCAGTGGGACTGGGACACCGCTGGAAATACTCCTCTAGAACTGCTCACAAAATTCCACTTATTATATACATTTCTTTTCCCCATTTTAAAAATGAAAAAGTAAATAAACTAAAGTTGCAACTAAACAAGTCACTCTCCAGGATCCTGCCATTGTGCTCTGTGGCAAGGGTGGTACCACGGGTGGGACTGGGGAGTAACATTGCGGAGCCTGTCAGCGCAGAGATCGGGCTCTGGGTCTGCCGGGGTCCGGGGAAAGCTGTGGAAGCCGGCAGCTTGGCCAGTTGCTCTGAAGTCGTGGAAAGATCTGCAGGGCTGTAGAATGGTATTCCACAATCCCAGTAAGAACAGCCAACCGAACACACCTGTCACCCTCACACACCTCTACAGGGCGCTTACACGCGAGCTGGGTTCAGAACATCTTGCGCGGCCTGTGGTCGTTTTTGATGACTATAGCTTGAGTCTTGCTAATACTTTATTTACCTTGGCGTGTTTGGGAAAAGATTGTCAGATAAGACCTCCAAGGAAATAAAGGACCTTCCCATCCAGAGACAGTGTAGTCTCCTCGAAGAAAGATCTTGAGACATTATTGGCCCCAAAGCCGTAAGAAAGGACAGTTCTACCAGCTGCCATTTTGTTTAGACTTTGTCTCATCGGGACAGGGCCTGTGGCTGACTCTGAGGCGGGAGTGCCACACACAGCCTGCGCACCACACGGTGCAGAAGTGACACAGACAAGGGGGGCAGCTGCACGCAGAGAAAGGAGGCGGGCCCAGGGCTGCACACTTGTCCTGCTGCAGAGGGGACCTTCAGTCGGAGGGCCTCCACCTGCCTTACATGTTTATAGATGATTCTGAAAGGAACCAGGACACCAGTTTCTTTAAGAAACAGGACAGGAGTCACAAACTCCGCACACCCAGGGCCACACCAGGGGTACACACAGAAGGCCTGGGAACAGCCTCGCCTGCAAGAATGAGGCCCCCAGCAGGGGCTGGCTGTCTCTCAAAGCCCTGGATTGCCTACAGTTGGAGACTCTCCTGCAAGAAGGGAATATTAAGTCAGGCAGCTTAATCTTCCATTGGGGACACACGTGTCTCCGTTAAGACTGGTAGCAGGGCAGCTGCAGTGACTCAGTCATAAAGGAAGTCTTGAAGTCTGAAAACTCAGGCTGATGAGAACTCGTGGAGCGTTGTTGACGAAGTTCCAGCGGGGTGGACTGCCGTTCCCAACATTTGTCATCCACAGCGTTTGTCACAGCCCCATGTGCACCCCTTGTCACCTCGTCCAGCTAGCAGGTCTGCTGCATGACTCAGCACGGAGTGAGAAACCCTTAACTTCCTCATAAGCTGACACTTAAAATCCTGTCTAGTATTTTCAGCTCGTTTGACTGTAATGCCCCGTAAGAAAAGCATGCACATACACACCCCAAATGTCTTCTAAATACGTAATTACATGCGATGTGCACTGATATCTTCAGCTCTATTCAGTCTATTCTATTTCATTTAGACTTTTTTTTTCATTATTTTTAAAATGCATATTTTCCCTAAATCCCGATTGCAAGTTATAAAACTGATTTTGGCTAATACATGAATTCTCAAGAGCACTGATCTATCCCAGTATTTGTCACTGGGGAGAAGCGTGCAGACCAGCTCGACTTGGTTGGGCTCTGCTGGAAGTCGAGAGCAAAGTCAGATGTGGAATTCTGGGCTCCGTCCCATGCAATCCAGCTCTGTATCCACATAAGGTGTTCACCGTACAGGGTCTTCTCGAAGATAGTCAATCACTTCGCTGCTTTACTAAAGAAAGTTAGCAGGCAGGAACTTGATCTGCAGCCTCCTGAGCTACCGGGAGAGGGCTGTGCTTCCAAGTGCTTCACCCACAGAGCAGACTGCCCCCAGCCCACTGAAGGCACCAGGCAGTGTCGAGATGTTCAATTCCCGAAGCTCTCTGAGGGTTATGGGGCCTACAGACACGGATACACTGTTTCTTTCCTTCCTGACATCACAGTAGCTCCTTTGGAACAAAGGAGTCACCTTTCCTGGAAATTCTTCACCCTGCCCCTGTTAGACCTTGACACAAACTGAGCTAGCTGGTGTAGTGTGTGCAGAGGTATATAATTTTGGTTTATATGATATATTTGCAACATCTAGATATTAGCATGCAGAAATGTGGCACCTGAAATCTTATGTCAGTGCCCAGGGAAAACGCTCCCAATTTTGAGTTGTGAATCTGCTCCCCATTACAACGCAAAGTGTAACTGCCGTTAGTTAACATTGTGAGGCTGTCAGGGGACAAACCCTTTATCTCTCACAAGCTTGGAATGGAGTAGGAATCATAGAAACCCGAGAACACAGTGACATCCTGAAGCCATTGTGAGGTCAGCGCCTACCAGGGTAGCACAGTGCCTGTAATACACGAGCTGGGGGAAGAGATTGTGGGTCATTATTTCTCACTGAAAAGACACGTTAAATGTTACCAATTTATCTCTAGTTTAATTTTTAAACATCTAGAACTTTTCAAGAGAGTGCTTTCTCCCAGGCAGTGACATAAAGTCAGCTAAATGTGTAGATGAGAGATGGGTTTTTTGCCTGCCGGCTGATGTACCGTCAAATGCAGAACTGTTCCTGGTGAAGCCCACGGCTTCAGGCTGGCACAGGGCACCTGCTGCATGCAGGTTCGCTCCCCGGGCGCACGCTAAGGCTGCGGAGGCCGCTGAGCAGGGCTGGGAAGACCCAGGCTCCATGCCTGACCTGGGGGGAGGGCCCTTAGGTGCAGCTGGAGGTACTGATGAAGAGTGGGGATGTGGTGGGGAAGAAATAGTAACACTGCTTCATCTGTGGGTCTGGCTCTCTCTGAGGTGGAGCCTCCACTTGTACAGATGAGGAAAAAGAGGCCAGCACTGGGCTGTGAAGTTGTGACTCGGCTAGGATGCTGAAGCAGGCCGGAGCCTCCTCCAGGGCTAGGAAAGGCCCTGTGTGTTCCATCAGCAAAAGAGGAATGTATCTGGGGGCCAAGTGTCTATGTATTTGTGTGTACATGTGTATGCCTACATGCATGAACACATGTGCACACCATACATTCATGCATTTGCATACATGTGGAAATATACTTGTGTATATTTGTGCACTGTACATGTATATACATTTGTGCATGTGTATTGTGTACTCTCTGTGTGCATATATATGCTGTGTGTGCAGCATGTGCACACACGTGTACATGTATAGTCTGTGCACATGCAGGGGCACTACACATGTAAGTTTGTTATGTGTGTATGTGTGCCCATGCACATTGATGTTTGTGCTGTGTGCTGTGTATGTGTGCCCATGCACATTGATGTTTGTGCTGTGTGCATGTGTATGCTCACATGCATACGTGTATTGTGCAGGTATATAAACCTGCGTGTGCATAAGTATTAACTGATTCTGTAAGGACATCATTTAAGAACCTCAGGCTGAGTGCCCTCAGGACTAACATGAGAAAGTTGAGGTAAGTTATCTCTGAGCTGTGTGTCCAGAGCCCCTTTGCACTTGGGTGAGGCTCTGGCATCCCTCGGCTCAAGCACAGTTCCGCAGAGGGCTGTCCCCCACATCTGGCTGGAAGGAGACTGAGGAGAGGCGGCAGGAGCCGGCATCTCTGCCTCCTGGACAGGGTCTCTGGCGCGGCCGTGTCCCCTCCATGTTAGGCTCCCAGCCGGTCCCCCAGCCAGTCACCGCCCTGGTCAATCTGTCGCTGACACTCCATCTGACCCTCGGCTTCTGAGCTCTTCCTTCCCCAGCATTATATAGTCTCTGTGTCAAATTCTTAAAGTGGTTCCGTTTACTCCAGGACCCCACAGGTACTCTGTCCCTCCTTGTCTGTTCCTCTCCTCAAAGACGGGCGTTTTCAAATAAAGCTTCCTTCCCCAAACATGCCATAGATCAATGTGTGTCCACGTGGGCACACACTCTGGTGTGGCCCACCTTGAGGGCACACGCAATGCCTCATGTACTCAAAGCGTGGACCCTGGAAAGAGCTGGACAGTATGTGCCTCACAGATCTTGTTGTCATGATGTCTGCAGTAAATGGTTCTGAGAGTCACAGCAGCTGCCATTTCATCAGCCAGGAGGGGCCAGGGGTCCTTCTAAAGCACTTGGCACATATTTTCTCAGTTAATCGTCACAACAGCTCTTGGAGGTAGGTGACATTTCACTGCCAGCTTGCAGATGAGGAGATAAAGTGAATAAAGAACGCTCCGAGTGGCACAAGGCTGGGAGGGGCCCAGCGTGGTTGGCTCCTGCTCTTTGTTCACCCCTGCAGTCCCACACCTGCATGGTGACCCGGGCAGGAGGTCCTTCCAGCCGTCACCTGTGTTTCCAGGCCCAGCCTTCCACGGTGTCCCTCCACCTGTCCCCTTCCCAACCACACCTCACCCCTTCCAGGACAGCCTTCCTGTGTCACCTTTCTCCTTTCCTACAGACACCATGGATCACACTCCCTGAGCCTCCCCACGTGGAGCTGCTCCCAGGTCCCGCGTGTGGGAGCATTTTCATACCCTTCTACTGCAGCCCTCATGGTGCACAGTGTGCTATTGCACGTTACGTGTGTGTAGTGTACATGTGTGTATCTCTCGCACAAAACAACCGGCTCCTTGAGGCATCAGGGCCAGACCTGGAAGTCAGGCTTGACCCAGCGCTGTCACTATAGAGGTGCTCAGTAAATGCTGTTGGAATGGATGAATGAATGAATGAATGAATGATCATTCAGTGGAGCCTTCCTTGCTCACAGATTTCCACATATAAGTAATTAATTCCTTAAGCCTAGCTGGCCAACCATCGGCCCCGTTTTGCAGATAAAGAAACCAACAGGGCAAAAGCAAGATTCATATGTAGGCCCCCAGAGATGTGCCCCACAATGTCATGAGTCTGGACGTCCCTGATGCAGAGCTAGTATTCAGAGCACTGGTTCCACCACTATCCCTCTCAGTCAGCAGCCTCTACGATAATCAGCATTATTAGGCAGTAACAAAGTGCCCCATTATCCAGGATTGACATTTTTGGAACATAGACCAAAGCAACAAAAAGTAATATTTCTTAAAATGAACATTAGCTGCCCCTGACAATCAGCCCAGTGGAACAGTCCAAAAAGCAGTTAGGCATGGTGTGCGGGCCCCCTGGATGAAAGATTACAGGGTTAGGGACGTGCAGCCAATCAAGGGATCTGATTGGCCGAGTACTCCTAAGTGCTTTCTAATTGTGTTTCGGAGGACTGTGGTTTAATGCCAGCCAAGGTTCCCTGTTTTAAACCGTATCACACAATTTAAAAGGACTGCCTTACATCCTCCTCTTCAACTCGCGCATTATGTAAATTGTTAAGACTGTTATCCTGGGAGTTTGCCTTAGTTGCTGGCTGTTTTAAAATTCCATTTCTTAAAAAAAAAAAAAAAAAAAAAAAAAAAAAGAGGAGAGGGAGAAAGAAAAGAAAATATCACCCCTCCTCCTCCTCTATAACATATCAGCGAGCTCAGGTTTATAGAAAGACAGAAGCAGAGACAGAGGAACTCTGGAACGTTCCAAATGGAAGGATGGAAGGGCACACCGTAACCCTTGCTTTTTTCATTGCATTCACATAAGCCCTTAACAAATTAGTATTTGCGGTTGCATGGAAACCCTGGACTTTTTCTCTGGAGGGAAAATTTATAGCCAAGTAATTAAGAAACTTGGAGGAACCAATATGCAAAGCAGGAAGAACACACAGAACATACCCTTCCAGGGGTTAAAGGAAACTGCACGACTTCCCCTGGTGGGGTGTGGGTGACTAAGCTGCCCCCTGTCGCTGCTCTGCTGGGCTGGTGGGCCACGGGTTGGTCTTGTCTGCTCACATCTCTGCTCCTGTCCTGACTCCCTCAGCACTTCCCTCTACTCTTGGTCCACGAGGTTCTCAAGAGATAGACTCACTCACAAGTAGGACAAGACATATGCCAGGGGACCATCCTATGGGCAATTCTAACTGACCCGGTCAGTGCCATGTGATCGAAAGGACCATCGAAGCTGAGCCTGAGGCCTTTGCAGTAGCCAGTGGGCTCTCTTCTTTCTGGTGTGTTTATAAGCAGCCAGAGTGCAAGCCTGTGCTTTGAGGACCACCTTCCACCATGAAGGGAAGGTTCACTGGAGAACAAAACCATTAGAGAGGCTGGCTACTGAGGGAGTTACCCCACGTCACCAGTGTGCCCAGATTTCTCCAGCACCTCTCGCGTCCAAATGGACCTGAATCTTACATCATAGCTCACTGGGTTGGGCTGCTGTCACTCACAGCTCCGATTCTCCTAATTCTACGTAGCTCATTGTCATCCTCACCATTAGGATTGTTCATCGCCCCATGGTTATACCTTCCCCCTCAAGCCCTGCTTTTATCCTCCTCTTCTGGCTGGCATTTCAAAAACTGATTACCTAAATAGCAAAGGAGACCAAAAGTGAAAGAAATACCACTGGCACCTGAATGGTTAGTTCTGGGAAGATATAGACAATTAAAATGTGCAGATAATCCTGAATCCTCTACTTTCTCTGTCCCCAGGCCCTGCCACATGGGGACACTAGGGCAGTGGTCCCCAACCTTTTTTGGGCCATGGACCGGTTTAATGTCAGAAAATATTTTCACAGACCGGCCTTTAGGGTGGGACGGATAAATGTATCACGTGACCGAGACAAGCGTGAGTCTTAGACGGATGTAACAGAGAAAATCTGGTCATTTAAAAAAAAATAAAACATCATTCAGACTTAAATATAAATAAAACGGAGATAATGTAAGTTATTTATTCTTTCTCTGCAAACCAGTACCAAATGGCCCACGGACCAGTACTGGTCTGCGGCCCCGGGGGTTGGGGACCACTGCTCTAGGGAACACAGACCACGTGGTTGCTATGGCAGTGAAGGTACCGTCATGAGCAAGGCCCAGAGCTGGAAAGTAAAGCCCCTTGACCTAGAGAGAGATAAAGGGACTGGCTGGGTGCAGTGGCTGGTGTGGCCACTGGAGGTTGTAGCAGCGCTAGAAGTGACATCCACCCTCTGTGTCCAGGCCCCTGTCTTTCCTCTGCCTCTGCTTGCTCTGTGCCTGGTGCTCTGTTCTGTTCTTTTGCAGAGCAAGGCTCCTTGAGGGGCTCCCCCAGGAAATGAGGAGCGAGGGTCCCGTGTCAGACAGCGGGGCCTGTGCGGTGGGCACGCTGCCTGCCAGTCTTCCAACCTTATCTTCCGGGAGCAGCGCTCACAGTCCCCCGATGCCTCTTTCATGCCCGATTGTTATCTCTACGGTCTTCCTCTGAGATCTGTGTCCCTCAAACAGAGCAGCAGGGAGCATTCATCTTCCATTTGTCTTCTGATATTTAAAATATGTGTTAGACATGTCGATTAGTTGTATGTTTTTATTCTAATGGCTGCTCCCAGCTTGGACTTCGTGGATCAAATGACAGTGTGGGTGGACGCGATCCCAGGCCTGGATGGCAGCTGGGAGGGGAGCTTTGGAGTCTGCTGCTGCCCAAACCGACATGCAGCTGCCAGTTGAAGATCTGAGGTTGGAGCGAAGGAAGAAAGCAACTGTCCTGACCTTATAAGAAGAGACCCTGAGGAGGATACTGTGGGACACGTGAGCTGCCCGGCCAGCTCCCACAGGGCATCTCATGTAAAGATTCGTACATGGTTATTTGTTTGTTTCTATCTTCCATTGAATATGTTCTCTGAAGAGCCCTGACTGACAGACTACTGAACCTCTCATTTTTCTATCTGTAATGGTAAGCTCACCTCACAGGATTGTTTGAGAATTAAATGATATATGATATACAATGTGTTTAGAATCTAAATTTGAAGGAGGGCTGAGGCAGAAAGAAAATGTGCTGGGTCTTAGCAACGAGAACTACGGGATGCACATGTAGATTTAAATCCAAGCTGGGGGGGGGGTGTATCTGGTCCGGAAACTCCCCTTAGCTGGCTGTGTTATCCTGTCGTCAAGATGGTGTCTGACAAGAATCAGCTTTGACTCTGTTATAAGGGGTGACCAAGTCATCCCCTTAGAGTCACAGGCAAGCACTAAGGCTCTTAAGTGGTCCACTGAGTTTTCACATGCATATGTATCATACTAATTGTAAGTAGTAGTATATAATTTAAAGACCTGAAATTAAATGATGCCCTTCAAACCCTTATGAGCATTCTTATTACAGAGCATTAGAAAATTCTGTTTTCATGGCTGAACACAGGCTGGTGTTTGGGATGCTATCTTTCAGTTTGATCAACCACAGTCCAGCCTTGAATTGGCTGAATTCAAGGGGATATAAGAGAAATATGAGCTATAAACCTTGTTCTAAGCAGATCGAAGTCCAAAGGGAAAATAACTGCTCACATGGAAAGAGCAGCAAAGAATGGCTGAGAGCACGTCCGCGTGCTTTCTGGATCAGATGAGAGTTTTTAGGCAGAGCCGAACCATTGGGTGGTGTAAGGCCAGGGGCCACAGCCACCATCACAGCCACCTGGCCCATGCAGGTTCGCATTTGATTCAGACAGACGGTAATGAAACAATGGAGCCAAGAACTGGTGGGCCATTAGCTTTAATCCTAGCTTGCACCCGGTGAGCAAGAAATACACACAGTGGGAAAACACTTCCCTTTCCATTCAGGGCTCCCAAAGCCACGGACTTATCTGAGTTTCCTAGAATCAAAGGTTTCTACCTCACCAGCTTTATTCACCTCTGTTCCCCATCTCCTTCTCTCTGCACAAACTCTGCACAAACTGGCTTCTCCTTCAGCACTCCACCATCTTGGCTGTTTCTCCTCTCCTCCACGTGGCCTTTCTCTGCCCTGCTCCAGCATGGGCTCCTCTGCCCCATTTTATAGTGTAGAAATCAAAACCTTTAATCCAATATACAAACAAGGAAGTCTCTGATACAAAGTCACTTATCTGAGGCATAATGGGATTCCTCATGAGAGTGCACCACCCCACATCATGCAACAGTCAAGGGTGTGAGGAAAAGCTTAGTCTTAAAACTAAGCCTTTGGCTATAAGGACCCTGCCTGCTTACAGCCTGTCCCCCACACCCAATACAAACTATAAGCGAGCAAACATATATATTATATCCATATTTACAAACTTATTTGACCAACAGGTCAGGTGGCAACTGGAGAACAAAGAAAAGAAAGAATTGGGATTTGCCTCCTTCTAAGCATGAGCACAGTCCCCTATCACCCTGGTTTGAGGTCTGATGTGAGGCCCATCTGCATCATCGGTCATCACCAGTCACAAGGCACGAGGGCTTCGTTAAACCAATGTGGTAGAAGGACTTTTGTTGGTCCTTCTATGCTGTTAAAGCCCCAACAGCTCCTGTTTGTTCATAGAATCTGGAGGCCTCCAGAAACCCATTCTGGAGCAGCCAGTGCTGGGTCCTTTCTGAACAGATATCACTTGTAACTCTCACCCAGAATTTTGTATGCATCTGTGTGTGAATGCATGTGCACTCCGTAGGAAACAATTCACTGGGATGGTTCAAAACAGAGTCTTTAATGAAAGGACTCCTTACAGAGGTGTGGAGGGGTGAGTAGGATTAAAGGGATTCTCATAGAATGTCACCTATTTTGCCAGGCTGCTTAACTCAAGGTCCCAGTGCTTCCTTCTCACATGGAATGTTTACTTTATACTTAATGCAAGAGTTCTTTAGTATTTATTAAAATGCAGACTGAAGACTCAGGGCTGACTATGACCAGGTGTGTCCTGCTCACACCAGCAGTGACTACACAATGCCATAAGTTGCAAAGTCATTCATCAAAACTGGAGGAAGACAGTATTTTGGTGAGAATGGGTAAGGAATTGGTGCTGACCGGAGAGTTTGGGTTTATCTGCTGCGGCCAGCACCTTTCCCTGTGTGGGGTGGGGGATAGTCCACGCCCTTGCTCTCCTGCGGTGCTGCAATGCTGGAAGGGAAGGAGACCTGTGGAGTGTGTCAGGCATGAGCTAACAGTTGTTCCCAGGAGCTGCCAGTTTCAGTTAAGATTACAAAAATAACTGACCCTAACAAAACCACAATAGCCTAGCCCCAAGCCAGTTTCAGTCAAGTTGTAAAAATAACTAACTACACATGACTCATGATAGTTTCTGTAAGTTCTAACCTCAGGCTGGAAGGAACCTTCCATTCCCGAGGGCACAAAGGAACCACCATGAGAATGTCCACCAGACCCATGGACAAGATTACAAGACTGATGGATGCCAGCAGCCTATGCCAGCCGTTGCCCTGTGTAACCGCTCCCCTACCTTTGCTTGGAGAGGTTGTTGTCCCTAAAACACACCCCCCACAGCCCAAATGAGCCTCAACGAAGTGTTCCTTCTGATCAATTTTGAACTCCCATGACTTTTTTCCTGCTGAACCTATCAAAGGACCACAGAGAACCTTGTAGGCACAGGGAAGTAGGCAACAAATATTGCCTTAATTATCAGTTCTTCACAGATTTCTTCCCACCTTTTAAATTACCAACTAATTTCATTTCTTTCTCTCTCTCTCTTTTTTTCCATAAGAATCAAACGTCTCTTACTCTTAACTTTATTCTGGAACGGTCTTAGGCTAATTTCCAGGGAAGCAATGAATAATCTTGAAGTAAAAAACCACTGGAAAAGTGTCTTGGCAGCCTGGAGAGAAATTAACGTTTGGCCTTATCTGGCTCTGTTTCCCTGTGTCAACGTAAGAAATATCCGAATCTGTAAGAATTTTTAAGAGTTTATTTGAGCCAAACTGTTGACAACTGCTGGGAAGCAAAGTCTCAACGGATTGAGAAAGTGCTCCGGAAAACAGCAGTTTCACCACTTATCTTACACATCAGAACCCAAGGGGAAGATATGAAATTGATCAGTGATAGATTAGGGAGGCGGAGAAAGCAAAGCAGGGAATCTCTGGGACTGAATAAAAAGTAAAAATGTATATACTGAGACTCCTTTTACATAGGGAGGGAGGAATAAGATAGTTCATAGTTAATGAACATGATAATAACAAAAATGAGGTTTGTTTGTTCCTTCTCTGGTGAGATGCCTGCTTTGATTCGGGGGCAGGAAAAGAAGATTACCTACATGTTATCAGGTACAATATTGTAAATGCAAAAGACAACAGACAGGCTCGATTTGGGTCAGCATTGACCTTTGTTAGAGAAAAATACCTCCGTAGGACATGACTTACCCACAATGAATTGCTTTTAATTAGAAAGCTTTAATTTCAGACCATCTGAGTCTGCAAGGCCCTCGCGTAGGCTTTCTCTGAGCCTGTCAGGTTCAGCATGTGGCTCCTTTTTCTTCCGCAAATGGCATAACCAATAAGGCAGAAGGCGGTGGGTGTATCTTGCTACACAAGCTCCTCACTATGAGCCTCCCTGCTCATGGCCCACTGAGCAGAGGACCGGGCAGGAGAGGGTTGGGCACACACACAGCACTCATGACATTCTTTGGGGTGGCATTGTCACCTGGCCAGTGGCATTTTTTTTGCTCCGCAACTTTAGTCATAAAGTGTCACTTCCTTTGACTATCAGACCAACATTGCAGAACAGGAAATTGCTTTATTATTATGCTAAACTGGCAGGTTGTTTGGATAGGAAGAATGGTTAATGAAAATGATTGCACTGTACCATGCAAAAGATAAAGTGCTAAAAATGCTGTTATAGTCAACAGCCTACATAATTTGTGCTGTTATTAGGGACAATTTGTGACATTTTAAAAGTCGAGTGGGTCTAAATGTCAAATGGGGAAAACATTAGTTAAAACATTCAGGAGAAATGAATGATTTAAAGAAGAAAGAAATCCAAAGAGATTTAAATATTTCTATTTTAATTCACTATTTTAAACATACAGAATTTATACTCTACACTTTACACGTATCTCCTTGAACCCCCATGAGTGCCTGCCTGCTCTTTCTCCACAAATGTGTCAGATGGAAGAAGTGAGACTTTCTCCACAAAGAGAATTGCAAGAAAAGGACATTCTATTCTTCCCTCCAGTCTCTTCACCCTGACCTCCCATTTGTTTTGAGCAAAATAGTGTTTGAAAACTTTAAGGGATGTCACAGAAGAGAAGAAGGTCTCCAGCTAGAAGTGTAAGGCCTAACAGTGTTGTTTGGAAACAAACAACATTAAGTAGAAGACGAGGAAGCGTTAGCTGAGAACTGCTTATGACGTCTTCATGATTTCAACAAAAAGTCAACCTATTGAATGTGGGAAGGTGCCACTTTACTGAACTGTACTAAATTCAAAAGGTGGAAGGAGGATTGAGTGATTTATTCATTCATTCATTCATTCATTCATTCACTCATTGATTCAACAATGAACATCTAATGTACGCCAAACCCTAAGGATACAAAGATGAGTAAGATGTGATTCTAATCTTTTATGGTGACTTCAGTGTGGCAACAACTTTTATATATGGTGCCAGGCCAAAAGAAATCCTGAACAGTTCTATTTATCAAGTAGTAAATTCCAACAATAACTTTTTAAAACTAAGAGGAAAAAATACCTTTGATTTTTCCCCCCAAATTACTAAAATTACTTACCAATGGGATATGAGCATCTGCGGGGCACCGAACAACCTATCAAAACTTGGAATCAGATTGGGTTTTGTTACATCCTCTTATATGATTAGCATTGATTTTGCACAGTACTTGCTATTTAACACAGCAACTGCTGAAAGTCCAGTTTTACAAATATATGACTTCATTAGAAGGAATGGAGTACTGTTGGTCAAATAAGTTTGTAAATGTGATGTATATATGTTTGCTCGCACTGGGGGCTGGCAATGCCAGATACAATGGTCTGTGAGGTTGCAGGTCGCCTTCCTGATTGGGAGGGGCCATTGTCTTGCTAGTGTTTACTGGACGGGAGATTCTGCCCCCAACACCGAGAGGGGCAGGAGGATTTCTTCTTTCTCTCCTCCCTGATGCCTTGCTCTCCGAGAGAAAAGCAGGTTTTCTGCTTTTTTTCTTGGCTTTCCTTGTGGCTTGCCTGTCTTGGTGAGACACCAATTAACAGAATGGCCCACCATCCTCCAACTCCTTTGTTTCTTTACCTTCTGTCTGAATTCAATGAGAACCTGCATGTGAAGGGCCACAATGGTGGCTGCTGAGCCTGGCCTTACAAATACCATCTAATATTGAAAATTGTGAAGTGCCTTGAACTGATGTTTAGTTGGCATCTGCAATAAATGCTGAGGATTGTTACCTTTCTCTTGAAAATGTAAACAATTGCACGGTGCCCTGTGGGTTCACTGTGGCACCCCTGGGTACCCTGGCACACACTCTGGAAATCACAGGTCTAGACAATGTTAATTAAGCAACATGTGGTGTTCAGATGGTTTGATGCCTCAAATTGCTTGTCAGTCTATACTAAGTGCAGACTGAGAAAAAGCTTAGAAACATTTTTTTTTCTTTTACAAGTGAGAGGAAAGGAGATAGAGAGACAGACTCCCGCATGCTACCCAACCAGGATTCATTTAGCAACCCCCGTCTGAGGCCAATGCTCTGCCCATCTTGGGCCATGCTTGCGACCAAGCTGTGTTTAGCGCTTAAGGCTGAGTCCTCATAGAACCAACCTCACCACGCAGGACCCATGCGCTCTAACCAATTGAGCCATGGCCAACACTCTACCACTGAGCCAACAGGCCAGGGCCAAGCTTAGAAATATTTTTAGTCATTTGACACAATGTTTCTTCTGATTAAGGCTTGCATTTTATATGTGTTTGCTTTTTATTTTTCTAGCAACTTATTTTCATTTAATGTTACAAAGTTAAGGTCTCCAATAGATTGGAATTAAAAAACAAACTGGTACCTCCTCACAGAGAGTTTAGGAAGACATAAAAACAGATGCGTTTTTCAATGTGAAGTTAAAAACTATGTAGATTATTATTAAATTAGCACAACTAAATACAGCAATGGTAAACCCTTTAAAGGCCTAGTTAATGAGAAGATACTAATTAGTTTTTTCAAGTCCTGGAATGTTTATTTAACCACAGTATACTTTTACAAATATGACAAAAATTTTTACATCATAATATGAAACATCAGCTTTATTGCACAAAATAATTTAAGGTGGTACTAATTTGCTTTTGAATATCTAATTAGAAAAGTTTTGTACCACCCAGTTTCCTTCCCCCACCCCTACTCCCCCCTCCTTCCCTCTTTCCCTCCCTCTGGGCTCCTCCCCTCCCCTTTCTCTCTTCTCTAATCACAGAAATACTCTAGGCAGAAAGTCAGTCCCATCCCCGAAAGCACTGAGATTTTATGTTACCACATTTTAGTGCTAAAGGTTTATCTTTTGGTCACCCTGTCCTTAAATATCACTTGAGTAAGACATCACTATCATAATTATTTAACAAATGTGTTTTGTTTGGAATATGGGGAAAGGACTATTTTGAATGAGTTTCAAAGAGTGTAAAAAAATGAAAACAAAAACACTGTCCGAGGTGCTGTGCTACAATGATTTCTCCCCTAAATTTGCTGATTGGAACATTATAGCTGTAAAAATGGTTATAAAATAGAAACATGTACAGAATTTAGTGCCCAAAGGAATTACACAGAAGTATAATTATTGATCCTCCGGGTTATTGTGACTCACTTCTAATCTTGTCTCGAGTTGACTGGGGATGTGCGGTGAGGCAGAGAAATGTTGAGTAAATACTAAGTGCATTGTACTGTCAAGTGGATTCTCACAAGGTAAATGTGCCTGGATTGTTCTAAAGCCACTTTCTGAAAGCTAAGTGTGTGTTGGGTGGTAATGGAGGAGAGAACGCTGTGCCTCTTCCTGGCTGAGGGCTCCGTGGAGTCTGGGACCTCACTCTCAGAAGGGGGTGCTGTTACCTCATGGCTCCTGCAAGTGGGTCTGTAGAGACTCATCGACATTTTTAAGGGGAAAAGGTATATTCTCCTGCATACTTTCTCCTCCCTTGACTATTTTGCCTTTTTGTCGGTTCATAGCTTTTGATCTTAAAAATAAGATGGGTAATATGTATAATGCTTAAGAGCACCTTCTGTCTTCTTTTGAACAAAGGGAGAGTTTCAACTTTTGAATTCTAAAAGTCACTGGGTAGGAAAAGCTTTCCAAGATGCAGGGGAGCAGCCAGAGCTCCCATCAGAAGCTTGAATGTCGATGGCAGTTTATAATCCTCACCACTTCCAAACCTTTCAGTTCCAAGAACATTCCAATAATGTTCCAAATATTTGATTCATTTTTAAAAAACCATTCCAGGTATATGTTAAAGAAAATTAAATCTAGCTGGGGAGTACACTGACTTCATTTAAATTCTGATTTTGAGTTATTTGATATTTAGAAAGCTTTTTATCCCTGTTTTATAAACCCCTAAAATCCAGAGCATTGACTCTTGCTGACAATAGGAGAAATGAAGTATTAAAGATCAAGTTCATTTTAAAACAAATTAAAACAGATTCTGAAGTTGGTACAATTAATTTTCTGCACACTGGATACAGTGAACTATTTCTTTTGTTAGACTGGTGATCCTGCTTGTGTGTATCTTTAAAAGAAAGAAAGTTTGTAGTACAACTGGGTGGTTTTAGAATTCTTCACACAGAGGATTCAAATTACAACATCCACATTTCAATTCTAAAGTGAAGTGAATACATATTTTTTAGGTCAGGAAGTGATTAAGTAAGGCTATCATCTGTAATTTTTTATATGTTAATCACTAGGAAACTATTAATTCTCTCATTCAAAATGGAACCGTTGTCAGTAAAGAACATTATTAGTTACTTACACACCAAGATGTAACTTGACCATTTAAAAGAAGAAATGCACAAGTAGTTTTGTTAATCAGAAAAGTAAGAAAGTAGAAAGTAGAAGGAAATATAACTTATTAATCTTCACATGGTAAGTCTGGGTGTGCCGTTATTCACTTAGAACATTCTTACTGAGTGCTTCCCACGCACCAATTCTTGTCACAGTTTCTGTCTAACATCTACCTATCTATCAGGTAGAGTATTTAGGCACAAAAGGCTACATTTGCTAGGGATTGTTTGCATGAAGATCTTGAAACTCAGTCTCAATGACAGCTACTCTGTTGACTTCTGTCAATTCTTCTGTTATGAGAACTTATTCAGCTATTATTTTAAATTGGACAGGTCAGGGTTCTGGTCCTGGAAGGGTATGGGGCAGCTCTGCTAGCTACAGAAGATACCTGGGGAGAAGATATAATAAAACCAGAATTATAAACCCAGAGGATACTTCAAGATTGTCTACCCCCTCATTTTACAAATAAAGAAGTTGAGCTTTAGTAGACCAATAAATGACTCCTCCAACACACATCAAATCATATAATCTGGTGTATATTTTCCTCAGTGGTTAAAACCCTTAGACTCTGTCTTACTAATTATTATGTACCTGTAATATAGTAGGGTTTTCCTCCCTGAAAATCTGTTATTAAATTAATGCTGAATCTTGTAACTCATGGTGTCTTAGACCATATAAGCCATGAGAATGAGGTCCACATCTATTTTATTCACCAAAATGTATCCAGTGTCTAGTCAACTGAAAAATAAATGTAAAAATTGGGTAAAAAATACTAACAAATTTAACTCAGCTATATGTGTTAAAATGATAATCAGTATTAACCAAGTTGAGTAAAATTCAGGAATTCAAGGGTGCTATCACATTAGGAAAATACATGCTTATAATTAATTCATCTCATTTATAGACTAAAGAAGAATAAGTATACAATTATTGCAATATCAAATTACAATTTGATAATCATCAACATTCAGTAATGTTAATCTTTTACTAAACTAGAAATAGAAAGAGTCTTCCATAACTCAAGTGAGGGTTTATACCAAAAGCTTTCAGTAGTGACCACTATTAACAGTGATAATTTGAAAGTGTTATTTTTAAAATCAGAGATAAATATGGATGTCAGCTATCAACAATTCTATAAATGTTATACTTAAAGCCCTACTTAGTGTGTTAAACCAGGAAAAGAAAGAAAAGATTTAAGGATCAATAAAGAAAATTATAGGCCCTGGCCGGTTGGCTCAGCGGTAGAGCGTCGGCCTGGCGTGCGGGGGACCCGGGTTAGATTCCCGGCCAGGGCACATAGGAGAAGCGCCCATTTGCTTCTCCACCCCCCACCCCCCCTCCTTCCTCTCTGTCTCTCTCTTCCCCTCCCACAGCCAAGGCTCCATTGGAGCAAAGATGGCCCGGGCGCTGGGGATGGCTCCTTGGCCTCTGCCCCAGGTGCTAGAGTGGCTCTGGTCACCACAGAACGACGCCCCAGAGGGGCAGAGCATCGCCCCCTGGTGGGCAGAGCGTGGCCCCTGGTGGGCGTGCCGGGTGGATCCCGGTCGGGCGCATGCGGGAGTCTGTCTGACTGTCTCTCCCCGTTTCCAGCTTCAGAAAAAAAAAAAAAAGAAAAAAAAAGAAAGAAAATTATAAAAATAACACAGTCAAAATTTGCAAACAATGAGATTATCCACATTTATTTAAGTAACAAGCATGAAAAATAAACAGGTGTTTTAGGCCACTGAGATTTGAGTGTTGTTTGCTACTGAAATGAAATCTAACCTTGTTCTGATTAGTCTAGAACTTGCTATCAGAAGGGAGGAGTAGTGGCAAAAAAAATCATAAAATAATGGTCAATGTGGGTGCATCAGCTGTATCAAATGTCCTGCTCTAGTAGGGGATGCTGACTGATTGTAAAGGGTGGGAAGAGGCTGTGCCTGTGTGGGGACCGGGGGTAGAGGAGCTATCTCTGTACTTTCCACTTAATTTTGTTGTGAATCTGAAACTACTCTAAAAAAATAAAATCTAAAAAATTCTGAAATATGTGGCATTGTCTTAGTAGTTAGGTGGTGGGAAAAAAGGAAACAGTTACTGAAGGCTAAAAGATGATGATTTGAGTTAGGCTGAATAAAGCATTTGGTGAAGGATTCATCTGCAGTGCCAGGGAATTTGGTTTCATGTGTGGTAAGTGTGTAGCCCTAGAGGAAGAGGCTTTCAAGCAGAATGTTGGTGCTCTTCTGTATTGGTTGGTTTATTAGTGTCCTAGAACAATCATGACAAAAATACTATAAACTTGATGGCTTGAAACAGCACAGATGTATCCTCTCACAGTTCTGGAGGCCAGAAGTCCAACATTAAGGGGTTAGCAGGCCTGTGCTACCACTGAGGGTCTGGAGGGAATTCTTTTTTGCCTGCTCCTAGCTGCTGGTGGCTCCCAGAATTGTTTGCTTTCCTTGACTTGTGAATGCTTCACTCCAGTCTCTGCCTCTGTCTTCATTTGACTTTCTTCCTTGCGCGTCTGTTACTATATCTTCATGTGGCATTCTCTCTGTGTGTCTTTTTATAAGGACCCCGGTGACTAGGTTTAGGGTCTACCATAATCCAGTATGAACTCATTTTAAGTTGATTGCATCTGCAAAGACACTATTTCCTAATAAGGTCACATTCACAGACCACTAAGGATAAGAACTGCAATATTTCTTTTTGGGGGGAGGAGGCACAATTTAACCCACAACAGTTGATATTGTCTGCATTTAGCAAAGTTATTATAAGAAATAATTGAGCTCAGGAAAGAATTGGCTAATTTGGGAGCAGAAATCAAGGAGGATAGAGAGTCCACAAAATGTGGACTTGTAAAATTAGAAAATATTACTTTTCCACCCCAAATAGTGAAAAATAAACCTGGAAATATTTTGAACTGCTAAGGCTCTTCCACTTCAGACTAAGACCACATTAACGGTATGGTCGTTATACCCAGTGTTGAAACTTCTTAATAGATTAAGCTTCAAAGGGATCTTTAGGGATCTCTTGGTCAGTAATTCTTTTAGAGTAAGCAAAATGGTTCATGGAAGAGACCAGGATGTGCCTCTCCTAGCAGAGCCCAACACCAGCAGGTAGGCCAATAGAGAAAGACATAAGAGCAAGAAAGCAAATAGAGAAAATCTAACAGGTAGGTCTAGATAAGAACTGAGGGTGCAGCTCTTAGCACCTATACCTTAATAAAATCAAATAGATGAAAATTAGCTAACTAACTATCTGCACATTTTACTGCTGAAAGAACAACCAGCCTGGACTCAAAGATCTGTCATTTCAGGGATTAAGAATGACTGTTGGACTGCATCATTTACAAACCAGAAGGAGACTGAGATTCTGTCTTTGCTATTAGTCACATTGGGTATGGCTAGAAAAAATGATGGAAAAGAAAGAACCTCCTAGAGGAAGGGACTAAGTTCCACAAAAAACAGTGAACCAGAAGCTATATCCAGGAGCAGAATCAGGGCCTCATCAAGAGATATTGCCCACCCCCAGGTCAGGGGATCCAGACAGCATCTGCTCAGAGGAATTTTGGAAATGTTATCAATGGTGATTCCCTTGTTCTGAATGCAATTGTATACTGCGGCTCCCTTACCCCTGTCCTTCCATCAGAGACCGGATGCACCAGAAGCAGACCACCAATGTCTTTAGATTATAGGTCTTCTGTCCAAGAGGAACCTGATCTGGGCCGACCGAGGAAATTGGACTGGACTTCGAGCTGGACACAGACAGGCAGCCACCTTAGGAAGCGGCCGTGTTCTGAGGAAACTGGACTGGACTTCGAGCTGGACACAGACAGGCAGCCACCTTAGGAAGCGGCCGTGTCCTGCATATAGAAAGGAGATATGCAAGCATTTGGTGATCAGAAACGTGAATCATGATCATGATTAGTGCTGATTATTCCCTCCACACCCACGGAATTAGGTACGGCCATATTACTGGATTTAGCTGATGAAATGTGAGTGAAAGTGTTACTCTCTCAGGTCAATCAAATTTGTCTTAAATTATCGATCATTTAGAAAACTTTCTGTTTTACAGTTAGCTTTGGCACAGCACCTAATCTTTTTTTTTTTTTTTTTTTTTTTTTTTACAGACTATTAGCAGATTTGGTTTCTGTTAATCAAGTTTCTTTCCTGCAGGAATTGTAAGATTTTAAGTTTTCTTGTCCTGTGAAGAATCCTAATTATGAGAATGGTTGACTACTCTCACCTCTTCTGTTGTCACCGTCCTCCTTGCATTAGCAATTTATTGTGGACCACACAGAAGCATCTACTAACCCACATTCTGCTTGGTTTAGGTTTAGCTTACAAGGGGCCTGCCCCATGAGGTCTTCCTCGCTCTTTGTTCTGAGATATGTGAGGGGGCCCTGCTGTCCTCATCGGCGTGAATTTCTCCAGTGATTTTCCCTCTGTCTGGGGGACGACGACGCTGGAAGCTCCCCAGGGCTTGGCACAAACTGGACTTCAGAATCTCCTAGTCATTTTAGTGGAGCATAAACAGTCAGTGAGGATTGGGAATTTCACACCATAAAAAACAGGGGCCTCGGAGGCCAAGGATTTAAAATGACATAATCGTTGACCTGGAATGATTTGCAGGCCCAGGCCTCCTCTAGCAGGCAAGCTTGGGAGCCTTGAAAGCAGACGGTGAAGAGAATCCACACCTGCTGCTGGGTCCCCGCTGACTTCAGTGTGTTTCAATCAGCGCACAGGTGCAGCGCTGAGAATGACAGCCCTTCGGCCCTCACGCCTCTGCGTAATGAGACCAGCCCTCATGCCAGCAGTGAATCTGATGCAACATTATGGAATTTGAGGCACCCACTGTAACAGGAACAGTTTAAAAAAGAAAAGAAAGAGCAAAAAGAAGATGATGCAAAAAGTAACGGTCATTTATATTAATTTCTCCTCAGAAACAGGGGCTGGGGATGAGAGAGAGCCTTTGCAAGAAGAATCATAATCGTGAGCATGAAACAATGATTAATATTGCAGTCACTGGAAAAGAAGGCATGCAAAAAAATATCATGAACATTTCAAGGGACTATTTTCCTGGTATAAAGCTTATTCTTATGATATTACTGCATTTAAAAAAAATACAATTTTAGGGAAAAAAAATGAACTATAGCTCTTTGCAGTGATAGGCGACAGGTCAGAAAAGCTTTTCAGAATAATTTTACACCTTTTAACCTTAAAAATACTTTGCTGACAATTGAGAAAGGGCCTTAAAAGAAGCTCTGATCGGCGTTCTCACAGCAGGGTTGCCATGTCCCATCACTGCACCAGAGCTTCTGCATAATGCATCCTGTAATAAGGAGTGTGCGACACATCACGGAGGCTGAAGGGCGGTTTCAGAGAGGAATCCTTGGCAAGAGCCGCTATTAGTCATGACACTGAAAGTTTGTTACATAAAACTCTTGGGAAGACAGAAAGGAAGTAAACTGTTTAAAATTTTGATGTGAGCCAGGAAAAAACTACATTGTCACAGGATTTTGTCTGCATTTAAAAATATATTTAATGTTCTCTGTTTTTCAGTTCTGCTCATGGTTGGACAGTCTTGTGAAATGAAAACCCTACGTGGTTTTAGTGAAACGAATGGCACTTGCCCCGACTCTATTGTTGGAAGTGGTAATTGTTAGAAAAGTGTTGTCACAATCACTGCTGATAGCTGTGAATGCTAATAGCATGGCTGAGAGTTCCACTGTTTTTCCCTTGCAAATCCTGTTCAGACCTGGTTGGAAACTCAACACTATTGCATTGTAACAGAAATGAAAACCCATCTATCGAGGAAAGATGCAGTCTTAAATCATTGCTTGTGCCTATTGCAATAGGGATGGTCCTGAGTCAGGGAGAACTCGGCCTTGAGCTGGAGTGGGAAGGTAAAGGAAATCCAGAGACAACAGAGTTCTTGTGGTTCTCAACAAAAATATGACTCAGGAAAAAGAGAGGAAGAGGAGGTGGAAGAGACGTGTTCCTAAGCAAGTTTTTCTTCTTCTCTTCTTCTGCTGAGAGACCCAATCAGTGATGTTCTTAGTTATCCTGGAGGTTTCTCTTAGAGTGACAATGTTCTGGAATGGGCTCTTGTCCTTCCTTACATGAGGTCAATTTAATTAGAATGGAACTAACCTAAGGATTTAATTTGACTAGCTCCTCAAATACGATACCCTCTATTGTTTTAGAGCTATTCACAGATGAAATAATTGGCCATCTCTGAGTCCTATTTGAATCATTCTTAGTAGGATGCAGAGAAGAGGGTTGGTTGATGCCCTTTGCTTTTTTTTTGCTATGAGATAAATTTATTAACAAGCATAGGCATGATGCCCTTTGCTTTTCTTTTATCCTTTTCTTTCTTCCATCCTTTCTCTTCTTCTGTTTAATTTTTCTTTTCCAGTTTGGAAGACAATGTCATGTCTCTTTGAAGTCATTCCAAATTTCCTTGTTGTGGCCTCATGTGTTCACTTCTTGGGGCAGTCTGCTCTTGGGAACATTATGCTTTCTTTAGTGCCTTTCTGGAAAAGACATTCGCCCATCCCAGATGTTTCTAAGGCAATGGAGGTACCCGAGGTGCTCACAGCCACTAGTTAGGCACATTCTCAAGAATGAGCTCTCTGCTTTCCTTTGGCAACTAACTCAGTTTACAGGGAGTTCTATAAATATACACAGAGGAAAAGAAACTGAGGGGTGGGGGAGCATTCACAGAGAGGGGAGAAGCAGTGACCACAGGATCACTCCAGTGTGGGGTGGGGTTTGGGCACGTAGGTGCTGCTTAAAGGCTTCTTAAGGCTTTTATGGTTTTGTTGCTAAGAGAACATTGAAGAATAAGATCTGGGATTTTTACAAAATGGTAGGTAATCATTCACTCTTATTTATGTTATAATCTAATGTGTTATTTTGTGTGCTGTTTTACAGATTCAATTTTTTTTTATTCCTAAAACGACTGCATCACACCCCAAAACATAGATTCACATGATAGCATTTCAACCTCTGAAGTTCAAATTGTTTCAGTCGAACATAGAGGCCTGTTCGGGATTGAGATGCAGTGAACTAAGCGACTGGTGCTAGCAATTTTTAACTATGTTGGGACTCCGTGACGACCACTCCCAAGTAAATGAAGCTCCGACCAACAAGATTAACAGCAGTAACAAATATAGGCACACAGATCCCGCATTCCTCAACCACAGTGTCTGGGTCATGCCCATTACTCTGCTAATTACTGTTCCTCAGGTATAATTTCTCCATGTCTGTCATATTTTTAGGGCCACCTAGGTACACACACATGGACACACATGCACATAGGAAACTGTTTTATGATCTCCCAGAGGTTTGAATTTCACCTTTTCCTCGCGAAGCAGGCCAGAGTGCTGCAGGCTGGCACTGTTTGCTGGTACGCTGAAACGCCAGCAGCATGCTCAGCTCTCTCCTAAGTCATTCATTTTCTGAGAAACGAAAATGATGATTTCCCCCAGGCCTGCTCTCCAAGGAGTCTCAACTACTGGCAAACTCCAATGTGCCCTCCTAGTTTTCTCGTCTTATGAATGATGTGCACTTGGATCACCCCCCACGTTATCAATGAGAACACAAGAGGAAAACAGTTTGTGACTGATCCTTTCTTACGACTAAATGCTGAATAAGTGACCCATGACCAGAGAAAATTAGAAAAATCTCCAATTTATGACTTATTCTTCTGCTTGCCCTCCATTTCCAAGGTGATTTATAAAACTTAGCGCCCTGGCTCTCTGCATACCTCCTCCCTGTGTCAAAAGCAAGAGCCTCTGGGCGAACTGTCTGGACTCCTTTCTCAGTACGAAACTCAAGCTTTGGGGTGTTCAGACATTTTGTGAAGCGGTTTTATTTGGCAACAGCATATAGTTTTGACAGATGCATTTGGCTGAACAATTAACTTCAGGAGGTGAAGAGCGAACAGAAGGGTAATTGATCAATAGCTAATTGCATTTCCTTACTCTGGGTGATTTTCAGTGATTTCCCCCCACTGTCTCTCTCTTTCCCCTGTGATGCTAGTGCATTGCTGGGGTTTGAAAGGGATGTTGTCATTGGTAACTTTCTCTTTTTGGTACTCTTGTATTTTCCAAATATTTTTAAAGGGTACCATTACTTTTAGCTCCTTTAACTTTTAACTAAAAAAATCATAACAGAATTTTAAAAAAACAGACTTTTCATTAAGATCACTTGTCTTTCATATCATTGTTGATCAAAAACTTTCAAGGCTTCCATAATCTAGCATAAACTTCTTTACTTAGCATTTGGAATGCTGTGCAGTCTTATTCTAACCTATGTTTCTGATTTTAATTTTTGCTTCTCTCCGCCCTAAAAAGCGGGTACTTTGTCTTCTCGACATCTTTGCTTGTGTCACGCTTTCCTACCTGGAACTCCATCTTTCTACCCCCTTTCCTACCCGACTAACTCTGCAGGAATTCAAAACCCGGTGAGGTCTCCCCTCGGCTGTGAGCCGTGGCTGACGTCTCAGGTACCATGTGCTTCATCTCTGGGTACAATTCACTCTGTCTGCACTGAGGCTGGACACTGAGTCTCAGAAGGCCTGTGACAGGCTTTGTTTCGGATCACAGACTTGATTTTGAACACTTGTGTTGCTTTCCTCATTCAGAGGATCAGTTCCCTGGCGGTGTGAGAAGGGGTCTAACCTTCATGCTCCCCGCAGCAGCCCCCCCCCCCCCCAAACGCTTTCCCAACAGAGCGGGACGTCAAAGTTCTCTTTGAAAGAAGCAACTCATCACGTTAGTCTCCACGTGAGGTTCCAGCAACTCACCTCGCCAGGGATGGCAATGACTTGGCCCAGGTGCGGTGGAAAACCAGGAGGAAGAGGAACCAGTCTCCGCGCCCGACCGAGGCGCGCTCCTGGCGCCTGCTCCAGGGTTCCACTCCGACTCTTTTCTGCCACCAACCTGGAAATTGGGTGGTTTACGATCGTTTGTCTAGTTTTGAATAACGAATTCAAGATGCCTTTCCTCTAAAGAAAGGTATTTCTACCTGAACAAAAATGTTTCAAAAATCATGATATTTGAAGCAAGGATCCAGAAATGAACACGTCAGTCAGGTGAGCTGGTTCCGTGTCCTGGGTTGCAGCGGGGAGTTGAGATGAAAATATTCCCTTCTTTTTAGAACATTGGAAGGGAAGAAATGATAAGTGTCCCACAGGGTAACAAGCTCTGCCTGAAACATGGTATTTTCCCATGAACAGAAAGGAGTCCAGAAAGGAGAAGAGAAGAGCAAGCTTCCTGTTTGAAGGCCACGTAGCTGCCTAGAAAAGCCCAGGGTGGATGGGACGAAACAAAGTCTCTGTTCTTTCTTCTTCACCATCTCCCTCTTCCCCCTCTCTAGGGGTCTGTACCCAACATCAGAGAAGCCAGGGCTACAACAGATGGATAAATAAATGCACTTTCATTTACTCTAAAGCCATTAATATTCAGGAAATTGAGTTCTCTAAATCAGCTTCCCAAGGATACCTGGGAATACTCTGTTCTGTATAAATTTCATTTTATCTTTCAACTCTTGTACCTGACTCGGTAGAAAGGCAATTAAATTAAACTCTGCAAACACTTGAGTCTTTCGTGAACAGGAAGATAAACCGAGTGGCTGCTGGTGGAGAGAGTTTGGGCAGAGTGTCCATCAAGTGGGAGGAGCACGGGACCTGAGACACCTGAGTGGCACCACGGGCTTGGAATTGTGGTTCTGCTTTGTGCCGTCATGTTCACGTTCGAGAGCCAGTCTCCCGGAGCTGCAGTGTCCTCCTCGGCGAGAACGGGCCGGGGAGCTGAGGCCCAGGCTGGCGACGGCGGCACTGGCCCGGGGAGCTGAGGCCCAGGCTGGCGACGGCGGCACTGGCCCGAGTCCGCCGTGAGTGCCCAGCTTTCCCCGCGGCTCTCAGGAGTGTGTCTTCCTCCCGTGGAGTCGTACTCAGAATTCAAGAGGGAGGTTCCATAGGAACAGCAGGTACGGATTTCTGTTCTCAGCCTCTTGCATGTCCCTATGGAACAGAGGAAGAACTATCTTGGCTGTTTTGTTTTTTTTTGTTAGAGTAGAAGGATCATGAGCAGGCTTACCCCTCAATACAGAGACAAGCAGATACACAAGGGGGGAGAGTTTACCCCAGACAGAAAGCAGACCTCAGCCCTTGCCTGAGTGGCGGGCTCTGGGATGAGGGCCTGGCTGGGTGGGCATCAGCCCTGCTGTCCCTTCAGCCCCATAGGATGTCTCCTCTATGACCGATTAGCCTGGGACCCTGCAGGAAAGACCGGAGGGGGAGGCCTCCGCCTGTAGGCGCTGGGCAGGTGTGGGCTGGTGAGGCGGGTGGTACAAGGTGTGGCCAGGGTGGGGGGCGGAGAACCAGCGTCTTCTGGGTGGCATGCTGCCTGCACCTGGCGGGAAGCTGTGACTGACACAGGGTAAGAACACTTTGTGTCACGACCTGATCACGTCATTCATTTGCAATCATATTCTAATCAATGCTATTTACACATATCACTCACTGCTATTGAGGAATGTGTCAGCACCTTCAAACTGTGCTTTCTGGTGACGAGGGCTAATTATTGGTAGGAAAATGTCACCCTTTTCAAGCAGCAGAATGAAAGCCTTTTCAGTCCCCCTGCACCAAGTCCACGTGAGCTTTGTGTGTGAGAAAGAGCTTGATGGTTGGTATTGAAGAGTGACTTCGACGCTGGGGCAAACTGAAGTCAAGGAACGTTTACACAGAGGAAAATAATTTAGCATAGTGCTTCTCTGGCTGAAGACGTGCTGCTCAAGCCTTGACTTTTATACTCCAACTTCCCACCTTCCTGCATCCAGCTTGTGGGAAGCGCATGCCGACGGTGGAGGGGCAGGTGGGTGCTGAGGGGTATGACAAGGCATGCAGCCACAGAGGAGACATGTCACGGTCCACTTCTGTCCCTCAAGACTGGTTCTGAGAAGGAAATCCCTTTCTAAGTATAAGACATGTGTCAAATCAAGACCTCAGGTACGACATTTCCTCCAAGCCTGATCCCATTCATCTTCCTCCCCTTAAACCAGGGGTCCCCAAACTTTTTACACAGGGGGCCAGTTCACTGTCCCTCAGACCGTTGGAGGGCTGGACTATAAAAAAAAAACTATGAACAAATCCCTATGCACACTGCACATATCTTATTTTAAAGTAAAATAACAAAACAAGAACAAAAACAATATTTAAAATAAAGAACAAGTAAATTTAAATCAACAAACTGACCAGTATTTCAATGGGAACTATGGGCCTGCTTTTGGCTAATGAGATGGTCAATGTGCTCCTCTCACTTACCACCAATGAAAGAGGTGCCCCTTCTGGAAGTGTGGAGGGGGCCGGATAAATGGCCTCAGGGGGCCGCATGCGGCCCGCGGGCCGTAGTTTGGGGACCCCTGCCTTAAACCAAAGTTAGGCAAAAACAGAGGACTAGATGCAAAATTACAGCTGCACGCCTTTTCCTTGGTCTGTTATAACCACGCACTGGTCAGCACAATGCAAAAAACAAGCGATCTTCAGAAAACTTCCCATTAACCCGAGAGAAGAAAGCAGGCATAGCCCAAGGAGGGACAGCACATAGCAAGTGTCCCGTCAGTATTTATAGAAATGAAAGGACATGTGTGATTCAGAAGGAGGTGAAGGGACAACTGGTCTGTCTACCTTTGTGTTAAGTACAGCCACCAGGCTCTCCCATAGGCCCTGATAATGGTTCTGGGGCCACCAAATCTGTAGCTAATGTAAGGTGACCCTTACTGATGTTTACTGGCAGCACTCACTCATCCCCCACAAGCAGTCATTTGTTTTTTCAAAGACTTCATTACCTATATTAAACTTCACTCGCCTGATCTGTGGTGGCCCGATGGATGAAGTGTTGACCTAGAAAGTGGAGGCCACCAGTTTGAAATCCCGGGCTTGCCTGGTCAAGGCACATGTGGGAGTTGATACTTCCTGCTCCTCCACCCTTCTCTCTCTCTCTCGCTCCTCTCTAAAATGAATAAATAAAATAAATGCACTTCACTCTGCTCAAGCTCAGTTCGGACTCCTGCCTCCAGACTGGATAGCTACTAAACATGCCAGAGGTTCTATTTCATTCTCTGACGGTTTAAATACCACTGAGGTATCATTTTTTAATCTATCAGATAAAAATTCAAGCATTTAACAGCATAGTCTGTTGATGATGCCGTCCAGTCAAAAGGCTCTTACACATTCATTGCTGGAGGAATATGGTGCAACCACTATGGAGCAAATCAGGCACATCCTAGGAGATTCTTATTTCTAAGAATCTATTTCAAAGATACATTGGCAAACATACAGAATGACATGAACTTGGGTTATCCATTGCAGCATTGTTTGTAATAGCAAAACCAACCCCTCCCCCCCCCAAAAAAAAACCCCAAAAAACAAAAAAATGATCCAAACTGCAAGCAACCTAAATAGTCATTAATCAGGAACTTCTTGAGTAAACTATATTTATTTACACATAGACACAAAAGAGGGCTATGCTGTGTCAAAAAAAAAGCTAAGGAGTGTGTACGGCCTATTACCATTTATGTAAGAAGGGGAGGCGGTCATACAAAAATTTCCACACATATATAGCTATATTTGTATTTACTTATATTAAAAGTACAAGGTGAGAATTAGGCTATAAAATAAAAATGTCAAATGGTTACTTATGAGAGAGAGAATGGGTTATGAAGAAGTTAAACACAGAAGTGAGACTTCTCTCACAAATCCCTTCCCCTGAAGGCAGGGCTGGAATGGTGCCAAGGCAGGGAGGTGTTCGCTCTGCCCTGCAAGGTCAATGTCAGTGCCCACGGCAGCGCCCCCTTAAATCCAGTGTCCCCGCACCCTGTGTGACAAGCCTTACACATTTAGCTTTGGAATTATGTAAATATTGTACATAATTATAAAGCAACGTTAAGTTTAAATTTTAAAATTTCTAAAAACCAAAAGCAATGACACAAATGAACATGATTGTATCAATTTGGCAGCAAAGCTACAGAGACTCTCATCCAAGTGACTTTAAAGTTCAGTCATTTGACTGCGACATTCTTTTAGGGATATGTTCTAAGGACCAAAAGAACTACGAAAAGAATGTTCTTTTTTTTTTTTTTTTTTGAAAGATTTTATTAGAATAATTACATATAATGAATATATATACTTCTTCATGTAGTTCAAAAATTTTACTGAATCAAATAGACTTTTTCCCCCTCTCAGTTTTTGAGAAATGGTAAGATTTAATTCTATGAATGAAAAATATGACTTTTTCTTCCATTCCAATTTACATAAATATCTGGTATCTGAGCCCTAGCTGACAAAAAAAATGCAGCTGGCCATCTCCTTAAATTGTTTTTAATAACCATATTGGTGGTGGCAGTGGGCTTCCGAGACTACGTGTTTTAATGAGCTTTTCCTCTTAGAAATACATACTATAGTATTTATGGAGGAAATAATATAATGTATGAGTTTTCGTCTAAACAACTGAGGGATTTTGAGCAGAAATAGGTAAGAACGAAGCTGGAACAAGAGTGGTTGTAAGTGATCGTTACTGAAGCTGGGTGACAGGGATTACAGTATTGTACTTTTCTCTCTACTTTTGTTCAAGCCTGATTTTTTTCCACAATAAAAAGTAAACAAATTTGCTGACAGCTAGCTGGCTGGTACTGTGTTGGCCTGGGAGGAAAACTTTTTGTTTTGACCAACATTGCCGTTTCTAGGCACTTGCACAAACGCTTCTCTGCTTGTACCCATGCCCTCTCCATGTGGCCCTCAGAAGGTCATGTGTCAGCCCCTGTTCCTGTGAGATCTCTGCTTATTTGTGGAGTCTATGCTCTGAGGTCCTGGAGCTACTTGTAACACTTACCACTTGCCAATGGTAGATGAACAGAGAATGTCACTTTTTCTTCATCAAACAAGTAGCTCATCACACATGGACTGTGGTTCCACCCTGAATTTAGTATTAGGTCAGGACTAATTGGATACAGGAAACAGTCAAGACTAGCCTCTTCAGAGCTCAGGATATACCAGGGAGACCATCACTGCTGCACAGGTGGCTGTGGTGCCATCACCTACAAGACTGTAGAGCTGCCCTAGACACTGTGTCTTTGTCATAACCTCGGTTACTTCACAATGGGAAGTACAGCCAAGCAGGCCAACCAGAGCCAGCTCTCATGCCAGACCACTGGGACATGTGACCCATTATTTCACCGCAGGGACTACCCTCTACACCTGGATAGTGATGCAGAATTCATGTTCAGTACCTAACTGGAGGAACATCCAACTCCTTCTCTGATATGTTATGAACCATCTTAGCTCAAAAATCAGAACTGATCTTTGGGAGAAATTCCAAGCTGCAAGGAGCTGGCTGGGTCTTCCTGCTGAAGGTGCCCAGTGTGGAATCCCTCCCAGGTGCCGTTCCTTGGAGAGCCAGCACAGAGTCTCAACACTCTCAACCCATTTCTCCCAGGCCCACTACTCAAAGCTTTTCTTGGTTAAAATAAGAGAGAAGACACACATGTCCATGGGCTGCTCACACAGGATCTCCAATTCTAATTTACAGGAAGGAGGAAACCAGAACGGCCCCAAGCACCTGCTTATGGTGGGCAATGCACCACACAGCCTGGTCGCACCGACTCTGTGAACCTGAAATTTATCCAGAGTTAAAGGCTCATGATTTCAAAATTGAACCTGCTCTACTCTTGTTATTTTCTGAGAGGAGTTTAGAATAATCACATTTTAGAGAAAAAGAATAAACTAATTTTTATAATTTAAGGATAAGTCCCATTGAAATTGCAACTTTTGTGACTACTAAAAACTATTAAAAGAAAAACCGAGAGCATTAAGATATGGAATTCAAAGCATTAAACAGTTTTACAGTGTGTCCTGGGAGCTCATTGCTGTTTCTGACCCAGAGGGAGGGAGGGACAGCAGTTGCAGAAACTGGTGGCAGACATGCGCATTGCTTTGGGGAAGTGGCTTTGTTTCCTGCGGTCTCCTAACAAAGTACAGTAGTTTTAAAACAGCATAGATTTATTATTTGACAACTCTGGAGGGTTGGTTCCTTCTGAAGCTGTGAGGGAGAGCCTGTTCCAGGGTTCTCCCAGCTTCTGGTGTTGCTGCTGGTCCTTGTCTTGTAAAAGCATCACATGACATTCTCCCTGTGTGTGTCTGTGTCCCTATGTCTGCCACCCCTTTTTAAATGACACCAGTCTTATTGGGTTAAGGGACAACCTTACCCCAGTGTAACCTCATCTTAACTAATTACATCTGCAAAAACTTTATTTCCAAATATGTTCATATCCAAGGGACAGTGGGTTTAGGACTTCAACATACAAATTTTGGGAAGATGCAATTTAACCTATAAAAAGAGGTAAAAACAAAACAAAACACTGTGTAGCTGTGGTTGGAGAAACCAGGAAGGAAATTAAACACTGAAATGTGGTATTTCTCTGAATAGCACATACCAGACCAGAGCTGATGAACTTCAACCTCTTTTGGTAGGGACACCACTTGGACTAGCCTCTCACTGGGCTCTCTGAGCATACGTACACACATTCATAGCAAGAGTTCCTTCCGAGAACTTCAACACTGATTCAAATGTGATTCGCTAATGCTTAAA
Source organism: Saccopteryx leptura (assembly GCF_036850995.1). Classification (NCBI taxonomy): domain Eukaryota; kingdom Metazoa; phylum Chordata; class Mammalia; order Chiroptera; family Emballonuridae; genus Saccopteryx; species Saccopteryx leptura. The sequence goes on from NC_089506.1 coordinate 37,150,086, forward strand.
ATGAATTTAACCACAACTTTCTTCTAGATATTTTAAAATATTTTGTATCCATTTAAGACAATCCCAAATTTAACACAGTCCACCCTTTGTAAACTGAGGCCCAGAGACAGAGAAAAAGTAAGAGAATCGAGGGAACTGTCTAAAGTCTTCGGGGCCTGAGGCCAAGCTCACCTGAGGAATCCAGGCGCTGAAGCCCTGGGTGGGGTTTGGTGAGTCAGGAGCTTGTCTCCCTTTCCCTTTCCCTTAGGGGGTGTGAGCACCCTCCCATGGGCATCATCAGCACCCACACACTGATTCTTCTGCCCCTGCGACCACCTTGTAGGGAAGTTGGAAAGGTGAGTAAAAATTAAAGACATTTCCAACATGGAAAAAGCCCTTAAAAATGAACAGTTCAGCTCATCTAAATTGAAAACATAGACCGTTATATTAGCTGCTCTTAAACTCCATTAGCTACTTAAATGTGATGCTTGGGAAGACCTATGGGGGTGATGCTTTGAAGTCCTTAAGAGGTGATGCTGCAGAGAACTGTATTCTCATTTTATCCATGAAAAGTTGCCAGAAAACTAGAGTAACCGGTGAGAGAACGAGGACGTCGGTGCACGTCTTGGTATCTTCTTGAGCTTCGTTTCATAGCCATTAGCCGAGAAGCAGAACCCTGGAGGCTTTCATGTATGCAGATTTCTGCTTTCTTTTCACCAGGCAGACTCAAACAAATCTCGTCCCCTGCATGACCCGCCTGTGTGAGGCCGGGCTAGGCTCGAGGTTCAGCCTTGCGGTTTAACTGCATGGAAATCGAGTGTGTGGCTCACAAGGCATAAAGGTGTGTAGCATGTGGGGCAGTTGGCACTTTCCTTCAGGACAGCTCCTCCCTCCCCTTGGCATTGATGCTGAAAATAAGAAAATGTGTATAATTAATAAAAGACATCCGGTTTTTAAATTTTTATTGCTTGCTTACCTTTATTTTTTTGTGCCTTTTAAAACTTGTTTCCCTGTGTATGGATGGATACTGGTTATGAAAGCTGAAATTCTAATAGACTCTGTTTAGAAGGTAGCCAGGAAATAAAACCATCACGGAGCTTTCCAGCCCTTTGTCAGGTAAGGTTAGAAGGGTGGGGCTCGGAGGGGCACCGTTCAGCATTTCCCTAGGTCTTTTTCAGAGCAAGACTAAGAAATGACCTCCTGCATTAGAAAAAGCATTGATGAAACAATTACATTTGCAACTTCTGTGTTTGAAAAAAGTTCAGTGTGAATGAATTCAATTCCTGACATTTTTTTAAGAAAGAAAAAAGGTTAATGATGATATATTTTCAAAACCTTCCAAACATGAATTTTGTTAGAGAATAATGGACTCCTGTAATTTATAGTTTAGATTTTATAAAACAATGCGAAAACTTTTAAAGATTATTTTAAAGGGTTTCTGGGAAATAAGTGAGATAATTGCCTTTCTCCTGCACAAGAGGAAGCTCACCGCTTTTTTTTTTTTGTAACAAATTGTAAATAACGGAACAAAGCCTTGAATACTGTCAGTGTCAGGAAGAGTGTAAGGAAAAAAGAACATAGACTATGTATCAGAATAATATTTTTAGTGTTAAAACTACACAGAGACATGTTATTAAAGCCTTCTTCTTTTTCCACGTACAGAATAAAAGTGTGAGAGGGAATCTGTCAGACATATCCTGCTCCAAAGACAGCAGACATCTGGGAGAAATCGCGTTGTCATTTGTAACTCAATTTCTCTTTAAATTGTACCTGAAAGCAGACTAGCATTATGCTGTTTATTAGCAACACAAAGAGTCCTCAGCTGAAACAGAACTTGCCAGCCCTTGAAGTACAACAGACTTTCGGGAAGGGATCACTATGAATTTTTCACCATTGGCGGTAAGGAAATGCATATTAATCCCCCATTATCCATCACACATGCACCAGGGAGGCGATTCTCTTGCTCCGGGGAATCCTGAGCCAGAACTCTCTTTTTATATTTAATATAGTTAATTTTTTAAAAAATACCTTTTGTTTTCAGGAGGCAAAAAGGACATTTTGCTGTCATAATACAGTGTGGTCTTAAAGATCTGTCCTAAATTATCTGAAGCCTCTGTTAATGTATGAATGTGGCTGGCTTTCATGGATATTGTTCTGCCTGGAGAAGACTTTTTTTTTTTTGATGCCCCAAATAAATGAACTCAAACACACGAGCTAGTTATTTGCCATTAAAATGTGCCCTGTGTTCTTCAAAAGTGAAAATGTGACCAAGTATATTTATGCTGAGCTGTAGCTTCTGTTTTCTGAAAATCAGTGGTAACCAATAATGTTTCCCTCAGGTTATTTTTGGAAATGCTCTTCCTTGTTCTAAGAACTTGATGAGCCTGCTTGCCTGGGCACGTCCTCCGCAGGTGGCACTGGGCAGGATGGAGGTGCTAGATAGAGGCCAGCTGAGCGGGTGGGTGCTGAGACGCTGTTAGATCCCAGATCAAAAAGCGAACCTCCTTCCTCGGGAGACGCACTCTTTCAGGCTGGACGGCTATTTCATTCATTGCTTTGAATGTTTCCTTGAAAAAAAAAATGGTTATAAATCAAATGAATGTGCTGAACAAATGGAGACCCGAGCGGGAAGACCTTGGACTTCATGGCTTTGAAACAACAAGTCCCTTATCAACTGCTGCTGAGCTTTATCCTGACACTATGTGTGCGTGTTTGTGCGGAGGCGCTTCCGAGAAAATTCGCCTCTCCCGCCAGCGTCCCAGCTCTGACCTTCCCATCCTCAAACCGGGGTTCAACGCTTACACACTTCCTTTCCACACACACAAGAAAAAGAAACATCCTGATGCTCGTAGGAAAAGCACCCTTCGCTCCCTTGTGTTGACTTCATCTGGAGCAGGACCTCCTGTTCCCATCTGTAAAGCCTGAGGGGGGTAACGAATGGAGCCTGGTGGACCTGTGCCCAGGGTGACGTAAGAATATTTGCAGTAGGAGAATGTCAGCTCTCCTCCGGCCAGGCGCGGGGCCTGCCACCCCTGCTCTCTCCCTCCTCCCGGCATTCTTCTGGTCCGGTTCCCACAGACAGGGAGGGCGAGGGAGGTCAGAGTGGAGGAGACAAAGGAGACCCCCTGCTGTCAGGGCCTTCGCTGGGCTGTCAGCACCACTAATTCATGACTTCACCTTTCATCTCACAGATCCATTAGGGGTTAAAAAGAGACCCATTTTACAGCTGACAAGATTGAAGGGCCCAGAGCTGAGGAGGAGGAGGGGGGCAAATCGCCCTAAAATTTATATTATTCAAACCACCTGCTAAAAATAGCTCTGGGCAGGTTCTCTGCTCTTCATTGGTTTCATTTCTCCCCACATAATGGGATATGTATTTCAACCACAGCATAATAAACAGGCAATTCATAGTCCCGGGGATATTTTCATATTGTGTAGGTAGGGAGCAGGGGAAGGGCTGGGGACAGAGGAACGAACGCCAAACAGAGCGGCTCCACTTCTCTCAAAGGGACGCAGTGTTCCAGGCAGCTCATCGGCAGGCCTCGCCGTGGCTGGTGTTTCTACGGCACATCACATTTGAGCAGAAACTAATAACTTTATGAAATTACTCACGTTGAGATAACATATGCATTTGTGACATCAGACCAGTCAGAGTGTGTGTGTGTGTGTGTGTGTGTGTGTTCACAATGTTGATGGAAGAATAGCATATTAGGAAAGAAGCTGTGTATACGTCTTTTAAAGAGATTCTATTTGTAACAGGATTTCCCCCAGTGGCTCCTAATTTGTCTGTTCTGAAACCAGCAAATGGATTAATTTAACATACGTTTTAACTGATGATGGACATTATGTCTCCCAAAATAATTCAGTCTAATTTTCTTTTAATCAATTGGGCCATCACCTTCTGTAGGAAGGATTTTCTGAGTATTTCTAGGTGGTGTTTTAAAAGATGTTGAAGGAATCTGTCTCCCAATAAAGTGACATTTGTAAAAGAAAGGGCATAGCGTGTGTGTGTGTGTGTGTGTGTGTATACCCTCTGGTCCCCAGCAGAGTTGGATTTGAGCTTCAGGGGCCACACCATGTGACCATGTCTCTGGAGCCTGTGTCCAGTCCCGGGTGTCTTCCTGGATCTCTTCCGACAGATTCTGGGCTTGCGCAGTCCCCCAGTGGTTGCCTCTGGCCACCGTAAGAGAGCATTCCCAGACCTGACATCTCTATTTCTCATCAAAGGGTGTATTGATTATTGACTCAGAATTTGGTGTCCCTCTTTAAAGGAGTTTTCAGAGAGCCAGTCACAGGACCTAGCATCATCCTGCGATTATCAAAGCCCCACACCTGAGTCCCTGGTCTTCACATGAGCAAATCCTTTATTTTCTGCTTGCTCACTCATTAGGTTGTATTTACCACTTCCACAAAGGTGAACAATTACGCTTCCTTTTTTTTTTTTCTTGGCAGAAAGGAGAGTACAAGAGGAGCCAGTAAGATCAATCCACATGATTTTTCAGCTGGGCAATAATTCCTGGCAAACATAAGCATCCTGTCCTGTCTCATTTTTTCTATCCCCTGAGTCTCTGTCACCAATGCCTTTTCTGATTACTGGCTATGGCTCATCCTTATGGAACATCTTATGGAAGGCCCACAGTGTCAAGAGGCTAAATGATTAGGGTAGGTAGCAGACATACACACACACATACGTGTGTGTGTGTGTGTGTGTGTGTGTGTGTGCGCGCGCGCGCGCGCATATATAATGTTCAGTCAGAAGGAAAGCTAAGGAAAAAGCAGGAGTGAGAGATGCAGGGGACAAAAGCGCTGGGGTGACTCTCACACAGGGAGCTCAGGTCCAGGACAGGCGGGATGCACTCTGCCCTTTGTCCCGAAGCTGCCCTCCCTCCCCCCGGGGCAGAGGCCTGGGACATGCACCTTCCCCACGCTGCCCCCATGCCTTTGTAATCAATACAATCCTCACTCGTTGCTTAGAGAAGAATATTTTTAGGGGTGAATGGCCAGGGCTAGATTTGGGAGCTGGTGAAGGAAGATCAAAGAGCTCCCCCTCTGTGGGCACTTCCCATGTTGAGTCAGCAGGGCTGGCATTGTGCGTGCAGCCCTCCCTCCCGAGTCCCCTCGCTTTTCCAAAGGGACCACAGAGGCCCAACTGACCACAGTGCAGGCGCCAGAGGGTGTGAGGATAACCTTAAGTAGCTGAAGGTCCCTAAGGCCGAGAGCCCGTACAGATGGGTACTAGATGGGCAGAAGGGGCCAGAACAACAACTGAAAGGCTGAGTCTCCATGACAGGAGGTCTCTCAGACCCGCAGCCTCAGTTTCACCATCCGGCAACTGCAGCTAAATGTGGAGGAGACAGCTGTCACAGTGCACCACCGACTTACTGGGCAGTGACCTTGTTGGGAAAACAGCTGTGTTAGGCTTGCTCGCTTGTACTTTGCCTGATTAGTGCATGAGCACATGGCATGTGTGTATAGCCTATGTAAGGTTATGAGTGTTTGCCCTCAGGGAGGATGGCGGATTGTGGATTGACTGCCTGCCACCGTGAGGGGCCATTTTGCTGTTCTTTTGCCTGAGAAGTGTTTTTCCCTGCCTGTATGCTAGTCCAACATTGCAAGACTCTATTAAATGAAAATGGCCCAACACTTTCCTCCCCGCAGTTTCTCTACTGTCTGCCCAAATCAAAGGTGGACCTGCCTGGCCTTGGCCATGGGCATTGCAGACCTAAAAATAATTCTGTGCAAAATAGCAATCATCTGGATATTGAAGAATTACACACCATAAATTTGTCTTCACTTCTGTCAAGTGCATAAACCATTAGGTTGACACTGGAGAAATGACTTCTCTGATTAACTTCTTTGAGAGCATGAATAAGTCAAGTGTGCTGCCTCCCGCTCCAGCCCAGCTGAGGAGCGACAAAACCTCCTTGGTGTTCACCGTTCCTTTAAGAAAATCTTTGTACCCACTGTGGTCCCCCACCCCTGTTTTGTCCTCGGACTCTTTCACCACCGCATCTGTGACATATGAGAAGACTATGTTCCCAGAAAGCACACTGGTATGGTGACTCCCAAATAAGGGAAGGTTGGCCATTGGGGGTCCAGGAGGAAAGGGCTCAGCTTCTTCCAAGGGAAGAATTGTGCCCCAAATCCCAGGCTATGTGGGGCACACAGATGAGCATGGTTCATACCAGAAGTTCTCTAGGGAGGAAGTACCTTATTGCTTGTGTCCCTCTTTTGGGCCATAAATCAATCAACTACTCATTCAGTGCTTGGTATGTGATGTGGGCATACAATTAACATTCATTTTATTTATTTATTTATTTATTTATTTTTTTGCATTTTTCTGAAGCTGGAAACGGGGAGAGACAATCAGACAGACTCCCGCATGTGCCCGACCGGGATCTACCCGGCACGCCCACCATGGGGTGATGCTCTGCCCACCAGGGGGCGATGCTCTGCCCATCCTGGGCGTCGCCATGTTGCGACCAGAGCCACTCTAACGCCTGGGGCAGAGGCCACAGAGCCATCCCCAGCACCCGGGCCATCTTTGCTCCAATGGAGCCTTGGCTGCGGGAGGGGAAGAGAGAGACAGAAAGGAAGGAGGGGGGCGGGGGGTGGAGAAGCAGTTGGGCGCTTCTCCTGTGTGCCCTGGCCGGGAATCGAACCCGGGTCCTCCGCATGCTAGGCCGATGCTCTACCGTCATTTTATTTTCTTTCACTCCCCCCTGGGAGATCTGAGACAGGGACATCAAGTTGGCATGACAGGTATCAGACTCTTCCCAGGTTAGAGGGAGGATAATAGGGTCACAGCATGAAGATCTGCGCGTTGGAGATGGACTTGGAGGGAAAACAGAGAAAGACTGCTGGCCGGCCATGGCGTTTAATAACTCCGCCTAAGGTTGCTCCAGCACTCATCACAAACAGCTGTCCCGTTTAGCACTGTAGCCAAGTTACAGAACATTAATGATATCTCATATTTATTAAGGTTGTATGTCTTTGTTATTTCATTTTTTAAACCCATCAACAATTTTAAGATATAGGCATAGTGGGCAAGTATCTCTGTCTCCACTTTACAGATGGGCAAATTGAGGCCAAAAGGACCATGACTTGCAACTAGGTGACCACAGAATAGATCTAGACCTAATTGCACCTTTTTCTGATGTACTGCACTACCAACTTTAATACTGGATACTTCCATCAACCACAAGGAAATGCACATTCTTTTAGAATGAAAAGTAGAACAATAAGTTTTTTATTGAAGTATATTTAAATTGAAATAAAGTTGAAATAACATTGAAGTGAAGTTGAGTACGAATCAATTCTTTTAATTGAAAGGCATTTAAAACACACTGAATTTGTATAGTACTTTAAAAAAAACAGTGTGATGAGTCTTTCCCAAAGTGGCACATCTTTTTGACATGTGAATAGACATCCTTAATATCTATTAAGGGTTTATTTTTTCCCCTCAAATATCACTGTTTCTTTTTTTGTTTGTTTGTTTTGTTTTGTTTTTTGTATTTTTCTGAAGCTGGAAACGGGGATAGACAGTCAGACAGACTCCTGCATGCGCCAACCGGGATCCACCCGGCACGTCCACCAGGGGGCGACGCTCTGCCCACCAGGGGGCGATGCTCTGCCCCTCCGGGGCGTCGCTCTGTCATGACCAGAGCCACTCTAGCGCCTGGGGCAGAGGCCAAGGAGCCATCCCCAGCACCTGGGCCATCTTTGCTCCAATGGAGCCTCAGCTGTGGGAGAGGGGGAGGGGTGGAGAAGCAGATGGGTGCTTCTCCTGTGTGCCCTGGCTGGGAATCGAACCCAGGACCTCTGCACGCCAGGGCGACGCTCTACCACTGAGCCAACTGGCCAGGGCCAAATATCACTGTTTCTTAAAACAGGTCACACCTTTGTAAATAGTCTAGAAGAGAAAGAATCGACATTGTGGTTCTCCTTCATTGATGGGCTTTTGCAACTATTATAAAATACAACCTTTCTTCTCTTAAAGTAAGAACTCTTGTAGCTGTTTGTACAATTTGCTTTCTTGGTATGTCACTATGTCTGTGGCTTGGCTGATGCGAGCAGTCAGTGGGTTGGCATGGCACAGCGAAGCTCATGTAGACCAAAGCTGAGGAGAGCAGTTGGGACCACTGAGGGACAGACAATGCCGCAAGACCACAGTGACCTTCGGTGATAATTCTCGAGATTCACCCATCGTTTACCCTGAACTGTAGAATCTCTAGCAAGTTGCTGGCACTTACTGAATAAAAAGAAAAAGCTTGGGTTTTATTTTCCACATGACCTTTTAGAATGAGATTTGAGAAAACCAGTAGATTTTTATTTCAGAACTATTACTTTTAACCTAGTTGGAAATTCATTTTGGTTTGATACATCAGAAGGGAATTTTCAGATACCTCAGCACTATATTTTAGCCAAAATCTTTGTGACAAACTCATATGGGAAAGGAAGGAAGAATCATGCAATATATATATATATTTCTTCTTTTTGAGTACTTAAGTTATGTAAAGTTCCTGAATTCCTTCTTGGAGTCTTCTAATTTAGCCCTTTATTTTAAACAAGATCCAACCATAGTACTTCGTTATCTGCCCTGATGGTCACACTCTCCTTAGCTTGAAAGTGAGATTAATGAGGTCTTAGAGTTTTGGAGGAAAAAGGGAACTTGATTCAAACACCTAACCTTACAGATGGAGAAACTGAAGACTGAAGAAGTGAATGGCATCAATTTCTGAGCTACTTAATGGCAGAGAGAAGATCAAATTGGGGTTTTCAGACTCTTAGATTCACAAGTATGCTCCTCTCCCTTTGGAGAGTTCATTCTGATGACCATTGAAACAAACACAATAATACACTCCAAAGTAGTCCCAATTACAAACCTAGAAAGACAGTTTAAACTTTAACCACATGGCCCTCTGATTCGACATGGTGCCTTGAATTACAGTATTTATGGTATTATTCATTAGTGAGATTTCCCACCATGGGTATAGATGATAGATAGATAGATAGATAGATAGATAGATAGATAGATAGATAGACAGATATAGATGTATAATCTCCAAGAGTGGCCAAGGGGCAACTTGGTTTGGGTTCTTCTCCCTTGCTTCCCACCAGCAAGTTCAGATCCCTCCTACGGTGACGCCAAGAACCGCCCTGTTGTAAGGACACTGGGGCATCCCCAGCATCTCTGGAAGCAGCTTATGGAGGGAGGAGCTCTCACTGTCTTTGTCACACCTGTTGGTGAGAGTTGAGCTATCTGGTCAGAGCAGATACTTTTCCAGAGCAGCCTCTGATTAAATACCTCATGAGATCTCCATCCAGGGCCTTTATGGAAAAAGAATGAAAAAGATTTAAACGCCCCCATGTGTGTTTTCCTTCTGAAGTAAATATGCTAGACTTCAGGGAGACCCTATTTTGGTATGTGCAAGTCACTTGCATGCTTGACCTTCTTCCTCAGAAAACCCTCAAATGTTCTTTTAAAAATGTTTTCTCTTGTCTCCTCCCCTTTCCCCCTTTCCACACAGGAGTGTATCAGCCGCCCTGGATAAACAGAATCCATATGCCTGTCAATATCTGAGATCAAGCATCTGGTGCTCTGAATATGCTCGTAAGCAGAGGGTGGCGGGGCTGAATGGCATCAGGAGGCAGGGGATCTGGGGAGAACAGGCTGCCTGAGGACATCGAGCTGCCGAGACCCGGGCTCTGGGTGGCATTTCTGAGCAAACCAACATTCCTTTTTTTTCACCCAAAGGGTTAAGTGGATGAAGACTAGCTATTCTTGAGAAAGTATAAGCTAGAGTTTGAAATTGAACATAACCTAACTCTTCTCCTTGTTAAGAATTTATTTTATTTTACTTTATTGTACTGTAAAATCTCAAGCCAGGCAGTTATACAGTAAATTGTTCAGTTTATTGACATTTCCTTCATCACCACCCTGACAGGAAAAAGACTACTTGATTCCCATTTGTTTTCCTTGCCAAAATAATAAAGACTGTGATGAATGTTTGTATTAATACCCACCTCCCTCCTTCTTTGGGGGAAGAGAACAGCAAAGAAAAAGCAGGGGTGGAGGGGGCATTAATCACCTTCATAGTAAATGGAAAAAGTGTATGAATAATAAATTTGACAGTGATATAAGCTTAGGGTTCTAGGAAAGATGAAGAGGGAAGGGAGGGGGAGGGAGAAAGCAGGGAAGGGAGGGCAGGAAGAAAGAAAGGAAGGAAAGAAGGAAGGAAGAAAGGAAGGAAGGAAGGAAGGAAGGAAGGAAGGAAGGAAGGAAGGAAGGAAGGAAGGGAGGGAGGGAGGGAGGGAGGGAGGGAGGAAGGAGGGAAGAAGAAAAGAAGGAGGTGGGGAGGAAGAAGAAAGGAATTTGTATTAAATCCATGTTGTGTGCCAAGCAGTTTCCCTGTAATGAGAGAGAACAGAGACTGAGGACCGAGACTGTGAAAAAGTAGAAATAAAGAAGGCCCATCGTCATTTTGTTCCCAGGAAAGGAAGGGACAGGCTGTGGAGGAGAGATGAGATTTAGAACAAATGGGGAAAAGTATCAGAGAGTTAGGATGGAGGAAACATTTCTAAGAACCCTCCTACCACTGCATCAAATTAAACTAACAATAGTGGTTAAAAAGAAGATTTATATTTTTATTAACTGGTGGGTTTTTTTCACATTGAGATTGAAAACGTCTGTCTTTCTGCCTTTTGAATGATTTTTATTTTTAGGGATGAGAAATACTTTCTTTGGAATCTTCTAGTTCTTTAGGAGCTTTTTCAGGGTTCTAGTCCTTTGTCAGAGATGCTCATTCAGGAGCATATACATGGAAATTAATAGCAGGCTCCCTGATTCTCCCCTCAGAACAGAGAGCACCACCGACAGCCCCATTACCGCGGACGGAAATGGAAGCCAAGAGCGACAGACCTCTTCCCAGCGCCTAAGAGCCCAGGAGAGAAATCAGTGTCAGCGCATCACACCTCATCACGGGGTGCTGTGGGGTGCCGTTCCGGCAAGGTTTTTAAAAAGCACGTAACACACACAGTTCTACAGGAACCTGTTCTGATTCTTCCTGATTCCTGTTCAAGTGAGATAATATCCACTTAGAAAAGAATCTTGATGGAAAGCCGAGAACCCCCTGCTGGCTGCAAGAAGCCAGGATGCAGCTTCTCCAGTGTGCGCTCGGCCCCAGTCCAGAGTGAGAGGAGGCCACCGCCAGTCCCCGCAGGTGACAGTGTGACAGTCACAGCGATTCCAGGGAGACAAGTGTGCCGAGGGTGTGCAGGACACTAACTCTGGGTTTTTTGTCTTTTTGTGCTAATCACACAGCTGAGGAATGTCCACTGAGGTGTGAAAACCCACGTGACCGCGACGGAGCCACAATGATGTCACAGAATGAAGCAGAAAAGTCATTTCCCTCCGAGGGCAAATCACTTTCTTCCTTCAGCCTGAACAAAAACTTCCTATTGCAAAATAAGACAGATTCAGGCTACAGCCAACTGATACACGCCTGGAAAAGCAGTCTTTTTTTTGAAGCCTCACCAGCCTTCCCAGTTTGGGTGCCACCTGCAGATGCCAGAGGCCTGACTTCGTGTGACATGCGCACATACATGTGTTTCAGGCCGTTTCTCTCTGGGTTTCTGCCGATAACGTGGTGGTTGTCTTCCCTTCCAGTTCAGTCTGGGAAGCTTCTCTGCCAGGAAATCCTTCCCTGCACTTGATTACCAGGCATATTGGGAGAGCTGGCATTTGTTCCCCAGCCATGCTGACCGCCACCTGCCCACGCTGGGTCCAAAGGGGCTAAATTAACAAAACAGTTGTGGCATGTTTGGTTACCAAGTCCCAAACTGGACCTTGGCTGCCCAGGTGGCGTAGTAGGGAAGCAGGAGTACCAGGCGAGGAGTCCAGAGTTTGAGGCTGTTGTCCCCACCTGTCTCTGTATGTTCTGTGGTAATTAACCTTTCTACATCCAACTCTCTGTTGGTTTATCTACAAAATGAAGTGGATGACATCAGATCATCTACCAGGAGATGTTGTGAAATGCTGGTTATGCTTATGGTTTAGACATTTAAGACTATTTGCTTGGGCTTCATTTCTGGTCATGTGATAGATTAGCTTTTCAGAAACACTAGTCCTCGTAGAGATATAGCACACTTAAAATGCCAGATAAATTAGAAGAAAACAAGCTCTCTTACTGAATGGCTGAGTTTGAGGAAAATTAAGGCAATTCATCAGAGTCGGATACACGGGAATCAGAGGGACCAACAGTCACTGATCCTAGCATACACGGGAATCAGAGGGACCAACAGTCACTGATCCTAGCTCTGTTTGCCCCAAGACGCCTGCCAGTCTCTGGTGCTTCTGGCCCAGCTTTCAAAGGACCTCACAGTCAAAGGCGAGACAGAGATGGAAACTGAGCATGCTGGTCAGCGCCGAAACCAGGGCCCCCAGGACTCCTCTGTGAATAAAACCTTTGCCACAAAGGGTGACTGTAAGGATGCATGCCAGTCCCTGCCTCAGCTCTGAGGGAAGCGAGGGAATCTTCCCTAGAATTCCTAGTCATAAACCGGCACTCACAGGGCTGAGGCCCAAATGTACACTAAATACATAATTAAAAAAAAAAAAGACAAGAATTTAAAATGTATATAAATATTGACTCACTATGTTGTATTCCTGAAACTAATATAATATTGTATATCAGCTATATTCTTTTTTTAAAAATTTTTATTTATTTTTTTAATTTTTATTTTATTTATTCATTTTAGAGAGGAGAGAGAGTGGAAGAGAGAGACAGAGAGAGAGAGAGAGAGAGACAGGGGGGAGGAGCTGGAAGCATCAACTCCCATATGTGCCTTGACCAGGCAATCCCAGGGTTTTGAACCGGCGACCTCAGCATTTCCAGGTCGACGCTTTATCCACTGCACCACCACAGGTCAGGCTCAGCTATATTCTTTAAAAAAGAGAAAAATTAAAATATTAAATAAAATTAGCCAACCTATAGAAGAATTCATATATATTTATATATATATATTATATATATGGCTTTCAAATGTTCATCATTACTATATAAACTAATTTTTAAAACTTTGTTTTAAGATAATTTTGTATTTACAAAAGCACTTCAAAGGTAGCATATAGTTCCTGTATATCTTTCAGCAAGCTTTTCTAATGTACACATCTGACATAACCATGGCATATATACAGTGGTGGATCAAATAATTTAACAATTGGTTCTCTGCCCAAATGACTGTTTTAAGTATAAAAAAAATGATATACGAAAGGTAGTTTATTATTTCATCTATTTAATACTTAAATAAGAACAATAAAAGAGGTCCACAAAACTAGATTATGTTATAAGAAAGAGTTTTAAAATATAATTGAAAAATATTAAATAATACCTGACCAAAAAACAATAAAACTATTATTTAAGATATTTCCAATGACAGCTTGTCACCCCCTGGTTGTTTGGCACATTTTCTCTTTCCGTTATACGTTTATTTACTGAAGTAACAAATGCGAGGGAATGAAAATGCAGTATTTCATCAAAGGTATAATGAATTTTATGAAATGAATAAATAAATATTACAAACATAGTTCCATCAATTTTTTTTACCTGTGAATGGAATGAACATTGCTATGAGCACTTAAAATACACTGTTGAGTAGAGGAACATTAAAAAAGAGTAAGGAATGTAAACTTGTGATTTCCACACTGGGCAGCTGCCCAGGTGCCCAGCTTAGAGAGAACCCTGATTACAAGTGCCATGTTAACAACTGGTTCTCTGAACTCAACAAAAAATTAGGTTTCAAATCCGCCGAACCAGTGAGAACTGGCTGAATCCCACCACTGCATATATAGCAAAAGTAAGAGTCAACATAGGTATAATACTATTAACTAAACTACCGACTTTATTCAGATTTCATCAGTTTTTGCATTAATGTCCTTTTTCTACTTTTATATACTAAGTTAGGGGTACTGTCCCCTCTTTGTAAGATTAGAATCTTTACTCAACATTAATTTAGCAAAGTGCTTATGTACTATGTTCCTGCCACAGTGCTACCTGCAGGCAGAGTATGCAATTGGAACAAAAAGGCAGAACCATCACCCTTGCTGTTCGTACAGAGTGATGACATTGTGTCTATGTTGTGTTCCACACGTAATTTTAATAAATTAAGTTTTGTTTTAATTTCATGACTGCAATATAGGACATTACTTCTGTATCTTCTTAAAAATTGGAAACTTTGAACATATACACAAAAATCTTTTAGAGTAATAGCACCAGGGTCCCATTTTGCTATGCTGGCTTTCCCCCCTCATTTGTCTCTGCTTATTCTGACCATTGTGTGTCAACAACGACCAGCTGCTCCTTTTACAACCAAATCAAGGTTTTCAAGCAGAACTGAAAGGCATCTTCTATTCTAAGACGGTCTTCTCTGATTTTCCCTCTCTCCCAGCTAGGAGAATAGTTTTGTATAAACCTAGACACATTAAACCCACACACTGCATTTCTCTACTTTAGCTTGCAGTCATCCTGGCTCTTGTAAGTTAATTTAATATTTATAAGCATTAAAAAAGTGGGGATGGGACCCAATGCCAATCCCCAGTACCTCCACCTTTTGAAGGAGTGTAAGATGTAACCACTGATAGATTTGGTTGGAGCATCTCTTCAGAGACTGCCCATTAAATTCATAATAACGAAGTCTAACTCTTGGCAGAGCATAAAAAACCTTTCAAGATTGGGACTTTTTTCTCTATGTCCTCTTTCTTATATCCTACACTTTACTTATGCCAAAACTTCCTGTGAATCAGTAACTTTAATTCAAAGCTGAATAAAATGCAGGTTAAACTAAAAAGGCTAGTTACTATTTATTGAACTGAATTTAGTTAGTATTTATTAAACAATGATGGTGAACAGAGCATTGTGCTAGACATGGTGTTGTACAAGACGGAGACTGTAGGAGGACATTCAATTAACACTGACCTAAGAAGTAAAAAAAAAAAAAGGTCAGAAGAGAGGCGTGCAAAGTATTTATTTTTCTTTTTGTAAACATTTTATTTATTCTTTTGATCTGTGGTGGCGCAGTGGATAAAGCATCAACCTGGAACACTGAGGTTGTTGTTCAAAACCCTGGACTTGCCTGGTCAAGGCACAGATGGGAGTTGATGCTTCCTGCTCCTCCCCCCTTCTCTCTGTCTCTCAAAATTTGTAAATAATAAAAAAAGATATTATTTATTGAATTTTAGAGAGAGGAAGAGAGAAAAAAATGCTGGGGTAAGAGTGGGAAGCATCAACTCATAGTAGTTGCTTCTTGTATGAGCCTTGACAGGGTAAGCCCAGGATTCTGAACCGATGACCTCAGCATTCCAGGTCGACACTTTATCCACTGTGCCACCACAGGTCAGGTGCAAAGTATTTTCAAATGCACTTCCTCTTCTAAATTTTACAATATTCCATAAAGCTGGAGCTGGTACCCCATTTTACAAATAAAATGAAATTTGAAGACATTAAGAGATTTTTCTAAACAAATAATTTGGATATGTGGGGATCCAAGTACAGAAACCCTGGCTCCAAGTCTCGGCAAACTCACTTCTCTGTTCCACTAATTAGTCATTCATGCAATCAATCATTCAGTGGACAAATATCTACTGAACACACCTCATGGACAGGGTGCTATTTTAAGGGCTTGGAACATGGTAGAAAAGAAGACACACCTGGTGTCAAGGACGGAAGGCTAGATGCCTGTGAACTAAGGATGAGTCCCTAAATGATTTGCCAATAAAGCCCCTGGGAACAGATCTATGACCTAATGCTGCATATACAGCCACCTGGGGAGCTTTGCTTTGTATTTGGACAGAGACTGTGATGAGGAGCTCTGACTGGCTCTCTCTGAGGCCCTTTCCCCTGGCAAGTTGGTAGCTGGGTCCTGTCTGTGTGGTCCAGAGGTGTCTTTGCAGTGATGAAAGAGAAAATGGATGGCATTTCCATTCCCCCCACTTGATCTGTCACACTGTTCTCTTTCACAGAAAATCAGATTTGTCTGGCAGCCCTCATCTTTATGAAGGATGCTGGCTGCTGTGGCATTCTGGTTTATTCAAGATGTGTGCATTAATTGTGTGATCATGCTCCCTTCTCTGTTCACCAAGGATTCTCTCAGATACAGATAACATCAATTTCAAAACCCTCATTTTGGCATTGTGGAGAGCACACACAGCTAGGGTCCTTTAGCAACAAGCCAGACTTTCACACCTATGTTAAGCTTTTGTTTTATTAATTACTGTGTTCTTTGAACTAAAGTAGTATGGAATTAGCAACATTCTAGAGCATTCAACAGTCCAAATACATCAGTCTGGGTTGCCAATGAAGACAGCATTTCTTTTGAGGCTCTCACTCTTGAAAACGTTTAAAAAAATATAAATCAGAAAGAAAATACCATTTAAAGTTATCCATTCTAGTTATTTCTGCATGCTAACATTTCATTTCTTTCCAAAGAGGCATAAAGATATAAGGATAACCCAGTGAGGCATGCAAGAGGAGGCAGAGGAAGGGTGCAGAGGTCAAGACGGACCACAGAGGAGACAGCAGTTTGGGCCATCTGCCAGGTCCCTGTGGCTCACTCACCTATATGCTGTGGTCTTGTTTCCTTTCCTCACTTGACCATGTCATTATCCTCCACAGTCCAGAAGCCACCAGGCATCACAGGTAGTCTGATGTAACAGTCAACCATTGAGGAGACGAGACGCAAAACACACTGGCTCTCCAGATGAGGAACATCTAAAACATACAAAGCCAAGAAAGCAGTATAGTTGTGTCATGTAGAAATAGGGTGGAAAATTCTCTAAAAGGCTTGAGGTGTCTACTCTGTGGGACAGAATCAGACAGAGGACTGGTGTTTTCCAAAAGAAGCCTGTGGATTTCATTATTTTTAAAATCATGTTTATTTATAACTTTAATGCAAATGAAAATATTTAAATAAGCAAGTAAGACCTATAAAAAAAGCCATGCCACTTGTCCAATCCCTTGTAGCTTTTTCCCCCAACAGGGTTGGTCAATTTGTGCCAAAGCATTTATTCAATATATAGTTGTTGAGCATCTGCTATATACTAGGCACTGATTCCGATGGGGTCAGGGGTACAGTTATGAGCAAAAGTGTACATAAAACTAGGACTTATGATGCTCACAATCTAGTTAGGGAGACAAACATTTGTCCAATAATCAGACAGATAAATTTGTAATTTAAGATGTTTGCAGATCACTGATCAAAGGTCTTAGACTGAGAGATGTCCCTTCTGACTGATTGGGATGAAAGATAGCATCACCCACCACCTGCAAGCATTATATACCCAGCATGGTCAAGGCAGGGATAAAAATAAAGTTTGATATGACTCCAAAGATCATACTCTCTAAACTCATAGCCATAGCTACTCCCTAATAAAGGTCTAATAATGCAGAGTTAAAATATCAAATCAAGAGAATAAATTAATATTTTCTCTCCAGAAGTAATACAATGAATGCTTACATGTGTGGCCTTTGCCACTCATGCTGTGGACCGTAAGCAAATGTCTTAGCTTCTCTGTATCTCAGTTTTTTCATCTATAAAATGAATATTTAAAAACACCTTATTCTGTATAGGATTTTCAAGAGAATTAAAAGCTTTAATGTATGTAAAGTGCTTTGAATAGGGTCTTCTAACAAAGAGGAGCTATTGCTGTTATATTTTGTGATGTAACCCACACAAATCACCGAAACCAAGGGCCTGGACTACATGGAACTGACCTTACATAAGAAGAACAAGATGCATTACCAATTTGTTGTGATACTGCTATCTCGATATTCAGTAATTGGATTTTAAAGGAGACCAGGTTTAAAGGAGGCACAGCCAACCACCCCCAAGAGTCATTAATACCAGGGCAGCTAGCACAGCATCCTGTTGCCTCTCCTCACCCTCCTGAATGTTTACAAATAACAAGCTCCAGTGGAGCACCCCTACATCATGAAGCAGACACTCCAGGTTGGGGCATACTTTGATTTGCCCACTATCACTCCACAGTCCTGATCGCAAACCCATTTGTCAACACTCCACTTCCAGTTGTCATCCTAGTTGCTTTCCTCCTTTTCTTCTCTCTTATTTTTTCAAAAAAAAAAAGGAAAAATCTCCATCTTGTGTCAAAGGAGGAAACAGTATAAATAGATCATAAGTAGGGACACGAGACAAAGAATGGGAGAACAGCTCTAATGCTAATAATATGTGAACAAACATCTTCTCTCATCCCCACCTCTTTTCCCTATTGATCATCTTCCATAGTGTCCTCAGGCTGTATTTTCAATTCTTGTGACAAGGCTTTAAATTTATATGCAGAAATGACAATGATCAGTTATAGGGGAGACTGATGTCTGAAAGCAGAAAGTTGTAGCCAAGGCGAGTTCATCATGTGGATTGTTCAGCCTTTTCTCTCAAAGCAGCTCTCCTTTGGCTGTTGGCCCAGGAAGCTATTTATAATCCAATAAAAATTAAAAGGACTTATGGGAAGGATTTACTTACAGAGAGTGGATTGGCTCTGGCATTCAATCCATTGCTAATGTTAATTCCTGTTCATTCTAAAAAGTCTGAATAAAAAAAAAAAGTCTGAATATAGAGCCTTTCTCTTTACAGAGAATTTAGCTGAGACGAGGACCTTATTTTTTATTCAACACTGGGTAGCCCAGCCATAGCACAGTGTCTAGGATATAGTAGATGGCAGCAAATGTTTATTTAGTAATAATGATATAAAAAAATAAAAATAAACCTAGGTAGGTTGACTGTCATGATAAGTGTAATCTTGCCAGTCAGACAAGACTGTAACAGTATAAAGAGAGTACGCTGAACTCACAGGCTTTTACCAGAAAGAAAACTATACAAAATATTAGAATTTCATGAGAGGACCAATTGTCCTGGATTTTGTAAGGGCAGCCCTTATGTTAAATGTTTTATCCTCATATGTTTTTTTAGCTTTTATTTATTTTTTCATTCATTCAGACTGTACTTCATATTCTAAAGGACTTTGAATGCCTTACAAAGCACATCTAAAACAAGACTAAAAAATGTATACCAGTGAAAGTTAGGGTGTGTTGCAAATTTAAACCTCCAAGAAGTCAATGCCAAGACTAATATTCATAAAATAAAAACAGACCAGCTGTTTCAGACAGTGATTACTTTCTTTTTTTATACCATGATACACAGAAAAATGTGAATTCTTGTATGGACGGCACAGTGAGGCTTGCAAATGTGGTAGCGCTAGTCCCTGGGAAGTCCTGCAACTGTCCCCTGCCTTCCCCAGCCCCAGAGATGAGGGGCCTCCACAGCTCTGAACACCAGTGACTCATTCTTGGCGGCCCCCAAGCTGCCTCAAGAAAAGATCCCTTTTTGTGGTGTTGCTACCGTCTACCAAAATCTTGTGTCACTGGGGTATCTAGATAAGTATGTCCTCAATCAAATCTCTGTAATAATACAAAATGAGTGTATTATGGCTTCTTTCCCATAATACCATTTAATTGGCGTGGTGTTAGCTTCCTAGGACTGCTGTAACAAGTTACCACAATCCGGGCAGCTTACAACAACAGAAATCCATTCTCTCACAGTTCTGGCGGCCACGAGTTTGAAATCAAATGTCAGCTGGGCCACACTCTCTCTGAAAGCTAACGGGCAGGCTCCTCCTTGCCTCTTCAGCTCTTGGTAGCTTGAAGGCATTCCTTGGCTAATGGCTGCATCACCCCAATCTCTGTATCTGTATTCACATACCATCTTCTTTCTGTGTCTCTATCTTTCTATAAAAACACCAATCATATTGGATTATGGCCCCACCCTGACAACTTCCTCTTAACTTACATCTGCTATTCCCCAAAAAGACTATTTCCAAAAAAGATCACATTCAACAGGTACTGGGGGTTTAGGACATGAACATATCTTCTTTGGGGGAAGTGGGGAGCAGAGGACTATTTCCAAAAAAGATCACATTCAACAGGTACTGGGGGTTAGGACGTGAACATATCTTTTTGGGGGGAAGTGGGGAGCAGAGGACACAGTTCAACCCATAACACAGACCAATGAAAAATGCAAAGGTAAAATAGGGAAATCACTTCTGTGAAGGCTCAGAATAAGGTCATCAAGATTCAGAGGCCTCTAGTGTGGGGCTTCCTCCACGAGTATCCTCATGCACAGTGATCACTGGTAAGAGTCCGCAGCTGAGAACTTGAGAGCATATTCTCTGAGGTGCTGATATTCTCCAGCTGTGACTGTGCAAAGGCCGGGGAAGAGAAAACAGGCAGGACATCCTTTTGTGAAAATCAGGGCTAGTCAAAATGTTCTGCTCTGGGTCATCTCCAACTTGAGCTCCAAATTTCTATGTCTCAAAGCTTAATCATAAACAAAATCTTAGAAATGTTCCAGGAATTTCAGTGAGACCAGAGCTATACCTCCCAAATAACATTTATCTCTCAGATAAGGCAACAGCAACAAAAATAGCAACACAATTCTATTGTTAGATTATTTGTCTGAAACTTAAACATCAGCCCATATATGGCTTGGCTAACTCACCTCACTTCCTTGCTTCCTTTCCTGTGACACAAATATAACTTGCTTTACATGTGACAAGTGGCACTTGGTTTTATTCTGCATCCACTAGTAGATGTCTTGCCTTGCGCACACTCTGCTCCTTGAGAACAGCTCCTTCTTAGAATCTCAGATTCTCCTTAGTGACCAGTGTGCTGTTCATCGAGGCATAAAGGAAGATTAATTGATGGTGTTGAATGAGGGGAATTAAAGATGACTCCACAGAATGCTAGATCTGAAAGTCCTGGCCCAGCAACCTGAGGAATCAGACAATGGGGCTAATACAATGTATTCAGATGTTCACATAGATTTCCTGGGAACTCCTATCTCATATCTTTGGCCTTACAGATCTAGTTAGTTTATTCTGCCAAGACACAGATAGGTTTTAAAATTGTTGGTTGAGGCCCTGGCCAGTTGGCTTAGTGGTAGAGCATCGGCTTGGCGTGCAGGAGTCCTGGGTTTGATTCCCGGCCAGGGCACACAGGAGAAGCACCTATCTGCTTCTCCACCCCTCCCTCTCTCCATCCTCTCTGTCTCTCTCTTCCCCTCCTGCAGCCAAGGCTCCATTGGAGCAAAGTTGGCCCGGACGCTGAGGATGGCTCTGTGGCCTCTGCCTCAGGCACTAGAATGGCTTTGGTTGCAACAGAGCGATGCCCCAGATGGGCAGAGCATCTCCCCCTGGTGGGCATGCTGGGTGGATCCCGGTCAGGTGCATGCGGTAGTCTGTGTGACTGCCTCCCCATTTCCAACTTTGGAAAAATACAAAGAAAAAAAAATTGTTGGTTGATACCCCAGTGTACATATGGATTTGGATCTGCTTTGCCTGAATCATTCACAGTAGCCTTTACCGTACAATGGCAAATAATAGAGCAGGATTGGCAACAACAGTAGGGAGTGACGCCTGTTAACTGTTTTCCGGAGTCCTTTTCTTTGTACTCTCATCATTCCTTTCTATAATTTTTCACCTCCAATATTCTCATCTTCTTTTGTCTTAAGCTTTAAATGTCTTTATTTGGCCACCTATTTGATACTCCTACTAGCCTAAATATCCCTTGAGGGTAGAGAAAGCCAAGAATTTGTAGAGTCTATATTGCTAGGGGTGTCTGGCTCAAAGACTCAGGGGTTATGGAGTTACCTCAGGAAAGATCCCCAAAACTAGACCAAAACGAAACGGAAGACAATGGATCTTTAGCACATCGCATGGCCCTGCTTTGCCAGCCATATTGGGAAGAACACCTTTCCTCCTCACTGAAGTTGTAGAGACAGCAGTTAATTAAGGTTCTCCTATGCAGTATGTCCCAAATATGATGCACAAGACTCGGTGTGCCTTGTCTTCAGTAAGGAAACTTTTCACAGTCTTGTAAAACCCAACAATATTAGATGTACCCCACCCCCTGCCAAAGACTGAAATATATTTCCATCTTAAAGAAAGTGTATTCCTGGAAACCTCCTATTGCAGTGATAGGAGGGTAAAACCCAGCTGTTCCCATCCGTTCTCAGCCCCTCTTTTCCTCTGAGTTGGTGGATGCATTTTGTGTAATCATCCTGCTTGTTTTTCTGTGTTTTAACAATTTTCCCGGTAGCTCCTTGGAGATTTTTTCTTGGTTAATTGCTTGCTTTGCATCTCACTTCACCACGATTTCAGGGGGTGGTGTGCTCCCTAAAGGGTTTGCCGGAGTCACTGCAAGTTTGATCCTAATGTGGTGAAGACACTGCTCAAGAGAGAAGAAAAGCCCCGACCTGGGCGGCCAGCTGATCGCTGGCTTTGCCTCTTTGAATCGTGGACTTGAGTTCTTGGCTTCCTTTCCCCGACACCCTTGCACTTGTGCACAGGACACAGTGTTCGCCACCATCCACTCAGCCACCACTGACCTTGAATGAACCCCATGGAGGGGCAATGAAAATAAAGCAAAGAAGGAAAACATTAGGCAGCGTTGCCCGTTCTTATGTAACTAAATCAGCTATATCTGGAGCTTTTCGCTAGTCCAAATTGCAGATTTGTGGTGCACTCTTTGGGCTCTGTGCCACCTTCTGTCCCATTCCCCTTGCCCTTCAGTTGCGTTGCTGGGTGAGCAGTTCCTTTGGCAGTCCGGGGTGAGGAGGCTGAGAGCGGTCTGTCTGTGTGGTCCCCCTATTGTCCATCAGTCCGGGAAGTGATCCAACCTGCAACTTTAACCCCAGATGCCCAGCAAAGTCTAAAACATTGGTCCATTCAGCCTGGCTGAGGAAATAAACTTTTTTTTTTTCATAAGGCCTTACAATGGGCCCAAACAAGAGAGTTGTAGACTTAATGGCTTTTTCTGACTGATATTTGGAGCAGAGTTTGCAAAATATAACCCCTCAGAGATCGTGGTTGAAGGGCAACTAGTAACATTGTCTTGCTCTTAAATAGCATAAAATTTAGCCCCTCAAAATTAGTGTTATGGCTTGAATTATGTCCCTCCCAAAAGATATGTTGAGGTTCTTGACCTCCGGGCCCTCAGATGTGGACCTTCTTTGGGAATAAGGTCATTGTAGATGTGTTTATATTAGTTAAGATGAGGTCAGACTGAGATAAGGTGGGTCCCTAATCCAATAGGACTGGTGTCCTTATGAAAAGGGGAACTCTGGACCAGGAGGAACACACGGAGAACGCCACGTGAAGATGAAGAAGAGATCAGGTGGTACATCTACAGGTCAGGCAAGACCAGGAGCTGGGAGGGCGGCCTGGAACAGATTCTGTCTCAGCCTCAAACGAAACCAACCCGCGACACCCTCATCTCAGACTCCCAGTCTCCAGACTGTGGGACAGCAAGTTTCTGTTGTTGAAGCCGCCCCATCTGTGGTGCTTCGTTATGGCAACCACAGGAACTAATTCAAACAGTATCTGGCTAATCAAACAGAATGAGACAGTAAATGCTTTCATTGTATTTGGGGTAAAAATAGAATTATTATTCATCCATTTTTCTACGAAAATAGGTTCCTTCCATTAACCCGGAATTCTGTGATGAGCGCGGTCTGTCCTCCCCAATAACTCAGCCAGAAGCCTCAGTATCACCATGGTTCCTTCTGCTTTCTCCTCCCATCCAAGCCGGAACTGGATTTTACTGGTTTCTCAGGACTCTTCCAGAGTGCCCTGCCTCCCATCTCTCTCCTCTGCAATCCCTCTCCTACAACGCAGTCTTAGTTGCTGCCAGAATTCCAGGTCTGGCCATCTTCTACCTTTCATGTAACCTGCAGTGACCCCTGGAAGCCTCCCACTTCCATTTCCATTCTGTAGGAGAATCCTTTTCTAGAACGAAGCTGGGGCTCCTCAGGGCCCATTGGGCCCCAATTCTGCACTGGGGTCCTGCCCACCTGGCTTCCTGCACCTACTCCCACCGGCTTCTTTTCACCCCAGGCCGTGCTCTGGAGCCTTCAAAGGCTCTGTGTCTCTGCTCACGCTGTTCCTTCAACTTGGCCACCACGTTCTTCTTGCTTTCTCTGCCTGTTGATTCCTAGCATCCTTCTGGGTTTGGGTCAGTGTTATTTTTTCAGAAAGATTTCCCAGACCTTCCTTGCCAAAGTCAGAAATGACTGACCATAGCCTGCTACTCAGATTAGGACTTTCCAGAAGGAAAGCAGCATATCTGATGAGTCTCTGCCCACAAGTCAAGAACAATGCCTTCCAACCAGGAGACTCTATAAATATTTGTTCCCTGATTGAATTATTATTTATGACAAATGTGTACAAAATGAGTTCCAGCTGGTTTGTGATGAGCAGCCCTGAGGAGCAAGGAGCTGCACTGTGATTCTCTTTCTCTTGCACTGAAAATGGACCTGCTGCCCCCACTTCATCCCTGGCCCCCTTTCCTTCCTGACCTGTGAGCGCATCCTCACTTTTTGCCATGGCGCCACCCAGAGGCTGACATCTGCTCACACAGACACACGTGGCAGGAAGG
This sequence comes from Saccopteryx leptura, assembly GCF_036850995.1. Classification (NCBI taxonomy): domain Eukaryota; kingdom Metazoa; phylum Chordata; class Mammalia; order Chiroptera; family Emballonuridae; genus Saccopteryx; species Saccopteryx leptura. The sequence continues at coordinate 37,174,565 of NC_089506.1, forward strand.
AATGCAGTGATTCACCTACAGGAAAAAGCTTTATTCTCTCTGGTTGCTGTCGTCATTGCATAGTAAGCCAAGTTTCTTCGAATTCTTTTTCTTTTATTCTTAAAGGTCATCTAAACCTCTAGGTTTAAATTCAGGCCTCTTCCTTCATCTTTATCCACTTGCCTTGGGAAAGAAAATAGTCATAAGACTAGAGCTACCCCCAACAGCTGCTCTTCCAGCCTCCGCCTAGAGACTGGAATGCTCTTAGTTAGAATCTTGTGGTAAAATTTGGATAAAGACACAACTATAATAAGGTGTTGACACAAATATCATGATAATCAGTAAGACAGGTTCCTCATCCGTCTCCTCTTTGTGCCTGTCTTCCCACACCCTTAGGTAACAATTTACTTCACAGAATGGCAGAAGTTGCTGAAAAGATGCTATTTTAAATATATATATATATATATATATATTCATATATATATATATATATATGAATATATATATATATATATATATATATGAAAAAAGTAGATAAAGAAAAAGAAAAGCTCACTACTTCCCAAAGTCGGTTGTTGGAAAACCTCAGGAGCACATCATGTCAGGCACTCAGGCTATGATGGGCAGAGATATGCCCAAGTTATTTCAGGTTGTGAGTTGGGGGTTGTTGCCATTGGGCTGGGGAGGTCCAGGGCCCAGGACAGGCCGGGATTGGAGCTACAGATGGGACCATCTCAAGCCAGCATTTGCACATCTGTGTGAAGGAGTGACTGAGGTACTACCCAGTGGGGAGTTTGCCCGGGTGTGCCTGCACAGTGTTTGGAAGCACTCAGCCCAGTCCCCGGCTGGATGCAGCTGGCCATGGAGGTGATTCGATTGTTTCCAGTATGCCTGAGGCCTCTCTGCTAATTTTACATAAATTTTTTACTACTTAGCTTCTCCCTCTGCTGGGTTCTGCCTTTCACAGCTGGGCTTATGCAGAACCAGGGGTGGCATGGCTTCTTCTCATCCTTGGAGCTTCCCTTCCTTTTCTTACCGTCCTTATCATCTGGGAATTTCACAGAGAAATTCCTGAGAGGAGGGATTTCATTAGCAAGACTACTTTTCAAGGCACTGATTACATGGGGAACCATCCCGTCAGTGGGTTGACTATTCTAGCTTAGATGCTGTTACTCCAGTAAGGACCACAGAGCAAGGAGCAGGGAAGTTTCTCCTGGGGATGGTGGTGGTGGTGGTGGTTGGGTAAGGTGTGGAGGCATTGGACAGGCTTTCTAAGTCTTGGCCTCACAAAGCATTGTGACTTAAGCAAACCAAAGAAATTTAAATACAATCAACTAAATAAACAAATTGGGTGAGTACTTTCCAAGTTAGCACCCCATTTTTAAATTAATACCTTGTACACTCAGGGTAATAGAACTAAACTTCTATTCTGGCACAAGTTCCCAGCAAAAGTGATGACCAGAGAGGGAAGTACAAACTAAAAAAAAGAAAGACAACAAGGAATTTTTAATCAGATCATTAGTGCTTGTGAAGAAATAAACAGTTCATAAAAATGACTTGAGTAGGGACTTTGATTTTTATAATGCTGAACTCCAAGAACCTAGCAAAGTCTCTAAAATCTGTCACTCAATAAAATATTTAAATGAATTTTTCATGTAAGTAATTCGTGAGTAAGGGATAGCATAAACAAACTGATGTACCCCTGACCTTTTGCAATTTACTGTTAGAAGTCAAAATCTGTCACATGTTAAAATACTAAGCCATTTTAAATGGATGCTGGTGTGGGCTTTTTAATCTTATTTACATGGGGAAATGGAAAGAAAGAAAATGACATATATTACTAACAGAGAAAGCCCCAAGATTTAGAAATACCCAGTAAGTGCATTTTTAGTCTATGGATCTTTGAGGACTAATTCCAAATAATTTTACAGTTTCCACTTCACCTGGCAACTAAAAGAGATCTCTCTTTTCACTTAATAAACTTTAAATGAACTTTTCCTGTATTAATCATGGAGTAGGATGCACCTATGTGTTCTCTAGATCCACAGGGTTTCGAAGAGGACCCTTGTCCTTAGGTGAATTTTTAAAATATCTTATTTCATGCATGGTTCATACAACTACAAACCCAATTGAAGATGGAGTGAATGCGGATCTGGACAACAAAAGGCCCAGAGGGGCTGGATGAACTCTTAGTGGGCACATTTGGTAGCTTGGCTCTTCAGACCTGAGTTCTCCAGATCCTCCATTTAAAACAAGATGGCCTTGTTCAAGTGACTTAATTCTCCAAGACTCATTTATAAAATGAGGGTGCCAACAATGTCAGCCTCATAGGGCCGGTGGGATGACAAAATGAGATCACTCATGTGTAGTCACAACAGAGTGCCAGGCACACGCAGGCTCTCAAGTAAACGTTGGCTACTCTTATTCATTATCACCATGGAAGGACTCATTACTGAAACGGATGCTTTGGAGAAAGAAACTCTATCTCTATGAATAAAAAGTGAGTTAAACTTCAACACAGCTTTGGAAGAGACCAAGAGAGGGAGAAGCTGAGACCAAGGAGAGAGATACACCTGGAGAGGTCAGAGGTCTTCTGCCAGCATCTCAATCCCTTAGTGACATCTGCACTTTCAACAGATGTTAAGCCCATGTTCACGCCTATACTCACAATCTTTGAAGACCTTGTCCCGCCAAATGAACTAGTCACTCACAAAATCTAATTAAAAGGCAACTGATGTATTTGCGGCTTTTCATATTGTATTAGAACACTGATCAGTACACAAGCTAAATTGTTGACTACAGTTTGCATTAAAGTTTCTCCCATTTGGGGGGCATGGGACTAATTATTGTAATCATCCTCTGTTGATACGCATGCCTGGCCTTTTGTGTCATGCAAATGTGTTATCCAGATAACATGAGGAAGTATCCAGGAAATCACTGACAGACGAAAGAATAGCGATTGTGACCATGTTTTATTTTGTGCATAAAAGACCCTCAATTTTTGATACCATTCCGTGTTTTGGCCCTGATATCTGCTGTGCTGTTTTTCTCCTAGGAAGGTTCCAAAATGGTTGTTCCTGAACGTGTTCAATGAATAAGAGCTTTGGCCAGATAAAGAGTGCAGCCAGCAGTGGGCAGTTTTTCCATCTTTCCAACAGACATCCCACTGTAAAAATATATGTTTGTTTTCATTTCCTTCATAGAGAGTCTTTTTCTTGTCTTAAGGAGCTAGTTTAGTCTGGTTATTTTTTTATTTATTATTTTTTTTTTTTGTATTTTTCTGAAGCTAGAAACGGGGAGAGACAGTCAGACAGACTCCCGCATGCGCCCGACCGGGATCCACCCGGCACGCCCACCAGGGGCGACGCTCTGCCCACCAGGGGGCGATGCTCTGCCCCCCCCCCCCGGGGCGTCGCTCTGCTGCGACCAGAGCCACTCTAGCGCCTGGGGCAGAGGCCAAGGAGCCATCCCCAGCGCCCGGGCCATCTTTGCTCCAATGGAGCCTTGGCTGCGGGAGGGGAAGAGAGAGACAGAGAGGAAGGGGGGGTGGAGAAGCAAATGGGCGCTTCTCCTATGTGCCCTGGCCGGGAATTGAACCCGGGTCCCCCGCACGCCAGGCCAACGCTCTACCGCTGAGCCAACCTGCCAGGCCCTTAGTCTGTTTTTTTGTGTGTGTGTGGACACATTTCATAATAAAAACTATCATTCATTTTACTGCGTGAAGTTCTGCACTGGCATTTTCTGAGATATTCCCTGGACTGAAAACATTATTTCATGCCCATTTTACAGATAATAAAACTGTGGATTAGTAAACACACAGAGAGAACAGGAAAATACCAAGATTTTAATGTAGTCTACATCTTTAGTCTCATCATTTCTCTTCCTCCTTGTAAAGCCAGTGGCCAGGGCCACCATCACAGCAGCCTGGCCCATGCAGGTTCGCATTGGATTCGGACAGTTGGTAAAGAAACAATGGAGCCAAAAACTGGTGGGCCATCATCTTTCATCCTAGCTTGCACCCAGTGGGCAAGTAAAAACACACACTGGGCTCCAAAACCCACTCACATTCAGTGCTCACAAAGCTACTGACTTATCCGAGTTTCCTAGAATCAAATGTTTCTAGCTCACCAGACTTATTCACCTCTGTTCCCCATCTCCTTCCTTCTCCCAGATACAAATTCTGCACAAACTGGCCTCTGACTCAACACTCCACCATCTTGGCTGCTTCTCCTGGCCTCTTCCACGTGGCCTTTCTCTGCTCTCCCCTCTAATATTAATCTCAGGAACCGAGAGAGCAAGCTCCTGTTCTGCCCCCATTTTATACTGTAGATTCATAACCTTTAATTCAATATACAAAATAGGGAAGTTTCTAATACAAAGTCATTTATCTGAGGCATAATTGGATTGTACCACTCCACAGCAAAAAGGGTGGGAAAGGCTTAGTCCTAAAACCAAGCCCCAGGCTACAAGGATCCTGCCTGCCCACAGCCCGCCCCAACACACATTAATATCACCTGGGCGATGGCTTCCACGTGGGCAGCGCCATCTTTAACAAAGTGAGCATAATATATATATTTTATCTTCCCAACACTCCTCCTCCTCCTCCTTCTTATTCTTTCTTCATTTTTTCCCCATAACTCTGTCTAAAATTTGAAAGAGATTTTTCCAGGATTGAGAAGAGAAAAGGGCACATCGTCTCCCTATCTGGCCTGGGTTTAATTGGCTTGTGTTTGATGTTGAAACCTCTGACTTGTGTTTAGAAACCTAAAAGTCATAGGAGGCAAACCACCACACTCAGTGACCAGGGATGCTTCTAGGTTCGCTTTCGATGAGGAGGGTAAAGGGACTGCTTTGGTTTCCTAAGGCTCCTGCCCTATATTCTGAAGATATCTTTCCACAATTTGAGGACAGAGGCTCTTGTTTTGCTTTAGTCAAAAGCAATGCCCAGAGTAGAGCAGGATGGCCTATTCTACACTTACCAGTAGGTCCTTGAAAAGCCAGTTCAGAACTTAGAAAAGCAAGAATTTAGCAAAGTGACAGTGGCTTTGAAAAATAAATGTATCATCCCAAGACAACTTATATCTCCCAGGATGTGGTTTGTGTTTACAATTCATCACCAGTCAGATGTAATTTTAAAAATAATTTTATAATAAAAATATTTAGCATCAGCCCTGGCCAGTTGGCTCAACGGTAGAGCGTCGGCCTGGCGTGCAGGAGTCCCAGGTTCGATTCCCGGCCAGGGCACACTGGAGAAGCGCCCATCTGCTTCTCCACCCCTCCCCCTCTCCTTCCTCTCTGTCTCTCTCTTCCCCTCCCGCAGCCGAGGCTCCATTGGAGCAAAGATGGCCCGGGCGCTGGGGATGGCTCTGTGGCCTCTGCCTCAGGCGCTAGAATGGCTCTGGATGCAACAGAACCATGCCCCAGAGGGGCAGAACATCGCCCCCTGGTGGGCGTGCCAGGTGGATCCCGGTCGGGTGCATGCAGGAGTCTGTCTGACTGCCTCCCCGTTTCCAGCTTCGGAAAAATGAAAAAAAAAAAAATTAGCATCTCATGTTTCTTTTTTTTCATTTATTTAAAAAATTTTTTATTAAGTAAAAGGCAGAGAGGCAGAGACAGACTCCCACATGTGCTCTGACTGGGATCCACCCGGCAGGCCCCTACCAGGTGATGCTTTGCCCAGCTGGGCCGCAGGTCAGTTGCTCGGCAATCAAGATATTTTTAGCACTTGTGGTTGGTCAAGGCCATGGAGCCATCCTCAGCACCTGGAGCCAACTTTGCTCAAATCATTTGAGCCATGGCTGTGGGAGAAGAAGAGAGAGAGAGAGAGAGAGAGAGAGAGAGAGAGAGAGAGAGAGAGAGAGAAGGGGGGAGATGGAGAAGCAGATGGTCACTTTTCCTCTGTGCCTTGACCAGGAATTGAACCTGGGACTTCCACATGCCGGGCCGACACTCTACCACTGAGCCAACTAGCCAGGGCCTCAAGTTTCTTTTCTTTTCTTTTCTTTTTTTGTATTTTTCCGAAGCTGGAAACGGGGAGGCAGTCAGACAGACTCCTGCATGTACCTGACCAGGATCCACCGTCATGCCCACCAGGGGGCAATGCTCCGCCCATCTGGGGCATCTCTCTGTTTGCGACCAGAGCCATTCTAGCGCCTGAGGCAGAGGCCATGGAGCCATCCTCAGTGCCTGGGCCAATTTTGCTCCAATGGAGCCTCGGCTGCGGGAGGGGAAGAGAGAGACAGAGAGGAAGGGAGGAGGAGGGGTGGAGAAGCAGATGGGCGCTTCTCCTATGTGCCCTGGCCAAGAATCGAACCCGGGACTCCTGCACGCCAGGCCAACGCTCTACCACTGAGCCAACTGGCCAGGGCCGGCCTCAAGTTTCTTAATAAGTCAAAACCACACACTTTTGATCTGTTGTTACACAGTAAGCTGCTTTCTTTTTAAAAAAAATGTTCATTTATTGATTTTTAGAGAGAGAGGAAGGGATGGAGAGAGGGAGACAGAGTTCAATTTGTTGTTCTACTTATTTATGCATTCATTGGTTGATTTCTTGTATGTACCCTGAAAGGTGAACCTGCAACCTTGGTGTATGGGGACGATATTCTAACCAACTGAACTACTTGGCCATTGCCAGGTTACTTTCTTCCTGGTACAATGTAAGTTTCATAGCACTTACATCATTCGGCACAAGTATAATGCTTTCCTCCCTTGAGAATTTCCATATAGAATCTTGAGGATTTCCTAAGAGTTCATAAGCTAGAAAAGATCCTTTCCCCTCCTAAATAGTCAATCCCTGCTAGTGTGCAGAGAAATAGTCCCACGTAGCGTTCTAACTGTGAAGTGTTTTCATCCTGGTTTGATTTGACATGTCATACTGCCTGAGCTATATATATTTCCATTGGCCGGGTTCAGTCCCTCCTGTTGGACTGGCCAGAACTTTTGGCAGCTCTCTGTCATCTGTCATGAGTGGCATGGGTAAGGTCAGACCCTCAGCATCCCTGACTACAGGATCCCAACCCCATCCGGGCAGGTGACCCTTATAATCAAGTTTTATGCAGCCATGAGTCCACATGATGGAGAAGCCAACTGAGCTAAACATCATCATTTACGTCTTTGTTCATCCTTTTATAAATAGGAGAGACTGCAATTCAAGAAATAATATGTTTCAGATTTGTTTTATAGTGTGATAATCAGAAACAGTGAGGGGAAATCTTTTAGAGGTCAACTCTTAAAATTTAGCTGTGTGGTCATTCTTGTAATCACAATCCAAGTTTTGTTGCTATAATCAGTCTTTAAAGAGCTAGCTCATGAAGGTGTTCTCAGAATCCTTCATTGTAACCCTTAGGGTGTTCCTTTGCTCTGCCCTTCAGTAAGATCTTTGCTAACAGGTATTATTCGGCTGATGCACTCTTGGAAGCAAAGTTTCTGCCAATACAAATGAGCCAAGATGGCAAGGGCTCAGGTAATGGGTAAGGAAAACACCATTAGTCTCACTCAGCCTTAAATCAGCAGTTGTGATTTAAGTTTTAGCAAAATAATAATAAGGGGTGGGGTGAGGAGGAGGAGAAAAAGGAGGAAGAACGCCTCCCAGCATGGGTTAGGGAAAAGGAGGCAGGAAATGGGCTTCTAGTTCTAATTCTGCTCCTATCACCATGACCTTGGGTAAGTCACTTAACTTCTCTGAGCCTTAGTATTTTCATCTGTGAAAAAGGAAAGGTTTTGGATTACGTGAACGTAACATTCGTAGTTCTAAAACTTCATGATTTAAACTTCTAAATAGTACCACTGGTTAAAGAAAATGTCTGTGTATTTCTCAAGTGCTTCCCTGTATAATATCCTAAAAAGATTTTTTCCCTATATGGTACAAAAGTTTTATAAACTCCCATTGCCTCAGCTGAAATGACTCCTTCTTTTTTTTTTTTTTAACTTGACTGAGTTTGAGTTGACACATGGTCTGGGTGTTTATAGACACAATCTGCATTTTCTTAATTAAATCCCATTCCTGACTGTCAGGTTGCTGGAACCTCATCTTTGTTCAGAACCTGGGTCCCTGCTTCCTAGAGCAGATGATCCTTTGGATGATATCACCTTTAGAACGAACAGCTAAGGAGGGGCCAGAGCAATCATTTTCAAACATCTTAGAGAAATAAACTTTCATTTACCCCTGAAAATCTTCCAGTCTTGAAAATAACAGTTTAAACTGGCTGCTGCTAACCTGAGGAACAAATTAGGGAAGAGAGCCCAACTTGGACCACAGCCAATGGGTTCCCTACTTGGTCTGAGATCCGAAAGCAACATAATCCTTTAACTTAATAGTGTGGTATTTCCTTATCCATCTCCTGTCCACCCATCTTTTGTTGCAAATAATTCAACATCTCATTTGCTCTAATTTTCTTTCTTTATATCTTTGTATTTGAGCTTTTTTCCCCCTCCATTCATGTTCCTTACTAATTAGAAGTTCTTTCAAAGAAAGTTCTCTTTGACATTTGCTCTCCCAGTTATTTTGCTTTCCTGTTTTTTTTTAAAAAAAATAGAGAAGTTTTAGATTCAGATAAGAGTTAAACTTTTCTCAAAAAAGAAAAATCCTAAATGTATTGACATACAAAACAGACTATTATAAGATAATATTTTTTGTTATGAAAAGAATGGTTTTTGGAACAAATAACAACACGACTATTCAGTATTAAGTGGAAACACCTTATAGTATAAATGCAAAACTCTTCCAAATCCTTTTTTGGGGAAAAAATCATGACAGTCTTAAATTAGCAAATGAAAACATAGCGTCCAGTGATATTGTTTCCTAAATATGCCTGAAATCTGTCATAATCTGTTTTCCTGGAACAATCAAGAAGTGGTTTCAAGCCCCACATCACTATCATTTTCCAGACAAAGGTTATCTGTGCATTATATTCAATATAGAATTTTCAAATTTTGAAACATTTTATTATTACAGTAATGGCTATTGCTGTTTCTAACAGACGCCCTGTCAGAAGGTTTAAAAAATGTATGCCTCGGTTCATGCAAAAAAACACAAAGGTCAAAACTTTTAAAATGTCACTTCTTCTGCAGTTTTGCATAGAAAATACATTGGATCAGTGGGAGGGCTCCCTGCCCATAGAAACAGGCTGCAAGGGAAGAATGTAACCCCGCTGCTGAATTTCCACTTTCGCTGCAGCTGCGGGCTGAGCAGAAAGGCACTGTGGGAGCCTATTGTTACCCCAGCTGGGTAATAGTTTTCTTATTTTACAGTCAGCAACCAAGGGGGGTTGGGGTGTCTCCGTAAAGTGCCTGAAAAAAAATATATAACTCCTACGAATAGATCACTTTCTCCCTCCTCGGTGAGAAACAGGAATCTATAAATTGTGTACTTCATTTGGCCCCACGGGTGTAATTAAATAGCACAAACAAAAGCAACGCCCAAAAGAATGGGACTTTCATATTCACATATTTCCCTAACCAACCGGGGCTTTAGGGAAACGCGGTGGCTGGGTGCCACGGTTGTTTTCTCCTTCTCCCATCAGCCAATTATTCTCTCCTTTTCACTGTATTTCAAAGTCGCCTGCCTGCCATAGAGTGGAAGGACGAAGGCGTAAAAGTAAAATGTTAATTTCAAGTGTTTTCAGCATGGCAGAATTGTAGGCATCCAGGTTGCATCCAGCTTCCAAATCCCACTGCTGTTTACTACACAGATTGCTAAATTTGTATAAACGATGATTTGGTTGTGGAGTAAATCTTCATGGTTGAAGTTTGGGCAGTGCCTCAACTTCAGGCTTGTTTTGTTTTGTTTTGTTTTTTAACTGCGAATTGCCCATTGCATTTTTGTTGCCATGGGAACTCAGTTTTTTAAAGGTGAAAAGTCACCGACCTCTTACCATTTTCACTGCAGGAATTAATATTCTGGCAACTTGGAAGGAAAGAGCATCTTGCATGCAGGTGAGGCAGTTTCTAGTGGTGGCCCCACAGTGAACTATCGAATGCCTAGCCCTGAAGTCACAAGGGGAGCACGCTTACACATCTCATAAAGCCGATGACCTTCAAATTGTATGTTTCAAAAGCAATGATACTGTTTTGTGCAGAGACTAAAATGAAACTACGATGGGCCAAAACTTCTCTGATTTTCCTCAGAGCAACCAAAAGTGTCAGCTTTCTTGTTTATTAGGAAGTTGCCATAACTGGTTTTGAAATGTTCATTCTGATTACTTAGATCTCTGAGAATCCATAAAATAATTTCTTAAAACTAGAAACAAATAGTGAACAGCCCTAGAGCGTGCTGGTAAATTATAGCCAGCCTTGTTCCTGCCTGGACATTCAGAAGGCTGAGGAGAAACTTGATGGATTTTTGTTTTGAAATTACTAAATAAATGAAAGCTTGTCTTTATTCTTTTCATTGATCTGAGGAAAATTTAAGTTTTAGGGACTGATCTCGGAAAGGAAGAGAAAGCCTCCTCTTTATGTCGCTGAGTGTAGAAACAGCTTGGAGCACAGAGTGACAAGAGGGTACGTAGTAAGTGCTCAATAAACACTTTTCCAATGTGCTGCACTGGCTGCACAGGGAAGTTTTTGCACGGTGTTCATTTTGGCAAGGCTGACAAATGAATCAACAAAGATGTGTATGTCACAATGCATGTGTTGTTCATTCCTAGGGGTTATTTTTATGATCGTGTGATGGTTTCAGTCTAAGAAAAGGATCTGAACATGTGAGCTCTTGCATATGAGCAAACAGCAGTAACATAAGGCAAAGATAAGAACGAGTGAGATTTTAGTGTTCTATTTGCCGTGTGTGTGGGTAAGAACAAACTGCCAGAAATCACCAGGTAAGCTACAGGCGTTAAAAGGCTTGGGGCATGTTAGAAGCTGATGGGTCCTTTTAGCAGGAGTTATCTCCAGGATGGGCAGTTTTCACCAGAGATGGGAGACATAAGGATGCAGAGACATGTGAAAACACAGTGCCTGCAATTCTCCTCACCTCCCGGGTATGACAGTGTGGATTAAGCCTAACATACTTCTCCATTAATCTTTGACCTGAATTTGCACACTCTGTTTGGGAACCTTTCTTTAAGAATGGTGTGAAAAACAAGCTCAGACAAAAAGAGCGAGGCAACCTGCTACAAGCTGGCATCTAGAGCCAGGAGAGCAGGCTGAGTTTGGGCCTCACTGGCCCAACACTGAGGGCAGAGCAAGGGACCTTGTCTTCGGCCTGGGGGAGCTGAGGGGCACGGAGGTCCTTTTGTCTGCAGAGTGCCAAGTCTGCAAGTGGCAGCTTTTTCGTATGTGTAGAAAGAGCACATACTACATTGTTTTGCGATTTTCAGTTTTCTCTTCTGTCTTAACTAAGAAGCTATGAGCTTCTCCACGGCAAGAATGAGCTCATTAGATTCCTACTTGTTGAATTCCTTCTAGCCCAGTTCAGAAATGTGTATTGAATGAATGAATAAAAGAAAGAAATCACAACACATTGCTACCTTTTGGGAACAAATGAAAGACTGAAGGAAAGGAACCCCAAGAGAACCTTTTACTATGCTTCCCCACCCCTCTTCGCTCCCCCATTCACCTCCCCACCCTGCCTCATTCCCCCCCATCCTATCCCATCCCACTCCACCTTATTCACTGTCTCGCAAGTACCAGTGTAAGAAACAAGATCTAGATAAAACAAGTCTCTGTGCTGAAGAGAAAATAAAAAGAACTGTGATGCAAGGAAATAAATGATTTTGAAGAAAATTAATGTCCTTTCTATTTTGTCTCTTTATATGTGTTTCACTAAAGTCAGTTTCTACTCTTCAATGATCCCATTGGGACAGTGACCTCTTTTACTTAAAATGCTTTTGTTGAGATCCTGGCATTTATTCTTAATATATTAACACCCTCAAAAATGGCTTTTGGCAAACAGAGAAACTCCTCTTGGCATCTTAGGGAAACAAAGCATTCAGGTGGGCTGGATCAACTGCATCAGACATGACTGTGCTTCAGTTTTCTCAGTGAAGCTGGGATGTTAATATCTACTATCCCTAGACCACCAAGTTATGAGGATGATAAATGGATAAGGCTAGTGAGTGCTTTGAGAAGATTCAAGTAGAGAGCTGAGTGGACTTTCAAAACAAAGTGAGTGTTCATCTTCCACCTGTGGCCAAATTTAAGAAAGAAGTAAGAGAAGAAATACTGGGTAACAATGAAATCTGCCACCTTTATGGTTAATTCCAAGTTAATAATAAAGATTGAAAATTTGTAATAAAGGAGTAGATCATGTTGTTTTAAGGGGGAAAAGCATGCTTCAAGAGAAAACCTAAAAATATCCTTGCACTAAAATTGCTAAACTATTATAGTCTAGCATTAACTATGCTAAGTAAAATGAGGAGGTAGAAAGAGGGAACAGAGAGGAGATTACAACTGTTTTATATTAATGGTTTTGTATGAAGGGAAGAGTCAGAAAATAAATCACTTCGGTTCTGGTTTTTATCTAATAGTTAAAAAATGTGGAAAACTACTAGAAACAATAGACCAGTACAGTAAAATCGCAGGATAAAAGTCCACTGCATTCTTATATGCCAATGATGAAACATTAGAAAATGAACTCAAAATAACAATTCCTTTTACAAACGCAACAAGAAAGTAAAATACCTAGGAGTAAACTTAACAAAGAATGTGAAGGACCTATATAATGAAAACTACAAACATTTATTAAAAGAAATTGAAAAAGACACAATGAAATGGGAAAAATATTCCATGCTCATGGATTGGAAGAATCAACATAGTTAAAATGGCCATACTACCCAAAGCAATATAAAAATTTAATGCAATCTCCATCAAAATCCCAATGTCATATTTTAAGGAAATAGAACAAAAAGTTACTAGGTTTGTATGGAACCATAAAACCCCCCGAACAACCAAAGCAATCCTGAGGAAAAAGAATGAAGCAGGAGGTTTCACACTACCTGACTTCAAATTATACTATAGGGCCATGATAATCAAAATGTCATGTTATTGGCAGAAAAACAGACACAGAGACCAATGGAATAGAATCGAGAGCCCAAAAATAAAACAAAATATATATGGACAAATCATCTTCGACAAAGGAGCCAAAAACATACAATGGAGAAAAAATGTCTCTTCAATAAATGGTGCTAGAAAAATTGGAAAGCCACATGCAAAAGAATAAAACTTGACTACAGTTTGTCGCTGGCACAAATATTAATTCAAAATGGATCAAAGACCTAAATATAAGATCTGAAACAATAAATTACATAAAAGAAAACATAGGTACTAAGCTCATGGACCTTGGCCATAGAGAATAATTTATGAATTTGACCCTAAAGGCAAGGAAAGTAAAGGCAAAAAAAAAAAAAAAAAAAAAAAATGAATGAGACTATATCAAACTAAATAGCTTATAGCTTCTGCACAGCAAAAGAAACTGACAACAAAACAAATAGGCAGTCATCTAAATGGGAAATAATATTTGCAAACAACATCTTTGATAAGAGGTTAATATCCAAAATATATAAAGCTCAACACCACACAAACAAACAATCCAATTAAAAAACAGAGAGAGGACCTGAACAGACACTTCTCCCAAGAGGACATACAAATGGCCACAGATATGTGAAAAGATGCTCATCTTCACTAGCTATTTTAGAAATGCAAATCAAAACTACAATGAGATACCACCTCATACCTGTTAGATTAGCTATTATCAACAAGACGAGTAATAACAAGTGTTGGAGAGGCTATGGAGAAAAGGAACCCTCATCCACTGCTGGTGGGAATATAAATTAATATAACCATTATGGAAAAAGTATGGTGGCTCCTCAAAAAATTAAGAATAGAATTACCATATGGCCCAGCAATCCCTCTACTGTCTATCTACCCAAAACACTCAAAAACATTGGTATGTAAAGACACATGCACCCCCATGTTCATCATAGCATTATTTAGGGTGACCAAAACACAGAAACAACCAAAATGTCCCTCGATAGGGGATTGGATAAAGAAGTGGTACATATATACAATGAAATACTATTTAGTCATAAGAAATGATAGTGAAATTTATGACAACATGGATGGACCTTGAGAAATAAGTAAATCAGAAAAAGCTAAGCACTGTAGGATTTCACACACAGGTGGTATATAAAATTGAGACTCATGGACACAGATAAAAGTGAAGTGGTTACCAGGGGAAAGGGGATGGGGGGAGGGGGATGGGAGTGGGGGGTGGAAAAAGAGGTGTAAAGAGGAACAAATACAAGGTGACAGAAAATGATTTTACTTTGGGTGATGAATATACAACATAATCAACAGTCCAAATGCTATAGAAATGTTTACATGAAACCTATGTACTCTTATTGAGCAATGTCACCATGTTAAAGTTAATTTTCTAAATAAAATTTAAAATTAAAAGGAAGAAAAATGTGAGTAGATAATCACTAGCTAAACAGAAAGGTACAAAAATAACAAATTAACAGAAGGAAAAATGGGAATGAATGTCAACTAAATCAAACTATCCAAAATGAGAAAAAGAAAAAAAAAACAGTAAAATATAACAAATAATGATTATATAGTAAGACACAAAAATAACATAAATATATCCATTATTACACTAAATGTGAATGAGATAAATTGCTGTATTAAAATCAGAGTCTGTCAAACTGTTTTAAAAAAACCCAAAAAACAAAACAAAACAAAAAAACAAGCCACATGTTGTTTCAAAAATTATCTAATAAAATAGTAAGGAAAAGCTGAATGTAAAAGAACTAGCAAACAGATCTTAGCACATACAAACAGAAAGAAGTGCTGGTATTAATATCAGACAATGGAGAATTTAAGACTAATGGCTCTAAAAGACAAAAGGAGTCATAATGTAATAATAAAATCCACAATTTGTTAAGCTATTAACCTAAATGTGCCAAACAATGTGATAACTATAGATAAACAACAACAAAAATAAATAAAGTAACCTGGCCACAGTTTCCATTGTAATGGAACTAAAACATCCCAAAACAAGTGAACATGATTTGTAAATGTTAATGAGAGCCTTCATAGGCATTCAATGGCCCATAAGTACTTAGAACTTTTAAAAATGCAAATCCCACCTGCATTCCTAATTTAGATCATAGCAATCAATACAATAATCAATCAACCTCAAGAATTATCTTGGGCTTCTTTGGTAACCAAGAAATTCCCTAATATTAAGTGGTGTCCAAAGTAACTAGGCAACCCATTCTCTTAGTGGTCAATTAATTGGCTGACCTGCTCAAGGTTAAAGAGTTGAGTAGTGCTATGTGGAAACCCTCTAGACATACTGTAAGGATGCTTAAAACTTCTAGAATCATTCTGCTTCTGTAGGAGAACTAGAACTATCTCCAACAATATTCTTAAATAAGTACATTTTTCCTTAATAAACATTACTGGGCTTCCTGCATAGACATGTTTATAAGAAGTTTTATGTAAATCAAATCCCATTTTCCAGTTGACTAACCAACCATTTCAAATTTGTTTTATTTCTTTCTTGATTGATTCTCAATTGACAATGGTGCTTACATTTTAGCTTCAAGATTTTCTTCCCTGATTCTTTCTACTGAAGCATTAATGATCATTAAACAAGTGATTAACTGCATTTGGAGACAACTACTTAAAGGAAACCATCAGTGAATCCTTCTGTAAAGTATGCTTTTGTTAAGTGAAGGCTTCTTTGTAATACTAATAGTAACCCCATAATTTATCTGTTTGAAAAGTACAGTGGATCTCTTTTTGTTCTGTAGTATTGTAGCCCTCTGGTAACTATACCTTTGGTGGTGAAAGCTCTGTGAAATTACCCATTTCCAGTCCATGTGGTCCCAACACAGGATCCCATTCTCAACTCCAATGATGGAGGTTACAGCCCAGTTCCAACTAGTGAGAACAACACACTCACCACACCCAGTGACCACCTTTCTCAACCACAACCAAAGAGAGGCAATGAAACATCTGACTGTGACTTCTATAAGAGAGAAACTTGTTTGCAATTGGAGCTGAAACCTATGAAGATGTTGGAAATGGAACGGTTGGTTCCATCTTATTAGCACGTAAAGATTAAGACTGAAGCCAAGTTAGCAGAGGTCAGAGCAAAACCATTCCAAATCCTGAAGATACTGTTTAACTTCAGAAATAATCTTGCCTGAAGCCAGTCCTCCTGAACTTTTTAGCTTAGTTGAGCCAATTAATTTGAGGTTCTATTTAGGAAGACTTAGGAAGGGTTTTCTCTCTCTTGCAACCCCTAACATGCCTTCAGACATGGAAAGTTTGAATTTTTGTGGATTGAATTTTCTAATTTAAAAAAGAGCATTCACTTATCTACCAAAAGTAATTGTTGACATTTCTTTAAACACGTGTTCTAATGTTTATGCACAGAATAGCAGCTCTTAGAAGTGAGGTTTTGGAATTCTTTTCACAGTCTTTCCCAGAACACAGTGATTCCCAGAGGTCTCAAGCCTATGTCTGGGTGTTTTCTTTGCCAAAGCTGAAGAGTTTTGTAGTGGTACAGTTGAGATTTCTAAAAAGTTAACTTTGAGTTTTCATGAGTACTAAATCATGTATCCAGTGATTGAAAGTATTTGAAAGAACCCACATCTGCATTGGAGTTTAGAAGCCAGGGTGTTCTATGAATGTCTGGACACTAAGAACCCTCATTTATAGTGGAGATACCTTAGCCAATTGCTTCATTTTATTTTCCATGATGGTAGCAGCCACTGCTCTCAAGCCACAATATTTAGAAACAGATCATGGTTATAGCCCAGACCAAAGAAATGGATTGATTCTTAGACAGTTTCTGATTCTTAGACAGACAGTGCCTTTGCATTCTGTTTGTTAAAACAAGAATGGCATAAGATCAAAAATGAAATCCTAAAAAGTATAGAATTCTGTTTCCTGTCAGCAGATTTATCATCAGTTAATTCTCCCTTATCTGTTTCTCAACGAAAAATTAAAATTTAGATGCTACAGGATGTCCTAGATCCCTTTAATGAAAGTGACCCTTGATTGTACATATTTGAAAGATGCTCATAAATTTTCTTCCTCTTCACATATTGCCAAATTCCATGAACTGGCACATTCAGCTCTTGATGAGGGCTCTCTTTCTGGCTTATACACAGCAGCCCTCCTGCTGTGTCTTCACAGGTGGTTTCCTTGGTGCATGAGTGTCTGTGTGTGTGTGTGTGTGTGTGTGGGAGGGGGCTCTCTTGTCTCTTCCTCTTCTTATAAGTGTTCTAATTCCATGAGGGGGCCCACTCTCATGATTTTATTTAAATCTGATTATCTCCCAAAGGCCCCAACCTCCTAATATCATCACATTAGTGGTTTGGGGTTTCAATATATCATATATGTTCAATGAGGGAACACAAACATTCAGTCCATTGCAGTTTCTATTGGTATTTTGTCCTAGTCTCCATGCTTCTGCTCAATGTTTCTCTTCGCTACTTGGTCTTTAGAATTTAAGAAGTCAGAAGTGCTGTCTGTCTCCGTCTGTGTTCCTAGCAGATGAAACCTGTACATACTAAGTCCTTATTAAGTGTTTATGAAATCAATAAATGCATCACTGAGTTTAACTCCGTAGAACAATTAGTTCATCACCAAATGTCTAGTCTCCAGAGAAAGAGATTGGAAAGAGGTATCCTGGGACAAAGGGGACATGCAACACACTGTGTTCCTGATTTGGGGATGGAGAGTTCTTGACTACTGACTTTGGAAAGAGCTTTTGGAGCCCGGGCACTTGGGACTTCTGATATGTATCCCCAAGGGTCCAGGATGAGGTGCTCAGAGGAGGAACTTGGGAGTTTGCACAGAGTTGGGCTCGGCTCCAGAGAAAAGCATAAGCAGGCTGTATGTTTCCTTCATTGTTCTAACTCAGCTAAAGAGACCAAAACTGAGTGTAAATGCTTGATCCAGGAGTGTGCATTTGAATGAAACTTCCCCAGATTCCATCTTCCAGGAATCTAAACACTTTGGGTAGGATACAGGAAAATGAGAAACTTTAACAACCCAATTTCTAAAATTCCTGTCATTCTTTGGATTTCATTTTTCCTCTTCGTGATTTTATCACTCAACATGCAACTGCATATATATATTAGCATTTACCTATAGCATTCATTCAACAATTAATTATAGTTATCTCTAGAAGAAGATTTTAGGGAACTTCTAAATTCTGCAATCTACAATTATGAAATTCTTGACATTTTCGATATATTTGTATAGTAGAAAATAATCAATAAGATATTTAAATTATTTTATATTTATTGATTTTAGAGGAAGAGAAAGGAGGAAAGAGACAAGAACATAGATCTGTTGCTGTATGTGGCCCTGAACAGGAATTGAACCGGCAACCTCTGTGCTTTGGACGATGCTCTAACCAACTGAGCTACCCAACCAGGACAGTAAGATATTTAAAATAAAGTCCAAACAAGCTGGGAGGAAGTGGGGCAGGCTTTAGAAAATGGCATATGATCCCACACCCCAGATTGGCCGAGTTCATCAGAGACTGTTTTTTCATCAAGCTTGGTACCCCAGTGCCGCCCAGTCCTGATGTGCTTTGTGTCTAAGAGACTCTGGGAGTATGATGGGAAGGAGGGCTGAAACTGAGGGAAGAAAATCCTGCCAGGTATGTAACACTAGCCTAGACTGGCTCTGGCTGCAAGTTCTGCAAACAACCTTACTCTGCGTCACTCAAAGCAAGACGGTTTCTGCTTGTGTGCTGGCTTCTGAATCATCAGCCTCAGAGAGTAGCCTTTGAAGCCCACCTTCCCATCAACCACATGATGCTGAAAATCTGAGATTGGGTGAAAAGAACACTTTCTGTTATTTTACTCTTGTCTTTAAGACTTACATACCATGTCATGTGTACCAAGTTAATTTGCAGCACTGCATTCTTTTGAACATTATGTCTCTCATTTATACAAGGGTACACTAGATAATAATCTCAGAACCTTGTACCTCAAATTACTAAAGCCCAGTGTGTTAGTTTCCTTTGGCTAGAACAACTGGGTGGCTTAATACACAGAAATGTATTCTTTCAGTTTTAGAGGTGAGAAGTTCGAGATTAAGGTGTCAGCAGAGCAGTGGTCCCCCCAAAAGCACTAAGGGAGGATCCTTCCTGCTTCTCCCAGCTCCTGGTGTTTGCCAGCAATCCTTGGAGGTCCAGCTGCTGCATTTCAACTTCTTCCTTACGTGTCTCTCTTCTTTTCTTATAAAAACACTAGTCATATTGGGCTTAAGTCCCATCCAGCATAACCTCATCTCAATAAATTACATCTGCAGTGACCCTATTTCCAAATAAGGTTGCCTTCTGAGCTACTATGGTTTGGGACTTCAACCTAGCTTTTTGAGAGACACAACTGAACCCAAGAAGTTCAAGGTTTCACTGTTAGTAGTAGTATAACTTACCACTGAAGTCTCATGATGGAGTTTATTTCATTTGTTTTAAATTTTTTTTTTTTTTTTTTTTTGGTATCTTTCTGAAGCTGGAAACGGGGAGAGACAGTCAGACAGACTCCAGCATGCGCCCGACTGGGATCCACCCAGCACGCCCACCAGGGGCGACGCTCTGCCCACCAGGGGGCAATGCTCTGCCCCTCTGGGGCATCGCTCCGCTCCATTGCGACCAGAGCCACTCTAGCGCCTGGGGCAGAGGCCAAGGAGCCATCCCCAGCGCCCGGGCCATCTTTGCTCCAATGGAGCCCTGGCTGCGGGAGGGGGGGGAGGGGGGGTGGAGAAGCAAATGGGCACTTCTCCTATGTGCCCTGGCCAGGAATCGAACTCGAGTCCCCTGCACGCCAGGCCGACGCTCTACCGCTGAGCCAACCAGCCAGGGCCTAAATATTTTTTGTTTTCTAGTCATCTTGACCAAAAAGATCATTCTGAGCATAAAACAATGGGTGGATTATTTCAACTGTTCCACATCTGGCCACCATCTTCTGTAAACGAGGTTATACTACCTCCACTGGCAGTGCACTGGAGGGGAACTGAGATTCCACGGCACCTGGCCCCACCCCACCCTCTCCCTGTTCCTCGGAATATGGATGGAGCCCTTGCCCAGAAGAGAAGAGAACATTTGGAAATTGTGCCAATGAATTTTAGAACCAGGAGCACTTACAGCAAAATGCTGGAGCTGAAGGACTTAACTTTTTGTTCTCTGAGTGCCATCGAGCCGCCTCTCAGAAGACAGGATGGACAAGGCAGTGCTTGTGAGAGGGAGGCAGATACTTGAGTTCTATTTCGAGCTTTCCATTACCTTGATGCCTGACCTTGCAAAAGCGTCTTCTTCTTTTTTTTAAATCTCTGTAGCTGAGTTCTTCGTCCTTAGAGTGCAGGTGGTTGTCATGAATATTTGTTTCCTGCAGGGTTGGTTTTGTAAACCTCTTCTCAGATAAAAAGTACCATGCAGCTGTGAGGTATTGTTCTTATTAATAACCTCATTTTGGCACAAACTCACTGACTTCTCATACTTCATATTAATATTCTACTGCAGAAAATATGCTGCAGTAATAACCTGCATGATTTTCCTCTGTCTTCTCACTTTGAAACTGATCTATGCACAAAATGGTTAAATTGGGTTTTTTTGTTGTTTTTGTTTTGTTTTGTTTTGTTTTGTTTTTATTTTTTTTATTTTAGAAAGGAGAAAGAGAGGGAGAGAGACAGAGAGAGAAAGGAGAGAAAGACTGAGAGAGAGAGAAGGGGGTAGGAGCAGGAAGCATCAACTCCCATATGTGCCTTGACCAGGCTAGCCCAGGGTTTCGAACCGGCGACCTCAGCATTTCCAGGTCGACGCTTTATCCACTGCACCACCACAGGTCAGGCCGGTTAAATTGTTTTAAAGCTGAATTTTTTTCCCTCTTTCCATGTCATGTCTAACTATGGCTCTGTCTTCTATATAGAAGCTCTGATCTGATCTCTCTTGGTCTCTCTGGGCAGTTACTCATTGCCAGTTGTATCAGTCATCTTGGGCAGCTATAACAAAATACCATAGACTGGGTGGCTTAAATAGCAGAATTTTATTTCTTACAGTTCTGGATGCTAAGAAGTCCAAGATCAAGTTTCTGGTCAGTTTTGAGTCCTGGGGAAAGCCTACTTCCTTATTTGTAGATAGCTGTGTCCTCACATAGTGGGAGGAAAAGTGAGGGGATCACGAGAACCCCACCATGTGAGGTTCTCATGACCATGATATCACCATGATATCATTTAACCTTAATTTACTGCCCAAGGGTCCCATCTCCAAATCTCGTCACACTGGGAATTAGAACTTTTACATATGAATTTGGAGCAGCAGGGACACAAGTCAGTCTGTGGTACCAGTGATCATGAACAGGATTAATTTGCGCCAATCTGCTCAAGATTGTGGTTCAATTCAGGTCTTTTAAACTGATCTAGAGACATCAAGATAATTGGTTCATGATGCTACCGTACCAAATTCACCACTTCGGTTGTCTCCCATTCCAGGGACTGGGCCACAGTCAGAGCTGACCCCGAGGCACCTCTGCGTAGGTACAAGTAAAGCGTTCCCAGTCCTTCAGGGCAGGCACGGAGGGAATCCTACCCTGTGTGAAACAAGAAATTGAAATCTTCAGCCTCGTCTAGGTCCAGGCGGTAAGACTCACTGAGTAGCAAAGTTCTGAGCTCTTTGAACAGTACCAGGCACGCTGGCTGGGTCTACGGAAAGCTGTGAGCCTCTGGCTGTGCACTCCTCTCGTTAGAGGGCGTCTCACTCTCCCTCGGCTGCTAAGAAACCCAGATGTGGAGCGAATATTCAGAAGACAGAGAGGACAACACAGAGCTATGTCTGCCCACCAGCACCCTTCTCTCACTTATGGCCTTTGAATAGCATCCTTTCAGGTTTGGGATAAAGTGAAAATAATTTTGAATCAAATCCAAGATCATTTGCAACATCCTTGAGCCTGGTCAGAAGCCTCTGTGTTCTGCGATGAGCACAGAAACTCAGACCTGGTGCCCAGCTGCAATTCCTTCTCACCCCACCGTGGTGCTCCTACTGGAAGCATCCTAGGCGTTCCGGTTAGACACGGTCCTAGCCTCAAATATGGCAACATGGAAACCAGAGTTCCTCAGATACCCAGGGCTGCCACATACTTCCCAGTTTTTTCAGTAAATTGAAAATATAAGAAATGTAGATGCATGCATGCACACTGGAACTCCTCCAAAATATGTATAAAGGAGCAAAATATTCTAAGTGTTAAATGTCTATGGCTGTCAAGTTTTATAGACCTATGTACTCTTATTGATCAATGTCACCTCAATAAATTTAATTTCTAAAAAAATAAAAAAAATTCTATAGACCTCTCTCTATGCTTGTTTTTCCAGGGACTTTTCCCACACATTAAAAGCTGTGGTCAGTCTCTCTAAGCTTTTGTCTTTCAATTGGTGAAGTCTGACAACATTTCGTTTTTAAAGTCAACCCTTTTCTGGGCAAGATTGACCCATCTTTTTGGGCAGGATGACAGAGCTGCCTGGAAAACCACAAAAACCACGCATCTCAGGAAATCTTTTTTGCCTGATGAGTCACTTTGCTAATAGATGTGTTTTTCCATAAAGTGCAATTAATAATTCATCCAGCCTTTGTCAAATGCAACTCTATTGTCTTTGAACAGAATGTGAAATATCCACAAGTGTCTGGTGCCCTCATCTTCCAGATTAGGACAGCAACCAAAATAGAAGGACCCTTCTAAGAAGCTGGCTCTTGATGCCATCCTTTGCGTTGGTGAAAAGGCACAAAACAACCCTAAAAAAGCTGGACACCGAGGGAGAGAGCCAGGAAGCCTGCTTACAAGCTCCCTCTCTATCACCACGCTGACAATGATTGAAAAGTAAATTGCTTTTTAATAAGTGTGGGAGTCTTGGGGGGATGGGGCTAAAGGGTTAATTTAATGCTTGACCCATTAAAACATTTGGCTGCAGTGAGAAGCTTGCAGGCTGATCGGATGATTATTTCTGCAGGAGAAGTGGTTGAAAACTGAGCCTCGCAGGACCAGGTAATCAAGAGAAATCGGCATAGGGGAGGAGACGTGGCCAGGGAATGCCAGAATGGCTACCTGAGATTCTATTACTTGCCGTCTTTCAAGCATAATAATGAGATTATAGTAACCCTAAACTGGCTGAAAACAGAAATCTGGCTGTCTGTCAAGTTCATTGTGTCGAGTTTTACAACAACCCAGGTCTGGTTCCCCTGAACATGCAATGATTACACTGGGAAGAGGCCTTAATGGAATCCTGGTTCACCTTCAGGCTTGCTCAGATTTTGGCTTCTGACCAAGGCCCAATGTTTAGTGCATGAAAAACTTGTTAATGTGTTGTTGTTGTTGTTGTTTTCCCACGGTGTGATTCAAAAACTAATAATAAGGCGATATTGCCACAAGCCTTTGCTTCCCAATATGAGCCAGGGGTTATCTGTCAGTCCTGAAAGGGTGCTCTAGGATCCGTGAGCCCCTGGCTACAGCCACACCTGCACGCTCTGAGTTCCACCCGCCCCCATCACACACCCTGGAATTACCCTGTGTCACATTAACCCCGCCTGCACAGAGAGGGAGTGAGGGGAAATTAGGGCCTGAAATAAAGAGGCAGGAACCTCCCTCATTCTTGAGGAAAATGATTTGTCTTATTGGGACGTTGTCTTGTGTCTGTTCAATTGAAAACCAGTGGGGTCACCGTTTGGATGTCCAGTACACGCAGTTGAAATGCTGGGAGCTGCCCACTCCCTCACAATGACAGCTAGCTAGCATTTCCCGAGCACTGGCTCATTTGAAGGTACTGTCCCAGGCGTTTTGCATATCCCATCCCACTCAGTCCACACCGGCCCTTATGCTGGAGATGCTACCTTCAGTGTCATTTTCTGGATTGAGGCACAAGGGATTAAATGACTTTCCTGAGTTTCTGTAACCAGCAGAGACACCGGGTTTTGACACTGGCCGAGGCTCCCAGCTCCCGGGGCACTGCTTCTGCCGTAGCACTGCAGCTTGACCCTGAAGACTGAGGCTTCCAAGACTGCCTTGGAGATGCCATGTGTTCTTTTAGGCAACACAATAATTTAGAACAGCAAACAGAAACGCTTCGCAAATGGCTAGTCTTGCAAACACCTTGTTTTATAAGAACTGGCCCCATGTGACACATCTATTTTCAGAGGTTGCTTCTGTAATGCTCAGTGCCTGCAAATTTATCCCTTCAGAAACTATTTATTAATTAATATTCATAATGAACATCAGATGACTCCAAAACAGATGAAAGGAAAGGAAAATCTGGATGAACTAAAATTCAGCCTAAGTCCCCAGAAGAGTAGAAGAAATAACATAAGTGCATTAATAGTCTCTTATGTGGAAAAGGGATTTGATGCTTCAGAAAACCAAGCACCAGCATCATTTGTGATGCAGTGGACTGAGACAGGCTTGAGATTCTGCATACTTCTTTTCTAGAATTTTCCCTCGGCCATGGAGTTGCCTAGTAGTTAACTCTGTAGCTTTGCATTTTCTTTCCCATCTGTAAAATGGGAAGAGTAGTGGTCTCCTGTGCTTCAAATGAGACAATTTGGGTGGAAAAGCTCTTGGGAGCCTGAGACCTGACAAACAGGAGCCCCTGTGTCTGTGTTTGCAGTGCCTGGTGACAGCTGGGTGTGTGGGTCACACAGCAGGACTCAGATGCTGCTGGCCACACTGGGAGGGGGTTGACTGATGGAGGCCTGAGAGCCCAGAAGAAAGCGTCTTCACTGATCCCTCTGTATCTGGCTGACTCTACACAGACTGTGTGCAGTCAGTACAGCAGTTAAGAATAGAATAGACACATATAACAGATGACAAGGACAAGTGGTCCAGCAGCTTTACCACAGTATGATTCAGGTACTGTTAGATAAATGTCCCTGTTTCTGACCCAATTTTCTCCACGGTCCATGTTCAGATCTGCTTCACACACCTCTAGTCCCTCATCAGCTGTAATGGCAAGTGTGTGGAGCCTCAGGCATGCCCCTCAGGGAGAACCCCTCAGTCTGCAGGGCTAGGCTTCCTTCCTTTGCCACCAGCAACCTCGAGTGACCAAAGAACTTGTG
This sequence comes from Saccopteryx leptura, assembly GCF_036850995.1. NCBI lineage: Eukaryota > Metazoa > Chordata > Mammalia > Chiroptera > Emballonuridae > Saccopteryx > Saccopteryx leptura. The sequence goes on from NC_089506.1 coordinate 37,199,601, forward strand.
GTTCTGCTGGGCCAGCCAGGGCTCTGGTCGGTTCTCCTCTCCCTACGTAAGGACGCAGACATGTGAAGAGTGGTCTCAGAACACCAGCCCTGAAGCTGGCAGACTTGTCTGCCCCTTTAGTAATAGCCTATACATGGCCCTGTCATTACTAACAATGACAACAACTGTAGTAGCCTGTTTTCTGTGCTTCTCATGTCTAGTAAGAATTAGAGAACAAAGTGGTTCCTTGGTATCCTACCATAAGAGGCACAAAACAGATTATGTATACACCATCGTAATATCGTAATAGGCCAATGTTAGTGAGATCCCAGACACGAAGCGTGCCTTCACTTTTATCTAATTTGATTCTAAGGGCAAGTCTGAGGTTTGTTGCCCAGGGCTTTTTACTCCCACTGTATGGACTTCTAGTTGCTCAAGGCAAATGTCATCAATTATACTGAACTAAAATACAGGGTTCTTTGCCATCCCGTATGGCCAGGAGAACCCTGAGAAGACCTCTGTCACCGCTGGTGACAGTTCTGTCCTCTCCATAGCTGTCCCCAAACCCAGTCCCCTTGCCAGAACCTCAGGCAGAGGGACTTTCTCAATTCTCCCAGCACCTGAATTGGGATATCCTGCTTGGGGCGGCCATGCCCTGTGGTGGATAAAATGATGATCCGTGAACTGGAAACATCTGCAGGCCAGAAGCAGAAACTGGACGCCAGCAAATACCCATTATGGGAATTAGAAGGCACAACGGGAAATGAGCCAGGAGAACTGGGAGGGGGAGTGATCGCTACTGGATTTGTAGGGAGGGCCTCATTCGGGAAAAGACGGTGGAGAGGATACAGAGAGATGTAGATGGGGAAAGTACGTTCCAGATGGAGGGGAGGAGTGCGGACAGGGCCAGGAGGCTGCAGTTGGCTCAGGATGAGAAGAGAGCTCCATTTGCCTGAAGAACCGAGTAGAACCCTGTGGGAGCAAGCTGAAAGGGAGGTAAGACCTTTGCTGGAAGAGCACTCAGTATCTAAGTGAAGATGTCGGGTTGCATCCAACACCTACGGGTAGCACTGGAGTGCTCCCCGCACTGAACACGGCACCAGAGCGTGCTCAGGGAGGACAGAACAGGAGAGCCTGTGCAGGCGCTCGAGAGGTTGGGAGTCTCAGTTGGCAGTTGCGCAGCTTGACTGTGCTTCTCACTTTCTCTTCTTCTCATCCCTCCGTCCACTTGGACTGACTCAGAGATTTGCAGTCATCCAGTCAGAAGCAGCATCTACCTACAGCTCATGAATCAGATGTGGAACAATGCAGCCCCTTCCCTTCTTGTGGAGGGAGGGCTTGGCCACCCTACTGTGCTTTTCCTTCAGAAGAACTCTGTTCACCCTGGTGTGAAAATGTCTGCTCCTCTGACCAAGTGGTTATTTGTGATATAACAGAATCTGGTGTGTTTAGGAAAGAAAAAAAAAAGTGGAATTCATGAAATTCTGCATAATGAATGTTTTGAAAAAGGGTTTGGGAGACCTAAGATTATGACTCAACTTTTGTACTTGGCATTTCAGTTCTTATAACCCTGTGGCCATATCTTAAAATAAAAATGCCTTTGATACATTGTAGAGTATTTTAATGACACGATGTCCCAATCCAATTGATCATAACATCTATGTCATGGATTGTGGATAAATAAACTATTTATTTATTTGTTTGTTTGTTTGTTTATTTTAAAGAGACAGGAACAGACAGACAGGAAAGAAGAGAGATGAAAAGCATCAATTCTTTCTTGTAGCACCTTAGTTTTTCATTGATTGCTTTCTCATATGTGCCTTGATCGGGGGCTACAGCTGAGCCAGTGACCCTTGCTCAAGCCAGCAATGCTGGCCTGAAGCCAGTGACCATGGGGTCATGTCTATGATCCCACACTCAAGCTGGTGACCCTGCTCTCTAGCTGGCAACCTTGGGGTTTTGGATCTGGGTCCTTAGTGTCCCAGGCCAATGCTCTATCCACTGCGCCACCACCCAGTCAGGTGAAATGAGCTACTGTATTTAAAAACTGGAATAAATCTTAATGTGGTGGATTTGGTGATGATTTTAGGATATTTCCTCTGATTGTTTTCCATTAAAGATTTACATGATAAATATTGGCGGAGGTCCAGATATAACAAAGTAACTTACGTATTCACACATATGTATGTATGTAAATCCAAGTGCCAACATTGTAGGCTTGAAATAATCTTGTAATCTTAAAAAGAATCAGAGTTTCTTCAGAAAAAAAGCTGCTCTGGACTTGGAAAAATACAAGATGAGTCTGGGGTAGTTTGTCATTATCATGTGGAGACAATATAAGGGGTCTTTTAATAATCAAAGGTGGGAAATTTTGAGCATCAAAGTATAATAACTGCAATGGATTGAAGCATACCACATATGTTTAAATCCATGAGATTTTAATGAAACTAAAATAAATAAATAAATATATAATTGGTGCCAGTGGAGGATGCTAATGAATAATTCATTATTTTGAAAACTATTAAACAAAAGGAGGGTATCAAATATTTATCCCACCTTTCCAATATAAACCACACAACCGGGCAACCTGATATAATATGGGGAGATTTTTCACTTTGTAGACGTGTTCCGGCTTATTAATAGGGGGAGGAGAAGTGACAGAATTCTAACTGGACCACGTTCCAACCCTAAATGTGTTAGTATATCTCGACACGGCAGCAGCAGCCACTAACATTACAAAGAAGGAGACAGTCAGACATTACCCCCCCAATGAGATGCAGAACCATGGTGGCAATGGACTTGCCCTCTCTGCCCCATGAAACCAGAATCTGATCCAATGCCCCAGATTGAATTACAATTTATAGGATAAATTGTATGCAAGAAAAAGAAGGAGGAGAAGAAGAAGGAGGAGAAGGAGGAGAGGGAGCAGAAGGAGAGGAAGAAGGAGAAGAAATGTCAGTGAGACCTATCAATTGAAAAAGACTTAAGTAACATTTCAACCAAGCACAATGTAGGATCCTGCTTCAAGCAAAAACTTTTTAACTGAAAAATTATATTTATGACATATTTAATTCAGATGATGACATTCAATGAGACAGTTGGAAAATTTAAACACTAACTAGGTATTTTATCATTTTAAAAAAACTGTTCGTTTTTTAGGTGTGATTATGTAAGTAGTAATGACTTTTTAAGAATGATTTCTTATTTTTTAAAGATCCACACCTAAATATGTACACATGAAAAAATGTGACATTCGGGATTTGCTTGAGGGAGGAGGGAAGCAGGAAGATGGGATGAATAAAGATGGGATGAAGCAGGAAGATGGGAATTCATACAAGATCCGTATGAATTGCCAATTGTTGAAACTGGGCGATGGGTACGTGAGGGTTCATTATATTGTTCTCTCCAGTTTTACGTGCTTGACATAATTCTTAAAATCAAGCATGCATACATATACTTATAGTCTCTAATTCTTAAAAAATAAAATCATTACAATTGCTGAAGAACTAAAGCTTTCCTGCTCCTACTGGCAGAGTTACCATGTGCACTCACGCACACACACATAAACATATATGTAAATATATATTCCTGCTAATGTCCTTGAGTATATGCATTCACAGATAACCATACATCGAGTCTAATTGTTTTCCCTGGGGAATAAGATAATGCACTCCGGAGCCATTGATTAAAAACATGAACTGTAAAATTATGCTGCAAAGTTTAGAAAACTTTCAGAGGTTACATTTTGACATACCAGGAGCTTGCCTTTAACAATGACAGAAAGCCCCACAAAAATACTGCGCTTCGTCTGGTGTGGGTCTTTATCTTATCTTGACAGATTATTGGTGGTTAAATTGTAGTGCTGACTTAAAGGCAGGACTCTTCAAGGAAGTCAGAAATTAAGGCTTCACCAAATGGTAATAAAGCTATTAAAAATGCAAACAGCAAACAGCTACCCTGTACAGGTTAGACAGCTAATCCAAACTAGCAGTTTAAAAAGCAGAGCAATTACACTTTTATTTAAATGCAAGGAATATGAGCAAGAATAGAATGAGGAGCCTTGTTTAAATGCATTCTTTTGAATATTTATTAGAAATAATACATGTAGTTAAGCCACTTATCTGATTTCAGTGAATAAGTAAAATGCAAAAGATCAATTTTCATAATTATACCAAAGAAGTCTGTCTTTCATAAAAATCTCATTAATAACACCATTATTACTGAAAAAAATATCTTGGTATTATTATTGTTATTCTAATTATCAGCAAAATGCTACTGATAATGTTGTCATAAAATTCCCTTTTAGTATCCTATTAAGAGAGAGAGACTAAGTAGTGGTTTAAGTTAAATCTAGACCCTAAGTGGCATTATAAAAATCTTCTTTGTGTATTTGGTTAAGATACATTATGTGTATAATTACATAAATTACTATGAGGTTGGGAAACAGAACTCTATGTGCACATACGTCTGTATATTGCATATTGTCATTAACCATGCACAGATCTACATGTCCACGGGCAGGTCACCTGTGTGCTTCAGAATGACAGGACATTCTTGGAAACCATGCCCTTGGTCATCTTAAAGTGAAATATTCTTGCTTAGTAACCAAGGTTGGCTACTGCTTTTAAGAGTTTATACAGGGAGGGGTAAAACTAGGTTTACAGTTGTTCGGATGGAAAAACAATACAATGATTAATAAATAATAATACAAGAATAAACCCTGTGTTTCGTGTACTCGCAACTGTAAACCTGCTTTCCCTCCACCCTGTATATGTTTATTTATTTGTACTGATAATCATTTACCTGTACTTACTGAAGTTGTTACTTTTCTAAGTGTGATAATCCGCTGCAACTTCTGCCTGGATGTGGAGGAAATGACTTCACTTCCTTGGGTCTCAGTTTCCATCTCAGAAAAAAATGTGCCCAGATGAGGAGGGCCTCAACGATCATTTGATTCCTGGTTGTTTAGCTCAAAGGGGAACAATGGGCTGCCTGCATCTTTGGCAAATATTGCTGCAATGAGACAAAACAGAGAGCATTTTGAGACTTCTCTTTGTGTAATGACCTCTATTAGGAGAAAAAGGATTTGAAGCGAAATTAACTATGCAGTTATTGTTGGGACTTTGTTTCTAGTTCCAATAATAATAATAACAATAAAAATTCGGCAAATTTAAGTATTTTTGTTTAAGTAGTATATTTTTCCTCCAAACCTAGTCAACCCAACAATAGCCCCACAAAGTCACAGAACTGCCTTGTGTTATGGAAGTTAAATTTCCCCTCTTGTGAGATCTACAGACAAGTGAGCAGGACTTCTCTTACTCTGCATTTGAAAATGATACAGATGAATAAACAAACAAAAATAAATAAACACACTTATTTTAATACCTGTTTGTGAGTGTATCTGAATACCACTGAGCTGGTATGAGTAAAAACTTATGAATACTTAAAGCATTTAAATGGTAAGCCTCGTTTACTGAATTAGTGATAAAATAGCTCTTTGAATTGGAAGAAGGAATCATCTTTAATAATGTAAATGAGTGGAAGAAGCCACAATAAAGTAAAAGGTTGATTTTTACTTTCGGGGCACAGCTGAAAACAAAGAAATGTTGGAACATGACAGGACAAGGCCAACGCTGGCGGCCGCCTGCCGTCTATGATTATCCCAGGGAACAAACCCGGGAGGACTGCCCTTCAGGAGGGAGTGCAAACCCGGGAGGACTGCCCTTCAGGAGGGAGTGCTCTCTCAGCCGACGGCTGCAAACTGCTGCTCTCACCGCCTCCAGCTCTCCTCTTTGAAGAAGCTCCCGGTCAAACTACCAGATGGACCCCAGGACATCCTTGGGGCATAAGAAATTTCAGGAGATGAGGCAAAGAATTATTTTAGTTTCAGATGGACTTCCAGACCGTGGAGATCAACCTTCCACCCAGATAGTACCTCCCTCTACAACATCACTGAAAAAAGATCTGGCCTGAACACCCCACGAACAGACTTGCTGCATCCACACCACTGCTGGACAATTGGGGTAGAATGTTCTGTCTTAAACCAAGTGAAATTGCATAACTTATTCCTAGGAATCCTAGCTCAGCCTGTCGGAAATATGAAAACCAACCTTTGTTTCTATTTGAGGGATCTCATGATCTCTGAAGATGGTTATTATAATGCTCTAATCACTGTTTCCTGTGCTAACTGCCCCCAGTTGGATCTCCCATCTTTGATGGGACGTGGTCTCATGCATGCCCCATATTCATCACCTTGCTCTGGCAAAGATTCAGCTCTTCTGAGTTTCTTTCTATTTGATTTTATTCAACAGAGCATCAGTTCTGTTACTATGTATGGAGAGAGAGAGAGAGAGAGAAGAGAGAAACACATTCCCTGGTGACAAGTAGATGCCACAGAATGGGTCCTATGACTGGGGAAGTTCAGGATAGAAAAAAGATTTTACCTGGAGGAGGGTTCAGGGCTAAGGAAAATCTACCTGTGGAAAATTCTTTTTAGCCAAGACCTGGAGGATGGGTAGGTGTGGCCAGGTAAAGGGAAGAGGAGCCTGATGACCCAGAGAGGGGAGAGAGAGCAGAAGGTCCACAGTGGGGACACTCCTTCTTTCTCTGGTCAATGGAAGGCAGACAAAGTTGTCAGCCAAGGCATGACAAGTGACCCAGCCAGGTGACACAGCCAGACTGAAGGTCAGCTCCTAGGGAGCCCATGAAGGTTGTGAGGCAGAAAGGCCATGGAGAGTTATTTCAGAAGCATCTCTCTAACTACAGCATGAAGAATAACCTGGTGTGAGCAAGTTAGAGGCAGAGATTAGTGAGAAGGTTGAGACAGAGGGACAGAGAGATGTTGCCGAGCTTAAGACATATTTAGAATAACTCTCTTAAACTATTTCTTTAAAACTTTAGCTACAGTATGGATTAAATAAGCTTTATTATACTTATATAAGAATCTAGTTTCAATTTTTAACATTATTTCCACAAAGAAGTGTTTTAAGTTCCTAACAACTAACGTATAATTGAACTTGGGGTAGAATCTTTTTGTAACCTGAACATTGCTTGTATTGTCACTCCGGCAATGCTCAGAGACAGGAGTGCACAGTTTCCTGGTGGCCCTTGGCACAAACTGGGTCTTTCCTGGACCCTGTCCAGGAGGAGATCATTTCCTCCACTGGCTGAGAGCCTGTGGGCAGTTCCCAGCGGGGAGTCTCAGGACAGAGTTCAGGAAGGCTGCGCAGGGGCCGTTTGTGAAAAGACCCAAGCTGGTTTCCATGACTCTCTCAGTTTACCAAACAAAAAGAACAGAAAAGCTAATGCCTGGAGATGGTTCAAAATAAAAAGTTTAAAAAGTAAGCCATACAACTAATCCCTCTAGGAAGGTAGGTCTTGGTTAGGCATTGTGGTCATTCTCTCCTGTGGCTTCTGTCTGTATAACTGAGACCACCAACCCCATAGCGAAGAACTAATATTTAATTTAAATTTTTGACCATTCACGGAATGACACTTTTGTCAAACGTAATAAAGACGAATTACTAAAAAAGCGAAATAAAAATAACCGACAAAATGCAAGCCAATATTTTTCAATTATGAGATTCAATAGACATTACAAAAGTTTCTACATTTTTACTCTGCAAGTCTTTGCTTTCTCCTCCCAGATGTCGTCATCAATTTGTGGTCAGAGGCGTGGCCAGACTGCAGTTAGCAGCGGTGTGGGTCCCAATCTGCCCGTGTGACTAACTGGTCCAACAACTGATGAGCGCTCAATGCAGTTGGGGCATTGCTCATTTTTGTTTCCTTTTTGACATGGCTTCCTAAAATGAATGTGTGTCGTTTCAGATCCCAAAACCAAGGCTCTAGTGTCCCCCTGACCCCGCCTTTTTTAGGGAGGATATTGTTATTCATATCAAATAAAAAGTTACCAGAACATTCAAGAAAAAGGGAAAAAATGGTTTTTCTTAAACTGAAGCGTAGTATCCTAAGGTGATGAAATCAGAAACGAAGTATGATGACAATTCTGATCTCCCATCCCTTGGCGGGTAAATGTGAACCCCTGGAGATGAAACTGTGAGTTCATCAGTCATGGACGTGTCATACTGTTGTCACATCACACCAGTAAATTTCAATCTTATGTTTTAAGATTCTGACGAAACAGCCATCGGGCGGCAGGTCCATCCCTGTTTAATTGGGCTTTGTAGTGTCTGTCCCCTCGGTATCTGTCCACAGACACCTACCAAGCCACTCCTGCATCTCAGCAGAATCCTGAGAACAAGTTCATTGACGAAATCATGAACAAATAATAGATTTTGAAAATCAAGAGGTAATCGGGGGTTCCCGTGGAGTCCTTCTGTTGGTGTGCGGAACAGAGCTGAGCGCAGACCTCTCAGCCTGACGTCACCTCCACCTCGCGCTAAGGAAGTTCGGCTGATGTTGAGAGCCGTGGTCTCCTGACTCACAGCCGCACCCTGCTCTTTTCTATATGGCCTTATTTGTTTGTGAAGGTATGTGCATAATCAACTGGATTTTATTTTCAAAGAAAGGACCTCAAAGAAAAAAAGGAACCCTAGTGAATGTCACTAAGGGGGAAGTGCTGCCTTCTTCCTGGCTACTGCGTTGGCCCTGCGTGGACAGGAGAAGCCCCATGCTGTAAACAGTCCAGTGTGGCCATGGTAACAAGCAGTTCCACATTTAACTTTTCAGTAAGTATATAAAGGAGGTAATTACTTTCTTCTTTACATTTGTATAGTTTATAATAGCAGTAATGTGGCCCCCACCTCCCAGGTTGGACAACTCCTGGTGATTAATGACCGGCTGGACATTTTCGTTTGCTTTTTTTTCCTCTTAAGGGCCTTTGAGTTCCCTCCAGGTTTCTAAACTCCTCTGGCCACTCTCTAACTGCCAGGAAATGTCCTTCTCATGGGTCATGCTAGCCCTTCCCACACCCTCTGGGTTTTAAAACAAAAGCAAATCTACTCGCATCTCTCGCTGTGTGGCCTCCCGCTCCTCGGTTAGCAGGAGCTAGCAGCACTGCTTTACTCCCACTCTGTGTGTGCTTATGCAAACAGTTGTGCATTTGAAGAATTGTGCAGGATACTTGTGATCCAGCAAGTAACATACTGGACAACGGATGTGCTTGTACAGACTTCTTCCGTCCAGTGCCCCAGACCAAAGCATTGTAACTGAACACAATTCTCTGTGTTTTACAAATGAAGACAGTGGAGCCTTCTGAGGCTTCATCCATTCTTCCACATGTACAGGCAACTCAGCTTTATTTATAACACAAAAACATTTATCAATCACCGGCAGGCGTGTGTGTACCAAATGATGTAAGATTATAGGTGTCTTTCTCTCCTTAATCAGAAATAGATTGAACCTTTGCTGTGTACAAACTTCTTTGCTAGACTTGGACTGTGCACCTGATATCCTTATAATCTGTTGAAAGAGACAGGTGTAGAGAGTAAGCAATAGCACAACACACATAGACTAAGCATCAGTAAGGCACAGTCATCCTGAGAGTATCGAAATACGCTTGTGTCATTGTCATCTACAACCACAGCATGGGCAGCAAGAAGACAGCACTGCTTACCAGACATCTGACTGCGTAGGATACTTCTGCAAATACTCATTAAACATTTAAATTGCCAGGGGCGTTTGTCTGCTCACAGGGCAAACCTCATGGTGGTTCAAATAAACAACACCTGGAATAGGTATTGAGGACACTAAACAGGTACAAGAAAACATCATAGTTCTCTATTGTGTGTGGTCATAGAGTTCAGTGCAGCTGGTAGTGTAGAAAATAAATTTCTAACCCTGGAATGATATCTATTGTGGCTTTTGAGATAAAAGGCTTCCTCGATGACCAGGCCCTGTGTCTGAGCATGTTTGGTGACCTGTGTTTTGGGTAGGTTTCATGTAGCCATTGTTTAATGTTGGAGGTTCTCAGGTGACTGACTTCTGCCAGTAATTGGTGCTTAGAGAACTGTAACTCGCTCTATATAATTCTTTCTTTGGTTGTAATACTCCTGAGAATCCAATAGAGCTATATACAACCAGAGGTAAGAGCCAAATCATTAGGTTTGTTGCTTTTAGCTTTTAATTTACTTAGTACGTATTATGTACTCTATGTAAGCTTTTTAAATGGCAACCTTTAAAATAGATATCTAAATGAAAAACACCAGCCTACTTGGCACGCTGCTCAGGCAGTGTGTTGATGGCGATCATTCTGAAAGATGTGACTCATAACCTCCATGTGAACACAAGACCAACAGGAAGAGAAAGGCCTGGTCTGAGCAGGACTTGCTGTGTGGTGAGCTGACTGCTTTGGCCCATTAATTCATCAAGTGTCATGACTCAGAAAGAAGAAGAAGAACAAGAAGGAGAAAGCAAAGGAGGAGAGGATGAGGAAGAAGAAGAAGAAGAAGAAGAAGAAGAAGAAGAAGAAGAAGAAGAAGAAGAAGAAAGAGGAGGTGGAGGAGGAGGAGGAGGAGGAGGAGGAGGAGAAGAAGAAGAAGAAGAAGAAGAAGAAGAAGAAGAAGAAGAAGAAGAAGAAGAAGAAGAGGAGGAGGAGGAAGAGGAAGAAGGAGAAGAAGAAGAAGAAGAAGAAGAAGAAGAAGAAGAAGAAGAAGAAGAAGAAGAAGAAGAAGAAGAGGAGGAGGAGGAGGAGGAAGAGGAAGAAGGAGAAGAAGAAGAAGAAGAAGAAGAAGAAGAAGAAGAAGAAGAAGAAGAAGAAGAAGAAGAAGAGGAGGAGGAGGAGGAAGAGGAAGAGGAAGAAGGAGAAGAAGAAGAAGAAGAAGAAGAAGAAGAAGAAGAAGAAGAAGAAGAAGAAGAAGAAGAGGAAGAGGAAGAGGAAGAGGAAGAAGGAGAAGAAGAAGAAGAAGAAGAAGAAGAAGAAGAAGAAGAAGAAGAAGAAGAAGAAGAAGAAGAAGAAGAAGAAGAAGAAGAAGAAAGAGAAAACCACCCTCGCTTTCAAATTTATTCCGAAGCTGATGTTATTCCTTTTGGGGAACTAAAACCGAGCACACTCTTCCCGTAAACCGAGCACTCTTCCCATACGGCCCGTGCTCTGAAGGTGTTGCTCTCCATCTACCCTCAACAACCCTTCCAGCTCTCACTGCTTTGCTTTACCATTTGTTTTCAGTCACGCTCTTTGCTTGAGGTTCAGTGCTGGTGACTCTTAATGTCTCTTTTCCCCTCTCCGCGGTGATGACCACCAAGCACTTCTCCACAAAGCAGCTGCTCCATGTCTGTCTGTCTGTTGTCCAGCCTCTCTAAACATGTGACCACCTTCAAGAGCTGATCTATCACGTAAACAGTAAACACTAAAAACAGTTTACCAAACCCTCATTGTCTCTACTGGTCAAAGGATTGGCTCATCTGCTTCACAGCCAGTCGTGTTTTGCTTTATCAACTGACACACATTTTCAAGCACCTGTCACACATCAGGCGTGGTGCCAGGCATTCGACTCCTGTGGTGAGGGCTCACACGAGAGCTCACACTCCAGTGGGTAGGCCACAGCAAATGACGCCAAAGTGGCCTGACAGAACAGTAAGGCCATGTTACCCACTAGGTGGCTTCTGCAGAGGTGACATTTAAGCAGAGTCCAAGTCATGGGAAGAGCACCCTGGGCCAAGGGGACAGCAAATGAAGAAACCCTGAGGGGAACACAACTCTGCATGCAGAGACCCCATGAGGGAGCCTGGACTAATTGGGGTTGAGGGTGAGATGGGATAGGACCCTGGAGATCATGATCTGGGATTTGATATCCTTATATTCATGAAGGGAAGCCACAAAATGGTTTCAAACAAGAAAGTCTTGTGATCTGACTTATCATCTTAAAGATCTTCTCCCATGGTCTGTGGGGAACAGACCAGAAGAGGAGGGGGAGACCAGCCCCGAGACTGCTGGATAAGCAGGTAAGAGACAATGGCTGTCTGGCCGAGAGTGGTGGAAATAGGTGAGGTGAAGCAGATGGATGTTGATATGTTGGGAACGTGGTGATGAGGGAAAAGGAGGCATCAAGTGTGACTTCCAACCTCAGCAACAAGCCGATGATGATGTATAGGGTGAGTAGCGAGGTTCAAGACAGCTTGGCACTAAGTTGAGTATCTAGGCAGGTTGAGATTACCAACTCTCAAAGAAATAGGCTGAACTGTGCTTACAATAAAAGAATATTGAGCTTTATTTGATTTTGGATGGTTTAAAAGACACCTCATCCCATGGCTGGGTAGCTCAGTTGGTTAGTGCATCATCCTGATATGCTAAGGTTGCGGGTTTGATCCCTGGTCAGGGCACATGCAAGAATCAACCAATGAATGCATAAATGGGTGGAACAAAACAATTGATGTTTCTCTCTTGCTCCCTTCTTCTCTTAAAAAAAAAAAGACTCCTCATGATTTTGCATTGTTTAGGTTCATTATTTTCAACATTTGTATCATTCTCCTGTAGAGATAACACAGGTGGCAGTTAAAATTCAATCTGTTACAGTGACTCATAACCTGGTTTTTACCCCAATATCAACTTAACTGTCAATATAGACTTTGGGAATGCATATTTAGGAAATTATGGTCAGATTGGGGTCATTATAATTTGGGCTAAGAAGCATCACACCCTTGCCACTTCCAAATCCTCTTTCATTTGCATTTTTAAGTTAATTTTTAGAGAGAGGGGGGGGGGAGAGAAAGACATCAATTTATTGTTTTATTTATTTATGCATTCATTGGTTGATTCTTGCATATGTCCTAACCAGGGATTGAACCTGCAACCTTGGTATGTCAGGACAACACTCTGAGTTACTGGGTTAGGGCTTCCTCTTCCTTTCACACTGGGGGATCCTTTTCAGTTAAATGCTTCAGAAATCACTTTTCAATCCTCTCTTGCCATAGTACAAGGTGTCCTTGTAAATTCCTAGCAGCCTAAATTCCAGGAACTTTTTAAATTTAGTTCCCTCTGACAGAGAATAAACCAAGTGAAGGGAATGGCTTTTATCTTAGCCCAAACTGTAGGTGAACAATTTAACTGAAACAGATTATTTTAGTTGATGACATCCAGGAATTTCTGGTGACTTTTTGTATTATTTGTGTGTCATTAGGATCACAGTGATATTTTTTACTCGGTTTCTAAACAGTACTCACCTTTATTGACTCTCTTATTTGCATGTTATCCACCGCAGGTTCTCAACATGATGTTCCTGCCATGCCAACGCCTCTCTGCATGTAATTTTCTGTTGACTCATTGCTGCCATTAACATAACATTACTCTCCAAAGCTTATACCTACAGCTTGACTCCCTGTTCCCTCCCACAGATAAAAGAAGTGAATTTATGACCTTTATATCTATTCAAAGCATTGTTTATTTTGATTTTTGAAGTCTGTTTTTAGAATTGGATAGCATGTTTTGTTATTTAAAAGGAAAAGTTTGAGAATAACTAAACAGAAATAATCTGCATTAAGCAGCTTTGTGGCAGAGCAATGGGGAAAAGGAATGGATTTAGAAAAAGGAAAAGAGGAGAGAGAAAGAATAAAGGAGGGAAGTCAGAAAAGGAAGAGAAGAGAAGCAGAGAAGTAGAAGCTGGCGGAGGAAGGAAGTATAAAGCCTCAGCTTCTGCAAATGCTCAGTTACCTGTTGAGGTGACCAAGAACTAGGATAGGAGAGCACTTCTCTGTCCAGATTCCAGAGGAAGACCCTGGGTTCTGGCTTAGTGTAAACAATTAACTAAAGACCACAGGAGCAATAGAGCACTTACTGTTAAAACAACTGGAGAGAGAATAGAGGGAGTGAAAGTGGACAGCAAAGACTCCAGGTGCTCAAAGGGCTCTGCGCTCTGTCCTATCACCCAAGGCAAGCTGGAGATGAAGAGGTCTCTGCATCCAGGACTCTACTTGGGGTTCAGAGATCAAGGGAGCCCTCTGGTCGGACTGGGCCCTCATCAGGAACCCAGGAATGCTTTCATTGCACCAGTCCTTTGGCAACACACACCACCAACACTCATCATGTTCGAGTTTCCCTAGTGCATTTCAGGGGCCACACCTACCATGAGCACTTGACAATACTTTCCCATAGGCTGGGGGAGACATCGACATGGTCTATTCAGGGGGGCTTACAATGAGAAAACAGGAAAATATATACAGATATGGCACAAGTCTTACTGTATTTCTTCTGAAACAATTCAATAAAAGAAATTAATAAGATGAAGAGAGAGGGGCTAACCAGTGAACAGAGGAGGGCCAATGATTACCCCTGGATTTTTGTAATTTTCTGCCCACGAGATAGAGAGGTGAGAAGAAGCCAAAGACTCCAATTGGGAAAAGGAGGAAATAGAAGGGTGCTGTTGACTGGTGGTTTTCCATCACATTGGATGAGGAGTTGCAGTTCTCTAGTCCAGTGGTCCCCAACCCCCAGGCCACAGATCAGTACTGGTCCATGGGCCATTTGTTACCGGTCCACAGAGAAAGAATAAATAACTTACATTATTTCCGTTTTATTTATATTTAAGTCTGAACAATGTTTTATTTTTAAAAAATGACCAGATTCCCTCTGTTACATCCGTCTAAGACTCACTCTTGACTCTTGTCTCGGTCACATGATACATTTATCCATTTCACCCTAAAGGCCAGTCCGTGAAAATACTTTCTGACATTAAACCGGTCCATGGCCCAAAAAAGGTTGGGGACCACAGCTCTAGTCAGTCAAGCTGCCAGGATGGTACACAGAGCCAGTCGAGGTTGTCCAGGTCTAGGTGCAACCTGGCATCTTAGAGCATCACATGGACCATGTCCTGAATGAACTTTCAGCCTCTGGGACCTGGCATGGAATAACTTCTAGGGCATGCTGCTAAGTGCAAAAACGTGGTACAAAAGAGTACACATAGTATGTTATTCTTTCTATAAGAAATAAGTAAAAATAACACACAAAAACACACACACATATTTTGTGAAGAGAAACCCAGGCTGGATAAACCCAAAACAAACAAAAAAATATGCCTATAGGGATCAGTAGAAATCTAATAGAAAGAAGGAAAATGTGAGTGAGACTTCTCTGAGGACCTTTGTGTATATACACTGCTCACAGAAATGAGGGCATTTTCACCAGTGAAATAAAAGTTGGTTTTGCATCTCATTTGCATAATCGAACAAGTTTTTTTGACTTGTTTACTTTTCTGATGTTCTTGTTTAATAAAAAAAATCAAGACAATTAAAAACTGGAGGCAGACAACACCACGCCTAGACTCAACCAGCTCTACAAACAAAACACTCAAACACACAGACATAATAAGAAGACAGAGAAGTGCAATTTAAATGAAACCACAAGAGAAACATCCAGAAAATAAACTGAGTGATATGGAAATAACCAAACTTCTAGATGCAAAGTTCAAAATAATGATTGTAAGGATGCTTAGGAATCTTAGAACAATAATGGATGGTCATTATGAACACCTAAATAAAGAAATAGCAAGTATAAAAAGGATATTGAAATATTAAAAAAGAATCAGTCATAGATGACAAATACAATATCAGAAATGAAGACCACAATGGAAGAAATTAAAAACAGGATGGATGGAGCTAAGGATCGAATCAGCAAGTAGGAGGACAAGTGGAATGAAGGCATGAAAGCAGAGAAGAAAAAAGAAAAGAGACTCAAAAAGTCTGAGGAAACTCTTAGAGAGCTCTGTGACAACATGAAGAGAAATAACATCCACATCATAGGGGTTCCTGAAGAAGAAGAGAAAGAACAAGGAATAAAGACTTTGTTTAATCATATCATAGCTGAAAACTTCCCTAAATTAATGCAAGAGAAACTCTCACAAGATCAAGAAGCACAGAGAACTCCATTAAAAGAAACCCAAATAAATCTACACCAAGACACATCATAATTAAAATACCAAAGCTAAGTCATAAAGAGAAAATATTAAAAGCTGCTAGAAAAAAAAAGGCTATCACCTACAAAGGAGCCCCCAAAAGGATGACATCAGAATTCTCAACAGAAACACTTGAGTCCAGAAGGGAATGGCAAGAAATATTCAAAGTAATGCAGAACAAGAACCTACAACCAAGACTACTTTATCAAGCAAGGCTATCATTTAAAATTGAAGAAGAAATAAAAAGCATCCCAGACGAAAAAAAAAAAAAACTCAAGGAATTCATTACAACCAAACCAATGCTGCAGGAAATGTTAAGGGGCCTGTTGTAAACAGATCAAAGAGGGAAAAGAATATAGCAAAAGAGGAATACAGCTTTAAAGAATAAAATGGCAATAAACAACTACATATCAATAATAACCTTAAATGTAAATGAATTAAATGATCCAATCAAAAGATAGGGTAGTTGTGTGGATAAAAAAACAAGACCCATACATATGCTGTCTACAAGAGACACACCTTAAAACAAAAGATGCACATAGACTGAAGATAAAAGGATGGAAAAAAATATTTCATGCAAATGGAAATGAAAAAAAAGCTGGGGTAGCAATACTTATATCAGACAAAATGGACTTTAAAACAAAGGCTATAGTAAGAGATAAAGAAGGTCATTACATAATGATAAAGGGAGCAATTCAACAGGAAGATATAACTGTTATAAATATCTATGCACCTAATATAGAAGCACCTAAATATATAAAGCAGACTTTGATGGATTTAAAGGGCGAGATCAACAGCAATAATATAATAGTAGGGGATTTCAATACCCCAGTAACATCACTAAATAGATCCTCAAGAAAGAAAATTAACAAAGAAACAGCAGACTTAAAGGACACACTAGATCAACTCAATTTAATAGATATCTTTAGAACCTTTCACCTTAAAACAGCAGAATATACATTCTTTTCAAGTGCTCATGGTACATTCTCTAGGATAGACCACATGTTATGGCACAAAAGTGGTCTCAACAAATTTAAGAAGATTGAAATCAAATTGAGCACTTTCTCTAATCATAATGGCATGAAACTAGAAATCAACCACAAAAGAAAAACTCAAAAATTCTCAAACACATGGAAACTAAATAGCAGGTTGTTAAATAACAAATGGATTAAGAATGAGATCAAAGAAGAAATAAAAAAAATACCTAGAAATGAATGATAATGAGCATACAACAACTCAAAATTTATGGGACACAGCAAAAGCAGTACTGAGAGGAAAGTTCATAGCACTACAGGCACATTTTAAGAAGCTAGAAAAAGCTCAAATAAACAACTTAACCCTGCATCTAAAAGAACTAGAAAAAGAACAGCAAGTAAAGCCCAAATGTAGTAGAAGGAAGGAAATAATAAAGATCAGAGCAGAAATAAATGACATAGAGGCTAAAGAAACAATACAGAGAATCAATGAAACTAGGAGCTGGTTCTTTGAAAAGGTAAACAAGATCGATAAAGCTTTAACTAGACTCACCAAGAAAAAAAGAGAGAGGACTCAAATAAATAAAATTAGAAATGATAGTGGAGAAATAACAACTGACACAACAGAAATACAAAATATTATAAGAAAATACTATGAAGAACTGTATGCCACAAAACTAGACAACCTAGATGAAATGGACAAATTCCTTGAAACATACAATCTTCCAAAAATCAATCTGGAAGAATCAGAAAACCTAAACAGACCGATTACACCAAATGAGATCAAAACAGTTATCACAAAACTCCCAACAAAGAAATGATGGCTTCACAAGTGAATTCTACAAATATTCAAAGAAGAACTAACTCCTACCCTTCTCAAACTATTTCAAAAAATTCAAGAGGAAGGAAGACTTCCAAGCTCCTTTTATGAGGCGAGCATAATTCTGATTCCAAAACCAGGCAAAGACAACACAAAGAAAGAAAATTACAGGCCAATAACCCTGATGAATATAGATGCTAAAATTCTCAACAAAATATTAGCAAACTGGATCCAGCAATATATGGAAAAAATTATACACCATGATCAAGTGGGATTTTTTCTGGGGAAGCAAGGCTGGTACAATATTCCCAAATCAATCAATGTGATTCATCACATAAACAAAATGAAGGAGAAAAACCACATGATAATTTCAATAGATGCAGAAAAAGCATTTGATAAAATCCAGCACCCATTCATGATCAAAACTCTCAACAAAATGGGAATACATGGAACATACTCCAACATGATAAAAGCCATCTATGACAAACCCACAGCCAACGTCATACTCAATGGGCAAAAATTAAAAGCAATCCCCTTAAGATCAGGAACAAGGCAGGGGTGCTCCCTTTCACCACTCTTATTCAACATAGTCCTAGAAGTCCTTGCCACAGCAATCAGACAAGAAGAAGAAATAAAAGGCATTCAAATTGGAAAAGAAGAAGTAAAACTATCATTATTTGCAGATGATATGATATTGTATATAGAAAACCCTAAAGTCTCACTCAAAAAATGACTGGACCTGATAAATGAATTCAGCAAAGTGGCAGGATGTAAAATTAATACTCAGAAATCAGAGGCATTTTTATACACCAACAATGAACAGTCAGAAAGAGAAATTAAGGAAACAATCCCCTTCACTATTGCAACAAAAAAAATAAAGTACTTAGGAGTAAATTTAACCATGGAGACTAAAGACTTGTACTTGGAAAATTATAAAACATTGATAAAAGAAATCAAGGAAGATACAAACAAGTGAAAGCATATACCGTGCTCAGGGTTAGGAAGAATAAACATCATTAAAATGTCTATATTACCCAAAGCAATTTATAAATTCAATGCAATACCAATTAAAATACCAATGACATACTAAAGATATAGATCACATATTCCAAAAATTTATATGGAACCAGAAAAGAACACGAATAGCCTCAGAAACCTTAAAAAAGAAGAATAAAGTGGGAGGTATCACAAATCTTGATATCAATTTATACTACAAGGCCATTGTACTCAAAACAGCCTGGTACTGGCATAAGAACAGGCACATAGATCAATGGAACAGAACAGAAAACCCAGAAATAAACCCACAGCTCTATGGACAACTGATATTTGATGAAGGAGGTAAGGGCATACAATGGAGTAAAGACAGCCTCTTTAATAAATGGTGTTGGGAAAATTGGACAGGTACCTGCAAAAAAATGAAATTAGACCACCAACTTACACCATTCACAAAAATAAACTCAAAATGGATAAAAGACTTAAATGTAAGCCGTGAAACCATAAGCATCATAGAAGAAAACATAGGCAGTAAGCTCTCCGACATCTCTCGCAGAGATATATTTGCTCATTTATCTCCATGGGCAAGTGAAATAAAAGACAGGATAAATACATGGGACTATATCAAACTAAAAAGCTTTTGCACAGCCAAAGATAACAAGAGCAGAATAAAAAGACAAACTACACAATGGGAGAACAATATTTGACAATATGTCTGATAAGGGGTTAATAACCAAAATTTATAAAGAACTTGTAAATCTCAACACCAGGAAGACAAACAATCCAATCAAAAATGGGCAAAAGAAATGAATAGACACTTCTCCAAAGAGGACATACAGATGGCCAATAGGCATATGAGAAAATGGTCAACATCACCCCCATGTTTATGGCAGCATTGTTCACAACAGTGAAGATCTGGAAACAGCCCAAGTGTCTGTCAATGGACGAGTGGATTAAAAAGCTATGGTACCTATATACTATAGAATACTACTCAGCCATAAGAAATGATGACATTGGATCATTTACAATAACATGAATGGACCTTGATAACATTATATGGAGTGAAATAAGTAAATCAGAAGAAACTAAGAACTATATGAATCCATACATAGATGGGACATAAAAATGAGACTCAGAGACATGGACAAGAATGTGATGGTAATGGGGGATGGGGTGCGGGGTGGGGAGGGGGCGAGGAAGGAGAGAGACGGGTGAGTGGAGGGGAGGGGAGGGGCGCAGAGAAAACCAGATGGAAGGTGATGGGGGACGGTTTGGCTTTGGGTGGGGGGTGGGGATGTGCAACGTGGTTGGATGTCAGGATGACCTGGAGGTGTTTTCTCTGAGCGTGTGTGCCCTGATTTATCAGTGTCACTGCATTGAAATTGATAAAAATAAGATAAAAATAAATAAATATTTGACTCAGCAAAAAAATAAATAATTTAAAAAATGAATGAATGAATGTGAATCATTAAAATAGTTTATTGTAAGAAAGAGAAGAAATTCTTTCTCCCAAAAGAATACTATGAATATAAAATATACCTTTTTCTAACTGTTTAGGTAGTACGGGAAAAAAAATCAAATGTTTCTCTTTTTTATTGCTTCATAATCATTTTGAAATATCTCCTAATTTTTGTGAGCAGCATATTTTGTGGGTTTGTATTGATGTACCAATTCTGAATCTATGTTGCGTATGTTGGAGATAAGAGCACATGAGTAAAAATTTTGAAATCCTTGCCTGGCCTGTGGTGGTGCAGTGAACAGAGCGTCAATCTGGAATGCTGAGGTCACTGGTTAAAAATCCTGGGTTGCCCAGTCAGGGCACATACAGCAAGCAACCAATGAACAACCAAAGTGAAGCAGCTATGCGTTGATACTTCTAGCTCTCCACCCCCTCGCTCTGTAAAATCAATAAGTAAAATCTTAAAAAATATATTTTGAAATTCTGGGGAACCAGGGGTATGGCTGTAAGAAAAGGAGAAACAAGTATAGAATGGGAGAAGGTCAGAAAGAACTCTGCGGAGTTGGGTTTGAATTGGAGGTATCCATATAAACCCACAACTTTAATCCCTAGCTCTTCTCACTATAGGAACCTAGAAGTATTGCATACCACTAAGATCAGCATTTTTAAATTCTTCAATCAAAGGAAGCAAGACTCCTTGAAGACAAGCTGATTTTCAGTCTTGAAAAGGTGAACTTGGAATGGCTTGTGTCAGAAAGCAAGATTAAGCTAAAAATGAATGGGGCTTCTGGTGTTGGCCAACAGAGTGTAAGCCCACTACTGCCTATGGTAGTGGGCTCCCATTGATTAAACTAATATCTCTGAACAAAATGCAAAAAGCAACAAATTGTCTTGATGCCACTGCAAGTAAACAAGAGAAGCAACATTGGGGGTAGAGTGAATGTCAAAACTGGAAGGGCAACCAATATGTCCCTGGTGAGTTTTCCAGTGCAGTATTTTCTTTCCTCTTTGCATCTGCCAGCTTGGACCCAAGAGTATGTTCATCTGGGACCTCCTGGCCCACCAGGAATGTGCATATAGCCTTAAATGAAATTTTATCTTGTTTCCTTGGTTCGAGCACAGTACCCATGGAGAAGATAGCGCAGTCTGTTTTGCTGGAGAAATAGCCACATACATTGGAGCAGGGCTTCTCTTGATTACTTTGGGATCTCCAGAGGCAGAGCCCCATTCTTCTTCCCAGAGATGGCGAGAGTTTGAAGACCTCTTGGCTCCTGTAAGTGCCACTTATGGAGCATACAATCTTAGAACATGTTTCTTTCTCTCCTTCCTTCTCCCATATAATGCTGCTTTCTGAGATAAAAAAATATTAGAGAAAAATATTCTTGATTTCAACACACACACACGCGCGCGCGCGCCTCTGTAGAAAAGAACTTGTATTTTGCAATCTGCACCCCCCAAAAAGCAGTCATTCATTATATTAGTCATTTCTTCCCGCTATTTCCCAAAATAGCTGCAAAATTAGTTTGGTATTTCTTAATTCAAATAACCAAAACCCCGCAGTAATTATACTGTATTTCCATGTACCTTGATAACTTGAGAATGATCACAAAGCAGTTTTGTGGTAGTTTTAAACAACTGTTTTCATGAAATCTAAAAATTACTATAATTAATCTTTGTATTTGGGAATTTCTGGGACATCCCTAAGTAATTGTCTCCAACACCACTTCTCCAAGAACAGAATGATGGCTCAGTTTCTAAACACAAGCTGATCTTGAAGAAGAAGCTAATACTGCTTAACTCCCAGAAAAGTAACATGTCACCTGAGAGTCTCCAGGATCACTGGTCCTGTTTACGTCACATGTATTTATCCTATGAACACCCCACACTGCCCACCACGCAGAGATTTGTAAAGTCAGAATAGTCCATCGCTGGGTCTATGATCTTTATCCAGAGTCTAAGATCACATTTCCTTGGTGCTCTTTGCACCCGAATTTAGAGCTTTCTAGTTCAAGACTTAAAATTGGAGTTGTTATAGCTCTAGGTATCAGATTGTTCAACCACAGGCTAGCTGCTGACAAGTTTATATAAACAGAAAGGCAAAGATCCATGTACTTTGTATTAAAGTCAAAGCGAAGGTCTTCATCTTTCTGAAAGCATTGACAAGTCCTAAGACAACTTGTAATGTTTCCAAGTTTCCCTGGAAGTGCTTCTCATGCTGGTGTCATGCAGCCCGTGTCCGTCTGTGCCTTACAGTCATCTTTATGTTTAAAAGACTGATCCAGGCCTCCGAGAGGATTTGGGCCATCCCATACCATCAGGAGAACCGCTTTATACAGTTACCAGTTACTTACTTATGGCCAGTCCTCAACCAATCATAAAAGAATGTCTTTTTTTTTTCCTTAGAGAATGAAATTAAAAATAATAATAATAAATAAAACTTTTCACGAATCTTGCCAGCCAATCCCTGGAATAACTCCAGACTATTCAAGGGGGAAATCTGGTCCTGCCTGTGTCCAGGTGGAAGCCGAGGCATAGGACAGAGGTGAGTAAGAGGGAGGCCGACCCGTGAGCATCCTGTCGGCTCCCGCCTGCCTGACTGCCGACTGCTCTGTCCCAGAAAGAGCCGGGGCTCTCTCACCATTGCCAAAGAGGGAAGCTGAGGACGGTCTTGTAGATGGTGGTTTTTCCCCTTTCCTGCTTCACTCCTTCCAAGTCCGGGCACATGCCAGTGCTGAAGGGACAAGGCAAACAAGGCAGGGCTCCTGTCCCAAAGAAATAAGGGGGACAGAAAAATAAACCCATGCTTACAGGGTAGTGTTACAAGTTCTAGCTAAGAAAAATTCGCAAAGTGCTTAGAGAGCCTCTAAATAGCTTGAGGCTGGCGGGGAGGGAAGCTGCCCGCAGAAGGGCTCCGTGCTCCAGTGGAAGGGTGCTCAGGTCAGCAGGAGAGGGGACCAAGTTTCAAGGATGTCGGTGAGGGCTTGTTCTCAGCCCTCTGAACATGCTGGCACTGCTCTCCAAAGCCACAGATGGCATTTGGGGTTTTTTGTTTGTTTGTTTTGTATTTTTCTAAAGTTAGAAGCGGGGAGGCAGTCAGACAGACTCCCGCATGCGCCCGACCGGGATCCACCTGGCATGCCCACCAGGGAGTGATGCTCTGCCCATCTGGGACATCGCTCTGTTGCAGTCGGAGCCATTCTAGCACCTGAGGCAGAGGCCTTGGAGCCATCCTCAGCGCTCGGGCCAACTTTGCTCCAATGGAGCGTTGGCTGCAGGAGGGGAAGAGAGAGACAGAGAGAAAGTAGACTGGGAAGGGTGGAGAAGCAAATGGACACTTCTGTGTGCCCTGGCCGGGAATTGAACCCTGGACTTCCACACGCTGGGCCAATGCTCTAATGCTGAGCTAGCCGGCCAGGGCCTGATAGCATTTGGGTTTTAATATCCAAATTGTCCGTTTTGAAATGTGTCTACGTGAATCTATTTAAAGTCCTGTCTCCCTCGCAGTGGTGCCTTTGATATATGAGGCGTTTTGATTTCATTCCTCATCTGTTATTCCTCATATTCAAATTCAAAATGTGTGATTTCACCCAGAGAGTTCTGAGGAGGACCGGAGTGAAACGTGGACAGTCTCTCACCTCCTAGAAGAGCTGTTACCTGAATTGGCACAGCTGGCCTGACTTTTCAGCTCACTCTGGGGCCAGGCCACATGGCTCTGCTGCTGCTGGTCACACAGCTGGTGACTGCATGAAGGAATGAACCTCCTGTCACTTCAGCTGTGTGCCCGCCTACTCCTGGGGTCTGCAGTGGAAGCCCCCGGCTGCTGAGCTCATTAGGGGCCCTGAGGTTGTCCTGGTTTCCTGAGCAATCTCCTGAAGGGGCAGCATCAGGATCCCCCCTGACAGCCCCCTGATTGGGGCTCAATGGCCCAGCAGGGCTCCGGGAGCAGGGCTGAAAACATGCCCAGCCTCTCTGCAGTCTCAGGGGGATCACAGGCTCTAGGACCTGAGTGGCAGGCACCAGAGCTGCCTTAGTTTAGAATAATTCCAAGGTGGGACCCAGCCTCATGAATGCAGCTTTGAATCTAATCTCTCCTGAACTGATTGGCAATTATGTTGCCATGCGAGGTGCAATCAGATCTGAAATCATCTCTGCCCCAACTCTTGCGAGCACCAAGGCCTCTCCTCCGCAGCGGATGCAGCATCCCGCTGCACTGAGGAAGTCAGGGTGTGAACAAGGCTACACACTCAGGCCAGCTCATTGCAAAGGCCCCTGGGCTGGGCACAGGTTTAAGACGACCAGAGGCCTTTGAGCAAGGAGCTGACATAGGAAAGGAGCTAAAGTGTCTCTAGGGACAGGAAATGGCCACACTAAGGCCTGAAGCCAGAGTAGGAAGAAGGCCACTGGGGCCCAAGTGGACTGACCAGAGGAGACTGTTCATTAAAGATGTGACCAGAGGGGAACATAGGCCATGCTGTGGGCTGTGCATACCCAGAGAGGGACAGCCTCTCTTTCCAAGAGCCCAGAGGTCACCCATTCACCACCTGCAATGACCTCTCTCTCTCTCCCTCAGTTCAGTTGCTTTCAGATTCTTGTCAAGGAGAATTCTCAGGGACAAAGGAGCAGGCAAAGCCATTGACATCAACCCTAGCAGTGAGGTGTCCCCACCCACAGACACTCATCCAAGATGTAGCAAACCTTACCTTTCTTTCCTGCTCAAAATCACCGGGTCTTGGTTGCCCAGAAGTCAGGTCTCCATTCATTACCTGCCATACAGGCCCTCTGCTCTCCCTCCCCAGGGCCCTCACCCTCTCTCCACTGCCCAGTCTTCTCCTCTGCCAGCCTCAAGGACGCCCCAGCCCAAGGTCACGACAAACACCCACCTCATTTTGCTCCTCCTGATGAGAGATGTTTTCAATTCAGATTTTCCAAGTGCACTCTGTGTTAAGGCCCTAAGCAACTTCCCCCTCCCTCTCAGAGGCTTGCCCTGAGTGTCCAGACCCAAATTGCTCCTTTTCCCACAGAATTATTAAATTCTTCATTCCTGAAAATGTGTCCCCTTGGCACAAGCAGCTTGCATTTTCTTGATAGCAACTTCCTCTTCCATACCTCTGCACCTTTGTAAATGCTGTTCCCTGATTACTACTCTTTTCCCATCCCCTCTGTCTCCAAGACTGAGATCTGTGGATGCTGGCTGTGATCTCACTGGGCACAGATGCCCACTGCTCTCCTAGTGGTCCCGTGAATAGCCTGCTGCTGCATTGCCAAACTGTGTGCCATTCAAGCATTTCCTCTCTTTCTCCCCCACAAGGCTGAGAATTTCTTGAGAGCATGAATCATAATCAATACTTTGTATCCTGCACTTTGCAAAGTACCAGGAATATAATAGATATTTATCTATTAAATCAAACTCTTACCCTCCCATCTTCTCTATTCTTATCAAAAGGAATATGTTACTGCTGCAGCTTAAGAATCAACCCCGGTGAAGGTATCTGTTAATTTTTGCAGACCTGAAATAAAAGACCCTGCTACAGATCTTCAGAAACAGCCTCTCATGGAATGAGCTTTGAGAGTCCTTCCCTCCCTTTGTTCCTTCTTTCCTCCTTGAGAGAGAAGCACATGAAATACAAGTTTTTAAAAGCCATAAACCCTTGGGCCTACTCAGATCAAGGAGGAAGGAGGTGTGAATGGGAGTTTAGCTCATGAATGAAAAGGATGCTCCTCCACCCCCACCCCTCACAAAATGTGCATTCTCTGGTGCAGCAGGCAAGACAACAGATTTGTTTCCTCCCTGAGCAGACAGGGGCTTCACTAAAGAGCTGATGGGCACCGAGAGAGGCTCGGGGCGCTGTTCCTCCTTCTCAGACATGACCCCGCTGTTGGAGCGCATCAGGGTATACAGTTGGATAGAGCCAGAAAGCCTGTGAAAGGCCAAACCAAACAAAGCGCCAAAGGGACAGCAAGTGCTTCCACCCGAAGTGTACCTGTGGTTTGAACAGGCGTACTGTGAATCAGTCCCTCACGCTCTGCGCTCACATCTTGTTGGTGCAATGCAAGTTTCTGAGACTCGTGTAAGGAGGGATTGACTGCTGACTTCCACTTTCCTAGGGATGCCAGTGGCTCTAGCACCTGCCCTAGGAGGACACAGAAGCAGGAGGGCCCTAGTGGCTAAAACTTCCTAAAAAGACCCTAAGGATCAGAACGCATCTTGGAGTCAGTGTGTGTGTGGGGGGGGGGGCATCAGTTCACCCCTGATAGTCCACAGCTTACTTGAGAGCACAGCGACGTGGCTTTCTACCTTCATTTCACATGAAATTTAGTATTTTAAATTAAAAAAAAGAAATTCTCCATTCCAGACCTCAACCTTTGATTTATTTTGCTTTTCTATTTTTGTTCTGGCAAGCTGGGTTTTTTTTCCCCCCAGAGTATATATCTCTGAGCAGCTGTTGCTCCCTGTCATATTGAACTAATGCAATATTCTTCTGCTAAGTGCTCCCTTTCCAATCGGAATGCAATCAGGAATGTTACGTTTCGGGCTGTTGCATTTTCAGGTTGTTGTGGTACATCGCATGCCTGAGCCAGAACGTCTACATGAGAAATGCAATTCAAACCTGAAGAAAAAGTGGCTGCCCCTCAAAAATATGTTTTAAATCTACTAATTTTTAAATGGGATGGCATCCATCAGTTGCTGAACTAGTCTTGTCTATTTTTGAAATATATTTCCTAGCAGCCATTCTGTTCATGATATCAGATTGTCAACTGATTAGATATTTTTTGCCATAGTAAGTAGCTCACAATGGTAATGGGAAACAGTTCAATGAACTTTGATAAGAGAATGATCACAAGGATCTGACGAATGGAGCGTTTATTTGCTCATTTATGAAGTGGCTATGGAAGCTAGCCAGTGAAAATAAATCGAGTTATGCTACTAACTTCAGTAAATATATAAATGTGTCAAGAGCCTCCTTTTTGGGCCCCTGATATTTTGGTCCTGTTATAAGAAATTCCATTAGTATTAATAGCAGTTTTCAGGAAGAAAGAAACAATCATGAATTTAGATATAAACAGTAAATGATTAAGCAGGAAGGTGTCCTCACAGGCTGATATTCAAGCATTAGTTTGTTGATGTCTATCCATCCTAGAATGTGTTAAACAGTCCAGACGAGGTCCCCTGAATGTGATACTATTTCAGCCATTCTATGAAATGTATCTGGAGGAAAAGCACAAAAACTCCCAACATCAATTGATGGATATATAAACTAAAGTGACTGGCTTAGAATTCTAGAAACTTTAGCAATGTCTGCTTTCCCATACAAGATGTCTAACTTGCAAAAACATTTACAAATTTGCTTACAGTCATATTAAAATCTAGATAAGGTCCCTTATTTACCAGAGGATTTCTTTGCCTTCTTATCTGCTTTTGAGAAACCTTGTAATAAGATTTTTTTTTTCGGTCTATAGTGCTTTTCAATCAGTGTAGCTGACACCAGATCATTTTACCACAAGAGACATATCACACTTGCCCTGTATGAAAGTTGACCTAATTTAGTTAATCTTAGATTATTTATCCAGAATATCTTGTCTGTGAATATTTGAAAGTGTATGACCATATAGCCTTTCAGGAAAAAAAAGAAAAACAGAGAGCTGATGAGTGTCTCTCTAATTTTATAACATGATGAAGCAAATGAAGCCAAGAATAAGTTAACTGGGAACTTTGCTGACGTGTAGAATTTCCATACTGTTAGTCTGGGTGCCACATGCCTGGGTTTCCTCTTCTTTATGCCTTTTTTCCATGGGGGGGGGGGGGTGTCTTTTGCTCCAAGATGATTCTAAAAATGTAGAAGAGTAGAGTTGACAGTAAGTGGCTACATTCTGGCTGTTTTTTTGTTTGTTTGTTTTTTTCATTTTCTCAGTAAGTGCAATGATAGTACACATGAGTTATCAAAAAATAAATAAATAAACAACCTCATCGCATTAGTAAATATGCTATTTTATGAACCCAAAATGGGATTACTTTGGTTTCTAATGGGATATTGATGGTTCTTCAGCAAGATGCATGTTAAATTTTATTTTATTTTTATTAATAGATTTTAGAGAGAGAGGAAGGAAGGGAGAAAGAGGGAGAGAGAAAGAGGGAGAGAGAAAGAGAGAGAGAGATATCAATCTGCCCCTGCAAGTGCATCCTTGCATCTCAAGACAACACTAACCACCAGAGCTATCAGGCCAAAGAAATATATGCTAACTTTTAGTTATTTCCTTGGAAACACTTTAAAAAACAAAAACAAAAACAGGCAGTTTGATTAAAGTATAAAATATTTCTGTTATTCATTCATTCATTCATTTATTTTACTAACTAAACAGAAGCCTTGAATGACAACAGTGATATTTTCTAAGGAGTTAATATAAAAAATAAAACATTTCAATTAGCTTACCCACAAAACCTTGATCATTTCTCTTATTCTACAATATTTTCTTTTTCTTTTAAATTGAATTTAGCCAAAACTTGAACAGTAAATGGATATAATAGTAATGAGTTACAGGGAAGTTCCTTTAATGATAGAAAAAAATAACTTTATCAAAAGTTATGTATGAAATACTTCTAATTTATTGGCAAAATAAACTTTCCTCATAATTTTAGTGAATTTTTTTCATTAATTATATAACCCTCAACATAAATATATTAAAATAGAATGTGTGTATGTCAAATATATATGCATGCAAAATTTCTGTGTAGCAGTTATAGTGAATTTATTAAAAACAATATTCTTAGAGCAATCTCTCCTTGCCATCATCAAAAGATGAAATATAATTTCTAAGTTTTATACTTTTACTGCTAGAAATCTTATTTGTAAAATGTTATTGTATACTACTTTTAAATGTCTTTAAAACATAAAAGATTTACAAATATGTTTTATTGCAATCTCCTAGATCAAGGTACGACTTCATAGATTTCTAAAATTATGAGTCAATCATAGGGGAACTATATGAAAAAAGATCTATTCTTGCTTAGTAGAAAGCATTTTCCTGGGGTGTAAGTGCTTCCTCAAGCTTTTGTTTTGTTTTGTTTAGGGTTGTAGTGGTGGTGGGTGGTGCTGGTAACACCTTAGAGGAGATAAAATAAAGCAGAAATTACCAAAATGCTGGCCTGATATTTGACAATAACAGGAAAGGGGTTGTTTCAGCCCTCTGGAGACATTGTAGAGTGGGCTGTAGGAATTTACATATCACCATTAGCCAACATTTGTAGCAAGGGCCTTCAAAAGTTACTTGGGAGTTCATTTGAGATTGCTGACTGAGATCACAATTCCATAATTAGACAGAATTAAAGTTAAAATGGAAAGAAAATGAATCAAGAAATAAAATACAATGTGTAATGCCACCCTCCCACCACCATCACTACCACCATCCACACTCTTGCAAGAAAAGAAGCTTTGATAATATATATATTGTTACAAAAGCAACTTTAACACTGGGATGGGTCTGCATCCCCCCCCTGCTACACCACAGACTCAGCCTTTCCCACCATTTTTGCATTTCCTCTGCCATTTTTTGAAGGATCAGTGGGATAGTTTAAGGCTGCCCTGCTGAAAGACAAAGCAAGCCACAACTAGGAGCCACGTGGGTCCATTTAAATTTCCAGTAGCTGCATTTTTAAAACATAAAAAGAAGCAAGTGAAATTCATTTTGAGAATGTATTTTATTTTATCCAATACATCAAAAATATAATCATTTCAAACTGAAATCAATATTTTAAATGATCAAACAGATAACGTTATGTGCCTTCTTTCATTTCACACCGCATCTTGAATCCAGTGTGTGTTTTGTGCTCACAGCACTTCCCCATTCAGACTGGCCAGAGTTTAAGTGCTCAGTAGTCATATAGGGCTGGTGGCCACCATACCGGATAACAGAAGTCTACGTGGCAACCAAGGAAATATACTGGGAGAAACGACAAGCCTGAAAGTGTTGGATACAACATGATCACGCAGTTCATTGGCAAGCTCAACAGGAAGCTCTGAGAGCTCAGAAAAAAAGGATTCAGAAATAAACTGCCCTTGTCCTTTATCAACACCACTCTTTTGCTGTATTTGTTGAATTCCTGTCAGGATTTGTGCACAAATCCCTGTGTACGAAACAAGAGTATTCTTCCTAGTCTTTTGATGTCTTCTCCCATGAGGATCAGGTGCCCAGACACAAGCCAGCCCCAGTACTCAGCCAGTTTGTGACTTCAGGACCCCAGTGTGTGTGTGTGTGTGTGTGTGTGTGTGTGTGTGTGTGTGTGTGAATCATGCGTGGAAGTGAACTTGTGTGGCTCTGTGTAGAAGGCATCTGTGTGTGAGAGATTCCGGGAATTTGTGTGAATGTCTGCATAGTGCACGTGTCTGTAAGAGTGCATAAGGATGTGTGTGGCATGTGTGAGGATGAATGTGTGTGAGGAGAGGCACGGGCAAGACCAGGCTCACCAGGGCCCTGGCCCAACCCGCGTGGGCACTCTGGGGCTGCGGCTGAGAGGGAGACGCCCGCCTCGGCCTTTGAAACTTTCCCACAGCCCTCAGCTCCAGCCTCGGGAGGGCCTCCTCGGTGTTTCCGCACGTTTTGAAAACCCACAATGAAGTATTTGCTGGGAGAGTCCTTGGTGATCTAACCCCGGGAAACCTCCGTCTCTCGAGAACCGGTATCCTCCTTGGAGCCTCCGCACAGCCAGCACCTCCAGAAAGCCCACGTCTGTCTTCGGACCCAGCTCCAGCCAGTACTGGCTTTGCCCGCACAGGGGTGGGGGGCGCTGGAGAAGCTTTGCGGCCCAGACCCAGGCTGGAGGGTCGCAGACACGCAGACTTCGAGCAGCAACCGCAGAGTGGGACCTGTCACTCCCCAGAGCCTCGGGGCCCAAATCATACAATTCTCCAGGGCGTGTTCTGGTTCGATTCCTCCAAAGACGCCCGTACTGACGAAGAGCTTTCCCTTGCAGGGCGGTGATATTGGACTCCACCTTCACCCTTGCCCCGAGCCGAACAAGACACTCCCAGTGGGGCCTTTTACCCAGTTATTTACCTGCTCTCCTTGTTGTGTTTATAAAAACATTATCCGGCAGCAGTCCCCTTACAAACCCCACTCCCCCGCGCGATGAGGAACAGGAAGGGGCCTACGGGGCCGCGGGGCTCGCAGGGGGAGAACCGGGCCCTGCGCTGCTTGCAACTTCGACGCTAATTTTTCAGCTCCAGGCTAGGAATGAACTTGGTGGCTTTTTTCGTGTTGACTGCCTTTTCCTGGGAAAAAAAAATTCCAGCCCAGGGACGAGGTAGGGAGAGAATAGAGAACAGGGGAACTTGTAAAGAAGCAGAGGAAGGACACGTTAACACAGATCGGTGGGTCTGGGGGAGAACACGGGCTTGATGGGAGAGGAAAACCGCCTGCTCTGGAGCCCTGGGGCCTCCCGGGAGTCAGGACCGCGCAGCGCCGCCGGGTCTCGGCGGCCCGCGCGCCCAGCGGTTCGGGCGCCCGCAGGTGCGGTCCCGCAGGACCCAACTCCTCCCCCGCCCGCGCTCACCGCCCACCTCGCCCGCAGCGGCCGTGAGCTCCCGCCGCAATCCTCCTGTCTTCTTGTTTCTAGAAAAAACGAGATCACCCTGGAAGGTGTGTGTGGGGGGGGGGGGGGGGGGCGGTGGAGAAGAAGATTCCTCATCTCAGCAATCGGGAGGCCGATGACAGAAACCTCTAAGACACGTGTCACCACGGGCAGTTTAAGTTGGTGAGCTGTTTGCAACCGCGCTGCTGAGGAACGTTGTTGCCTGGTGTAAACTAACTTGGTTGCTTTGGGCGCACAATTGCTCTAACATGTATTGTTTTGAGTTCAGCTTAAACAAAAATTCAAAATCTCTCACTGGCGTTATTATGAAAGCAAAAGGTAGTGTGTTTGTTAAATTCACTCCACTTGTTAGCTGCCCTCAGTGAATTTAAACTTGCAAGCAACACAGAAGAGAAAACGAGAAAACCTCACATTTCAGAGTTGCTTGAGTCAGAGGTCCAAGCTCAGAACCCCAAGGACGGGTTTTTAAGTTTTCAAATCCGCCAGAAAGGAAATTAGGTATCAGCAGCGGTTGTCACTAGCAAAAATCCCGCCCCCTCCCCTTCCCTCCCAACAGAAGGGGATCAGGAGTTTGAAACTTGTCATGAAGAAGAGAAACCTTTGCCCAGAGGCTGCTAATGAATTCGGAGTGTATAGTTTTCAAAATCTGATGTTTTGCAATGATGACATTAGTGTGGCAACCGAGGGTCCGAGGCGACAAGTCTGCGCAGCTGCTCTGCGCTTTGAAATGCCCAAGACAATGGGCGCCAGTGTCCCCGGGCGCTTCGCCTCTCCACTCCATTTGCATAGTCTGTTCTGCCTGATTGACCAGCGGGTCTGTCGCAAGGATCAGCATTGTTCACAGATCACTTCAAGATGGCCGAGATGACAAGATTCAGGTGAGAGATGAAGTGGGATGATTCCAGAATGCCACAACAAAAAGCAGCTCTGGGAAACTCGGCAAGAGCTGGGGCAAAGCTGACTTCGGAGGGTGGATTTACTTGTTTGCTTTTAAAGACCCCATCAAATTGTTGGAGGGGAATACTGAAGACTTAAAGATTTTAACAGGAATTTACAATGCCCTATTTGGGGGGTAATTTGGGGTCCTTCTTTATCTAAAAATCCAGTAATTTTATGGCATTTATTTCGCTGTGTTCTTTCACTCATAGAAGTTTAAGTTATGGTGCCAAAAGGAAACAAATAGCTCCATTCTGTGGGGCCGAGTACAGTCACGAATCGAGACCGAGTTTGCTGTTTTTCAGAAACACTACTTTGCAAAGTTGCGGTGGTGATTCCCTTGGCTGGCGAATCTGAGCTGTGAAGTAAACGGAATCTAATAGTTTGGCTCTAAGTGACCGGCCACACACAGCACCAGGCTTCAGCAGTCAATCGCTTTATACCTCATTGCGCACAACGAAGTCACACGCGCAGAGAACCTCCACCGCACGGATTTCCACTTGACACTCATGTTTTGACTTCAGCTCAGAAAGACAGAATCTTTGCCATACAAGTGCCTTTTCCCCAGAGGCCTCAATTTCATCTGCCATCGTGTTTTACCCCTAAACACAGGAGCACCGTGGGGGATTGTGGCACGGGGACGAGTCTGCACCCCCAAGGTTTTTTCTCTTGGGGATTTCAATCACCGGGAGAGTAAATAGTGCCAATGATTTGCAAAGATGGGTTCCATGAGATAGGGATCTTGGGGGAGGGACCTAAGGCGGGAACAGGAGGGTGGGGTAGGGTTTGAAGCTCGAGGAAATCAGCCACGGGGAGGAAGCACCTTTCCTGTAGAGGAGGGGGGGGGGGAACTGTGGGGGTGTGCGGGGGGGAAGGGAATAGGAGCTTCCTCTCTCTCGGATCAAGAAACGGTCTGAAACTGGCAGGTCCTCAGCAGGCGTACCCGGAGGTGGCGTCACCATGTGCCGAGGGCCTGCTCGGGCCCAGCTAGACCCAGGATGCAACCGGCCCTCCTCCTCCTTCGGGCTCCTTCTTCTTTTCCCTCCGCCTCCTCTTCCCCTCCTCCTTTACCTCTCTCCGCCTTCGGCACCCCCGCACCACCCACCGGAGGAAAGCCAGTCTTGGGAAAGGCGCCCTGCAGCTTCACCGCTGGCACCAAACCCCGGGAACACCGGGTCCCGGGAAATAACCGGGCTGGCCCGAACCCGGCCCCTCAAGCGCGGGAGAAGCGTTTTCATGTCCCCACCCTTGTTCGCTATGAATTGCAGCGACGCTCATCTCGGGAATATAACGATTAATCCAACCGCAGGTTTCCAGATAAGTGATTGTGATGGAGATTGTTGGCGAGAAAATAGACAATTATCCGCTGTTAGCTTTACATAAAGATCGCATTAACTCAAATTAGTTATCAGACAAAAGAGCGTCGGCGTGAGCGCCGGGCCCGCCCGCGCCCTGCCCGCAAGGACCCCCAGGAGCAGCGGGGCTCAGCGCGCGGCTGGCAGGGCCAGAGGCGAGGGGGCGCGCGAGAGCGAGACCCAGGCCCGGCCCCACGCAGAGTCTCGAGTGCTGCGCTCGCCCGGAGGCGGTGCGGGGCTCCCAGGCAGACACCGGGTGCCCAAGGGGACCCCCCCGCCCCGCGCCAGCTCCGCCCCCACCCCGCCTCGCGTCCCTCCTACGCCCACCCCCTCCATCCCGCCGGGCAACCGTCCTTTCCCGCGCGCTCCCCGCAGCGCTGCCCTTCTGTTTTCGCCGCCCTCAGCGCCTGGTTTGCGTTCTTTGAGCCCGATCCCGAGACATCATTCATTTACTGCGAGCGGATCGGCCCTCCTCCCCCGCCACGGAATTAGACGGGCAGCGACAGTCCCCCGCCACGCCCAGCGCACTTCCAGAGGGCAGTCCTGTGACCTGCCGCCCCCGATCTCTGCGTCGGGTCGCCCTCCGTGGGAACTCACTGCCAGAAGGACGGATGGGAAAGGCGGGATGGAAGAGAGAAAAGGCACAGAGAGACACTCCGAGTGGACTGTCCGTGGCCGTGGGACCGGCGTGGACCTGGAGCCCCAGGATGGGGCGGGGTGGGCAGGGTAGTGCAGCCTGAACTTGGGGCGACCAAGTATTGCGCACTGTCCGCGCACCGGGTTGCCTTCCGCACTCTTTTTTCCCCCTGTGTCTCTACTGGTGTTGATACGGCCCATCAGAGCCCCGATTTCACTGACGCTCTCGGTGCAAATGCACAAACCTCCGTCCAGCGCCCCAGCCCGGCCGCAGGGCCGGTCCAGGTCTCCACTCCCACAGGCGCGCCCTGACTCTCCCGCGCGGGCCAGCCGCCCCAGCCCCGCTGAATAGGGCGGATAATGACCCCCGGTTCCCAAGGCAGGCTTTCTGCTGCCTGGTGAGCTTGGATTTGTGTGGTCCAAGCCTTTCCCAGCTTGTCCCATTCTGTCACCGGGATAAGGGGCTCCCTCGGCTCGTTTGCACCTGCGTCGCTTTTGGCTCCTTCAGGAATGCGCTGAAGCTTGTAATCAGCTTTGTGAAGCCATTGAGTGCACGGCTGAGTGAAACTTCCAAAGCTCGAGGAAAACTGGCCCGCTGAATAGGAGCCAGCATGGGGCTGCTCTCCAAGCCTCCGCGCTGCCAAATTCCAGCAGAGCCCCTCACAATCGCTCCGCGCGGGCTCCACCGTTTCCCCACACTGAGAAAAGTGAGAAAAGAAAAGCAAAAATACCAGTCACCGAGGTTAGTCGTTTGTTCCCAGATTAATGGCAAACGGCTCCTTGGCTCCTTCTCACTGCCCCCTCCCCCCCCAAAAAAACTTAGCTCACTAATTTAGAAAATAAGACATAGGGGAGAGGAGGGCTCACTCATTTAGGAAATAAGACATAGGGGAGAGGAGGCCTTTCCATCTCTGGTAGCTGGTTTCCCAGTCCAAGTCGCCAGCAAGACTCTTGCCTGGAGACTTCTTGTCCATCTCTAGGTGTGCACCCTGCCTGCGTGGAGGAGTCAGATGAAACCAAACCTGAAAATATGCCACATCGGCACTAGAGTAGGCCCTCGAAACCTTTCCTAGGAAACACAACAATAAACCAGTCCTATCCATTCTCTAGGTCACCCTCATCCCGTTCAGCAGGCCCCGTGTCCCCAGTTAACAGGTGACTTGGATTTCAGTGGATTTGGAGGAGGAGGATGCAGGGAAAGTAGAACTTCTACAAAAGTATAAGATGGTTTTGGTTTTTTCCTGGACAGATGACTTTAGAACTTGAGGTTCAGGAAGTTTGGAGCCGTGGCTGCCCCCTTATGGCAGGTGTACCTGGCAGGAATTCTAGGAAGATGGATGTTCTCTGAGCTACTACTTGCCTATGCAGAATCTAGGACCCTCAGACAAGCCCCTCCCAGGGCTTCTTACAGGCCCCTTTGTCCCTCTTACCCTATCAAGGTAAATGGAGGGAAGCAGGTTCTAGGCTGGCTTTCTCTTCACATAAAGAAATTCCTGGCGGCCAATAGAGCAGCCAGTTTGCAAAAGGCAAACTCATGCTCGTCAACATTAGACAAGACATACCAGCATCTTGTAATTGTCAGTTTGTCCAGGGCAGGGTTCTTTCTGGATGTGGGTACAGTTCACCATCTCAAGACAGTGCCTGGCCCATGGAAGACATGGAACACAGATTTGTTGAATGAATGGTATCCAATTTTTTTCTCTGAACCTGGAAGCTGGTCTGAAATAGAAAATCCTTTCTCCAGATTGTGCACAGGGCTCTCTTCTGAGAATCCTAATAGACATGACTTGGGGAAGAGAAAGTGACGGCAACATCATGATTGATGCATAAAAACTCTTTACAATCCTTCCTATCACGAATTTGAAGCCTTTCCTCTTCTGAGAGCACCACTACATCATTTTAAAGATTGGATCTGGATTTCCATTCCTTCTAGTAAACATCACTTCAGTTCTGCAGGGTTTTCTCTGGCCCTAGCACATTGCTTTTGTGGGTGCAACATAATGTCTGACTGCGGCTCTGTGCTAAAAGTAGTCTCCTGGTGGATGGAAAGGCTTAATAGGACTCTTTGAACACCTAATTTATTACAAAGCTCTGGGGAGAATAATATTAACAGGCAGAGGAAGGAGAGGAGAGCGCCCCCTGTGGATGCCGTGCAACAACAGTGTTTCATGAAACCAAGAGCGGGCAAAAATCATATTGATAGAAGAAGCTGTAACATCTGAAATGGCCTGTTTGAGTGAGGAAGAGATTGTACTCAAAAAGGTCAAGTGATAAGCCCAGAACCACTCAGGGGCATCATGACTGTTGTCAGTAATAATAATAATTTTTAAAAATGAGTGAATAGTTTATCCTGTTTTAAAACATCTCAAATAGTTCTGTTTAAGAGCAAAGGAGTTTTACTGTTCATACACTTCTGACCCAAAAGTGGCACATTGAGAGAATTTGGTGCTCAAAGAGAAGTTAAATCTCTCTCTGTGCCAGGGTTTTGTGTATTTATTCATAGGTGCTAAAATACTTTAAACATCCCAATATACTACCCAGTTTGATGTTTAAAGTTTAATTTTTTATTATAAAGTTTAATACTGTATGTTGTTTTCAGCAGTGTTTCTCCTTCCAACTACTCTCGGTAACAAGTCAGGAGAATATGCAGTAATTCAGAAATTAGTGAAATTTTCTTCTTGGTGGGGGCATTGGATTAAGAGGCTGGGAGAGTGTGAAACAAATCAACGTGTAATTGTATGATAAGGCTCTCACGAGGAATTTATTGGCCAAGTTGCTATTTCTATTCCTTCCTAATCTCGTTTAGCACATTCATTCTCTGCAATCTGTCTCCATAATCTTCTGTGGCAGAATGGCAGCCAATAGAAGCATGCATGTTTGGAGAGAAGAGAAAATATGCAGAAGCGTGATAAACTGATGCTAATTATCCATATTTAGGACACCGAGTGCAGAAGATCAAGGTTTACAAATAACAAACCAGAGCCAATGATGATGGCTTCCTCGTGTGGAATATGTTGGAGGGGACCAGATAAGGGTTTCACGGCAGGAGAGATTTACTGGTCAAAGGGTTCACCTTCCACTTTTCCACTTTTATATAGCAGTAAATTATTTAGGCTAAATGCACCAGAACATTACTCTTTTATTTGGCTATGTGCCATGACTTGCTCTTTCTTTGTGTCTTTTCAATGCAAATCCGTGTAGTGTAACATCAGTTGATAAGGGACAAATAATTGAAGTAATAGGTAATTCCCTTTAAATCGCACATATGGGATGGTGAAGTAATGCTCCCAAAAAACATGAGATGAGGTAAAGAGTAGAGGGCTGAAAGTGAAGGAATACCAGCCTCAGCTGTTCAATGACTTCTCTGCCAGATAACAAATGAATATACATATTCTATATGTATGTATGCATATGACTCTGTGGATTCCACAAACCACCAAGCTTGTGGTAAGAGGCAGGTGTGCATTTGAACATTAAGCCAATATGTCTGTTTTTCCTGTCTGGAATTCTTGTCATTAAAAAAATTTAAATCTTAAGATATTTTTTTTCTTCTGTCTACTGTCCCCACATCACCTCAAACTGACCTAATATTTAAAATTGGCTTTCAATCCTCTCCAAGACTTCTGGCTATGAGAATAGACATAAAGAGAATTCAGGCTGAGCTATCGTGTGGCATGGTTGAGGGGTCTGTGGCGGAGATTCTTTTGCATTATAACAATTGCCTTGTAGAGTTTCCAGAAAACAAGCATAAAGGTAATTCAGTATTTTGTTGCACATTTGTAAGTTCAACTTGAAATTTAAAATATTAACTAAATCCCATTTAATGGTACTTTTTCTTGTGACTCATCACCAGCTTTGGTATGAATTAGAAAACTGGTCTCCTTGCATCATCCTTTGAGAGGCTTCTCGAGTTTTCATTGGTAACTTTTTCAGTTGGTGATGGACAAGGCAATGGGAACCCTCTGTCAGATACACATTGCAATCTAGTATGAACTACTCATTGTTAGTATTTATTATAAGTACATAGCGTTTTAGAATAAAAAGAGCCATGCTGAAGTTTTAGGATATAACTTATAATTCCTACATAAAGAAGTATTAGGGAAGAACAGGTGATCCTTGGCACAGTTTTCTTCACCCTACAGTGGTCGGCGAACTCATCAGTCAACAGAGCCAAATATCAACAGTACAATGCCTGAAATTTCTTTTGAGAGCCAAATTTTTTAAACTTAAACTATATAGATAGGTACATTGTTATTAACTTAATTAGGTTACTCCTAAACTGGCCAAAGAGCCACATGTGGCTCGCAAGCCGCAGTTTGCCGACCACTGCCCTAGACTATATGGACAAGAAATTATCTACAGGTTACTACCACACACATGGACATTTTCTTTTCAACAAGGCTTAAGATGTCATTATTGTAAAATATATTTTTTATTTTACATGGCACTATAAAAGACAAGAGCCTGCCAATTATAATTGTAAGTTGTCACTAATGATAATGGTGTATTTAGATTCCAAAGATGATAAAACTAAAAATGTGTGTCTTAGAATCAAGGTAACACAATATGCTAGTTGTGTTATTGAATAATGAATCCATACCATTTTCCCAAAAGTGTTTTCAAAATATCCATTACTCCATAGAAAACAACTTTGCTTAAAATGAACAGATGTAAAATATAATCATGCTCATCATGAGTATGTTTCATTCACGACAGACTGCATATATGACTGTGATCCTATAAAATTATAATGCAGCTGAAAATTTCCTATTGCCTAGTGACTTTGTAGCTGTATTAGTCAATGCACACTCACGTTTGTGGTGACGCTGGTGTAAACAAACCTACTGCACTGCCAGTTGTATAAAAGTAACGCACATACAATTACAGTAGTAGACTAGAGCATCTAGGTTTATGTAAGTGCACTCTATGATGTTCATACAATGACAAAATCACCTAACAACTCATCTCTCAGAATGTATCCTCATCATTAAGAATTACAGGACTTGGCCTGACCTGTGGTGGCGCAGTGGGATAAAGCATCGACCTGGAATGCTGAGGTCGCCGGTTCGAAACCCTGGGCTTGCCTGGTCAAGGCACATATGGGAGTTGATGCTTCCTGCTCCTCCCCTTTCTCTCTCTCTCTCTCTCTTTCTCTCTCTCTCCTCTCTGAAAATTGAATAAATAAAATCTTAAAAAAAATAAAGTCATGGTGCACTTAAAAAAGAATTACAGGACTGCAATATATAGTCAACACATACAATACAAGCTCTACACAGATACATAGCTTAAAAACATAGAATTGACACCATTATTCATTCAATTCATTTAAAAATGAAAAAGAAAAAAAGACAAATATTTTTTCATCAGTAATAATCTAGCAATTGAGGGTAAAGATGTAGGTTGCTCACATTTCTAGCAATTAGCTAGTGTAGAGAAAGAACTCCAATTCTTTAATTTATTTGGTACATGCGAATTCCAAAAAAATAAATAAATACTCAACATGTAACACATACATGTTTGGCATCGGCAAAAGTGAAATGAATAATATAGGCTTGTTTAAGTGTGGTTTGGTTTTGATACCCCAGACTGGAGGTTGTTGATTTAGATAATTTGGTTCTCAGAATCAGCTTTTCTTTCTGAAGCACAGAATAATTTTTATCTAAGCAGGTAGTGATGTGATGGCAAACCTTTTTATAAAAACTGCCCACTTTTGCAGTGCTGGTCAACCTGGTCCTTCCTGCCCACTAATGGGTGTTCCAGCTTTCATGGTGGGCCAATCGTGGTGCCTTTTGGGTGCTCTGCTACGCCCACCATGAAAGCTGGAACGCCTACTAGTGGGCGGGAGGGACCAGGTTGACAAGCACTGCAAAAGTGGGCGGTTTTTATATATAAAAAGGTTCACCATCAAGGGAAAGTAGTGCCTAAATTCTTTACCTATATATGCTCTTTTCAATAAACCCCTCTTTCCTAATTGACAGTCATAACCAAACAACAGAAACTAGGCAGCATTATGAAGACATGATTAAATTCAGAGAAAGATCAACAATTATTTTTTTAAATTAAGTGTAAGGACCCAGTTACTACTTTCCAGTTGAAGCTAATTTTTAAATATTAACTTCTTTTTAAGATTAAAGTTAGGTCTAAACTGTGATGGCGCAGTGGATAAAGTGTCAATCTGGTAGGCTGAGGTTGCCGGTTCAAGACCCTGGGCTTGCCTGGTCAAGGCACCTGTGGGAGTTGATGCTTCCTGCTCCTTCCCTCTTTTGTCCCCACTCTAACTCTCTCTCCTCTTTAAAAATCAGTAAATAAATAATTAAAAAATAAGATTAAAGTCAGTGCTTTCTTTGAAAATTAGTTCATGTACTTGGACAGAGGTAGATTTTCACCCCACTAGAATATACCCTGGCAGAACGTGGAAAAGCAAATAGGCAGGACAAGTTACCCAACCAACAGACCTAGATTCTAGACACGGCTGCTGTCATGGCCAGGCCATGCTAAGTTGTGCTGTATGTTACATGTGAGTGCATGTGTGAATGTACGTGTGTGCCCAAACCTACACCCACACTCAAGTGGTGTCCACACTGTAGCAAGTCACAGCAGCCTGGCACTTTTTTCCTGGCAGAGCTAAGTACTGACTGAGCTGGGTTGGGGAGAAAACATGGAAGTATAGAGATGCCAGGGTAAGATGAAAGGAAGGTGGATAGAGTGCAACTCTTACTGTCTTTCTGGAGGCCAACTTTGTCTTTCCACATTGTAGCTGATGACACAATTTCCCTTCTTGGGGCTTTTTCTCTCTATAAAGTGAGTGATTACTTTGGTGTATGGCTCTGTTCTTTGCTCTTGTTTCTTCTCTTCAGATCGCCCGCCCCCCCCCCATACCAATGAACATCAAATATTTATTCAGTGCATGTAAACTTCTTTAAGCATTTCTGTCATAAATACCTAGTTCCCACTGAATCTTCAAATAACGCAGATAGATGTCTTTGTGTGCTCATCTCTCTGAGTCGCACCTCTGGAACACCTTCATGGAGGCATTTCAGCCTCTCTCAAACTGTCTCTGAGCTGGATTTCTTATCAGTGGGCAGTATATATTGAGGTATCTGGAATAAACACAGAACTCCAATTATTGTTTGCCTGTGAACTGGTTAGCAAGATGATTACAAGATACGGTAAATACGCTTGGCATGTTGCAACGTACTTTCAGCTCCAATGACTTCAAATAGCTTCTAAGTAAAACAAATAAACAGAATAATGGTGGGATTTATTTGGAACTATTCATTATGAGCCTACCTCAGACATGACATTTCCAATTATGTCTTAATTTTCTTTTTAGGAGCAGAAAGGGTTTTCATATCTTGACGTATTCATCACCTGGGCCCAAAGCAGTTATCTCTTCTGCTCATTCTAAGGCTCTGAGAGCTGATGGGATGCTCTGGGGTCTTTTGTGGATCCTGCATGGCTTGCCCTGGCTTCTACACATTAAAAATGAAATAAATACCCAGGCTGACTGTCCTTGATTATGATCTATGAGTTGATTTGTTAAATGAGCCCATTGCTTTAAAGGTTATAAATGACAAGATTTTTACCATTACAAGTAATTTATAGCTATTTCCTGTTTGACGTGACAGATCCTCATGAGAAGTCCAAATTTGACTGCTTGACATACATTTATTTTAACATTTCCCCCTTCTCCAAATTCTAGCAGGTATTAACTACTGTTTTCCTAGGTGTCAGTTTGCACCTGTGGGGCTTACCTCATGAGGCTTTAGTGAGGTCCCCTGGCCTCTACTCCAGATGGCTGCCTGCATTTCAGCAGCTAATGTGGGTGATTACTGGCATATTTACTGTAATTTATAAAAATCATAGAAAATGACATTTTTATTAGTCACTGACTCCACCATCACTAACTGCAATGAATGTTATGCATACAAATTCATTTTAAAAAAATGGTTCTTTCGAATCAGGAGCTTTTTCCAGTCTCTAATTCTGTAAAACGATCATGTTTCACTTTTGCTTACCATGAATGGAATTACAAAGGAGCTCAGATCTCAGCTGATTTCTTAAAGCCGGGACTTTTCTCATGGGCATTGGAATAAGTGTCGTGGAAATGCCCTGACAAGGCTGAGAGAAAAGTCTGGAAATATCCAGACCTCGGTTTCTGGGGGCAGGGTTGAGGGCTGTTAAGAGCGTGAGCCCCGGACTCAGGCTGCAGACCACAGAATCACTTCTGGCCCAAAGTGAGGGATGTATACGTGTTTGCTGTCATTCTCACGGAGTGTGTGCCAGTACCTGTACCCCTGTTTAGTGACAGACTCTGGAACTGTCAGCCAGAGCTGCTTTCATGCAGGAGAGAAAAGAGCAGCAGGAAGGAGAAGGAGGGAAGGGAAGGGAGAGGGAAAGAAAAAAACAAGAGGAAGAGAGAAAAGGAAAAATGAAGAGAGAGAGAGAAAGAGAGGTGAGGGGGTGGGCATGTGTTGTGACTTAGGGCCCTAAATCATGGGTATCTCACAGTATAATAAGTATTTTCTTCTTTCTTTCTTTCTTTCTTTCTTTCTTTCTTTCTTTCTTTCTTTCTTTCTTTCTTTCTTTCTTTCTCTCTCTCTCTCTTTCCTTCCTTCCTTCCTTCCTTCCTTCCTTCCTTCCTTCCTTCCTTCCTTCCTTCCTTCCTTCCTTCCTTCTCTCTCTCTCTTTCTTTTTCCCTCCTCCCCTTCTTCTTCTTCTTCTTCTTCTTCTTCTTCTTCTTCTTCTTCATCTTCCTTCTTCTCCTCCTCCTCCTCCTTCTCTTTTTCTTCCTTTTCCTCTTCTTCTTCCTCCTCCTCCTCCTCCTCCTCTTCCTCCTCTTCTTCTCCTTCTTCTTCTTCTTCTTCTTCTTCTTCTTCTTCTTCTTCTTCTTCTTCTTCTTCTTCTCCTCCTCCTCCTCCTCCTCCTCCTCCTCCTCCTCCTCCTCCTCCTCCTCCTCCTCCTCCTTCTTCTTCTTCTTCTTCTTCTTCTTCTTCTTCTTCTTCTTCTTCTTCTTCTTCTTCTTCTCCTTCTAACTATGGCCGTTACCAAAGATCTAATTAACAAGTCATCTGCTTTTAGGGAAAGGACCAACAATGTCTCAATCTTTCAAGAATGTTTCCCTCTTTAGTTCTTTAAACAATTATTCCACCTGACCTGTGGTGGCGCAGTGGATAAAGTGTAGACCTGGGAGGCTGACGTCCCTGGTTCAAAACCCTTGGCATACCTGGTCAAGGCACATATGGGAGTTGATGCTCCCTGTTCCCCCCTTCTCTCTCTGTCTCTCTTCTCTCTAAAATGAATAAATAAAATATTTTTAAAAATTAGTTAAGATAGGTATTGTTTTCCCTATGAAGAAACTGAGGCTCAAAGAAGTAAAGAATTTGCCTTTATTTACACAACTAGTAAGTAGCATCTGACTTCAAACTAGTGCTCTTTTTACACTATAGCTAGTACTATGGGATTTACATGCATATATCTTTCACAATACAACATAAGGTGGAATTTCACCAAGCTCCAGAAAGCACGAGAGAAAGATTAAGTGCTGTGGGAGATGAGGAAATTGGCTACTGCAATGGTTGGGGAGACTCTAGAGCAGGGGTCAGGAAACTTTTTGGCTGAGAGAGCCATGAACGCCACATATTTTAAAATGTAATTCCATGAGAGCCATACCACAACCCATGTACCTTATGCATTATCCAATAAAAATTTGGTGTTGTCCCGGAGTACAGCTGTGATTGGCTCCAGCCACCCGCAACCATGAACATTAGCAGTAGGAAATGAATGGATTGTAATACATGAGAATGTTTTATATTTTTAACGTTATTATTTTTTTTATTAAAGATTTGTCTGCAAGCCAGATGCAGCTATCAAAAGAGCCACATCTGGCTCATGAGCCATAGGTTCCCAACCCCTGCTCTAGAGGGTAGCTCAAATTAACTTCTGTATCTTCTGGAATTGTCTAAGTAGGAGTTCTTAACTGTTTTATGACATCAACCCATTTGACAGTCTGGTGAAGCCCATGAACTCCTTCTCAGGATAATGTTTCTAAATATCTAAAATAAAATGCATAAAAGGAACCAATGTATTATTTGGAAAATTAGCAAACACAGGGAAAGCACCAAGCACATGCATTCTGACTTTCTACAATAATTTTACCCCTGGGTAAGCACATTGTTATGAGGCAT
This sequence comes from Saccopteryx leptura, assembly GCF_036850995.1. Taxonomy (NCBI): domain Eukaryota; kingdom Metazoa; phylum Chordata; class Mammalia; order Chiroptera; family Emballonuridae; genus Saccopteryx; species Saccopteryx leptura. The sequence continues at coordinate 37,244,366 of NC_089506.1, forward strand.
ATTTTTTTTCTTGTAGAAATAATACTGATGACAGATTATAAGGAATGATAGAATTCAAATAAACTCTTTTGTAACCCCTAATTAACTAATGCAGGTGTCCCCAAACTATGGCCCGCGGGCCACAATGCGGCCCCCTGAGGCCATTTATCCAGCCCCCACTGCACTTCTGGAAGGGGCACCTCTTTCATTAGTGGTCAGTGAGAGGACCACTGTATTTGGCAGCCCTCCAATGGTCTGAGGGACAGTGAACTGGCCCCCTGTGTAAAAAGTTTGGAGACCCCTGATGGGTCTCAACACTGAAAATCAATAACTGCTAACCACTGACAACCAGAATTAATCTCAGCCCCTCTTTTGTCCCCAAATTCTTATGGCATCAACCCTCTAGATCCCACTCTCATTTTATAGGAGACACAGAGGGAAGAGAGCATGGTAAACTACACCACAGGGATGCAATTCACAACCTAGACTACGGGAAACTCGACGGGATTTCCCTGCCCCCAAATTTTAAGAGATAAATTCAAGAAAAGAGAGAGAGAGAGAGAGAGAAGAGAATCTATAAATTAAGAGACTTATAGACATATCAACCAACTGAAAGTGTGAATCAATCTAAATTTTTATTTTTAAGAAAGCTAAAAAATTTATAATACTTACAGATACTTTAAGATTTAAACACTGTTGGGATATTTGATGATATTTAAGAAATTAATAATTTTTAAAGGGTAGGAATGGTATTATGGTTGTATTTCAAGAAAAAATCATCTTATACTTTAGAGGTACATACTGAAATATTTACAGATGAAATCGGTATATAATGTCTAAAGTTTACTACAAGATAATGCAGTATTGAGAAGAATGTGGGGGTATATTGGGTGATGGACATGTGAGACTCTGTGTATCACTGAGTCTACTTTTATGTATGTTCCAAGTTCTCCACGATGTCAAAACTAATATTTAAGATTATCAAGGAAACAACACATTAAAATGTAGATATCAAAGTATTATAAAATATTTTGTGATATAGTAATAATTTCCCTCAATAATGTACTAGGTAACAAGATGTGTAGCAGGTCTAAACTCTGATATGATTTCAAAGTGGTTGGGAAGATAGAAGTTATTTTGAAATATTTGCAAAAACTGTACTGTGATACAAAAATACCAATTATTTCAATTAGTGACAAAGTCCCAGGTAATGCTAACACTTGTGTGGTATGTTGATTTCATTCATAGCTGAAGAAAATCCTAAGTTTCAGCTCACAGTTAATAAAAATAAATATTGTTATGTCCAAGGTCAGTGGACATTCTGAATTCTATACATGGAGTTCTTCCATCCCAGGTTTTCATGGTGGATCCCAGGTTAATAGCCCCTTTTCTAAAGGTATTGGAGAGTTCTGGGTGAATACAGTGTTATTTTATGCTAGATTCATTCATGTTGATATGGGTATTTGAACTGATTATAAAATCATGGTTCTTATCCAATTGAAACATTCATAGATCTATCTTCAGTTCTTTTTTTCCCCTTTGGAGTCCTAGGAACTCTTGCTTCAGAGACAAATTGGGAATTCTAGCATTTCTTCTAAGCTCTCTCTGATTTCAGAAGTGACACAATTAACATACTACATTTATTATATCACTTAGGAACCACTTATAGTGATATAGAATCACAGATTCTTAAAACATTAGAATAGAAAGATACCTTAAAGACAATTTAATGCAATGCCTGCATTTTGCAGGTGGAAATAGTGATGTTCGGACCAATTAACACTCTAGAGCAGAAGTTCCTAAACTTTCTCAGTTCATAGCATCCTTAGTGTCTCAGTAATTTTTTAACAGAACCCTCAACCAAACAACAACAACAAACAAACAAATACCTACTAGTTTTGTTTATTAAGTAGTTATTTAAAACATCCTTATATACTAATAACTTTGTAGCCATTTGGAAAATAATACATGTTGGCCCTGGTCCATTGGCTCACTGGATAGAGTATCAGCCCAGCATGTGGACGTTCAGGGTTTGATTCCCGTCACAACACACATGAGAAGTGACCATCTTCTTCTCTTCCCTTCCCTCACCCTCTTCTCTCTCTCTCTTCTCCTCCCACAGCCAGTGGCTTGATTAGTTCGAGCATGGTTCGAGCATTGGCTCCTAGTGGAGGTTGCCAGTGGATCCCCATCGAAGTGCATGTGAAAGTTTGTCTCACTATCTCCCCTTCTCTCAGTTAAAAAAATGAATAATGCATGTAAATTGAAGGGGGAAAGTATTATTTTAATTACATTCTTAAATAATCATGATTTCTTACTAATGGCATGTGTGCCTGCTATTGGAATCAGATTTGGTTATCACTACTTTCATTTCACATTCTCCATTGATTTTTGTGTGGTACTTGCTTTTTATTTCAGCAACTTCCCCAAACTCAGCTTCACAAAAATAATGATGTTGTTGTAAGAATGTGGCACAATCTAGTGTAAAATTGCAAACTACGTCAGGCTGGTGGTTTATGCAGTGTCCACAATATAACAAATATCACCGTGTCTCCCTTAAAAGTTGAAATATCCTGAGGCACCTCTAGGAGTGTGCCGTGATGTCCCAGGTTACCCTGCAAACAGTTAGGGAACCAAGGTTAGACAAGCAAGTGCCATGGATCCAGAAGAACCAAAGTCTTGTGCTTCCTAGTCCAAACAGAACTTCATGAAATTATGTGACAGATTCCTAGTCTGTTAAATCCTAAAAAATATCTAAGTAATCTAACTTATCTGTATTTTATTCTTTGGGGAAATTTACTTGATTGGTGGAAAGTCCACTATTTAAGTTTTTAAAAAGTTCTGGCAGTTCTTCCAACCGTGTTTGACAGTTAATTTTAATCTGCCCTTGTATGCCTGGCCATAATGGAAAATTAACCTAGATGTTCTACTATTAAGGCACTATAAAAGTGGGTGAAATATATGACATAACTGTTCTTAAATGCTGGACAACAAGCAGTGCAGGATTGTGGTCCCTATGAACAGAAAAAAATGAGGTGGACCCCATGATTGCCCAGCTTTCTGCCTTGAGGCACTCCCCACACCATCAGGCAATGGTGGAGTGTCCAGGCAAAATAAGGCAGTCCTTCTGAGTTGAGGAGTCAGAGATTGGAGAGTAGGACCAAAGAGAGACCTGTAGGGAAGATATAAAAAACACACAGAGATGGAGTTACAGATATCTGCATAAGTATCCCCTTGAGTCTCTGACTGAGTGGTTGGCTCTGCATGCTAAAGGTAAAGTTCTGGGCCCTGGCTGGTTGGCTCAGTGGTAGAGTGTCAGCCTGGCATATGGACATCTTGGGTTTGATTCCCGGTCAGGGCATAGAGGAGAAATGACCATCTGCTTCTCCACCCTTCCCTCTCTTCTTTCACTCTTTATCTCTCTCTTCCCCTCCCACAGCCATGGCTCAGTTGGAGCAAGTTGGCCCCGGGCACTGAGGATGGTTCCATGGCCTTGCCTCAGGTGCTAAAATAGCTTGGTTGCTGAGCAATGGAGCAATGGCCTCAGCTGGGCAGAGCATTGCCCAGTAGGGGGCTTGACAGGTGGATTCTGGCCAGGTCACATGCAGGAGTCTGTCACTCTTCCTCCCCACTTTTTACTTAAGGAAAAAAAAAAAGTCAAGGCTCTGACATGGCAGGCAAAGATCAACTACCAAGGAGAAGTAAAAGTCCTGAATGGAAATCCCAGAACCTACATGGGACTGGGAAACAACCAAGTACCAATGACCCAAGCACTCAATTGATACCTCAGAAGGGGTAAGCCTTAAAAAATAGATCTATTCTAGCCCTAGAGTGAAGATGATTCCAAATGTGTTCCAACAAAGCTTAAAAACAAGGCTCAAAATATCAGGTTGATCTGCAAATATATTAACTGCCTCAGAATTAAACTTGATATTCTTTAAATGAAGACAATAACATTTGGACATATAACAATGTGGCATCCACTGTGCCCAGCATACAATAAAAAAAAAGTCACTGACCATATAAAGATACAGGCAAATGTGAAAAAAATCATTTAAAAGAAACAGACCAATGACAGAAACAATAAACTTGAATACAACCATTATAAATAGGTTGAAATATTTAAATAAAAATATGACCATATTGTACAGACAAATGAGGAGTATCAATAGAGAAGTAAAAATGATTTTAAAAAAAACATGGATATTCTAGAACTAAAACACAATTAAAAGAAAATATTTTTATTCATCTGTAAACTTTCCCATCACAATTTGTCTTACCCATAAATATAAGGCAATATACAAAATGCATTGTCTCCATGCCTAAAATGCATTACACGACTAGTAATACTCTTTTTACTCTAGTAGCTTTCCCGCAAGGAAGCCAAAGAACTTCATGAACATATCCAGTTACTCTCAAAGTCAGTTGAGTACCACTGGACCCAATTTACTTACTCAAGAGGACAATTTAATTGAACTTCCTATGATTATGGAAATGGTCAACATCTGCATTGTTCAGTATGGTAGTCACTGGCCATGTGTAGCTATTTAAATTTATTTTAATTAAAAAATGCGGTTCCTCGGTCATAGTAGCCAAAGTCCAAGTGATCATAGTGCATTTTGAAGGTCTTAAGAGGCTATTTATGGCCTTAAAGTCAATTTTGTTAAAACCTAATTTTTTAATATTAAAAGAATTAATTCAACTTCAACTGCCAAAGGTTAGAATAACTCAGTGACTCCATATGTAGTAGTTTTTGCACTAGAAAAATCCAAGTGGAATTTTTTTTTCTCATTTTATTGGTCACATTGAGAACATAATGTTTCATGGGCAAAACAGAGAGTTAGTAGAAATGAAGATTTCTAAGACACACCCACCCGCAAATTAAGGTGTATCAAATCTGGATATCTATTCCTCAGTGGGGATCCATATATCTAGAAAACATCCCAGGTGATTCTGGCATATGATTACTCAAGAAATGCTAGAGAAAAATACTAGTATCCAAACTAAATATTAACACTTCAGTCAATATAATTTTACAGGCATAATGTAGACATATTTAATATTCTTTTTGTCTCTTCTGTTAGCATCCATCAGCTATGCTCCTCTTAAATGTAGAAGAACATTATTTTTCCATATTTACTTGTTTCTATTGAAAACAAACTACAACTTTGAGATGATTCCAAATGGCAAGTTTCTGTATGCTAGAACCTTGCATACACTAGGTGCTATCTGTTGAGTGGCTGACTCTAGATGATAGGTGTCTATGGATGCCATCTCTGAAAGACCTTGCTCCACAAACACTGATAAATTAATGGTAAGAACAAAGACACTTAATCTCAGCTGACTGCATTCCCCTTTTATATTGGCAGAATGCATTTTACAAGTGAACTAATATTAGCATTCTGGATCATTAGTCCCTTTTTTCCTTATAAGTAATATATGGTAACAGTTGCACTCACTGACTCTATAAAATGTCTTCTCCTTTGGAGATGATTTTATGAAAATCAAGGTTGCAGGCCTTCAAGAAGGAAATCAAAAAGGAGTGTTCAACTTTAGAAACTTTGTTTAATGAACTTCTTCAGCACTAAATAAGAAAACTGACTCTTAATTATGAGAAGGCTAATGCTTTCAGCTAGCGACTTACTCATTAAACTACCGAGTTTCTTGTAAATCAAACTAAAAGTCTCTTTGCAGGAGATTATGCCTAGTGAGTTTGATTTTAGAATAATTTCTCTGATGCTGTCACTGATGATGGTGGTGGGTGTGGTGGTTGTCATGCGTAGTTCCAATTTTGTAAGAACTCAAACAGGTCCTCTTTGCAGGAATACTTCCATTTCCAGGTTCTGACTTAGTTCTCAGGTGCAGTTAGTTCCCTCTTCCGTGTGCTCAGATGTGTGAAGGGCCCTTTCATCTCTATGGAGGGTTCCCTCACTTTCTTTTCCCCACGTCACATAGATAAAGTCTTTTCAAATGGAAAAGGGAAATGGTAGGGTCATAGGTAACTTTAAACCATAATAGCAAATTAAAATCGATCACAACTGGCACTGGGACATTTCATCTTTTGAAATAAGAACCTTACCAATCAGGAACTTTTCAATGAGCATTCATACATATCTGAAACTGTGAATTCAGAGGTAGAGATGAGAAAAAGCTGGAAATCAGTAGATCCAAACCTATCTTCTATGCCTGAAAGTCCAACTTCTAATGTACATCATAGTTAAGTTTTTCCTTAAAAGCTCAGCAAAATGTATTTTATATAATGTATTTTGAATTTTTAGAATTTCACTTTTACCTTTTATTTCTCCTTATATGTGTTCATTTGACTGTGCTCAAAGCCCAGTGTTTTATAAAATAGTGTCACTTAATGTTAAGACAAGAAGGAAGTTGAAGAACTAAAGCTAACTTTACTTTCCTATAAGGAATCAGTGTGAGAAGCAAAGCAAAAAGCATTTTGTGAGACAAAACAGAAAATGTTCAAGACCTGAAGAAAGAGAAAACTCCAATATGATTAGCAATGCAGAACTTTAAAATGGATTATATAAGCCAATGAAGGAAAGCCACTGAGATAGTCTCAGGATTTCTAATAAGGGAGAACCATCACCCATCAGAAACCTTTTTGTATAATGGTAAGAGCAGGGGGCAATTCTGATTATATTTGGTGATTATGGCAAATGCATTTTTTTTCCTTCTGGTAACCCTATTAACATGAGAATTAAATGATAAGAAAGGAGAGGATATAGCAATAGCTTATGAACAACACTAAACTTTTGGAAAAGAAAAATAAAAAGGAGGTGTAAATAGACTTAAGAAGCCTAAAACCAGTGCTTAAACTGTGTGGTGTCCTAAGAAACAAGCTAATAATTCTTACTATAGAACCCTCAAACGGCTCAGAAACTGAAATTCCAGGTTCTTTGAAAGGCTGGTGAAGTAATGGGACTAAAAATGGATTGGTTGGTGTCCATATAGAGAGCTGTTGGGAGAGAAAGTTCCCTCCCTTATACAGACCACCCAGTAGCTATCTGTCCTCCACCATACAGATATATCTGCAGAAAGCTGAAACAAAGGGGCACCAGAATGTGGGACACCAAGCATAGCAGAGAGCAAGGGAGAAGAACTGTACTGAAAATAGAATGAGTAAGTGAAAGTTTACACCTTGAATAGTGAGTCTCTCAGTCCCCTTCTGTTCCAGGTATGCTTGTAGGCAATGGCAAAATTCTTCTCTAGAGAATTGCTGAAAAAATAATCAATAGAAGAAATGAAAGACGCATAAAAAAAACTCTCCAAGAAAAGAGGATCAAAAGAGAGGGTTTAGGTAGAAGACTAGAAAAGAAAAATGAAAATCAGAGAATGAAAGAGATCATATGGCCTCTAATGGTAAGAATTCCAGAAAAAGAGAAAAGAGAAAAATATAGAGAAGAAAAATATGAAGAAATAACTCATGAAATGTTACAGATTTGAAGGAGATGACTTTCAAGATTGAAAGACTACAAACAGATTCCCAGTATAATAAATGAAAAATGACTCATATCAATGCAAATTACTAGTCAATTAAAAATAATAATCAGGAGTAAAAATAGGGGATAAAAGCAAACAAAAGACAAAACTAATTACATAGAAAGACTATAGAACAAGTTATTTTTGTTTGTTTGTTTTTGTTTTTAAGCAAACAAAAATAGATCAAATATAAAGAATCAGCAATTAAAGAGTATGGACTACCTACAGCTAATCTCATATTTATTTAATGGTGAAATATTGAAACTTTTTCCTAAGATCAATAATAGAACAGGAATGTCTGCTGTCACTACATCTCTTTCTTATTGTACTGGAAGCTCTAGCTAGAACAATAAGATGGAAAAAAAAAAGGGAAGAAATAAAAATGTCTTTATTTGCTGATGACAGGACTGTCTTTGTCAAAATCCTACAGAAGTTAACAACAACAATAACAACAACAAAAACTCAAACCTACCAGAACTTATAAAGAAGTTTGCAAGATTACAAGATAAAAGATCAAAATTCAAAAATCAATGTAATTTTATATATTTGCAAAGATCAGAAACCAAAATTCGAAAACCAGCATCACTTACAGTAGCATAACTAAACAATAAATAGTTTGAAATAAATATGACAAAAGATGTACAACAGGGGTCCCCAAACTTTTTACACAGGGGGCCAGTTCACTGTCCCTCAGACCATTGGAGGGCCGGACTATAAAAAAAACTATGAACAAATCCCTATGCACACTGCACATATCTTATTCTAAAGTAAAAAAACAAAATGGGAACAAATACAATATTTAAAATAAAGAACAAGTAAATTTAAATCAACAAACTGACCAGTATTTCAATGGGAACTATGCTCCTCTCACTGACCACCAATGAAAGAGGTGCCTCTTCCAGAAGTGTGGCAGGGGCCGGATAAATGGCCTCAGGGAGCCACATGCAGTCCGCAGGCCATAGTTTGGGGACCTCTGATGTACAAGATCCGTACAATGAAGACCATAAAACATTGCTAAGAGAAATTAAAGGAGATTTAAATAAATGGAGAAATATAGCATGCCAATGAACTAGAGGACTTAATATTGTTAAACTATCAATTAGCCCAAAGATCATCTACATATTCCATTAAATCCTACTTAAAACTGTGGAAGGTATTTTTTTTTTACAAATGTATTCTAAAATTCATATGGATGTGCAAAGGGCATAAATAAGCCAAAACAATTTTGAAATAAGAAATGAAAAAAGTTGGAGAATTTACACCACCTGTTTTCAAGGGTGATTGTAAAAATACATGGTATTGGCATGAAGATAGACCTAATAGAACAATGTAGCAGAATAATGAGTCCAAAAGTAGACCCACACATATATGGTTAATTGATTTTTGACAATGTTGCCAAAACAATCAAATGGGAAAAGAATAATATTTTCAAAATATGATACTAGAACAACTGAGTATCTGTATGCAATATATATTAATACTTGCCTCAAATCACATATAAAAGTTAATTCAAATGCATCATAGACCTAAATGTGAGAGCTAAAACTGGAATTTTAGAGCGCTGTTCAACAGAACTTTCTGTGATGATGGAAATATTCTTTGAACTGTCCAAAATAATACCCATTAGCCACACATAATAATTAAGTGCTTGAAATGTGGGTAGTGTGATTGAGGAACAAATTTTTTTAACATTTAACTCAATGAGATATTACTATACACCCTGTAGTATGGCTAAAATTAAAGGTATTATTGTAGATGTGGAGTAACTGGAACTCTAATACACTGCTGGTGGAAATGTTATATAGTACACACATATTGAAAACAGTTTTGCAATTTCTGAAAAATGTAGACATATACCTACCACATGACACAGCCATTCTACTCCTAGGTATTTACCCAGGAAAAAGAAAGCATGTGTTCATACAAAGACTTGTACACAAGTTTCTAACAACCCAAAACTAGAAACAAATGTTCATCAAGAGGTGAATAAATGAACTGTAGTACATTCATACAGTGGAATACTACACAGCAATAAAAGAAATGACCTGATTGATACATGCTATAATATGGATAAATCTCAAAATAATTATGCTGAAAGAAAGAAGCTAGATAAAAGAGTATATATTGTACATTTTCATTTATATAAAATTCTTAAAAATGTAAATAAAATTATTAACAAAGAACAGATTGGTAGTTACCTATGGGCAGAGAGGGCAGGAGGAAGGGTTTGCAAAGAGGATAAGAAAACTTTTGGGAGTGATGGATATGTTTATTACCAAAACCATGGTGGTGGTTTCATGGGTATATACATTTATCAAATTGTGCACTTTACATATGTATAGTTTATTGCATATCAAGTATCCCTCTGTAAACTGTTAAAAAAGTAATACCACTCAAAAACAACATAAGTTAGAAGACAAAGATCTCAAAGGTAGTTTATTTTTTTTAACTAGAATTCTATACCTAGCTAAACTATAACTCTAGTGTTGTACAGCCTGCTAGAAGATATAGCTTACCAAAACAAGGAAGCAAATCAAGTAAGAGAGGAAATACGAGATTCAGAAAATGGAAGAAATGCATGGAAGAAAGGGAAAATTAAAAGTGATCACAACATATATGTGGAAATCTTCAGAAAAGCCCATCCAGTTTGGAGCACATGGACAGAGGTATTCAGTAGGAATGGCCCCAAGATAATATTGAACTCACAAATTATTGATGTGTTTAATTTTGCAGAAAATAATATTATAGATGTTTAGAATACTGACATAAACTGTGGAAGTATTTGTTATAGGAGAAGAAAAACCTGAGCAAATGAACCACAATTCTCACTAAATAAGACCATTCATATCTTCAGGGAAAACAAAGTTTTGCAAGAAAGTGTATATATTCATAGTTACCATTGGGCCCAGCCATGAACAGTCCTGCTATATTCAGACTAAGGTGTATACTGAATACTGACTTAACAAAGAACAATGATATACTGTACTTTGGGAAAAGGGGGAGTTGGGAATAATGTAAAATAATAAAAATAAATAATGTGGATACTAGCCAAAGGGTTATAATAAGTTGCTAATGGGAAATGGGACTGAGAGATAAGAATGAGTGAAACAAGGTGGATATTTGCTTTATTAACCTTAAATACTGTTTGTCTTTTTTTTTTTTTAAAGAGATGGAAAGAGAGTCAGAGAGAGGGATAGAGAGGGACAGACAGACAGGAACAGAGAGAGAAGAGAAGCATCAATCATTAGTTTTTCGTTGCAACACCTTAGTTGTTCATTGATTGCTTTCTCATATGTGCCTTTACCATGAGGCTACAGCAGACTGAGTGACCCCTTACTCGAGCCAGCGACCTTGGGTTCAAGCTGGCAAGCTTTGATCAAACCAGATGAGCCCGCGCTCAAGCTGGCAACCTCGGGGTCTCGAACCTGGGTCCTCCGCATCCTAGTCCAACGCTCTATCCACTGAGCCACCACCTGGTCAGGCAATACTGTTTGTCTTAAGAAAATATTCAGCAAAACTGTAGAGACAGTAAACAGATCAGTGGTTTCTATGTGGTAGGGAGAGAGAGAGAATAAATAGGTGGAACACAAAGTATTTTAGGGCAATGAAACTACTTTGTATGATACCATAATGGTGGATACATGTCATTATGCATTTGTCCAAACTCGTAGAATGTATAACACCAAGAATGAATAAACCCTGATATAAACTATGGACTCCGGGTGAAAATAATGTGTCAATGCCGGCTCATCAATTGTTACAAATGTTTCACTCTGGAGGGGATGTTAATAGTGAGAGAGTTTGTGGAAGACAGATGGGGGCAATAGGTTTATGGGAAATCCCTGTACTTTCTACTCAGTGGTGCTGTGAACATAAACTTGATCTAAAAATAAAGTCTCTTAAAAATATTCATATGTATTACACTAATTATAAATATTAGAATCTGTCAGTTCTAGAATTTAATCCTGAATTTTATACTTTTTAATGATATGGCCCTTGCTGGATTATTAACTTCTCTGTTTTTTTATCTATAAAAAGGGGAAGACCTGGATGGTTGGCTCAGAGATAGAGTATCAGCCCAGTGTGTGGAAGTCTCAGGTTCGATTGTTGGCCAGGGCACACAGGAGAAGCTCCCACCTGTTTCTCCATCCTTCCCCCTCTCTTTTCTCTCTATCTCTCTCTTCCCCTCCCACAGCCAAGGGTCCATTAGAGCAAAGTTGGTCTGGGCACTGAGGATGGCTCCATGGCCTCCACTTCAGGTGCTAGAATGGCTCCAGTTGCAATGGAGCAATGCCCCAGATGGCCCCCTCATGGGCTTTCTGGGTGGATCCCAGTCGGGCGCATGTAGGAGTCTGTCTCTCTGTCACCCCGCACTTCAGAAAAAAATACAAAAAAAAGAGGGGGGGAGAATAATTATAACTTGGATGTGTAGTGAGGATTAAATGAGATTATACCTATAAACTGTAATAGTGATCAATCTCTTTATATATCTTTTCAAAGAGATAAAGGTGAATTACAAAGATGCACTAAAAATAGCAAAATAAATTGAATTAAAAATAAATGAGAAAAATAAGGCCAAGTTTGGCACCTAGGAGTGTTCAGTTTTCTTTCTCCTATGATCGAAGCAAGACATTCAGGATACATGTCATGAGTCATGTGCTGTGTGCTGCCTTACTCTTGTTACAGTGGGTCTTCTCTGTTTTCCTGCAGCTTCTGCTGTGCTGATATAGAGATGGTTAGTTCAAGGTAGAGTCCAAGCCAGTCTGAACATCCTGAATAATTTTATTAGAAAGTCCTGTTTACAAATTGGCTTAGGGCATAATTGCACATAGAATATTTGAGAGCCCACAAAAACCTAAACTATTAATTTTCTACTAGGGTCCTTAGAATGTACAGTGTTTATTACCAGGCAAGAAAATTTATTAATGTCATAGTAAAAAAAAGCGAGTGGTATGCCTTAAATGATGTTCCCCTAGAAGATGTTGAAGTTTAACCCCATTATGTCATTTTATTTGGAAATAGAGTCTTTGCAGATAATCAAGTTAAGTTGAGGGCAGTGGAGTGGACCCTAATGCAATATGACTGGTGTCCATACAAAAGGGTAAATTTGGAAATAGACACACACAGGGAGAGCACCATGTCAAGATGAAGTCAGAGATCCAGGTGATGCTTCTACAAGCCAAAGAACAGTGATTGCTCACAAACCATCAAAACCTGGGGAAGAGCCTGGAACAGATTCTCCCTGACAACTTCAGAGGGAACCAGCCCTGCCAACACTTTGATCTCAGACTTTGAGGATCCAGAACTGTTAGAGACAATAAATTTCTCTTGTTTTAAGCCATTGAGTCTGTGGCATTTTGCTATGGCAACCCCAGGAAACTACTACAATAAGGGACTATTTAGTATACATAAGCAGGTTGAAAAGTTTCCTTACTTAAAAGAATCCCATAAAAGCAAAGGTGGAGGATGTGATCCTTAACATTTGTTCCCAATCTTTGACCCACGTCCTTCACTTTGCAACAATATATAATATATAGCACCTCTCTGAAACAGGGTGGCCTCCCTGCCAAATTCCTTTTGTCTTTCTAATATTTTGGTCCTCCCAGTGTGACCCATTTCTGATCCCCTCTGCTTTGATTCCACTTCTAGCTTCTGTGTAACCCCTCATTCCTAATCATTTTCTTAATGGTCCATGTATTTCTTGGCCTGAATTGTTCTCTACTTGTTCCTATGTTCTTTCTAGTCATTTTAGTGAAGATATCCAACCAAAATACTTCAGTCATATTTAGTTCAAACACAATTATATATTTATAACAGAGTCCTGGCTTCAATAGGCAAGAGGATATTTAAGAGTATTTTTATACTGAACATCAACATCAAAACCATCTCATGTGATTTCCCTGGAGCTGGGTGAAAACAGGCAACGAAGCCTGAGGTCTTCCACTTGTGTGCTCAAACTGGGGCCCAACAAACTGCTGGTCAAAGTGTAGACAACCTTCCTGCTCCTGCTTCTTCCTTCTCTCATTGTTGTCCTGAATTTTCTTTGGTCTTCCTCAACTTTAGTCAGAATAAAAAAGGAGGAGGTGGAGGAGAAAAATGAATTTTAACATAACAAAAAGCTTTTGAAGAAAGTAGCTTAGAGATACATAATTGAGAGTTATCTCTTTCAAAAGGAGCATGTTCTCTATTTGTATACATTTGATATGCCTATATAATAAAAATAATTATTTGAAAAATAGAAACGTTAATTAAATGTTTTGGTTTTAGAGTAACATTAGTAACTAACACTGACCACTTGCACTATTTGAGCTGCCACCTTCACTATCACTATCACTATCACTATTACATATTATAAACACCGTTGCTGCTATTACCATTGCCACATACATGTTCCTTGTATATTGCCCACAACATCCAGAACTAAAGATATTTGTCACCACATGGTTTACAGAGAGAAAAGAAAACCCTGTCCTTAGAAACAAAGAAAGAATGTACTGAAACAGAGTTATGTATAGTGGAGTTCATGGAATGAAATAGAGAAGTAAAATGTAGAGTGATTCTTAAAGCTGTCTCACTCACAGTCAAGACCAATATAAATAAAGCATCTTTTTAGAAAACTGGTAAAAGTCCTAATGCTGGGAGCATTTATAACCAAAATAGGTAAAAAGCTAATGAATGCATTTTAGAAATTCCTTGGCATATAGGTTTACATGTTACTATTTTACCATCTCTAGTTCTTTCTGAGCTGCATGCATTTATATTTCATTATGTTAGTCTGACTACGATACTAATGTAAAAACTTTCTTCTTATTGAAAAACAAGGCATTTATAGTAGTCTTTCAAAGTGAGAATACTACTTAAAGTATGGTCTCAGTTTTAAAGAATTGTGAAATTTGAATAACAAATTAAATTACCCACTTACTAAAATAAATTGTTTAAAACTCATAAAATAATTAAACCAATACTCTATCATCCAAAATGAATTCATCACCTGTAGTAACTATTTGCAGAAAAATAACATTTTATTTAAAGTCACAGCTTAAATTAAATGATGCCATTGTATTGATATAATATAAGCAAAACCAGATAAATTTAAATCAATTTATAAACTACAAATTCAATATCAATTTTAACTCTATACATTTTACCATACCTTTAGTGTCCCAGTAAATTTTTTACAGTGCTCCAAGTCAAAAGAAATATCTAACATTTCTGTTTAAGTAGCTAAATCTAAACAACTCAATATATATTTATGTCCTAATAAATTAGCAGCAACTCAGAAAAATTATATAAATTAAATTTAAAAAAATAATTCTTTCACTTCATTCCTTGACCAACCCAATTTACTAATGAATGGCTTGTGTGTGCCCAGTATTGAGCCCTGAACAGCTTTTCCAGCCTTGCAGTCAGATGGGACCCCAACACATTTCCTGGTCCACATCACTCTTCCTACAGGAATTAATTTTGACATAGCAACTGCCAAAAACACAGTTTCACAAAGCTATGATGTCAGCAAGAGGGATTTAGCTACAAGTTAATGTTGAGATTTCAAACTACCTTCAGCTTTAGCTCACATGGCATCTGACCAAATGTTCAGCATTGTGTTTCCCTCAAAATTTAAAAATATCTTGTGGCACATATACACCATGGTATACTACTCAGCCATTAGAAATGATGACATCGGATCACTTACAACAAAATGGTGGGATCTTGATAACATTATACGGAGTGAAATAAGTGAATCAGAAAAAAACAAGAACTGCAGGATTCCATACATTGGTGGGACATAAAAACGAGACTAAGAGACATGGACAAGAGTGTGGTGGTTATGGGGGGGGGGGGGAGGGAAGGAGGGAGAGGGGGAGGGGCACAAAGAAACCTAGATAGAAGGTGATGGAGGACAATCTGACTTTGCAACAGAACTGAATGACAAGATAACCTGGACATGTTTTCTTTGAATATATGTACCCTGATTTACTGATGTCACCCCATTAAAATAAAAATTTATTTATAAAAAAATTAAAAATATCTTAAACTATTCCTCTGTGTTCTTTGGGGCCCCTGGGTGCCTCAGCTCACAGTTTGGGAAACTATAAGAATAAGGGACAGAATTGGGACAGGTCATTTTGCACTGTCCTGCCACTCAAAGTAGGTGCCTATTTGCTTTTCTTTGTGAAGTTCTGACACCCATCATTCTAATTATAAGAAATAAATTTCCAATTTTGTACATTTTAAACATACAAGCAAGTTACACAGTCAGATTTATACACAATAAGGAGTATTACAAAGAAGGACAATAAAGTAGACATCTGAAGACAGAGCTGGTTGGGACTAGTTGTTCACCTATTTCTACATCAAAGTCACTGTCTTAAGATTTATCTCCCACAAGTTCCCTCCTAGACTTCTTGACAGTTCCATGATCAAAGTCTTAAGTGATAAATTCCCACCGTGAGGCTCCTCATATACCCACCCCACAGTTATTTTCCCTCTAAGAGGGTGACTGCCTTTTCCCTGCCTTGCCTCCTCTTTTCCATGAGGCTTGAACCAGATGTGTCTTTCCTTTTATGGTCTTAAGAGGAAAACCTTCTCGTGATATGACAGAAACCATGCACACAGCTTGCTTGATAATATACTGCAATATAATACAACACAACACAATACAATGATTGTAACACTTTGATAAACAAATAAACAGGCCTTGCACCGGACTACATGCCAAATTACATAGTAGGTCTCAGGGAATTCAGAGTTGAAAGACAAGCTGCCTGGCCTCAACAGTCACTCAGTCTAGTATTTATGTAATACAAACTTGCGAATTCTTTACTCTTAAAGAACCTCTGTTATCCAAGCGCCAAGCCACAGGAGAAAGGAGTCCTGTGTCCACTCTCAGGACTGGATTTTGCTTTCCGTATTTCCTAAAT
Organism: Saccopteryx leptura; assembly: GCF_036850995.1. Taxonomy (NCBI): domain Eukaryota; kingdom Metazoa; phylum Chordata; class Mammalia; order Chiroptera; family Emballonuridae; genus Saccopteryx; species Saccopteryx leptura. The sequence goes on from NC_089506.1 coordinate 37,260,760, forward strand.
AACCACAAGGACAAGAGCCACAAAAGCGCTACTGCTCCCCGTGTTCTGTGCTGTGCCAGGCACTGTGCTAAGCCCTTCAGGTGCCTTCTCTTCTTCATACCATTAGTCACTGTAGACCGGAAAGGGAGGGAGGGGCTACTGGGCAGCTGGAAGTGTAGGTGGGTCCTCCTGGGGCGAGACAGGCAGCCCTGTTCTGTACTGGGTCCTTGAGCTTCAGCTTTTTACCAGCAGGTTATGCTCCGGGTATCTGCCCTGCTGTACCGGTAGAATCCAATAGGTAGTTGTTGTCCCTCTACAAGGTGCCTAAAACTGTGCTGATGCTTGAGACTAGACTTAAACAAACAAACAAAAACATCAAGCCAGAGTGAGGTTTGATTGAGTGTGTTAGTCCTCATGTGGTCTCTGCCCGGAAGCACATCTGCTGCCTCAGGATATTATTTTAGCATGGAAAAGTCTTCACCTACATGAAGCTGAGAGTGGGCAAGGTTCTCCACAGGCACTGCAAGAGGAAGCATGAAGGTGGACCTCTTTTTGTTCTTTATTTTTAATCCTAACTTGAAGACTTCATCTTAAATGTTCTCGTAAATATTATATTTTCCTTAAACTTAATTTAACAGAATCGTAACTGCTTCACATTCAGTTAACACTCAAGCTGTTCAAATTAGATTGAACTTGTAGCTTATAGACTGATTTAAAATGACCTATTTTTAATGCAAATGCGTGATTAAATTTGAACTGTGACTTTAAATACAATTTTAGTTTTCTGCAAATAGTTACTACAGGTGATGTATTCATTTTGGATAATAAAGTATGGTTTAATTATTTTAATCCCTTTATGTAATTTCTCTTACTAAGTGCATAATTTGGTTTGCTATCCATATTTTATCGTCAGTATTTTAAAATTTAGAATACATTTCTAGTAGTATTCTCAATTTAAAAGACTAATATAAATGATTTGGGTTTTTTTTTTTTTAATGAACAAGAAAGGTTTTACATTAACATCTTACTCAGATTAACATAATCAGATTTAAATCCATGCAAGTCAGAGAGAATCAGAGATGGTAAAATACCAACATGTTCACTCGTATGCCAACATATTGCTAAAATAGGTTCGTTAGCTTTTTGTGTATTTTGGTTGTAAACGCTCCCAACACCAGGATTTCTACCAACTTTCTAAAAAGATGCTTTATCTATTGGTTTTGACCATGAGTGAGACAGCTTTAAGAATCACCCTACATTTTACTTCTCTATTTTATTCCATTGACTCTACTATAAACAACTACTGTTTTAGTACATTCATTCTTTGTTTCTGAGGACCAGGTTTTATTTTCTCTATGTAAACAATGTGTTGACAAATGTCGATAGTTCTGGATGTTGTCGGCAATATACAAGGAACATGTATGTGGTCATGGTAATAGCAGCAATGGTATTCATAAGATGAGATAATCAAAATGAGAGTTAAAAAAACTCTGCCTTCCCCATTATTCATGGCACCTGATTATCTGGATTGATATTCTTATGCATTAAAATTATGAATGTTTTAGTCAACAAAGACAATATCATTTTAACCAAAACCTTTAGTTAAAGTGCATAGGTTATCAGGTTTCTTGAATGATGCCTTATGTCCTGAAATTAATTAAAAGTCATTGGAATTCATATTGGAATTTTTATAGTATCAGCATAGTTTTGATTCTTTATATAGAACATTTTCTCTCACTATATCCTATTTAAAACTTACCTTCTCACATGCAACTCAAATAGATACTGACTTCTTCCATGATCATACCTTAACCTAGATTTGAATTTACATATAGAATGAATATTGTCTTTATTAAGCTCAGCAGGCAAAGTAATATGCATTATGTGGAATTGTGTGCTTTCTAGCTGCTGATGCATATTGGTTTATTCTGTTTAAAATGGTAGCCCCTTCTATTTGCACAACCCCTTCTTCTCAAAGACATTTAAAATACTTAATACATCAAGGGGGAGGTTGTTTTTTTTTTACAAGATGCTCCCATTTTACAGACTATAATATTGAGAAACTTGATAGCTAATTAATACAGTATTGTGATTATAATTATAATCAAGCTGACTAAACCAATTTATTTCATTTCATATGCACTATTAATGCCCTTCTAACTTTTCCAATGCCATTAAAATAAGTCTCCACTAATAGATGTGAATACTTTGGCCTACATTGCATTCACAAGGACTGTATAGACCTAGTCTATGTAAATACAAATTAGTTTGGTAAAATTGGAAATTGATAAGGCACAACATGGGATTTTGTTTAGTCTCTTTTATTGTTCATTCTTTAAAGCAAAGATGTGTATGTGGCCTATGGTCCTTGTGTTTCACCTTGCCTGCATTTTAGGTGAGGCAAAACACATTTATAGGTAGTCAGAAAAACTACTAGGAAAATGGAAAATAAAATCAATAAATCAGTCAGTTCTTACTATTTACAAGATTCTAATAACCCAACTGAAAAAAATTTTCTTCTCTAATTTATTTTCCCCCCAAAATCATCTAGTAAATAATTAAATGTGAGCATTTTATAAATACTAAGTTTTTTGATTTAGGCTAAGTTGTTCAAATATAAATTAAATGATCTAGACAGAGTCTTATGGTTATTAGGGCTATCTCCTAACATGAGCTTTCCAAGTGTCAGGCAGAACCTGCCGCAGCATCTTCTGAGAACCTGTCTAAGGAGGTACAGATTCTTGAGTCCCACTGGAACCCTGAGTCAGCATATCAGGGGCACTGGGTCTGAGAAGTGGCTTTGTAACAAGCTCTGCTAGTGTCCTATGTACCTTGAAGGTGAGAGACCACTGCCCTCTGAATGAATCTCTGAGTCTAAAACTTTGATAACTCAAGTTAATTTGGCACAGTCATTTGTTGAAAGAAAAAACCCAACCCAGCAGTTATCATATGTACTGTGCTCAAATTCACATTACAGTCTTCATTGATGCATAAAAATATACAGTGTGCGTGTCTCATGAGAAGCTATGCCATAGGGCGTGTTAGAACAGTGCTGGATGTCTCAGCTTCCAGCCTAGCTCTCACTGTCTCTAAGAAGCCCTCCCTGACTCTCCCCAAATTGGGCACGAATGATCAAGTACTATCCGGCATGTACTTCTGCCCCCAAACTGTAACCCTCAATATCACACCTGCCTATGTGACAATCAGTGTCACTCCTTGGGCTGGGAGCCCCATCGGGTTGATCTTTGCATTCTCAGCATCTGGTAACAGTTCACACACTTAACACATGCTCATATAATAAATAACCTGAAGATACAATGTACTCATAATAAATGTTTATTGAACAGATGAACGAATGAATCTGATGATTATCAGGTAACTAGAAAGAGAAATTGTTATTAGTATGGATGAATAGAGATATTGGTATTGGTTTGTATAATTACCATTGTTTCCCACCTACATCAAATTTGGCACTTAATGCCACAATTCTCTTCTTTACCCCTGCCTGAGCTGACACAGTCAAATGGTCATTTACTGAAGGCCTACTATTTGCTAGACACAGCACACACCTTAGATCATTAATCCTGACTATATTCTTATGAAGTTGGTTTTATTTCTGTTTTGCCTATGAAAAAAAGAACTCTGAGTTAAGGATATTTGACAAGGACAGAAACCAATCTGTGACAAGCCATGATTTTATTGCAGTTCTGTCTTAATCCAATTCTTAAATTCTTTCCCATGTTGCTATACTACCACTCAACAAAGATTCAAAACAAAATAAATACTATACCGGCTAACTTTTCATATTGATTCTTTTTTTTCTTTGAGCACAGTTATGTCATTTCTCTGTGAGGAAAAAATGCAAATTGTCAAATTTTTTTCTCAAGGATAAACTTCACTCTTCAATTCAATTTCTAACAAAGAAGAAAGTTCTTGCTTCTCCATGTGTGTGGTTGTTCATGTTAAATTTACTGTTGAAGTTTGGTCTTTTTCCAGTTACTGAAATTTCTCCCTCAGAGCTTGGATTATTTAAAAGCACGAGATTTCTAAATCCTTTTCCAGGCTAAAATATGCTCATCTGGATTTTCACCTATTTTGTTGCTTAGAAATAAAAAGATTAATTGGTCCTTTCTCTGAATTTCTTTGGGTAGATCCTGTCACTGCTACTAGACTGTTTATAGATTTTATATACCTGTAAGGTACTTTGCCCTATAAATTCTGCTGTTCGTCCTGTGAAATCCTGGGTCAGTTCTTTAGATGTCTGAGACTCTTGTTTTCATATCTTATAAGTGTGTAAGACAAACATAGAGTGGTATCGCTGCCACTAGATATCATCTCTACTTAGCATTTCGGGGGTGCTCAGAGAGAAAACAATGTCTGGGTGATAACTCTTGTCAGTTACCCCATTGTCAAACCCAATCTTACATTCCTCCACACTCACAATATTTCCCCATTGGGAACATGCCTGACATTGCAATTTCTCAAAACTGCAGCTCTGCAGTGAATGCCTAATTCCTGAAACTGCAAAATCTAACAAAGCTGATTTTTTCCACTGATTTGACTGGCTGACTATTTCGAGGCTTTGCATGTGATGACCTGCTGTTCTTCACAAACAACATCTTTAATGTACCCACACGGTTGTTCTGAAGTGGCTGGGGCAATTAAATCCTTGGGAGCTGCCTGTGGGCCATTCAGAATTACTCACAATGTCCAGAGTTTCTGCTACAGACCAATTTTCCCCGTAGGTGACATTTATCAACTTACCAAGTAGCAATCTCTTCCTTGCTTTGGAACCCAGAGCCCATTGCACCCTAGTGTCACCGGAGTAGGCTGTGGGTGTGTGTCAGTTCACTTGGACTTAGTTGTTTTGTGTTGCTTTAAAAATTTCTTTCTCTTGTCTCTTCTTGGTGTTTATGTATTTAAACATGAAAAGCCAATTTAGAGGAAAACATGGCAATCCTGTTTTTTTCTTATTATCAAAATAGATTATCATTTTCTATCTTTAGATATATCACTTGTTTGGGTTCTTTTATATCTGTTAATATTCTTGATTGTGTTATTTCAGCACAAATTCCCAACCTGACTGCTAAGGAAGATACTTGTATCTACTTTCCCTCGCCCCTGACACCCCGTCCTTCACAACAAACTCGTTTTCCTTACTTTGGAGATGAGCCCCATGGATTTCACTCCCTGATGAACCACACCATACTTTAAAACCCAACTTAACGTAGAGCTTCAATCTTCCACCTTGATGGAGAATGAGGTCGAGACAGCCTTAATATATGTACTTAACACCCCCCATTCTCTCTCTCTCTCTCTCTCTCTCTCTCTCTCTCTCTCTCTCACACACACACACACACACACACACACACACACACTTTGCAAAAACCTAGTATGGCAACGATTCCTGGAGAGCTGGTAAGAACTCAAAAGGCAGAGCGACCAAGAACCTGGTCTCTCAGTTTTGGTTTCTCGTGGAAATGAGATTGCTCGTACAAGACAGAGAGCTTCAGGGCAGAAAGCCCAGCGGGCGTTCCCCCTAGGCTCCATCGGAGGCGCAGCCAGAAGACGGCCCAGGAAATGGAGGCTGCAAGCGCTCGAGTTAAAAGAACTCTGATGGATGACTCTGCCCGCCTTGCAGAGCTCCGAGCCCGCACCGCTCACTCGCCCCGCCCGCGCGCCCTCGGCGCCGGCCCAGACGGTGCAGGATTCCCGGGCAGCGGGTCTGGCCCGCTCCTCTCCGTCCTCCGCTTGCTCAGCTCCGGGGCGCGGGTCGTCTCCTCTCCCCGAAGCCCTCCCTCTCTGCAGACCGGGGCTGCGGGTCTCCCCTTCTCCCGGGAGCCCCCACCCCGCTTCTCCGCGGGCGCTGCAGCCTGGGCCGCCCTGCCTCCCCTCCCCCCTCTTTCTCCCACTTGTTGCTGCCCGACCCGGAGACGCGCTTGTTCCGCCGGCTGATTGTAAAAGGGTTTGACTTGCAGCTGACCCCGGGTCAGGACTTTCTCTCTACTAATCCTCCCCTCTTTAAACACAAAAACCACTTTGCCCTCTTCCCTCGCATCAGTCATCTTAGTACCCACCCCTCCCAGGGCCTGACACCCGGCTGGCCTCCGGGTCAGGCTGCACCCTAGCGAGCTGGGGGCGGACGCCTCGGCCGCAGGTTCCAAGAAGGCGCCCGGTGACTCCCAAACACGTCCCGCTCCGAACCCTCGGGGACGCAGCCGAGGGGAGGTTGGTGGCCGGTCGCTCCCGGGCACCTACCGACCCTGACCCGAGACTCAGAGGGAGCGTCCCGGGGCTTTCGCCGGGACCGCTAGGGGCCAGGTCTTAAGCCTGGGGCGTGTGTTCCGGGGGGAGGAGACAGGAGGCGGCGAGTGGAGACAAAGGCGAGGCCGGGGCGGCAGAGAATGGGAAGCGTAGACGCTGGAGTCATTGAGGGGAGGAAGGGAGAAGAGAAGAGGAAATAAGGAAGTGAATGGATTACGCGACAGAAAGGGGTGCCAGGAAGGTGGAGAGGAACAGGATTGAGAGGGATGAGACGAGGAAGACTTGGGAGTCGTCCTCTGCTCGGGGCTTCACTGTGAACAGGGCGAGATGAAGGTGACGTGGAGAAGCCGGAGGCCCTCGCTTCTCCTGCGGGGAGAGGACCCAGGACCCGGATCCTGGGCGCAGGGGGCCGCCCTCCACCGAGTCTGTGGGGTTCCCGGAGGAGGGCGAAGCCGGGGCCGAGCGGGCGCGCAGCTGGAGAGGAAGGGCCTGCAGAGCGGAGGGAGGGAGAGAGGGAGGAGGAGGAGCAAGAAATGAACTTAGGAAAGGAGAGGGGGAGGAAGCGCTCTGCGCCCCCCATCGGGCTGGATAACAGAGGCCGGGGACCCGGAGCGGCGGGCGAAGGTGAAGGTGCCTGTTTGCCCGTCCCCCGGCCGGCCTCCCTTTGCGCGCACCCGTCTGGACTCGCTGGGTCCTCGCGTTCCCCGACCCGGGGGTGGGGGGCTCATTATCTTGGGCTCCTCGCCCCAGGGAGCTCGCGTCCCCTTCACCCCTCCCTTTCTGGCCGGGCCTTTCAATCCCGCCAAATAGCCACTCTGGAAAAAGCTGCGCCAAGGCCAAGTCTGCTTTTTCACTTGAAGTTTCGAAGGAATCAAACCTATTATTATATTCTGCTGCGGATCTGTCCGGAGCCTCTGCCCCTCAGGCCAGGCTGCGGACGCGGAGGTGGGAGCGTGGGGGCCGCGGGTGGCGGGTGCAGAAGCCCGTGCCGCCCCAAAACGCGTCTTACAGGGGCCCGCCGCCCGTGCAGGGTTTCTCGAGTTAACCAGAATTTTCCGGAGACAGGAATCTGCATTGCCCAGTCTTTGTTGGGAAAATGAAATGCGTGAATATGCGTGCTATTCTTCTCCCACAAGCATGATTTTAATAGACCTATCAGTCACGCTACCCGACACACATCTGCAGAGCAGTGCGCAGTACCCGCCACTGGTTTTAAAATTCATTTCACCTGGCCACTGGTGTGTTCCACCCGGCCCTGGCGGGGGTAGGTGGTGGTGGTGGTGGTGGTGGTGGGCTTCAAAGTCTTAATACAACAACAAAATGGGCCGAAGAGTTGCCTTTCTGTTTCTTTTCTTTCTTTCAAGGCGAGGTGGGGGCGGGGTGGGGAAGAGACACGGGAAAAATCCTTCAAGCAAATCCTGCTAACCTCAGCTGAGCGAGCCCGGCCGCGCGAACGGCCTGCTCATGAAGAATTCCCGCAGTTGTTCCCGAAGAAAGTACGCAAACTTTGTACAAACTGCTCCCCAACTAGTCCTGTCCGCGCGCTTTCTCCACACAGGTTTCCAACAAAACTGAAATAAACGATAGAAACACCATCCCGTGATTTGGAAAGTAACCGAAGCCATCACATAGTATTTCATTTTTGTGAATACGATGTGGTGTACCTTGGCAAGAATCGAATTCATTGTTTGGTTGTCTAGTGGGATAAATCTACGAGATGACATTGGAGAAACACTGCTGGTGTGATAGAATCTCATCTGGACAAAGGAATCCTAGCAAATCTCTTCTTCCCCTACCTCATATTGTTTTCAAATGGAGTCATTAAAGAATTTGTTTTCCTCCATGTCCTTCTAATTAACAAAAACAAATTCGCTGAATTCCAGAAATTCTCCTTTTAAGATCTTCCTGGGTTTTTTAATAAAGTGAATATTTCAGCTGATGCTGTATGATGAAATGTCAAACTCTAAGTCCACCTTCTGGGAAAACAAGGGACAGCTCTTCCTGGAGTTCCCAGCATACTGCTAAACTTTTTATAGTCTAAAACATTTCAAGTGTGACCCACATTACTAATATGTTTGATGAGCTGAGACTTAGATGCCAATCAATAGCTGAAAATAGATACAAAGTCGGGCATACATTTCTGTGAGCATGACCACATATCTGTCTGCCACTTTGGTAAGTGCAGAGAGAGATGGAGATTGGGGGTTAGCAACAGAACCAGAGTGTTCATTTAACTCTGCATATTTCAGAGTAAATGTGGTCTGGCCCTTAAACAGGCTGGTGAGTTAACAGAGCATTACAGAATTTCCCAAAGCGTCTCTCCCAGAGGGGACTGACTGTGTGTGGCATTTATTCCCAGGCTATCTCTGATGCTGTTCCGTTTAGCAAACCATATCTATCCAAACACTTTTAGGAACGTTTCACAAAGGATCAGATTGCTAAAGCAGGGGGAAAAGGGAGGGGGGGGGGGTTATCTTGTTTGGAAGAAGCAGTCGACATCTTTTTTGAAAAATTTGCAATCACTTTAAGGAATGTGTGGTTTAAGCAAAATTATTAAAATGACTCCAAAAATTACACATGTCAATTGTCAGGTTAGCATTTTATATACTTAAAGCTATTCTCAAATGAGGGCTAAATCTGGTTCTCATTAACCCACCACCATAAAGCCCATTTTTGGACGGATAGTCTAACTCATTCCAAGACAAGAAAAGATGTGGAGAAAATGAAATCAACATATTTTGATCTGGGCTCAAGGTTTCTTTTTTCCAAAAATATAATTTCACTTTTATGTTGTGACTAATTCCAAAACGTATTTGCTACAGCATAACTTTTAAATGCAATATTTAATGCTGTCAGATTTACTTAAAGACAAAGTTTTACAGAAAACTTTAAATTCCAGAAAAAGAACTGCAATGTACCAATAAACACCTAGAAAAAATATTATTAAAAAATGTAAAGCATCAAACAACCTCAGATCTCATCAGGAATAATAAACACCGTATTTTGCATTCATATCCGTTAGCAACTTGCATCCCAGTTCACGCGGGGCTGGGGGGCTGGCCAATTTTGTGTGTGCGTGTAAAAAATCCAACAAAATTCTTTTACTCTTTCCCAAGGAGAAATAAGCCAGAGAGAGGGGCTGAGAAAGGGCAGAGGGCACTCAGTTACAGTACATTTTGGTTCAGAGATTGTGTCTCCTCGAGTCGAATCTAAATAAATTCCACCAGCAAGCTGCCCGGGAATAGGTAACACCCGTGCCCCTGCCGTGGTCTTTTGTCATCCAACCTTGGCCTGGTCCCGCCATTGGGGTCTTCTCCCCTGGCGACAGAAATCCGGGAACCGAGGATGCAAAGCCCACAGCAAGGAGCTGAAAAATCCCGCGGTGTCAGCCCAAGATAAAAACACACCAAAGGGCCAGAGTATAAAACGATATATATATATTTTTTTGGTAATTATTTCCCATTCTGTATCAACACTGTAAACTCTACAAAATAATCTATAGATTTTTAACTTCCTTTCCACTGGATGAAGCTCCATGAAAACCGTACTCTCCCCTGGGGTTCCCCCTCACTTTTAGTCCATGCGACAATTTCTCCTTCGGTCAGATTTACTAATTGTATTTTGAGCTCATAAAACATGCATAAAATTAGCACGTTTCAAATTTATGGGGGGGGGGATGATTTTTTTTTTCTCTTAAATTTATTGACTCAAAACTCGATGCATTTTTAAAGGGGGCTATCTTTTTAGTTTTTAGGAGAAAGGCTTTTTTAGGAAACTATGTACATAATCTGAATACCCCTCCCCATGCCGCAACGCCTAAAATAAATTTGCACAATGCATTTACAAGAAATAATTACAAAACAAAAAAAAATTGGAGAAGCTCAGATACAGAAAAGTTTTACAAAACCCAGAATATAACGCTGCCTTCTGAAAGGGGTGTAGGGGCTTATCTCTTTGTATAAATTAACAAACCAACCCAGAAAAGCGGTAACAACTACAAAAAACTTTTAAGTGTTTGGATCTGCCTTACTACTTCAATAACAAATGAGAACAGCTCCGAGCACTGGGTCCCGGGCAACCAAACGCCACCTGGAAGCGATGCAGGATGAGAGTGAGCGCGCCGGCGGGATAGAAAAGTTGGAGTCAACTCTTGCTTAATTTGGTCTTTGTGTCCCCTAGAGCAAAGAAATGCTTTTGCCTCCGTGTATGATAAATACTGTACAAAAAGTCTCAAGAAAACTGCGAAGTTCAGTCTAAAATGCACGATTGTGTCCGCGCCATGCGGTCCCCAGAAGCTCCCGGAAAGGCGAGTGGGGGATCAGGGGGGATGTGTCACCTAGTGTTCGTAGCCAGTGTTTTCCTTTTTACAAGAACTTAGAAAGGTCTGTACAAAAGCAAGGCCGCGCTAGGCCAGGCCGGGAACCCGAGGCCGGCCGCACGCTTCTCTCTGCGCGTCGCCAGCGCGGGCCGCAATTTCCCCCGCGTCCCTAGATGTGCGTCAGGGGCACTGTGCCGTTGACGCCCGCGCCCGCGCCCTGGTAGTGCTGGGGCAGCGAGTGCAGCCGGCTCTGTGCCGCCGCGGCTGCTGCTGCCGCCGGGTCACCGCCTTCACCCGCCGGCAAGTACATGCTGATCATCTCGCGTAGGTCCCCGGGGCAGGGCGCCCGTGAGTGTGCCGGGGCCGGCGGGCTGCCGCTGGGCTCCGACTTGACCAGAGAGCCGAGCGCGCCCAGGGCGCCCGACGACGCGGCTGCCGCCGCCGCAGCAGCAGCCACGGCCGAGTTCTGGTGCGCGCCGCCCGCAGCAGCGGCTGCCGCCGCCGCAGCGCCGTAGGGGAGGCCGCCGTAACCCGAGGGCGAAGCGCTCATGTAGCCCTGCGAGTTGGAGATGGGGCTGTACTGAAGCGCGCCCATGTCGTAGCGGTGCATAGGCTGCGGGTTGTGCGGATGCGCGTGCGGGTGGTGCGGGTGGGGGTGCGCGGGGTGCGCGTGTGGGTGCGCGCCCCCTGCGCCGGGGTGCTGCCCGTAGGCCAGCTGCGCTTCCTGCATCATGGCCGCGGCCGCGGCCGCCGCCGCAACCGAGCCGGGGTAGGCACCGTTGGCCCAGCCGTTGACGTGCGCGTAGCCGCCTCCCGCCGCGCCACCCGGGCTCTCGAGGCGCTGGCCCACGGCCGCGGCTCCCACGCCCACACCCATGGCCACGGCCGCGGTACTACCGCCTGCTCCGGCCGCCAGCAACCCTCCGGCCAGAGAGTACTTGTCCTTCTTGAGCAGCGTCTTGGTCTTGCGGCGCGGCCGGTACTTGTAATCCGGATGCTCCTTCATGTGCAACGCGCGCAGCCGCTTGGCCTCGTCGATGAATGGCCTTTTCTCGGCCTCGGACATGACCTTCCACTCGGCGCCCAGGCGCTTGCTGATTTCCGAGTTGTGCATCTTAGGGTTCTCCTGGGCCATCTTGCGCCGCTGTCCGCGGGACCACACCATGAAGGCGTTCATGGGCCGCTTGACCCGGTCCTGGTTGGCCTTGGTGCCCCCACCGCCGCCGCCGCCGCCACCGCCGCCCACCCCGGCTGGGCCTGACAAGTTCGTGGGGGCCTGGGCGCCACCAGGCGAATGCAGATCGGTTTCCATCATCATGCTGTACATTGGGGCGGCTCACGGGTTCACCGGCACCGCGCAGAGAGGGACTGGAGCATAGACAGCCGAGGTCAGGGAGATGGAGAGAGGCTCAAACAGAGAGAGCCTTGGGGGTGGGTGTGTAGGGAGAGGTCTTAGAGAGAAGTGGGGAGGTGGAGGCAAAAACAACAAAAAAGAGGCAGAAACACACGCAACTCAGCGCTGGTCCGGCTCACAGCTGGAAAGTTTCTCTTTCTGCCCAAACCACTTGCCAAAGAGGGTGATGACCGGCGTGCCGTCCTCGCTGCCGCCGCAGCTGGGTCGCCCTCGGCAGAGCGGTGCAAACAGGTGTAATCGTGGCCAAGTTGCACCTCCACTTTTCGGAACAAGAGCGATGCGCGGGGCCGGGGCCGGAGCCAGGACTCGCCGCCTCTTCGTCGCGGGTCGCCGCCGTCACGCACTGCCTCCTTTCTGCTCTCGGTCCTCAGTGGCTTCCAACTCCGGGTCTGCAACTTCTAGCAGGGCGGCGCGCTGCGTGCGCTGGGCATGTGCGGGTCCCAGGTGCCTAGTGGGGAGCGAGGCGCCGAGGGGGGAGTGGAGGGGGGGCCGAGGGGGATTACGGTGCAGCTGGGGAGGGGGGCCGGGGGCAGCCGAGGGAGCGCAGGCGCGCAGAGATGGCCGGGAAGCCGGGGCCGCCGAGCCCAGGCTGCCCGCTGCCTGCCCGGGGCCGTGCGCTGGGAGCGGAGGCGCACACGGGGCCGACGGCGCGAGGGGCCCAGCAGCCATACGCCGGGCCCGGGCTGCCATTAAATGAGCGCGCCGCGGCCAATGGGAGCTGGCGGCGGCGGTGATTTGCATGGCGCGCTGGCGAGTGACGTGGGGAGGGAGTAGATACACTGGGCGCGGGCGGCGGAGCGGGGAGGAGGGGAGAAAGGAGGGGTGAGCCAGGGCAGGAAGGAAGGGGGGGGGGGAGGCCTGGGAGGGGGTCACAGCCACGCTGCTTCCTGAGCGCGCGAGGCGGCGGCGGCGGCGGCGGCGGCGACGAATTCCGAGCTTGGAGCTCACCCTCTCCTCTCCGCCCGCGCGCTCCGCAAGATTAACGATTGGATTTAAAAGCAAGACGAAGACGGAATCATTCAGGGAGGGGGGAGGGGTAAGGAATCCAGCCCCTAACCAAGTTTTAAAGGAGCGCATCCAAGACCCAGCAACTCCTCGAGCCCATCCGCCAAGTCTGTGCTAGCTGGGAAAGGGAAAGTTGGGGACCGAGGCAGGAACCTTGCCTTCAGTTCGGCCCCAGGGCTGGACGGAAGGGGTGCGACTCTCGGAGCAGGAAAGACTGCCCCAGGTACACAACTCAAAAGGCCCGCACGTGATCTCTTGCGCGGCTTAGGCAACTCAGTCCCCTAAGCCTGCCCGTGGATGCGTGCTTCATCGTCGCGTGTGCTGAAGTTCTCCAGTGCCCCCTCTCGTGAGCAAGGCCTTCACGGCCCGGGGACCGATAATTCCCGTAATGGGGGAGAATTTGTGTTGAACTTGACTTCATAGTTTATTTTAGCATCAGCCCTGAAGTTGTTGTTTGAGAGAAATCTTTTAAAAAGCCTGGCTGTTATAGTCACACACTCTTCTCAGTTTAGCTTTTCCTTCTACAAAGGAATTTCTGGGAAGGTCAAAAACAAAATCTATGTGGAATCTAGTTACTTAACAGTTGAAAAGTTTAAAATCACACAAGAATGGGATAGGCCACGCTCTTCTGGAGCGCATCTTCCACAAACTATTTGCCTAAGAACTTTGAAAACTGCGTGAATGGAGCGAGGCCCCCTGAAACTGAATCGGAAAAGTGAGGCCTGGGGACCAAGCGACAGATGCTGTTTTCCTGAATTATGCAAGCGAAAGGCCTGGTTCCTGGAGTGATTGAGGTATCTGCCTGAGGTTATAATTCATAAACCTCAAAGTATCATTGATAACACCATTGCTCTCAGGCTACCTTCTGGTAGAAAATCCGTTGAGACCATGCACCTCTCCATTGAGTCAAGGGACGTCTCCGTGAGCACAGGAGAAGGGAGGTGCTTAGGAGATGGCTGATGGGTGAACTGGAGCCTAACCAAAGCCGGTGACTGACATTCTTGTAATAGAAAAAAACATACGATAATGATCATAAGGATAGTAATAAGCATGTTTAAGTATGTTGGCTAGTGAATACGGGAGATCTCTCCCCCACCCCCGATTAAAAAAAAATTATGAGGTTGTGAATTTTCTGACCCTATTGCTTGTCCAAGATACAGCAATAATGCTTTTTTCTCTTTCCTGTCAATTACTATGATTATTACTGTAGTTTTATTTTTTTTTTAATATTGCAAGGTTGCTACAGTATGCAATGCAATAGCAAATTGGTCTCTGCAGATTAAACTGCTTTCATTTCAGGCTATTCAGCATTTAATAGGGAACTTGTTGAATAATATATAATTATATTAGAAAGGAAACGCCATTTCATATTTTTCACTAAATGTCTAGGTTATAAATTTGGTTTTCAACTACCTTCTTATTTCACCAATTGAGTTTGTTAAATCTTTTTATTTGATTCATGGACTTCTTTCAAATATCAGTTACATTGTGAATGAACAACAACAACAAAAAGAACAAGAATATTGTTTAAGAATGCTATAGTCCTGTTTTTCCTTTGATAATTTAGGAGGCGATGGGTGTGCAGTAAGATCGTGTGTGTGTGTGTGTGTGTGTGTGTGTGTGTGTGTTATGGAAAGTCAGCAAGACTGAAATAAAGGAAATGGCTTACAAATTATGAACTATATTACCCACTTAGCAATTGAAAGATTTCTTTCCTCTGCTTTTCAATTTAAATTTTAAACCAAATAGCCTAAGACCCCCTGAAAATACTTTGTATGAACAAGGCTTGGCACATTATTTTCCATATCAATGAAGCAATTTACTTTATATATACCCTGCGCTCCAGTGTGCATTGCAGGAATGCTTTATGTTTTTGGGAACTTGGGTAGCTGACTTTGAAACGTCTAGTTTTCTTTCTACATAGTCTTCAAAATTGTTTCCAAATACGACATTACCCTTGTTTTCCAGAGCACCTAAATAGGAAGTAAATTGTTTAGGCTTTTATGAGATCACGCTAGTGCTTAGCATTTGGGGCACTCTCTATAAGTCCTTTATAGTGAGATGTTCCCTGGGCCCAAGGGGGCAAAGACTGTGGGGACCCAAGTGCGTAAGTATTAAACTGGAGCTGCAGGTGTAACTTGTTGCCAAGTGGTAGATGATTGGCAGTTGCTGCCCGTGCCAATTAGGCAGAGGCAGGGCACTGCATGCCAGACCTCTCAGTGTCTTTCGTCCTGGCACAAAGATGGAAGAGAATCAGATCAACTCCTGCCAGTAATGGCATTTGGGAGCCTCAGTATCTTGCTCTTTCTGACTCCTCTCCCGAGTAGCTCTTTAAAAATAAAGAAAACAGTCCAAAATCACTTTGAAAAACATCTCTTCTCCCTATTCTGTTTCTCCCTTTTATGCCCTACCAGGTTGGCAGGGACCTCCTTCAATCTGAGGACTTTCTCAAAGGCCTGGAGCTGGAGGATTTGGAAATAGACTACACTATTTCCAAGAAAGGCCAGTCTAGAACCCCTAGCAAAGGATTACTTCACTGTTGAGCGACCAAATTTGCTTTGCTCAAAAGACCAAAGGGAAGATCAACTTAGAAATATAGATAAGTAAAGATGTTCTTTTCACTTGTGGGCATGATCCTTAAAGAAAATCTAGATCCAAGCAATCATTAGAGAAAATTATATACATGCATGCATATGTATATATATAATTATACATGTGTATACACAATATTTTATACACACACATACATGTGTAGCCTCAGAATATATGCACACATATACTTGTGTATATACAAAGAATATATGCATACATATATACACACAGAGGATACATAAGTATACATACGTATACATGTAATACAGAATATGTAAATATGTACATATACATGTGTATATACATATATACATATACACACCGGTACATAAAATATATGTATTTGTTTACATACATGTGCACAATACATATGCATACATATGTATGAAATCTATTTAGGAAATATACACAAGCCGTTCACTTTCAAATACATTGAATTCTGGACTTTAAATCTAACACCATTAGCTTAAACTGCCTCCACAGAGTAAAACTTTTGGGTTTTGCTCCCCCTCCCATGTTGTGTTCAGGAGAAACCTGTGAAGTAGAGAGGTCGCTGGACAGAATCCTCTTCCTGTCTCTACCAGTCTTTTAAGTGAAAGCTAGCTTTCAGACACCTAGAGGTGACTTTCTGTACTGGCGGTCAGTCTCAAGCTCCCAGCAAGCACAGATGGACAGGTTAGGAGTTCTGGAGAGACAAAGGTCACCATAGGGAAGCAATGAAACTAAAAACTCTGTCTTCCTCCACCTTGGCCTGTCCAGTTAATACCCTCCGGGGAGAGGTATCCACCTATGTCCTCTCCCCTCCCACAGTTCAGCTCCGGGGATTTCCGAAGCCCCTTGAGGATTCAGCCACTTATCGGCCCGCTGTGGACCACCTCGGGCGCAGCCTTCCCAGTTATGGTGTCTCCCCAAAGGGCTGAAACCCGAGTTCTAGGGAGGCTAATCACGAGGCAGCCGCCAATTCCTTGGCAGGACTGTTGGGAGATAAAAGACTGATCTGAGCGAGGAAGAGGAGAAGGGAAAAATTAATAATAATAATAATAATAATAATAATAAAAAACAAATAAATAAATGGTTAAGAGAGAGAAAAAGAAGACAGTTCAATTGGAAGAGGCTCTCGAGGTCATCTCGGCCAACAGGAGGGCCTCCAACAGGAGGCGCAAACCAAGAAGAGGCCCGGGGACTGCGCGCGTTAGAGGAGACCAGGGCGCCCGGCACTGTGCGCGCTGGGGCGGGGGTGGGGGGTGGGGGGAGTGGACACCGAGGAGAGAGGCGGCAGGGCGGAGGTTGGGTGCCCCGCTCCTCCGTTCCCGGAGCCACGGGAGGTTCGGGTGAGCCCGAAAGGTTGCGGAGCCGCGGCCCCCAGGCCCCGCGCGCGTCTGCCCTGACTCAGCCACCAGGCGGGCCGCGATCGCCGTCTGCTGGCCACCGCGGAGCTACAGGACTGGAGGCTCTCGCCGGCCACGCGGAGCTACAGGACTGGAGGCTCTCGCTCTCCGCGGCAGAGCCCCTCTCCAGCTCCTGCGGCCACACGCCGGGTCGCGGCGGTCCGAGCACGCGTTCGAATGTTTGCGCGCCAGGGCGCGCCGGGGACGGACCTGAAGTTGTGGGAGGTGCTCCTCTCTCCCGGCCCCCTGGCGCGCTTCATTACTCCCTCCCCTACTGAGCCCTAATCCAGCTAACTTGGCCCGGCTGTTCTCAAACAATGACGGAGTCAAAGTAACGCAAAAGTTTGTTTTGTTTTAGAGGAAAAAAAAAAACAGTGATAGAAAAGACGGAAGAGGAAGGAGGACTAGAGAATCGTTGCCAGTATGGAACTTTGAGTGACGTCTTTGCCATTAGGAACAGCAACAGAGCAGAAGGTAGCCTCTCAAGAGTGTACAAATCCACCGTCTCTCTCTCGATTAAAAACGTCCTGTATGAGAGGGCTGTTCCAGGAACGTCTGTGGGAAAAGAAAATAAAGCCCTTCCCCTCGAAAGCGAGCAGGGCTTTCTTTCCAGTGATCAGTGTGGAGTTCGTAAATTCACAGTGAGGAGCAAACAGCCCTATGTGTGCGTGCGTGCGTGTTGTTTTGTGCTTCCTAGCTCTCTGGGTGAAAGCATTTGGAGAATCTCTGGGAGCTTTCGAGTAGGGGCTCACCCTGTGAGCAGTACTCACACATATAATTCAAATTTCACAGCTGACCTGCTCTGAAAACCTCAATCAGCTTCTAATTGAAGGGAAAACAAAATATTGCTTCCCTACAGCCGAGCTAACGATTTAATCATTATATCAGACATTATAGCTTTTAATTAGGCTAATGCTGATACTGTATGGAAAGAGATAATTCAACACAGTTCTTGATGAATTCTGTAATTGGGTTAACGGCGGTGCAGTTGGGGGAGAGACGTCAATATTCAAGCTGCGTCTGTAGCCACCAGGTTTATGAATGAAAGAAACCAGACAAGGGGAGGAAAACGCTGGGGCCCGAGGGGAGCATCGCGCCCTCCGCCCAGGCGGAGCTGCGGTGGCCCCGGAGGGAGGGCGGCTGGGGTGGGAACGACACTGGGCGGTCTGCTGCCCAGGCCTCGCGGCCGGCTCCAGCTCCTCCGGACCCTCCACCCGAAGGGCCTGCTTCTGCGGAAAAATTTCCAAGAAGAATCCCAGCCAAGCTACCTGCCCCTTAAACCTGGGCGCTGGGGTCTCCTCCAGGGGCGTCTCCTCCAGGGTGCCCCACAAGCCCAAACGATGGGGGCAGACGTCTGAGCGGAGCGCAGCGTGAGCGCAGTTTCTGTCCGGTGAGCTTTAAAGACACGAACTCTCTCTAGGCTCCCAACCCGGGCCCGCGTGCCAGCCCGGACGTCCCGGCGCCTCCGCCCCAGCCGAGAGCAGTCCCAGCCGGTCCCTAACTGGGGATGCGGTGGGCGCGCAGAGCGCGAGGCGCCTGTGGCCATCGCAAGTTACCCTCCTTCTTGTGTCCACACCGAGGGACTCAGGCTTTGGAAGGGAAATGGCACGAGCGGGGACTGTGGCTAATTCCCAGTAGCCTTGGCCAAGCCACTGCCCGACGTTGGCACGGCAGACCAAAATTGGCAGGCGAAGAAGGGCCTTCCTCCACCAGTCACTAAAAGTCCTGTGAAGGAGCCTGTAATGAAAACAGTCGTCAGATTCATCTGCAAAAAGTGAATTTGGCAAGGGGGCGTCTGTGGACCCACGCTACGTACTCCTTATCCAGCTCATGGTTTGGCCTGGCGGTTTCCGAGTGCTCTGGGGTCCCTCTCGGCATGGGGCGACCGATAGGTCCCTTCTCGCCGGGGGAACGTGGCGGCACAGAGAAGAAGCAGGATTGGAATAGAGTTCGTCGCCCTCTTCTGCCCCCCAGATTTCTAGAACCCGCAAAAGTTGGGTTTAAGTCAGCGAATCAGTGCAGCTCTGTCACTTGACCATGACAGAGGAGATGATTCGAGAGCCTTAAATTTTGGGTAGAAAATCCCGGGGCTTCCCAGATTTGGATGGGATTTTTAGAAAGCCACCTGAGCCGCGCCCAATTTGGGTTTAACCCAAAATGGTTTCAGTGTAATTTTTATGTATATTTTATACCTTCGCAGTCCACCTCCCCCATTTTTTTTTTTTTTTTTGTTACTCTTTGGCTTAACTACAGAAGTGCAATATTCTCCTTCAAGATAAATATAATGTATTGTGATTCATCCTTGTCTTATTTTGTCAGTAATTACCACAAAATTAAATGGGTCACTGCTAAAGTTTCATTTACCCACACCTCTGTAATTAACAGTTTGAATACACCTTTTTACGTTGTATAAAAGTTGTAATTTTCTAACGCGTGTGGCTTTTTTATTGGTGAAGAATGCTTGTGTTCGACGTGATAATAAGAATACAAAATACCTCAGCTGAGCAGGATGTGTGTTTGGTTTCTGAGATTCTGTAGAGACTGAGCACAGATCAAACTTTCTGGAATGGGGGGAAGCTTCCTAACTATTCACATTAAAATTTGCAGAATATTAAGGTCTGCGAATATAGGGCATCTGATTATGTTCACTTCTAAAGCTAAAATCCTTGGGAGAAACTGAACCAGAACCAGAGCTCGGCAGGCCCATTACCCCAGTGCAGGGAGAAGGTGGGATTTGATAGAGGAGGTTGTGGTGATGTTCATCTCAAAGAAATAATACAAAAAATGTTCCAGATGTAGGCAGTGTCCCAATCAAGTCCAGGTGAGCTGATGACCAGCTAGTGTATGCTGGAAAGAGCTTTGGTTACAAGTAAACACTGCCTTTTCTCATATTCTCTCTCATTAGCCCCCAAATAGAAAAGGCATCACTCACAAGAGGAGACAAGCCATAAGGAATTTCTATATGAAAAGAAATAAAGTGAAATCAGAGATGCTGTTGCTTACAGGCCATCCCTGTTATTGCAAATTAGATTTAGCTACACAAGCTTCAATATAAACATGACACAAGGTTCACAGGAGTGAAAGGACCATCTACTCCAATCTCTCCTTTCATCGAAGCATCTCACATAAATTACATCTTGTCCTTTAATACACTTTTCAATGAGATTAAAACATCACTTTGACACGATTTCAAGCCTTTTCAGTTGCATGTGTTGCTTACTTCAGAAAACAGCAAACAGGGAAGTGGGTCCCTTGAAATCTTCAGGCAATGGGATTGGACCACTGCCCTGTGCTCTAAGCTAAGATAGGACCCCTTGGCTCCATTTTAATGCCATGTATCTTACCTCACAGAGGCAGAAGCCATCTGTCCTGCCAGGGGAAATCAGATCATTCATCAATATTTGGGGTGGCAGTCTTTGGATAGCAAGGATGAGGAAGAACCTGCAGCCCAAGCCAAAGGGTCCCCATGGACCCCCATATACACATTAACCATCTTAGGGGAGCTGGCACAATGAATATGAGAGGTTGAGTGGATCAGAGAAAGTCAAGCTTTAGATAGCCTTTGAAACCTAAATCTTAACTTAGGGGCAGTGAGGAAAATGTGGGTTAACAGTAGAGATTTCCTACAAAACTGTCTCAAGGGAGATTGCCAGCTCTCCAGCTGGCTGCTGGGTGCCCAGCTCTCCTGTTATGGACTGACTACTCCTGTACTGGCACCCAGTGGGGAGAGGCCCTAAGAGGACAAACATTCCCACCAGGCATCAGGGGAAGAGTATTTGGGTCTCAGGGTAGTAACTAACCATTTTCATTAGCCATCTGAAATTGTGTGCGACCTGCAGGACACACAGGTGAATTTGCTCCTGGAGGAGAGGCTGGGTACCAGCCTTCTTTGCAGGTGATTGCACAGGTAGGCCAGCCATCTGGAGCACAGCACCTCGTTGGGGTCCCAGTGGCCTCCTCCTACTTGTGGACAGAGAGACCAGGTGCAGCTAGTCTAGCAGCCCACAGTTCCGGAAGGTTCCTTGGAGGAATAACCCTTCCTTTTGATTCCAATCCTGTGCACCCCCACAAGACCTGCTGCTGAAACCCACCCGGCTCGGCCTTTTGCGCCGTTCTTTTCCGTGCTAATGAGGACCCGAGTACGAGGTCACCTGGAAGCTCTCTGTCATCCTCAGGGCGCACACATAGTTTTCTATGCGCGCGCAGTTCTCAGACCGAGCCACCCAGTCTGGGACGCTGCCGGGTGAAGGAAACCTGGCAGCACCCAGGGGAAGTGCGGTAGGGACGCCATTCCGCTTTGCGTGAATCGTGGCCTTAACTGTTTGCATCCACGGTGGAGCGCGTTGAGGAACGGACACTGGCCCGGGCATTTCTTCTTCTGCCGTGAGTGTCACGGACCTATCAGGCCTGAGCTGGGAAAGAGGCGTGGGGAAACAATATCATGGTTTTGGTTTTGGGGGAGAACAGAGCAGGATCCCTCCCTCCCTCTCTAAGTCCAGCTGAGACAAAAGTCCCCGATCTGGTCAACTGGGCAGACATACTGTGGTGAACAGGCTTCTAGGGGGTCCTCTCCGTCAACCAGGGAGCCAACAGGGCAGGCACCAGCTCCCCCTCGTTTCACAAAGGAGCTTCCAGAATCCCGGTCCCACCGCACTCCTGGAAATCGATGCAGTAAAGCGGGCTTTTAATGGGTTAATTGACTAGCGGCCGCTATCGTATTCAAACACCTGTTTCTTGCCAGGAGGCAGCCAAGCCCGGTCCTATTCCCAGTCGCTGGCTGCCGGCTCCGCCCGGCTCGTCGACTTCAGCACCGGCCACCGCGGAAAATCCATTTCACCTTGGAAACTTTGTGACCTTTCTTCTCCGTAGGCAGATCAAACCCAGGAAATGGGGGGGGGGGGGGGGAGGGGCAGAAGCGGGCGACAGGCTTGAGCGTGTGAGTGGACTCTCGCTGCACGCGCTAAGGAACGAGGCACGCGTGATGTGGTGGGTACCGTATACTAAGCGGGTGCAATTTCGCAGGAGAAGGGAGGACGCACTGGGGACGCCTGGTGGGGGTCATTTCCCCCTTCCCATTCTAGGCCGTTCACTGAGCAGGCAGGGAATTGGGGCACCCGGGACCCCATCCTGCAGCGCCCTGCCCTAGCCAGCAAGATTGAGGCGTTGGCCGCGCGGGTGGGGCTCCTGCCCGGGCGCCGGGTCCAAAGCCACTTGCTGCGTGTCAAAGGCTCGCTGCTCATTGCCCGTGTGTGTGTGTGTGTGTGTGTGTGTGTGTGTGTGTGTGTGTGTGTGTGTGACAGTATTAACACTGTCCAGACCGTCGGTCAGTCAAAGTTAAATGGATTCTTTGCCCAAAACACCTCTCATTAAATGGCACACGCTCAACATGTTAATTTTTAAAACGTAATTTCAACCCGCGGATTTAGTTCTCAGCGCTGCGTAGCGCGCACTGCTGAGCTCAGGCGCCCGCACCGCCCAGGGCAGGGGCGCAGAGAGCGAGCCTGGCCCTCGCGGGGGCGCGCGGCGCGTCGGCCGCTTGAAAACCCAAGCCGCGGCGGACCTGAACCTGTCCCCCAAATCGACTGGCTCGACCTCCCTTCCCCTCCCCCCAAAAGATGACCCTGAGAGAAAGAGTCTCGGTCCCCTGGGCGGCGGCCAATCTCAAAAGCCTAGGAAGAGGGGAGGAGTGAACCTCCAGATAAGAAAATGACAAATAGACCGGGTACGCGAGTACGCCTGCGGCAGTTTCCACAGCTACCCACCTGTTCTCTGTGGAAGACCCAAGCTGCGGGGACAGCCTACCCTCCTTCACAGAAAGTCACCGTCGAGACACCGCGCCCCCTCCCAGAGCCGTTCCGGCCCCCCTCCTCAGCTCCCGTCAAGCTGAAGCCCTTGCGCAAGTTTGAGACACACTTACAGTTAGTTCCTCCTTCGGCTCCAGCGGGTCTCCAGAGCCGGTCCGGCGCGGCTGCGCCCCCCGCGCACTGCCCGCGGGCACCTCCCTAGCCCCGGCTCCTCCGGACTGGGGCACCAGCCCGTTCTATACGCGGAACGCGCCGCTGACCTGGGACCCCAGTTCGGTCGGCTCCCGGCGGCGCCTGCACCGCAGACGCGGGCGCCGGCGCCACGCTCACGCACACTCACACGCGCACCCCCGCTCGCACACTCACTACACACGCACATGCTCCTCTCGCGCGCGCACCCTCCCAGACACACACGCTGTAGGCGAGAGAGACAAGAAAATGAAATTTATTATTGATAGAAAAGACTTTAAAGACAATTTCAAGTTATTGTTTCTCTCTGGAAAAAGGGGGATCCCTCCACATAATGAAACGCCTTTTGTGTGGCGCCGAACAATACCAAACAAGTATTCTAATAAATAGCCACTTTTTTGTTCCTACTCGACAGTGAATAGAATTGAGCAGTTGGTTCTCGAGCAGCTGCGACGCCGTTTTGAGCTGGGAGGTGGAGCCGCGTCTCCCGTGCGCCCGGCGCCGCGCCCCAGCCCCTCACCCCTCGCGCCCCCAACTCGCTCCCCTCTCCCTTCCGGCCGCCCAGCCACCCGCGCACGCCCCGCTTTTCCTGGGCCCTGGTTCCTGGTCGCCCCCAACCCCAGCCCGTCGTGGCCTGGCCTCAGAGATTCGGGCCCAATAGAACGTCTGTGTCCTGAAAATCCCCCAGCTCTCCTCTACCTCCTCCCCGAGTGGGCTCGGACGTCTTTCCCCCCGTTCCCCATAAAATAGTTGTTCCTCCTGTCATCACACAGGCTACCGACATTCGCCTTGAACCGCTCCTCGGGTCCTTTCCCAGCCTCTCGCCGGGAGAACAGCGGCCGCCCACCCTGAGTCCGGAGTCACTCTGGTTCCTCGGGCGTTTCCCGGGGCCGTCGGCAGCCTCCTCCCCGCCCTTCCCCCCACCAAATCCTCGCTCGAGGCTCCTTCCTCCCGGGGGTATAGCTTCAGCTTTGTTCTCCCGCTCGGGGGACACCTTGGCCTAGCTCCCCCCCCCCCCGCTAGCGCTTTAAACAGCGCCCTCTACCCCTCCCCCCGGCTCCCCCCATTCCCGTCCCCTGTGTCTGAGCAGCTAACGGTAGCAGCTGCTGAACGAAACACAGCGTCTAACTAAGGATTACTGTTGTGAACACAAAACTACAGGTAAAAAGTCGCCCCGGCCAGGCAGCCTCAAGTTACCAGCACGCACGGTTGGTGCGGAGTCCAGCAGTGCCTTGCTGCCTCCCCACCTCGGGGCGCCGACCCTCTCTGCGCCCTGACTCCCCCTGCAGGCAAAGTCCCCGGCCACCCCTTGAGAGGACAGTGCCGCCAGCGGGGAAGAAGAGGAGAACATCTTAAGAGAATAGAAAGAGGCTGGAGCGAAGTCTCTGTCTCTCTCTCTCTCTCTCTCTCTTTTCTTACCTTCTTCCCTCTGTCTCCTCTCTCTGTCTGTCTCTCTCTTCAATTGTCAGCACTGGTACTTAACATTAGCACTCTCTGATCCTCTCAGAAAATTCATCAAAAGCAATGCCTTTCTGAAAATGATGACCCCATGTTTTGCCCAAAGGACTTATGTTCTCCTTCCACCAGAAGGAGAGATATTTACCGACCTTTCAAAAATAAAGAAGAGCAAGTACAGTACATTTGAACATCTTAAGTGCTTGTCAGCCCCTTAGTGTTTCAGGGTGTAGGTATGTACTCAGCTATGTATCTTTAACAACCCTATGATCCCACCCCACCCCCATCGCTGGCAGCTGCAGTTTTCAGGAGATTCTTGTCTGTCTGGCTCTAATTGTGGAGACAAAACCCTCACATAACTTTTACTCAATGGACCTTAATCTGGAGAAACTCTATGTCATTTGCAAATTATTTCTCAATCGGACTAAGGATCTAGGAGTGCAGGGAGCGGAGGTAGTGTTTTGGAAATCGCCAGAGAACTCAGATATTAACTAAGATACTCTTCCTAGCAGCTCACTTCCCCCAGAACGCATGTGGTGTAACTGTCCAATGCCAAATAAAACAGGTAGTTGCTTTACTTGTGAATTATTATTTTTTTGAAATGTACTTTTGAGCAACAGTTTTCTCCTGGAGTTTAAGGTAATTTAGTTCTGTCATCTGAGATTGGGGGGTGGAGGTGGGGAACGGTCCTTGACATTTTTTTTTTTAAAAAAAATTGGATTTGTGCAGGAATCTCACGGTGGGAAACAACGGAGCACGTTGGAACTGGACCGATTCCAGCAGACACACTGAACGCTTTTCCCCTTTGTATGGAAAATGGAAACATTTTGGAATCCAGATTTAAAACTTTGACTTACATTTTACATGTGAAGTCACTGAAAGATTGGGTACAACACTGCCTGACGCTTCACAACCTGCAAATATTTGAATGGTTTCTGTACGCGGAGCAGCTGCCAGTCAGCTGGCTTTGACAGGCTGCCACAATTTTGTCACTTAATAGTGGGTGTTAGGCTAAGTGCAAAACACTCTGGCAAACAGATGTCAAACTCGTATCTCGTATCAGTGGGGGTTGCGAGGGGGAGTTCTAACCCACATCTCGGCCTGGCACGCGGGAGCCCCCGTGCACACGGGTGTGCAGGGGCCCAGCCCTGGGAGACAGAAACACGACCTTGGAATTCTGGAGAACCCAGTGTGCGCTTCTCTCCTGCTCACGCAGAGAAGGAGCGGGCGAGTGCGCGGGCCCAGGCCTGGGAGAGACTGTTGTAAGCGCCCCTTCTCCCCAGTGCGCCTTCCTCCCTCCTACCCCCTTCCCTGCCCGGACTGTGGCAGTTTGCAGATGCTCGGGCACAGGGGCGGGCAGAGAGCAGAGCTACCACTTCCTCCTTCTGGTTTCGCTTTGGGCATTGCCCCAGTCTCCCAGGCCTCTGCCCAGCGAATTCGGCCCCGACAGCTAGCCTTTCCCGCGGCCTCAGCAGTGACACTGGTGGTGGCGATCGCTGAAAAGACCCGCGTATTGCAGCGGAGGCGTCAGGTCCCGCCACAGTCAGCCCCGAAGTCGGCAGCCACGCCAGACTGCAGCGAGGCCCAGAGACGCCCGCAGAGCGCGCAGGGCCTCGGCCGCTCTATTCCCACTGCGCTGGTTTGGGGCGTCTGGGTCGGAACCGGCGTTTCCTCTTTGTTGGTACAGGGGAATGAGGCCAAAAGCCGCTTCGAGGAGCTGAGAGCGGAGACTCGCGAAAGAACACCTCCTTTGTTCAGGCGCTCCAGGGGTGGGCCTGGGACCCTCGCTTCTCTACAGCAGGCTCTCCTCCACGGTCCGAATTGCCCCTTTAGTCCAAGGGACCCTAGCTCCTAAAGAAACGCGCCCCCTTTGGGGCAGCTAAACCCTCTGTATTTCTGGTCCCTGAACGCTATGAACACTTGGCATGGTTGTGGGCACGGTGTCTTGTATTGATACATCCTGTTCTCCCCGCAAATCAGAGGTAAGAGTATTCACCTCTACTCACTCAGAGCTTTAGTCCTTCAGGAAATGTCCCCCTCAGATTTCGACCTCTTGGTGACGCCTGACTCTTACACAAAATGCAGATATTGACAGGATCACATCCATAACCTAAGGTTACACGGTAATGCCTGTGTCACAACAGATTATTAATTGTTGTTATATTTTTATAATATAAATTGCATTTGACTTCCTGCTTAACCACATTTTTTTTCTTTCTTTTGTATAACTATCCTGCCAACTCTTTATTTTTAGAACTTACTCGTGAAGCTGGAAGGTCAAAATAGGAAATTTTGATGACACTACAAAATATGATGAAAGGCAATGTGTCAGTGTGAAGATTAAAATAAAATCCTTGGGTCTTTCCCTTGGAAGAAAGCTGTGTCACTCTGCTTTGCATATTTCCTTGTGACAGACATTGAAAAAATGACTAAGAATCTTGAGGCTACTATCTAATTTATAATAAACTGAGATCAAAACACTAATTTTAATTTGCTTTACTATAAAATCAGCCCGAGGCCTGTTCTTATTTTCCATGAATGCATATACATGAATAAGTGCTTGAAATAAGACCTTAAGTTGTTTTTCATATTCTCATTGATGAAATTGAATCAAAACACAATTTAATTCCTCTCCCTCAAACCCTCTTAAAATACACAGAATAGATACTCGACTGAGGTAGAACTTTTAGGATAATCAAAGCTTCTCTGTGTCCATCGATTTAAACTGTATTTTTTTTTTAATTTTTTTTTTTTTTTTTTTTTAATTTTTTTTTTTTTTTTTTTTTTTTTTACAGAGGCAGAGATAGACAGGGACAGACAGACAGGAACGGAGAGAGATGAGAAGCATCAATTATCAGTTTCTCGTTGCGCGTTGCGACTTCTTAGTTGTTCATTGATTGCTTTCTCACATGTGCCTTGACCGTGGGCCTTCAGCAGACCGAGTAAACCCCTGCTGGAGCCAGCGACCTTGGGTCCAAGCTGGTGAGCTCTTTGCTCAAGCCAGATGAGCCTGCGCTCAAGCTGGCGACCTCGGGGTCTCGAACCTGGGTCCTTCCACATCCCAGTCCGACGCTCTATCCACTGCACCACCACCTGGTCAGGCTTAAACTGTATTTTAACAAAAAACTAGATGTGCTAACTTATTAAAATTCGTTTTCACAGGACTATGAGATTAATTCTAAATGTACAAAAATAAAAATGTGAGCATTTTCACTTTTGACTAGAGTTCATTCTTTTCCCATGTAAAAGTATCTGACCTATGTGGGTAAACAATATGGATAGTTTACATTGGAACCACCTGAATGAAGCCTTTTAGAACATTTCAATGTTCAGGCCCCATCCCGCATCAGCTGACTCAAACTCTTAAAAAAACTTAAAGGTTTTCAAAAAGCGCCAAAGTGATTCTGTTTGGAATTTTTGAGTTGAAAATCCCTGCCTTTTTTTTTTTTTTTTAAATATTTTATTTATTGATTTTTAGGGGGGGGGGGAGAGAGAGAGAGAGAGAAGAGGGAGGAGCAGGAAGCATCAACTCCCATATGTGCCTTGACCAGCCAAGCCCAAGGTTTCGAACTGGCAACCTCAGTGTTCCAGGTTGACGCTTTATCCCACTGCGCCACCATAGGTCAGGCGAAAATCCCTGCCTTAAAATAGTATTTCTAAGAAATTATTTGAAAATCCCAAAGAAACCACAGTGTCTTATAATAAATTGTTTTCCAATTTTATGAAAGAATGACAAAGTACAAACATTTACTATAGCCCATGTGAACATGGTTGTTTAATTCCAACACATCCCCATTTATATCCGATGTGCCATGATTGAGACTCTCATAGTAATTAACAGAGTCCTGGTTGGTCCTCTGAAATGCACACGCTTGCTGGGAAGACGGGCGTGGTGGGGGAGGTGCTAGTGGACAGGTGTCACCTCCAGCAGCAGCCCCACTTCAGCACACTGGACATCTGACTTTGAGCTGTAAAGTAGGACTGGGCAAGAAGCAGGTCTTATTAAGATATAAGAGACTTGCATCTTTTAAGAGAAGGGCAAGTTATCTTGCTAAATGCAATAGATGTATAATAGGTATGTGGTGAAAGAACCACATAGCTTCAGTGTTACATTGTGTGGTGCCGCTGATACTCATTAGAAAAGGTTCAACATTAGGGAGGGGACCTGAAGGATGGAGATGATTCAGGTAGAAGGCTAGACAAGGAGGCTTCATTCAGAAGGATGAGAGGTGGGATTCCTGGAGGTGAGACAACTTTCCAAAATTATAGTTAGCAGTGGGTTTTTTTTTTTAATTTTTTAAAATTATTTTTATTTTTATTTTTTGCATTTTTCCGAAGCTGGAAACGGGGAGGCAGTCAGACAGACTCCCGCATGTGCCTGACCAGGATCCACCTGGCATGCCCACCAGGGGGCGATGCTCTGCCCATCCGGGGGCGTCGCTCTGTTGCATCCAGAGCCATTCTAGCGCCTGAGGCAGAGGCCACAGAGCCATCCTCAGCGCCCGGGCCATCTTTGCTCCAATGGAGCCTCGGCTGTGGGAGGGGAAGAGAGGGACAGAGAGGAAGGAGAGGGGGAGGGGTAGAGAAGCAGATGGGCGCTTCTCCTGTGTGCCTTGGCTGGGAATCAAACCTGGAACTCCTGCACGCCAGGCTGACGCTCTACCACTGAGCCAACCGGCCAGGGCTTAGCAGTGGTTTTGATGTTGTTAGAATTCATCCCATGAAAAAAAAAATTCTTTACATTTAAGTTCTACCTATCCATTTTTAAGATAATAATTTCAGCCCTGGCTGGGTAGCTCAGTTGGTTGGAGTGTCATTCGGATACACCCAGTCAGGATACATACAAGAATCAACCAGTGAATGCATGAGTAGGTGAACAACAAATCAATATTTCTCTTTCTATCTCCCTTCCTCTCTAAAATCAATGAATTAAGAAAAAGTAAATAAATAAAGATAATAATTTCATTCTCATGGTAGTATGTTTCTATGCCGTGTATTCAAGGGTTTAAATTGAACTAACTGTGAGCCATAATATAACAAATTTTGCTGATTTGTTGTATTTCTGAATTCATGGTTAACTGGAAATAAGCTTCCCCTGGCCCATTCTTTCCCAATAGTCAACTCTCACAGTCAACCAGATACAATCGGAACTGAATCCACATGTTGTTAAATAGAAAGACAATGAAAATATAAAAATATTTTCTGAATCAGAGCTGAAAAGGGCCTGTTTTATTTTATTCCAGCTCTCTAATGTTGAAGCCCAGTTGTAATTATTACACTACCTCACCAAAGGATTAAATATTGTCAGTGGCGAAATGGAATAATTGTTAAAAGGAGTATGTATATACACACACATGTGAATAAAGAGCTTTCTATGAGTTAATGTGCATATATATGAGTTAAGAAACTTCTCAGTTATTAATTCATAAATGTGAAGCCAGTTGCTGCGGCCACCATCACAGCCGCCTGGCCCATGCAGGTTCGCATTGGATTCGGACAGACGGTAATGAAACAATGGAGCCAAGAACTGGTGGGCCATCATCTTTAATCCTAGCTTACACCCGGCAGGCAAGTAAAAACACACACTGGGCTCCAAAACCCACTCACATTCAGTGCTCACAAAGCTACTGATTTATCCGAGTTTCCTAGAATCAAAGGTTTCTAGCTCACCAGACTTATTCACCTCTGTTCCCCATCTTCTTCCTTCTCCCTGCACAAACTCTGCACAAACTGGCTTCTCACTCAGCACTCCACCATCTTGGCTGCTTCTCCTGGCCTCCTCCATGTGGCCTTTCTCTGCTCTCTCCTCTAATGCTAATCTCAGGAACCAAGAGAGAGCAAGCTCCCAGTCTGCCCCACTTTATAGTGCAGAAATCAAAACCTTTAATCCAATATACAAAATTGGGAAGTCTCTGATACAAAGTCCACCCCACTTCAAAAAGGGTGGGAAAGGCTTAGTCCTAAAACCAAGCCCCAGGCTACAAGGATCCTGCCTGCCCACAGCCCGCCCCCAAAACACATTAATACAATCACGCCCATCCCAAGCAATTACCTGGGCAACAGGCTTCCATGTGGGCAGCACCATCTTTAACAAAGTGAGCATAATATATTTTATCTGCCCAACAATAATCAAAATAGATTTCCTTTGAAGTTAAAATATCTTCCTAAAGTTTCTAATACTTAAGGTCTATGCCTGCTTCATAGGTAATGTGCCCATAAGCAGGCTAGTGGAGGCTTTTCAGCCTTTGTGTAGTGGTTGCTGTTCAGAGACAGAGATGAGGTTACAGCTCTGTGGGGGCAGCTCTCAGGAAAAGTGGTGGTGGGAGGGTCCATAGTAGGTGTGGTGATGGTTGTCCTGGCTGGCTAGCTCTATTGGCTGGAGCATTGTCCTGATACACAAAGGTGCAGGTTTGATCCTCAGTCAGGGCACATACAGGAACAGATCAATGTTTCTCTCTCTCTATCAAATAAACATAAATAAATGAAGTATTTGTTCATATGGGCAGCACCTCAAGACTGCCTATACTGGAGCCTGGCTTTGTTCTGTTATTTTATGCTGTGCGACCTTGAGCAAGTTTGCTTAACTTCTCCAATCTTTTCCTAATCTGTAGAGTGGAGATATTAACTCCTACATTATAGGATTATTATGACAACTAAATGATATAGTCAATGTAAAAGTGCTTGAGACCTACCTCTCAAAAAAAAAAAAAAAAATCACCATACTATCTAAAGTCCTCACCTTTGGTTTTCCCAGTAGACTTACATGGACTTCCCTACATAGGGCAAGTGGTGGATAGAGTGAAATCAGGCCAAGCAACACCTTATTTCTCCAGGGAAAACTGCACCAGTCTGACCAATGAAGCCCACTCTAAGTGCTGCTCCTTGTCTCCTTTTCAGGAACCTGGGACTCTGTCCACCTTGACATTTCAGTGTTTTCATTTGAAAACCTAAGGTGAACTTTTTTTTCTTGGAACGTTAATACCTGCAGTCTGCTCCAACAATTTGGTACTGGGTCACAGCTGTCTTGTTAATCATATTGGCATTTTTGGGAAACAGTGACTGTTGGTCAAATAGGTTTGTAAATATGATTGTAAAGCCAGTAATCAGGGCCAGGGCCACTATCAGAGCAGCCCAGCCCATGCAGGTTCGCATTGGATTCGGACAGTCGGTAAAGAAACAGCGGAGCCAAAAACTGATGGGCCATAGCCTTTAATCCTACCTTGCACCCGGCGGGCAAGTAAAAACATACACTGGGCTCCAAAACCCAGTCACACTCAGTGCTCACAAAGCCACTGACTTATCCGAGTTTCCTAGAATCAAAGGTTTCTAGCTCACCAGCCTTCTTCTCCTCAGTTCCCCATCTTCTTCCTTATCCCAGATACAAACTCTACACAAACTGGCATCTCACTCAGCACTCCACCATCTTGGCTGCTTCTCCTGGCCTCCTCCACGTGGCCTCCTTCCGCTGCTGGCTCTACTCTCTCCTCTCTCTCATGCTAACCTCAGGAACCAAGAGCGCAAACTCTCGTTCCGTCCCCATTTTATAGTGTAGAAATCCAAACCCTTAATCCAATATACATAATAGGGAAGTCTCTAATACAAAGTCACTTCTCTGAGGCATGATAGGATTGTACCACCTCACACCAAAAAGGGTGGGACAGGCTTAATCCCAAAACCAAGGCTCAGGCTACAAGGATTCTGCCTGCCTTTAGCCCACCCCCAACACACATTAATATCACCTGGGCAACGGCCTCTTTAACAAAGTGAGCATAATACATTTTATCTGCCCAACAATGATATATATGTTTGCTTGCTTATATAGTTTGCATTGGGTGTGGAGGACAGGCTGTAAGCAGGCAGGGTCATTATAGCCTAAGGCTTAGTTTTAAGACTAAGCCTTTCCTGCCCTTTTAATACTAAGATCTTTTTAAAACTAAGCTTTTCCCCACACCCTTGACTGTTGCATGATGTGGGGTGGTGCACTCTCATGAGGAATCCCATTATATCTCAGATAAGTGACTTTGTATCAGAGACTTCCTTGTTTGTATATTGGATTAAAGGTTTTGATTTCTACACTATAAAATGGGGCAGAGGAGCCCATGCTGGAGAGCAGAGAAAGGCCACGTGGAAGAGAGGAGAGGCAGCCAAGATGGTGGAGTGCTGAAGGAGAAGCCAGTTTGAGCAGAGTTTGTGCAGAGAGAAGGAGATGGGGAGCAGAGGTAAATAAGGCTGTTGAGGTAGATACCTTTTTTTTTTTAAATTTATTTATTTATTTATTTTTTATTTTTCTGAAGCTGGAAACTGGGAGAGACAGACAGACTCCCGCATGCGCCCAACCGGGATCCACCTGGCACGCCCACCAGGGGGCGACGCTCTGCCCACCAGGGGGCGATGCTCTGCCCCTCCCGGGCGTCGCTCTTCCGCGACCAGAGCCACTCTAGCGCCTGAGACAGAGGCCAAGGAGCCATCCCCAGTGCCCGGGCCATCTCCGCTCCAATGGAGC
This sequence comes from Saccopteryx leptura, assembly GCF_036850995.1. Classification (NCBI taxonomy): domain Eukaryota; kingdom Metazoa; phylum Chordata; class Mammalia; order Chiroptera; family Emballonuridae; genus Saccopteryx; species Saccopteryx leptura. The sequence continues at coordinate 37,293,671 of NC_089506.1, forward strand.
CTGGCTGCTGGAGGGGAAGAGAGAGACAGAGAGGAAGGAGAGGGGGAGGGGTGGAGAGGCAGATGGGCGCCTATTCTGTGTGCCCTGGCCGGGAATCGAACCCGGGACCTCTGCACGCCAGGCTGATGCTCTACCACTGAGCCAACCGGCCGGGGCGAGGTAGATACCTTTGATTTTAGGAAACTCAAGAAGTCAGTAGCTTTGGGAGCCCTGAATGGAAAGGGAAGTGTTTTTTACTGTGTGCATTTCTTGCCCGCTGGGTTCAAGCTAGGATTAAAGGTAATGGCCACCAGTTCTTGGCTCTGTTGTTTCATTACCGTCTCTTTGAATCAAATGCGAACCTGCATGGGCCAGGTGGTTGTGATGGTGGCCGTGCCAACTGGCTTTACAGTGACCAAATCTTCAAATCTTATTACTTCTACTGAGAAAGGCTTATTTATCAACTTGACTTAAAATTTAGTTGACACACTCAGGGAGACCCCGATTTCACAATGTATAGGTGTAAAGCCAGCAGGCAGGGCCAAGGCCACCATCACGGCAGCCGCCTGGCCCATGCAGGTTCGCATTGGATTCGGACAGTCGGTAAAGAAACCATGGAGCCAAAAACTGGTGGGCCATAACCTTTAATCCTACCTTGCACCCGGCGGGCAAGTAAAAATACACACTGGGCTCCAAAACCCAGTCACACTCAGTGCTCACAAAGCCACTGACTTATCCGAGTTTCCTAGAATCAAAGGTTTCTAGCTCACCAACCTTATTCTCCTCAGTTCCCCATTTTCTTCCTTATCCCAGATACAAACTCTACACAGACTGGCATCTCACTCAGCACTCCGCCATCTTGGCTGCTTCTCCTGGCCTCCTCCACGTGGCCGCCTTCCGCTGCTGGCTCTACTTTCTCTGCTCTCTCATGCTAATCTCAGGAACCAAGAGCCGAGTCCCGTTCTGCCTCCCTTTTATAGTGTAGAAATCCAAACCCTTAATCCAATATACATAATAGGGAAGTCTCTAATACAAAGTCACTTCTCTGAGGCATGATAGGATTGTACCACCTCACACCAAAAAGGGTGGGACAGGCTTAATCCCAAAACCAAGCCTCAGTCTACAACAATTCTCAACACACATTAATATCACCTGGGCAATGGCCTCACGTGGACAGCGCCTATTTTTAACAAAGTGAGCATAATACATTTTATCTGCCCAACAATAGGCTTTGGAGATTTTACTTCTTCTTTGGAGAGTTTTATTTGTTTCCAAACTTCATTCGCTTATTTCACAAACATTTACTGATCTCCTACTATGTGTCGGGCATCATGCTGGCCCTACAGATGCAAGGGCAAACTGAAGCAGGCTGGGTCAGTGTCCTTATGGACTGTGCAATCCTCCTGCGGAGAGCAGGCTTGCAATAGATTTGGGGACACTCGGACATTCTCCAGAAGAGCCCCTCTCAGTCCTACTCTAATGCTTCCCCTTTTACTTGCTATATACTTCTTAAAGCTCTTCTTTTTGCTCTTGTTTTAGTCTTTGTTTCTGGTGATGTGTTTCTTTTCCTCTTTCCTTTTGGATTCTTGGAAGAAAAAGTTGATAGGACTTTTCTCTGGTTTTGTATCTACATAATTCTGAAGCCTCTAAACAATTCCATCTAAATTTCAGCTAGATTGTTGCTTGTGAGCTTGATGCAGTTAAATGGCTGACTATGATGTGGGGCAATTACATCACCTCTTGGGGACCTCAATTTTCTATGCTTAAGAGTAAGGCAGCAGGACTCTGTCATGTTTGAATCGCTTTTCTAGAGCTAATGCTTTATGATTCTTGAGTTAAATAATGTAATTTTTTTGTCATGATTTAGGCTTCTAGGGCTTAATTTCTTGATCTGAAAAGTGGGTACAAAGTTGTACTAGCCTCTCAGGACCGTTTGTATTCAAAGAGGAATTCAAAAGCTTCTAAAGATGTCAACTTGTCAACTGCTTATTATTACAGAGAATTTCCTCTCTTACCCTGTGTTGGTGGGGCAGCATGGTGGGCAGATGAGGAGGGAGCAGTGATAGCCTCTCGCCCCCCAAGATAAGTGCTTCCTGCTATTTGAATCTTGCAGCTCTGGCAGAGTACTGAGTATTAGGAACTCAAAGAGTGATTTCATAAAGGAAGAAAAAAGTGTAGTTTATACCAAAATGGAATAAACCCCCTTTTGAGTAACAACAATCTGCATAAATGCTTTAAGAAAGCCTATAATTATGATAAAAATGTTGCTCAAAGTTAAAATTATGAAGCAATCAAGATTTATAAACAGTCTCTCATCGACTTTTAATCATTCTTTCTTTTTTATATACAAACTGTACACAATATATGGTTGCAATATATCATACTATACATTTTATTTTCAGTAATTTAGCTGAGTAAAATATATATGAGGTGACATTGAGAAATTCGGTTATATATGCACATGATTATGGGCACAGAGCCGCCTGCAGTGCACACACACGCACACACATACACGCACTGAGATAGTTATGCATCTTTTTGGTTAGTATCTTACACAGACAAGAGAAATGCTTTATTTTATTAGAGTAACTTAAAATTTTTAATGAACAGAGCTCCTTTTGCACGTGTTTGAAAAAGTATGACATACATCTGAGTATTCCCGTTTGCCAAAAACAATATTTTAATCTCAAGATGATTGAGGCAAAAAATGACCAGATTGACCCATTTTTATCTATATTGGTAAAAAAAAATGGCTAATTTGAGTGGATAAAAATAACAAGCAATTTGTGACCATGTGAAGGGCTGACCTACAAGATGAGTTTATAGGTACTATGTTTGAAACTTTCTCTTTAATGATTTAAAAATATTTAAGCTTAAATTGAAGAGGGAACCATAAGTATAACCTTGTTAGCAATAGATATTTATTCATCACTCATCAAAGAGTCATTCTCCCCAATCTAAATTAAGATACTCTGTCGTATTTTAAACACATAATACCTACCACAGTTTAAACCAGGGGTCCCCAAACTTTTTACACAGGGGGCCAGTTCACTGTCCCTCAGACCATTGGAGGGCCAGACTATAAAAAAAACTATGAACAAATCCCTATGCACACTGCACCTATCTTATTTTAAAGTAAAAAAACAAAATGAGAACAAATACAATATTTAAAATAAAGAACAAGTAAATTTAAATCAACAAACTGACCAGTATTTCAATGGGAACTATGCTCCTCTCACTGACCACCAATGAAAGAGGTGCCCCTTCCGGAAGTGCAGTGGGGGCCGGATAAATGGCCTCAGGGGGCCGCATGCGGCCCGCGGGCCGTAGTTTGGGGACCCCTGGTTTAAACTATGATTGTTTGTTTAATCCCCTCCACAAAGATTGTAAACTTAATGAGGGCAAGATTCTTGTTATTTGTACAACACTGTAATTCTAATACTTACCACACTCAATAAATATTTGTTGGGTAGGTAAATATAAAGCTGTATATATTTATATTTATGCAGACTGGTACTGGATTGCCCTCCAGCAGACAAATAACTGTAAATTCTGACAAAATATATCAGGCAGACAACAAGCTGAACAAGAGCATGCTCTTTAACCATAGGAAACTCATTAAGTGGATCCCCTACCATGGCTGTTTGCCTGGGGGCAATTTCTTGGCCATGATGTAGAAGGCTGGACCCCAAGAAAAGCATGGTGGTCCTTCCTAGTGGAGAAAGCAGAAATCAGAGTTCTGGCTACCCAAAGCAGCTAGAATCTTGGGGTGGAACTTCAGAGAGGTGAGAGCCATGCAAGGAAACGGCCCCTAAAATCTTTGTAGGGGTCTCCCATCAGCATGTGGCTGAAGGCCAGGCTGTCCATTGACACGGCAAGATTAACCAAGGCTTCGCAGATAAAAGCTGGTAGAAGTCTGAGAGTGCCGTGAAACACTGGAGGTGAGCAGTACAGATACTGTCAGAGCTCCATCCTTGTCTGATGGGAGAGATCTTGTTAATACCACTTTGGGACCTGAGGCATCCAGATGAGACACCAGAAAGATGGCCTTAGGAGTTAGGATCACTTGCTTGTGCAAGATTTGCTTAAGTCTAGCCTTAACTTAAATTGATTCCAAGCCCTGTAATGATCCACAAGGGAAATAAAATCAGGTTGGAGGTTAAGGTTAACTCTGGCCAAGTTAGACAGGCTTGGTATGCATTTTGGTACTTTGAACTTCCACAGATATGCACTAACAAAGCATGAAACTAAGTTCATGATGATCATCCAATAATTAGACTGCCTGCTGTCATAAGAGTCAATACTGAAAGAAGGAAACTAGCAGAATCCAGTCTCTACAATATATAGTATTATCTACAACCAATATAGATTCACATTCTATATCTGAGATGATTTAGCCATAAACAACTACCACTGAAGTTTTTGTCATGAGGACGGATAGGGACTGCAAGGTGGCTAGGTCCAGACCACTAGTCTTTAACTCCAACAGTCTTTCAACTCATAGGACTGGCTTTTGTGATCCAGTTTATATTTTAATTAATCATAATTACTCCTTTGAAAATGCTCTCAATATCTTGGCTTCATTCTTGTTTCACTAATACTACTATAACCAACACATAACCTTACTTAAAATACAGTCTCCATACTCTACACCTCCAACTGAACAGCTGAATGTGGTTGGAGAAAAAATAATAAAAACTATGGAAAAAATTACTAGACATATTGGGAAACAGAAAACTGAGATCCATTGTCAAGAGAAAAAGTAATCAATACAAACCAATCTTGAGGTGGCACAGATGTTGCCCTTAGCAAAGATTTAAAAGGCATAGTTATAAGCATGTTTAAAAAATTAAGAAAAATATAGTCTGAATAAGTGCACAGATTTGAAATCTCAGCAAAGAATTGGAAATTACAAAGAAGACTCAAATGGAAATTATGAGACTTAAAAGTATAGTAACAGTAGTGAAAAGTTCAATGGATAGTCTTCACAGTAGGTAGAAAATATCAGAAGAAGGAGTAATTAATTTGAAGACATCAACAGAAATAATCCAATCTGAAGAACAGAGATAAAAAATTTGAAGAAAAATAAACAGCCTTTGGGACCTATGGACAATATCTATGGTGTAACATACATGTGATTGGAGGAGAGTAAAGAAGCAAGTGATATTGAGGTATAAACATTTTTGAGGAAATAATGGCCAAATACCAGCTTAATTTGATGAAAAAAACATGACTTATAGACCTCAGAAGCTCATCAAACTGCAAGCAAGATAAATATAAAAACAACCATACCTAGGCACTCAGTGTGAAAACCAGTGCGAAAGGGAAAATCTTGAAATTAGCTGGAGAAAACAGACACATGTACAGGGATATAAGCGGATCCCTCATTAAATAGAATAGATACCAGAAAACACAGTAAGGATAGCTTCAAAATGATAAAATAACCCCCCCCCCCCCCCGCAAAACAAGCAATCTATAGCAATTTCATATGAAGTAAAAATATTTTTCAAAGGAAGTGAGAAAGATATTTCCATGTCAGTGAAAGCTGATTATATTTACAGGTGGTGGGCCTGCACTACAACAAAGGTTAAAGGATGCCCTTTAGAATGAAAGGACATGGGCCTGACCTGTGGTGGCGCAGTGGATAAAGCGTCAACCTGGAAACACTGAGGTTGCCGGTTCAAAACCCTGGGCTTGCCCGGTCAAGGCACATACAGGAGTTGATGCTTCCTGCTCCTCCCCCCTTCTCTCTCTCTCTCTCTTTCTCTCCTCTCTATAATGAATAAATAAAATCTTAAAAAAAAAAAAAGAAATCGAACAAATAGAATGAAAGGACATGATACCAGGTGGAAATTGGCATCTACACGAAGAAATAAAGAGCAACAGATATGTAAAGTAAGACTGTATTTTCTTTCTTTTTTTTTTTTTTAATTTTTTAATTTAATTTTATTTTTTTACAGAGACAGAGAGTGAGTCAGAGAGAGGGATAGACAGGGACAGACAGACAGGAACGGAGAGAGATGAGAAGCATCAATCATTAGTTTTTCATTGCGTATTGCAACACCTTAGTTGTTCATTGATTGCTTTCTCATATGTGCCTTGACCACGGGCCTTCAGCAGACCGAGTAGCCCCTTGCTGGAGCCAGCGACCTTGGGTTCAAGTTGGTGAGCTTTTTTTGCTCAAACCAGATGAGCCTGCGCTCAAGCTGGCGACCTCGGGGTCTCAAACCTGGGTCCTCTGCATCCCAGTCCGACGCTCTATCCACTGCGCCACTGCCTGGTCAGGCAAGACTATTTTCTATCTTCTCATAACTTACTTAAACGATAAACCTATGTTTAAAAAGTAAGCCTGCAACTTTGGAATTAATATAGAGTTAATAAATCCTTATAGAGATCGAACCTATATCCTTCGCTCCATTAATTCCAACAATTTAATGTTTACTTATATACAAAGCAAAAATGAAAAAGAGAAAACAAAAAAAACCCCACAATGTTGAGAGTAATGTTTGATCACAAAGTGAACTTGATGTATTGGGAGGAGTGGATTTTCAGAATATTTTGCAATAGGGATTTTTGAACTCAGTCTCACTTAGTTTCTTTTTTTTTCTTTTCTTTTTTTTTTTTTTTTTTTTTTACAGGGACAGAGAGAGAGTCAGAGGGATAGATAGGGACAGACAGACAGGAACGAAGAGAGACGATAAGCATCAATCATCAGTTTTTCGTTGTGACACCTTAGTTGTTCATTGATTGCTTTCTCATATGTACCTTGACCGTGGGCCTTCAGCAGACCAAGTAACCCCTTGCTTGAGCCAGCAACCTTGGGTACAAACTGGTGAGTTTTTTGCTCATACCAGATGAGCCCTTGCTCAAGCTGGCAACCTCGGGGTCTCGAACCTGGGTCCTTCGCATCCCAGTCCGACACTCTCTCCACTGCGCCACTACCTGGTCAGGATCATCCAGTTTCTTGAAGATGAAATAGTATGTGTTATCCTCCAGTCAGAAACTCGGCCATATTGAGAAATTTTTGTGTTCTTTTAATTCTATTGTATTATTAGCTTGTTTTTCTACATGTTTCCTGATCTCCTAAGGAGTCCTTGTTTCATTAAAGATGGGGGACAGAAATGCTGAGTGAAAAATCTGGCCCATTTTTACAAGCTGAGATTTATTTGCAACATAATTGTACAATGAGTATCAGTTTTCATATTGCTGCCCAAGGGTCCTTGGAATAATTTCTCCTCATAAGAGGTCTATGGGGAGATATTAGAACTGAATAGTTACTTGATTTTTAGATCTCTATATATAATGATAAAATTAACATGCAATTTTTTGGGGGAATAAAAAAGTAATAGCCAAACACCCACTGTGAGGCTTGTTATTTTGTCTTTCCTTCCTTCTCACACTCCCCCTTTCCTCTTTCTGTCTCTCTTGCCCTCCTTTTTCTTCCCCCCTTCTCACTTTCTCTGTCACTGGATATTGGCCACGCATTTTTTTTTCTGTAATAGTAGTGGATGATTTTCTATTTTTGGTTATGAGTCTTCTATTTTAAGTGAATTACAATCAGAAATAATGAAAGCATGCTGTATCATATTGAACTTAATACTTGGAAAGAAGAAATACTCCCATTCATTAGGATAAATGTAGTATTGCCTGTGAAGACATCTAATTTATATTTTTTTCTCCATTGTTTTTTCTTTGCAACTTGACATAAAAGCACAATGTTGTTTTATTGTCTTCATAGGTTTGAATGTACAACACACACACTACATGGCCCTCTCCCCCTATCCAGATGACATAGACATTTACCAAGGTCTCTTCTTTAAGGATGTATTCTCTATTCTTCTTCCAGCCCTCCACAGGATGCTATCTCAGAAACTGCGAAGTTCTGTGTATCAATAAAAAAACCTAAGGAAATGTGTTTCATATGCCAGCTTGACAGTCATTTGTAGTGGTAAAAAATAATATGCAAAGAGCAGTGCTAAGCTTAAAGTCTTATCCAAATTATATTTAAACATAATTACAATGTGATTGAACCTGTCTTATGGGCATAATTACTGGATTTTTCTTACCTCTCCTACGTGCTATTCAAGGACTACATTTCTCAGTTTTGTATCCTGACCAGCAGCATGAGCATCACCTGAAAGCTTATTAGAAATGCAGAATCTCAGGTCCACCCCAGACAAACTGCCTCAAGATCTGCATTTTAAAAGGGTCCCACAAAATGTCTCTCTGCAGCATGGGTTTCAGATTTGTCTATTAGATGATGACTAGAATAGTTCTAGAAAAAAACATGTTGTTGTACATCCTGGAGGTAGCCTCATGCAATAAATTCCAAAACAGAAGTTAATAAGAATTGTAAGCCTGACCTGTGGTGGCGCAGTGGATAAAGCATTGACCTGGAATGATGAGGTCGCTGGTTCGAAACCCCAGGCTTGCCGGGTCAGGGCACATGTGAGGAGCAACAAGTTGCTGCTTCCTGCTCCTCCCCACCTTACCTCTCTTTTTCTCTCCCCCCTCTCTAAAATCAATAAATAAAATCATAAAAATTGTTTTAAAATTTATTGATTTTGATGCTTTCCCAGAATTTGTGTTTATACTCAATGTTTACACAGAACAATGACTTGTTTTATATTTTAAAACAATAATAATGCATTATTAATTATACTGCATTATAATATTCCTTTAAGACAACTCACAAGTTATTCTGGAGTTAGGTCACTATAAATCTTAGTTTAGCACCTAAGTACTTAATGATCTAATAATGTTCAATTACTTATCACCCATGCTGCTTTGTTCTTGCTAAAATACAAATTAGTTTCGATGATTTAAAAATTGTAAACTTGTTTTTAGCCTATAGACTTCCTAAGATATATGTACATTTGTGTTACAACTTCTCCATCATTTAGACACTGAGAGAGGATGAAGGAGAATTGCAGTGAAGTAAATACCCGTGAAATGTTTTGGGCTGGGAAGCAGAGAACTGGGGGTTACAGCTAAAGACTAGGGACAATCTGCCTCTAAATTAATTTTACCTCTCTTCTTTCTGGATTTCTTAAGCCATTATTTACAAGCTGTCAAATTTTATGGTTGAAGTAATTTGTATAAAATATGCAGTGAAAGCATATTTTACCCATTGAGTTCTTGGCTATTTGTGGTTGCCACTCATCTCCTGAAGAACTCTTTTCTGCTTGCATGAAACATAGATGAATATATCAGTCTTCAATCCTGTCTCTAATGCAAAGATAAAGAGAATGGGCGATGAAGTTAGCCAGGTCTGGGTTTAAATCATAGGGTTGCCTGTTACTAATTGTGTATAATTTGGTCAAGTTATTCCATGTCTCTAGCCCACATTTTCTTCACTTTAAAATGTGGATAATAATAGTATAGAATTTGAGAGAGTTTCAGTGAGCACTAAATGAGTTAATACATGTAAATCTCTATCACTTGGAAAAATTTTAAAGGGCTTTAAGAGGATTTTTTTTTTTTGATGAACATTTTTATAAGTGCAGCTTTATCTATACTTAAGTTTTTTTATGGAGAGTACAGCCACTCCCAGTAACAGCCGATTAGGTAATTTGCTATAGCTCTTCCACAGAGGATAACCCCAAAAGCCAGGCAAAATGTAATATAAATAAATCATTTTTTTTTTTACAAATGAAAGAATTAATAAGCTTGTAAAGAATGTGGGAGAAGACTGGAACCCACAGACAGAGCCCAGCACATAGGGCCCTTTTGGGTCTTAGAGTCATTGACTGAACAGAAAGAGAGAATAAAACCTGGACTGTGCTTCTGGTAGCCTCATAAAGCCAAGGGGAAACAGAATTTGAGGCCCGCCACACTGGAGACATTGGTAAAGTTACCCCACTTTGGCTGGCATCCCTGAAGGACTTCACCCCGGGAGCGAGGATGAACTAGTACAAATAGCCTTCTCCCAGTTTGCAGCCCTCAAGAAAACCTCAGCACTTGAGCTTGGTTTGAGGCAGTCCTAGACTGCTCCTCCTCACTGTGAGCACTAGAGGTAAATAAAAATATTTCCTAAAGGAAGGTAACGTCATCTTAGGCCTAAAATAGTTTTATTACATACTCAAAAAAAGTAACGTGTCTGGTGCACGATCAATGATAACCAGGTACAAGATAATAACTCGTCACGAGTGAGAATGAGCAGAAATAAGAGACACCAAAATCAGAAGGTCAGGAACCGCAGACACTAAAATTATTAAATATGGTATATTATTGTAAGAGACGAAGCCAGGCTTTAAAACTGCAGGGGGAAGGATTGGAAAATGTGAAGTAGAAATTTAAAAAAATTCAGAACAAAAGATGCAATAACTCAACTAAGAACTCATTGGGTAGCGTCAAGACCAAATTAGAAAGCGCTTAAGAGAGAATTAGTGAAATGGGAGATTAGAAGTATATCCAAAAATCTCCATGGACAGATAAAAAAATGAAAACTATAGAAGTAAAGGGGAAAGGCACAGAGCAACAGTGTGAAAGTTTAATATGTCTGCAATCGGAGCCCTAAAAAGAGAGGAATGAGACAGTGAAGACAAAACAGTTGAAAAGAAAGTGGCTAATAATTTTCCATAATTAACAAATGACATCCAACCATAGATTCAGGAAACTCCATATAGTCCAAGCAAGATAAATAAAAGGAAATTCATCGCTAAGCACACTGTAGTGAAACTGCAGAAAACCAAAGACAGACACAACCAAAAAATACCAGTAAAAGAAGACAGACACACATGTCAATCTACTTTCTCACAACTACAGATGCGACAAGGTTGTGAAATAATGTCCTCAGTCAGGGCTAGGCTCAGGGTGACAGGGATGAGGCACTCACTCCAGCACAGAATTTAAGTTATCAAAAAGTTATCAGAATAAATAATAGCTCTTGATGGGACTGAGGGATCCAACAGATTTGACCTTCACCGGCAATGTCAGTGGAAGTGGGCGTTTCCAGAGTGTTCAGGCAATAACATTGTAAATCAAAACTGAAAACTCACTAACTTAACCTCGGAATTTTTTTTTTATTAGCCTTAACAAAATTTTAAGTGATGTAGCAACCTTATATAAAATTGGAGAATTAGAGAAAAGGAACTAAACTCTTAATTTCATCATAAGAAATAACAATCACCTTCATATGCTCCCTTCTAATCCTTGTTCATATGTACGTGCTTTTAAACGATTGGGAGAACAGGTCTTGAAATCACAATTCATGTGTACATAGTAATCTGCGCGGTTGGGGGGCTTCTTCCCTCTCCACCCGCGCTCACTGGGAGGACCAAGATAGGAAGGACAGTGTATCAGTGTCCTGTGGAGGCCTGAACCAAATACCACAAATCAAGGGGCTTAAATAATAGAGATTTATTCTCTCATAGTTCTGGAGGCCAGAAGTGTGAAATCAAGGTGTGAACAGTGTTAAGCTCCCTCTGAGACTCTGGGAGAATCTTTTCCTTGCCTCTTCTAGCTGCTGGTGGTGGCTGGCAGTCCTTGGCCTTCCTTAGCTTGCAGCTGCATCTCTGTTACCTCTTCCCCCATCGACGCATGGTGTTCCCCTCTGTGTCTTTGTACCTTGTCCTTTTCTAAAAAGGACAGCGGTCACATTGGAGTAGGTCCCTTTCTACTTTAGCGTGGCCTCATCTTCACTAATTATAGCTTCAAAGGCCCTATTTTCAAGTAAGGTCACAATCTGAGGCACTGGGGGTTAGACTTAACCATGCCTTTTGGGGGGGCATGATTCAACTAATAACAGAGGCAAAATCAAAAAAGGCAGCAATGAAGGAGACAGGGAGGTGATAGCACAGGCGTGACAAGCCACTGGGATAGGGGTGAGGACAGCTGCCCCTCGGTCTTCTTCTCTGGCCTTCCTTTACAAACTTCAAGTGTGACCACTTTTAGGAAATCTTTCTCTACTTACTTAAAACCTTTTGTTGGGCTAGAGAATTTTTTACTGTTAAGCTGGACTTTAATGAGTCAACTTTCAGGAAATAAAAAAAAGTACTTATTTAACATATTTTTGTCCAGTCTCATTGTTTTTCCAGCAGACAATATCCTCCCACCCCGGCATCAGCCTAAATTAACCACATCATTTTGTATTAATAGTTCTAAGGAGCCAGTGGGACTTTGGTTGGCATTTAATACACACCCAGTTGAATCCCACACATTGTTCTGCAAATGCAAACGGAAGATCAGTAGCTGAACTGGTCTTAAAAAGACAATGATTTATTCCTTCTTAAAAAGGTAAAGGTATTAACACAGCAAAAGATGAAATAGCTTTGCAACAAATAGTTGTGCATATTAGCTAAAGGAAGCATGCTGTATGTTTCCATGCATATTCTATAGTTTGAGACTTACATTTTCTTTTGCATGCAAAAGTGAGCCCTTGTCAATTACCCACTGAGGGGGTGCTGTGATAGAGAGGTTATTTCTCAATAAGCGCCTGAATAAAAACCACTTATGCAAAATGCCATTTCTGATGCATGTGTACAAAGCAGGTAGCACACTTGGCAAGGAGCACTCACCGGAGGCAGCCCTCTCTTATTCTCATGCTCTTAGCCTTCGGCTTAATGGGATTAGGTCTGCATCGGGCTAATTTCAGTTGCATAGCAAAGTCATTGAGGTGCAATTGATGAAGTTTCTTTCCAGGGAGCATAAAGCCTTTGGAATTAATGAACCCAGCCAATTTTCTGGAAGACAAACCAGGATTGAGGGATCCAAACCTAAAAAGTACCCTGTTCCAGGTTCTAAAAAACAGTGCTCACGGGGCAATGCAGAGGGGACCAGGTGTCTTCATTTCGCACTGTCCCAATGCTGTGCTGGCTAAAGCATTATCTTGTAGGGGTGGCACATTTCCTCTTTTTAAAATGAAATCTGAATAAAAGCTAGTGCTAGTTTGAACTCATTTTGGAAAGAGAGATGTGATGGCTACAAGCATTTTACTACAAAGTTCTAGAACCCCTGGTTTTCAGTAAAGCTTTTAATAGATATTAGTATTACTCAATAACCATTCAACAAGAGTAGTGAAGGCCCTGTATATGTTCAATACTGAGTATCTTTATACAGTGGCATATGGCAAAAAGATGGAGTGAACTGCTTTTATGCATGTGAACGTGAATGAATTTCTCATATATCATTTTTGGTCAAAGTAAGCCAATATAGTCAGCTAGCTCAGCGGTAGAGCATTGGCCTGGCATGTGGAAGTCCGGGGTTTAATTCCCGGCCAGGGCACACAGGAGAAGTGCCCATTTGCTTTTCCATCTTCCCCCCCTACTTTCTCTCTGTCTCTTTCTTCCCATCCCACAGCCAAGGCTCCATTGGAACAAAGTTGGCCCAGGCACTAGAATGGCTCCAGTTGCAATGGAGCAATGTCCCAGATGGGCAGAGCATCTCCTCCTGGTGGGCATGCTGGGTGGATCCCAGTTGGGCACATGTGGGAGTCTGTCTCTCTGCCTCCCTGCTTCTCACTTGGGGGGGAATCTCTCTCTATATATATATCTATATATCTATATGATATGTATATATCTATATCTATATCTATATCTATATCTATATCTATATCTATCTATATCTATATCTATATATATATATCACAGAACCCACTTTCAGAAAGCTAGGTAGGAATCAGGCAAATTTAATCCATGGCATCTCAAGTCAGCCTAGCTGGGGGCAGTGGAGATTGGAGCACTTCTAGGGCACAGGCAATGCTTTGGTTCTTAGACAAGGTGCTGGTTATATGGGGGGTTGACTTTGTTAAAATCCATCAAGCTATATACCCTGTGACCCTGGCACTCTTCTGCACGTATGTTGGTCTTCCATAGAAAGCTCCTTATAAAAACTGTGAAGAGTGTTGAAGGAGAGATACAACTAGGTGCAAATATTATAAAGAGTTAGCTTGTGCTGTGAAAAGTAGATTAGAGGAAGGGAGGGAGAGAGCAGAGGAACCAGCAAGGGGCTATTGCATTTGTCCCAGTGAGAGATAGGGTGATGCGGTCTAGGGTGGTGAGAGTTGAGACAAAGAGGATAGATATGTTGAAATGTAATTAGGAAGAAGAAATGCCAGGCTCTGCTGAGGGACGGGATGAGGGCAGGAAGAGGAAGAAATCTCAATCTGGTGAACAGTAGTGACATTCACCAAGAGGGGGAAATTGGAAGTGGAATTGATATACTTTTTTATTATTTCATACCTGAAGTCTCATAGAGTCAAAAGCAGATAATATCACATTCATCTTAGAGACTGTGAGGCTATGAAACAATTTTTAACTTGAGCATTTCTCCCCAAGTGTATTCAAATCCATGCCTATTTTCATTGTTTTAGCAGGGGTTATAGGTTTGGTCAGGAATTACCAGCTTTATTTTTGTAGTTGAAGAGACGCAGGACTGAGAAGTGATTAGGATAAGGCTACAGGCTCAAGTTCCCAACTTGTGGTCCCATGGCGACCATGGAATAAGAAGGAATCCAATGGCTAGCATATTTTTCAAGTCTAGAGATCCTTTTTCCAAGATATGAGAATCAGAGAATCAAAGGTTCCCACACATTTTTAGATAAAACAAAATATGGAAAGGAAACAACACACATGCCAAAAATTACTTTTGTCAGCTCTGTCCCATACCACCATTTTGTGGTTACGGGGGCATCCAGACGAAGTCATGGCTGTGTCTTGGCACCAGCAGTGGTGTATTTGCTGGTGTTAAATACTATTACAGTTTCACACCATAGCTCATAGTGGAAAAACAGAGCCTTAGCAGAATTACACTGCTCACAAAAATTAGGGGATCAGGGAACATGCAGATACTCCAGTATTTTCAGCCTTTTGTATAGTGCATTTTCACCAATGAAATGAAAGTTGGTTTTGCATCTCATTTGTATAATCGAACAACTTTCTTTGACTTGTCATTTGCTTTTCTGATGTTCTTGTTTAATTAAAAAAATAAAATGTTTCTTTTTTTTATTGCTTCATATTCATATTGAAATATCCCCTAATTTTTGTGAGCAGTATATTACTGTTTCCTCCAAACGTTGGTGTCCAGATTCATCTTATACAGTTTTATTACTGTTTCTTTTTTCCATGTACTTGTCCAGGTAGCAAGATAGTTTATTAAAATAGTTTTTATGAATCTGCTAATTGTTGCTACCACAGTATGATATTGAACAGGATAAGTTATTTTCTTTCTCTCCACATTAAATAACCTCAATCTATCCCTTCCCCCAAATTGGAGACAGAATAATTTTCAGTAACCCAGGGCTTAGACCTGTGCTTTCAGATGAGCTTTCTGTGGTGATGGCAATGTCCTTATCTGTCAATTGCTGTAGCCAGTAAGCATACTTGGCTATTGAGCACTTGGCATGTGGTGAATGCAATTGAGCCACTAAGTTTTAATTTTATTCTATTTAAATTTTGGGAACCACATAGAGCTGTCATATTGAACTTCACAAGTGTAAGCACACCTAGGCTAGTATAATCCATCATCTTTATAAGAGAACTCCTTAGCAGAGAAAAGATGCATTTTACATTTCCTCCAAAGCAATGCTTGGGACACTTCTAATAATTCTGATGAAGGAAAAACATGCATTTGCTGTATTGCTCTTACTTTACAGCAGAAATAAGTGAACCAAGAAGTTAAGAGATTGGCTTAGGGTCCAGGAGAATTAATAGATTTATTTTTCTCAGTTGATGGTTTTAAGAGAAAAGTAGCTCAGTTTATCATTAATTCAACATGTATTTAAGAGCCATCTGTTGTCAGTAATCTAGGTCCTAGAGATTTAGCTCTGAACTAATTGAAGTTTCACCCTCATGGAGCCTGCACTGTAGTTGGGGAAACAGACAATAAACTAACAGATACAGGCATCATATGCTGATGTTAAATGGTGATCCATGCTTTGGAGAACAATAAAACAAGGTTGGGGGGAGATGGAATATAGGTGTCAGGGAAGACATCCAAGCAGAGCTGTTTAGATAGGGTGAGAATCGTGAACAGAAGCTGAGTGTGGGAAAGAACTTGAAGTATTTAAGAAACCCCATGGAGGCCTGACCTGTGGTGGCGCAGTGGATAAAGCGTCGACCTGGAAACACTGAGGTCACCAGTTTGAAACCCTGGACCTGCCTGTCAAGGCACATATGGGAGTTGATGCTTCCTGCTCCTCTCCCCCCTCTCCTCTCCAAAATGAATGAATGAATAAATAAATAAAATATTTTAAAAAAAAAACAAACAACTCCATGGAAGCAGTTTTCTGGAGCAGAATGAGAGAAGTGGAACGTGGTCAGGTCAGCGAGGTGAGGTGGAGGGGGAGATCTTGAAGGACTCTCCAGAAGCTTTCGCTTGAATTTTGAGACAGTCAAAAGGCAATTGGAGGATTCTGAGCAGGAAAGTGATGAAACTGAGGTATATTTTCAAAGACCATGTTAGCTACTGGGTATAGGGTTTCTGCGGGAGCCAGGGTGGCAGCAGGGGTCCAAGGAGGAGGCCAGCCGGCATCCAGCAGGGGGCCACTGTGGTGACCCAGTGGGGAGAGTGGGTGTGGGGAGCGGTGGAATGATGAGACGGGCATAGGTTGGTATACATTTGCTGATAGGCTGGGTATGAGCTATGAGAGAAGAGAGTCAAGGACACCAAGATTGGCTGAGAACACCTGGAATTCACCGAGATTAAGTTTTCAGTTATAGGGTGGACTGGAAGATTGAGATAAAATAGAGTTCAGTCATAGAAAAGTAGAGAAAGACATGCTTCTGCATTCTCATGGTTTGTGACTTTTTGACTCTTGTACTCTGCACATAGAGACAATACCCTCCACCTTGGCAATTCCTGTTCAGCAGCAGTTAGGGGTGGGGGTAGGGCGGAGAGGGAACCAGCAGATGGCACCTTGGGCTCTCACGATCTTTTCTAAAGAAGATTTGGTTTGGTTAAGAACAAGAGCTGAGAAAGTTTAAGGAAGCGAAAATGGCCCATGCATGGCCTGTGCCTGTAGCTGATTTCACAAGGTAGGGGTGAAGGCGTTTGTGTAGCATTGGTGATATGAGCTTTTCAGCTTTAGAGGGGGCAAGAGCTCTTGGAAAGTGAGTACTATAAGTGAAGGTCCTGAAAGCTCTGTTAGGATATAGGCATACTATGGAATAATAAAATTATCATCCAAGTTTTACACCACCTCCTGTATTAGTTTCCTAGGGATGTCATAATGAAGTCCACAGACGGGGCAGCTTAAACAACAGAAATGTATTCTCTCACATTCAGAAGGTTGGAAGTTCAGGTTCAGGGTGTCAGCAGGGTTGGTTCTTCATGACGCTGTGAAGGAGGATCTATTCCAGGCCTCCCCTTGGCTTGTAGATCTGTTTTCATCATCACATGGCTTTCTCTCCATTTGAGTGTTGGTCTCTTTGCCTCTTCTACCATCTTATAAGGACAATGTAATGCCGTGTTAGGACCAACCAAATGATTGATCACCTCTGTTAAGATTTTTCTCCAAATAGGGTCATACTTTGAGGTACCCTGAGTAAAACTTAAAAAAAAATTGCTGAAGTGTGTATTTTGATATTGAGCAGAGCCCAGGATGTCCTGAGGATTCCTCTGTTCCCTTTCCTGATCTTCAGCTCTCATTTGCCGAAGTTAGGAAACTCCTCCTCCTGTGTCTGCAGTGGTATGCATTCCCAGGGCCAGAGAGGCAGGGTGACCGCTGGGACAGCCTCCGAAGGAATGTTCATCACTATGTGAGGGGTTGATTTTCAGCAAGGACTCTGGGCCTCTCAATGCACCACTGTAAAGTCTTTACCACTCAGAATTGGGTGACCTGGGGCAAGTTACTTTTTAGATTCATTTTTTTTCTCAACTGAATAAATAAGCAATACTCTTATTGTGAGACTTTGTACAGGCTCTGATACATACTATGCATCAATAAATAGCACTAATTTTGTTATCATTTTAATAGAAGCAAGTTTTTTCTCCAAGAATAAATGCAAAGATTAAAGTGATTGATGATGATGAACCTGGCCTTGCTGATCTGATAGTAGTTAGAATTTTGGCCTTGGGAAACTCTGGTTCTCAGGATTTTGGTCAGTGGAATAAGGTACCTAGACAAGACCTGAAAAACTGGGTCAGAGAACACGGGAGCATGTCATCTTTAGGTCCCTTGGAGACAAGTGAGGACCATCCACACATGAAGGAGATGGGAGATATAATGGAAAAGATGAGTCCCAAATAGGAAGACATTGAAATGGGGCCTGGAAGGGGGATTTGCACGCCTAGTAGTTTGATAAGAACTGGTTCCCAGTTCTGGCTGTGGTGCCAGGAGCAGATCTTTTCCCTTTATGTGAATATGGCTTTCCACAAAACTCAGATGCCAACATATGGGTGAACATGGGCACGCTTCAATGCTGCTTCTGTTCTCCTTGGGACCCAAGGGGGACGAAAGCGCCGTATCCCTAATTAAAATGGGGCAGTGTCTGCTTTCTGCCTCTCCAGACAGTGTCTCTCAGGGTAAGTGGTGTCATTCTGAGGGTCTGTGGGTTCCCAGGAAACCAAGTTTCCCTCCACAGGAGGACACTTCCATCCGTGGGAGGTGGAGGGCCACAATGGCATCACAGACTCTGGGGCCTTTCTGTGGCCCTGGGCTGTCTGGACAGATCCTCCTGCTTTATCACCAGTGACCAGCTCATCAGAGACCAGGAGCCAACGTAAAAATAACTCACTGATCCCTAAAAATGGACACAGCTGAAAGACAGTCACTGCTTAGATGTCAAATACAACATTAAGGCCTGGACCGAAAGAGCTCCTTCAAGCTGCACTCAGTCAGGTTTCTAAGGCCAACAGACTTCTTTAGAGGGCTGATTTAAAAAAAAAAATGTAAAAAAGCAAAACATATTGTTCAGAGCCTTGGGCCCCACAAAGAAATTGTCCAGGGAACTCCTTGGAAGTTAACTGGAGAAATTAATGAGTTTGGGTTTGGGTGAGTTGGGAATGGTGAAACTCCTACTACAGGTCAGATTTTGTGCTAGAGGCTGCTCTCAGGCAGGATCTAAAGTTGTGATAAGTTGTGATGTTGAACTATGTTTGTTCATATGTGCGTGGGATTCCCATGGACTTTAGAGAGAAAGCAGGCATGAGGTAGGGGCGGAGGTAAGTTCTCCACACCAAGTTGGTTTCCTTCGGGTGGGCAACATTGTGTACACGCTGGCCATCTCCTTTCGGAACTGGAATATCCAAAATGATGCTTGGCTTTGCTTTTTCTTTCAATGGGTCATGAGGAGATTTCAGAAAAGAGAATACAATAGGAGTGTTTGAGGGGAGAGGGAACTGTTACATGAGATTCTGGCTGTTTCACTAATAAATCATGGAGTGAGAGGGAGACCCAAGTGTAATCCAGAGCTATGGGGGGGGGGTGTTTATATCTAAGTAATGTTAGGTAGTTTTTGAGATTCTTATTGTTGCCTCAACAAGAACTAGTACCCACAGGAATTTGTGCCTTGTTTACTTGCTAATGTTGGTAAAGAATTCGGATGGAGTGTCAGGAAGCTCTAAGTCTCGTTGTTTGCAAGGTTTCAGATCCAGTGATACAAAGACTCTCTCTGCTCACTAGGCCATGACCCACACCAGTCTGTATACATACTGGGTTGGATATGGTCCTTTACGTGCAGCATGCATTTCTTCCTTTTCTTCTACTACGGAGGCTGGAGAGATCCCAGAGCACATTCCCGACTCCTTTGCAGCTAGAATTCTAAACGTCAGCCGCATTTCCCCACTTAGGATTTTCTTCCTGAGGAAGATTTCAAGGTGAGAGTGAATACCATCCTGTGTGTTATCATTTCCTGCTTCCTAGAAAGGTGGAACAGGTGAGACTTACCACAGCAGGGCTCCTGTGTTTACAGCTCTGTGGAGTGGCTTTTGTGATGGAGGCCACAGCGGGAACATTCAGTTTTATGTTGAGTCACCAGCTTTGCAGGGTTGAGAGGCCGTCTCAGGGTGTGGGGGCAGGCAGTGATCCTGGCAGTTTGTCTTTGAACTCAGTGGTTTCAGTGGCACCTGATCCCCCATTTTTGTGATTGTGACAAAGATTGCCAATGGGTCACTTCTTCAGGGGTTAAGGGGTCCTTCCTGGAGGTCAAGCCTAGAGCCTTTCTGTCAGTCCTGCTACTGAAGATTCTCAGTTCTCAAGTGGGGCCTCTACAGGAGTCTCTATTTCTTTTGCTGACCTATCACTGTTGTATCTCATTGCTCCCTGGGAAAGTTAGCATTGTTTTGCACATTCATTCATTCATTCATTCATCTTTTCATTTTCTCTTTTACTGAATAAACACATTCAATACCAATGACTTGTAGACACTTTCTAAATTTCTGGGGATATAAAATCAATAAGACTTGAAATGTAAGGAGATGACAATTCAGGGGAGACAAATGGAGAGGCAGACAATGTAATAAAGCAGGTCATGGACAATGATAGACGTGTGCAGGGCAGAGTTTCTAATCGTCCTAAGAACGTGGGCTGCCAGGCAAAGGCTTCTAGAGCCATCACAGGAGAAAAATCAGAAAAACATCATTCCCGACTTCAGGAGTTTATAAACTAAAATGCTCCTGGAAAAGAATGCCTAGTTCTCTACTGACTGTCTTGTGTGTCCTGATTCTGTACCTTGATGCAGGACCTGCCTTTTCCATCACAATTTTATCAGAATCCTGTGTGGCACGCAATGTCCACAGCATGTAGGAATGACCAAGTGCAGTAATGACTCAGCATGGGCCACTTGGCTACTCAGTCACACCATAGACACTTACTAAGGAGCTGCCACCATGGACAGAGAGGTTAAATTGAGTGCAATAAGCAAGGTTTCTGTCTGCAGACCTAGGAAACCCAGCAATTCACACCGGAAACAATTGCATAAAAATAAATGAGAACTTTTCTCACTTATGAAGGTAACAGTCTAGTACAGTGAGCAGAAAGGTAAAGTGAAAATGAAACTCAAGGTGGACAGGGCTGGCATAGGGGTATCTACCAATGTGATAAGAGACAGACGAGGGGCATCTAACTCCAAGAGCAGGGGGAGTAGGAGCTAGTATGAAGGAAGCTGACATTAACGTTATGTGGGCTTTATCCCAGCTGACGCTCACAGTAGGCAGTTCTCATTGCATCTCAGACACGAAATAGGAACGCAGAGTGCGGGCTCTTCTGCAGGGACTTGCTCATTTCCTATCCACTTTTCTCCCAGGGGGTGCTGGCAGTAACCCACCCGAGGACGCGCAGACAAGCCCTGCAATGAGCTGAGAGCCACCCCTGCCGGACAGGACTGCAGCAGAGCCAGCCGGCGCCCACGGGGCAAGCTGCCACAGCGTTGGGTGCAGTTTTAGACAAACGCCTCTCACATGATCTATTTTAGTCTTGGTACTTTACGTCTTTCTCAGAAGTGACAATGCTATTTGTCACTGACTATCAGAATTGTCATGCATCTCAAATGGCTTTTAGTGATGCAACAGAACAACAAAATTGACCAATCCATGATTTTCTTCTTCCCCTACTGATCACCTGCCTTTGGGGGGGGACTCTGAGGAATTGAAGAGATGAGAGTTTCCTGTTGCCTATGCCCTGTAAACTCTGACTTAATGTGAACACACAAGAACTTCCTGCAAATACACAGGCAGGGCTGTATCAACACAAAAAGATAGAAAGAAATGTTCTCCATCCCTTAAGAATGCCCAAGAATCGCTTCTCGGCCTTTTGGCTAAGATCAAGTGAAGAATGCCCAGGACTCTGGGCCTAAACGCATCTCCATTGAGCTGGAGGACTCTTCCAGATTGCTCATCAGATGTATTTGTTGCTTTTCTTTTTGCCACATTAGGAAGAAGCCTTCCCTTTTCTTGTATTGATCCTGTGTACTGACTGGCAGGTCTGCAGTTAGAGGAGTGACAACTGGGATATGCCAGATAACATTCCTCTTGGAGAGCCAATAACCCAGCATGACCGTTGGGGACATTTAACACTTAACCTCCCATGTGCTGTAAAAACAAAGCCTGCCAAGTGTGGGGCCGTTCGACTGGGCCCGCAAAACTGGTGCGGAGCCGCTCATTGATTTTCCCTTGTGTGCATTGGCAACTGTGGCATTTTGCTTGGACTTCGACTTCATTTGAAACTCTGTGGGTGTGAAAATATGTCAATTGGGTTGTCTTTTTTGAGAATGAGGCCTTTGCTGACAGGCATAGAAATCTAAGCTTCATGAAAAAATAAAATATTTTCCAATAGACAGGTGGGGCGAACTGTGAATCCTTAGAAACTCCGGGGAAATTCCAGCAGCACTGGCCTGTGAGAACGTAGCTCTGGCAGCCAGAAGACAGAAAGCAGTTGAAAATTAACTCCATCCTTTCTTTCCACCTGCTCCAGTTTGTGGGCCCAGAGGTCTCTCCTGTGACAGAGTGGGGAGGCGTCCAGAACGTGGAGTCTTCTCCTGCTCCTGATTGGCTCTCTGTGGCCCCTGGAGCAGTGGCCCCTGGAACACTCCCTGAGCTGAGGGCTGGCATCTGGTCACCAGGACCTATTCTAAAGGTGCCTGTCCTCCCAGGTGGGAATCCTCAAGAGTCAGATTCTCAGAATTCATCTGCTCTTTTAAACAATATCCAATTAACAGAAGTTTGAGCAGAGTCCTTGTTATTGTAAAGGAGGCCTTGGGCAGGCCTCCCGCTGTGACCTCACGTCCCGGGGGCTCTCATCAGGACGGCATCTTGAGCTCTTGTGTTTCAGGGATAGGGCGCAGTGAAGAAAGAAGTTGAGTTGGGGGGAGGAAGGAACTGCAGATGCTCCTCTCCACGTGAAGACGCCCTGGGGTCTATTAGGGGAAATGCTGCAGAATGAAGGTTTCTAATATCAGGATGTTACTGGTCACATCTACCCCTCCCTGAGATTATGCCGGCAGGCAGATCCATTGAGGTGCAGAAGCAATCTGGATCTGAAGCAGTTTATGTAATTTGGTGTCTTGTATTTTTCTCCTAAATTGTTTCATCTCTTTAAAAAAGCCATGAAACTCTTCTTGTTTATCTGATAAAGTCCCATTTAAAAAGAATCTGTTTCTTCATGCGTGTTTGAGAGAGATGAGCCACCAGCGGTCTGGGTTAAGTGACAGGTAAGATCATGCCAAAGTATGTGTGGGTGGTCATTTCTTAGGGATCGACGGTTGATTTTTGAGTCAGTGTGAGACTTTCTGGATGAAATTTGTGTAAGGCCAGGAGCCGCCATCGTGGCCATTCACATGCAGGTTCGCATTGGATTCGGACAGTCGGTAAAGAAACAACGGAGCCACAAACTGGTGGGCCATAGTCTTTAATCCTAGCTTGCACCCGGCAGGCAAGTAAAAAATACACACTGGGCTCCAAAACCCAATCACATTCAGTGCTCACAAAGCTACTGACTTATCAGAGTTTCTTAGAATCAAAGGTTTCTAGCTCACCGGCCTTATTCTCCTCAGTTCCCCATCAACTTTGTTGGGCAGATAAAATGTATTATGCTCACTTTGTTAAAGATAACACGAGGAGGCCGTTGCCCAGGTGATATTAATGTGTGTTGGGGTGGGCTAAAGGCAGGCAGAATCCTTGTAGCCTGGGGCTTGGTTTTGGGATTAAGCCTTTCCTACCCTTTTTGATGTGAGGTGGTACAATCCTATCATGCCTCAGAGAAGTGACTTTGTATTAGAGACTTCCCTATTATGTATATTGGATTAAGGGTTTGGATTTCTACACTATAAAATGGGGACGGAGCAGGAGCTTGGGCTCTTGGTTCCTGGGATCATTAGAGGAGAGAACAGAGCAGAGAACAGAAGGAGGCCACGTGGAGGAGGCCAGGAGAAGCAGCTAAGATGTCGGAGTGCTGAGTGAGATGCCAGTTTGTGTAGAGTTTGTATCTGGGATAAGGAAGGAGATGGGGAACTGAGGAGAATAAGGCTGGTGAGCTAGAAACCTTTGATTCTAGGAAACTCGGATAAATCAGTAGCTTTGTGAGCACTGAATGTGATTGGGTTTTGGAGCCCAGTGTGTATTTTTTACTTGCCCGCCGGGTGCAAACTAGGATTAAAGATGACAGCCCATCAGTTCTTAGCTCCGTTGTTTCTTTACCGACTGTCCGAATCCAATGTGAACCTGCATGGGCTGGGCGGCTGTGATGGCAGCCCTGATAGCCCTGGCTTTACAAACTTCCTTATCCCAGATTCAAACTCCGTACAAACTGGCATCTCACTCAACACTCCGCAACATCTTGGCTGCTTCTCCTGGCCTACTCCACGTGGCCTTTCTCTGCTCTCTGCTCTGCTCTCTCCTCTAATGATAATCTCAGGAACCAAGCGCCCAAGCTCCTGTTCCACCCCTATTTTATAGTGTAGCTTCACAATCTCTAATCCAATATACAAAATAGGGAAGTCTCTAATACAAAGTCACTTCTCTGAGGCATGATTGGATTGTACCGCCCCACATCAAAAAGGGTGGGAAAGGCTTAATCCCAAAACCAAGCCCCAGGCTACAAGGATTCTCAACACACATTAATATCACCTGGGTGACGGCCTCCACGTGGGCGGCGTAATCTTTAACAAAGTGAGCATAATACATTTTATCTGCCCAACAAATTTGTTTGGGTGTTTGGCCATCTTTACCCTGCAAGAAGCAGCACTCACTGGTGTTCGCAGGTCCTGAGGGCAGGGCCTTTGTCTATCTATCCTCTGGGTTGAGCTCCTCACTGCATCCTAAATTTCGACCACGCTGACCTGCACTTTCCTCTGCAATGATGCTGGTTGTTTGGACGCTGCTCAGAAACTCTACGCGTCTTTCTTTACTGCATTGACTCAACTTCCAGGCTTCCTCCCAGCACCTGCTCCAATCCTGGCCTTCATCCCATGCTGTGAGTGGCCTGGTAGATTCCGACTGCAGGACCGACAGAGGAGAGCGCTGGGCTCCTGTCCAGCAGAGCGGAGTTGTGCTTACACGAGACTGAAACATCTGGCCATTAATCAGTTAGTGAAAATAATGTAGATACCTCCCTGGAGACGGAAAGAATAAATCTGCCCATGAAACTAATTAATTTTACCATATAAGTGATGCTGTAAGTTTTAGAGGGTAATGAATCTTACATTCAGGATAACTTCCAAGGTCTGTGTCTTTCTTCATGTCATTTTTCTCTCCTGATATGCCCCCTCCTTTTCAAGAACCTAACTGACCCTTCCAAATCCTCTTGAGTTGTCCTCCTCCCCCTGCAACCATTCGGCTGGACTGAGACGTCCGTGGAGGCAGAGGCAGGAGCTCCAAGCTCATGGCAGGGGCAGAAGCATGGGGCATCTCTCACGATGAAGGCTGTGATGACTTACACTACAACAGCCTTTGATAAAACTTAGGTCTCTTGCGCCTTTGTAAACACCTACCATTGCCTTTCCTAAATGTGGGTCTGGTACCAGGTTCAGTCTCTCAATGCTTTCTTCCTATCTAGAGTTCTCTGTGAAAGCATTACCCTCTGCAATAGCTTCTTGTTGGGCAGATAAAATGTATTATGCTCACTTTGTTAAAGATAGTGCTGCCCCACATGGAGGCCGTCACCCAGGTGATATTAATGTGTGTTGAGAATCCTTGTAGCCTGGGGCTTGGTTTTGGGATTAAGCCTTTCCTACCCTTTTTGATGTAGGGCTGTACAATCCAATCATGCCTCAGAGAAGTGACTTTGTATTAGAGACTTCCCTATTTTGTATATTGGATTAAAGGTTTGGATTTCTACACTATAAAATAGGGGCAGAATAGGAGCTTGCGCTCTTGGTTCCTGAGATTATCATTAGAGGAGAGAGCAGAGAGGAGAGCAGAGAAAGGCCATGTGGAGGAGGCCAGGAAAAGCAGCCAAGATGGCGGAGTGCTGAGTGAGATGCCAGTTTGTGTAGAGTTTGTATCTGGGATAAGGAAGGAGATGAGGAACTGAGGAGAATAAGGCTGGTGAGCTAGAAACCTTTGATTCTAGGAAACTCGGATAAGTCAGTAGCTTTGTGAGCACTGAATGTGAGTGGGTTTTGGAGCCCAGTGTGTGTTTTTACTTGCCTGCCGGGTGCAAGCTAGAATTAAAGACTATGGCCTATCAGTTTGTGGCTCCGTTGTTTCTTTACTGACTGTCTGAATCCAATGCGAACCTGCATGGGCTGGGCTGCTGTGATAGTGGCCCTGGCTGCTGGCTTTACACTTCTCCTGTCTCTGCAGCATGGGACCATGCCAGTTTGTTTTGTTTTCACTTCTGCAATTTCCACAATCTCATCATGGTTCCTAAGCCATCCTTCTTCCCAAGTGTCCAGCATGGCTTCTCCCAGTGCCTCCAGGAGATGCTCTGTGGCATTGCCACACCTGACACTTATCCACATTACATTCACTTTGTACCCACCACCCCTTCCCACTTGGCATTCAGTTGGGTGTCCTCCTCTTTTGGGTCTGTTGGTCAAATAAGTTTGCAAATATGATGTATATGTTTGCTCGCTTATAGTTTGCATTGAGTGTGAGGGACAGGCTGTAAGCAGGCAGGGTCCTATAGCCTAAGGCTTAGTTTTAAGACTAAGCCTTTCCCAACCTTTTAATACTAAGATCTTCTCAACACTAAGCTTTTCCCCACACCCTTGACTGTTGCATGATGTGGGGTGGTGCACTCTTATGAGGAATCCCATTATGCCTCAGATAAGTGGCTTTGTATCAGAGACTTCCTTATTTTCTACACTATAAAATAAGGGAGACCAGGTGCTCTCTTTCTCGGTTCCTGAAATTAGCACTGCAGAGGAGAAGCAGCCAAGATGGTGGAGTGCTGAAGGAGAAGCCAGTTTGTGCAGAGAGAAGGAGATGGGGAACAGAGGTGAATAAGGTTGGTGAGGTAGAAACCTTTGATTCTAGGAAACTTGAATAAGTCAGTGGCTTTGGGAGCCCTGAATGGAAAGGGAAGTGTTTTCCCACTGTGTGTATTTCTCGCCTGCTGGGTGCAAGCTAGGATTAAAGGTAATGGCCCACCAGATCTTGGCTCCGTTGTTTCATTACCATCTGTCTGAATCAAATGTGAACCTGCATGGGCCAGGCGGCTGTGATGGTGCCCGTGGCTACTGGCTTTACAGGTCTGATGCTTTTATAACATATATTCCTCACATTTTGGGTAGAAAATGGTCCCACTGGTATTTTGTGAAGACAGAGCCTGAGTCCAGGATGGTGTTGGAGCTTCTTCTGGACCAGGGACCTTCCCGGGGCTACTGGCCATTGGTTGACCTATCAGTGCCTGACAGCTTCTAAACCCACTCCTTTTCTGCACCTTCTACTCCTTCTCTTTCTCTCTCTCACCTGGTCTGTGAGCTTGAAAAGTGTTTGCAGAGAAGACAGAGTAAAGGCATGTGCTTCCTGGTGCCCATTCACTGCCTCGTCCTCCGTTTCCTTGTCTGCCTCTCTAAGCGGCACTCTGCCTCGGTGGGAACCTCCAGGTCAGTGGTCTCCGTCCCTCTGTCCCTTAGTCGTGGTCCAGACTGCAGCCTCCTTGACCAACCTCCCCCCTCTCCGCTGCCCGGACTCTTCCTTCATCGCTCGGCTAAATCCTGCTTGCCCAGGGCCACAGTCATGTCCTCCTCCACTCCAGATCGTTTCCAGAATGATCTTTGTAAAGTGCAGATATAATCAGAGCGGGTCCCAGCTGAAAGCTTTCCAGTGGCTCCCTGTTTCTCCTGGATACAACTCAGGTAGCACAGCTTCCCGGGTCCCCTTCTGTCTAGCCTCACCTACTTCCACTTTTTTTTTTCTGTGATTAAACTGCCCTTTTGTCAGTGATGAGCAGCAGCTGAATGAGTGGGTCCACCCTCTGCTCACATCTCTGCTCCCTCTGCCCTTTGTCCATCCTTCCTTCCATCCGGCAAACACCTCAGAGTTATGACTCACCTTCAACATCAGCTTTCAGGCGGCATCCTGATTTCCTGGCGACACAAACCTGCCCCCTCTCTCTGTCAGACCCTCCAGCATGGCTGTAACTTCTCTCTTCACAGATTGTGAGTTTCTTGGGGACACATGCTATGCCTTATTTTTAGCCCCCTCACATCAAATTAAGGCCTAGGGGCTCTCTAGGAACAGCCAGAGGCCTGGCCATGTCACCTTGCAGACTGCGGATCCTACTTTGATGGTAGAGCCCGAAAGGGGGCTGCACTGGCCTGAATTGTTCTCCTGAGTGTGGGGCGAAGCACATGTGGACATTGGCCTGCTCAGCTGGAGGAGCTAGGAGGCCACAACAGGAAGAGCTGGAGGCTTTCTGTTCACTGCCCAGGAGCAGAGGGAGGTCCCTGGAGACGGAGGATGAGAGAGAATCCCCCAGGTGCCAGGGAACCGGAAGGCTTCCGAGGACCCACTGCAGATGCCTGCCCTGCCAGAGGAAATGAGCGCCCCTCGCCTCATGTGGGCCGGGGCAGATCTGCGTGCCTCACAACCTCGCCCTGCAGGAGCCCAGGAGGGATGGAAGACAAAGGGCGAGACCAGCGGCACCCCAGCTACTGGTCTAGTGAGCTTCAGGCTGCTGCAGACCCAGGCTGAGGGTGTGGCAGGAAGAGAATCTTTATTAATAAATGCATTTTGGAAGGTAGTGGATTAAGCATTTTAAGTACAGAAATCAAGCAATTTTTGTGGCTGGGGATGCTTAGAGGACTGCGCACCATCCGCGGGGGCTGGGATAAGCCTTGAGGCCGTCCTTATCCAGGAACCTGAGGGAGAACAGGGTGGGAGACAGAACGGGGTGGGAGACGTCCATGCCCATAGACGTTTAAACCCTTTGTCTCCTACTTAGAACTCTGGTCCTTTCCAGGATTTGAATGAACAAAATAATCATTATTACAGACATACTACATGTGAAGCATTTTACATAGATTCTTTCCTTTTGCCTTAACTTTTTATTTAAAAATAAATCTAACTTACAGAAAAGCTGAAAGAATAATGCAATGAACACTCTATATTCGCCAATTGCTATCATTTCCCCAAGTTTGCATCTCTCTCTATGTATGTGTATGAGTTGTACGTGTGAGTGTGCAGTTTGGCCTGTTCTTATTTGATGCTGAACCATTTGGAAGTAAATTGTAGATTGGCAATCCTATACCCAATACTCTAGTTAAGAACAAGGACATTCTCCTACCAAACTATAACACCCAGCCCAACAACTTACCCTTGATTTAGTACTGACTTCTAGTTATATAGTCCATAGGCAAATTTCCTCAATTATCCCCCCCCCCAAATTTTTTTAGGTTTTTAAAAATACAGATCGAAGTAAGATTCACACATTGCATATACTCATCATGTTACCTCAGTCACTTTTTAATTTGAATGGTCTTTTTACCTATTCTGTTTTTGTCTTTTTAAATTTTTTTTAGCTTTAGTAATATTGCTATTTTTGAAGAGTTCAGACCAGTTGTCGTTTTATATATATATATATAATGTATATTAAAGTAAATATAAATTATAGATACAAACAACAAATCAGAATGTAAAATACAAGAAAGACCCCCATTTAGCACCACAAAAAGAATGACAGCATCACCATTCCCAAAAACAAAAACTAGGTGTGAACTCAAGAAACCGAAATCATGTCTGTTAGAAAAGCTGTCAAGCAGTTAAAGTACACAAAGACTTGAGTAATTTAATGCCAGAAAGATAGACATTTAAAAAAATTATCCTATAAATGTAATATTATCCCAATAAAATTATGCTGTTGCTGATGGGTACTATGTAGTTAGGCCTATGATGATTGCATCTGTATTGAACATGTACCGACTTCTTTTTCTTGTCATTATTCCCTAAATGACACAATGGAATGACTATTTACATAGCATCTACATGGTTTTAGGTATTATAAGTAATCTACAGATGATCTAAAGTATACTGGAGCATGTGTGTAGGTTATATGTAAATATTACACCATTTTATATAAGGAACTTCAGCATCCAGGATTTTGGTATCTGAGGAGTCCTGGAACCAACCCCTTGCAGATACCAAGGGACAAATGTACTTGATATAGATAATATCTCAAGTCAAGGAAAAAAGTATTTTTCAATAAACAGTGTTAGCATAATTGCCTAGCCAACTTGAAAAAATAAATTTTGGTTTACATATCACACCATACACTAGAACGGATCCCAAACAGATAAAGAAATTAAATACAAACAAAAGAAACCACACAAATACTAGAATCAGTCATGGACAAAGTTCTTTATAATCTAGATTGGGTGAGAGTAATTAAGACTTATAACTTCAACTGTAGTTAAAAGAAATGCAGCCTGACCAGGTGGTGGTGCAGTGGATAGAGTGTTAAACTGGGATGCAGAGGACCCAGGTTCGAAACCCTGAGGTTGCTGGCATGAGCACGAGCTCATCAGGCTTGAGTATGGGTTCACCAGCTTGGGTATGGGGTCACTGGCTTGAGCATGGGATCATAGACACTACCCTGTGGTTGCTGGCTTGAGCCCAAGGAAGGTTGTTGGCTTGAGTAAGAGGTCACTCTTTCTTTATGTAAACAGGAAAAAGTATAAATATTTATTCTTATTTTCTACACAGAATATAGAATACTATACACACCCTTTTGTACATGCTCTGCTGTAGCCCCCTAGTCAAAGCACATATGAGAAAGCAATCAATGATCAACTAAGGTGCCACAATGAAGAATTGATTCTTCTCATTTCCCTCCCATTCTGTCTGTCTGTCTTTCTCTGTCCTTTTCTCTGTCTCTCTCACTGTCTCTGTCATACACACAAAAAACAAACACAATGTATTCCCCAGAAGATGAATTTCCTTACTATGTAAAGGGTCTTGTAAACCAATAAGAAAAAGACCAAAGACCCACAAGAAGAATGCGCAAAACAAACAACAACAAAACAAACAAAAACAAAAACAAAAACAAAAAGAACAAGTTGGTCCACAGAAAAAGGAATGCTAAATAACCTCTAAATGCCTAAGGAAATGCTCAACTTGCTGAGATACTATTTTTCACTTATGAGCCTGACAAAAATTTAAAATTAGGACAATATACTCTGTGGGTTGGGAAAATAGTACACACATTATTGGTGGGAGTAGATGGTAAAGTGTGATTCTGCAATAATTATTAAAATTACAGATATAATTCTACTTCTGGGAATGTATTCTAAAGACAAACCTTCAAGTGTATAAAATGTATGCAAAAAGTTATTTATCCAGCCTTATGCAAATTAGCAAATAATTGGAAATAATCCAAGTGTTCATCAATAAGAGATAGATTAAAGATATGTCTTACAATAAATAAAATATGGAGTTGTAAAAATGAATGAGAAAGCTCTCTACTAGAAATAAGGAAATATCTCCAGAATATAATGTTTAGTGGGAAAGCATGGTACAAAAGGGTGTGTATAATATTCTTTGTTCTGTGTAGAAAAGGGGGAGAAAATAAGAATAAATACTTATACTTTTTCCTGTTTACATAAAGAACCCAGGACAAATAAACACATAGGAAGCTCATAAAAGTATGAATCTGAGGGAAAGGGTAAAAATAGGGCCAGGAAGGGTGTGTGGGTTAAAACACCTTTTACTTTTTTAACATTGTTTTGCTGTTGAACCATATAAACACATTCCTTATTTGGAAATACACACACACTCACACACACATGTTAATTCTTGGTGTGAATTGGGACAATCATCTCAAAAACCTTTAGGCAGTATTTCTTAAAGCTAAAGATAAGCCTCCTCCAATCTCCAACATTTCCACTTCTAGGTATGCATTCAAGACCAATGAGTGCAAAGTGCTGGGATAACCCAAAGGCATGCTGACAGAAAAGTGGCTAAATACACTGTGGTGTGTTTTTACAATGAAATTCAATTTAGGAAGAGACAAGCACAAATGGTTAATATAGGTAACCACGTGGACAAATCTCAGATATGCTGAATAGAAGTCAAGCAAATAGACATGTCCAGGCTCTGTGATTCTGCTCCAGTCAGAGTGGAGCTCCTTTGAGGGGCCCTATAATAAAAGGGAGGGTTGGGGAGAATGTTCTAAGGTTTTAAGGTGATTACATGTGTGTAGAAATTCAGAGAAAGACACCTGCAATTCATATACTTTAAGATGTATGCTTTACAGTGAGATCAAGGAACAAATCAAAAGATACCTTGAAACAGATGAAAATGAGAACACAAAGACCCCAAATTTATGGGACACAATGAAAGCAGTCCAAAGAGGGAAATTCATAATATTATAGGCCTACCTGAAGAAAAAGAAAAATCTCAAACAATCTAACTTTACTCTTAAAAGAACTTTTAAAAGAACAACAAATAAAGCCCAAAATGAGTAGAAGGAAAGAAATAATAAAGACTTGAGAAGAAATAAATAAAATATAGTCTAAAAAAACTCAAAATATCAATGAAATCAAGAGCTGGTTCTTTGAAAAGATAAACAAGATTGACAAACCTTTGACAAGACTCATCAATAAAAAAAGAGAGAGGACCCAAATAAATAAAATCAGAGATGAAAAAGGAGAAGTAACAACTTATAACAAAGAAATAAAAAGAATTTTAAGAAAGTATTATGAACAATAGTATATGCCAACAAATTGGACAATCTGGATGAAATGGATAAATTACTAGGGACATACAATCTTTTAGAACTGAATCAGAAGAATCAAAGAATCTGAATAGACAGATTACAGCTAGTGAAATTGAAGCAGTATTCAAAAAATTTCCAACAAACAACAGTCCTGGACCAGATGGCTTCACCAGTGAATTTTATTAAACATTCAAAGAAGAATTATCACCTATTCTTCTCAAACTATTCCAAAAAATTCAAGAGGAGGGAAGACTTCCAAACTCATTTTATGAGGCCAGCATCATCTTAATTCCAAAACCAGATAAAGAAAGACAAAAAAAGAAAATTATAGGCCAATATCCCTGATGAACATAGATGCTAAAATCCTCAACAAAATATGAACAAACTGGATCTAGCAATACATTAAAAACGTTATACAACACTATTAAGTAGGATTTATTTCAGGGATGCAAGGTTGTTACAACATTTGAAATTAATAAAAGTGATACACCATATAAACAAAATGAAGAATAAAAATCACATGATCATATCAATAGAGGCAGAAAAAGCATTTGATAATATTCAGCATCCATTTATGATAAAAACTCTCAGCAAAGTGGAAATAGAGGAAACATCTTAATGTAATAAAAACCATACATGACAAACCTACACCCAACATCATATTCAAAGGACAAAACTACAAGCATTTCCCTTAAAGCTGGAAATAAGACGAAGATGTCTGCTATCACCATTCTTATTCAATATAGTACTGGACGTCCTAGTCACAGCAATCAAGCAAGAGGAAGAAATAAGAGTCATCCACATTGAAAAGCAGAAAGTAAAACTGTAATTATTTGCAGATGACATGATACTGTACATAGAAAACCCTAAAGATTCCACTAAAAAACTACTAGAACTGATAAATGTGAATTCAGGAATGTAGCAGGATACAAAATAAATATCTAGAAATCAGTTGCATTTTTATACAACAAAAATGAACTATTATAAAGAGAAACTAAGAAAATAATACTATTCACAATTGCTTCTGAATAAAAGACCTTTATTCAGAAAATTATAAGATACTAAAGAAAGAAATTGAAGAAGACACAAATATGTGGAAGCATATACTGTATTCATTGATAGGAAGAATTAACATCATTAAGATGTACATATTACCCAAAGCAGTGTATAGATTCAATGCAATTTCTATCAATATACCAATGGTGTATTTCACAGAACTAGAACAAATATTCCAAAAATTCATATGGAACCAGAAAAGACCTGAATAGCCACAATAATCTTGAAAAAGAAGAACAAAGTTGGAGGAATTACATAACCTGATATCAAATTATATTACAAGTCCAAAGTAATCAAAACAGCATGGTACTGGCATTAAAACAGACATTTAGATCAATGGAACAGAATAAAGAGCCCAGAAATAAACTCATGCTTACATGGTCAATTTTATTTGGCAAAGGAGGCAAGAATATACAGTGGAGTGAAGATAGTCTGTTCAATAAATGATGTTGAGAGAATTGGACAGATATGTGGAAAGAAAGAAAGAAAGAAAGAAAGAAAGAAAGAAAGAAAGAAAGAAAGAAAGAAAGAAAGAAAGAAAGAAAAAGAAAAGAAAGGAAGAAAAGAAACTAGACCACCTTTCTTTACCAAAAACTCAAAATAGATTAAAGACTTAAATATTAGACTCAAAATTATTAAAACCCATAGAAGAAAACATAGGCAGTAAAATCTTGGATATTTCTCATAATATTTTTTCCTGATACATCTTCTCAAGCAAGGGAAAGACATACACACAAAAATTACAAATGGGACTACAGCAAACTAAAAAGTGTTTGCACAGCCAAAGAGACCATCAACAAAATGAAAGGACAACCCACTGAATGGGAGAACATATTTTCCAAGACATCTGATAAGGGATTACTATTCAAAATTTATAAAGAACTTATAAAACTCAACGTTAAAGAAATAAACAATCCAACTTAAAAATGGGCAAAGTACCTGAGTAGACACTTCTTTAAAGAGGACATACAGATGGCCAGGGGACATCTGAAAAGATGCTCAACTTTACTAATCATCAGAGAAATGCAAATTAAAACCACAATAAAATATCACCTTACACCTGTCAGAATGGCTATCATCAATAAATCAACAAACAAGTGTTGGTAAGAGTGTGGAGAAAAGGGAACCATTGTGCATTGTTGGTGGGAATGCAGACTTGTGCAGCCAGTGTGAAAAGAAGTATGGAGTTACCTCAAAAAAATAAAATAAAACTGCCTTTTGACACAGTGATCCCACTTCTGGGAATATATCCTAAGAATCCTGAAACACTAATTTAAATGAATATATGCACCCTTATGTTCATTGCAGCATTATTTACAATAGCCGAGATCTGGAAGCAGCCCAAGTGCCCATCAGTAGGTGAGTGGATAAAGAAGCTGTGGTTGATTTACACAGTGGACAAAAACAAAGAGAATGAAATCAGGCAACATATGCCCACATGGGCGGGGTTTTGTGTTGGCTGGTTTTCTTGGCTACATATATTCTAATTAGATTTAACACAGTTATAAAAGAACAACTCTTATAGATAAAATGTAAAAACACCATACATACAATTTACCATGCATCAATGACATTAAAAAACACATGGTAGATACATTATAATTATTGGTTAAGCTAAAGCAGAGACAGTTCTAAGTGCTCATTTCATTGTATAAGGTTTAATAAACCTTAAAAATAAATATTGCAGTTAGGTAGTCTGTTTAATGGCTTATTAAACAGTGATAAAGTGATCATCAAATGATCCAAACAAGACTTAAAAACACCTTGCAAATACTTTATAGTGTGTTTTCTGTGTAAACTAGTTATGAAATACCAATATTCTTAAAATATCAATGTACATTAGCAATGCATTTACTTTCTGTTTTTAGATCTATCCTATTCTGTTCCCCCAAAAAGCTTATTAAAGACACTTAAAATCAGATGCACAACCTTTAAAACAAATGAGCTGAGAGTTGCTTGGCATCAGCCTGAAAGTCTCATAATATGGTACATTTTCAGCCTTGTTTTGCTTTTGCCTGAATCGAAGCCAAAAAGCTTTCAGAATCCTGCGTTCACCAAAAACAGAGTAAACTGCCAAGGCATAAATTGAATTCTAAAGATTATCTGCAGCGCTAGCCATTGTTAGCTTTCATTGCCTTTGTTTGCTTAAAGAAATGGATTTCTGGTCTGAAATGTGGATTGCCTGCATGCTAACATTTTACACATTTTACTCACTATACCAAAATGACACTTTTCTTAACTTTCTAAGATTTTTAAAATTAAATGATGTAGTTGTTTTTAGGATGCCAGCCACATTACTATTTTTAAAAAAATGAATATTGGCTTTCATTAAAATTATCAACAAATCTCATTTTACTGAAATTCACGTCCTGTTCCCTCCCTCATCCTCAGTGGGCCAAGAAATGAAAGCCAGAGGTGAGAGTTCAGCCCCTTCTTAGAAATGCACAGCCAGCCCATTGCTTCACCTGAACCAGCAGCACAGTGATGGTTAGACTCTGAATTCCTATTCATTCTTTACTTGCAGTTTGGTAGATAGAGTTTCTCAAACAGCAGATGCTTCTTAGCCTTTTATTAGTTAATATATCAATTCTTTCTAGGCAAAATCTTTAAGGCACATCACATATTTTGGCTACTTTGACAGTTAGAGATACCCCCACCCCCAACTAGAGACTATGCTTGAGTTACTTTTGTGGGTTCCTGGAGTTCCCATAGATTTCTAATAAAACAACTGCCTTTTTTTTTCTTTCAAAATGCGGAACACAGGCACCTGAGGAATCCCAAAACCTTTATGAAGGATCCCAAGATCCAAATTATTTTCATGATAATGCCAAGATGTTATTTGCCCTTTTTGCTGTGTTGACATTTGTTGATGGTGCAGAACCAATGATGAGTAAGCTGCTGGGGCCTGAGCCCCAATCAAGGCTGGGGTGTACAGCTGTGCTAGCGCTCCTGGTGTGTTTCTCCGCCCTGTGTTCACAGGAAATACAGCACTTACTGTATTCGTCATAGTTGTGTGTTCATGAGAAATGATAATAGCAATAAGGCCAGTTGTACTTCATAATTACCTTGATAATGCTGTAAAAAGGACTGATTTTATTAATTCTGGGCCTATGAGAATTTGTCTTTTTGATGTTCTGTATGGTGAAGTGGGAAGTATTTACACTGAAGTGCAATGGTTGTCTTGGCAAGGACACTGTGAGATTGAGTTGCAAGCTAAACTAGCAAGTTTTTTTCTTGATAGAATGTCATATTTACTTGAAAGAACACCGGAGAAACTATAGATATTGAGACTTAAGTAATTGGTGAAAGTGAAAGAAAAAGCCTGTCAACTCAAGGAAAATAATTAAAAATATTTGTTTCCAGTGGTAACTTCTGATTTTTGAAATGAAAAGTCGTGATTTGAAGACTTGCATCTGCCACTATGAGCTTAATATCATCTCAATTTTTAAAGGTTTTTCTGATGAAATTGGTAGTAATATTGATATGTGCAATTTTTGGATAAAGTATAATGCAATGTGTCAACTGTATGACTCAGTGACCAGTATTTTCCAAATGACCAATGCATGATGTCACAAAATCATGAATTGGTAAAATATTCATTCCAAATACAAAATAAACTAATGGGTTTAAATGTAAAATACTACAAAATGTTCACTGACATATTTTTAGATTCTATAGTGAAATTAACCTATAGCAATGATTTTCAATTCTTTTCTTCTGATGGCACATATAAACTAATTACCAAAATTCTGTAGCACACCAAAAAAATATATATTTTGCTGATCTGACACAAAATTAGTATAATTTTGATTCATTCACACTGGATGACTATTGTTCTGGTTGTTGTCATTTTTACTTGACAGTCTAAGGGAAAACAGGTTGGTGTCTCTCACTAAATAGTCAGATATTGCATGTTTTAAAAATTCTTGTGGTACACTAGTCTGCCTCCTGCAGCACACTGGTTGAAAATCACTGACCTATAGATACTAATATGTCACGTTTTTGTGCAGTGACAAAGCACATCCACAATTATTTAAAGGGACTATTAAAACATTCTTCTCATTTCTGACTACATATCTGTGGAAGGTCCAATATTTTTCATGTACTTCAACCAAAATAACATAGCACTAAATTGAATACTGAAGTCTATATGAGAATCCAGCTATCTATAGTAAGCCGGATTTAAAATTATGCGCATTCTCACTAAATGGTTTTCCTTTTCTTGAAAATATAGTCATTTTTTTTTAGTAGAAATAAGCTATAAAGTAATGCTGATTTACTTATTATTGTTATTTTGTATTATTGTCATTATAAAATAAGTAATAAATACTCTCAAATTCAGCAGTACTACTTTTTAATATGGTAAATATTTATAGGTATAAGTCACATAGACAAAAGCCCTTTAGCTCTTCTATATTTTCTAAGCATATGCTGTGATCTAGACACTAAAATGTTTAAGAATTGCTTCTTAGAAACTATGGACTATGGCCAAGCAAACCTAATGTGGTTGCCAGTGCATTTTACTTTCTTGATATTGAGGTTGGTGAATAAAT
Source organism: Saccopteryx leptura (assembly GCF_036850995.1). Lineage (NCBI taxonomy): Eukaryota > Metazoa > Chordata > Mammalia > Chiroptera > Emballonuridae > Saccopteryx > Saccopteryx leptura. Next base: position 37,331,789 of record NC_089506.1, read on the forward strand.
TAAATTAATTGGGAGCCAGCTTCAATTTTCTTATTTCCAGCTCCAAAAAGAATGTTTAAGATACACTATATTTTGTCATATCATAAAATAATCATTGGAGTGATGGCAGCTTAATTTTAATCTTAGGTTGGCAACCAAGAACATCAGCTAGAGTGCTAGGGTGTTCTCATTGGATAAAATTAAAACTGACCTTAATAAAAGAGTATAATATTTTATTAAAATTAGTTGGGAGAGTGGGAACTGTATAAAAAATCAAGTTCAGAAGTCAGTTGTTGGCAGTCTGTGGAGAAGTGGTACCCCTGTGGGATTCCTGTCTCCTTGAGTTATAAGCAAGTAAAAGAGAAATGACCTTAGGGGAAAGGGAATTCTTTTCCTCCCCTTTCTTTGTAGAGGTGTCGGCTTTCTAGGACTGGCTCACGGCCCTTGGACGTCTCCTTATGTCAGCTAAGCAGACTACCTATGAGTTTGAATTATGCACATCCTTGTCTTGACTTCATTTACTGAAAAAGCTAAAAGTTGCCTCTGTGAACACTGACTCATTGAAACAACGAGATCCTTGAAACTCTCAAATCTTAACAACAACATACAGCAACCAGAAACTATTTATTATGGCTGAAGGCACGGTTCCTGAAATTAAATTATTATTCCATTGTGCACACAGGTATACACATATTAGACATACATATTTATAAACAGATACAATTGAAATCACACAGGAAATATAAGAGTGTTAAAGAAGTATACAATTCTGTAAGATTTTAGTTTTGTCACAGTAAATTTTGAAACCAATACTTATTAGCAAAAAGGAAAGAAGACTATCAAAAAAGGTAAAAAAATATATATATTTTTTCTGAAGCCGGAAACGGGGAGAGACAGTCAGACAGACTCCCGCATGCGTCTGACCGGGATCCACCTGGCACGCCCACCAGGGGGCGACGCTCTGCCCCTCCGGGGGCTCGCTCTGTTGCGACCAGAGCCACTCTAGCGCCTGGGGCAGAGGAGCCATCCCCAGCGCCCGGGCCATCTTTGCTCCAGTGGAGCCTCGGCTGCGGGAGGGGAAGAGAGAGACAGAGAGGAAGGAGAGGGGGAGGGGTGGAGAAGCAGATGGGCGCTTCTCCTGTGTGCCCTGGCCGGGAATCGAACCCGGGACTTCTGCATGCCAGGCTGACGCTCTACCACTGAGCCAACCGGCCAGGGCCGGTAAAAAAATCTTTTGAGGCCATAAATGCCTTCATTCAATTTGAATTCTGTTCACTGTATGGGTTTCCAGTTCTGCACGTGTTTTGCATGCGTTTCTGATAGAATGCTCTTCAACATGAAAATGTTTTAGAGCTCCTGCTGAGTTCATAACTTTCAAATGTTAATAATATTGCTCATTTCAGCTAAAGAATTCTTTACACTTCATAGGATTTCCTTTTTTGCCAAGGTCTTCCCGCGTGTTCCAAGTTAATTCTCTGATGTCCTATAGTCATTAAAAATGACTCAATAATTTTATACAGAGACATCTAAAGTGAATAGAGGTTAAGATTGATCAGAAAGCATATTGTCAATTGACTTCTAATTCTGAGATATGCAAAATCGAAGCTTTTTAGCTCTAAGCAGCAACGGCCTTGATAAAGTGAAAAACATTGAGAAAACTGCCCTGTTCTTTGAAACACAGACATGACAGGCCACCCTGAGACTTACAGTGAGGGATAGGGATGGGTCCTTACTTGGGCATCCCGGTGCCCACAAAGAAAGACATATGCAAATGTATTTATACAGTTGCATCTTTGATAATAAAGAACTGCTGACTATCATAATTCTTTTTTTTTTCATGTGCAAAATCATGGACACTGCCAAAGAAAGGCATGGAAATATCACCACATGTTGAAGACAAAGGATGGACATGTATAGAGTTAATTTGCACATTTCATTAGATTAGTTAGGTGCTGGTGGGTGGGGGCAGTGATCTTTATATTTTGTTTCCCAAAGGAAAGCCCTATGGTCTTCCACTGTGTGTGCATGCTTGCATGTGTGTATACGTGTGTTTGTGTGTCATAATGAATGCTTTCTCACTGAGATCAGTGTCACTCTTGGAAAAATATCTGAGTGTGGGTGCACATAATCTATCTAGACTAAAAATTGGGAGAAATTTTCATTTTAATTTATTCACTCACATCTATATATTGATATTTTGGTGACAGCAAATTTCAACCTCCAAACTAGCAGGGGTTCATATTTTACAAAATTGTAATATGTGTTAAAAAAATTGGACAAATGCATAAGGGAAGATAACATCTAAAAATTAAATCAAAATTAAATTAACTGCGTGTAACCCTGGACAAATTACTTAAGGACTCAGCATCTGTAAATTGGGATTAACAACACCTACTTTAAGATTGATTTGAAAATTAAATGAAACAATATAATAAAGGGCCAGCTATATAGTAAGTGGCATTCATTAATATATGCATTTAACATTGACTGTGTGTCTATGATGTGCTGGGGGTTTATTAGTTGCTGGGGATATAACTCTATGTGGCAAGGATGTTAATTTCTTTTGTGTTAAATTCCATAGCCAATCATTGGGACAGAATGATTTTTCTGGAACGGTGGCTCCATGCTGATATGTTACTGGTACAAATTTAAGGAATGTGGAAAGAAGAGACTTGAATCAGTAGAAGATTTTTTGCTAGAGGATTGGTGCTGGTTCTTAAACAGTATGAGATGCACCTGAAGGAAAGATGACTTCTGGAGGTCAAGGGGAACCCGTGACATTAGGCCTGGTATGTAATTATGTTAAGACAGAAGTTATTTTTGAACTCTGAGAAGCTCTTTCAAGATAAAGTATTTGTGGTAAGAATCTCCAAATTTCTCTAATGTCTCTAGAGCATTCTTCATCCACTCATTCCTCCTTTGCTTATCATTATTAGTGACTGGCTCCCCTGGAGACTCTAGAAGCGCTAGGAGGGAGCCAGATTGACTGGTTCTGCAGCAGAGTTAGCAATCCTACTCTCGTTTGTTTTCTTGAACAGATTACTGTTGTGCTCCTGTCTCTGTTTTTAACCATCAGCTGTATAATAAGAAACAAACTGTAATGGGATGCTTTGGCTGTGAGTAGCAGTAAACTCCAATTTAGTCATTTTCAATGATAAGAAAAAAAAATTTTTTTTTTTATCTCAAGTAAAAAAGGCCCCAAGGAAGTTTGGTCCCTGGGTTTTCATCGGATGACCGAGGGCCCAGTTTCTCTCCCTCCTTCCTTCTTGCCATTTTCAGGGTATCAGTTGGTCCTCAGGCCAGTTTTTTTCATGGTTGTTTCTACCCAGGTGTTACAGTCAAACGTGACCAGGTTTTCTCATGAGAATGTCCAAGGGGAGAAGAGTACACATTTTTTTCCATGTGTCCCATTTTATCAGCAAAGAAATCACAATCAAATGCCCCTGAGCAGACTTCCCTTTACTTTTCATTGGCTAGAATGACATCACAGGCCATGCCTAACCTTCTCTGTCAGCAACAGAAACCTGTCACAGTTTGACTGTTCCTTGGATTGGGGCTGGGACCCTTTCCCTTGAAGCACAGGGAATGGGCTGGAGACTCGAGGAAAATCAGGATTTCATTAAGAAGGAAAAAGAAAGCATCTGGGTAGACCAGTATGTAACAGTGTTCACTAGAACGAGAGAAAGCGGGCAGAACCCATATCAGCTTTCCCACTTATTCACATTTGGGAGGAAATCAAGAGACCCTGGGGAATTTCCCACTTGGAATACAGGGGACACATTTAGTTGGTTTTTGCGCATCATCAGTCCTTTGAACACCACCGCTACCTGGCTTAAAAGGACATTCATTTCTATCCTCGCTCTCTGGTTCTTATTTCCACGGACTTCTACCTGTGCTCTGGACTTCAGTTATCAGTAAAGAAAGTGACTTTAGTAAGCAAGGATAGGGTCCCACATTTATCATTTCTCCAGCATGAATTATAACAAGATGCCCAAAGTGGGTTCAACGTGCCTTTCTTACATCTCTTCACAGAGCCTCGCGGAGCTGATGTTGGCAACTTGAACACATTTATCCAGCATCACCTGCCCGAGTGAACAGAGAACCTGTGAGTGCGTAAGTAGAGATGAAAAGAGGACTCAAAAGAGGAGTGGGAGGTGCCCCTAATATAGTTTCTCCGTCTACAAATATAAGTGGAGGGAAGAGAAGAAGGCTCTCTGAATGCTCACTTAACTCCTCCATACTGGATATGAGAGGAATAAACAAATAGCTAGAGTCGGACAGAGAAGGATATGAGAGGGCGTTATTGATTCTAAGAAGAAACAGAAATTGTAACGTTAACGTTAAGGCAGTGTGAATGGCCTAGACTGAGTATAATGAAGGCACTGTCATATTCAACAATCATACATTACATGTGTCTAATGATTTAGTAGAAGATTTTCAAATGAAAGATGACTCATAAAATAAAAAGCAAAGTTCTCAAGAAAGGAGACTTGAAATACTGTATTTTCTGGAAGCCTAATTTTTAAAAACCATCTCATTTTGATCAAATATAACTTATGATAAATAAGCAAATCTTACCAGATCTGAAATAAAAAGGAATTTGGATTTCATAATAAATTGTTGTAGAAAAAAAACAAGATATAATGATATGTGCAAAATAAAATTTATTATTTGGGTCCTAGAAGAAAGAAATTAATAGTATATTAATTATTTAAAGATTTTCTTTATAAATTCATGTCATCAAAACAAATTGATCCTGTAGTGAGTAAAAAGGCATATCTTCAATTGTTTATATACACCAAAAAATATAATCTGTATTTTACATAGAAATGAAAGGTACCTTGGTTTATCTTTAACCAGGTTTAGATGGATACACTATAAATATAAAGAAACATGTTAAATAGGAAAAGGAAAGAACAAAAATATCAAGGTCATGATTTTTTTTTTTTAGCTACATACTACATACAGTTAAGTGGAAAAGAACAAAATGACATTGCTGCAGCCAGTTCCTGTGAAAATAGTACTTACAAGTGTTACCCATAGTCAGTATACATTAATCCCCTCTCCCATCAGTTAATTACATCACCTTTTAAGATAGACGTATAATGTAATTAGAGATTTGAACAGTTCACAGCCAGATCACTTAAAGTAACATTGTTAATGGGCTCTGGAAGTTCTCCCTTTAATATTGCCAGTGTTATAACTTCTAATTACCTTAATAATTAGGGCTCTGTCACTCGTGATTGAGGTAACAGCTCCTAACACTAATGGGTATTGGAGGTCTGGAACAAGGCATGTTTTGATGTTCTCATCTAGTTGCTTAGGGTCGGGAGGAGCTATTTGCCCTTGGAAACCCAGCGGTTGCTATGAGGTGGCCTGGGCATCCTTACCAACCACTTTAACGCCGCCTGTGCCACTGCTGTTTTCATTCAAGAAGGAATGTATAAACTCTATTCACTAGAGACTACTCAGGAAATGCAAATGTGGCACCTATGGATGAAATTTCTTGAATTTCAATGGCTCCTGTTGCTAGAACTACAAAATAACAGTATAAACTTGGATGTCAAATCAACTGGGAAGGAAATTAAAAGGCACCAAAATTTCTTTTATGTGTGGTTAGGGTCTGCTGTTAGTAGACAAAGGTGAGACTTGAGAGTAAATGGGGAAAATGAGAAGAATCTTGCTGTCCTGCTGAGGGTTGTATGGGAGCATGTGGGTGGGGGGGGGCTGTGCCTGGTAATTTTATAAAAGTCTATTCAAAGAACAGAAAGAAAAAGTTGAGAAAGACAATTTTGGGGACAAAAATTATATTTACAATACTGATTCAGAAAGTATGGTTCTCAATACTATGAGAAGATAGGCCCCCGTCACTCATGCCTGGGATGTACATGAAGGGTTGAGGCCCTCTCAAAGGCCATCTCAGCCACGAGTCCTTGACCCCTCAGCCACGGGTGGGTTCCCCTTCCCACAGGCATTTCTTTCTGTCTGGTGAAGGCACTAACACTCTGTCATCTTGTATGATTGTCATTTGCATATTTACATTTTCTCTTCTGATTATGAGTCCTCTGTACATAAGTTGCAGAACTTACTCATCTGTGTTTACCTGTTGCCTTTCACAGAAACAGACACCATTTATAGCACCTGGACCAGTTAGGATGACACTTATGAGAGGATAGTGATGGTTGAGTCATGTTACGTGTGAAAGGGGGTCCTTCATGAGGAAATAACCTGTGCCTCACTGGAAATGTAGTTATAGAATTTAGAATGTAGGTGGTATTATGGGCTGAATTGTGCTTCCTAAAATTCATATGTCCAAGTCTTGACCCCCAGTGCCTCAGAGTGTGACCTTAGTTAAGTAAGACTAGGGTTATTGCATATGTAATTAGTTAAGATGAGATCATTCGGATGGGCTGATATGACTAGTATCCTTATAAAAAGGGAAAATTCAGACACAGAGACAGACATGTACAGAGAAAAGACAATGTGAAGTTGTCCAACTACAAGCCAAGGAGAAAGGCCTGGGACAGATGCTCCCTTGCAGCTGGAGAAAGAAACAACCTTGCTAAGACCTTGATTTCAGACTTCCAGCCTCCAGAGCTAAGACAGTCCATTTCTGCTATTTAAGCTACCTTTTCTGTGGCATTTTGTTATGACAGCCCCAGGAAACTACTGCAGGTGAAAAGTAAACCCAACCTCAAGAAGCCCCTCCTTCCACGTTTATAGGACCGGCGAAAGGAGAGTCAGTCATGGAGGATGATTTAGAAAGGAAGGCTGCTGAGGACCCAGGACAAGCAAGGGGAGAAAAGCTGGCACACGGGAGACCTCAGTAACAGTTATTTAGGGGCCCAAGGAGCGTGCTTCCTAAGAAGGTGGCCCAGGTTGTGCCAGGGTGTAAAAGAAGTTTGGATGCTATTCCATTGGCAACGTGGGACCCATGAGGTTTGGTGACTAAGGGGCTGACACAATAAAAGCAGGAATTTAGGAAAATCGATTTGCCAGGGGTGTATAGGATAGACCGGAGCAGAGAGAGCTGGGGGCAGGCTGGAAGGTGATGAATGAGACAGAGACGTTGTAGGTTTACAACCTGGATGGTGGGGGAATGGTGTTTAATTAGTTAAGATGAGATCATTAGGTTAGGCTAATGATCCCTAATAATCTAATATGACTGGATCCCATGACGGCCTGGATCCCTTCTGTGAGAATAGTATGACCCAGATAATGAGATCAGTGGAAACTGTGCCGGCTTCTCTTGCAGACAGATTGTGGGCTGTCTTCACCGTGTAAGGGGGTCTCAGAGCATCAGCATGGATGGGAATGATGATGAGAGAAAGAACTCTAGTATGGACCACTGTTTTCATAAAGTGACTTTCTGGAGAGAATACCTTATTTCCTTGTTGGTGAACAAAAAAATAAGGAATACATTTTCTATGGGCAAAAAGGCCTGCGGGATCCTGAATTTCTCCTAACAAATTTCTAGAGGATTTGCTAATAACAAAAGATAGAGCCTATCAGCACAGATTGCTGGGTGGGGGTGAGAATTCTCCTCCCCGAATCAATAGTGCCTGGCCTTCGACCTGCCCAGCTTTACCCTGACCTCCCAGGTTGGGAAGGGTGGCTGGGTGGGTGTTAGGAGTCAACTGAGTTTTACCCTTGTTCTCATTACCACAAACTTTAATGAAGTTTGAATACCTGATAAATTCAGCTATTTGCATTTTTTTAAAAGTATGCTTTTTAACCAAAAAGTCCTTGAAATTGATAGAATATGCTGAGGAGGGTTTCACTCTAAGTGTTCTTTAGTTATTCTGGGGCAACCTTAGCAGCTCCCGGAAAACCGAGGGCAAACTGCTAGAACCACACTGAAAGGCAGCCTGCACCCAGAGTAAGAGAAACCTCATCATGTCTAGCCAGTTGACGGTGACATAGGAAATGTAATCAGTGTCTACCATCTACATGTTTCACTCTAAAGATTCCTTGCAGTTCGCAGCTTCAGTTAGTTAAACAGATCATGGGACTGCTTTATGCAGTGAATTTAAAATTCTGTTAAACTTCTTATTTGGGAAGTGGTGTGACTGACCTTACTACAGCAACATCGTATTGACAAAGGGCATGTATTGACCATTAATCTATTTCCATCATTTTTTTTTTTTCATGATCTTCCCAAAATGGTCTAAGGACCCATTAACTCAGATGCAACCGATTGTTTAATCCAGACTTCGTCCATGTGGGGCAGCCAGAATTCTGGTTTGTTAATGATTTTACATGCTTTTGTAGGTTCAGTGAATTCAGGGCACTGGATAAAAACACACGCGTGGTTTTCTTGTGGTTCGGATGGGAAGGAAAGGAAACGTCTGCTGCCCCGAGAGCTGCTAGGTAAGCCTGATTGTCAGTCTTGCTTGTCTTTGAGATAATTCAGTGCTCGTTAAGTTATGCAATCTGAACTTCTCTTTCATTTGAAAGATTCACCTTGAGAATACCTAGAACAGGTGTATAAGCTGTCATCATTTTTGAATATTTGATTGGAGAACAGCCGGGAAACCTAAGGCATGTTCTCTGATACTTGCTTTGATGATACTTACTGATTGTTTTAAAACTGCTTGACAATAAGCCTCAGTGACTATCCATGTGTGAACCTCCGTCTGTGACCAACAATTTTGTCTTAGATGACTGTTTCTGACCACGCGACTCCTTTTGGGATCCAAAGATGTCCGAAGAGGGAGCACAAGGAAGCCCAGGGTGCACGCTGAGACGTGTGCTTTCTCTCCAGGGCTGGGGCCAGCTGTTCCACGGAGCAAGCACTGTTGTGAAGACTAGTTCTGGGCAGCTGGATATATACATGGGAGGTTACTGGCCAGGAAGGTGGGCTGAACTGCCACCATAGGTAACATTCCTGCAACCAATAGTTGGAAAAATGATAGAGTCCTTTTAAACTTTTTCTTAGTTCAATTTCTGGAGACTCTCCTTTGAAGAGAAAAAGAGAATGACTCTTCTCCCAATCACTATGATTCACTTTTATCTGGAGCAGGAACTATTCCATCATTGGTATTAGGTGCTTCAATAACAGCCTTGACTATCATGTACTGAGTACTTGCTATGTACCAGGCTCTGTGCATACTTCATTATATGCATTATCTCATCTGTTCCTCACAATAACCTTGAGACACAGATAATAATTTCATCTCCATTTTACAGATGAGAAAAATGAGATGCAGAGTGTGTAAATAATTTGCGTGAGGTCATAGGACCAGGAAATGGCAGAACTGGACATCCAAGCTAGTAAGTAGAAGATAAATATTTGACTCTCTTGTACTGAGACAAACTAGTAAGTCAGGATGAGTGGAACAGGGAAACTGAGACAGATAGTTAAATTGCTAAGGAGTTTACAGCCATCCAGTAAATTTCAAAATCCTACCCAAGGACATTTAAGAATAAATGCGCCCTGGCCAGATAGCTCATCAGATAGAGCATCATCCTGATATGCCAAGGTTGGGGCTTAATCCCCAGTCAGGGCACATACAGGAACAGATCAATGTTTCTGTCTCTGTCTCTCTCGCTCACTTCTCTCTCTCTCAAGTCAATCAACAAAAAACTTTTTAAAATAGAGTAAATGATTTACATTTTTCCTCCCCAAACAGAGGGTAAATAGCTTAAATCACCCTACTTTGGGAAATAGATAACAAAAATCCAATTAGTGCTATTTGTGCCAACCACAACCAAGAATGGATGAAGCTAAGGGAATAAATCTCATTTTGGCATATCTGCATAAAGCTGATGAATATTCTATTAAGATCCTCCTCTAAGACCTCCCCTAAACTCCCACCCTTTAAGAATTCTCAAAACAAGGTCCTTCTAGGAACATGCCAGGCCTTTCTTCTCCCCCTTTTCTTCCCCACAGGTATGCAACTCCTACATTCCAAGGGATCCCATGAGACTCGGAAGCCAGGGAGCGAAGGGCAGCGGCAGCTCATCTCAGGCTAACTCCCTGAACCTGTCTCCAAGGCCCCTTTTCTCTGATTTTTCCATGAGCCTGGCTTGGCTCACTTCTTTCATTGTGACTTTCACTTCTCAGTGAGCCAAAGCAGTTCTGCCTAAGCTCTCTCCTATTGCTTCTTCTGTCCTAAGCCCTTTCTTGTTTCACTGCCCCCAGCTTTAATAAACGTACTCTCAAAATCACCTGGACGCGTGTCGTGAAATCTTTCCCGCACAAAGTCAAGAACCCCCCACTACAGGCCAACCCAATGCAGACCCACTCTGGCCCAGTCCTTGTCTCGTAACAGTATGCCACAACCTGTTTTGCCTTGGAAGATATATATTTTGTCATTTTTCTTCAATTATATTTTAGATCCTAGATATGTAGTCTTCACATACATATTATATAGATAAGTGTTTCAATTAATGAATTGGTTGAACTATCAAAAGACCAAGTTTGATCTCCTATTGAATCATTTTCTCTCCTATGTAAATAAGTATATAATTAAAGATAATAAATATAGCTTCATCACAGAATAGTAATATGAGCATAAGTAGAAATGTGAGAACTTATGAGTACACATAGCATACTTTAATATATACAGACCATTAAGAGGCAACCCTATCATCCTTTATGATCCAAGATGAATACCCTCTTTATTAAAGTCTAGGTTACAGAAAATTGTTAAAATTCAACAAGCTGAGAATAAACTGAAGCCAACTGTAACACTGGGTATTTTTTTCTACCAGCTATTTTCTAGGCAGGATCACCCAGATGTGAGCTTAGGCTCTAGAACAGGGGTCCCCAAACTACAGCCCGCGGGCCGCATGCGGCCCCCTGAGGCCATTTATCCGGCCCCCACCGCACTTCTGGAAGGGGCACCTCTTTCATTGGTGGTCAGTGAGAGGAGCATAGTTCCCATTGAAATACTGGTCAGTTTGTTGATTTAAATTTACTTGTTCTTTATTTTAAATATTGTATTTGTTCTCATTTTGTTTTTTTTTTACTTTAAAATAAGATATGTGCAGTGTGCATAGGGATTTGTTCATAGTTTTTTTTTATAGTCTGGCCCTCCAGCGGTCTGAGGGACAGTGAACTGGCCCCCTGTGTAAAAAGTTTGGGGACCCCTGCTCTAGAAGATAATTATAAAATTCCATCACAGTGGCTTCAAATCTAATTACTCCATCCTAAAGGACCTTTGGCTCTACCAGATCTGAAAGGAGAAACAGGCAAGAGTCTAGTCTCTTTCACTGAGAATGCTTTGCTTCCAGGCTTCTTGCTTTGGGATTTAATTCTGGAAAATACATGGTTATTATAAATTCCAAGACAGTTATTATGAATTTCAAGTGTCCATCAGTGGACGAGTGGATTAAAAAGCTTTGGTACATACATACTATGGAATACTACTCATCCATAAGAAATGATGACATCGGATCATTTACAACAACATGGATGGACCTTGATAACATTATACTGAGCGAAATAAGTAAATCAGAAATAACTAAGAACTATATGATTCCATACATAGGTGGGACATAAAAATGAGACTCAGAGACATGGACAAGAGTATGGTGGTTATGGGGTGGGGGGGGGGAGGGGAGGGAGGGGGTTGGGGGAGGGGAGGGGCACAAAGAAAACCAGTTGAAGGTGATGGAAGACAATTTGACTTTGGGTGATGGGAATGCAGCATAATCAAATGTCAAAATTACCTGGAGATGTTCTCTCTGAACATATGTATCCTGATTTATCAATGTCACCCCATTAAAATTAATAAAAAAAAGAAAGGATTAATACTTCCTCTTAATATTTTTAGCTTCCTTGGATGGTATCCTCCCGTAGGGAGCCAGGACCTAGAGGGGGAGATATTTTCTCAAACTAGTGTTCACCAGAGAACAGACTGGGGAGGATCCTGCAGGCAGTCCATATTTTTAATAGAGAATATATGAGGCTCAGATGAGTGAACAAATAATATTCCCTGGGGCTTTTGGATTAAGTGTAAACTTTAATAATTACTCTAATTGCTTCTGTTGTGATTCTACCTTTGAAGCTGCATCAAAGCAATATACAGCAATTATGATACTTTCATTTAATCCATTCATTCTAGGAAAATTGTCACTATTTCCTCTTAATACAACTTTACCTGTATAACAAAGGCAGAGATAAGAATTGTTTTAATTATTGGTAAGCATGTGTTTAGCACCTAGCGATACAATTTCCTTTCACACAAAATTTTAGTGCACTGACTATTTTGAAAGCCATTGGAATGCTGACTGCCTTGGAGTTAATAATACAAGTCATTGATCCTATAGGTAACGAGGATGAGAAGTTTCCCATAATGCAGCAGTGCCCACCCACCAAGCCATTAAAGCTGATATACCCATTGTGGTCTGGCATACTTGTAGAACTTTCTTTTGAAAAATAGCTTATTATGGTTATAAGCTGTTCACCAAGGTTGAAGAATGAGGAACATATGTGTGTAAGAGTGTAAATCAAGAGGTATCCAGAGACCCTAAATGCCCTCAACCTCCAAATCTCTCTTCTATTTACCCTGATACAGTGTCTAAAATGGATGCCACAGTGTCTAAAAGAGATGCCATGCTGTCTGCAATGGATACCTCGGTGTCTAAAATGGCCTCCGTAGCCTATTAGCTTTGTGACCATGGGCAAGTTACTCCTCTAAGCCAAGTGTCCTTATTAATAACTGAGAACAATAGTAGCACCTGCTTAAGTGAGTTGTATTGGGAATTAAGGAGAAGCTATAGTATTTCCCAATTTGCTAAATTATTACATCTAACAAAGATACTTTAAAAAATACGTATTCCCTGTCCTTCTAATATGGATGTTAATTTAGAAGGTCTTAGTGCAGGGAAGGTGAGAATCTGTATGTTCAATAAACACTGCAGAACAACTCTGTGATGGAGGACATAATAGAGAAATAAAGTTTTAGCCCAGTAAGTTCTCAGTAGATGCAGCCAGGAGTCTATTGAGTATACCTTTAGCCTTAGTTCTTGCCAGGCTCACAGGGGGAGCTGAGGGCTGGACTGTTCATCCCTGTGTAGGGAGCACACCCCTGGGAGATAGACCTTGACTAGGCTAGGTTCTGATGAGAGAAAGTTGCTAAGAAAAATTTAGACAATGGGGCTACCAATAAAGGAAGGTGACTCAGATGGAGGTTTGGAAGACATCAGAGTGCCAGATGGGCCCTAATCTATAGCTGCTGCCAGGGGGTGATAGTCCTTTCAGTGAGAGGCAGGAAATGCTGTGGGAACCTCTCTCACTGCTCCTGAATCCTACCTCCGGGAGCCAAATGTTGATAGTCACCAGACCCTTATACCTATTGCCATGGTTCTCTCCCTGGCTAGCCATTACCCTTTATGCATGCTGGGACCTTCCCCAGGCAGGGTCTGGTTTAGTGGGCCTGAGTCAGGGTCCACATCTGACATTGATTGAAAGCTGCTTTGGAGGTCCACAGGGTGGAGAATCCCAGCCCTGGAGTATACCTATACTAAATGGAAACTTCAAAGTCGCTAGCCTTGTTCTCAAGTTCTACCCATTCTCTGGGTGATCTGGGTTTTAGATGGCTACTGCTGTCTAGTCTTTGCCTCTGTCCATTGTCCATTTCTACTGATTTCCCCCACAAAGCAGACTTTCTTAGAAATAGACCAAGATTGCTGACTTATTTCAGGGGAAAAGTAACAAACCACCAAGAATTTTCATAATAAGGCAGAGGGCTGGGACAGCAGTCACTGTTGTCAAGTTTGTAGGAGCTTCAGGTCAGCTTTGTTGGGGCTGTTCAAAATGTACCAAAGAATTATAATATGTGGTGATTTTTTTCCTGTTAACATTTCTTTGTGACATTCATTATTTCAGAACAAAACATTTTCTGCTTTTTCATGAGTTGAATTGTGTCCCTCCAAAATTCACATGTGGTGTCCTAACTCCCAGTACTTTAGAATGTGACCTTATTTGGAGGAAGAGACATTGCAGATGCAATTACTTAAGATGAGATTTCACTGGAGTAGGATGAGCCCTAATCCAATATGACTGTGTCCTTATAAGAAGAGACATGGAGACACAGACCCAAAGAAGATGGCCATGCAATGACAGAGATAGATTGAGGGGGTGCTTCTACATGCTAAGCAATGCCAAAGACTGCTAACAAACGCCCAGAAGCTGAGGGAGAGCACAGAACAGACTCTCCCTCACAGCCTCAGGAGAAACCAACTCTACTGACACCTGGATCTTGGACTTCCAGCCTCCAGACTGTGAGAGAATAAATTTCCATTGTTTAAGCCATCAATGTGTGGTATTTGGTTGAGGTAGCACTCACAAATGAATAAGTGCTCTCAACCATTGCCTATCTTAATTTATATTTTTCTTTTTCAAAATCTCTCCTCTTTGGTGAACACAAATAAGTAAGAAGACTATGCTGTGGTTGTACAACAGATTAGCTTGACTGGATTCAGTTAAAGTAAAATGCTTCAATATGATGCCTTTTTTTTTTCTTCCACGTATCTGAATGTAAATAAGTAGTTTGAATACGTTTTCTTTGTAGTTTGTTATTCTGCATGAGTGTAGAAATAGCCAGGCTACAGCAGCCATGGCAGATGAAAGAGAGCTGATTGTGAGTGTAGCTCTGTGCTGGGATAGTGGTGTTAGAGTTATTGCCTGTGTGCGTGAATCTAGGTGCACACATGTGCACACTTGCGTCACATGTTACATAACTTATGCATTATATAAATCTGTGTCATCTATCTGCAGCATTCAGCACTACCGATAAACCCTAACATTACCCCTGCAACAGAGCTATTATTATGGCCTCATTTCCCAATTAGTGAAACATAGAGAGAAAACAGAGAAGTTTTGTAAGTTAGCCCAGGTATCACAGCAGAAGCTTTGTCAGTGCTGTAAGAAGTCAAAATAAATAAGAGACTTGATCATTTCTTTTCTGGCCCTGAGCTCTATGACAGTGGTCCCCAACCTTTTTTGGGCCACGGACTGGTTTAATGTCAGAAAATATTTTCATGGACCGGGCTTTAGGGTGGGATGGATAAATGTATCACGTGACCAAGACAAGCATCAAGAGTGAGTCTTAGACAGATGTAACAGAGAGAATTTGGTCATTTAAAAAAAATAAAACATCGTTCAGACTTAAATATAAATAAAACAGAAATAATGTAAGTTATTCATTCTTTCTCTGTGGACTGGTACCAAATGGCCCACGGACCAGTACTGGTCCGCAGCCCGGGGGTTGGGGACCACTGCTCTTTGAGACAACAGAATATGTGGCACTAGTGCAGGAAGGACGGTGCAGATGCAGAGATCAGATTCAGCCCTTGTTATTTGGGGCATATCTTGTCCTTTGCCGACAAGAACTGGATGGAGCTCAAGGACATTGACCCGGTGGCCAGCTTGGGTTAGGGACCCAGGCCAGCACTGCTCTAAGCTCTCTCGGTTGTGTGGGCTCCTCCATTTACCTGGAAAGTTCTCACTTTTGAGACTGATTAGGAAAGCAGAGGGAGAACATGGATCCAAGTGATGGTTAAATGAGTATTTTCTAGAAGAACAGCGAAGCTTTCCTTAGAAAGTGGCTGAGGGTCCTGAGCTGCTGCCTGTTGCTATTTCTCTCCCCCTTCACTCCAGTCCCTTCTTTGCCCCGTTCTAGGACCGCAGCTCCCTTCCACTTATGCTTCTGTCAGGCACTTCCTTGTGCATACCTGCTTATTCCACCCCCAAGTGGCAATCTCCGCCAACCTCCACAGGACACCAGAAAGTTCCTGGGCTCGGAACTCCGGTCTGGAGGGGAGGGCACAGCACAGCCAAGCCTTCCCGACTTCCCCCAGCGTAGAGGTCCTCAAGGATGACGTCTGGGACAGGAAATTGGTTGGTAATCAGAAACATGTATTAAAGTTAGGGAATCATAAAATATATATATATATATATATATATACACTTGGAGCACTTTAACATTAAGCATGTGGATATTTTGATTTGGGCCCAGGCTGCTGACTGCCTTTCAGAATCCTCTTTCTAGCATAAACAGTATCTATCTATAAAGCGCATCTTCTATGATTCTTTAAAGTAAAACAATTAAAACCACTTGTGAAGCAATCTGAATGTATATTAGGTTTCAGTGATTTTACCTAAAAACCGACATTGCTCTCATCTATAGGTAATTCTATATTTTTCAATGCAAACTTGTTTTCTTATCTAGTCTTTCCAAAGTGCTCAATTTAGTTTCATAGGAAAAAAAACCCAGTTCTTTTCTATTTTGCACTCATATTTCAATGGCTCACATCATAGTTAGCTAAATTACAGATTACAACAATTGCGTGTGGCATAAAAAAAGGTGTTAGAGCAAACACAAGTACATCTTGTACAAGTGTGTGCACATACTTCACTGAAGGACTGAAGAGGGTCTTTAAGGGTAAGTTGGTTAAGATGAGGGCTCGCTCTGGCTGCTGACGCCCTTGTGGGCTAAGCCTGTTCTACTTCTTCCCATGTCTACACTCTGAATTTCGAACCTGCCACCACTTCAGTTCATCCTGTTCAAAGATGAGACTGGGGGCAGAGGGAGAGACTGGTAAAAGGGTGCCAGTTTTCAGCTATAAGATGAATAAGGTCTGAAGATCTCATATAAAACATTGTGACTATAGTTGATAACAGTGTGTCCGTAAAGTCATGGTGCACTTTTGACCAGTCACAGGAAAGCAACAAAAGATGATAGAAATGTGAAATCTGCACCAAATAAAAGGAAAACCCTCCCAGTTTCTGTAGGATGATGTGGCAGCATGTGCGCATGCACAGATGATGACGTAACACCGTGTATACAGCGGAGCAGCCCATGGCCATGCCAGTAGAGATGTGAACGGTACAGAGGAAAGTTCAGTGTGTTCTGTGGCTCGCTAAATTCGAATCTGTGACCAAAGTGCAATGTGAATATCGGCGCATTTATACCGAAGCACCACCACATAGGAATAACATTACTTGGTGGGATAAGCAGTTGAAGGAAACCGGCAGTTTGGAGGAGAAACCCCGTTCTGGTAGGCCATCAGTCAGTGACGAGTCTGTAGAGGCTATACGGGATAGCTACCTAAGGAGCCCTAAAAACTCTGTGCGTGAGCCCACATCAAACTGCACTGAATAGGTATGAAACTGGGAGAGTTTTCCTTTTAC
This sequence comes from Saccopteryx leptura, assembly GCF_036850995.1. Classification (NCBI taxonomy): domain Eukaryota; kingdom Metazoa; phylum Chordata; class Mammalia; order Chiroptera; family Emballonuridae; genus Saccopteryx; species Saccopteryx leptura. Next base: position 37,348,911 of record NC_089506.1, read on the forward strand.
TTGGTGCAGATTTCACATTTCTATCGTATTTTGTTGCTTTCCTGTGACCGGTCAAAGGTGCATCATGACTTTACGGATGCACTGTATAATTGAACTTTGCTAAGAAAGTAGAACTCAGATATTCTCAAACATACACATAAAGATAGATGTGTTAATCAATTAGATAGATGGCGGGAATCCTTTCATAAGACCCACATATATCAAGTCAGCACAATGTACACTTTAAATAACTTATTTGTAAAATTTATTTGTCAATTATACCTCAATAAAGCTGAAAAAAAACAAAACCCAAAACAAAAACCTAACAATAGTATATAGCACACTGTCAGCTGCTTTCTTGGTATGCTTAAAAACATAAAGTCACTGAAACATTTTGGATGTTTCTCCATATCTTATTTATTATTCTCTCACTGAATAGTAATCTTGGAACAGAGTCAAGGATCTTCCTTTAATTCTGGATACAAATTATGCTACCAAGAATTCTTTCCAAGGCCAAGCAGGATCTTTGTCAAGGATTGTTTTGGAGAAAGAACAAATGTTCACTGGAATTTCTTATGCTTTATTTGGCAAGAAATGCTCAGATGGAACTTGCAGGAATAAGTGTAAAGCTCACTAGGTTAGAATTTGAAATTCAGTGCCATTGGTAAATCCACCAGTGGAAGTAGGAAGTCACTAACCACAGGGTATTCCATAATCTGCAACTCTAGCTGATGGGGCTTACACTGGCCCTCTCTCTCTCTCTCTCTCTTCTTTTGTTATTCTAAAAAAACACCTAACATAAAATTTGACATTTTAACCATGCTTAAGTATTCAGTTCTGGCATTAATTACATTCCTAACATTGTAGGACCATCACCTCTATTTCCAAAATTTGACCATCACTCCAAAAAGAAACTCTGTATCCACTAAGCAATAACAACCCATTCTTCCTGTCCCCAAACTCCCACCTCCTTTTTGGCTTCCAGTTTCGGTTAGCCAGTATCAGTTTCCATTTTTATATATCTTGATTTGCCCACATATTTAACTTAGAAATGGATGTTCCTTGTTTTGTATAAGGTAACACCAAGCCTCACACATTGTATATTCTAGGTCTTGTCCAATAAATGAATTCATGAAAATAATTTACTTAGAATTATTTAAATCAAATAATGTTACCAATTATCTAGTAAAAATGAAGCAGAGTGGGGAATGAGAGTGATGTAGGAGATAAGTCATAGTTTAGTTACATATATTTTACAAAATTTGATATTAAAGGTTGAATTTTCCTGAAGCAAAATGTACCTATGATTCCAAAACTTTTATAACTAGGAAAAATCGTGATTCTTTTCCTTGGGTATAGAAATATTGTATTTTATAACCAAAAAGTATATTTAACCAATTTCAGCTCAGTTAAATATATTGCCATCCTACATTCTTTCTCTTTCAGTTGTTTCCTCAAATTATGCTAGCCTGTTCGTGGTAGCTCCACACTATTCAAAAGTGATTTATCCTGGTAGAAGAAATTTCTGGCATAAACTCTCCAGAAATAGAGGAAATTTGAGATTATCAAATAAATACCAATGAAAAAATATATAAATGTTTCTGGAATTGTACTAGCTGTTATCAAAAACAATAACAGCAGTGATAAATGTTTTAGAAATTGAGCACCAGGGATTTTTAAGACATTCATTATATGCCAATCTCTGTAAGCGACATGTAATACATGCAAACATCTTTAAGAGCGAATAAATACATTGAAAAGTATCATTTCTTTCAGGCAGTACGCGGATTTTTCAAAACATTTCTTAGAAAATAAAATCCCATTTCAAGCTGTATGTATTTCATCAGACTTTGAGAAGGAAGAGGGATATCCATGTCTTTTATCACGAGGAAGATACAAGGTGGCCATAATCCTAAATACAGTCTGACAACAGTGAAGTCTCGAAGGCGCTCAGAAATGCCTCGGATGCTGGGAGCAGAGTGTGTTCCCAGAGTATAATCCGACTGATACAGTGTTCTTTGCAAAAGGCTGTGAGGTCTTGGCCTAATAAGCATAATCTCATTACACTGCAAATAAAAGTTTCCTATTTATCTCCAGATTTCAAATGAATCTAATAAGGCTTATGATACAGTCACCCAATACCCTAATCATATTTCTGCCTATCTAAAAGCAATCAGTAATTGTGTTACAGCAGAACGTGCTGACAATACCTCTGACACAGAAAGGAGAATGAGAGCCCAGCTGTACTAATTAAATTAAATGCTAGGCTGATGGAATACATTTGCTGAAGCCGGGAGAGTATGGGTGCAGAATTAATAAGCATTACGGCTTAGAGCGGGAGATGATATCATAATGGATGCAAGGTTTTGATGTTGAAAGCCTCATTCAGATTCAATGTACCATAATGTACGGATCTGACAGCTGCTTAGAGAGGTGCAGAGCCTTGAACAAATTGCACAGGAACTTTCTCGTTTTTGTATTCCTCGCTGAGGGACACAACATCTTGCATTACCCCTGCAGCCTGAACACTGCCCAGGCCAGGCTACCAGGAGGCAGCCGAAGCATCGGCGATTTCTTCTCTCTTGGCCCGTTTTCCCTTTTTCCTCACCCATCTTCTCCTCTCTCCCGGCTCTGAAACTTTTGAGTCCATCCTTCTACACTAGCTTTTGGTTTCAAGATATCGAAGTCAGAAGAGGCTGGAGAGAGATCCTATTAGAATTCTATTTTCCTACGAGGCATGTTCCGATTCTCCTAAGAACAAACAGGGCTTGCAGGAAAGAGGAACAAATGGGTCACTTCAGAGCGGCTGGGCTGAGCAAGATCGGGGACAGCCAGAGCCGCCACTGGCGGTCGGGACCGCCCCTCGGCTGAGCTGGGCGGCCTGCTGGTGCCAGCACAGCACAATCTCTTGCTCATAAATTAGCTGCGCTATCTCGACGGCTGCAGTGCTCTAGCTGCTGTGCCAGCCGGCCGGGCGGGATTCATTATCATGAGAATTTTGACAGGATATTAAATTTACTAATCCTGAACTTTCCGGACTGACCCTAACTGGGAACAGACAATGCAGATGTCTGCGGGGAAAACACTTTCTCTGTTTTCTTTCTTCCTTCTGCCTTTTTTCTTTTCTCCAGCCATCCTGCCCGTGCCCCCCCCCCCCCCCCTACTCACCACCTAGGCTTCTTCAAGCAACACTAACATTCAGGCTCCTGCAGCCCCCCCCCCTCCCCCCCCCATGGAGAAACTCTCTCCTGCAGTTTATTCCTGAGAAGACAGCAAGTCCCCTGCCCTCTGTGGGTATGTGTGTAGAAATACCAAATTACACATGGCCCCCCCCTTTTTGAACAGGTTGGCAGGTACAGTGGGTAATTAATGGGTTTCTGGGGCTAACATGATGGGATGTTCACGATTTCACCCAGTTCAACCTTTACGCACATGACTATGGGCAAACCAGCGTGCTGCTCTGCAAAGTATGCTCCATCCTCCACGCATGTGCACATGTGAAGGCATGGATGTAGGCACACGCGCACACACACACAGGCACACACACTTCCCTGCTGTTACACCAAATTGTGCTGCTTTGGTCACCTGTAACTCACCACAGAAACACCTAGCTTTGCTCTGTTAAAATTTGGGGCAGACTGACACACACTCACTTTGTTTGGAGTTCCCTGTCTCTCTATCGGAGATCCTCAGCACCCTGAGCCATCAGGCACCGCACATACGTTGTGATAGCAACTGTTACTCTTTGTTTATTCTGCCTAATAAATAAATGACATCAGACCCCAGGCATATTTTTAGAAAGTGTCAGGTATCACAGCAGAACCCAGCACCTTGCCCATTCATAAGCTTTCCATGATTCAGAAAAACAAAACGCAGCCCAGCCTTCCACTGACATCCTGCCAGTGTGATCTCTAAATAATTCAGCATTAAAATCTGGTCAACTCTCCTACCTCCCGAAAAACTCCTGCAAACACAGTGCCAATTAAGTTGCTGAAAACAGCAGATTTCCACTAATACTCTACAGATAAAGCTGACCATTAAATCGCAATTTAACATCCCAGGCAGCAGGAGCTGCTGACAGCCTCTAAAGCTTGTAATCTCATTTAACCCCCTCCTGTCAGGAGCAGGCCCACCCCTTTAGCATAATGCGGCCAAATCAGACCTGACATGGCAACAAGAGAGAGAAAAACCTCTTTAGCTTAAAAGTCAGGCCACAGTGGGCAACCTTGACCTTCAGCATCCCCTGCTCGCCCACTCCGTTCTCCAGGGACCAGGGAGACATTTACCCTGAGAGAGGAGGAGAAAGAAGAACAGAGGAGGTGGGGCAGGGGCCCCAGGCACAAGGCACTTGGATTTCCCTGGGGGCAAATTACAGAGAATTTTCCTAGACAATGGAAGAAAATTTCACCTGGGTTTTTTCAAGTCTTTCTTTGGTAATAAAAGATGAACCCTGATGGTTCTGTTCAAACTCTTTGGCTCAATATTTCCCTTTGCCTGCAGTGGCCTCTGACTTCGAAGCCAGGGGATGCCTCTGTTGGAACAGAGTTTCCCACTCCGCACGGGAGCCACCATGCATTTTAAATGAGGTCATCTTAGCTGGTGGCTGGAGCCTTCAAAGCATCTCCTGGAACTGGCATTTACTGGAGCTCTGTTTTCATAAGGAAGTCGGGCTGCCTCTGAGATCCCTGACAACAAGCACTCTTGACACCGCCTTTTCCACCGATTCCACTTATTTTGCTAAGAGTGGTTGGGAGGAAGAGGGGTGCGGGGCTGTGGGGTCCCAGCACAGATACTGGAAGATGATTTCTACAACATTCATAGCAATTTTCCAAGTCAAACCAGAGCTACTTCTAGAGAAAGAGCGACACCACATTTTATACCTTCCTGATGATAATAAACCCAGGTTTTCCTCCACAACGACTCCAGTGTGCACTCTATTTGAAAGTAGATCTGTGCCTTTTTTTTCTTCAAAATAATCAGTCATTAAATTTAAAAGTGTTTTCTTCTCAAGGATAAAATCATTTTTTTTTCCTGAAAAAATGAAAATATTTTCAGCCCAAAAGTTAGAGGGGGCATCTTCCAAAGTTTACATTCCTGTCTCTAGTGCATCTTTGGATCTTAGAAAGACCCAAAATAATACCACACTCAAAAATCCTATCCTCTATTTCTCCTTTGCCCGAATTTCAAAAATAGATGTTAACCACACAAAACAAAAAACTTCTAAAAGTCAAGGTAATCTTTAAGAGAGAGAGAGAGAGAAGAAAATGAGAAAGAGAGACACGGAGAAGAGACAGAGAGAGGGAGGCTCTCCCTCTCTCTCTGCACCTGGGTGACTCACTCTCTTTAGGAAGCAGTTCAGCAAATGTATGAATAAATTATGCCTTACAAAAGGAGAGAAAAGCCAAGATGCTTGCAAGGAGGAAACTTCTGGACCTCTCAGAGCCGTCAGCTGCTCAGCTCTGAGGGTGCCCCCCAGCCGGCCCCCTCGCTACTGGGCTTCTGCTGCCCCAGCGCCTCCTGTAACTCACCTGCTCCCGCTTCCAGGGGCCCCTCAGCAGGAAGGAACTTTCAGCACAGCTAGGAAAGGCAGCCCTCGCCGCGGCGGTCCAGTACCTGGTGCAGAGGCCAGCTCTCAGGTGCTGCTGGCCAACTCAAATCCTCAAGTCCTCCACCCCCATTTTTTTTTTTTTTCTTTTTGCTCCTTGAGAAAAATTAGCTGAAATTGCTAGCAGAAACCGCCTCAATGTTTATTTCAACTTCCCGGGACTGCAGTGGAGGGAAGTCCTGCCTGCCCGAGCCTTTCTGCAATGGAGTGGTTTATTTAATTTGTCAGTATAATGGGAGCGGCTGAATGAGAGACAGAGAATGCAGTGTGGTATAAAAGAAACAAAGGCTAAAAGTACCACTATTTTGATTCCCTTTTTAAAATTACTTCCAAAGTGTGGTATCTATTGTGAAGAATAATGCTGAACAAAGCACAGTGTCTTGGCAATATTCACAGAGCTTATTCACCCACAGCCAGTTCTGTCTGTACATTCAGAGGTAGAATACACTTATAAATGATGTATTGGAAGGACTATAGCTTCTATTGTGTCCCCAGTGTAAACAAAAAGGCAGACAGGAGCTGAATGGCATATGGGCAGCGAGGCCACACTGGATGCAACCATTCCCCAGTTCTGGGGAGGGAAAACCGAAATCAGCCACAACCCCATCAGAGTTAATGTGACGAAGGCTCGGCCAAGGCGCCCCCCCCCCCCATGGTCTCCTTTTCATCTATCACCCCTGATTTGTACCTGGAGGAACTTCTGGGAGGTTACCTTGGGAAACAGTGGCCAGCCGATGTACGTTGCTGCCTACACTCCTAGGTAGAAGGTATACCCTAACCCTACTGACAGTTTCCAGAATCTTCCTTTTAGAGGCCACTAGTCTCCCCCATTGATAACAGTCTCCATAAGTTTCAGAAAAGTCCATTATGACCTCCATGTGCCCATGTAGGGGCTGGGAGGGTTTTCTCTGGTGGGCGGCGTGACTCTACATTCCACTTATTGGCGGGCACAGCTTTTTTGTTTAATCTTTAATGTTCAGCAGATAAGTATTTCTTCAGCAAAATGACTCCACTGCATTTGTGGAAAAAGAGCCCTGCTGATTATAAATTGTATGCCTCTTTACTTCCCCTGCACATTTCAGGAAAAAGCACTTTTTGCATATTGGTTTTTTTCGGGTAAAACATTTTTAGACACTCCTACCAAGAGGGAAAACAATTTCGCACTTTAACTGTGATTCTTGCCATTACAGGGAAAAACAGAGAGTAATTGTTCACCTTCTCATTTGGTCAAATGTCTGTTTAGGCCTCCTCTGTCCTGGCCATTGTTTTTGACACAGGTGGGACAAGATGTGCTAGGCCCTGTCTGTGATGTCACAGGGTGCATATGCTCCTGGTACTTATCTGAAATTTAAACACCGGCGATTTTTACAAAAATCACTGTATTCGTGTCTAAAAAGACTGGTTGATGGAATCCACAGCACTGGCTTTATTGGCAGCCAAAGGGCTCATGGGTCATTCAGTTTAATGACTTCATTTCACTCTAGAGTAAACTGAGTCCAGACGGTACAGGTCCAGAAGGGCATGAAACAATAGAACCTGGTAGAAATCTTTGAAATCAATCGGTCTAACATTTTCATTTTACAGAGAGAAAAAGTTGAGATCAAAAGAAATTTGACTTGCCCTAGCTGGTGGCACAGTGGATAGAGCATCATCCCAGAGCACCAAGGTTGCCCGATTGACTCCGAGGGCTCTGGTTGGACCTCGAGGTCACTGGTTTGAGCCCTGGTCAGGGCATATATGAGACGCAACCATTGGATGCACAACTATGTGGAAAAATGAGTTGATGCTTCTCTCTCTCTCTCTTCTCCTACCTTTTCTCTCTCTAAAAATATAAAAAAAGGGAGAATGAAAGAGAAATAAAAAGAAAGAGAAAAAGAAGGAAGAAAAAGAAGGAAGGAAGGAAGGAAAGAAGGAAGGAAGGAAGGAAGGAAGGAAGGAAGGAAGGAAGGAAGGAAGGAAGGAAGGGGAAAAAAGAAAAGAAGCTAATTTGCTCAAGGTTAGCTAGTGGACATATTGGGATTGTGTTGGATCTCTTAAGCCACCCAAGTACATTAAAACATTTTAAACATAATGGTCCATGAAAAACAGTAGTAAACAATATTTATATAATTATTTTTGATATATAGACAGTCCAGTAAACATCCATTTTTGTCTACAAGAGTTTTTAATTTTGTACACAGGATTCTCAGATCCTGAATGACTTAAGAAATTATCAAGTTGGCAGTGACTCTGAGACTCCATGGTTTGGGGAATTCTTCATTTTTGTGAATTTCTTTCTGTTTGATGATAAACTAATAGGTACCATTTGTAAGTAGCTTGTACTCCTGATAACATCCTACAGATGTCTCAACTTCCTTCCACTGATCCCTTCCAGGCAGGGGCCGCTGAGGATAGTAAAAGCAAGCAGGCTAACTCCCAGGTAGGAAAAAGGGGTTTGGATACTGAATTACTTCATCACCCTTAAAAAGAGATATCTCCCCCTAAGTCGTTGGAATATATCAGACCGCTGTGGTCTGTCCGTAAAATGCGCAGTTTCACATTTTTTTTGCTTAGTTGGCAAATAATGAGTGGGCCATTCCAAGATTCAGGGGATGTGGTGTTAGCTGCGGGTTAGGAGCTGCGTTTAGATCCCATTTCAGGTTTTGGGGACCTGATTGGATCTCCTAATATTCCAACTTTAAGATGGTCTTGGCAATTTTGTATGCCTACTTACATACCCTCAACTTCCACATGTTTCCTAGGGACATGAAATGTCCCTATAAGACATTTCATCAATAGTAACCTTGCTGAAGGTAAATTAGAGATACATACACATCTCAGGCTCCTAGGAAGAAAGGAACAGTATAAATTCCAGGTAACGTCAGTCTCCACCAAAGAGGCCATCAGCAAAGGTTGACGTGCTGTCATCACACACAGCCCCCTTCTCCCATTTACTCCATATTATCCTAAACATTTCAGAGCCTCTTTTCCGCCTGTTTTACATTATAGTTCCAGCTAGGCAGACAATTTTATAAGGTTATCCATTTCGTTCTGAGTTTTTCACATATAACGCACAAGAATCTGAATTTTTGCAATGAGCGTGTGGGAGGTAGAATTTAGCTATCGTCACTCAGACTTTGAAAGTCCCATCAAAAGCTTGAATAGCATGATGGCTTTATGATGCATTTCTTGAATTTTATTTCACATTACTGGGTTCTGGGATGTCTAGATTCTCAGACAAGGATTTCTGCTTCCCCAGGAAAAGTAAGGAAAGGAGAAATTCACATTATTCGCAGAGCACTACGTGCTTGCCTGGATTAAATAGCAAACCCATTAAAAAAAAATCAGTTCTCCAGTCTTTCTTTCCTTTTTTTTTTCCAGCTCTTCTTTCTCCCTTTTTTTCATATGCTTTAAAATTCTTTGCATTCTTCCTTCCTAACCGCACAATATCAAAAGCTCTCTGTTCTAATCCTCTCCCTGGCTGCCTCAATTAATCACTTCTTTATTACAGAACTTGGCGTCCTGCCCTCTCACTCGCCAACCAGCACTTCCCTTACTTTGCTTCCACGCAGCGGAGGCTTCTCTTGTTCCCCTTCGCCGTCCAGACCTTCTCATTCTCAGGCTCTCATTTTCTTGCTTCATCCCCCACGCCCACCCCCAATCCTCCACTTTCTATTTATTTATTTCTCAGCCTCCTAAAAATCAACTTGCTTTTCCATTTATCATTATTAAAATTATTGCAGGCTTGCCCCGGCCTTTTCTGACAATGTGGGGCCGAGCTGTGGCTAGGACAGCACGAGAACTGCGGTCCCTAGAGCTTGCTGAGTGGTCACGGTCCCTGTGCCAGGGCCTGTGTTCGTCTCCGTGAGCATTCTCCCTGAAGCCTCCGGAGCTCTAAGCAGAAAGGGTGCCACTCACCCATCTTACCTAGTTGGGGAAGTGGTGAACACAACCGAGTGAGGTTCAGAACCCCAGGCCGTGACCGCAGCCCTCATGGCTTCCCCAGAGCGGTGTCTCGCTCACTGGCCAATTCTGTGAAATCTGACCGTGTCCCGCCCTCGGCCTGCCGGTAAAAGAACCCTGCCTCTGAGGACCTCCACCCGGCTGGACCCTCTTGTGAGGTCTGCCTATCATTGGCACAGGGACAGCTTTACTTTCTTCATTGATTGTCATGGGGGTCACTGAGATGCCTGGGGAAGAAAGGACGTTATGGATGTAAGCGTTCTGATCATCATTGCTATTGCTCACGTCACCTCCAAAATGAGTGTTTTGGTACCAGATTTACTCATTAGTAGCAACCTTACTTTTCCACTGGGCAGTTTAGCTGATAGTCAAAAGCTCAATATAAGAATTCTAGATGTAAAGTAGTAAATAATCTATATTTTACATTTTTTTGGTAAAGGTCTATTTTATTTTTATTACAGTCTATTGTTATAATTGGTCTATTTTATTTTTAGATTGTTGTTAATATATTACTGTGCCTAATTTGTATTTTTTATTTTTAAAAAATTATTGAAGTATAGTTGGTATATAATATTATATTAGTTTTAGATGTATTTTAAAACTAACTTCCCACCTTACTCTAGAGCAAAGTAAGAAAATTTCTGGTACCTATTTATTTAATTGCCCTGAAACATTGGGCTTTTCTAAAATAACAGTGATCCACTGACTTGGGCAAGCACATACTGAACATCTGCAAGGCGCCGCTATTCCAGAGGGACTCCGTGAAATAAAACTGAGAACCCCCCGGAAATACCGTAGATGATGTGCTTTGAACTTCCAAGACCAGTGGCTTGCCCGTGGGTGTGTTTCAGAAAGAAAAGGTAAAAGCAGGAAAAGATGCTCACTTTACTTGTTTCTTTGTGCCTGACAGGGAGTTGAGTGTTTTAGGTTTTATGGCTCATTATCCCATGCTTTTATTTAGAGGCAGGATGAATTTGGCATGCAGAAGAAACACCACACCCAGGAGGTTGCTGTAATGATGACCACACAGTTTTCTAAGCCTTTAACCCCTGTTTTCTTTCCCTTTTGTTCCCCTGCTCTGGGCTCCAACCAGCGGTAATGGGCTGGGTGTCCACTCAAAGCAGGGCTAGGGCAGGGGGCGGGGGGGAGGGTGCAGGGGGCTGAGTGTCCACTCAGAGCAGGGCTGGGGCAGGGGGCTGGGGGGAGGGTGCAGGGCGCAGGGCTGGGGCAGGGGGCTGGGGGCTGGTGTCCACTCAGAGCAGGGCTGGGGCAGGGGGCTGGGTGTCCACTCAGAGCTGGGCTGGGGCAGGGGGCTGGGGGGAGGGTGCAGGGCGCAGGGCTGGGGCAGGGGGGTGGGGGGAGGGTGCAGGGCACAGGGCTGGGGCAGGGGGCTGGGGCAGGGTGTCCACTCAGAGCAGGGCTGGGGCAGGGGGCTGGGGGGAGGGTGCAGGGCGCAGGCTGGGGCAGGGGGCTGGGGGGAGGGTGCAGGGCGCAGGGCTGGGGCTGGGTGTCCACTCAGAGCAGGGCTGGGGCAGGGGGTGGGGGGAGGGTGCAGGGCGCAGGGCTGGGGCAGGGGGCTGGGGAGAGGGTGCAGGGCGCAGGGCTGGGTGTCCACTCAGAGCAGGGCTGGGGCAGGGTGCAGGGCTGAACCATCTAGGGAGGAAGCCACTCGTCCTGGGTGGATACTGAGACCTGAAATTCCACTGAACTGAGACTTTTGGTGAGTACAAAGTGCATGTCAGATATTAAAGACTTGTTAAGGCAAAAAAAAAAATGTGTTTTTAAAAACTTCAATGAAAAAACTTTTTTGGGGAGCAACCTTAGGTTCCCGGAAAAATTAAGGGGAAGGTAAAGATTTCCCATATACCCCACCCCTCACACATACACAGCCTTCCCCACTATCAGCATCCCCACCAGAGTGGGACATTTGTTAAAATGGACTCTTCCTCATCACTCCAAGTGCATAGTCTACATTAGGGTTCACTCTTGGTGGGGTACATTCTGTGGGCTTGGACAGATGTATAATGACATAGAGGCACCATTAATATCGTACAGAGTGGTTTCACTGTCCTAAACGTCCCCTGTGCTCAGCCTGTTTGTCCTGTCCTCCCCAAACCCTGGCGGCGCTGATCTTTTCACTGTGATCATCGTTTTGCCATTTCCAGAATGTCAAATAGTTAAAATCGCAGTTTGTAGCCTTTTCTGATTGGCTTCTTTCACTTAGTAATATGCATTTCAAGTTCCACTCTGTCTTTTCATGGCTTGATCAATCATTTTAAAAAAAACATTGAATAGGCCCTGGCCGGTTGGCTCAGCAGTAGAGCGTCGGCCTGGCATGCAAGAGTCCTGGGTCTGATTCCCGGCCAGGGCACACAGGACAAGCGCCCATCTGCTTCTCCACCCCTCCCCATCTCCTTCCTCTCTGTCTCTCTCTTCCTCTTCCGCAGCTGAGGCTCCATTGGAGCAAAGATGGCCCAGGCGCTGAGGATGGCTCTTTGGCCTCTGCCTCAGGCGCTAGAATGGCTCTGATTGTGGTGGAGAGATGCCCCAGATGGGCAGAGCATCGCCCCCTGGTGGGCATGCCCGGTGGATCCCGGTCGGGTGCATGCGGGTGTCTGTCTGACTGCCTCCCTGTTTCCAGCTTCGGAAAAATGCAAAAAAACCCCAACCAAAAACAAAACAAAACAAAAACCATTGAATAATATTCCATCATCTGATGTACCTCAGCTTATCCATTCACTTCCTGAAGGACATATTGGTTGCTTTTATGTTTTGGTGACTCTAAATAAAGCTGCTATAAATGTGCACTTATAGGTTTTTGTGTTAATATAAGTTTTTAAATCATATGGGTAAACACAAAGGAGCATGGTCTCAGATGGAAAAGAATGTATTTTTCATAGATTGGATTAAAAAAGTATTTAATTAAAATTACTTTTTCTTATTTCTTTTTTTCTTGTTTTAAAGTGTGCCTACTAGAAGACTTAAACTCATGCCTGTGCCTTGCTTACACCTCTACCTGAGAGCACTGGTTGGGAAGTACCAGGAACCCCTTAGATGGTGACAGAGACCCAGCACAGAGTCACAGGACCAACAGCAGGCAGAAAAACTGACCCCAATAGACCCAATCCCCACAAACCTCTTACAGGCCATTCTAGAACTGTGTACACATTCTGGAGACGAATCTCTGGAGATTCCAGAGAGGATTGAGCATTACGTTTTTCCCAGCTGGGAGTTGGGGGGCTGGATGTAAAAATGAACAAGGTCTTGATATTTCTTGGGTATCTGAGCTTGTTGATGAAGATTGACAGTAGGACACATTCAGGCCTGGGCAGTCCGTCAGGTTTTCCCTTTCCGCCACCCTCCAGGCTGGTTTCCTGTGCTGCCTCTCCTTTGTGACAGGAGCACGTTTACAGGAGTGTGTGAAGCATGATCCCGGCACCCACCGACATGAGTTTATGGTGGATGGGAATGCTGCAACTTTTACATCTCCAGCCATCAGAGCAGCGGCGCAATCCATGTCATTCAACTAGACATTCTGTGGTGCCTGTGGCCTTACCTGGAAGTGTCCTCACTGTGAGAGGCAGGGCTGTTTGGAGCTTCCTGCTGAGCTGCCCTCGAGGGGATGCCCGCAAGAAGTTTACAAAGGGTCCACAGGTGCAGCTCCATGCATTAAGTCCCAAAGTTTGTATAATTGCTGTGGATTTTCAGTTACTGTTTCAGTGGTGCCATATCCAATAGACGAGAGCCATCTGCCTAGACATTTCATTGGGGTGAAAGCGACTCAGAGAGGGCGACCTGCTGCTTGGCAGAGAAAGAAGAGGTGCACAGACAGGTCCCAGATGGATGGGGCACTTCATGTCTCTTCAGCCCAGCTGGCCAAGTCTTGCACCAGGTTCCCAATGTGACTAGACCTCTGCTGGCTGTATGTGTGTAGGCTGAGATGTGGGCCTCTGTGTGGGCTAGTTAATAACACGACATGGGGTTGGTTGTTTATTGTTGTGGCTACCAGTGTACAATCTCGGGACACACCCCCTGGGTTCAAACCTTCGCACTGCAATTTTTTTTTTTTTTTACAGAGACAGAGAGAAGGATAGACAGGGACAGACAGACAGGAACAGAGAGATAAGAAGCATCAATCATTAGTTTTTCGTTGCACATTGCAACACCTTAATTGTTCATTGATTGCCTTCTCATACATGCCTTGATCGCGGGCCTTCAGCAGACCGAGTAACCCCTTGCTCGAGCCAGCGACCTTCGGCTCAAGCTGGTGAGCTTTGCTCAAACCAGAAGAGCCCACGCTCAAGCTGGCGACCTTGGGGTCTCAAACCTGGGTCTTCTGCATCCCAGTCTGACGCTCTTTCCACTGCACCACCGCCCGGTTAGGCCGCACTGCAATTTAACACATGGATGGCCTTGGCCAAGTCACTTGACCTTTCTTGCCTTGGTTTGCTCTTCTATAATGGGAGTAATAATAATGTTCCCTACTATGTAGTGTTACAAGGCCTGAGTTAGCCTGTGGAGAGCAGTGAGCACAGTGCTGGCACGTGGTAGATGCTACGTAGGCATTAGCAAGGCTGGCCATGTTTTTATCTTGATAAAATCTGATTGGCTGGAGCCACTAAGACAGAGGCACACGTGTGGTTAAGGCCCAGGTGCCCAAGGGTGGCATTTTCATGGAGCAGCCACCAAACAAGGGCTGCATGATGTGGCCCACCCTGCACAATGTCATCTTTAGAAGCATTTTTCTCTGTGAGTCTCCCATTTCCAACAATCATTGACATCCCTAATAGGGTATCAAATAGGTTTTTGTTTGTTGGTTTGTTTTTGTTTTTATAGCTCTCTGACAGGGATTAGTAGGAATGTGTGCAAAATGACAGCAAAACCAAAACAAACCTTTTAAATTGACGTTATGTGTCCGAAACCTGTGAATATTACTGCACTTCTCGCTTTTCAGTAGATATGTTAAGATCGTGCAGGTGGGCAAAGCGAGGGTCCGTACTTTGCTTTGCTGGACTGTTGATGCAGGGCGGTAATCATCGGTGGGGCTGAGTCATGTGCTGACTTCTGTAGTAGGAGTCCAGTTTCATGTATGATCCCACGGCCCTGACTTGCTTTGCACGTCTGCCCCCCCCCCTTCTGTGGTGTCAGGCTCAGGGGCACATTTAAGGTGTAAAAATAGTGTCTCTGATATAATTACCAGGAGCAAAATGTGCAGTTCTTTAGCAATGAAGACCCAGACTTCAGAGAAGAGGATTTAGCATGCAGCCCTCGTTAGTGCTTTGGTTCCCAACCCAGCTGGCAAGAGCTTCATGTTCTGTGGGCACGAAAGTGCTTTTATGGTCCAACACACAACTCAGTGTGAATCTCCCCTCCTCGTGGCAATGTTGGGCTCCCCAACTAGCTTGCTGGACATCCCAGAAGCCTGAGGAACCTTACTTTGCTGTGAGCAACGGGCTTATACAGACGCTTGACCCAATCCCCCCCCCCCCTTTCCTCCATGGTTCAGTGAGTGTGGTTAAAACTTTAAGAAACCTTAGCAGAGATTACTGGGAAGAGCTTGATCTGGTGAAACGCACTGAGTGATCTGCTGCACTTTCAAATCAGTGAGTGTTGACATTTTGAGAGAAGAGTTCGGACCATGAACAAAATCAAAATGTACACAGTCCAAAGATATTCCTCTAAGCTGGGCCAGCGGGCGGAAATCTCACTTGGGGCTGTGGGAGGTGTGCGGATCCCCAAGTCTTGACCTGCATAGGTGCTGATGTAGCAAATGGGGGTGAGCGTAAGGATCTACCTGGTATCACATGTGTGATCACTGTCTTAAATGACTTGGACCCATGTGTGGTAGGAACCGACAGGACGAAGGCAGTTCCTCCACGTCATTTGTTGCAAACACTCAGATATCATTCACGGAGTCTTCTCTGGCTGCCAGCAGGATACCTGATGCTCTCCTTTTGGTATTGCACCTGATTGTCACAGTGAACATCTTACAGAAGAGGACAGACACCAGGCTCAGACAGGTAGGTGACTTCTGCAGTCACAAGACTCGGGCGCTCAGGTATAGAGTGTACCTGAGGGGACAGCCCTGGGCCAGATGCAGAGAAGCATCACTGTTCTCAGTTTGGGAGCTCCTGTTGCTTCAGACACTGAAAGACAGAAGCAGGAGAGGGAAAGCCTTCTCCCTGATTTTTGTTACTCCTCCACCCCCTCCAATCCAATGTCACTCCCCAAATCTCTCTCTAGAAGGGTGGCTTAACTTATTTTCTCAGCTGGGAAGTTAGAGCCATTCTCCCAGGGAAAATGGGAGTCTTTCTGAGGATGAGGCTAAGGTAAAGTTATGTCCCTTATTTAGGAAAAAAAGAGGAGCTGATGACAGAGCCCAGCCTCGGAGCCAGACCACCCCGGCCAGGGTGGCAGGTGGGCGGGAGGGAGAACATGCAGTTGCCCCAGATGGAGACTGATGCACTTCACCCTGAGGAGGTCAAAGTCTCCCCAAGTGCTTTGGAGTCCTTTTGCCTTTTGCTCCAAGTTCAGGTATTTACAGCAGTATTTCTGTGTCAATGGCATATTGTCTGGACACACACAGACTGGTTGTGCTATACCCATGGCCCACGTCTTAGCATCCACCTGGAAATGCCAGCATTCAGGAGCACCACACCCTACCACACCTCTGGCAGCAAACACCCTGAATTGAGGTGCATAATCTTAGCTGGTTAAGGACTCTATTACCCAGGCCACTTGGCCACAGGCTTGTTCAAACATCATGGGCCTCATGGTCCCAAGTGTGGTTATAATGAGAATTCTGAACCAGACAGAAAGCCATTGCCTCTGTCTGTCCACAGGGTGAGTCCGGCCACTCACCTCAAACTACAAAAACAGCTCCTATGACGAGTGTCCCTCTTGCCAGGGGAGGAGGGAGCTTTGGTTCAAGTTTGCCTCAGCAGAGACAGGAAATGGAATGATGGGAGAGGAGAAGTTATGTCGACATGTCCACTGGCCCATAAATGAGAGGCAGTGGGAATTCAGGAGATCTTTTGGTACCTGAAGGTCACTGAGCTTTGGGGAGTATCCTGAGCTGAGAATGCATGTCCCCAGGCATCCCAGGAGGGGCAGGAAGCAGAAAACACTGCCTTTGGCAGTTTTCCAGCCATACAATTTATGAGCAATGGAGAGAACCCAGAAATAATGGGGGATTTAAATAGGGCCAAAGATAGTAGTGGTGTGGAGTTGGAATATTGCTGTTAATGTTGCATTGTTAGGACCATGCATTCATGGTTGGTAAATGGTCCAGAAACATGGCATCAAACAGCTTTTGTTACAGATACCATTGGGTCATGCATACTATGTACAAAGGAAATGTAACATGGCCTTTTAAAGGGACTCTGAAGGTTGAAAGCTGCTTCACGATCCATATTGGAGGTGATAGCTACTTAAGGCTCCGTCGGTAAGAAGTGTCTTTCTGATAACGATTTAGTGGGAGAAAAAATTGTTTCAGTAAAGAAGAGGTCACTTCAAGCTCAGACAGCTCTAATCCATGAAGAGAAAGAAATAACTATTATTTGTTAAGCCTCACCCTTCCTTCCTTCATCGAACACTTTTTGGGTCCCTTCCCATGTCATGCTCTGTCCCTGGCCCTGCCTAGGTCGGGATTAACTGTACAGGACTGACTGCCATCCTTCATGCCGGCATTGGGAGGAGCCAAGCCCTGGGCAGGAATCCCAAAGGTGAACATGACATGACAAGTCTTCATCTATCTAATCATTCATCCTTCCAACCACCTGTCTATCATCTATTCATTCATCCATCCGTCCATCTGTCCATCTGTCCCTCATCTGTCCATGCCAAATTTAATGTTAATGAACAATCAAGAAGTCTTAAGGTTTCAAGATAAGGTCCATGGTCAGACGTTTAGAGTTGTTTTCATATAGTCCTTTCTTTTACCTGAATATTCCTGAGCTCTGATTTTACCAACGAGACCAAGTTTCAGTAGTAAACACACAGAGATCACCCCAACTCCCCTCCCTCACTATGTTTTCAGAAGAAGTTGTTGACAGAGACTGGGGTTATTCCTCAAGCAATCTTTAGTCTGAAGGTAGCTTTATAAAAAACCATAAGACCTTTTTGTTGGCAACCTATATTTGGGTGGAGTCCTCAGGTGCCAGGTAACAGGATGCTGCTGCTTCCTCGCCTGTGAAAGTTGTAGGTGAACCCAGGAGGTGACGTCAGGGTGGGCCTTGACTCTTTTGCTCAAAATCTTCTCAGGCTCCATGAGGCTAGGAATATTTTCACTGCAGGATAGTCACCCCTCTCCCCCCCACCCTACCCCCCGCCACACACACACACACACACTAGCTAAATGTGTAGGCAAACTGACTATTGTGACTATTGTGAGGAAGAGTGGGAGCCATTTTGAACAGACTTTTGTTCAGTAAAGTAAATTGATTAATAGCAACTAGGTTGAGACCCAGGTATAGACCCAGAGTTTGTGGGACCTAAGCTTTAGAATTTGGAGTGGCCTCTCTAATAAAGACCGAGAAAAGCAAACATAAACTTGTAAATACAAAATTAAATACAGAGCCCGAGAAGGGCCTGCGGAAGGGAGAGGCCCTGAAATCTCAGGTTTCCTTAGCTTTCTGATGTGTCAAACTCTGCTGAGTCCTGTGAATATGTTCACATCTGTGGGTTGTTGTCGTTTAAAGCAGGGCTTTTCAATTAGGGTCTTTGCCCTGGGAGACAGTTGCCAATGTCTAGAGAAAGTTTTGATTGTCCCAACGGGGGGGGGGGGGGGGCTGATGGGTACTACTGGCACCTGGCACCTAGTGGGTGGAGGCCAGGGATGCTGCTCAACATCTTATAATGCCAGACGGTTCCCCAGAACAAAGAATGAGCCGACCCAAAATGTCAATAGTGCCCAGAGTGAGAAGCCCTGAGAAATAGTTAGAGATGCGCTCTTACAGAGAGCCGAGCTGAGCATCAATCAGTCCGACCTATAGGGCTCACAATACAGTTTATGGGGTGCACTTACAAACTCAACACCATCAAGATAGGCATAACAACCAGCTGTGTCGTGTCGGAATGCACCCCCCACCCCCCCACCCCCGGTTCATGAACCCACTGGCTCATTTCACACCTAGAGCTCTTAGAGTCAGGCTCACTCAAACAGCACAATTGGCTAAGTGTGTTGTTTGTAGCTCAATACAATTGTGCCCGTCCTCTGTACTCAGCTACTAAGTAACATTTAAATCTGCTGCCTCCATACTAAATTAATATATTTTAAGGCTTATACCCATAAATCATTCATTTCAAAATTCTCATCTCTTATGAATAAGTTCATCATTCTCATTCACATTTTGTCACAAAAATTAGGAGTTTAGCTTTTCGAAAATTTCATTTCTCACTTGTCTTTTATGTGCGGCAAGATAGTAAACCAGCAGATTAGCTTTTCTTTCATCACAGCAGAGGAGGACGAGCTAGAACGTAACACAATCAAAACAAATTGCTTAGGAAAATAATTCCTTTATTTAAAGGAATTACCAATAAGCAGGCTGCTTTCATAAGAAACAGAAACCGTCATGGAGCTAGCCAGGGTCGGAGAATGTGGAGACTGAATTAGGCTCTCTTCTGCACAGCTACTGTTCCAAATCACAGCAGTCCTCACATCTCGTGAATGACTTCCGAAAGTAAGTTGAGCACCATGTAAAAACCGACTGCTCCTCACATCTTCTTACATGAGCGAACCCGAAAGAAGATCTTTGCTTTATGTCTGATAGACTTGGCATCTCCTTAGCTGATGTAGCACTACCTGGCTAAGGTTGGTCACATGCCACGTGTGCTCACTGGACACTACTTCTCAGCGATTTTCCCCTGACCCCCGGGCCAAGTGAGTGTACAATTATTTTCTGCAAAAATGGTCAGACTGCTGAGGGAGTTGTTAATATGATAAGTTTTCATCATATAAGCATGCTCAAATAAAATGTTCTCATCTCGATTATATACAACGGCTCAAGTTTAGTCTACTGCAAATAAAAGTCATCCAGAGGAGCCTTGGTAAATTTATAATATCTGAATTAAAATAAATATGTGATGCAAATTGAGATTTTATTTAATTATTTTCAAAAAGCCCATTTTAAAATAAATGAAAGCAAAAGCTGGAAACTAATTTATATGTTTGCTGTCTTCAGATCATTTTCACTGTATGAATAAAGGAAAGAGGTAAATTAAAGTTATCCCAGGATATTACTCGTAAGAGGTTAAAGTATGTTCTAATGGGCAGATTAATTCTGTGGGGAAATAACATTAAATCGTTCTGAAGCCTTGAAATTTCTCAAAAGCATTCTTGCTGCTTTCTTGCATTGCAACAAATGCAATCATCTGGCTAGATAATCTGGCATCTTAAATAACTTTGCACTTAAGCCCTGTCAATTTGATCTTCCAAGGTTAATTGATTATTTCAACAAGCATTCTTGCCAGAAAAGATCTGAGTGCTTACATCTTTTCATTAATTCATGCTGTTTGGTGAGGAGGTGAAAAATAAGAAGGGGCTGCTTGATTTAACTCTTTTATCCCCCAGAACACAGAGGAAAGGTATGGAGCACAACTTCGCTCAGTCAAACCGAAGCTCAATGTGCAGAAGCAGAAGGAATGAACACAACATCCTTACATAGCCAAGTGTAAAGGATAGATGTGGATGTCCATTTTGTAATAAAAACAGTTGATTTCATTTTGACTCTTTCCCCAAGCCTGACCCTCACCGCTTCTCTGCAACACCAGACCATTCATACTGGACAGAGCCTGTCTGGGGCTTTTCGGAATGGACTTGTTCTATCAGCAGTCACATATTCATCATTGACATCCTTCTGTTCAGAGTAACAGCCGAGACACTGGAAGGTCACCCTTCTCGCACACGGTGCCACAACTCATCAGCTGAACAGCAGAACCTGCCCAAAAGTCAGGACGTTTTTCTTTTTTTTTTTTTAATGGACATTACAATTGTGTAGACATTCCTGTGTTTCTTAAAAAGACAAATAGCAACCCCAGACACTCTTAGCATGAGAAAAACCTGTGTTTATCCGAACTTCCTATGTGGCACTACAATTCTATTTCTGCACATGACCATTTTCCTTCCCAAATGCTAGGAAACTAGAGATAACAGACTTCCTCTCCTGACCTGTTCATTTCCCAAATGGCCCCAAATACACATGCATTCACTAATTTCTCTCCATGTTTGCAACTTCTTTTCCCACTCAGGTTTGAAAGTGCACCCCATTTTGCTGAGAGCTCAGGGCCTGCAAGCCGTTCTCTGTCCCCTCCTCTTCCTCTTCCATTGCGCTTCATTGCGGGGGGCGGTTCCTACTTCCTTTTTTTTTATTTTTTAATTTTTTAATTTTTTTTTATTTATTCATTTTAGAGAGGAGAGGGAGAGACAGAGAGAGAGAAGGGGGGGAGGAGCTGGAAGCATCAACTCCCATATGTGCCTTAACAAGGCAAGCCCAGGGTTTTGAACCGGCGACCTCAGCATTTCCAGGTCGACGCTTTATCCACTGCGCCACCACAGGTCAGGCCGGTTCCTACTTCTCTACACACCTGAGCACAGCCTGAGCACGTGGGAGAGGAAGGAGGTGGGAGGGGTGGCTACAGGCTGCGATGGGACTCCGGAGCGGGCACTGTCACACAGAGGCTCGGGAGCGGGCACCGTCACACAGAGGCTCGGGAGCGGGCACCGTCACACAGAGGCTCGGAAGCGGGCACCGTCACACAGAGGCTCGGGAGCGGGCACCGTCACACAGAGGCTCGGGAGCGGGCACTGTCACAGAGAGGCTCGGGAGCGGGCACTGTCACACAGAGGCTCCGGAGCGGGCACTGTCACACAGAGGACTCCGGAGCGGGCACTGTCACACAGAGGACTCCGGAGCGGGCACTGTCACACAGAGGCTCGGGAGCGGGCACTGTCACAGAGAGGCTCGGGAGCGGGCACTGTCACACAGAGGCTCCGGAGCGGGCACTGTCACACAGAGGACTCCGGAGCGGGCACTGTCACACAGAGGACTCCGGAGCGGGCACTGTCACACAGAGGCTCGGGAGCGGGCACTGTCACACAGAGGCTCCGGAGCGGGCACTGTCACACAGAGGACTCCGGAGCGGGCACTGTCACACAGAGGCTCCGGAGCGGGCACTGTCACACAGAGAGGCTCCGGAGCGGGCACTGTCACACAGAGGCTCCGGAGCGGGCACTGTCACACAGAGGACTCCGGAGCGGGCACTGTCACACAGAGGACTCCGGAGCGGGCACTGTCACACAGAGGCTCGGGAGCGGGCACTGTCACAGAGAGGCTCGGGAGCGGGCACTGTCACACAGAGGCTCCGGAGCGGGCACTGTCACACAGAGGACTCCGGAGCGGGCACTGTCACACAGAGGACTCCGGAGCGGGCACTGTCACACAGAGGCTCGGGAGCGGGCACTGTCACACAGAGGCTCCGGAGCGGGCACTGTCACACAGAGGACTCCGGAGCGGGCACTGTCACACAGAGGCTCGGGAGCGGGCACCGTCACACAGAGGCTCCGGAGCGGGCACCGTCACACAGAGGCTCCGGAGCGGGCACTGTCACACAGAGGCTCCGGAGCGGGCACCGTCACACAGAGGCTCGGGAGCGGGCACCGTCACACAGAGGCTCCGGAGCGGGCACTGTCACACAGAGGCTCGGGAGCGGGCACTGTCACACAGAGGCTCCGGAGCGGGCACTGTCACACAGAGGCTCGGGAGCGGGCACTGTCACAGAGAGGCTCGGGAGCGGGCACTGTCACACAGAGGCTCGGGAGCGGGCACTGTCACACAGAGGCTCGGGAGCGGGCACTGTCACACAGAGGCTCGGGAGCGGGCACTGTCACACAGAGGCTCCGGAGCGGGCACTGTCACACAGAGGCTCGGGAGCGGGCACTGTCACACAGAGGCTCGGGAGCGGGCACTGTCACAGAGAGTGTGAGCGGGCACTGTCACACAGAGGCTCGGGAGCGGACACTGTCACACAGAGGCTCGGGAGCGGGCACTGTCACACAGAGGCTCGGGAGCGGGCACTGTCACACAGAGGCTCCGGAGCGGGCACTGTCACACAGAAGCTCCGGAGCGGGCACTGTCACACAGAGGCTCCGGAGCAGGCACTGTCACAGAGAGTGTGAGCGGGCACTGTCACACAGAGGCTCCGGAGCGGGCACTGTCACAGAGAGGCTCCGGAGCGGGCACTGTCACACAGAGGACTCTGGAGCGGCACTGTCACACAGAGGCTCGGGAGCGGGCACTGTCACACAGAGGCTCCGGAGCGGGCACTGTCACACAGAGGACTCCGGAGCGGGCACTGTCACACAGAGGCTCGAGAGCGGGCACTGTCACACAGAGGCTCGGGAGCGGGCACTGTCACAGAGAGGCTCGGGAGCGGGCACTGTCACACAGAGGCTCCGGAGCGGGCACTGTCACACAGAGGACTCTGGAGCGGGCACTGTCACACAGAGGCTCCGGAGCGGGCACTGTCACACAGAGGCTCCGGAGCGGGCACTGTCCCACAGAGGCTCGGGAGCGGGCACCGTCACACAGAGGCTCGGAAGCGGGCACCGTCACACAGAGGCTCCAGAGCGGGCACTGTCACACAGAGGCTCGGGAGCGGGCACTGTCACACAGAGGACTCTGGAGCGGGCACTGTCACACAGAGGCTCGGGAGCGGGCACTGTCACACAGAGGCTCCGGAGCGGGCACTGTCACACAGAGGCTCCGGAGCGGGCACTGTCACACAGAGGCTCGGGAGCGGGCACTGTCACAGAGAGTGTGAGCGGGCACTGTCACACAGAGGCTCGGGAGCGGACACTGTCACACAGAGGCTCGGGAGCGGGCACTGTCACACAGAGGCTCGGGAGCGGGCACTGTCACACAGAGGCTCCGGAGCGGGCACTGTCACACAGAAGCTCCGGAGCGGGCACTGTCACACAGAGGCTCCGGAGCAGGCACTGTCACAGAGAGTGTGAGCGGGCACTGTCACACAGAGGCTCCGGAGCGGGCACTGTCACAGAGAGGCTCCGGAGCGGGCACTGTCACACAGAGGACTCTGGAGCGGCACTGTCACACAGAGGCTCGGGAGCGGGCACTGTCACACAGAGGCTCCGGAGCGGGCACTGTCACAGAGAGGCTCCGGAGCGGGCACTGTCACACAGAGGCTCGGGAGCGGGCACTGTCACACAGAGGCTCCGGAGCGGGCACTGTCACACAGAGGACTCTGGAGCGGGCACTGTCACACAGAGGCTCCGGAGCGGGCACTGTCACACAGAGGCTCCGGAGCAGGCAATGTCACACAGAGGCTCGGGAGCGGGCACTGTCACACAGAGGCTCCGGAGCGGGCACTGTCACACAGAGGACTCTGGAGCGGGCATTGTCACACAGAGGCTGGGGAGCGGGCACTGTCACACAGAGGCTCCGGAGCGGGCACTGTCACACAGAGGACTCTGGAGCGGGCACTGTCACACAGAGGCTCGGGAGCGGGCACTGTCACACAGAGGCTCCGGAGCGGGCACTGTCACACAGAGGACTCTGGAGCGGGCACTGTCACACAGAGGCTCGGGAGCGGGCACTGTCACACAGAGGACTCCGGAGCGGGCACTGTCACACAGAGGACTCTGGAGCGGGCACTGTCACACAGAGGCTCCGGAGCGGGCACTGTCACACAGAGGACTCTGGAGCGGCACTGTCACACAGAGGCTCGGGAGCGGGCACTGTCACACAGAGGCTCGGGAGCGGGCACTGTCACACAGAGAGGCTCCGGAGCGGGCACTGTCACACAGAGGCTCGGGAGCGGGCACTGTCACACAGAGGCTCCGGAGCGGGCACTGTCACAGAGAGGCTCGAGAGCGGGCACTGTCACAGAGAGGCTCGGGAGCGGGCACTGTCACACAGAGGCTCGGGAGCGGGCACTGTCACACAGAGGCTCCGGAGCGGGCACTGTCACAGAGAGGCTCGGGAGCGGGCACTGTCACACAGAGGCTCGGGAACGGGCACTGTCACACAGAGGCTTGGGAGCGGGCACTGTCACAGAGAGTGTGAGCGGGCACTGTCACACAGAGGCTCGGGAGCGGGCACTGTCACACAGAGGCTCCGGAGCGGGCACTGTCACACAGAGGCTCGGGAGCGGACACTGTCACACAGAGGCTCGGGAGCGGGCACTGTCACACAGAGGACTCTGGAGCGGGCACTGTCACACAGAGGCTCGGGAGCGGGCACTGTCACACAGAGGCTCGAGAGCGGGCACTGTCAACAGAGGCTTGGGAGCGGGCACTGTCACACAGAGGCTCGGGAGCGGACACTGTCACACAGAGGCTCGAGAGCGGGCACTGTCACACAGAGGCTCGGGAGCGGGCACTGTCACACAGAGGCTCCGGAGCGGGCACTGTCACACAGAGGCTCGGGAGCGGGCACTGTCACACAGAGGCTCCGGAGCGGGCACTGTCACAGAGAGGCTCCGGAGCGGGCACTGTCACAGAGAGGCTCGGGAACGGGCACTGTCACACAGAGGCTGGGGAGCGGGCACTGTCACACAGAGGCTCGGGAACGGGCACTGTCACACAGAGGCTGGGGAGCGGGCACTGTCACACAGAGGCTCGGGAGCGGACACTGTCACACAGAAGCTCCGGAGTGGGCACTGTCACACAGAGGCTGGGGAGCGGGCACTGTCACACAGAGGCTCCGGAGTGGGCACTGTCACACAGAGGCTCCAGAGCGTCTGCATGCTAGGAGCACACCCGCAGGCTGGCAGGGCTCCCCCTGCCCTCCCCCTGCTTGCATCCAAATGAAAGCAGCCACACCACCCTGGAATTGGAAGGAGAAGGCCACAGCTTTATTTACATAACACAAGAGATATCACAATCAACAAGCATTAATCATGATCATTACCCCAAATCAAACAAAATGATGTTGCTGACCGCTTCTGCAGCTCATTGGTTGTATTTTGTTCCTTTTCTTTTCCACTTGTAAAAAATAAGGGGGGGGATGACAAGATCATTAGGAGCAATCTGGGGTCCCCCAAATAAAACATGTGTAAATTAAACACACGTGAAGTGCTCTATGTGTGGCAAATCAGTGTGGAAAATACCAAGTCCCGTGCATCTGAGAAGTCTGCCTGACTCTGAGATGTGACAGGTATTACTGCCCATAGAGTTATTTAAGCCTGGTAGGAATCCCAGTGTCCGGGAATGTCAGGGGACTGTTATTAGACAAGTTTAATTAGGATCTACCCTGCTGCTCCTAACAAGCATTTAATTAACTTCTAGGCAGGGTAATTAGCTTTAGATTGCAGCTGATTTTCTTCCTCACCTTCTGTTGACACTTGGCCTGCACTGAGGCATCCTGCATGGCTGACAGTGTAATGGATAGCATCATTGCAAAGCCTAATATCAAGGCTGACAAGTCTGAAAAAAAACCCAACAACCTCCCCCCCCCCCAGCCCAGCGATGGAGATAACAAGCGAAATTGCGATGGTGGGGTCCTGCTGCTCGGGTGACATCACAGACTGTGGAGCCCGAATGCAGACTCAAGAACCCTTGCTCCGAGGGGGAAGTTGCCCCCAATACAAAACCAGTCCCCTCTTTCATCCTTTGTGTGCCAGGGCTACCCATAGGGGAAGGCATCTCTGTTCCCCACTCCAAACAAGCTCCTTGTGACTTCTAGTCCCAAATGTAGGGGAGTGTCTGACCCAATGCCTGCTTTCCTGATGACACAAAGAACTTGGGGGCACGTGCCAGGCTGCTGGTCACTTCAGGAACCTTTGCCCTTTTCCCGAGGGTTGCATTTCCAAACCCACACTATCAGAGATGGATTTAATGGCGGGCCTGCGCCTTGGGCCCCGACTTCTCAAGGGCCCCACAAAACCCCAACTTTACACGTTTTTCTAATGATACCAAGTTCGGTTTCATATGTGCAATTTTAACATTAATAGTACATAATATTTTTTATTTATTTAAAAATATGGTTAACATGTATTTTTGTGTGTGACAGAGACAGAGAGAGACAGAAAGAGGGACAGATAGGGACAGACAGACAGGAAGAGAGAGAGATGAGAAGCTTCAACTCTTCGTTGCGGCACTTTAGTTGTTCATGGATTGCTTTCTCATATGTGCCTTGACTGAGGGGCTTCAGCTGAGCCAGTGACCCCCTGCTCAAGCCAGTGACCTTGGGGTTTTGAACTGGGTCCTCTGCGTCACAGTCCGATGCTCTATCCACTGTGCCATGGCCTGGTCAGGCTGGTTAACATGTATTTTTATTTTCCCTGTCTCTCTCTTTTTTTAAAGGGCCCAATATTTTCTTCTGTGCCCGGGGCCTCAACCGACCTTATTCCACCTCTGTATACACTATGGAGTGTGTGCTTCAATCTTCTCGACATCTCCATTAAAAAATAACGGAACTTCGTAATATGATTCTGTTAACCTAAAAATAAAAGACCTTTTTTTTTTTTTTCTTTTTTTTTTCTTTTTTTTTTTTCATTTTTCTGAAGCTGGAAACAGGGAGAGACAGTCAGACAGACTCCCGCATGCGCCCGACCGGGATCCACCCGGCACGCCCACCATGGGGCGACGCTCTGCCCACCAGGGGGCGATGCTCTGCCCCTCCGGGGCGTCGCCATGTTGCGACCAGAGCCACTCTAGCGCCTGAGGCAGAGGCCACAGAGCCATCCCCAGCGCCCGGGCCATCTTTGCTCCAATGGAGCCTTAGCTGCGGGAGGGGAAGAGAGAGACAGAGAGGAAAGCGCGGCGGAGGGGTGGAGAAGCAAATGGGCGCTTCTCCTGTGTGCCCTGGCCGGGAATCGAACCTGGGTCCTCCGCACGCTAGGCTGACGCTCTACCGCTGAGCCAACCGGCCAGGGCAATAAAAGACCTTTTAAGGTGAGAGGCAATAAGCATTTATTTGAGATCAGAAAGAATAACTCTTTTGGGAATCACTGATTCAGGCAGAAACCCAAATAGTGTTCTGATTAGGAGACAAAAGCAAGGAGTATTTATGAGAAAGGGAAGGGGAATGATTACAGCAATAGAATTTCTATTGGTGCAGAAAAGCTTATTTAATGATGCTGATTCTAAACAATGTTTTTAATTTTTAGTCCAGTAACCATCAGTAGCCATCAGTCTAGTAGTCATAATATCTGCCTTTCTATTATCCTTGCAAACAGTTCTTTGGGATACAATGGAGCTTTAGGCCCAGCCCAGAGGTTATTTTGCCTAGTTTTAACATTCCAAAGGTTTGAGGCCTAAACTGTGCAAAGCATCCTCTGGGATGGCAGCTCTGGCTCCATTTTAAAGCTGTTCTTTTATATTGTTTTCTAAAATGCAACTCTGAACACTTGGGGGCTGCAGGATGAGACATGCCTCCCCTGTAATTATGATGAAAGATTTAATAATTTATGCTCAGCTCCAAAAGTCACTGTGTTTAAAAGGAAAGTGGTTTATAGTTGTGTGCCCACGTTCATAGCAGCAGTATTCCCCACAGCCCTAAGGTGGAAGTGACCCGATTGTCCACCGATGAATAGATAGTCAAACTGTGGCGTATCCATGCAATGGAGTACTACTCAGGCTTAGAAGGGAAGGGAATTCTGACACATGCTACAACGCGGATGAAGCTTGACGATATTGTGCTAAGTAAAAGAAGCCAGTCACGAAAGGACAAATACTGTAAGGATTTCCCCGGTACGAGGTCCTTCGAGTAGTTGAATTCTTAGAGACAGAAAACAGAATGGTGAGCAGCCAGGTTGGAGGAGGGGCGTGGGGAGCTGGTGCTTAGTGGGTACAGGGTTCCAGTTTGGGAGGATGGAAGAGTTCTGGAGATGGTGGTGATGGCTGAGCAGCCATGTAAATGTCCTGGATGCCACTGCATTGCACACCTAAAAACGGTTAAACTGAAAAAGTTTACGTTATGTGTATTCTACCGCAATAAAAAAGAGGGCTGGTTCTTAATTTTTTTTGCAGTATGTACCCAGGCACCTGAGGGTTGTTTCCTGTTACTTTCCTTGGAAAAGCCTCGCTGTCCTGCAGACATCGACCCTACCTCACCATCTGAATTGTAGAACCTCTTACATAGGGAATTCTACTTTTCAATACTTGGCATATTCATTTGTAGAGGTAGTCATGGGATATGAGGCTTGTTTTGAGAGCTTGGGAATGTGTCTGGGCCATTCGTCCCTTCAGATGAGACACACATCAGCTCACCTAGACCGGTGGTGGGTCTCGGAGGAGGCTGCATCTTTGTTCTGCACGCCGAGGGCACGGAGCTTCAGTCCTCACCAGGAGCACGCAGGCAGCACTGTGCTCACCGGCCAGTGTTTGTGCTGTAACAGGTGGCAAACCTTGTCAGCACAGCCCCAGGATGTTTTAGTGAGCATCGCATTCCACTGGAGAGACAGTGTCTATACGAGCAAGTCAAGGTTGCAGCACATCAGCTAGTGAGAGGGGCTATATCGAAAAACCAGACAGAGAAGACTGTAGGTAGTTTCCAGCCTATCAGAGGGTCATCAGGGAGGGTCCCATTGAGACTCTATTGGGTCCAAGTGGGTGTTTACAAAAGAATCCTATGAGCGGAAGGATTGGAAGGCACAGAGGCCCTGAGTGAGGTAGGTCATTTGCCCACTGGAACTCCACCTCAGGTACCTCTGCTTTTAATATCATGACACCGGGCCCTCATGCCACACGGTAGTAAGCCACAAGATAATGCAGTTTCAGGGGTAACTGTAAATTTCCACTCTTTCCCTCCCCAACTCTCTTTATCCATGGACAGTTGGGAGATATTCTATCACTAGAACTTTCTTTGGAGCAAGATTTTGATTCTTAATAATATGCAGAACTACCTGAGGATGTATATGGTCCCATTGGCCATTTTCACCTCGGTGAGAAATACGCAGGATGGCAGAAGTCATAGCACAGACATTGAGCTTCAGGGAGTGAGATAAAATGTCTTGAATTGTCTGAATTTCCATCATGTGTTTCCATTAACAAATTATTTTAAAATCGTTTCTGCAATAGTATTATTATTGTTTTTTGAATCGGCCTGGAAGTAGAAACAATGAAGTTGGGAGTTCCTCCAGGGCTGTGGTTGACGCACAGTGACAGTGCTCGCCACGCAGAGTGGGCACCGGATGCCACTTCAGAGTGGAAGCTGCCTCGACACTTCTTCTGCGCAGCAGGGCCTGCCTTCTCCTTCAGGGACTCTCTTCAATCGCCAATGACTGGCCAGCTCAGGTGGCCACACAGGCTGCAGACTGTCACTCGACAGCTGTGGCCCAGCCACGTTGTCCCAATGGGAAGCCGGACACATGCTGCCAAGCCTCTAATGCTAGAGTTTGTACACTTGAAAATTTTAATTAAGTGGATGGTTTTCTCCTTGTGACTTTTGGAAGAGGAGTAAAAAACACTGAGAACCAAAATAAAGCATCGAAAGAACCCCATAAGTGGTTGCCATTGTCCTTGAATTCCTTCTACGGAAATGCCCTCACCTCCTCATTTCTTCCTGGTTCCTACTCGGATGCCATCTTACTGATCCCTTGCTCCCCACCCCTGCTCTGGCTTTCTTCACAGTGCCTGTCTCTATCCTACCTACTCCACATTTATTTTAAATTTGACTATTGTCTTTCTCTCCCTGTTGGAGGGTAAGTGGCTGCTTTATCTGCAGTTCCTAACATTGTCGACCACTCACTCAATCAATATCTATTAAATACAGAAGAATGAATAACTTCCCATAATAACATCAGGGATTTAGAAAAATGAACAAATCAAAAACAGGAACATACTTGTCTAGAAGTCTAATGCGCTATCCATTGCACAACAGAGCCAAGTAAAAATAGGAACATTCTAATATGTCCCAAGTATGATATTAATTCAGTCAGTCAGTATAGTCCTTGTCTGCTGTAATCTCCAATGGGAACATAACCAAAGGAATGATCTCGAGTACTGGAAGTAAATTAATTTACTTGGTTAATTGACTCCACACGTATTTACCGAGTGCCTACTACGCACCCGGTGCCCTGCAGGTGCTGGGATCCAGGGGTTGATCACAGGCTGTTAAGATTCCTTCTATCAAGGAGCTGAATAATGTAGGAAACTTGGTTATCCCCCCATTGTCAAAGTAAATATGTAATACCAAGCTGAAGGGAGGGCTGTGACGAAATGGAACCCTAACTCCTAAACCATCAGGTGATATTCTGTTTTTCAAGTTATTTTGAAATAAAAACTTACTATAATTACAGTTTCATTTTTGATATTATTATGTTTCTCCAGATTACTTACTCTTAAAATGCCGAGATTTCCAGGACCCTGAAGATTCCTGGGTTGAGGGAGAGGTGGGTAGGTAGGTGGTGGGCACCACTATGGTCGAAGGAGGTGGCCCAGTGGTGCTGCCTCTGTGGCATCACCAGAGGGTCACCACAAAGCCAGCTTCAGTGGAAACTCTTGGAGGAAACTTCTTGGTGAGATACGGCTGGATCGATTGGGATTTTGACAGAAAATAGCCCTGGAATTCAGCCACAAGCTGTCCCTAAAAGGTATGACTGGAGGACAGAGTTGCCATCTGCGGCAGGGTCCTGGGCACCAGGTAGATGAGAACAGCCAATCCACACAGAAGGTAACCATGGGCGACCGCTCACACATTGGCTTTAATTATATCAATAGTGAGGTTCATTTTCAGCCGCTCTTCTTTCGTCCTCTCTCATAGAAGAGCTGAGAGTCACAGATTGTCCTGAAGATGACCTGACCTTCCTGACACTTATCCAAACAGAGTAATGATAACACAACATTCATGTCCTATTTTGGTACTTGCTGAAGTCCAGCGGGAGTGAAGTTGGCTTGTGACCTGACTCATTCATGTGGTCTCCTTCTCTTCGCCCTGCCTTTTGAAATTCCAGCAATATTATCACATTTTTCCTCACATCAGATCATTAAAAAAAGTAAAAAGGTAAAATCTCATTTGATGTGAGCTGGATTAGAAGCAGAGGTTTGTGGCACTCCGGGGGGGGGGGGGGGGGAGTGTAGATGACAGTCTCTGTTAGAACAGGGAACTTTCAAAACAAAGAAAGAAACCCCCACAGAGTGAGGAAACACTTTTCAAAAAGACAAAAATATTCTGATTTTTGTGGGGACCTTAATTCTATATTTCCTGGCCAGAACTGGCCCCCTCCAAGACAGGACTCTGCTAGGTTGGTGAGCAAGGGGTAACAAGAGCTGCTCTAACCCGAGAGTTCTCATTCTCTACAACTTCCTCAGCTCGCAGCATGATCCTCTATGCCAAAACCAGCTTTAATTGTTTTTAAAAAGCAAATACAAACACACACACACACTATGGTATATGTCTTGCTCAGATACAGTGGGCGCATATGACACTTTTTATTCTGCAAGACACTGTGCTGCGTTGAGCACAATCGATAAAAGTGAACGGAACTATGAGCAGCGACTGTAAATTGCTTCAATCAGACTAGCAAACAGCCGTGCTCTTGGGGTGTGTAACAGATCATTTTAGAAAGTATCAGGCAGAATACATCGGAAGAGATGACCAGTCTAGGAGGCTGGAGACTGCGAAGGTGCAGGCAGGCTGGTCTTTTGTGGACTGTGTTTGCTCGCCAGCCTGGCCGCACACACGCTGCATTTCAATAAACTCCCTCCACACTGCGGTGACTCGCGGGTTGGTGGGTTGACTTGTAACAAACACTACAGAGTTGGGACTATCTGGGACTTATTTGATGAAGCAACCTGCTTTCCGTGTATTTTTGTGATAGGACAGTGCAAACCCTGCTGCTCCAGGGAGGTGGCTGAGAACAGAGTGGGAGGAGACTTCTTATTAAATACTCTTTCTTGCCCCTTGAATTTGTTTCATGTGCAAACATTACCTACTTAGAAATAAAGAAAATGAGAAACGACAGTGGAAACTGAATCACATGTGGCACGTCCCCGATGAAGCAGAGTGCTCACTCTCCACAGTTGATAAGAATCTGTGATTTCACTGGCTAGGCAATGGGTGTGAGTCTCTGTAGATCAAATGAGAGAGAGAGAGACAGACTGGCGTGGGAGGGTCTTTTCCAGCATTCATTATTGTGCCTTTGCTAGTGTAAAATGATGTCACTGTTTGGTTAAACTTCCCTTCTGGGGATACAGAAAGTGGCCATGGTTGACTGACCATCCAGTACAAGCCCCCCTCCCAACTCTGCAACCGTGGATAAGAACCCACAGCCAAACAGTCCTCGTCACAGGGACCAGGCACAGTGCCTGCTCATCCCTGAGTAGTGGCCTTCAGTTCCTTGCCAGCCCATGGAATTATTCAAAGTGGCCAACCACATCATTCCACTGGAACCGGGGCACCCCATCCTCTTGTTACTACAAAGCCCTTTCCACAGTGCTTGCTTGCTCACTCAGTCTGTGTGTGCCCTGTATTGCTCTGTGTGGCACATGGTGTCCCCTCCCCCAGGTTGTGAGTATGTGTGCCTATAACCTGCTCTTTTTCTCATCTGCCTATTGTAAGGAGTCGGGTGTTTGTAACCCTATAGCAGGAATCCTTATCTTCAGCGGAGTGAAGAGGAGGTGAACAACACATCTGAATGCAGTCCTTTAATCGTGAAATCAGAAACAAAGGGATTATTTGGAATAACCAAGTCACGCCATGGGGCACATTTATAATGGAATCTGATCATGTGTCTAATATTCCAGTGAAGGACTAAGTGTTACTGCCTTTATGAAATGCTTTCCTGGGCTCTGGGTCCCTGCCTGCTCTTTTCTGTTCCCATCTCCTCTCAGATCTTCTATCAGTTGCTTCGGCTGACTTCTCTTTAGATTGTCTCCTAAATGTTGGTGTTTCTTTTCTATTTATGATATTTAGACAGAGAGAGGAAGGGAGAAAGAGGGGGGAGGGAGAGAGAGAGAGAGAGAGAGACATCAATTTGTTGTTCCACTTATGCATTCATTGTTTGATTCGTGTATGTGTCCTGACCGGGGGTCAAATGCACAACCTTGGTGTATTGGGATGATGCTCTAACCAGAGAGCTACCTCGCCAGGGCTAAATGTTGGTTATACTTATTATGGGCCTGTCCCTGGCTCTTTACACTCAACCTGTCTTGTTGGGGACCGAAAGTCAACAGGGTCTTTGCAGTTTAGATTTTTGAGGGACAGAAGTGTGGGGAACTGGCAGTAAGCTGACAGTCTGCCCAACCCCCCACCTCACTTGTTCTGTGAAGTTGCTAAAGGCTATTTTTTTCCACACCTTTATGTTAGCTGTGGTGCTGGATTGTTTATACTCGTCCTACCCCCCATGTCCCTCAGAAAGACTTGAGGCAAGTTTCTTTTTATCCTTTGTTTTGTGAAGTTAACATGTTATGTATGGTGGGGGTTTTCTGCACTTGGGGAGAATTCTTGGGATGCCTTGGAAATGTGACTTTACTTTAATGATCTCTTTGATTTGCTAATGCCCTCAGTTTGCCCTATAAATAAAATAGGTTAGGGAATGGAGGGCTGCTTTTTGCAAGGTATCTCTTGCACTGCAAAGAGACCTCCCAGCCCATCCTTTATCTCTAATTCTATTTTCTTAATTTTGCTCCGTTCCCACTCAGGATCTGGAATTACTAGCTGCACTGGTTTGTGGCACTGTCTCATCTGGGCTTTCATTCATTGTTATGGTCAACTTCTTCCAACATTTATCGCTTCCTTTTAGGGTATATTCTATATGTAGAATAAATATATAACCATTAATATAAAACTGTTTCTTTAGGTACTAGCTGAGACACTCCCATAGTGGGAGCCATGCTGAAGCAATGGAAATGCATTTGAAGAAGGGGTGAGGGCCGGTGAGCAGAGAGATGATGGCCTGGCTGAGGCCGTGCAGGGGTCCCAGCACAGGCCAGGGCCCGCCACAGCCCAGCCAATCATGTTGAGGCCCCTCTAGGCTGAAAACCCTAATGAACAGAAATGCTCAGAAAAATGGGTAGTTGGGGTAGATGTAGATTTTTTTTTTTCTGATTAATACAGTTAACCCAGATATGTTTTTTTCTTTTTGATGAGTGCGATTAGTCTTTGTAACATACGTGAGAATATGTTTCTGCTTCTGTGAAAGAAAACACAATTTGGTCTTTCTTTTCTTGTTCTGAACTTTGCAGTTTTGTGAGTCATCATTCTGAATGTTAATTCTCAGTATAAAATGCTCAAGCTGTGTTATATACGTAGAAGGAACCAGCTTGTATTCAGTGCTGTATTTGCCGTTCTACTTACAAAAAAATACATGCCTGGTGCCTGAAATTTGTATGGTGGTCAGGTTTTTCTTTAAAATCTTGCAACTGCAAGTGTGGTTTGGCCCAGCAGCCTGGGTATCACCAGGGAGCTGCTGAGGAATGCAGAGTCCCAGGCCAGTCCCATACCTGCTGTGGCAGAACCTACTTCTTAGTGACATTCCTGAGTGTTGGGCGCACACATTAGAGTTTGAAGAACATATCTCTGAAGCACTCTAGAAAAAAGAAATTGAAGAGGGAAGGGGATAATAAAACACAGCAGTAAAATACTGAAAATTGTAGGGCTGGATGAAAGGTCCGTGAGTTTTATTATACTGTTCTATGACTGTGTGGTGAATTAAAAATAAATCCCTAACATTCTCTCATTAGGTTCTTATTGATCTATTACTGCTAAAAGTCAATTCTCTCATAAAAAAAGTCAATCCTTTCCTCATATAAAACCACAGTTTATTCAGGTCTGATATAATTCTGCTTAATCCAATTTTCATTGTACATTAAGCCCAATATACTTGTTAAATACTCATTGAACTGACTGGAGAGAAATAAAAACCCACATTACAAAATGAATATCAATAAGGTCTAGCATTTATAAATGGCAAAAAAATAAATGCAAAAAGGCTTTTGTCTTATTTATTTAGCAAATACTTCTATAGAGCTTACTCTGTACACCATACTTCCTCAGGAATTTACAGATATAATCCATTTAATATATTTTGTCCTCACAATGATTTGGCTGGCAGGATATCTTATAAAATACGGGATTCTGGCCCTGGCTGGTTGGCTTAGTGGATAGAGTGTCAGCCCAGCATGCAGATAACCATCTGCTTCTCTTCCCCTTCCTCTCCCCCTCCTCTCCTTCTTCCTCTGCCATAGGCAATAGCTTGATTAATTCGAGCATTGGCCTCAGACAGGGGGCTGATGGGTGGATCTTGATCAGCATGCATGCGGGAGTCTGTCTATCTCTCCTCTCACTTAAAAAACAAAAACCCAAATACGGGATTCTGAGGTGGGCATGGCACTCCTAGACTTGCTTCCAGAGGCGCTCTGCCTGACCTGCTCAGGGGCCTGGACTCTGGCAGCCCAGCAGCCTGGGAGGTGTTACACAGGCTGATGAGGTCCCTTCCTCACTTCCCAAAACCTGTTAGGAGCTAAGGATGGTGATTGCAGGCTCAACTGCTCAGCAGAACAAAATGCTGACTTGGTGACTTGGAACACCCAGTTAAATCCTTTAAATACACAGCTAAGGGAAATAGAGATGCAATTGATGGAATTCAGGAAAGCT
Organism: Saccopteryx leptura; assembly: GCF_036850995.1. Classification (NCBI taxonomy): domain Eukaryota; kingdom Metazoa; phylum Chordata; class Mammalia; order Chiroptera; family Emballonuridae; genus Saccopteryx; species Saccopteryx leptura. Next base: position 37,384,992 of record NC_089506.1, read on the forward strand.
TAGAATTTAGTTATCACTCTCTCTCCTCAATCTCCCCTGCAAAAAAGTAAAAATAAGCTACAGAGTCAGAGAACCCGGAACCACACTGCCTTGTACGCCATAAGAGAGTCAAAGCCGAAAGGAAATTACGTTGTGAAAAAGGACTCATTTTCAGGAAGCGTAGAGATTTTGACACTGCAGAACTTGCACACTATTTTTTCCCCCCAGAACTGTGAGTTGTAATAATTTCAACAGGCATGGTTTTTAGGTTAGGAAATCAAAAGGAACTTTAGTGGATGTGAGGTGCTCCTGGTCATGTTTTTAATACCGTAGAAAATGGAAATGCCTCTTTAAATGAGGGATGAAAAAATGGGGATGTGAATATACACCTGGTACAATTGAGCAATAAAATAACTTTAATGTTTGCACTGTAGGCATTCATTCACATTTCCACTCCTAGGAGTCTGTGCTACAGACTCACTCCCTCTCTGTGAATAATGCTCATGGTAGGGCTTTTTGTAAAAATTGAAAACGATTTATTGCAAAAAACATTGGAAAAAAACTCAAATGTCCTTCAGTAACAGATTGGTTAAAAAATAAACTACAAAGCCATTTGTGCAAGGAAACACGATGGATCAACTGAAAAGCTAGAGAATAAAGTGGGTCTATTCGTACTAGTGTAGAAAGACAGCCACAATTTATTGTTAAGTAAAGAATCCAGTTGTGAAACTGTATGAAGAATGTGATTCCATTTTTGTTTAAAAGTGATAAGATGGGATAATAAATAAACAGAAAAAAAAGGCATTGCATCAGGCTCTCAGCAGTGGTACTCTGAGGACACGAGCCAGCAGGGAACACTCCTGTGCACGGGGACAAAGATGCTTCCTAAATTTTTAATTTTATGGCTTATCTGAGGGAATCTTATAATCCACATTTTCTCTATTTGTAAAAAACATGACAGTGTTTGCTTCAGAGAGAGAAATCATGGTGTGCAAGAGACATGTGTGCCCCAAAGGGAAACAATATCTGAGAGGAAAAAGAGAAAGAAAAATCAACTTGATTTTTAGAGCTATCTGAACCACATAGGATTGAAATTCATAACAAAAGTTAATAATAGTGGTAAAATTGGAAGCACACCTGCTAGTATTTTAATTTATATGCATATTAAATGTGACCTTTCTTTTACTCTTCCTAATTTATTTCAATAACTAAACTAATTAATATGGCAGAATTTTTCTTTCCCTCCCTTCCTTCTTTCTTCCTTTCTCTCTTTTCTTTCTTTTTTTTTCCTCTGCCTCTCTCTTTCTTCTTTATTTCCTTCCAGGACAGAACCTTATGTATGGTGCCCCTGTCAAATCAAAACGGCAGTGAAGAGGAAATGGAAATGAACTCTACATTGAAGGATCCACTTCCTGTGACCGAGCCTGGGATCCATCGTTGCCCATGGAGCTGTGTGAACCAGTGCCTTTGAGATGAACCAGAGTGAGCTCCAGTTGCAGCTGAGCATCACATCAACTTGGACATATGCTGTAGTAGGGGTGGTCTGAATGCAGGCGCGGCTGAGACAGAGGGCAGAGAACCCTCATGGCTTTAAGGGCTGATACAGTATCTGGGCGATTGGAAAAGCTATACCTCCAGCTTTGTGCCAGGGTGGGGGAGTGTGTGTGTGTGTGTGTGGGGGGGTGACCCAGATCAGGTCAAGCCTTTCCTGAGATGGTTCCTCCTCCTTTTCTGCTGCAGTTCCAGGTGGACGGGGCACTCTTCCATACCTCCCACGAATGAGCAATCTCTTGGTGAGAGTTTGTCTTAACCATAGAAAAGAAAATCTTTGTTTGAGAATAGACTCAGAGGCTATGGTCACGGGGCAAGGGGAATGGGACAGGGTAGCTGTTGCATGATGAGGGCATTGGCAAGAAGGTTATGATGGAGGTGGCGGGAGGGACATGGGAGGGACATGGGCCAGAATGAATGACACTGGCATTTCTATGGGGGGCTACAATGCCAGAATCATTCTCTCCTCTGAGCCTGATGCTGCTTCTTGGGGGGTGGACTGAGTCTAAAGGACTGGTTTAAAATTGGAAAGAGATGAGAGCAGATGGTGTAATCTAGAAATATTTTCACTATTTTGTTTACATGGAAGTTTAGTTAAGCAGAAATCAATAAGAAAGAAAGTAAAAACACAAAAATTCATTCTGAAGAGTCTTAAGCAGCATATGGCAAGTAGGTTGAAGTTCCAGAAAAACAAAGACACCCCGTGAGTGTTGCTCTTGTGCTAGAAACAGGAGCAGAAATAGCAGTTCCTACAAAACATGTTTCTTGGGACACCATGTGATGATTCCAGAAAAAAATAAACCTGAACGTCGTAAGCTTGTCACCCTGGGTTGGGATTTGGATAGAGCAGCCTTGGAAAATTATACTACAATCAAATGTATCAAATTCTATAACCAGCAATTTCAAATTGTGCATTCCAAATTGATATATTCTACACAAATAAAAGGATCTGATTTTGGGCTTTGAAATCAGCCGCCTGCCTTCTGTTTGCTGTACAATGCCATCTGACTTCCTAAAAAGCGCGGTGCCTTTTTTTTTCCCTCCTGCACCTGCTTAGCTTCAAAAATGTCAGCAGCTCAGCTCAGACGGTGATGCTTGGGCTGCGATCACCTGACAACACCAGGGAAAAGCAAGGTGAGGGAGAAGGGAGGGCAGGACGGTGATGGGCTCTGGGGCGGGAAGGATAATGGGAACCCAACAGCCTGGGGCCTTATCAGGTTCGCCAAGGGAATCGCCCCTTTACCATCTCCTAACTCACCTGGGACGCAAGGGCTAAGAATGTTCTTTGTGAGGAGAAGCTTCAGGTGGAGCAACTGTCTCTGACTGATAAGAGGGCCTGGATCCCACTCAGGACTTTGACTTTCTCTTCTTTATGCAAATAGGATAAATTCCCATTTTAAGTCAGCATCACAGAGGGGTGCATACATTAACCGTACATCATCAGACAATAGTGGGAAAGTATCAGTCAGGTCTTTAGTTTGTGTGACCTTAAGAGAGTCAGTTAAGTTCTCTGACCCTCAATTTCCCCATCTGCAAAACGGGTTGTTCATGATGCCTCTTTCTTGGGGTTGCAGTGAGGATCAAACAATGAAATCTGTGTCAAGGGCTTAGAAGGGTGCCTGGCATAAATGTAGTATAGCTGTTGCTATGACAACTGTTGCCATTATTATTCATAGTCACCTTTCTTTAAGAGAGTATCTATTTTAGAGAAAAAACAATAGCCCAGATATTCTGCCAAAGGTCAAAGGCTCCCCAAAACTACGATTATCCTCAAAGGAGAAACAAGGAAATTTTCTTTAAAAGATATGAAGCTGCTCATAGTGTTGAGTGACAAACAATAAATCTACTAGAGGGTTAACTTATCTTTTTCATAAATACATATGGAAAAAGATTCAATCACTTACTTTAAAAGTGATTGATAAGGAGAAAAGCTGTATCTACTGAACATAAGAAATGATAATCATGCTACTTTGGTTTTATGGTACCTGTTTAACACAGAAAGTTTGGGAGGGCCGCCTGCGGCTTGGAGGAGGTCTGAGCAGGGGTAAGAGAAGCATGAGGAAGGCCAAGGGAGGGCTGGACGCTGAGCTGCCGCCCGGGGCAGGATGTGCACAGTGCAGAGGGACCGCAGCTCTGTCTGGCGGGCCGAGCAGAGGTCTGGGGACAGCTGCAGGGGGTCTGCGGGAAGCTATGGAGCTGTGGGCTTCGAACCAGCTCTCCCCTGACTCTCCATACCGAGAAGCCAGCCTGTTATTTCACCGGCGCTCTACGCCTGTCTGACTTCATGTTTAGGTTGTAAACTTATTCTGGAAATACTGGTTCATTTCTTCTTCTTATGAAACTTGGAAGATTTTGTTCAATTGCCTGGTTTTAGTTTGCTCCTGGTGAACCTCAGAGATGTCAATTAACTTTTCCTAACACCCCCACTCTCTGTGCCCGGGGCACAGCTGCCTGGGAGATGGAGACGCAGCCAGCCTCCTTTCCCAGGAAGCCCTTTCCTGCTGTCTGCTCTCACACTGAACTTTTCCCTACTCTGCGTCCCACCCCTTGTAGGATCCTGACTGCTTGTTAGACATCATTGAATACCCTGCCTTACTACTGGTTATTTTATATGGTTTACTTATGTGCATACTATCTCTTCCCTTAAAGCAGAGGACTTGGTGTATCCTCGGGGCCTCCCCTCTCCTTCTTTGAATAGCAGAGTGCAACATTCATTGACTGAAGAATTTATTGAAGTCTAGAGAAATAACTAAATTGGGAATCAAAATAAAGTTAGGCATATGAGATGAAGATGGAAAATATACATCCAGAGATATTTTCTAGGAAAGACTGGGAATACCCCTGACTGTTGGTTTGAGCATCGTTCCGATATGCTAAAGTTGCAGACTCAATCCCTGGTCAGGGCACAAACAAAAGTCAAACAATGAGTGCATAAATAAGTGGAACAACAAAGTCAGTGTTTCTCTCTCTCTCTCTCAAGTCAATAAATTAGAAAGAAAGAAAGAAAGGAGGGAAGGAAGGAAGGAGGGAAAGAAGGAAGGAAGGAAGGAAGGAAGGAAGGAAGGAAGGAAGGAAGGAAGGAAGGAAGGAAGGAAGGGAGGGAGGGAGGAAGAAAAGAAAGAAAGAAAGAAAAGAAAGAAAGAAAGAAAGAAAGAAAGAAAGAAAGAAAGAAAGAAAGAGGGAGGAAGGGAGGGAGGGAGGGAGGAAGGAAGGAGGAAGGAAGGAAGGAAAGAAAGAAAGAAAGAAAGAAAGAAAGAAAGAAAGAAAGAAAGAAAGAAAGAAAGAAAGAAAGAAAGAAAGAACTGGGAACATGGAAGTAAAGATTAGGTGAGCAGTCAGACAGAGGTGTTGGTTAAACCATGAGACTGAGTCAAGAGGGAAAGGCCCCCAATGAGAGCCGACCTCAACCTTAGCCAAAATCCTTCTGTATCTCCTATATTAGTGAAAGTCTATTTACTAAATATTTTAATTCACAGTGTCTAGTACATGATAGGTGCTTAATAAATATTTGCTAAATGCTGAATGAATGAATTAATGAATGTGCTTGCCTAAAAATAGAGTAAAAATAAAGCATTAGATAGACCTAGGGCAAGTTTGTTCAATTTAATGACTCAGGGAGGTTTTACCAACAGCTGTTTTGATGGAAAATGGTAACTCACTAGGGCCGCCCCATCACTCTGCGGTGGAGAACAGTCATGCTGAGCAAATTGCAGTAGATAGGACTGTAAGCACTGAGGGCAGGCTATCCGCACAGACTCTGTGTTGGAGGGAAAGTCCCCCTCACACATGAAAGTAGTGCCATACTCCTGTGGGAGTAATGCAGGACATGTGGGGCACCTACCTTTTGATGATAGTAAGCTAGTGGTTATTTGTGATCATACTACTATTATCGGAAAGCACTTGCTTTAAAAATATTATTTTTGCATGCTTTACTCTGCACCTCTTCCTAATCATGTGGAAAATATAAAATAGTACTTATGACTCCAAAAGAGAGATTACAGCTGCCTCCTGCCACCCCTCTGCTTCTAGAAATGTTGCTTATTTTAATAGTTACATGTTTTGCTTATTTCGAATACTAACAGAAAGCCTGATTTCAAGAGAACCTTGCCTATCTGAGCTACAGGACAGAGCAATGACTTCCATTTTTGGAGCAAAATGTGAGGAAAATATAATTACTCAGTCTCCTCCTATACCTGTGATAGACTTACATGAATAGATTTACATTTTAAAATATCTCTGATGTGTAAACCTGTCTCATGAAGGGCTGTTTCTGGACCTGGAGTGGGTCATGAAAATCTTTCCTGTATGTTTCTTAAGGAGAAGTTTCATTTGACTTTAAGAACCTTTTCTGTGGAATAGGTCCTGAACAAATATTCAGGCAGTTGGATCAATTGAACAGACCCTCAAGTCCAGTGATTTCTGGCAACTGTTTTATAAATTGCTTTCTGGAGCAGAAGGTAGCTCTGAAGAGATGCTTTTCCCCTTTTTCTCTCAGGTGAACGATGGGTCACGCTTTGTAATAAGGAACTGACAATTCAAGGGGGCGGGCTGAAAAGAGAAAGGGGTATCCCCCATCCCAGCATTGGTGGGCATGACCTAGGTGGAGAGTCCAGACCTAGATCCCAGTGCTGTGCCGGGGCCACCATATTGTCTCCATGACACTACTGAGAGGAGACACCAACCCGGCTACAGTCACAGTGACATCTGGGAGCTTATTGGAAATGCACCTTCTCAGGCACCACCCAGACACATTGAATGAGGAACTCTGGGGGCACAACCTGGCCATCTGGGATTTAGCAAGTCCTCTAGGTAAATCTCATGCATATTCAGGCGTGTGCATACTTCTTTGTCTCCCTTCAGGGAGGAAGGCTTGTGTTTTCTTTCATTTAGATAATATGCTGTGGAAGAGGCTCCCGTCACCCTGGGGAGTTACCATAGACCCTTCCTTAGGGAGTGCCTCCACGGTGGCCCACTCTGGGCTGTAAGGTGAGTCTGCTTGTCTTGTCTTAGAGCACATGCCTCTACCTGCATTCCTCGGTGGTTCACATCCAAGCCATAGGGAGTTTTGGTTTCTTCTGATCTTTCTTTTTTATGTTCTTATTTAGAAAATTAAATCTAACAGGGTGACATTGATCAATACAAGTACATAGGTTTCAGGGAAATATTTCTATAGCATTTGAACTGTTGATTGTGTTGTTTACTCATCATCCAAAATCAAATCTTTCTATGCTACCCACAGGGGAGAACTCCAACAAATCTTTAGTATCAAGATGTCAAGACCCACCAAGAAATCTTTCATTGCATATACTTGACTGCTGAAATATCCCACGAGGCTAAATGTTCACAAGAAGAAGATAAAATTAGTCATTCAAGGCCAAATTCAGGGCTCAGACTCCCCTCCTCGCTGATCTGATAATGTCCCCAGGCTTGCCATAGGATGTGGGTTGCTATGGTAATAGTAGATGAGATAGAATTTGGAAAAAGACTATAAAATGTTGTAAGTCAAGAAAAGATTCTTATGACTTAAAAATACTTGTTCTGAATAAAGGCAGGTGACTTCCATTGCCCACTTCCTAGCATTATAACACAGGTCAAATGTCCTGATTTTTAAGACAAAGCAGTTTCTTATTTTATTATGTATCCCAGACCCCAAAAGATCGAAGTCACAGAAACAGGGATCTGTGTTCTAACACCTCCCTCATTACAAGCTAACTCCATGACACATGGTTTCACTCTCTGCAGTTGTATTTGAGAAACTGGGACTTAATGAATGGGATTGACTAATTGCTCTTGCAGACAGCCCAGGTCCGGGCTGCACTTCCTTTCACACACTGTGCCGGAAAGTACGAAGCCGTGTTTTGGAAGGATTGTCACTCAATAAGCACAAAATTACATTTAATCACAAATTTAATGTAAATGAATGTAATCAGGTAATTAGAATGTGTAGTGGCGTGATATTTACAACATGTATCAATGCACTTATAATGTGTAAAATTATGTTAAAAATTCTTATTGAACTTTGTAAAATAAACGCACTGTTCAACGAAAGCAGATGATTTTAAAGTTCAACATCTTGATCACTTCAACATTTCATTTATGAAATGCTGTGTTTAGCCAATACTTTTAACAATTTGCTAAATATATTTTTGTAAAAATCAAACAATTTCATAGTTTGCCAAATGCTAAAAAAGCCCTGGGATCTATTCTCTTGGCTGCATATAGCTCAAACAGCTGAAACCATTTTAAAAATATGCTTCATTATAAATCATTGCAAATAGGGATTCAGAACAGAAATGCTGACACAATCTTTTATTCCAAATAAGGGCCTCAAGCACCACCAGATTCCTGAATGTGACCAAATGACAGCATCCGACGTGACTTCTCGGGCAGAAATGATGCAGGCTGCGCTGTCTGCCAGGGGGCCCAGCTCCATAGCGGCAATGGGCTAGCTTCAAAGTAAAGTGACCCCATGGAGGATACACCTGCTCTTCCAAATTTACCCGTGTAAACATCTTGATGTTGTGTGGAGGTTTCCAAAGGCGCTTCCAGGAACTCCTGGGATAGGTTCTCAGGGCCGCCTTGGGGCACTTTGTGGGGAACCCCTGGAGGCCTGGCTCTCCATCTTCCCCATCTTTCTCAGCCAGAGCACCTTTGCCCTTGTCTGCTTCATATTGTGATTCCTGAAAGATTTCATTTGAAAAAAAGAATACTAATGTGGAAAAGTTTGGAAATTGCTGGTACATGGAGGCAGCTTCATCACAGTACAGCAGTATTGGGGTAAGCCTTAGACTGACAAGAGCAGACCAGGTGGTCCCCTAGAGAGGACGGGGGTTGAGCATACTCCCAGAGTTAGGGAGGCCACAGGTCAACCCAGAGAGGTTAATAGTACAGACAGGAAGAAGCAGGTGCGACAGATCCAGGTGAGAAATGGCCTTCATGCTCCTTTGCGTGCACACAGGAGTCTGGGGTCCAGGGACACGGCTTGACATTAATGGAGTAAAGTTCTAGACATTCAGTTTCCCAGTCTGACTGGAAATGTGCTCGCTGTCTGCCATTTCATTGTTTCCCCTTCCTCCTCCTCCTCCTCCTTCTCTTTCTCTTCCTTCTCTCCATTCAAAAGAAAGGTAAATATTTCCCCCATCCTAACCTCGCCCTGTATCATCACAGGGTATTGAGGAAGTATGCGCAAACTCCAGCAAACCTCTGAGTTTTAGAAAGTCGAGGCTTTTCTTTCTGAGTAGAGTTTATATTGGATTGGTATCAGTGCAAATAAACAGATTCAGGTTCAGTATCCAGCGAGCAGGCCCTCCGAGGTGCTCAGACATGCTGGTGTTGGAAAGTGGTGGCCTCTATGTGACATCTGGGCTCATCAAAGGCCAGAGGCCATGGCATCACGACAGGGTTCATGCCACCGCTGAGGCATTCGGTGCTTACATCATTCTTCATCTTACAGAACTCTGCCAAAATTCTGGGGCCCGGACTTTTGTTTCCTAACGTCACAGCCTGGTGAGGGGGTGCGGGGGTGAAGGACTTAACTCAGACCCCAAGCCCACATTTTAGCTCCACACCACCCTGTCTCCCCACAGAGAGAGTGGAGAATGTGTGTTAGAAGGAGAACCCCATGAGGAATGGCAAGATGGACAGCACTGTGCCTGCCTGTCCCGGATGGGGCCCCCAGGGCGGAGGCCAACGACGGCGCTTGTCTCCCAGGCAGGGGGGCCGCTCGGGTTCTTGGCCTCGCAGGCGCATTCTGTGTCGATGCTTGTCCGCCAGCCTGGCTGAGTAGAGCTCTGATAGCAGACGGCTTTGTTCCTAACGTCTTTCTTTAGCTGCAGGACAGTGCCCTTTGCCCAGGTCTAGTTTCAACAGGTGCCAGGGACTCAGTGGGTTGAAACAGAAAGGCGCATTCATCCTTAAATCATTGCTGTCCCCCAGCACTGTTCATCAAAGTACGGCCATGCCTCCTCCCATCCATTTGGGCACAAGTCTCCTGTCGGGCACAATGATTTATTCATGTCTCCTCAAAGATGAGTATCATATGGGACTCATTATATGATGGATTTCAACTCATCTGAATGATTGCAGCGCTCGTGTGGGACCTGTCAGAGGCTCGGAGCCCTGGGAACTGGACACCTAACACCGGAGGCTTCGTGGGAACCCTGTCCCTGGATGAGCCCATCCTGGACGCTCAGGGGCATGTCAGCACAGCTCCAGGGCTTGGCTCTGCATGAAGGAGCTAGGGCAGAGGTGTCTGGCCTTGGGAAGAGCCAACTGTATAGTTTTCACATTGTACAGCTCTCTAGGAGCAAATAGAATCCTCGTGGGGTTTCCGGAAGCTGCGTGTCCCCTCGGTGTGCAGACCGGGCCTTGCAGAACCTGCTCTTGGTTCTTTTAGGCCTCAGCGCTTTGCTGATGTTGAGTTGGAAAGGTGTCATGATGAGATGCCCAGATTCCCTCCTATATATCTTGCATTCTGCCCTAGAACTCAGTGGGGAGCCACTGAATTTCTGAAGATGAGGTTGACCCAGGGAAATCTCAAATCAAGTGTAATTCAACATTCATCTTGATCATAAGAATACGTAGTAAGGCACAGTGGGGTTTCAAATGGGAATTGGGGACATGCTCTGGAGGAGTGTTTAGGGAAGTGATGAGGGGTCAGATCCTGATGGGATCTTTGGCAGGTCTTCGGCAATGGGAAGCCATTGAAAAGCTTCAAGCCAGATACTGAAATGATTAGACTGGCCTCTAACAAGTGGACTCTGATATCTGAGGAGCTTTGAGTACATGGAACTGTGAGCAGGGTAACTTGTTAGAAGACTGTTGTATAAAATTCAGGCAGGACATGATTCAGACAGAACTAAAGACCCAAATAACAGGTAAAGGCAGGTGTGGCAAGAATACAGTCTAGAGAACTAAGGATTTTTGGAAGAGAATGTTTAACTTCCAACTCCTTTCTCAATGCCAGAACTAAGCCAGGAAACACTACGGCTGGACACTGATGCACACAGAACCAAGGTCACTCAAAGGAAAGCTCTGCCCGCTGGGCTGCCATGCAAAGAAACTCATCGTTGGGAGGCCTCTCACAGCTGTGTGAAGGCTGCTGCTTTCAAGGTAGTTGGTCCTACAGGTTACTTGGATAATTTTGAAGAAATTATTTTAATAGCATCATGTTGACACTCTAGAGAGCATAGTGACTTGAGGCATATTTCATTGGCATATTAAAAAAAAGTCACCTTCGTGATAAGAGGCAAAGTGAGAGTTCTGTCCTGTCCTGTGCTGACATTCCAAGGCAATCAACCCACCTTTGTCAGTTGGCGGGCAGGATTAGCGCCCACAGGTAGGATTTGTAGCTGTTTCTTCCCAACAGCTCTGATTCCCACTGGATGAGACCTGTCCTTGGATACAGAACTGTCACCTCTGTCCATCAGGGCATCCAGGGTCCCAGGATGCTAGGTTCCTGGCTGGTTTCTGCAAGGTGACAGTGAGATCACATTTCTGAAGAGGGCTCTCCTAAAGTCCTTCCGCTGATTTGTCTGGATGCTTCTGAAGTCAAGGAGCCCGGTCCTCCAGGCTGGGAACCGGGCCAGGCTCTCCACGGGAGAAGCAGCTTAGCACCGAGCCTTCTCCATCTGGATACACTGCAGTGTCAGATGTGCAAGAATGTGAAGAGATGGGGGCAGAAGCCACATCACATTTTAGAATTTAACCTTGGTCCATTGGGGTTTTTGAGGAGGAAGGGCCCCAGGTGAATATCAGTTCAACACAGAGAATCAGGCAAATATCCCATGTCAGTCTTGTGGATGATCAGAATGGTTTATGGAGATTTTGAAGCAGAATCAGCCTCTCCTCAACTGGGCAGAGCACAGAAAGCCCAGGGCATGGCAATCAAACATGTTTCGTGGGAGCCTCTGGCTTTCTCCCACTGAAATTATAAATACGAAATAGTTCCGGGCTCCAGGGGGAGTGTGTGAAATGACAAATGCTATGAGACAATGGGAATCCTGCGACTGTAGCCCACTACCCGTCCTTTAATGTCCTGGTTCGGTTCAACATCGTAGTGAGATCTTGGAGACTGAGCGTGAATTTCAGAAAACTAGCAAATTGTGCCCACCTGGCCGGCTGGCTCCCCATTGTTTCCATGCCGAAAGCTCTTTCTCAATCAGCTCCAATTGTGAGCAGTCATTGATCTGGCTCACACACTCTTTTCCACCCCTGCTAATTTTGGCTACCAACATCCATTTACCTTCACTTGGCAAAGCTGTTTACATTATTGTCCTACTACAGGGTGTTCGAGTTTTCCAGTGTTGTATCTAACTCTGGCAAGGTAGAATAAAAACAGGTGGATGGCCGGACCTTAATTCATATGTTGAAATTTCTCCTACTGATGACATATTATGATATAGCTAAAGCTCTCTCTTCCTTTATTCATTTTTTTTTGTTGTTGAAAGAGGATGGGTCAGGGATGCTCTTAGACAATCGCCTTCTTTGAAGTCCAGTTATAGGAGAAACTAGGCAAGTGCTGTCACGACCAAAATTACCTTTGGCTCTGCAAGCCTATGTCATTAAAAAAGAGGCCAATTCCTCGACTGAGTATCTACTCAAAAAACTTAAAAACATTAATACGCAAAGACACATACATACCTGCCCATGTTCACTGCAGCATTATTCACAGTGGACAAGACATGGAAACAACCAAAGTGCCCTTTGATAGAGGATTGGATAAAGAAGATATGGTACATATATACACAATGGAATACTACTCAGCCATAAGAAATGAGGACATAGTGACATTTACAACAACACGGATGGACCTTGAGAATATTATTCTAAGTCAAATAAGTAAATCAGAAAAAGCAAAGAACTATATGATTTCATACATAGGTGGGATATAAAATTGCGACTCATGGACATAGATAAAAGTGAAGTGGTTCCCAGGGGGAGGGGGTTGAGAGGAGGGGTGTGGGGGGAGAGAGGAGTAAAGAGGGACAAATATACGGTGATAAAAAGTGATTTGACTTTGGGTGATGGGTACACAACATAATCAACAGTTCAAATGCTATAGAAATGTTTACCTAAAACTTGTGTACTGTTACTGATAAATGTCATCCCATTAAATTTAATTTTCTAAATAAAATTATATATATATATAAAAAAAGGAGGCCTGCCACCAATGAATTATCATGTTTGGATAATGGAGAGATAATATCTACCATGAAATGCCTTTCTCCTCAACAGATCATGAAAAGATATCAGAACACACATGGAATTGTAAAGAGGATCCTCTTGGTCTTTCACCCAGTTCAAGATACCTTCCTTCAGAGGTACCTGCAGTGCTACCTAGGATTTTCTCAGATTTCCCAGGGTTTCTGTTGAAATGCAAATTCTGATTCAATGGGCCTGGGGCAGGGCCTGAGATGCTTGTCCTGAGGACTTACGTCCTGGCAGGGAAAGCAATCCCAGTGTCCTGACAATACGGGGTATTAGTAAGTGTTCTGGGAAAATGCCAGAACCAGTGACTTGCTTGTCCAGGGTGGGGGTGGTTATGGGAAAGGAGGGAGAAGGTTGGGGAAACTCTTCACAAAGGCAGTAATATGGGAGCTAGGCTTCGAGAGTCCAGGAGGATTTTGTCCTAGGACCGGTATCCAAAACTGGAAGTCCCATAGCAGATTACAGTTCAGTTTTAAGGGACTTTCCTCCATATCAGTCAGCTATAACTGTCCCCAGAGAGATAATAAAGATACCAGAAATGTCAGGCTTTGGAAGTGAAGAGTGCTCAGGATGGTGATCCAAACACAGTGCAGTTGGGCCACAGATGCTTTATGATTGATTGAGCAGAAAGATTAGGTTTTGGAATCTTTAAAATTTAATTCTAAATCTTAAAAAACTCAGATCAGTGCTTCCCCCGATCCCTGAGCCCCAGCCCTTTTAGGTCATGCACAGCAGTGACCCACACTCCAGCCTCACCCATTCTCTGACCCTCGCCTGACCATGTGTCCAGCTTTCCTGCCCTCCAACTCTTCTCTCAATCCTGCAGTCTTGGGAGGTACTATGCTGCACCCATTACTAATGTCCTTGAAAGCATTATCTACATGCAGAACTTTCTGCTATTACCCTGCTATCACACTCTGCTATCATATTCTGGCCTCATCACTCAGCTAAGACTGTCCCTTCCATAGTCACTGGTGGCTTCTGAGCTCAATGGCTTGAACCCCCATCTCCAGGCTTATCCCCTGCCATGCAGTCCCCCACACTGCCAGCAGATCAGTGTCAGGGCAAGCTGAAGCCACATGCCCACCAGCCATCATCCTGGGGAAGAGGAGTGTGGAGGGAAGCAGAGGGGAGGCGGAGGAAAGAGAGGAGTGTGTAGGGAAGCAGAGGGGAGGTGGAGGGAAGAGAGGAGTGTGTAGGGAAGCAGAGGGGAGGTGGAGGGAAGAGAGGAGTGTGGAGGGAAGCAGAGGGGAGGTGGAGGAAAGAGAGGAGTGTGTAGGGAAGCAGAGGGGAGGTGGAGGGAAGAGAGGAGTGTGTAGGGAAGCAGAGGGGAGGTGGAGGGAAGAGAGGAGTGTGTAGGGATGCAGAGGGGAGGTGGAGGAAAGAGAGGAGTGTGTAGGGAGGCAGAGGGGAGGTGGAGGAAAGAGAGGAGTGTGTAGGGAGGCAGAGGGGAGGTGGAGGGAAGAGAGGAGTGTGTAGGGAGGCAGAGGGGAGGTGGAGGGAAGAGAGGAGTGTGTAGGGAGGCAGAGGGGAGGTGGAGGGAAGAGAGGAGTGTGTAGGGAGGCAGAGGGGAGGTGGAGGGAAGAGAGGAGTGTGTAGGGAGGCAGAGGGGAGGTGGAGGGAAGAGAGGAGTGTGTAGGGAGGCAGAGGGGAGGTGGAGGGAAGAGAGGAGTGTGTAGGGAGGCAGAGGGGAGGTGGAGGGAAGAGAGGAGTGTGTAGGGAAGCAGAGGGGAGGTGGAGGAAAGAGAGGAGTGTGTAGGGAGGCAGAGGGGAGGTGGAGGAAAGAGAGGAGTGTGGAGGGAGCAGAGGGGAGGTGGAGGGAAGAGAGGAGTGTGTAGGGAAGCAGAGGGGAGGTGGAGGAAAGAGAGGAGTGTGTAGGGAAGCAGAGGGGAGATGGAGGGAAGAGAGGAGTGTGTAGGGAGGCAGAGGGGAGATGGAGGGAAGAGAGGAGTGTGTAGGGAAGCAGAGGGGAGATGGAGGGAAGAGAGGAGTGTGTAGGGAAGCAGAGGGGAGATGGAGGGAAGAGAGGAGTGTGTAGGGAGGCAGAGGGGAGATGGAGGGAAGAGAGGAGTGTGTAGGGAAGCAGAGGGGAGATGGAGGGAAGAGAGGAGTGTGTAGGGAAGCAGAGGGGAGGTGGAGGAAAGAGAGGAGTGTGTAGGGAGGCAGAGGGGAGGCGGAGGAAAGAGAGAGGCAGGTGGAGGGAGCAGCTTCACGGAGGAACAGGGAGGAACCAGGCTGTATGGGGAAGGAGGGAGGCAAAGTGTCATCATCCCACTCTCCCCCTTTTCTCACCAGGGCCCAGCAGTACAAAGCAGGGAGGTCTTGGAGACCAGCAGAATCACGTTATAAAGATTGGATCAGGTTTCAAATGGAAGTCACGCCCACAAAAGAGTGGACATCCCCAACATATTATCAGAGGTGAGATGCTAACCTAGCATACGTTTTTGCTTCTCGAGCATTTTCACTATATTCAACAGCACAGTCCTGTTCCCGGGTCTACATAAGAGCAAAGGATATTAACAGCAGGATACTCAGACTGCTCCTACGGGCAAACTGATGCGATGGGGCTGTGAGTTGGCTTAGCAGGAAAAAAGCACTAAAATTACCCAGAGCGGAAAGGAGTTAAGTATGGACCCAGGGCTGCTGACTTGCTGAGAGCAGCAGTGGCCAATTAGCCTGGGGGTGGCAATCAAGGTGGGGCACAGAGAAGGGCAACCTGTGACAATGGGCGGCCTGCCGAGAGGCACTGCCCTGGGGGTGGGAGGCACTGCCCTGGGGGTGGGAGGCACTGCTCTGGGGGTGGGTTCCAGAGGCTTCCATGATAATGGGCGGCCTGCCGAGAGGCACTGCCCTGGGGGTGGGCTCCAGAGGCACTGCCCTGGGGGTGGGAGGCACTGCCCTGGGGGTGGGTTCCAGAGGCTTCCGGCAGAGAAAGGACTGAAGGTCACGGCCTGGATTTTGCTGTCCCACAGATGCATGTCGGGAGCAGCATTTCCAATTGCTGCAGAAAATCCAACTCTAGCAGAAATTAGGCGAAGTTTTGACAGAAGCATACAGAGATGGGGCTTGGAGGTGGGGCTTGGTGACCACGATTGCTGTGTACAAGATTCTCTAGCTTTCAAACAGTAACCACTTACAGATGATCTTTAATGGTGTCCTTATTGGTCCCTTACTGTATTTTTCCATGCAGTTCAGTTTACTGGAGTTTCTGTCATACTATTTTATCACTTTTTTTTTTAACTCGGCTAATTTTTTTTCTCATGTTTTCACCCAGATATCATGAGGAATGATACTGAAAACCACTTGTTTGCCATACAAATGCCTTGCTCTGCTCTGCTTTCTCCTTCCTTATCACAGGTCATCATCTGCACCCCTAGCCTTCAGCTTTCCTGCTCCCGGGACCAAGGCTGGTGTCCTGTGAGACATTTCCCTGTTCCTTCCGTGCCCTCCCCACTTAGGAGCCATCACATTCTACCATCTCAAAGACACTCCCTTGTGTTGCTGGGAGGACAAATGAGTGTGGAAATGGTTTGCCTGTGGTTTCATAGAGTGAACGAGTCCATTTTCCATAAAATACATCAGGATAGCAGAGAAATTCCAAGGTGAGAGATAAGGTAAATAAAATACAGTTTAAGGTTTTGGCAAGTAAAGTTTTTCTGAAAAGCAGTTAGATATTTAGGACTTGATAAAAGCCTGTGTTTAGTGCATGCAGAAATGACTATATAGCTAGATGTATTGAGGACTTGTCAAATAGGCCCTGTTATAGAGTTTGCTAGCACCTGAAGCTAGCACACTAGTGTGGGGTAAAAAATAAAAGGGACTTTGTTTAGGTACGATAGGGCTTAGCTTGGCCCTGGCTCACAAGGACTGTGATGATTAGAATGATGACGGTGATGACACCAGCTAAGATTTATTCAGTGCTTACTGTGTTAACTACAATCACGAACACGAACACTGCAACCTGAGCTTTATGCGTTTCCTCTTTTAATTGCCATAACGCTCCTATCAGAGCTTATTGCAATGACTATATAATAAGACATTTGTCTGCTCTTTGCCCTTGTTCCTGGGAGGTAACCTCTAAGCTTGTGGAATTTCCCAGAAGAAAGGAGTGTCTGTACCATTCATGGTGGGCCCCTGGGGGGCTTACGTGAAGGAGAAGACTCAGGATTGGGATGGCCATGCCAGCAAGACCAATCACGTGATCAATGGATAGGAACCTTGGACCATGGGATATCAGCCTATCCTCTGGCCTCTAGAAAAGGAGGGAGGCTGAGACTGAGTTCAGTCACGTGACCAGTGATTCAATCCACCATGCCTCTGTAATAAGCCCCCACAAAAGCTCTGGCCAACCCACGGATGGTCCAGGAGGGTGACGCCCCCTGGTTCCATGGGAGAGAGCGCAGAAGCACTGCAGCTGAGACCTTCCCAGACCTTGCCTCTTTCTTTGTCTGGTCCTAAATTTTGTCCTTTATAATAAAACTGTACTGCCAGTATAACACGTTCCTGAGTCCTGTGAATCATACAGTGAATTAGCACACGTGAAGAGGTCATACAATTTCCAGCCAATTGATTAGAAGTATAGATGGCCTGAGGATCCCAAACTTGAGGCTGATGTCTGGAGCGTGGGCATGGGGTTGGTGATTCTGCCTTCGACCTGTGGAGCGTGAGGCTGCCTCTGGGTGGTGGGCGCCAGGACTGCACTGCAGGACAGCGCTGAGTCCCTCAGACCTGTGAGGGAGGAAGCAGCCAGCACAAGCCTCCCACCGAATCTGTGACCGTGTGCCCATGTGCCCATGCTGCAGAAAAGCATGGTTGCTGTGAAAATGCCATTTCCTGCAGACCACATTCGTAAAAGCATGTTATCCAAAAGGATTAGAAAAGAGAAAAAGGGACATATACCTAGAAATGAAAGAAGAGAGCTCCATACTTGGTGATCAGGGACCTCTTATTTAACGCACAAGAGGGCACAAATTAAATCAGGTTTCCCAACTCATCCCCAAATAATCAAAACAGCAGAACCCTGTAGAGCCAGGAGTGTTCAAGAAAAAGACATAACATAACAAGCAAACATAAGCATCCACCTGGATGTACGGGGACAGCTTCCTTGGCGACAGCACAATGTAGGTTATGCTCCCCCCACCCTTTATGCTCCTACAAGTAGTGTGTTTTCCGGACCTACTTGGTAGCAGTATAGAGGTTTTATTGCGCTGCACTGAATGCAGGGGATTTGTTTATTTTCATTCGGTTCCCATGGATATAGGCAGATATATAAGATGAGCTTTAACTCAAAAAAAGAAGAGGCCACAGCTTCAATTGACGTGTTTAAACCTGAGGACTGTACAGAAATATTGCCGCGGCTGTATCTGCCCGATCTTGAACCGTTTATTACAGCTCCGGAGAACCTGATATTAAGCCGCTCTTTGAGTCTTATCCAGGCGTAATGTGCTGCTCGGCTGAAAGGCTGGCATTGGGAAGAAGATGCAGAGGGTGTAATCACAGCCATTACCGAGAGCCATCAACGCAGCAAAACCCACACTTTCCACAGTCAGCGGCAGGCAGCTCGCTGAAAAGGAACTGTTAGACACCAGACCTGGCCCTGGGTGCATAATAAACGGCAGAGAGAAAACCTGTTAGCGAACTGCTTCCACAGCAAAGGGGTGAGTGCTCAAGAGAAGACGCTCAGCGTTAGTTTTAAAAGGTCAGCATTTCAGGGTGCACCGATGAACGCAGGTATTGGAAAGCTGCCACCTGTTACCACGCACAGCCTTGCACTGGGGAGGCACCTGCAGGAAGGGGACACACCCTCTCATCCTTCTTCATAAGAGCGATTGTCGAGTCTGGCCGGGTCACCTGGGAAATGGGAGTCAAGGCACTTTGGCGGGGCCTTGGTGTCACTTCCCGCTTTTTCTCCCCAGGTGGCAGCTACATCTTTCCAGTGAGTTCTCTGAGCTTGTTTCCACAGAGAGCTGGCCAATAAATGGAGCAACACCCCCAACACCTCAGACACCTTGATCCTACAGCACAAGCCCCGATGAAGTTCATGACGTGACTCCAAAACTTGAGAAGTGGAAAGAAGAGGCTCCACTTCCGATAACAAAGGTGACACAGCAGAGGCCGATTTGCTCCACCTTCTTTATCTGAAAACACAGGAACCTTTGTGCATGGGTGTGTACAGCAGGACGACATCACCTCCGTCAAGCACCCAGCAGTTTGGACTTTAACTGAGTTTATACTCTTCCCAAAGGCACCAAGTGAAGTTGATCAAGAATGGCATGCAGGCCTTTTAGAGCAATGCTGCAAATCTCTATTGACTTTGAAGATGTCACCTGCGGCTTAAAGGAAAGTGTCGTGCTCTTCAAATATCTGCCTGCCATATGCTGTTCTGCATGTCGCTATTCAGGGGAGTTAGACATTTCTGAGTGCCAGGTGGGCATGGGGGTCAGAAAAGGTATGTTTTTAAATAAAGCATCAGTGAGGGGTGGCATTAAAAGCCAAGCCCTAATGGCAGCTCTGGATTTAACCAATTAAGAAAGAAAACCCTGTAATAATGAAGGCTGACCACTTGAATAGATCAATCACCAGGAAGAGAAGAGCCATGCCCTGGAATGCAGACCCTCACAGTGATTAGCGCAGACAGGGAGGGTGGTGAGGGGAGGCCCGAGGCACTAGGGGGGGATGTTAATGGATTTCATAATGTTTGTGATATTTGCTCACCTTGCAATTATCCTTGGCCCTGAACTGGATTTCACATATGCTATTTTCTATTCTTTATTTTTCCCCCTGTAGAATGGGGCATGAGCTTTTGGATGCTCCTGTCTGCATTCTGTCAGAGGATGCCAAAGCAGATGTTTATACAAATACACCGAGGAGGGATGGCAGCGTGGAGCCCGTTGGTTGGTGTGGCTCACGCCTGGGTTCTTAGGTTCATCCAGAGTTTTCGGGGTTTCTGTTTACAGTGGCAATCCCAGAACTCTCTCAAATCATCCAGTAGGATGGGGCGAGGAGCCCCAGCTGGGCCCCAGAGCCATCAGCAATCCTGTCTGAGCCCCAAACCGTGTGATCAGCGGGGATTTGTCCAACCCATGTTGCACAATGAAAGCCAGTTCTCTGCTACCTTAAACTGTCCAGATTCCAGTTTTAAATTGAGCAGCCTTATCTATGGACATTACTTTTCTTACATGACTGTTTATTTTTTTGCAATTTTTTTTAGGTCATTTAAAAATTAGGCTTAAGGAAGACAAATCTCACCATTTCAGAATTAGTTTTCTGGCATAAGCTGAACATGGTGCTCCTGCCTTCCACGCATTGAACTGTCCAGACCCCTCTGTCCACCTGGGTCCCCGCACGCTGACCTTCCTGCTGCCCGAGCCACTGAGGTTCTGAGAGGCTTGCGTTACCCAGCTGCCCTGCTTCAGTGCCTCAAAAGGAACCTTCCCAGGGAGGCTGGCTCCAAAACCAGGACTCTCAATCACTATGGTTTACTGCTCTCAAGCCAGATAATTTCTTCTCTGTCAGAACATGTGGGAGTACCTGTTTTAGGCTGTTTTTACCCCACATGAAACTCTTTCTTCTTTCAAAAAGTCTGGGGAACCTTATAGAGAAGGTGCACTCTCATTAGGACACCCACCAAGCCCCCTGCTGCCTTGACTTTTGTCTTCATAAGCCTCCCCAGGGGTGTTCTATAATGCCTTTCCCAGCTTCCAAGACCCACGAGCTCCCTCCACCCACCAGCCTTCCTTTCTCTCCTCCCTTTGCTCACCTTATGCTCACTCCTCCAACCACGCATGCCTGGTTTCCTCCCACCCCACTCCACAGCAGGTCTTGCCCGAAGCCAGTGGTGATTACCTGCATCAGGTCCCTCAGCGGTGTCCACTGTGGACAGCTCTCCCTCTCTCCGCATGTTCTGGGGCTCTGGTCTCCTGGCTTCTCCTGGGTAAGTCACATTTTCCTCCCATGTCCTAACTGTTGCGGGCCCCTAACCCTCTGGGTTGAGTACTACCCTGGACTCTTCTCCCTCCACAGACAGCCCCCCCCCCCGGGGCTGCCCTTCCATGCTCATGGCAGCAATGCACTACCAGTCTGCTGCCCCCCCACAGAGCAGTCACACCAGAGCAGTTTCCTGTCCTCCAGCCTCACTGAAGAGCCACCTGCCCTCCAGACATCCCACTCAGACGCCATGGAGTTACCTCTTCCAATCCCAATAGATGTCTCTGTCTCCGCCACGCCCTCCAAGGCTTTCTTACTCCTCTTTTCTCCTAACCTCCTACTTCTAATAATCACTGGCATATTCATTTCGTCTCTTAAATTCCTTTTGAAGTCAGCTTATCTGCATCTCCCCCTTCATCAGGAGACAGGAAATCACTGTCTCTCCCATTGATGCCTCCCAGAGTCTCAGTCAGTCCCTCTGTCATGGACTTGGCTATGGAAATTATAGGAGATTGTCAGTGCAAGAACCACACACGTGAACACAGATGCGGCTCCGACGATGACAACAACTGACATTTAGCACCAGCTTTCTATCTGACAAGTGGCAACAGGTACATCATTCCTATGAAGTGGGCAGAATTATTGTGCCTATTTTCCATTTGAGAGAACAAGCACAGAGGTACAAGAGTCTGCCTTGAGAGCTAGGAAGTACCTGTCTGAGACTGTAACTTGAGCTTCACACCACCAGGACATCCAGGACATTTAGGACACAGGACCATTTGGTATCACCATGCAGTGTTTTTTTATTTTGTGTGTGTGATGGAAACAGAGACAGAAAGAGGGACAGAGACAGACAGATAGGAAGGAAGAGAGATGAGAAGCATCAGTTCTTCGTTGTGGTTCCTTAGTTGTTCATTGATTGCTTTCTCATATGTGCCTTGACCAGGGAGCTACAGCAGACTGAGTGACCCCTTGCTCAAGCCAGCGACCTTGGGCTCAAGCTGGTGAGCCCTGCTCAAACCAGATGAGCCCGCACTCAAGCTGGTGAACCTCCGGGTTTCAAACCTGGGTCCTCCGCATCCCAGTCCGACACTGCGCCACTGCCTGGTCAGGTTCACCATGCAATGTTTTAAGTTTCTATTTGGGCTCTGAGTATGAGCCTCCAGCCCTTCTGTTTGTAACCATTAGCTGCCTAAAGCCCATGGGATTCTGGGTACCAGATGAGGGGGTCTGCTTCCTGCCCAGGTTGACTGCCCATTAATCAAGTTTTCCTTTGCCTCTTCCAGATTCCAAATGCTGAAAGGAGTGGATTTGTGGGAGAAACAGAGATGCAAGTAGGGAGAGTCCCGCCCTGCACAGAAGGGATGTTCTCTGGCTATATTGTGGGCTGTGTGCAAGCAAGTCCCTTCCTCAGGCAGCACACCCGGGCTGGAATCTGATCCCCTCGCTGACGCAGCTAAAAATAATGAGCCTCGTTAGCACATTCAAAACAGTGGCATGAAATTACATAGTACAAGCTGAAGACCACGCTGGCACCTCGGCAAGGGGTCCCTTTCCTCCCATGCACCTCCATGGGAATTCTAAAACACATTTTCTCCCAGAGGCGCAGGGCTGGCTCCTCTGGAGTGAGCAACATGTTCTTATTCTAATTGTGCTGGTAATTAGAGCTCAGGTCTTTGAACCTTAACCAACCATGTTCCCCGCCTCCAGGGAGTCACATGGAATAAGAATTGCTCCTGAAACTTCACTGGTTGCTTAAGACTGTTTTGGATCTTGGGAGAGTTTTATTTTTTAAACCTACCAGCTCTGGCCAGTTGACTCAGTGGCAGAGTGTTGACCCAGCATGTGGAAGTCTTGGGTTTGATTTTTGGTCAGGGAACACAGGAGAAGCAACCATCTGCTTCTCCATCCCTCCCCCCCCCCCCCCACAACTCTCTTCTTCTCTTGCAGCCATGGCTCGGCTGATTCCAGTGTGTTGGCCCCAGGTACAGAGGATAGCACTAGAAATAGCTCAGTTGTGAGCATGGCCCCAGATGGGCAGAGCATCAGCCCCAGACGGGGGTCGCCAGGTGGATCCCGGTCAGCAAGCTTACAGGAGTCTGTCTCTCAATCTCACCTCCTCTCACATAAATACATACATACATACAACCATACTATGTACTGGTGTGTTTGTTTCATCCTGCCTTTTCATAAACTGCTGGTGTCCAATTACTGTTTTGTGCTCTGTGTATGTCAAAGCAAAGGGCAAAGAGCCCTCCCCTCTTTCTCACTGATTTGAGTATGTGGTATACAAGAGTTGATATGTCTTTATTCCACTAATGTTTAGGAACAGAGGAATGAATGCTGCAAAGAAACTGAACACGTGGAGTACATTTGTTCTATTTTGTTTGGAGAGGTCTGCTTCCATGAATCCATTAGAATAAGGTATGTCTCAGATTTGGCAACAAATTCTTTTCTATCAAAATTTTAGAAAATAAACTGAGCCAAATAATCAGGCCAATTCACAAAGTGATAGAGTAAATTTTCTCAAACCTTGCATTTAGGATAAAAACAAAGCAGTCTATTTTGAGGCCTGGGTCTAAATAAATATTGCAGGCTGTGAAAAAAACAGAGAAAGACCTGGGCATAGAAATCCAATCTCCTACCATCACTGTCAACACATCTGCTGAGAGCATCTTACAAGCACAGTATTGTGCAAAGCACTTTGTGTCATTAAAATGACAAAGGCATCCACCATCCATGGGCCCATCCCCCAGTGAAGGTACATGTAGGCACCTGTCACCTGAACACTGGGACACCTGGGCCATCTGCTGTAACTGCCGTATAACCTGGGCTCCAGGAGTAACGAAGGAGAGAGTCCTGTTCCAGACTCAGGAAGAGCTCCTGTGGTTGCACATCTGTCTTATTCCATCTGACTTCCTCCTTTAATTTTAAGTCCTTATAACACTAAAAATTGTAACTTTTGTATAAGATTATGACATTATATACATTTTCTGTTCAACCTAAGCAATATGAAGTTCTCTGCCAAAACATTGTAAAAGAAAGAAAAGCTTCTAAAATGCTTCTTGAAGGTATGAACAGCAAACTCATAGTTGAGAAAATTAACCCCCAAATTAGAAATAATTCAGAACTTCAATGAGCGGCTGAATCTCTATTAGAACAGCAAGAATAGCTTGGCTTCTCACCAAAGACTGGGAGCATATTGGTTCCAGGTATTTAAAACATTTTTTGTCTAATTATTAGCTGTACATTAAGCTAACTGAGCAGAGACTTCAGTAGTCAACAAAAAACTCCCACAGACTTTACAGAATTAGTTCAGGGAATTACTAAAAAAATAGCAATAACAACAAAATATAAGTAGATAAGAGAATCTAATTTCTAGAGTTGATGTGCTCTGTTGTATAAAGTGTCCAATTTTTCAACAACAACAAAAAATTATGAGACATATATAATAAACTAGAAAGTCTGGCTAATATACAAGGAAAAAGAAAAAATCAATCAATAGAAACTGCCCCTGAGGAAATCCAGACCTTGTATTTTCTTAAAAATGGCTTTAAACCAGCTATTTAAATTATGTTCAAAGAACTATGAAAACTATGAGAACACTGTCTTGCAAAATGAAAAATAGCAAAAAAAGAGAGAAATTATTTTAAAAAAATAGAAATTATGGGTAGATCCAAGATGGTGGCAGAATAGGTGGAAGCTATACTTACCTCCTCCCAGAACCAAACTGGAATCACAAATAATTATACAACAATTGTCCTGAATAACCAACTGAAGACTATTTGAAGAGAAGTCTCATAACTAAGGATTTACCAAAGAAGCCACATTAAGACTGAGAAATGGTGGAGATGCAAAAAAGGCTGGCTCCACTCCCAGAGGTGGCGGCTGAGTTTCTGGAAAGATGGGGATATCTCAGCTGCAGTGTGGGGTTGCGGTTCCCTCTGAGAAGCATGGTTTCTCAACTCCAAGCCAGGCTCCCCGGCCCAGAGCACCAGAGCTGGGAAGAGGTGCTCATATAACATCTGGCTGAAAAGCAGCAGGGTTCATCAGGGAGAGACAGGAGTCTGCTAGAGACACAGGTGCTCCCTTACAGGGTCAACACACAAAGTTTGGTCCAGGCCACTCACTCTGGGCTCCAATGGAGGGAAGATGGAGTATGCTAGAGTTGCCAAGGAGACACTGGGGTTTGTGGCTCTGGGGAGAGAGCTGAAGGGACAGCTGTCAGGGTCCTTGTATTGAGTTACTCTCCCATACTGCAGAGGCCAGCCTTCTCGGCTGGGGGAAAGTAATAGCCCCACTTTCTAGACTCTCTCTTGCCCCACTCTGAAGAGCTTACACCCTGCTGATGAGTCAGCTGCCTAGGTCAGGGGTAGGTTTTGGCAGACTTAGAGCAGGTCAGTGGCTGAGTGGCTTTGGAGCAGGGACCATTCTCCCCTCTTTCCCGTGGACCTGATTGGCACTTAGCCCTCATGGGAGATTGGCTAGAACCACCCTCTGGCTTCTAGTGGCCCCACCTGCCCAACTCCTCGAGGCTCCACTGTGCTGAGCTGGAGGTAAAAATCTGGGACAGGCTTATTCTTCCTTTAGATTCTGAGGCTCCACTCTGCTGGTTCTCCCATGTGTCCATATTGCCTTCTACAGCCCCATCACCGTCCCTTTCCCACTCCATTCCCAGGAGTACTGGGACCAGTGAAATGACCATACCAATCCAATTATGTCTACGTTAGGGATACCTACTCTCTGTTTTCAAACTCTGACTCAGTTCTGTGCTTCAGACCCATGTGGACAGCTGCCTCCAGACATGAATAAACCCGTCACATCCAAACTGCAGCCTTCATCCTTTCCTCAGATCCTGTTTTTCCTCTGTTCCTAAGAGAGGTAATGACCCTACCCGCCACACAATCAACCAAGTTAGAGAAATGAGCCATCTTTGATTTTTCTTTCTCCTTAATCTCATACATTTAATTGATCAACTATCATATAAATTTGAACCCATAATTAACTTTCTAATCCAGAGATGGGACCCAGAACTCCTTGATACTGTAGTTTCACTAATTGTATGCTATGATACCAAAGGCTTTGAAAGTGTGTGCGTGTGTGTGCGTGTGCGTGTGTGTGTGTGTGTGTATGTGTGTGTGTACATGAGCATGCATGCATGTGGGTGTTTGTATGTACACATAAACATATTTTTCTGGAGAGAGGAACCATAGTAGGAGAAATAGAGGACATTTTAGAGTAGTTTTTTCTAGATTAGATGGATTCTCAAAGGATCCATAACCATGCTTCAATACTGGGACCATGTATCAGTTAAGCTGGGGTTGGTTATATTGAAATGATTACCATTTATTGCTGGTACCATTTTCTCTGGTTTTACATATGCTTTTCCCTCGGCCTGGAAATCCTTTATCAATGCTCATCCATCTTTGTTGGCCAAACTGAGTCCTCTCCTCCAGGCAGTTTTGTCATGTCTTCTCCAGTCCCCTCCCCTTGCAGACATAATTGTCACCTTTTCTGGGTAGGAGCATTAGACACTGTCCGAAAAGGTCATAAAATGATCAGAGAGGAGGGAGTTTGTAGCATTTAAAAGCCAAAAGTAAATCTATTTATTAGGATGGAAAATAAACTCTTAATTCATGTAAAGTTGCCAAAAAAGAAAAGCAGTCAGTAAGTGCAGCGAAAATGAGGTTTTAAAATGACAATTCGGTGCTTTTTTACAGTGCTGTCTGGCTGAGGTTTCTTTTTCATTCTTTTTCTTTAAAAAATGTTTCCCATTGAGAGAAAGAGAGAAGCATCAACTCATAGTTCTACTTAGTTGTTCCACTTAGTTGTGCCCTTATCGGTTGCTTATCATACGGGCCCTAACCAGCAGTTGAACCTGCGACCTTGGTGTGCCTCTACCCATGATGAAGTTTAATCCATGAGCCACCTGGCCAGGACCCCTGGTTGAGGTTCATAAAGAAGACGTTGCCTTTAAGGGAGCTTCTAGTACCATATTTCCTAACGTATAAGACACAACTTTTATCAAAAACTTTGAGGTCTAAAAACTGGGTGCATCTTATACAGTGCTTGTGACATTTCAAATGCCATAGATGGAACTGAAGATGAGGCAATATCTGAAGACATTGATTCGTCATCAGACACAGGTGAGGACAAGCTAATGTATGGAAGTTTTGACAGTAATGAGGAGTTGTATGAATTTTATGATGAATAAAACTTGAGTTTAATAACTTTCTGTAATAATTTTCTTTTTCAAATTTCAGGCCCCAAAATTAAGGTGCATCTTATACATGGGAGCATCTTATATATGGGGAAATATGGTAAGTCTTTGATCTGCTGATCCTGATTCTATCAGGTTCCAAGTGAGTGAGAGGGTGTATATGTTAGGAGTAAATGGAGCCTGTGTCTATTGGGGGGCCTTGGATCACCAGTTTTATCTGGCTCAGGAGAAGGGTGGAATGAATAATTGCTGGCAATTCTTGATCCTCCCTTTTATCCTTATTCTCTGCACATGACTTTGTCATTCTTCACCCTGGAAGGGAAGTGAACTTCCCTGCCCACAATGTGTGCTCCATCATCAAATTACATTGGCCAATGGGTGTTAGTAGATTTAAAGTGAGCAGGACTTGAAATATGCTAGCCCTTTCGCTTCTCTGCCATTGCTCAAGGAAAGCATGTTCTGGGTAGTCAAGAGACTCAAGGGTAGACGAAGCTGGCAAACTCAGCGGGAGTCAACATTGCATTCTTCTCTGGAAACCTCAGTCTTTGCTCTTATAGCCTTCAATTGATTGAATGAGGCTCACCCATATTATCAAGGATACTGTCCTTCATTGAAAGTCAACTGATTATAGATGTTAGCTCTAGCTACAAAATCTCTTCACAGTAGCACCTTAATTCATGTTTAACTAAATAACTGGGTATTAAAGCCTAGCTGAGGTGACACATAAAACTAACCATCACAGTGAGTGTAAATAATTGCTTCTTTAAGCCGCTGAGATTTGGGTTGGTTTGTTACTCAGCATTATAGGAGCAACAGCTAACCAATACAGAAGATAAAAACAAATTAGAACTGAAGACTATAGAATTGTGTCACTGCCACATAATACACTGGTGTTGGAATTTGATATTTGGTCTGTGCATTTTGGGTACCTGATCTCTCACACAAAGCCAGATAAAATAAGTGCCACGCCATGAAGCGGAACAGATAGCACGGGTCAGTCATTCACCAGCATGATGATAAACAGCCCTTCATAACAATTATCTAGTTAAAACACCATTAACAATTAATGACATACATCACAGAACTTATTGAACCCATTAAAGACTAATTTACTGGCTATAAAAATATGGCATTAAGAATTTATGGATCATTACCTTTTATTCTGGAATGAAATATTGCTGACTGAAAGTCAGAAACAGTTGAACACAATTACTCATTAAAGCGCATGAAATTAAATGATATTTTAAAAAGTAAGAAAGAAAGAAAAGAATCCAAGCAAAGTTTGAATTTTTTTTTTCTTGAGGAGAAGCACTAAGTTTGCATGATACTGAATGGATGAAGATTATATTTTCAAACAAGATTAAGATCTACAATTAAAGAATTCAAACAAAGTAATTTTAATGTGCAATAAAATCTTTTCAGAAAAAATGTATTAGATCATGACTGATAAAAATTCCAATCATGATTAATCATCGTTAGGTATTTCAGAACACTATTAAGGAGAGTATAACAATGTTAAAATTAATTAACTAATTCCTCTAAAAGGTTTTAAAATATAATATGATGTAACAGCTGTTGCAGCTTTAAATATGATTACTTCTTTTCCGCCCTGCAACCAAAATTTGTCAGTCGGAAATCAACCTAATTTCATTGCAATTTCCAATTTATTACTCTGTAATGAGATTGACTTAATAGTGATGAGTCTCTTGTTTTCTAAGAGACCATATGCACATTTGCAAATTCCAAAGTCTGTGACATATGGAATATGTCTTCCATTTGCACATAGAAATAATGCTCACAAGGAGATCTTGGGGGCTCTGGTCAGAGGGTCCTGTGAACATCACATTTTGTTGTCTCTAATGTTTAAATTCTGGTTCTAGAGAGTGGCTGGGAAAAATTAGCACAAGCTCATGTCAGAAAAGTATTAAGCTTATAGTAAATTTTTATATCAATGAAGCACACTATTATAAAACTTAAGAAGCTAGAAAAGGTCAAGTTCAAATCTATTGATTTATTAAAAACAAAACAAAACAAAAACACTGAGTCCCAGAGAGGTTAAGGAACTTCCCCAGGGTTATACAGCCCTGAGGAAGCAGAATGAAAACCCGCGTTTCCTGAGTCCCTGTCCAGGGTTTCTGCTAGAAGCACTTTTCCAGGTGAAGGAGCTGTCCCTTTTGCTTATGCAGAGAAGTTTATGCAATCATGCCCATGGTGGCCATACTGCCAGGCTTCTCCAGAGAAGTAGTAAGATACCTTTCAGATAGTTCAATTAGAGATCAGATTGGCAATGGAAGCCACCAGGCCCCTCTAGGGAGGGCCTTCGGACACCGTGTACTTACTGTGCTGGGCACTCCTTATGCCACTCAATTTTTAAGTTAAAAACAAAAATGGTCTTCTTACTGTGAAGTGACTGAATGGTTTACTGGCACAGAAGTGGCCAGAAGTCTCAGCTCACTGTGCAAACCTGATGATCCACCCCACACAGCTCTCTGGAGAGCACCACAAAGGCGGCTGAGTCCCAGGTCTGCTAGACCGGAGGACATCTCCAGGTTGACCTCCATTCTTTCCAGCAGGCAGAGGAGGTGGCTTAACCTCTTTGGGACTCAGTGTTTCATAACACTGACTTTCTTAGGGCTTCCAGACAAATTACTTCCAGATCATTTTATAATGTGTAAAAGTGACATTTGCCTGCCCTTGATGACACCCATGGAAATCTGCAAGACTAACGTTATTGATGGGATGATACCAAAGAAAGTCATAAGATGACAATGCATCAACTTTGGTTCCTTACATAGTGGCCTTCAACTACCATATTTCCCCCGTGTATAAGATGCACCTTCATTCTGGAGCCCAAAATTTGAAAAAAAAAGTATTACATAGTTATTGAACTCAAGTTTTATTCATCACAAAATTCATGCAACTCCTCATCACTGTCAAAACTCCCATCCAGTAGCTTGTCCTCATTGTGTCTGATAATGAATTACTGTCTTCAACAATGAGCATGCTTGACCAGGCTGTGGCAAGAGTGTTGAACTGGGACGTGGAGGACCCAGGTTAGAATCTCCGAGGTCACCAGCTTGAGCGTGGGCTCATCTGGTTTGAGCAAGGCTCACCAGCTTGAGCCCAAAGTCACTGTCTTGAGGGAGGGGTGACTTGGTCTGCTGTAGCCCCCTGGTCAAGGAACATATGAGAAAGCAGTCAATGAACAACTAAGGTGCCACAACAAAGAATTGATGCTTCTCATCTCTCTCCCTTCCTGTCTGTTTGTCTCTCTCTCTGTCTCTGTCACAAACAAACAAAAATGAGCACAAAAACAAGCGTGAAAAAGAAAATACAAGTAAAAAAATCTGCAACCACTGTATAAGACGCACCTGGATTTTAGACCCCAAATTTTTCGAAAAAGAGTGCGCCTTATACATGGGAAAATATGGTATCACTCCTTAACATTTTCAGATGTTAAGCATAAATAAAAACAAATGTTTAATCACCTTGTAGGTTTGTCGGGGGGAGCTCCCACTCATTCCCTTGTATATATTTCCTATTATACAAATAGACTGTGTAAAGGCACAAACAATCTATAACCTATAACGATTCTATGCTAACTTGACAACAAAGAAATAAATTTTCTTTTAAAGATATAGTCATTTGTTTTCACTTGGCTTTAATTTTTCCTAAACCTAATTATAATTATTAATAGATATTCTTGCCCTGAAGCTTTTGTTCTAATTGCTGAACTAAATAGGTGGCAAATAATAAAAACAACCCAGTAAAGAAAAGCCTGATAAATTCATAGCTATCTTGAGCAAAATTATTAGTGCACACATATTATGTATCACAATATGCTTACAAACCAATTTATACACAGAGGATTATTAACTTTATTTTTTTTTAAATGGAGATTCTGATTCTGTATCTAAAAATGTCCTCTAGTAACATGTGTTGTGTCATATCACTGGGGCTCCTATGAGCAAGTTCCTACTTGGAAACTGGTGGACATGATGACTTAGGTCTGGTCAAGGCTGAAAACAAATATCAGAAGTCCTTCTCCAGTTCTGAAGGAATGCTTATTCAGTTAACACGGTGGATTTAGGGAATATGGACATTATGGAAGCAAACTTTCATCCTCATACTGAGAGATAGACAAATAATTATTCTGGCTTGACCATAGACTATATTAAACCTACTATATAGATGGTACAACAACTTTCCAATTTGTTTTCCCTTAAAGAAAAATATAGCAGTAGATCTGAATATTTGTGATGGGTATATCTCGAGACTTTCCATTTTCTGTTTCCTACGCAACACTGTATTCCCAGTAGTAGCATGTGGTAAATTATATACATTAAAAATTGAGATAGCTCATTCAAACTGTAAATGTATGAGCATGTGACCAATATTATATATAAAACTATTATCTGGCTGAGAGTTATCACTTTTCTAGCTTTCTTCACCTTCATCACCAATACTCGAAAGGAGCATTCTCCATGGGACCATTTTTATGAATGAACATGGCATTAATCAGTTCATGTGCATTAGCTACTTTAGCAAGGATGGTTGAGGAACTGCTGAAGTGTGGGCAGCCGTTGGGCTCATTTATGAGTAAGGGCTTCACCTCTACTTTTCTTCTAGCCTTGTAGTGTTTGAGATTCAAATTCATGTCCAAATAAAATGCAAAATTGGATTCGGCAGTCATTGTCCATTATTTAGAATGATTTTGATTGTCTCTAAGAAGGACCTTCAAAATACAAACTTGCCATGTTAAGTTTGGGTCTTCCCTAGAGTCCCTAGAATTAAGTGAGTCCTAGAAATCTGTATCCATGAGCAAATCTTACCATTTGGGGGGGGTTTTAAAAAAGTTGACTTGTTTCTTTATCAGAGTTTTGCATCCTCTTCTCGTTTTTAATACATCACCTAACACACTGAGTTATTTAGTGTCTCGGGAACAGAAATGTTCTTAGAACCTTTCTTCCTCCATCTGTGAGTGAACTCACTTCCTGTCAACAGTGAATTCCAAAGAATAAGTAACAACAACAGTGAGATTAACATTGAAAAAATAAGAGTAGGCAAAATGTTAAAGAGATCAGTGTAACACACAGGATGTATTATGAATGGGAGTGTAGTGTTTTTAGAAACAAAACAAAACAAAACACTTCTATCTTAAGAACTTTTTCTTTTTTTCTTAACCCTGTCCCATTGTCCTGAAGTCTAGCAGAGTTTAATCAACTTTGATGCTTTTGCCCAGAAAGATATTTACAGGCATTCATCTTTGTCATTAGTGTTTGAATAATTAGTCATTGTATAATTAAGGTAATCGTATCTTGCTCTTTAAATCTCTACTCATAAACCATAAATCAAACAGTCCCACCAAGCCCCTTAATCATTACTCTCGCCTTTCTCTATGACTCCTCCCATTTCCCTGCATCTTTCTGACTCTGAGGTTTTTCTTAGGAATTTACAGACCTGGAGCCGAAGCTACCA
This sequence comes from Saccopteryx leptura, assembly GCF_036850995.1. NCBI lineage: Eukaryota > Metazoa > Chordata > Mammalia > Chiroptera > Emballonuridae > Saccopteryx > Saccopteryx leptura. The sequence goes on from NC_089506.1 coordinate 37,417,354, forward strand.
GCACTCAATGGGCTTCCAAGGGGACCCTGTTGGGGAGGAAATATTTCTCATCAGGATGCTCTTGCTTTGGGCTCTTGATAGCTCAAAGTAGTCAGTGTCTTATTAGTAACATGATGATCCCATCTGCAAACTTAAACTTTCAACCTCATTTAGGGTTGCCGATAAAAATATAGGATGCCCAAGCACTATTTGGGATATATTCATACTAAAAAAGTATTTATTGCTTATCTGAAATTCAGATTTAACTGGGATTCTGTAATTTATCAGGCAGCACTGTGATCCTTCCATTCCGCGGTGCTTTTCATGAGCTCTGGAGCACTCTCTTGAGGCAGCCAGAGGAACACTCCTTCACGCAGTTCCCACTACTGCCCTCCATGCACAGAGAGACTGAAACACCTTCTACCTGATTAGAGCTGCTCACCCAAGAGGTCAATGCTATTCACAAAAAAGTACCTGCCATGTTAGCCTCTTTTACAGTTCCTCATTTCCAGGGATTTAATTATTGCACCCATCATCAACATCATCAGTTTTTCATATTATATGCTACATCCAAGATGCCTCATTGATGAGGTGACTGTCCACATGGGAAAGCTGGGTGAAAAAGCAGGGGATTTAATGCACTTTGATGAGCAGCTTCCATGTGTTAAGCACTGAGGTTTTGACATGGATAAAATGGCCATTCTGATGCTCATGGATTTTACCTCCTGGTATACATGGCCAGCACCCATATTCTTATCTTGCTTCTTCTCATTTGGAAGCAGGGTTTCTTGTGTTTGTAACCCTAATTTGCAGGCTTATGAGTTGCCCGACCTCCAAATCAGGCAGGCATTCTATCTCTGGTAACAGAAGGCTTAGTTGGTCTCTTGGTTGTTGTTACTTCCAAAATTTGGAGCTACTCTGCATCACTCAATTTGTATTTCATAATATTCTTACAATGGACTTTCAACTACTCATTCTCCCTTGTGTAAGACTAAACTGAGCAACTGGCTTTGGAATGTGCAAATTAACAAGAGAGAGTCTACAGGAGGAAGTGATTCAGTCATGCTGGATCTCCAGGGCCCTCCAGGACCAGGACTAGGGCCAGGCACTCCCATGGATGCAAAATGTAAGGGGCATCAAGTAATCAAGGTAAGGAATTCTTTACTACAATGTTAAAATAAATCAAAATCAATGTAAATATCCATGAAAAACAAATGATCAAAATTTAAAATAAAAAACAAGGTCTTATCACTGATTTATCCTTTTCCCTCAAGCTCCAGTATAGTTTGTCACAGTGCTGATTGGAAACCAGTATGGCCACCCCAAAAGAGCTTGTGGTCTGGCTAAAATTGGCCATGGAGAGAGGCTGGCCAGGCAATGGCCTCACAGACAAGCTCTTAGAGAGATGGTGCTGGGAGAAGACCTGTCGGGTGGGACTTGTTGGTGTCTGCTCTGCACATTCAGAAATCTGGTTTCATCCATTTAGTGTGAATGAACTCATCTCAGAGATGACAAAGCCTAAAGCCCAGTGCCATTTCAGTCATTTGTCACGAGTGTGGCATTCATGCTCAGTAACTCAAATATTTTTATCCATTCTCTTCATGGAGCTTATGGGATCTGTGTAACAGAAGTTGGCTGGTCTTGAGTGCTCTTCCATCTATTGTACAAAGGTCCAGGTTACAGTTATTATACTTTAAATAAACATTATAACTTGACTAATTTCACTAAATATATATAGACCTATTCCCAACTTTTTTCTAGCTGATGAAACTTTTTAGGGCTTTGGAGGTTTAAAGGAACAACGATCCCAACCCCATAATTTTGACCAACACAATTCTTTACTCTGCATGACAAGTAGACTCTGGACTATGACACTGCAGGCTCACAACTGTCATAGATACAATTTTGATATTTCAGATTCCCTGGGAAAATAGCAGTTAAACATGCAAATTCAAATCCGCAACATCTGGATGTCTTTTATACCAGTAGAACTCCTTAGCGTTCCACTCTCATGTCAACTTTAATGACTATATTACTCTATATGCATAGTAATGAAGCTCAACTATGAAATCATTCCACTTCAGTCACAAGAATATCAGTTTCAGAGCAGAACGGAACTCTAGAGAGCATCTCATCCAAACCACTCACTTCAGACAAGAAAGCTGAAGCTTTGAGGAGACAGCTACTTGGTGTCAGATCTGGGATCAGAGCCCCACCCACAGCCCTTTCAACACCACAATAGCTGTCCATGAGTTCATTCAGAATATTTAGTTCACATTTCCTACCATGTCTCTTTTCCTCTAATTCTTATTGCAAGATCACTGGCAATCAAGACTCTTCAGCCCTTAGAGGAACTTTGCTGCTGTAGCACTCTTGAGCTCAACAAGCAAAGCCTGGTGTCCTCTCTAGTGCCTTGATACTCAAAATCAGGTCCATGGGTTAGCAGCATTAGCATCACTGGGAAGCTTGTTAAAAATGCAGAAGCTTGGGGATCCTCCCATCCACTGACCCAGAATCTGCATATCAATAAGATGCCCAAGAATTTCACACGTATATTAAAGGTGAAGATGTACTGATCTAGACAATTTTTTTTCTTCTTTTTCTATCAGATTCTAAGAATTTTACCTGCTTTTCCAAGCCTCTTAATATCCAGAAAGTCAGAGGAGTCTTTGTAGCATATAAAATTCTCACAGTATCTCCATGCAAAAAACAGACTTGGCCAGGCATAAACCACTCCATGCGGGGTGTGTCTCACCTGGTCAGTTCAACCAGCACACAGCATCTTCTTCTCTCCCTTTGTAATGTTTGGAGATATTATCATCGGGAGGGATTTTTAAAACTATAGAAATGGACGAGCAAGATTGAAAGCTACTTAATCTTTGCTCTGGTATCAAGCACATTTCTTGCCAGAGGCACAACAGTGGTTAATAATTTGGTGTCTCAGGAACAATCTTCAGACATGCCCATCTTGTTAAAAGCACTCAGCAATGACCTGGTGTTGATTCTGCAGGTAGTTAGAGAGCAAGAATCTTAAACCCACAATATGCAAAGTCCATAAAATAAGACTATTTCAGTAATACCAGGCAGGTGCCAGGAGCACAGGTCAAGTGGAAGGTTAGAAAAGGACCATACCACTAGGGTAGATCATTGGGCAGAACCCTTTTCTCATCTGTTGGAGCTTGTGTTGTAATTGGATTGCTAAAGGGAAAAGCCCCAAATAGTTCCTCAGGTTTAGCCTTCAGCTCTCTCTATAATGGGGTCCCCTGTATAAGAAGAAATCCTGTTTAGGCTCCCTCAAGGTCTCTCATAGAAAGTTGATCTGGGGTAACCTTCAGTGTTTGCCATTCTTCCCCTCAGTGGGCTCTGAGCTCCAGCTTGTCTCCCAAACACTGAGACCACTAGCCTCTTAGAAGTTTCTGTCCGCACAGCTGCTGGATCTCTTGCCTTTATTGACTAGGATTCAGCAAGTGCCTCAAGAAAAAGGCTTGTAATCTTCCTTATAAACCAGGAAAGCCCTTGGAGTGGAGCAGTACAGAACGCAGAGCTCACATCTGTAAGACACCCATCTTCTGGGACCTTGGTCTCACTTCTAGGCTACCTTGGTGTCTCAAGTGTCTTTAAGCATATTTTAAAGCAGTTTTATTATGCTTTTCTAGATGTTTTTAATGGGAAGGTTGGTCTTCTGTATACCAACATTTCATAATAAATAAAAGTCCTGAAAACTCTACTAGCTAACAGTGCAGTGGGTATCCAATGCAAAAACAAACTTAATTTTTTAGGAAAAGAAAGGATACAGGATCAGAGAATATACGCAGAAACAATTTAGGTTAAATTATACTAAAAATCTCATAGACTGATGAACAGATTCTGAACTTCCATTTGGAACCATACTCTGATATAAATCAGGAATGTCAGAAGGTTCATGAACAAGTGTGGCCCCTTTGGAACAGAAAGTGAGATAGTGTTGGTGGGAGGAATTATTCTGTTTCTATTATTTCCAATGCACAAGGATCTTGATGAAAAACACAATAATTTCACTGGACCCAAGAGATGGGAACATTAATAAAGAACCAAGAATAGCTAATTCTGTACATAGAGTGGAGGCTGGGCAACCACGAAACTAGAGTGTAAAGAAAGGACCACTGGTGTACAGCTTTCCTCCCCTCCCCAACTCCTCCCCCTTGTCACAACTGGTAGATTACCAAACAAGTAATATAACTTTCAGCAAACAGTTTACCAGCATAGGAGCAGATAAAAGGCTTTACAAGCATGCAGATGAGCAGTAAAGACATTGAGGGATAAGCACAAGGTAATACCAGGCAGATGAAAACCTTTCCTTATGCAAAGGCAAATACGCAGGAAACAACAGAATCTTTATGTGGCATCTCTGGGCATACTTTCTGTACGTTTTGTGTACAGAAACTATTGGGGATAAACCTAACGCATGAGGGAGGAGACCAACAGGGTTTTTGAACAAGATTTACTTAAAAAAGCTTTTATTTTTATTAAAATAGAAAAGAAGCAGATTTTATACACTTGCTTTGAACTTTTCCATGAAATATAGGGACAAGGTGAAGTCTATGAACTTGAGCTAAAGGATGAGATGATAAGATAGCCAGCTAGATTAAGTTGTATCTGGTGCACATATGGAAAGAATGAAACAAAAGAAATAATACCATGGCAAATTTTCAAACAATGTTGGAAAGAAAAAGCAGAGAGCAAGTAGTGGAAAACTGGATCAGCAACATGGCGGATGAAAGGAGAGAAGCTCTGAACACACATACAATAGAGGTTAAACATACAAATAACTGACATTTTTGAAAAATAGGGTAAGTAAAAGAGATACAAGAGTCAAAGCTATAATTTAAGAAAACATCTCTGAATCTGTAGTTTAAAAATGATATATCCTGCTCCAAGTAAAATACACAAAAGGAAGATTTACAACTAGATATATCACAGTATATGATTTCCAAACACAAAATTTCTATATGCAGCCAAGTAGATGCTTATAAATTATTTTTAATAAAGGTCACATCAGGTTAGTTTTAATCAGAGAAAGCAATAATCAACCATTTTGAGATTCTGATATTAGAAAGTTGGAAATCAAGGATTTGTTGTCCAGCTGGGTTATTGTGCATGAGCGAAAGGCAACAGAAAGATATTACTACTTATCTAAGAAATGAGGACATATACCACAACATATTATTCCTAAAAAATGATTCAGATATTCAGACTAACTAACTAAAAGGAGAATATAAGAATGACTCAAGAAAAGGGATAGCTTAATATACAAGAAATGAGAATAAATATTGGTTTTATTTACACATAGGATTAAATACCAGCAAATTATGTAGTTCTTCTGAAAGTAATGAATTAAATGCAATACTAATCTTAATTTGTTTTTGAGGAAAAGAAAATGCTTCTGGGTCAAAAGAGGTTTTGTAAAATAGAATTACATTTCTTCTAATAGAGACTGACTACATCAAATCCATAGCAAACCTGTAGTTAATGGTGACAATAGCAAAGAATTCACGGTAAAGTCAAAGAGGAGAAAAGAATGCCTGCATTTCCCAATACATTTTAAAGCAGAATACAATGTGATCCTTATTTGCAAAAGAATATAATTATCTACTTAGAAACCTAGAAGAATCAACTGAAACACATTAGACTAAATACATTGATTATAAAGTGGGTACAAATATGAGTATTTCATTCATAAAAAATGTAAATCACTTATCCATTGTGGTAAAAATGCATAACATATAATTTACTATTTTAACCATTTTCAAGCTTATAGTTCAGTGTGCAAATAGCTGTATGTAAAAAGAAGGTCAACTGCACTATAAAAAAAAGAAAACCATATTAAGATGACACAGAAGCCATTTTTCACTTCCAAGACAGGCATAGATCAAAAGTGTGATAACGGGGCATTGATGAAAGCTGGCACCATCAGGAACTCCTTAAGTTCTATAGATGGCAACATGGCGATAAATATGAACATTACAAATGTGTCTTCTCTTTGATCTAGCAATTCCACTTTCAGGCATTTACTCAGAGACATGTCTAAGTAGGAAAAATAATGTTATTTTTTACAGAGGTGTTTGAAATAGCAAAGGATTGAGAGAAAAAAAGGTCTATCAGTGGGGACGGAATAAACTCACTATAACAAGAAGTTGCTAGAACTTGAGCAGCAAAATTTAGAAGGGGTGTTGCTCTTACACTAAGAACAAGAAAAGCCAATAATCTACAAATGTGTCCTTTTTTTAATCTATCAGAGTGCTAAGATTGCAGGTCAACCAACTAGTCTGAACTCTAAGGAAAGACAGGTGCCTCTAGGCAGAGGTCTTATGCTCATGTGGGTTAGAGCACAGAAAGAAGATGGGGCTACACAGAGTTTAAACAGGAGAGAAGAATTCAGCTAAAAGCTTTAACACATTGTCTACAGCTGAATGTAGGTTAAGTCAAGAGTGTGAAACCCACAGGAATCACGGAAAAAGGGGAGTTTGCACCCACTTGTGGACAAAACTCCTCTCGTGGGGTAGGTTGGAAGAGGGAAATGCCTGCCGCTGCAGGCCGAGCAGAGAGCCCCACCTGACTCCTTCCCCACTACAGGATAAAAGCCTTAGTGCATGGGGAGAAAGACAGCACACCCTGTCACTCCCAGGGCACAAAAGATAACACACTGCGGGTGGAGAAAGGAAAAGAAAGAGGCTTTTCCCCCTGGGTGAGGGGCAGGAGCCCTCCTGGGTCTGCATCGTTAGAGATTTTTCACTGCCCAAAGAGAAAAAATTATTGAGAAAGCTCTCCAACCAAGACCTAGGGAGGCATTGCCTGCCAAGACTGAGTTTCTACCTGAACAACAGAGAAGGCCCTCACCCCTAGGCCAGCAGGTGCCACAAGGCAAGCATGGCAGTCTGCTATTAGGGAGAGGCAAATGGGTGAAGATGAGGGGCCTAAAACTAAAAATGAAGTGAAGGACAAGAAGAGTTATTTGACAAAGTAACCCCCTCTCTCCCCAGTAAAGTTAAAGGAACTTGAAGCTGATGCTGCACTGAAGGTAACCATAGAAACAGCAAATCACAAACTCAACTCTTGACTAGACTGATTCAACGCTCAGATTAAAAACAAAGTGGAATAGGTGTGTCTTTTTCCTGACTTAAATATACATATTGTCTCATTCTCAACCAAAAATTTTAAAACTTACAAAGGAAGGAAGGAAGTTAGGAAGGAAGGAAGGAAGAAAGGAAGGAAGGAAGGAAGGAAGGAAGGAAGGAAGGAAGGAAGGAAGGAAGGAAGGAAGGAAGGAAAGGAGGGAGGGAGGGAGGGAGGGAGGGAGGAAAGAAGAAAGGATACTATTAAGAAATAAAGCAATCAGCAGAAGCAAATACAGGCAAGATAGGACTATCTGACACAGAGAACTTATGATTAATACTTTAAAGGTACTAGTGGACAAGGTAAACATGCATAAACAGATGGGGAATTTCAGCAGAGAGATGAAAATGTTAAGAGAATCAAACAAAAAATATGACAAGAGTTGGAGGAGATGTAGAAATTATTAGACTCAGAAAATAAAGTACTTTTAATTTGTTTAAATAACTAAAGATAGAAAAAGTGAGTAAAAAAGAGGTGTCACGAAGATTGGGAAACAACCAAAGAGAACTTTTAAAAGAGATTATAATAGTTAAAATGAAAATTTAACTGACAGGTTTAAAAGCAGTTAGGTTCAGCTGAAGAAAGAATCAGTGAACTGGACCATACATTGAAAAAAATATTCAGAATGCAGCACAGGGAAACAAAAAGATAGAAACCTGGAAAGAGGAATTAAAAGCCAGAGAGGCTATCCTTTAGGTATGACGTATATCTAATCCAGAGTCTCTGAAGAACAACAAAATAGTAAGACTGGCTCAGAGATAACATTTGAAGATATAATAGATGAGATTTCCCCAAAATTGATGTATGATACTATACCACAGATTGAAGAACTTCTTCATTAAAAATACAATAACTAAAAGAATTCATACCTTCATACCGTGTAACAAACCAATGGAACATCAATAACAAGAAGATGTCTGAAAAGCCACCAGTGAGAAAGGACAGGCCACCTTCAAAGGGATAACTGACAGCTAAGTCATCAGCAACAATAGAAGCCAGGAAACTGGAATTTTACCTCCAATGAAAGCAAATAACCATCAACCTCAAATGCTACACCCAGTAAAATCATCTTTTGAGTGAAGAGAGAGTAAAAGGGAACAGAATTTGATATTATACAGAAGGACGGTCTGAAAGACATGGTCTGAAATAAAAGGATAAGACAGGGAACACAATATGGCAAATATTAGGGAAATCCAAATGAACACTGATAATAGAAAGCAATAATAATTTTGTCTAATAAGTTTAGAAGAAATATTCAAGGTAGGATTCAAATAAATGCCTGCAATAGTATATAAGTCAAGATAAAGGAAAGGCAGTTAACATGTTCTAAGTTCTAAAGGCATCAACAGAGGGTAAGGTATTTTAAGTTCACATTTTGATGCTCATTATTCTTGTGTTAGAAACTATGATAACTACTAAAATAATAAAACCAGAATTGGTAACTACCAAATTAGTAGAGGGAGGAATATAAAATCAGAATAAAATATATAATATATCTAAAATAATCCAAGTAAGAAAGTAAAAAGATACATAAAACAGGTGTGTATTATTATTGTAATATTGCACACAACAAATTTCCATGAACTTGGCACGGTAGAACACATCCATTTATCATCTCACAGTTTCTGTGGGTCAGGAGCCTGAGCGTGGTCAAGCTTGGGGTTTGAGCAGGTTAAAATCATGGCATTGGCTGGGGCTGAGATTGCATGCGAGGCTGGGGTCTTTTTCTAAGTTTGGGGTTGTTGGGAGAACTGAGTTCCTTGAGGTTCTAGGACTGAAGTCCTGTTTTTCCTTCTGCCTGTGGGCTGGGATCTGCCCTTAGCTCCTGGAGGCTACCCTTAAGTCCCAGCTCTGGGGCCTCCACAACACGACAGCCCCCTTTTCTAGGCCAGAGGAGCATCTTGGCTAAGATGGGATCTTGAATAACATAACCTAATCTATTCATGGTTGTACGGATGTGTTCACCACAGGGAGGGATTCTTAGGGCGTTGCCTAACTCAAGGTGGAATAAATACAAAGTCTAAAATAAGAAGCCAAATACAAATTCAAATAGATCAGAAATTACACTAAAAATTAATACATCTAATTATAAAATGACAAAAGAGAGGATTTATTCCTTTTCAGTTTTTTTCTTTTTTTGCAGAAATTACTTTTGCTTATAGATGTAGCCCAAGTGTATAATCCATACTCATATCTTGCAGTGGTCATTTTACATGATCATTAATAATTTCCGTAAGGTCAAACAGATTCAAAAAATTTCAACACATTTTACATCGTAATTTATAAAATGATTGCCAATGATTCCCCTAATTTCTTCTTACCAAATTTTATCTATTATTAAATAAATTATCACATATGTTTTCATGTTATTTAGCATTTTTCCTTAGGAAAATGATTTCCAAGGGTGAAGTAAGTGGGTCAAAGGTTGTTTTGCTGAGGGTCATTTGGTGACTGCAAACACAGGGTGAAATTCCTTTCTAAAAGTATTCATGCCATTAACAATGTTGAAAGTACCAGTTTTGCTACAACCTTGAGTGTACTGGGAATTATCGCTATTATCAGAAAGTAACTGCCGCACACACAGCATTGTAAAATATCTTATCAACTGAACAGAAATACATAGAACTGGAAAATAATAACCAGTTCACAAGACATAGGAGGTTTTACACTCATTTTAACTTTGGGCAAGTCTGCCATGCTGAGAACTTCCAGACAAGGGTGTGTGTGTGTGTGTGTGTGTGTGTGTGTGTGGCCTGCATCTTCATGCCCTTCACAACCAGACGACACTGCAACATTCATCTTTGTCAGGTAAACCCCATCAGTTGGTTGAACCTGTATCTTTTCCTCTCATTTCAGGCGATCTGACATGTTAACCGAGGCTGTATTGGCCATACCAGGATTTCAGCCTTCTCAGGCACAGTTTTTCTTATCCGTGTCATTATGCTTTCCCAGATTAAAAAAAAGAAAAGAAAAGAAAAAACACCCTAAACTGATTAACTGAAGCTTTTCACTCTGTATTGGAATATTTTTTAAAACTGGATTTTTTTTTTTTTTTTTAAAATACTAACTGGATTTAATGTATCTTTTCTTTTTTATGACCCAATTTTCCTAATTCCTATGGTTCTTTTATTCATTTATTTCCAGCTCCCCCCCCCCTTTTCTCATAAAACAAAAAGGAAGGCTGTTATTCTCTTCTAGCAATCAGATCGCGTAAACCTGAGAATACCCATTGTGGATCTAGGTCTCCTTGCAAGAAAAATTCTGAGATTTACGAGAATAGAAAATGGCAGCAACATTCTCTGCATACTAGAAATGAAATTCCTCATCTACCCCGAGGACACCATGATTGTCCTTCTGGAAGCAAACCTCTTACAGAACGTTTCCAAGTCGCAGACACCTGCTGAACCTGCCTTTCTCAGTAGAGCGAGGAAGCGTGTGTTTGTACTTACATGTCTGAGGACACATCACGCAGGCAAGGCTGTGGTTGCCTGTTAACGCTCAGCTGCAGAGTAAAGGTCTTCTGAAACAGACTCCATCGCCTCATCTCTCCAATGATTGCAATTTGTAATCCAAATCCAAATCGAATTTATTGATATGTTGATCCTGAGTTAATCATTCCAGATTTGAGAGGATGATAAGGAAACCAGCAAAATTCAGCTGCATATAGTCCCTGGGACATTAAGGACATTCCCTTTTCCTCGTCTGGATTTTAGCAGGAGAGATAATCTTCTGGATTTGCTCCCTAAGGATTAAAAGTCTAAGGACCAGTGATAAGACCAGGCTTTCTTCAGTGAGTACACACCAGTGTGTTCCCAACCTCAAATCTGAAGAAACTAGTTTAGATAACAGAAGAAGAAATGGGTCGGAAAATATGGCCCCTCCCATTCCAGAATAGGTTCTCGGTGGGCAGGCACCTGCAATATTTAGGTGTTTCTTCATCACGTCCTCCACGATTCCATCCTTTCCTCATACCTACGGCCACCTCAGAAATTTCACATTGAGCAATGGTCAGCATATTTTGATGACATTTGTTCCTTCAAATAACTGTCTGTTCATTTTGTGCAAACAGGCCTTTGATCTGTGTTACATAGCCAGTTCCAATTTGGTGTATCCTAATTTCCTCCTGTGACCCACTCTGGGCAATCCATACCCTGAAATGTCAGAATGTTCCAGGCAAGGTCTTGTCTTCCAAAACTCTTGTGCGCACAGCTGTCGCTGGAAGCTCCCTTGCCACTGCTGAAGGTGCTTTGCCCTGAGATGGCCATGCATCATGGCCACTCTTCTCTCTTTAGAAGCGCTCTGCCCCCAGGCAGGTGAAATGCTCCACAGCTGTGCTCACACTTCTCCTTCCCAAAGAACTTCTCTTGTCCTAACAACATGTAGATCAAGTTTCTTTCCTCAATCTCTGTTCTCATGTCTGTTACATGTTTTGCTCTTCTGGAGAATGGAAATCATACTGGTGAGAGAACCACTTCTTACCAAAAAATGCCTTCAATTACCCAATTATTTGTAAACATATCATTTTGTCCTAAAAAATAACAGGCATTTGTAGACATGATTTTAAGTCTGGCATTCATCCCGAGGAGGAGAGGATGCTTCAGTAAACTGCACAGTTAGATGCTGAGCTGATTCCTTGCTTGGCCTCATATTTGCCATCATATAAACAATGATCATGGCTCAGAGGTGCCTTCAGATGGATGCGTGTGTCTGAAGAAACGTGTGGCTATGTGGTGCTCTGAGCTCTCCAGGGAGGTGGATAAGGCAAGTCCCCTTCGTAGACTGGGTGATGTTCTACTCACAGCTGCCACCCCGCTGCCTGCAAAGTGCTTAAAAACATTGACTGGATGAGCCCTTTGATTTGGTGTTGCTCTTTACCTTTAATGCCTTTCAAGGCTCTGTCTGATCAGTCTTCTTTGTCTGTGCATTTCTAAATAAACAAATAAGGAGAAAAGAAAAACACACCAGACACTGAAGGGTGGAAATGACCAGCCAGCAGGTTTGCACTTGCTGTCTGTGTGGAGCCTGGTACAATGAGAGGCCTTTCTGGGGCACATGATTCAATCTGGTGAAGTTGGTGTGGAAAATGAAAGAAGGCAGGTTTCTTGCGGGGCATGGGGCCCATTCAGACACAAACAACCTCATACTAAACTAGTGTGCATTGGTTGTGAAGCACTGGAAAAATCACGTGAGCTTCCATGATGAAATTATAGGGGAGGACATGGTGTCCCAGGATATCGCTTGTAGCACCTGCGTCATGCGTGCACTGATGACGACCAAAGGGATCCGGAGGAAACGCTTTCACTTCTTGATGGCGTAGCCCTGACAGGTGGTGCCTGGCCCCTCACGCCGCCAAGACAGCAGTTTTGTGTTGATGGCTGAGAGGGTGGTTGGCTGCCACCAGCCCAGGTCCTCTGTGATGGGCAGCACTGTGTCAGGTGGCAGGGCCTGCAGAGCAAAGGGCAAAGATGCAGTAAGTGTCAGGAGGTCATTTCTGGTAGGAAAATTAATGTTTCTTCTTTAAAAGGAAATCAAGTTGGTAGTAATATCACACAGACACACACACACCCAATATAGAAGAGGCCTTATAGAACAAGAGTAACTACCTGAATATCATTTGTTTGGGCCTAATGACGCAGAAATGAGTAGAAGTCATTAAAGCTTTCAGAGCAACCACATAGTTTTATCTGTGACAAAGATAAAAACATTTCGGGCAGGACTGCAGAAATCCACAACCAGGGAGGGAAGGATTCTGCTCATGTGACTGCAGGATGTCTCCCAAACTGCAAAGAGCTCAGGAAATGCAAAAAAAAATAAAAGATGGCATAATTATCATTGTTTAAAAAGATCTGGAATGACTATCCACCAACTACACCACAAGGCAGTGACTTGGAGTAGAACATAGAAACAGGTATTGGAAGAAATGCCAAACAAGAGGCCCCATTTAATGGAGCAACAAGAATGACAAAGTATGTGGAAAAAATTGACAAGAAAACTTTCAATGTACCTGAAGGCAGAAAGGAAGCTTGAACAAAGAAAAAGTAAAGTACATTGCTTTAAACAGGATGATGAATAAATCACAGAGATGCACATTCTTTTTGTTAATCTATAAATTTAATATGATTCCAATAAAAACTAAAGGAATCTTGTGTGTAGGGGGGACAAGATAAGCTGATTCATAAAAAAATAAAAGAATAAGAATAGCTTAGAATGCTTTTCTAAAAAGATTGCCCTGGCCTGACCAGCAGTGGTGCAGTGGATAGAGCGTCAGACTGGGATGTGGAGGACCCAGGTTCGAGACCCCGAGGTCTCCAGCTTGAGTGCGAGCTCATCTGGTTTGAGCAAGGCTCACCAGCTTGAGGTTGCTGGCTCAAGCAAGGGGTCACTCGGTCTGCTGTAGCCCCCCCGCCAGTCAAGGCACATATGAGAAAGCAATCAATGAACAATGAAAGAACCGCAACGAAGAATTGATGTTTCTCATCTCTCCCTTCCTGTCTGTCTATCTGTCCCTATCTGTCCCTCTCTCTGACTCTCTCACAAAAAAATAAAATAGAAAGATTGCCCTGGCTGGTTGGTTCAGTAGTAGAGTCGGCCTGGTGTGTGGATGTCCTGAGTTCGATTCCTGGTCAGGGCACACAGGAGAAGTGCCCATCTTCTTTTCCCTCCCTCCCCCCTCGTGCTTCACTCTCTCTTTCTCTTCCTCTCCTGTAGCCATGGCTCGATTGGAGCGAGTTGGCCCTGGACACTGAGGATGGCTCCATGGCCTCCACCTCAGGTGCTAAAAACTGGCTCCAGTTGAAATGGAGCAAGGGCCCCAGATGGGCAGAGCATCGCCCCCTAGTGGGCTTTCCAGGCAGATCCCAGTCAGGGCACATGCAGGAATCTGTCTCTGCCTCCCCATCCTCTCACTAACAAAAGAAAAAAAAAAAAGGAATAAGATTAATCAGTCCTAGTAGATAGTCAAACATATCATAAAGATATAACTAAATACTGTAGCATTAGTACCTACATAGACAGATCTGTGACAGTTTTGAGAGTCTAGAAATAGGACTAACTACATGTTGAAATTGAGTATATGATAAAGGTGACATTTCAAGTCAGTGTGGGAAAGATGAATTATTTAACAAGTAGTGTTGAAACAATGGGGTAACCGGTGATTCTTTCACCAGGTTAAATTTCACATAACCAAAATTTTAAACATAATAAATGAAATTATAAAACTAATAGAATGAATTATAGTACATATATTTTAAAGGAGGTAATATCCGAGTAAGAAGATATTTGTAACCAACAAAAATCAAGTAAAAAAAAAGGTTGGTCAACCTGGCTTTCCAAATGTATAATATTCATGAGTAAAGTTGCCCTCTATTAAAAAAGAAAGAAAGAAAGAAAGAAAGAAAGAAAGAAAGAAAGAAAGAAAGAAAGAAAGAAAGAAAGAAAGAAAGAAAGAAAGAAAGAGCCCTGGCCGGTTGGCTCAGTGGTAGAGCGTCAGCCTAGCATGTGGAGGACCCGGGTTCGATTCCCGGCCAGGGCACACAGGAGAAGCGCCCATTTGCTTCTCCACCCCTCCACCACGCCTTCCTCTCTGTCTCTCTCCTCCCCTCCCGCAGCCAAGGCTCCATTGGAGCAAAGATGACCCAGGCGCTGGGGATGGCTCTGTGGCCTCTGCCTCAGGCGCTAGAGTGGCTCTGGTCACAACATGGCGATGCCCAGGATGGGCAGAGCATCGCCCCCTGGTGGGCAGAGCGTCACCCCATGGTGGGCGTGCTGGGTGGATCCCGGTCAGGCGCATGCGGGAGTCTGTCTGACTGTCTCTCCCTGTTTCCAGCTTCAGAAAAATGCAGAAAGAAAGAAAGAAAGAGAGAAAGAAAGAAAGAAAGAAAGAAAGAAAGAAAGAAAGAAAGAAAGAAAGAAAGAAAGAAAGAAAGAAAGAAAGAAAGGAGACCGTTTGTGAAAAACATTTGCAACTTACGGTATATCACAAAAACAGTTAATTTTCTTAAGCTGTAAAGTGCTCTTACAAATCAATAGAAATTTTCAACTCGATAGGAAATGTTCAGTTACGAGATGGTTAAGTCACAAAAAGGAAATATAAATGGGTCTTTAACATTTCGAAAGATGCTCAGCATTTCTAAGACATTCGGAGAAATGCTAATTACAGCTAAAATGATGAATCATCTTCACCCCTTGGACTGGAAATGTACTGACCAGAGTGCAAAGAAACAAAAATGATCATGCAGTCTGGTGAGAGTGTAAGTCCAGACAACCTCTTTGGAGAACACTTTGGCAATGCATATTAAAATGTAAAATGCTTGCAAGCTTCCAAACTCAATGTCATTTTTAGAAAGTTGTCCTTCGGGTACCCTTGTACATATTACTTACATTTTGTTATTTTAAAATATTAAAAAATGAATTCAACAATTGAGAATTGGTTAAATAAATTGTAGTTCATTCATCCAAGGTAATTAATCTGTGTCATCATGAAAAAAAATGAAGAGTCTATTTATGGATCCTGATATGGCTAGACTTGGAAATGAAAACTCAGGCAAGACATATATATTATGTATAATATGCTACCACTTATATATAAAAATGGAGCAAAGAATAAAAATGTATTTATTTGCTTGTACTGTATATGTTGTACTTTCATAAATATTTCTGAAGGTGTAACATTGGATGCATCCAGGGAGAAGAAGTGGTGGCTAGAACAGAGATGAGAGAGACTTGTTTTTATCATCTGTCATTAAAAAAATAAGATTTCAAAGTAATAAAAGTGGTACTTAATATAGAATTGATGTTTACTTTGGACCTTGAAACTAGGTACTTCCATACTCAGCTCCCACCCCTTGAAGATCTCTGTCTTCTCTTTCCATTTTTGTGTACTTGTTGAGTATTTCTCATTACACAAAACTATGTATTTTGAGAGTTGGAAATAAGTTTTATTGATCTTTGTGCCATTCCCATTTCTACAACGCTCAGAATGCAGACTGGCAAATAGTTGGCTGGCACCTAGTGAAATATGATTGGAGACAGGATTTAACTCTTTTTCCATTTTACTGTTTTAAGTGGCTTTTTCACTCAAATTAATAGTACACGTGCATAAAGGAGATGCCCTTGGTCAAGGTTAGTAATTGACCGTTTACCCTGTGGTCTGCACAGGCACAGGGACTCACTAGGCACTGAAAGAGATAATCAGTTTATATTCGTTCTCCTAAATTAAATTTTGCCTGAAGATGAAAAAAGTTGGCAAAGTTTGCTCAGCATGTCTGAGACCTTAGCCTTAAGTCAACAGCTGAGAGGTCCCATGCCCTAAGCTGTCCTCTCCTGGGAACCATCACTCAACATGCGTTAACTGGATAGAAAAGAATAGGATGGCCACTCCCTCTCCAGGACCTTTCATGACCAATGATACACACAGCACTAAGACAATTCCATGGTTCGGGGCAGAGTCGGTAGCTACAGTGGGAAATATTTCTTTAGAAGTGACTTTCATCTACAAACTTTTTACCTCTGACCTTGGTCTTATGCCCTAGCTAAGTAAGCAGCCCAGACTTAGCACTTTGCAGTGTTCGGTGATGCTGTTGGTCATATCCCCCCTGGGTCTTCATCTTGTGAAAGTCAGGTGCGTCCACAAGACCGATGTGGCCAGGGAAGTGAGATGAAGTCACAGGTGCCATTTCTGGTGTGTGGAGCTGCTGTGAATCACCCCGTTCTCCTCATCTGTGAGCCAGCTATGGTCATTGGGGACATTTCAGGGAAGGTTCTGCTGACCAGGTCCCTGAGGGAAGATGATGAGGAGCTGGGTTCCCCAACCCAGATGGACAAGTAACATGAATAAAATACAAACCCCACTGGAGGTGGTTGTTCTGACAGAATTGTGTGTCCTACTGCACACAGATGCAAAGCTAGCACATTGAAGTGAGAATTGCTATTACAGTAACCTAAAACCTATGTGGCATTGTGTGGTGCTATGGCAGTCATTGGTAAAGAATCTCTCATTAGAGGCCTGAAAGAGGGAGACTCACATAAGGCAGTGGCAAAATATTGGGTAGTAACTTGGGAGGCAAATGATGTATCACATCAACTTGTAGCTTTGAGAGCAATGATCAGAAAGAATATAAGGTGACTGGGGGCTGCTCTTGGCTGCCTTGGGGAAGACCTGACAAAATCAGAGAAGGGCTGATGAAAATCAGGAGAGAAGATGCACCCCGCACTATACAGCTCTACCAACTCCAAGTTCAGGGACATCTGTTAGCAGCATAAAACCCACCACTGTGGGAGTACTAACACCATGGCAACTGACACACACTACAAAACAGCGATCCCAGTCCTGGCTGGATTTTAAACATGTCCCAGCACAGCACTGGGTTTAAACCTAACTAGGAGGACAGTGAGGCCAGAGGACGGTGACAGCGGGAGTAAACCCAGGGGTCAGGGGCTGAAGGTCTGCACACTATGTTTTCACTGGTTCTGCTCTTTGTTTGACTGGCTCTGCGTTTATTTGAGTGGCACACCCTCCTAGCCTTTCCTCGTTTCCATGGTTCTTCTCACCGGCTTTGAACACAGCCCTCCTTGCTGACTCTGGAATTCTATCTGGATTGTGCTTTCTATGGCGATCTGCGCATCTTCCTCCTGGGTTGTCTGTAAAGGAGATGGACAAAACCGCACAGGGGGTTTGTCAGATGCCATGCCGCGTGACTCCGCCATGAGAGCAGCACAGCTCTGTGAGGGCAGGCTGTACTTAAGGGCTTAGAAGGCCCACATTCAGAACATGTGTGGGATGGCCTCTCTTGAAAACAGCCTCTCTGGGCAGCACACTAATTACTCCTGGCGCGCAATCTTCCTGTGCCCAATTTTATAAAAGGCCAGTCTCTTCCCTGTGCCTTTTCATTAGCCAGTATTATATGAATTTAATGTCTCATTAGTATGGCCAATCACCTCTCCACGATGCTATGCCATTTTGATCCATGACTTGCCTCAATAATGTCACTGCAGAGATCTTCCTGACAGCCACATTCTTCACTCCACTGTCACCCCCAGGGACACTCACCTTCAGCGACGCTCAAGCTGCTGACACATCCCCAGTGGAGAGTCACGAAGTACAACAGTCACCTGGCTCGGGGTTTGTTCTGTGGAAGAGCCTGAGACTTACTTCCCAATTATCCACTTCCTTCTTTTTATAATTAATTGAGCCACAATTTTTGGCTGGGCACAACGCTGCCATGTTTCCTGGTCTCCCTTGCAATGGTGTGTGGCCTGTGACCAAGTTGTTTCCCAGTGAAATGTAATCAGAAGTTATGTGTTGCATGAAACTTCCAAGTAGTCTCTCTGAAAGGGAAGGAGTATGGCTTTTCCCCCTCCCCACTTCATGCTGCTGCTTGGAACATGGATTTGGTGGCTGGAGCAGCAACAGCCACTTTGGACCATGAGAGCAAGGTGTTATTCCCAGGGATGGTAAAGAAGATGTCTGTAGACCATGCCCCATTATATTAGTCTGTATGCGATAAAACCAGCTCTGCACCCTTTCTTTTCTTTCTTTTTAAGTTTTTTATATTTGGCCTATCTCTATTATTTGGCCCTGAATGTAGTCATTACAGATAAGTACTTCTCCTAATGACTGTATTATTAGTTGCCTCCCCAAGGCTAATAGTTTATCCCTTGCTGTTTATTAAATTAATCCCAATTTTCATTTTTACCAGCATAAATCAAGGAGTTTTCCTAGCCCACGTTGTCTTCTTATCAAATACACATGGCTGTTTTTCATTCCTTGATTTGTTTTGTTTTTTTTCCTCTCTGTGGTTCACATGATTTTTTTGTCTAGAAGAAATCAGGCAGACTAAACTACCAGGTACAATGCCCCTCCCTGTCCCCTTCAGCACTCTTTCCCTCTCTTCTTCACAGATGGTCCCCAGGCCTTTTTCTTTCCCCTCCTGCTCCTCCACTCCAAGCCCTGAGAGAGGGCCATTTATTGCAGCTCACATCAAAAGGTCTGCATCATTAAGTCTCAGTGGGGAGCGGGGGTTGGTGACAGTGAAAAGACCCAGAATTGAATAGAGAGCTCCAGCCTACTAAATTTAGACACAGGCTGTCTATATTTAGTTTGGATCTTAAGTAGGAAAATTTTCAGCCTGAAAATCTGTAGATTAAATAAGAAGTAGAACTGTTCGCTTTGCCCTTGTACTGAATTCTGGCTCCATCAACAGTATTCCGTATATCATCTTCAGTAAAAGCCTACTTAGTCCTGGGGCACCATCGTTCCCAGTCCCATGCCTTACATGGGCTTAATGTTACAGTGGGTGGCCATAATAATAAACTATCAACAACAATAACAGCAACTAATGTTGACTGAAGTAAGTGTGTGTCAGGCCTTACCCAATCTCACAAAACTGCTGTAGAACTATATAAACTCTCATTTTACAGAGGACAACACCAGAGCACAGAGAGGTCATTTAACTTTCCTAAGGTCATACAGCGCGGCAATGGGGCCAGGTTTGGATTCAGAGCCTCATCTCTTCAATGCTCTGCTTAACTGCCTGCCTGTGCAAGGACCTCTACCTGAACTCCCGGAAATCATATACAGTGGATCCTTAGTATTCATGGATTTTGCATTTAAAATTTCTCTACTTGTTAATCTTTGTTTGTAATCCATGGATCATTCACCACCATGTGTTGCAGTCATTCACTGACATGCGCAGAGTGGTGAAAATCTGGGTCACCTGATGTGCCTGTTCCCAGCTGGGGTCTAACAGGGCCACACTCTGTCTTCCTGTTTCAGCTCTCGTTTGGTAAACGAGTGTCTATTTGTCCCCATTTTCCCCCCACAATTTTGTGCTGTTTGTTAGTGATTTGACTGATTTTCTATTTTAACTTATTTTTTAATTACAGCTGACATACAATATTATATTAGTTTTAGCGGTACAACATAGTGATTAGACATTTGTTTACCTTGTGAAATGATCTCACTGTTTCAGTTTTTTTAAATTTTAATAGAATTTATTGGGGTGACATGGGTTAATAAAATTATACAGGTTTCTGGCGCACACTTCTCCAATATATTATCTGCATATTGCATTGTGTGTTCACCACTCCAAGTCAAGTTTCCCCCCATCACCATCTATACCCCCTCAACCCAACCATGGTGCTGAAGTGCTGTCGACTCTTCCTAAGTTCAAGAAGGCTGTAATATGCCTTATGAAGAAAGTACATGCGCTAGATGAGCAACCTTCAGGCACAGGGTACATGGTGCTGTTGGCTGTGAGTTCCATGTTAATGAATCAACAACATACATTAAATAAGTTTCTTTAAACAGAAACACACATAAAGTAATTCAGGGTTGGCAGTGACTTTATAGAATATAACTACTGCAAATAATGAGCATTTCAGGGACTTTGCAGCATGTGTGTAGGGAAGCTGATAACATTTCTTCTAGTTTTAAGTTCTGTTTGCTTTCTCATCTCCTCTGCCTACAGCATGTAGGAGTCCATGGAGAAAGCTCTGCTGTCCCTTATAGAGGGAGTTATGAGATGACAAGGACTCTGTCTTCACCTTCCATCCTGGTCTGACCAGCACCAGCTGGCTGGTGAGCTATGACTCAGGACCCACGGTTGTCCCTATTTGCCCCTTTAAGGAGAAGAAAATAAAGGGGTCTCAAGCCAAAGAATAGAGTGAGAATGCCAATAACCATAGTTCTCTGGTGTCCTTGTGACTTCCCTTTATATTTTGGGATTTCTCGGGGTAAAAAGGTGTTATACATTTGACTCTAAACCAGGAAAAAATGTCCAAGCCAATAAACAGCAAACCATCCTGTCTAGAGCAAGACAAAGAAAGGAGGCATGCAGGTAAACCACATATTATATAAATGAGGGTTACTCTGGGTGCCATGCACAAACAATTCATTTCTGAAGATGCAGGATACAGGGGGAGTGGAGGGAACACTGAGTTGATAGGAAACGGATGCAGCTGAATATTCCATTGCTAGGTTCAGGAATTCACCTATCTAAATGCAGACTCAATACATGTAGTAGTTACAGGTTTCCAGAGTATCTTCTGACACTAGGTCCTAATAGGCAGGGCCAAGTTTGCTCTATGAAGGGTTCAGCTTTTGTACCCTCTTTCCTTGCTCTATCGTCATACCATCGCACACGAGAAAACGCATATAAATCACCGAACCATTGCATTGGGATGGTTCTAGCTAAAATGAAGACTTTCTAGGGTAAATATTAGTCACCATTGTTGTTTTTTCAAGGGAAATCTGTGTAAGTGAGTGACACTGCCAAGAACTGTATGTAGAGTTAAAGAATGACAGCAGCAGGCCTAGATAGAACCCAGCATCAGGACCACGGCCAGCGCCCTGAGGTGTGTAATGACATCAGCCTTCACTGGGATCTTCTGTGATGCAATATGTTTGGAAGATTATAGCAAGTGGTTAAATAGGTTATTAAAACTTTTTCTCTTACAAGTATGGATATATCCTCTTCTGAGCAATCTAATTTATCCCTTAAAATGCATCATTCTTTTAGTAAACTCTTTCTCATGTAAACCCAACTTTATTTTTCTATCAAATAAGGTTTGTTATCTCTTGAGGTCAACTGGCACAAATTTATCTCATTTTTTAACAAAGTCCATGAAAAACTAAAACAAACAAACAAAACCCCATTGTAGCATAAAGTAATGAGCGTCTCATCCAGGAGCCAAGGGAACTAACCCTGTTGGGGCCATCGGAGGAAGTTCCCCAGAGGAAGTGATGCCGGGTCAGGCCTGTGTGGATGATGGGAAGGCTCTCATAGACTGGGCTTGAGAGCTGTGCTGAGAGCCGGCTTGGGCACATGGGAAAAAGGTCTATACATCACTCAGTCATTACAGTGGGATGGTTCAAATTTGCCAAGACTTTGCCATGGCTCTCTTAGCAAATAAGACAAGATAAAGTTTTATTCAAAATGAGGGTTTTTAAAATATAAAGACAATAAATAAATGTGACACAAGCCAAACATGGCTTAGATGGGGAGGATAAATCTGATAAAGGATTCAGTTTATAACAGGCTGTTGGGACTAGAGCTTCAGTTCCCGGGCTGCTCCTAGCTCCCTGCCACACAAGCCTCTCTGCAAAACAGCTCACAGCATGGCGGCTCCATTCACCAGAGTGAACAAGAGAGTAAGCGAGAGATGAAAGATACAGTGATTTGTGACCCATTGTGTGTCAAGAACTCCAAAGGACATTTTAAGCAATGCCTGCTGCCCTCGGGCCCTGGACTGTATTTCTAACTGACCACTTGATATATCTACTTGAATTTCCAATAAACATCTTCAATTTAACACAACCAAAGCAGAACTCCAAATGCCGAGGAGACTTCTGAATTAACCTGGGAAACCCTGTTTCCTATCCACTTTCTTATGTATATGAATAGAAATGCATGTATATCTATGTAACATGTAAGAATAGTCAATTTTTACAACAAAATATTGAGGCAGATGAAGCTTCTTCAATGCTGCTTCCCTCTTGGTGAAAGGAACAGGTGTTTTGGAGTCAGACAAGATGGGTTCAGGTCCACACCCTGTCCTTAGTTGTGTGATATTATGCAATTTATTAACTCTCCTAGCCTTGGTTTCCCACAATTAACATGGGGTTAGTGCAGACCCACCTAGTAAGGGGGAAGTTGGGTCCTGTGTGGGCTCAGGATCTGCATGACAGGGCACCCAGACAACATTAGTCCCCGCTCCTTTCTGTCTGAGTTCTCTTTTGCCTTCCTTTGCTCTCTGAAGCTGCTTCTGGAAACAATTTGGGAGTCTTTGACTTCCTCCCCTTCTCATGTGTAAGGACAGACCCTGTATCGCAGGTCCTGGAGCATCCTTGCATCACCCAACCACATAACAGGGGTATCCTTAGACCACCCCCTAGTTCCAAGTGCCCCCTAGAGAGACAGGGCCACCAAGGCTGGGAACCTTCAACCTAAATGGCCTTTTGGGACCCTTTCAGCTTCCACATTGGAATCAAAATTACGCTACCCCCACGCCTACCATGAGGGATGCCAAATGTCTACTGGAGGGGCTGAAGAAGGACCGCTATGACACAGACACCACATCTCTAAAAGACCATGTGAAGCTTATAGTTGTAGTCACAAACCCCTGGAGTCGGCTGGTGGTTTTATTTCCATATGACAGATAAGAAGCCTAAAGCTTTGGTATAATTTACCCAAACGCGCAGTTATTGACAGGCTGATGTTTTTTTGTTTTTTTTCCCCCAAACATTTATATATATGCTTGCAGTGTTCTCATTTATTACATCCCTGGCTAGAGGCAGCTATTCCTCTTATAAATAGTAGCCCCTGATCCTCTGGAACTTCCTTCACTATCCAGAAGCTGTGCTGTTCACAAGGCTCCCCCAAGAGGAAGAATGAGCCCATTTCAATAACCCAGGTAATTAAGTTTGCTTATAATTTCATAAGGAGGAGGCGGGAGGACCCTTTTATCCTATGAGTAAGTTATAGTCTCTGGGCACTCTGCATGAAGTGAGCCCCAAATGTAAATAGAAGATACAGCACCTTACTAATTCCCAGAAATTCTCCCACTTCACAGCCTCCCTGGGCCAAGTTCAACACCCCCATGTCTGGGCTCCATCTGTTCTCTGCTAATGGAAATTGGAGTGTGGGAAGTGAAGATGTTTTTGAAAACACGTTTTCAGGTGGGGTTGCCATTGATTAACCCTGCTTTATGTCTCAGCCTCTCTCCCTGGGCCCAGGTTGTGTGACTCATACCTGGCTGCATTGTGCATGTTATCTGTGAGGGCTCAAGTGCTGTTTGGGATAGGGCCCTACACTGTGCACTGTTGCCGGGAATACAGGAGGCTGAGTGTCGCCGGGCTATTTATAAAGATAATTGTCGCCTGCGAGGGTTCTAGACGTCCACTTGTCTACACCCCAGGAGGAGAGGGGCTCTTTGTCATGTCTGGACTTAATAAAGGATAAATAATGTGTGCTATATAGCTGGCTACAATGTGTCTCCTCCAGTAATCCTCTGTTTCAATTTTCTGCTTTGTATTGTGTACACAGAAAACAACCTCACGAAACAGCCTCACAAAACGCTGCTCCAGTTTCTCCTTCGTGAGGACACGGGGGAAGGTTCACAAAGACACCTTTGGCTTTAATAGGGTGCAAAATAGTGCGATGTTGCACCTTCGTCATGGCCTTAGGGCTCAATATGTGTTTGTGAAAATTTTTAATTTTATTAACATGCAAAAGATGTTTCAAATGGTTTTCCTTCCAGTGTTCAGATGGCAACATGCCGCACGCAGCAAGCAATAGAAAAACTGTCTCTGGGAGACTGCAAAGGGCTGCACGTTCTGGGAGGTGAAGCAGACGTGGAAGCATCTCGGAATACTGCAGGAGGAACTGAGGCAAGGTGACCATGGCAACAATGTGTTCTTGCTCCGCAGAAGGCAGGGCCCTCACATGTCCATACTCAATGCGGTCTTCTCTCTGGATGCTGACAGAATCAGGGTCCCCACCACACAGGGTGATTTGGGGACATTTATAGTCTACATGGTCCAGAACCATCACACATCTGAATAAAAGCACAGCTTTAAGTCCAAAAGTTGCCTTCCCCTCCCCCCAGGCAACTTTATATTTTAAACATTCAAGGAGGTAGAGAAACTATCTAGTTTCTGAGGTCCCTCAGACACCTCAGACCGTCCAAATTCACTGGATCTGGCACTACTTTCCTATTCTGGGACCTCTTCTGTGTCATGGTGGGGATTTCTTTCCACATCCCCAGTTGCCCTGCTCCATCCTGAGCTTCCAGGGAGAGGAAGCACTATTCCTGCCCCCACAGGAACCTGTCTCTCTCAATTCACCAAATCCATTAACTCATCATCTTCCCGGCCTGGCCCTGGCATTGAAGTACCACAGTCTTTTTTCTGTAAGGACACAGCCTGTCTGCATAGAAAAGCCCCAAGGCTGGTGTTGGGTGTAGCAATATAGTAAAGCCACTCAGTACAATTGCATGTGCCCTATTCACTGGGACTCAGCCAGCTCCAGGAAGTTTTCCCTCCGGGAAGTACAATAAACTCTGGGTCCTGGGGGCCATTTGGATTGTAGCAATGCCAAAGAAAGCATGAGCTAACTCCAGTTGGCAATGGGTTGGGGTCAGTGGAGACAGAATGGTGTATAGGATGGAATCACTGAGAAATGTGAGCCCAGCACTGGGGTGGGGGTTGAGGCAGGCCATTGTTCAGTATCCTAATCTCGATCAAACAGCAAAGAAAGAGACAAGGTTCCAACTGGTCAATACGAAGAATAATGTCTACTCCACAGAGCTAAGAGTTAAGAGCTTATTTAAATGTCTAGCAGAGAATAGGAAATGTTAGTTCTTTCTCTACTGGTGCTGTAATGAAATGAGAGACTTTCCAAGAAGACCTCATGACAAGATCCAGGTTCTATGATTGATGTTATCATCATAAAACCCGCGCACCAAGTTAAACATATTTGTACAAGAAGCCAGGCTCGAAGAGTAGATTACATAAATGTAAGCCTGTTAGTTAGCAATTTGTAAAACATGCCATTGATACTGGTGTGCAAAATGCACCCAGGGAAAAAACCAAAAACAAAGAACAAAACTGTACTAAGTAATCCATAATTAAATACTGGCTATTCATTGGGGGAGGGAATGGACGGGACTTCGGTGCATGGAAGAGAGAAGAGGCTCCTGGGCAACCTTTATAAAGTTATCCAGAAAATAAAGAGCAGAACGGAGCTCGCTGCTCATTTAATAACATTTCCCAAGATACCAGAAATATAAAGATCACTGTTAAAGAAATTAGACAATTGTGATAGAGCCAAAGACCTTAGCGGACGTCCACCCTTTCTCAGTCCCTCCTGAAGTTAGTACATGGTTCTTGCTGTCCTTGGGGGCAGCTGGCCCGACCAGCCTCGTGGATGGCCAGGGGAGGCAGCCCATTTCACCCCCTACAGAATCAGGCACTTAGGATCTGATTTTCAAATTGCCCTCCCTTTTGCATCTGCCTTGATGTTTTGCATTTGTTTGAGGCTTGCATCTGCTTCCAAACAATGAGCAGTAATTTTAAACCTGTTTAGCACGCATTTAACCCAGATACTTCTTTTGTGACCATTTCACTTGCATCTGGGGTTCAGTGCAAAGAGGTTGTGAGGAACAAAGCAAGAGCAAAATGGTATCAGCCAGCAGCTGCACGGGAGGGCGAGCAGCACACCCCCGGCAGACCCACGCACAGGGTACACTCTCTGGTTTCAAAGGCACCCCTATCGAGGAGCATATTCCTGCTCTGCAGGGTGAGGGCTGCTTCCTATGACTGGTTTTCATGATTTGAGGTTGCATGTGGGCCGTGAATTCCCCCTACCTGGGGCTTGCTATGGCAGGAAGGAAATTGTCTCCATGAAGAAGTGAAGGAAACCCTCTTCCCTGTCAACTGCCCCATGGCGAGAGTGGGCACTTCTCACCAATGTTAATGAATAGCTTCCCTGGAAGGACAGAAAAATACCTTCTAGGGCTGCCAACCAATGGTTCAGAGGCCTGCAGATTAAATAAGAAACTTGGAGATCCAAGAGGGAGCTGGCTATCTGTTGGCTGGAACAATTCTTCATTTCTCACGCACTATTCTTAAAAACACACACATCTTTTTAAATCAGTTATCTATTGATGAACGCCTAGGTTATTTATATCTCTTGGCTTTTGTAAATAATGCAATGAACATAGGAGTGCAGACACCTTTTCAATATCCTGTTTTTGTTTCCTCTTGATATACACCCAGAAGTGAAACATTATTCAGTCACAAGAAAGGAAATCCTGCCATTATGACACCATGGATGGGCCCTGAGGGCATCATGTTAAATGTAATAAATCAGGCAAGAGAAAGATGAACACTGTATGATCTCACCTATATATATGGAATCTATAAAAGCCAAACTCATAAAAACAGAGTAGAATGGTGGTTACAGAGACTGGGGTGGGGGAATTGAGAAGACATTGGTTAAAGAGTATAGATTTGCAACTAAGAAATGAATAAGTCTTGAAGATCTATTGTACAACATATGATTATAGTCAACAATACTGTATTATAAACTTCAAAGTTGCTAAGAGACTAGATCCTAGATGTGCTTACCACAAAATGAAATAATAATTATGTGACCTCATAGAGGTGTTAGCTCAAGCTACGGTAGTTATCATATTGTAGTATGTAAATAAATGTATCCAATCAAGGCATGGTATACCTTAAATTTACACAATTTTTTACATTAATTATTTCAATTAAAAAAAAAAAAAGGAACGTGACCTGTGGTGGCGCAGTGGGTAAAGAGTCGACCTGGAATGCTGCGGTCACTGGTTCGAAACCCTGGGCTTGCCTGGTCAAGGCATATATGGGAGTTGATTATTTCTGCTCCTCCCCCCTTCTCTCTCTCTCTCTCCTCTCTAAAATAAATTAGGTCTTTTTAAAAAAATAAAAAGAAATAAAAGAAAAAATAGGTCAATTACTACTTAATTGAAAAAAGAAACAAAAAAAACACACACACACACAATTCCAAGTCAACTTGTTGGTTTGTTTTAATCTTGGTGTTTCCTAAAAGAAGAGAACAGAAGGAAAACCTTATAACTGAAGGAAAGTTGATTTCTTGCTTTTGATTCTGTGTGCCATTCTAATGAGATCACACCATAATAACCTAAGACTGGGGATAGAGGGAGCAGACTCTAGATGGACAACTGGGTTTTGACTCACTTGAATGACAAAGGTTTCTGGTTCTAAGCCTGTTGTCATGTCAGAGTTGAAGGAGCTGAACTTCTTATTAAGATCCCTCCTACCATGGGGTTTGTCCAGCTCTGTGTGCATGTCCTTATCCCATAGACACCACTTGGGAACTCCTTTTCATTTCAGAAAGGGATCCTCTAAACAGTTCATGGGCTTCTCAAAGTCAGAGTACCTTTTAAAGCCAGATTTGAAACTATATCTAGATAAAGTCTGATTGTTCTCTCTCAAGGCATCAAAAACGAAAAACTTTTTACAATCACAAAAATCATGTTACATTGTTTGGCATGGCAGCGTGCTCCTTAGTCACAAAGGCTGGCGAAATGAAGAGTTAGAGATTTATAATAAACCCTTATTTTGTTGCTGGATGACAATTAGAAATATGGGGATTTGTCATGATGCTGTCAACAAAACTTTGTGTGATGATGAAACTGTCCAGCTGCCCTGTGCTACACTACAGCAGGATGGTCACTAACCAGGCATGGTTGTTGAGTGCATGAAATGTGGTGAGTGCAAATGAACCAAATCTTTAAATTTTTTTTTGATAACTAATTTATATCCAAATTTTATATTTAAAAGTCACACAAACCCAGTGGCTACCATATTGGGTAGCATTGATTAGCTTCTTTTTTATGTCATTTATTGTTCCATACATACTACCCTACCACATACATAAAAACATGTCAAAATAGCATGAAAACTATCCCTAGAAACTTGGATTAAAAGAAAAAATATCTGTCATAATCAATTTATTATTTTTGCTGATGTATTTTTTTCTGATAGTCTAAATTTTGATGCTAATTAATTTAGATGTTGGTTTTTTAAAATGCTATCTTTTGAGACCAGTATACATGCCTTTTTATTTTTCCTCAGAAGAAGCCACAGGTCAATATAAAGACATTTAACATTATTTTTATCCTCTAAAAATGAAAAAAAAAAAAATCAGGTTTTGAAAAAATAATTTTTGAAAAGTAAACATTAAACCTAAAATAGAATTTATTTCCATTTTTGCATATAATGTTAAAATAACCAATTGCTCTTATAAATTATGTTTATTATTAAAAAAAATCAGTGTTTTTGTTTACCATTTTATTCAGAGCCCTTGGTTTGAAAAGAACCCAGCACATATTTACTGTGATTCTACAGCATTCTTTGCATATTGATGTTGGCATTTTCATCTATTTTAATTGTTTGCTAATGTACCAATTTCTGCATCTATGAAATGAAAGTTATCATAGTACTTTCTTATTAGGTTGTTGTAAGATTAGAGAAGTTAACAGATACAAAGTAAATTGATGTTGATATTGTCAGTACCACCTCCTTGTCTAGAACATGGGATTCTCCAGGTCTGGGGTCATGTCTTATTTCTTGTTGTATTGTCATATAGTATATGTTTATGTCTGTAAATGACTAAATGGAAGCAGGAATAAATAAATCAGGAATGGGCAGCTGAAGAGAGAGGTCATGAATGGGATGTTACAGGTTTTGTTGGGGGCCTTTGGAGAGTGAGTGGTTAGGACTCGATATTTTTTGTTAGCACTGTTGACAATTTGGATGCTGATATGCTGGATAAGGCTTTGCTGTGGGGCTGTTCTGTGCATTGTGGGTGTCAGCAGCACCTCCGGCCTCCATTCAGTCAATGCCACCAGCATCTCCAGTCCTGACAACCAAAGTATCTCCAGGTATTGCTAAGGGTTCCCTGCAGAAATATTTGGATGATATCATTTCTGTTAGGGCTCTACTCAATGTCTATGAGTCTGCCTAATCCAATTTCATTTTTGTTTTAAAATTTTTGCAGAACTGAGAATGTTTAGAAGCCTATGATGTCTGTGGTAAAAACGCCTCATCTGATGTACCACACCCATTAACAAAGATTTTCCTCTGGGAATGAGATTAAGAATAATTTTATTTTTTTCTTGGGGTTTTATATATATTCCAAATGTGCTACCTCCTCCCCCCCCCAAAAAAAAACTCCATAAAATTTTATTTACTATCATAAAATGCATATAAAATGAGTTTAATTTATTGAACAAATTACATTGAGAAAGAATTCTCTCCTTCCTGTTGCAATCCTTTAAATATAATCCAGTCAGACCTAGTTCATGGGGTCATAAGGATGTCGCTATAAAGTGATAATAATTATGCTATAAATATAAATTTGAAAAACGGAACCAAATGCCACCTGCCCATCTGAAATGATGAAGCCTCTTCATCTTGCAGGAAATGGTTCTCCCACTAGACTCTGCTTCTGCTGCGGTTGAAGGGCACTTTGGTGTGGATGTCTCATTCCCCTGCCACAGGGTGTTTTAATGTGGTTGTTGAACTGATGCATCATTTTGCCTGGTACTAGAGCGCAGAAAGATGGGGCTGGTTTCAGCGCTGGATTGCTCTGTGCTCATTTGAATATCAGTAGATATTTATTAGTGTGAGATGAAGGCCGGGCTCTTTCCCACGCCTTCAGTTCGGAAACGAAGTGCAGTGCCACAGACTCCATGGAGATGAGCAAATGCTCCACGCAGTGTTGTGACGATGTTTGGGAGCCTGAGGATGCTCTCAGATTTCGACCCTTCTTTCTGAGGTTTGTCAGTGAGGATTATATTAAAAGGCACAAGGTTCGAAGCCACCAAATATCAGGTTCTCACCATGTCATAGAAACATAAGGATAGAGTGCACTGGAAAGTCAAATAGGGCAAAATGGAAGCAGCTTTTAGCAAACCACATTCAGATCAACCATTTTAACATCCACAATTTATTTCTTTTTCCCTCTTGCTCTTAGACAGTTATTCCTCAAAACTGAAAAATAGGTTTCTTAAGAACAGCATGCATGCAAGACAAAGGTTCTTCTTGGAAACACAGCTCAATAAGAAGATAATAAAATGTTTCAATGCTGGTGTCATCTAAGGTTGATAATAACACATCTCGCACTTCTCTTATTTTATTTTCTTATAGGTCAGGTAAATTAAATTAAACTAGCTCTTTGCTCAACAACTTGAGATGCGTTGTTAATAACAGCTTTGCTCTCTTTCAATAGAAGAACTGGCTCAAGGGTGAATGTGGGTGCTTTCTCTTCAGGAGTTGGGTGTGCACTGCTGGTAAAAGCTAAGTAGAGGTGGCGTGAGGAAAAGAGGAAAAGCTGTTCATGTTGGACTAACGTTGGGAATGTTGGTGATGCTTAAACAGCAAATAGCGACTGAGCCTGAGCAAATAGCGACTAAGGGTTCATGTGGTCCAGGACATTCCCTGAGCCAGCTGGGTCTGAGTAGTGGAGGCAAGAACTCACAGCCCTGTGGATACCTCTGTCCACAAATTTAACACCACGCTATACAGCATTTACGTGCAGCCCGGCCAAGACTTCAAGTTAACAAACTGTTTAAAAACATCTTCACTTCTCATTGGTAAACACCATGACTACTAATATATATTGAGAAAATTAGTGTTTTCATGCAGTGTTTTCTGGTACATTACCTAATCTCAATACACAACTCACACTTGGCGTTTCATTGCTGGCTAGCATCGGATCGCAATGTTTCACCACCAACTACAGGCATCACAGCAATAATTTGACAGGCGATAAAAAAAGAATAAGCTCTTCGGTGCAATTTTTATAGTCTATTCTCCACAGTCTCGGTCACTGGAGTGGAAGAAATGAAGATGTACAATTTAACCAGTATGTTTACATGCATCCAATAGATATTTTTCTTTGAAGATTAATTGAATTACACCTATAATATACTTATATTGGATGCTTATCAGTCCCGAGATGGTTTTGAACAATTAGGGAAATATGTTTTCATTAGTAATAAAAAGAACTACAGCCCTGGCCGGTTGGCTCAGTGGTAGAGCGTTGGCCTGACGTGCAGAAGTCCCAGGTTCGATTCCCGGCCAGGGCACACAGGAGAAGTGCCCATCTGCTTCTTCACCCCTCCCCCTCTCCTTCCTCTCTGTCTCTCTCTTCCCCTCCCGCAGCCGAGGCTCCATTGGAGCAAAGATGGCCCGGGCGCTGGGGATGGCTCCTTGGCCTCTGCCCCAGGCGCTAGAGTGGCTCTGGTCGCAACAAAGCGACCCCCCGGAGGGGCAGAGCATCGCCCCCCTGGTGGGCAGAGCATCGCCCCCTGGTGGGTGTGCCGGGTGGATCCCGGTAGGGCGCATGCGGGAGTCTGTCTGACTGTCTCTCCCCATTTCTAGCTTCAGAAAAAAATACAAAAAAAAAAAAAAAAAAAAGAACTACACAACTGAGCAACATCGAATGATATCCTATCAACAGAATGCTCTCCAATAATTTTTGCAGTGTACTCTTTTGTGATACTCTGTCTATAGCATAACTTTCCTGGGGTACTTAGCTCTAAAATATGAAATTCTAACTGTAAAGAAATCATGTCTTATAAGCTGATACAGTATGTACTACCACAGTTGAATATAAATATAGTAGAAAAAGCAATGAATTTTGTGAGGTGAAATTGGCCCTTTTTTTTTTTTTTCAGTTTTGCTGTTAATAAGTTGTGTTACATTAGGCCAGTCCCAAGTCTTTCTCGGTATTAGTTTCTCCATCTGTCACCTGTGTGCTAGGGTCAGGCAGGGACTGGAACTGTGCAGGGAATCCCCATAGAAAACAATATGTGGGTGTAAATTTTGTTTAAGGGCGATGCAGGTAGAGGTATGCTGGTGTTTAACAACTGACTCTCAAAAAGGAAAGGGAGAGGGACAGAGAGAGGAACGGAAAGGAATGGAAGAGGAAAGACAAGAAAAAAAGAAGCCGACTTACAGTGTTTGCCAGTTTCTCTAGTGTAAATATTCCCACTGTGGCTGATTTCAAGAAACCAATGTGACATCCTTGACCATGGAGCTGGGGAAAACTCACAGGGCTGGATCTCCGAGCTAACACAAGCCACTCCAGTGCCCCGCTGAAGAGGGAACGGTCTCAGGCTCTGCCCCACCATTAACAATGCTCCAGCAGCTAGTGCAGTTGGTGTGTTTTTCATGTTCCAGTCAAATCAGATATATTAATTGCACATAATATTGTGGCTTTCCTTTGATTTATGTTTTACAGTATCATAGTAGTAATGCATTAATATTTATAGCTATTATTGCAATCGTTACTTTGGTGTTTAAATTCATAAGTATTAAAGTTATTTTCAATAGCACTGTTTACACCTCTTACAACATTTTTGGTAAAAAGTGGGCTTTCTGCTTTTATTGTGGTGGGTCCATGATTATACTGTCATTGGGATGTAATCTCAAGGAGTTGAGGAGCTCAGTATCAGAGATTCCTAAGTTTCCTTCCATGACAACTGTGCATAGGTTAAATTACATGAATAATACTGATATACGATGTCTATAACTGGGCACATGCTATTGTATTTTCCCAATAATACCTAGCCCCCTCCTCACAATGGCTGGAAGGGACAGTTGTGACTCAGGGTACACCCAGTGCCTGCCCTTCCCCTACCTTTTTCCACTCTTCCAGACACATGTTCTAGGAATTAGCTGACTTGGTTTCAGGTTCTGGTGTTGGTCTCACCAACACTCAGTTGACACCAGGGCAAACAGCGTTTCCTACCTGTTCATACCACACAACACTCCATTGTGTCAAGATTGCCAATAGCACTAACAGCCAGCTCATAGTAGATGGTTAATAAATGTTATAGAAGTACATATATTAATATGTGGCTTACATATGGATAATAAGTGCTGAGTTTAAACAAGCGTCTAAGTGGTGAATTAGTATTTGAGACTTGAAGCACTGTATTGGAGAGGCAATTTGTGAAGTATCTACTCTGTGTCAGAGTGGAAAGATAAATTCATCCACTGAGCAGGTCTCTAGAGACCCAACTATATGTTGCCATTTTTCAGGTCGTTGGTTTACAGTACAGACACCACACACGCCAGTGAGAGTGTACAGACAGTCCCCTCAGGTCTATGCACAGTGCATCAAAAGGTGACAAGCACTCCATAGAACCACCTAATGCCCTAATGCTCCTTCATTTATTTATTCACCCCACCAATGTTAGTAAGCCTTCACACATCAAAGGGGCAGGTAGGACAGTGAGCAAAGCCAGACAGTTCCTGCCTCTGGGTTGCTCCCAAATTAGTGGCCTAGCCTAGTGATCCCTCTGCCTGGGAGAGCAGGTGCCAGCCCATACTGGCTACAACTCCGGGCGAGATGGAGACTTGGGGACCTAGCACCTTCTCTGGAGAAGCGACACAAGGTGGAGCCTGAAGGGCTAGGAGGCCGTGCTAGGAGTAGCCTGTCTGGAGACCGGATGCCCAGAGTCAGAGCTGGGCTGGGAAAGGGTGCTGTTCCCTGGAAGCATGGTTCAGCTGCGAACAGGGAGTGCTCTGCCACTTGGAGAACATCCCCACCCTCAGGGTGGACATAGGTGGTAGGCAGGCCCCGACGAGTGCCGGCCAGCACGGGGCAGGAAGCCGGAGTCAGCCCAGCCTCAGCTTCCGGCAGCTCTCGGCTATCTCCAGAGAAAAGGGAGGAAGTGAAGGACAGCCTGCGCATTCCTGACAGGTTATCCTGAAACGCAGCATTTGTTAACGCATCGACTGAACACCTGTGGTAAGCCAGGTGCTGTTATAGGCCTTGGGAATACAATCATGAATAAAATACAAATGCCAGGTAAATGTCCCTAAATAACGAACAGAAGCCCCTGATCTGGCACTGACCCACCACTGGCATTCTTTGAGAAAAGTTGGGGTGGCCGAGGCCAGGCAGGTTCACACTGGATTCGGGCAGCCAGTAGAGCAGTGGTCCCCAGCCCCTGGGCCGTGGACCAGTACCGGTCCGTGAGCCATTTGGTATCGGTCCGCAGAGAAAGAATAAATAACTTACATTATTTCCGTTTTATTTATATTTAAGTCTGAACAATGTTTTATTTCTAAAAACTGACCAGATTCCCTCTGTTACATCCATCTAAGACTCAGTCTTGATGCTTGTCTCGGTCACGTGATACATTTATCCGTCCCACCCTAAAGGCCCTCTGTGAAAATATTTTCTGACATTAAACCGGTCCGTGGCCCAAAAAAGGTTGGGGACCACTGAGGTAGAGGAACTGCAGAACCGGAAAGTACTGGGCCATTACCCGGTTATTGGAGGCTCGCAGAGATAGGTAAGTGAATAAACAAAGGAAAACCACTTTTTGCAGTGGAGGGAAAGGAGTCAGAAAAACTGCCTCTCACGGTGGCGGCTGAGGAATCAGGGAACCATACCTTGCGGTGGCAGGAGAGGGATCTGGGAAAAACATTCCCGAGGGAAAGTACCCGTAGCTTTTCACAGAGACACACACATGACTTTCTGCCACATGTTCACGCACTAATCTTGAAAAGTGCAAGTGAGCATGCCTAACTAACACAGCTATCTCCCCAACAGGGGCCTTCAACAGCATGGTCTGATGGGGTTAGCTCTGGGCAGCCTGAGGGGACACACCCTTGGGGACAGGTGGGCACAGGCCAGCACAGCACAGTCACATTTGGGGGATTGCTCCCACTGCCTGTGATCATCTTCCAGACCGATTCCCATGCTGATCTGATTTCAACAGCCTGTGGCCTGCCAGAGGGCAGGAAGAGGCAAATTCCTCACTGGGGGCACCCCGGACCTGCACCAGCTGTCTTTGGGGTTCTGGCTCATGTGCCCCTCACCTAAGCATGGCCCAGAATGGCGGCCACACAGGACTTTGCAGAGAGAGCTAAGAAGTCAAGATTTCCTTCCATGCTCAGGGGTCCAGGCACAGGCGTTTGCCAAGAAGGTGGTTCTATATAGTAATTGCATGGACACAGTCTGCACAGACAAAGTCTAAATGCCTTTTTAGTACCTTTTTCATTCCGAAGTGCCCTTCGTAGATCCCCGAAATAGGTGAACTAGGAAGATGTTAGAAGGATGGCGAGTCGAGCAATTTATTAGAACTCCAGCCAAAACCTCCAAAAGCAAGACATAAACACAAGTCTCGAGGCAGCTAGTCCTTGACCTCCCTCTCGGTGCTGAGGCCGTCCCTTTGAGCAGGGAGAGTGATGTTCCTTAGCAAAGAAGTGTGACTCTGCTTATTGAGAACATTCTCTACGACACAAGGAGGCTTTTATAAAAAATCTACAGTAAGCTGGCCCGACAATGAATTCCCCGATAGAGAGTCCTGACAAAGGAGCAAATTCATATACATGTGGGGCGTGGGCTCAGACTCTGATGGGCAAGGGAGGGTGGTGAGGGCTTCACCTATAGCCACGAGCATGGGACTCTCAGAGGGCTAGAGCCTGGGTTTTAAAGGGCTCTGAGGACTGCAAGGGACCCTGGGCACCCAGCAGGACAGGCCCAACAGTGGCTTCCTTGAAAGAGAAAGAGCCACTGTGGGACCCACCAAGCTGCGGCAGTGCAGAACAACAGACTGCGGTGTCGGTCTGGTTGTGTCTGCGGTAAAGCTTCCAGGGTCTGTGGGGTGAGAGTTCAGAGCTAGGGGTTCAGGCGGCATGGTGGGTCTGGCAGGTGGGGGCCTCACTCACATATAAACTCAGGCAGCACAGTCCCAGGGAAGCCCAGGAAGCAGTGCCCCCTTCCCTTAGGCCTCCTCCCAAAGTGGACAGATAGGAGTCTGAAGGCAGGCAGGCGGAAGGAGCCACAGAAGTGCATGCTCACACCACCTCTTTCTCCAGACAGCTCAGATCCCCAGTGTGGACAAAGGGGTATGCTCAGGGAAATAGAACCATTTAATTTACAATTTCCTCTTCACCTCAGCTGTATGGAAATGTTGTTTTTCCATACAGTATCTTTAAGGGGGAAAAAAAAAGACGCATGTGTTTCTTTGGTAAACTGGGACTACGAGGGGCATACTGTGAGCCCAGAGAGTGAAGGTGTCTTCTGGGCATTTTCTTTCAAGGTCAGGCCACGGAAACCACCCCATGTTCTTACAGGAAACCCATCACGCCCGGCCCAGGGGTGGGCGTGGGGCCTTTGCCTTGTGGCTATGGAACAGCGACAGAGTGAGTCTGGGGCAGGTGGTGCAGCAAGCAGTGTGATCTCCCATCGCCACTGGTCCGGTGCTGTTTTTCCTTCAGGTTGCCACTAAAGTGTCATTTGTTCAGGGAAACTTTCCCGGTTCCCCTAACAGTGCACCCTGTGGCAGCTTTCATCGTGCTACTCATTGTAAGTCATCATTTGTGTCAAGATTTGTGTGACGTGTGAACCACTGAACTGGAAATGCCATGAGGACAGAGGGACACCTTCCTTATTAGCCGCTGCCTCTCTAGTGCTCACCATAGTTGGCGCTCATAGCAGTGCGCAAGGAATAATCACTGAGGGGCTGCACGTGGGACCGGCTGGAGTGGAAAAACAAAACCGACTGGCCGGGAAGGTTCGGCTCGTGGGGCTGTGAGCTATGGCCACAGCTGTGACAACATGTGGTGTCTGGAGTGAGTGGTCACCAGCTCGCATGAGTATCCTACGTAGGCTCCGGCCGTGGCTCAGGTTCAGAGTTATTCCCACAATGACACATATCACTACCGATGGACACGCCACTGCAGAGGCAGGCGATGCTGACATCTGGGTCCCCCACAACCGCCTGGAGACAGGCCTCTCCTGCGGCCGCCTGTGTGATGG
Organism: Saccopteryx leptura; assembly: GCF_036850995.1. Lineage (NCBI taxonomy): Eukaryota > Metazoa > Chordata > Mammalia > Chiroptera > Emballonuridae > Saccopteryx > Saccopteryx leptura. Next base: position 37,454,835 of record NC_089506.1, read on the forward strand.
TCCCCTGCATAGACAACCTGGCTCTAATTAGAAATCACATTCTTCACAAAGGTCCAGATGACCCCAGATTCCACAGCATTGAGGCTGCACGTTCTGAGGACGGTCCATGGGAGGGTCAGGCAGGGGCAAAGATTCGACTTTCTGACCACGTGGATTGGGCAGCGCGGGGTTGGGGGGGGGGGTCGGGGCGGGGGGGGGGCGCAGAGCAGAGGTTCTAACTCTGTTGATGCGAGGAGAGAAAATCAGAGCTAAAATGCTGGCTGTATAGGAGGCCGTTCACGAACACGCATGTGTCCCTCATCCTCCCATCACCATCCCTATCTGAGCATAGACAGTGGTTCTCCAAGCACCTGGGAACGGGTGAGGGAAGCAGGCTCTCAGTCCTGCCTGAGACGTGCAGGATCAGAACCAGTGGCTGGTTCAGCATGTCGGGCCGGTGATTCTGACAATGCTCAGTGTGAGGACGCAGCGCTGTGGTGAGGACGCCACAGTTTCTGAGAAGACAGGGGTGATGGTCTAACAGGAGGACTCTGTTCACACCACAGCAGTCTGGGCAGCAGGGCAGAAAGGGAGCTCTTCCTAGGAGACCCGGAGGAGCTGCAGCCCTGGCTTATGTGTATTTCCTGTGGTGATGGTTTTGATAAGGGTCATTGCTTCTTATTTTTTTCTTTTTTCTTTTTAGTGTCTGAGAACTAAACTAGGACAGGCTGCTCAAGGAACCAAAACTCTCACTCAAATCCCACTGAAGATGGGGAGAGAGGTCAGTAGCTGGGCTCAGCCTGGGGCTGCGTTGGGAGCCAATGACTCCCTCCAGAGAACATCCCAGCAGCTCATACCCACCCAGAATGCTTCTAGGACACACCTGGAACAGGCCTGCCTTGCCGCGCTTGCTTCCTCATCAGTGAACTCAAGGTGGACGAGACACGGTGTTCCTAACAGTGCTCCAGGGCTCTAGGGGCGGGTGGCCCTGTAGAGAGGAGGCTAAGCAAGGGCTTCCAGCCCTGCTCATGTTTTCAGCACAGTAGCAGCTTTATCAGTTAACACATCAGGTGTCTAAAGACTTGGTTTAAACAGAGATGCCACCCTATAAAAAGGTGATGTGATTTCCAGGGTTCCTTTCACCTGTGACATCCATGAGCCCTCACTGTCCCCAGCAGGGCTCTATGATCTGTCAACCCCGAGAATGTCTGGGGCCACATGATACCAGGGAAGCAAGGAAGGCTCAGGACAAGCCAGTTGAGACTGCCTAGGAAGAAAGCCTAGGTGTCCTGGGGCCCTGGTGACCCAGCTGGGACCCCTGGGGGGCAAAACCTCCATATGGAGTTGGCTGGACCCCAGTGCCTCCCTGCTCCAGTCACTAGAGGCTTGTTTATGTTTGCTCAATGTTGGGTCCAGGCAGACAGTGGGAACAGAGAAGGTGCGCCCTTACAAACGAGACTGACTCAAATCCTGGTCAGGCTAAAGGATGCAATGCAACCCTGCCTATTTTCCCTCAACAGAACAGCATCGTGGGCTCAGTCACTCTGTCACAGGAGAGAACGGAGCACCCTCTCAGGTGTAAACGACCTTGGACAATGAAACACACTCTGGTTCCTCGCTTTCAGCCAGCCTCGCTCACGGCACCTGCTCTATCATTCCCACCCTTCCTTCTTCCTAAGAAGTTCTCTGCGGAGACCTCCTGTGGGATTGTGTCCCACAGACACGGCAAATTCCAGCCACACAGAGCACAGATATGTCTTCACATTAAAAAAACAAACTCTGGAGATGACGTCAGAGTAATGGCGTAGTAGGAAGCGATACCAATAAATCTCCCCCAAAACTCAACAAGATCTTCAACCAGAAACAGAAAAACCTATCCTTGGAGCCTCCAGATGTTTCGCAATACACCCGAAGGAATGGTCAAGTGAAAAATTGGCTAAATATATAATCAAACCCCGAAGGAAATAGGGAGTAAGAAATACTCCGCCTTCCTCACTAACCTAAACAGGGCGGCTTTCACTGGGAACTGAGAATATAGAAACTAAGGCAGGCAAAGGGGGTGAATAGATCCAGGCCGTGGCACAAACGGCCGAACCAGGCTGTGGCACTGAGATCCAGGCCGAGGAACAACTAACTGTTCCTGTCGCAACCCAGGCAATACAAGCTAACACTTACGCTAAACCCAGACAAAGAAAGACAAGTGGGGCAGCCATTTTCCCCGATCTCCGGGTTGGCGCGCGCAGATAGTGGGCAAGAGATTCCTTCCAAAGCCCTGGGAGTGGGCGCCCATGTTATCCCACAGAGAGGCAGAGTCAGAGGCCTTTGTGTGGGCTGAAAGCAGAATCTCCGGGCTGCCCCAGCGCCCTGAGAAAGCCGCGCATGGGGAAGGAGCGAGAGCCAATTCCAATGCTGGAACTTTTCCATGCGGGAGGGGGATTCACTCAGAGGGTGAGGCGGCTGGCCTGATATCCTGGTCTGCGCGCATGGAGAGTGAGCGAGAGATTCCTCCGAGTGCCTCAGGAGTGGGCGCCCGTGTTACCCCACAGAGTGGCAGAGCCAGAGGTTTTTGAGTGGGCAGAAGCCCCGCCTGATTATGCTAGCAACTCTGACTGACTGAGCCTCACCCAGAGCCCTGTGATGAGTGGGAATAGAGTGGGGAGTTGCCAGCTCTTTGAGCCTCTTACTATCCAGGCAGAGGCAGCAGCAACACCATAGCTGGATTATCAGGCTACTAATTGAGGAAGGAAAGACTAGGAGAAAGGCTCCAGGAACACAGACTCTCTCACTGGCAGAGCCTATAAATGCTAATGAGCCTCGACTGCCAACGAGACTGAAGCACAATACACGACATCGCCATAGAGACTTATCAACTGCAAACCTCTACCTGAGTGTGCCAAAGGGGCAGAACCCGGGGTACAGAGTCACCGACCAGGAAGAGGGAGAGAAAAGAAAAAGCAAGAAGATAACCTCTCAAAATCAACAATAATCTGCAGACTTTATAACCTATCCCATTTTATTATATTTGTTCATTTGTTTCTCTTATCTTCATTCTTGATTTTTTTTTCCTCCTCCAATTTGGTCGTTTAACTCTCTGCCAGTCTTACTCTCTCCTCTCCTTGAACTACACTACCCATAAGTGTTACATCCCCCATTATCTTTTCTTTCCTCTTCCTTTCTCTCTATGAGGGTTGCACTCCAAAACCCTTAACTCTCTCTCTTTCTCTCTCTTTTTTTTCTTCTTTTAGTGGTTCCCTCTTTTTTTTCTCTCTCTCTCTTTCTTTCCTCCCTCTATATTAGTTTCTTCCTTTCTCCTTTACGTCTCCTCTCATTCAAACCTCAATAACAAACAATATCTTATCTGGGACTCAAACTTATATTTGTGGCTTTTGGGGGGTTTTTACTTCACCTTTTTAACACACTAGCAGTGCTCACATCCCTGGCTATCCATTTTATCCAGTTCTTGTTCCACTAAATACAATAGTAATTTTTTCATTTGTCCCCCCATTTTCCTGTTTCCCTCTTATTCCTCTCATCATAACTCTTAGTCAACCAACACCTAAAAGCAAATCATTTTATTCTTGACCCAAATTTTTTTCTTATTTGCTTTTTGTGGGTCCATACACCCTTTTATTTTTCTTTATTTTTTTTTTGCCCCTTTATTACTTCTCCCCAATTCAGGCCCTCCATTATAGGCATTGTTTGTTCTATTTAGTACAATATAATTCACAGTTCACCACAAGATTTTCTCAAGAAAGAGGGGAGAGGAGAGGAGAGGAAAAAAGGAGGGGGGGGGAATAATTTCCTTTTTTTTTTTTAATTTTAATTTAATTTTATTTTTTTATTTCATTATTAATTTTTAAAAAAACAACTCTTCAATTTTTTATTTTTTTAACTTTTTATTCTTTATTAAATCTCATTAATACTATCAACAAAACCACCCTCAGATGCCATTAAGGAAGAGAAAATCGAATATCCTGGATACAAAAGAAAGAGAGGTAACACAGCTAGATGAGGAAAAATCTATGGAGAAAAAATTTAATATATTGGAAACCTTGGAGCTAAATGACAGAGAATTTAAGATAGAAATCCTAAAAATCCTCCGAGATATACAAGAAAACACAGAAAGGCAATTTAGGGAGCTCAGAAAACAACTCAATGAACACAAAGAATATATTTCCAAGGAAATTGAAACTATAAAAACAAATCAAACAGAGATGAAAAACTCAATTCACGAGCTGAAAAACGAGGTAACAAGCTTAGCTAATAGAACAGGCCAGATAGAAGAGAGGATTAGTGAAATAGAAGATAAGCAACTTGAGGCACAACAGAGAGAAGAAGAAAGAGACTCAAAAATCAAAAAAAAAAAGAGATAGCCCTACAAGAATTATCTGACTCCATCAAAAAGAATAACATAAGAATAATAGGTATATCAGAGGGAGAAGAGAGAGAAAATGGAATGGAGAACATAAACAAATAATAGATGAGAACTTCCCAAGCCTGTGGAAAGAACTAAAGCCTCAAATTCAAGAAGCAAACAGAACTCCGAGTTTTCTTAACCGCAACAAACCTACTCCAAGGCATATCATAATGAAATTGGCACAAACCAACGGCGAAGAAAAAATTCTCAGGGCAGCCAGGGAAAAGAAGAATACAACATATAAAGGAAAACCCATTAGATTATCATCAGATTTCTCAGCAGAAACTCTACAAGCTAGAAGAGAGTGGACCCCAATATTTAAAGTCCTGAAAGAGAGGAACTTTCAGCCACGAATACTATGCCCATCAAAGCTATCCTTCAAATATGAAGGAGAAATAAAAACATTCACAGATACAGAAAAGATGAGGGAATTTATCATCAGAAAACTCCCACTCCCGGAATTACTAAAGGGGGTTCTCCAATCAGATACAAAGAACAAAAAACAAACAAACAAACAAAGCCACAAGTAAAAGCTCCAAGTAGAACACAATAAAACCAAATTTAAACTATGACAACAACAAAAAGAAAGGGGGGGGGAGAGGATGGAGATTGACAGTAGCAAAGGACAATGGAGTGAAAAAGTACTCACAAAATAGTGCTCTACAATGAACAGGGTAGGAACCCTTTCCATTACTCAAAGGTAACCACCATTGAAAAAACCACCACAGAAGCACATGAGATAAAAAAGATAGCAACAGAGGAAAGATGTATGGAATACAACTAAATAAAAACAAAAGATAGAAAAACGAAAGAGAAGGATCAAACAAGACACAAAACTAACAGAAAGCAATCTATAAAATGGCAATAGGGAACTCACAAGTGTCAATAATTACACTAAATGTAAACGGATTAAACTCACCAATAAAAAGGCATAGAGTAGCAGAATGGATTAAAAAAGAAAATCCAACTGTATGCTGCCTACAGGAAACTCATCTAAGTAACAAGGATAAAAACAAATTCAAAGTGAAAGGCTGGAAAACAATACTCCAAGCAAATAACATCCAAAAAAAAGCAGGCGTAGCAATACTCATATCTGATAATGCTGACTACAAGACAGCAAAAGTACTCAGAGACAAAAATGGCCATTTCATAATGGCTAAGGGGACACTGAATCAAGAAGACATAACAATTCTTAATATATATGCACCAAACCAAGGAGCACCAAAATATATAAGACAGCTACTTATTGACCTTAAAACAAAAACTGACAAAAATACAATCATACTTGGAGACCTCAATACACCGCTGACGGCTCTAGATCGGTCATCCAAACAGAGAATCAACAAAGATATAGTGGCCTTAAACAAAACACTAGAGCACTTGGATAAGATAGACATCTACAGGACATTTCATCCCAAAGTGACTGAGTATACATTTTTCTCCAGTGTACATGGATCATTCTCAAGAATTGACCATATGTTGGGCCACAAAAACAACATCAGCAAATTCAGAAAAATCGAAGTTGTACCAAGCATATTTTCTGATCATAAAGCCTTGAAACTAGAATTCAACTGCAAAAAGGAGGAAAAAAATCCCACAAAAATGTGGAAACTAAACAACATACTTCTAAAAAATGAATGGGTCAAAGAAGAAATAAGTGCAGAGATCAAAAGATATATACAGACAAATGAAAATGACAATACGACATATCAGAATCTATGGGATGCAGCAAAAGCAGTGATAAGAGGGAAGTTCATATCACTTCAGGCATATATGAACAAACAAGAGAGAGCCCAATTGAACCACTTAACTTCACACCTTAAGGAACTAAAAAAAGAAGAACAAAGACAACCCAAAACCAGCCAAAGAAAGGAGATAATAAAAATCAGAGCAGAAATAAACAAAATAGAGAACAGAAAAACTATAGAAAAAATTAAGAAACATTGATATGTAAAGACACATGCAGCCTCATGTTCATTGCAGCATTGTTCACAGTGGCCAGGACATGGAAACAACCAAAAAGCCCGTCAATAGATGACTGGATAAAGAAGATTTGGCACATATACACTATGCGATACTACTCAGCCATAAGAAATGATGAAATCGGTTCATTTACAGCAAAATGGTGGGATCTTGATAACATTATACGAAGTGAAATAAGTAAATCAGAAAAAACCAGGAACTGCATTATTCCATACGTAGGTGGGACATAAAAGTGAAACTAAGAGACATTGATAAGAGTGTGGTGGTTACAGGGGGAGGGGGGAGAGGGAGAAGGAAAGGGGGAGGGGGAGGGGCACAAAGAAAACTAGATAGAAGGTGACAGAGGACAATCTGACTTTGGGTGATGGGTATGCAACATAAGTGAACGACAAGATAACCTGGAGTTGTTATCTTTGAATATATGTATCCTGATTTATTGATGTCGCCCCATTAAAAATAAAATTATTAAAAAAAAAAAACTCTGAGGAAAAGCAGGTAGTTTAACAATAACACCAGCAATAATAAAAACACAAGGAGGGACTTATTGTTCCCTTTTGTGCCCGGCTGTTCTCAGGGCTGCACAGGACTGTTTCACTGAATCCTCACAGCAAACTAGCATGGTTGCCCCTTGGAGCACTCGAGGGGCAGGGTGAGCTACAGCCTGACTTATAGGATGGCAGCATAGCCAAGATGGACAAGGGAGCACAGACATACCTCGGTCACTGGGCACTGAGTTCCAACCCCCACTTGCCCATGCAGTCGCCTCGTAGCCTTGGGCAACTTCCTGAACCGCTCTATCCTCATCTGTACAGTGACAGGGTTGTGTGACGACTGGTTCCGAATCCCAGTAGAGGCTGATACAAGGTTGGCCCTACACCTTCCTCCCCCAACTCACTGTGTGCCCTGGCTGGCCACTAGCAAGAAGACAAAGCAGAAAGGGTCAAGCACATAGCACAATCTGCAGACTCAGCCCCGGATCACTTCTGTGGAGCTCCCACAGGTCCCTAGGTGGCAACTCTAGAATGTAGGACTTAAACACCATCACCGCCTTTTCAGGTGAGAAGAAGAGGTACAGGAAGGCAAAATCAACTTTCTTCCTAGTTAAATATATGTTCCAAACAGCTTTAAATTGAGCATAAATGCAATGAAAGGATTCAGGTGGAATTTTACTTAGCTACATAGTTCAGATCACGGCTCAGAGAAATGCAGGGCTTGCTCAGGGAAAGACAGTTTTGCTTGTTGCCCAGTTAGAACCAGGAGCAGCACTATAAACCATTACAAGTAAGTCTGACATTTGTTCTAGCTCATCTTTTGCTATATATTTCCCACAGTTATTACAAAGACCACACAGATAATTAGGGGATAGGGAACAATTAGACAATGAGGTAAAAAAAATCCCTCTTTTTTTCAGCTAATTGCAAAAATATAATGATTTATGGTCCTGACTTATTCACACGGGCTGACTGTATGAACTGCAGGAAGTGCAGGACACTCAGCAGTCTCCATGCTTCCAGGCTGTGTTCATCAAACCAGGGCTGAGAACCCCGTGGCCTTCTATTCTTCCTTTAAACTTCAAAAAATATTTTTATCGGTGACACATACATAGTCTAGAAACCCAAACTGGCATACGACAAAAACCGCCGTGTCCTGCTCCTAAGTCTCCATCGCCCACGAGGCGATCCTGTTAGACTCTTTTAGTTGCTTCTTCTCATAGTTATCTTCATATCTCTAAGTCACATACTTATACTCTTCTTCCTTGACGTTTTAACTTCGTTTCATCTGATTTTCTATTATGGAGATTTATGGAGGATTTAGCTTCCTTCCATGTACCCCCCCCCCCCGCCACTGCATTTCAGAGGCTTCCTCCCCCGTGAACCGGGTAGAGTGCACAGCTTGAGTAGGTTGATATCTGAGTAGAGGAAATGACGTTTTATGACAATGTAGCTATCATTCACAGCAGAGCCGTGCGGGGTACTATGGCTTCTTTTCCTTCTTTTAACGGCTTTGTTTGTTCAGATTTAATCGACTTGATATTTCATTGCATTAGTTTTTACATACTTATCACTAATTTATTCCTAAACTCTCTGTGAGAATTGTAAGTCTCCTCTACAAATGCAAAAACCACTAGGCAATCTGCCACTTTTCCCTTTCCCGGAAGACACCTGCCCAGCAGCCTCCCTCCTCCACCGCACCTGTGTCTTCTGACCCTCCCACTCGCACCCAGGAACTCCCTCTGCCTCCCTCCTTCTGGAGCCATGGCTCCTGAATCCTATATCTTTGTCTCTGTTTGCTTTTCTCTCATTTGGTGGGGTGCATCTCCCAGTATTACACTGGCATTGTGGATGAGGGATATATTTACTGAGCATGTGTCTGAAAATGTAGTTAATCATGATAGTTTGTTTGGATTAAAATTCTAGGGGGAAAATAATTTTTTTCATAAAAATTTGAAAGCAAATGTCCATTGTGCTGAGCCCACACAGGGAGGAAGACAGAGCCAGAGTAACATCACTGGGGGTTTGGGGCACAGAAGGGACAGTCAGTGTGTTGGGACACAGCCTAACCCATGGGGCAGAGATGATAAGGGCTCAGGTACTGAGAGTCACTGTGGGATTGGATTAAAAACCCAGCAAGGGACTGGAGATATGGGAAGCAACACCAGAGAAATGAGATGAAAGGAACGGCTCAGGAAGCTAGTGACACCAGGGTTGAGTGGGCCGATGGGCGATAAGGAGAACCGTGAATCACAGGGAGGGGGAGGTATCAATTCATCCATGCATGCTAAGGAGTGCGAGCATCTGCCCTGCAGGGCAGAGCTGGGCACTGTAGGCTAGGTGTAATCTGAAGGGCCAGGTCATTGATCTGTGCAACTCTGGCTTCTGGCTGGTCCACCAAGGGGGCAGCCTGCAGATAGCCAGGGGCTAGTTAGGGGTGTGAGGTAGGGTTTCACTGGGAACAGGTAGACCACGTTGTGTGGCCATCAGACTTTCTCATTAATTTAAATACATCATGGCTCCTCTGAGGGTGGTGACTTCCTGCTTCTCTGTGCCCCCTGCAGGCAGACATTAAAGCAGAGTATTCTGGGATGTGCAGAGCATGCCAGGCCCTGAGATTAGAGGGCAGGAGAATGAGCAGGGCTGGAGACCAGGAATTCACAGGTGGTCCCATTAAAGCAACATGACACTTAAAAAAAAATACTTAGTAAGCTACTGTGCAAAGATCTGCCAAAACACAGTTGTCACAGTTACAAATGGTAAGAAGAACTTGAGGCCTATTTTTTTTTGACATTTCACACATCTCTGAAGCCCTGCTTTAATTGAGCGAGTCTCTTTCTATTGAAAACTTTAAGGTTTAATGACCCAAAGAATAGAAATTGATGAGGAAAGATGTGCCACCCCTAATTTTAAAATATATTTGTCATCACAATCATTAATCTTTCTAAAATTTTCTTCCTCAGGGAGGAAACTCAGCATTAAAAAAAATAGCAGCTCTTCATCCTGGCCTTTCAACACTCAGGCACTCATTCATGTGTTAACTGGCCTCACAGGCAGCCACGTGCCTGGCGGGAGAGAAGTTGGAGTACACACAGGCCCTCTCCTTGATGGGTCCCTAGCTCAGGATGGGTCTACAGGAAGCCACATGCACATTGATGAAGTCTGCAAGGTGGAGAGTGTCAGCACAGAGCAGGAGGTAGGGGCAAAGCCTGGCTGCGCAGGGTACCATGCCCTGCTCTGTGGTTGCCTGTCTCAGACAAACCCCTTCTCTTCACAAAGGGTCTTGCTGACTCCGCCCACAGGGTCAAGCATTCTTCGCTCAGCCCAACTACTGTAGACTCACATTCTTTGGATCCTGACCCCAATCTTGTTCCTTTGTCCCCTGGAACCCACCTGCTGGCTCCTTCTCTCAGCATAGCAACCCCTTTGTTATTTTGGGTCCTGCAGGATTCTACTTCTGGTGTCCTAGGGTCATGCTGGAGACCGGGTCAAAGATGCTCATATTTGAGGACTGGCCTTGGCCCTCCAGCCAGCTCTCCAAGCTCCCAACCTCTCTGGGATCAGCTCAGTCCCCATTTTCTCTGCTCAATTCCTCTGCTAAGCTAATTCCCCCATATCTTTGTGCCACCATTCAGCTTGTCCTATACTCAAGGACAAAGCCAGCAATACAGCAGATGCCAAATAAAAAGAATGTTTCTTGTCAATGTGAGATTGAAGAGAAGGTCATCTACTCGCTTATTGGTATTTATAGAGAGCCCATTGTGCACCAGTCCCTACGGTGAGTGTTAGGTCCACCTATAACAGAAAAGGAAAGGCCTCCCCTCATGGACTCACTGTCCAGGGGAAAGACAGAAACCAGCCAAATAAACACGCAGACAAAGGGCTTCCACAAAGTGTCATAAGTGCTATGAAAAGTATTAGGCATTGGAGCCAGACCCATCTTTGCCACTTACCTCTTGAGCATCTCCAGACAGTTTAACTTCTTCTTGACACATCTATATTCTTATCTGAAAAGTAACCACAAGAACGCCAAGTTCACTGAGTATCATGAGGATTAAATTAAAGAATGTAGTTAAAACAATGGTTACACAGAGCCCAGACATGGTAAGCACTCAAAAATGGCATACATGTTATTACTAATAGTTATTATTAATAATCAGGTGTGTATCTGTCTGCCTTGTGCCTCCTAATTCAAAAAGGGATTATGAAGCTAAATGAAAACTCTGAGTTGTAACTGACTGCTTCCGAGAGGACTCCCGCGAACATCCTTAATGTCACCGTGCTAATTAACACACGTGCATGGGGACAGAAGCTGTGAGACAGGATTCTGGAGGGTGGGTGTGGGTGTCTCTCCCGGCTACAGCTGGCTACGTCTTCACCAGCAGTCCTGGGGGCCTTGGAAAAGAAGTGGGACTTCCTTGCCAGCCTCCCTGTGCTAAACAGAAGCCTGGGATGGCCATTGAGGATCCTGGCACAATTCAGAGACCTGAGCGTCTGGAGAGGAGGCCCCTAAATGCAGCCCCCCCCCCCCTGAGCCTGGCAGGTGGACGGTTCCCTTGGCTTACAGAGCTGAGGAGAAAGTCAAAGCTGGTATTTTCCACTCCTGACAGAGTGTGAGGGGCCAGGGCACAGGAGGTTCTCCTGGGCTTGGACAGGGCACTGCCTCAAATCAGAGGTGACCTCGAGCTGCCCCCTCAGCAGGTGACCCAGGGCCCTGCTGAGCAGCACAACAGCCTCCTCCAGGGGTGGGAGCTGAGGCGGAAGCACCTGGAATGGCATCTCAGCGTCCGGCCAGCAGAGGATTAAGTTCAACACATTAGTTATTTCTTGTAGCAAATACCCCATTTCCTGCTGGAAAAACATAATAAGCTAAATTGTAGTAGAGAATGGTCACTGTTGAGAAACCAAGTTAATTCCCTAGTGGATGGAGAAGACAAGGTATTTTAAAGCACAGGGGAAGAAAACATGGAGAAAAGAGATGAGAGGATAGCTCCAAGAGAACTTCCAGCTGAAAAATAACAGTCCCAGATGGAAAACGAAAGAAACAGATGGAGGACGGACACGAAATACACAAACAGAAAAAAAGCTGAAGAGGGACAAGAGTGCAGACCGAGGGAGCTCTGCTGAGTAGAGACACATGGCCAGGAATAGCTGGAGAGTATCCCCTGCATGACAAGAATAAAGGGAAAAATCTACAAGCATTCGACAGTAAGAACAAGCAAATTACAGAGGAAGAAGAGTCAGACTGGCATCCATTTCTCATCCGGAACACTGAGAGCCGGGAGATGAGAGGCAGGAATTATAGACTCTGCAAGGGGGTGCACAGCACGAGAATCTACAGTTCTCAGGGAGTGGGGGTGCAGGCGGAATGGTTGTGAGTATTCAGGCCACTTTCCTGGGGAAATACCTGAGGAAGCAGTGGTGAGCAGTGAATCTCGAAATGAGCAAGCAAACAGACAAAAACAGATAAACACACAGAGATACATATATAAATGGTGTTGATAACTTATCTGGGAATGAGAAATACAAGGGCTAAATAAATGCTTTTGAAACTAAAGAGATCTGCCACAGGTAAAGCCTTATAATAATAGTCCAGAAGTAAAAGTATTAAATCTATAAAATCTAAGCATTATCATGGTGGGAACAGGGGAGTAGAAGTCATGTCATCTGAGGGTCCAAAGCAGAAAGAGGCATGAGGCCCTCCCCTGCTCTCCTCTGACTGAGATGATCGAGGTGTGGGAGGCTCGAGGGACAGCAACGTGTGTCTCACTGGGAGAAATACCTGGGGTCTTGCTGTCGTAGTATGTAAAGTAGTGTACGACTGATTCTACATACCAGCAAGGAAAGACACCATTAATAATGGAACAAAGGAGCTAACCATATAGTAGGAGGTGCAGAAGGGAATAACAATGCCTGGTCAAATCAGCAAAGAGAGAAAGGGAAAAATAAATAACAAAATAAATAAACACTAAACTTCAAAATGGAAGAAATAAAACCAAGTAATTAGCCATTCCACTAAATATAATGGACAGACTTAGTCCATTAAAAGATAGACTCTCTGATCAGATTAGCAAACAATCCCTAGTGTATATTCTGGGCACAGGAAACATACCTAAAATATAACAAAGAAAGGTTAAAAATAAAGAAATAAATATGAAGAAATACCAGGTAAATGAAAGGCAAAAAAAGGGAGGGAGGAGGAAGAAGGAGTGAAATGACAGTTTCCTATCAGATAAGGAGAAACACAAAGTAGAGTGTAACATTAAGAAGGAAAGGGGCTGACAATGTATCAGAAAAGGCACCATCCACAAAGATAGAGAAACAGGTGAGTGAGCCCTTTGCTCACAGCCAAAGTGTGTAGGCTGGATGGTGGGCAGGTCCAATCACAGGGACTTGAGGCTTCTATGTGCCTGTCACAGAGCTGGAAGTGCCAATGGATTATTTTCTGGCTAGAATAAATAATTTCAGATAAAGATAATTAAAGTTCAGGTGCTTTTCTACTCAAAGATGAGCAGATGGAGGGCAGCATTGATCTTCCATGGGGGAGAGAGGAGTTGACATTGTTTCAACATTAAGAAATTCAAGTGACCTCATTTATGTTCACATGATGTCCAAGTGGCTGGCTAATTCATTCAAACCAGTGAAAAATTTCCCAAAACCAGATTTTCTTGTGTAAGTGTGTGGCATAGTTGTTATTGGTTGGTTGATTCACTGTTCACTTTCTCACCAATATTCCTAGCTAAGATGTGCTGAAGCTATTAGGTCTGATTCCACGTTTATTGCCCTGTCACCCTCTCTGTGGGCAGCACGTCATGGGGGTTAAACTAATTGGCCTGGAGCCGGGCTGCTTGGGACGCAGTGCCCAGGAACTGTGGGAACTGGGGCAAGTCACTCCACTTCCGAATCTGTAAAATGGGAATAATAGCAGGATCTTTTTCAAGGTGGTTGAGAGTTACTGAAGAGATAGCTAAAGAGCTAGCACAACCCTGGCAGGCAACAACAAATATCAACTGTTATCAAGTAGCACGTTGGCAGGTGAGCCGTAATAAAGGAGGTGGTTGCTGGGTGGCCACGGGCTTGTGCGTGTGCCAATGTTTTCCCAGCTGTGGTTTAGCCCTTGGAGATGAACAATTAGCTAGTGGAATTAACTTGTTGACTCACGCCCTCAGGTCAGAATGGCATGTATGTGGACATAAGCTCAGCCAATCTTTATTCTAGATGGTTCCATGGTCCACAGAAAGAGAACAAAGAGTTATATTTTAAAGATGAGTTTTTCTAAGAGACATATAAGCCTTCTAATCCACCTGCCTTTTGAATTGAGAACAGGCAGCATCAAACCATATGTGAGCAACAAAGTAAATATTAAAATGTGCATCCCTCCTCCCTGTTGTCGTGAGCAAAGGGCCTAGGAGGACCAACAAGAACAGATGAGCACGGGGTGGGTACAAGCGGGAAGAGGGAGAGTGAGACACAGATGTGGAGGGCAGGGCTGGAGCCTGCGGAACTTCCAGGGCTGCCCCACCTCAGAGGTCCTGGAGTCACCTTCCCAGACTTCCCTTGGGCAGGAGGGGCTTCTGTCATTAGGCTGACCTGAGTTTACTGACAGCTCTAGAAACCTCTGAGGTCCTAGCAAGGTATTTAAAGGTTTGAGCTGCCTTTTCTTTAGCAAAGTAAGAATAACAGTAACTATTTCCCAGGCTTGGGTGAAGATCAGCTGTGCTAGAAGAGATGAGATGTCCGGCACAGCACTAACTCAATAGATGGAGATGCGGATAATGACAATATCACCAGTGACAATGGTGACAGTGATGACTATTATTAATGAAGAGCAGGTGGATGGACTTCAGTCTACTCCCCTTTGCACCAGACAACGGTTTTATCTTTTGAGGGGGTGTGGGGTAGAGATGAAGGAGAAAGGCTCTGAAGGTGAGAAGTCATGACGGTGGGGGCCCAGAATCTGGCTACTTGCTCCCTGGTGGCAGCTGGCCCATCCTACCTTCATAGGGTACCATTGCTAGACACTGTCCCTGCAGAGGGCTTTGGGGCCAAAAGACCCCTAACTCCCCTCCACCTGAGAACCTGTGCAATGGTGCTCGGGATTGTGTGTCTGTCCCAGGTCAACTAATGTTCCCTCCCACTGAGGAAATGGCCTGTTTTGCTAGTCAGAAAAATATTGGCTTCCATGCAGAAATGACTGCTTCTTTAAAGGTAAAAGATGGTGGACCAAGGCTCTTTCGTTATTCAAAATAGTTACTTTAATGCTACATGGGCATAAAGGCGTAAAAAGCCGATTTCTGCACAGTTCCTGAGAACCGTCTTTTAAAAACTGATTTCTCTGGAGGCCCCGACTGGTCCCCTACTGCACGCAGAGTGCAAGAGCTTGCCCCACACACTTTCAGGAGAGCACGCTTCTCAGAGGATGAGGTGCAATATTTATAAGTTTCACAGCAGTTTGCCTGGTGGGGCGGCTGACTTGCCTCCACCTTTTCTGACCTCTGTTTCTTTTGTTCTTTCTATACTTGTCTTCAAAGCAAACCAAAGCCAAGACTAGAAATTCTGTTCACAAAACAAAGGAAAAAAAAAGAAAATAAAAAGTAACCTTTCTCTCCGTAGAGCCAAGATATGGGAGTGCCCTGCCCACTGTTTGGTTTCTTTGCTGAGTCATACAACACAGGAGGTCCCAGTGCTAATAAACAGTGACACCTGACAGCCCGGCAGTCCTCAGAATGAAGGCTCCTTTCAGAAACCACCAGCCTGGCCACAATTTCTGAGTCACCTCCACCATACGCCAGGAGACTTCCGAGCTTTAGATGAGACTGATGGCATTTCTGAGGGAGCCTGCAGGGATCAGACCGGACATGCAGAGAGAAGAAATAGAGAAGAGCTCCTGTTGGATGGCCAGGGGAAGGCCCAGCAGGTGTGGAGCTGGGTGGGCAGGGGGCCGGACTTTTTTTTTTTTTTTTGCAACCTGTTTATCATTCTTTGGACATGATGTGTCTAGGCCGTAAAACCATGATAAATATCACTTTTCTTATTCCACCCAGAATATATCTCCCCTCTTCCTAATTGTCAGCAAACCAGAACCTGGTTTCTTTTTAATTCGTCATCTGCCCCTGCATTAAACTCATGAACTTTTTGACCACACAAGACATTTTATGTGCCCACACCTGGCACCTATACTATGTTACTTATAGTTGTGTGTCTCCCTGTGTGGGATAGAGGTGCTCAAGCATATTCTCTGCACACATGACATTAATTCACCACCACATCATGCCTGCAGTGCTATGATCATCCAAAGACCCCAGTTAATGGGGCTGATCAACTTTGACTCTTGGAGAAGATTGTGATTTTACTTAATGACTGTTGGGAATAGAAATACTATATGCTTACTCAAGTATGTGAATGAATGATTTTAAAAAATCAATCACATTTCAGTGAACAGGACTTCATAAATATCTCTACTGGTGGGTGCAGACTCTGAGCAATGTTGGGCTTCCTATCCTCTTCCAAAAGTGCCCACACCCAAATGAGAAGGCCAAACAAGACGTAGGGCATCTCACAGCATGATCAGCCTGATTCCCACTGACTGAGGAAGGCTGTTTGAGTAACTCTGAGGTTGGCTTCACTCCTGGAACCGGCCTTCTGGCTCTCTTATTCCAGTGTGCTTGCTGGCAGGAGGTAACCTGAAATTGAAGGGGTTCTTATATTGACTCCCATTAGGACTCACATAAAAGGGTTGGTCAGCATTAGCATGAAAAATGGTATAGACCAGAATTTGGGTTAGGTGGACTTCTCTGTGCCCTCTGCCTGCAGGCCCACCCTCCATCCTGGCTCCACTCTGGATCTCAGGGACTACATTTCCCAAGCTTCCTTTTACTCTTGGCCAGTGAAAAGCACAGGGGATTGGCCAATGGAAGGACAAGGGGAAAAGCAAGGGAATTTCTTCCTGTGCCCCACCTACCTTGTGGTCTCTCTTGGGGAGGGGGGGCACCTCAATAGTGGCTATACCCTAGGATTAGGGATTCTGCTCCTGTTGAGAGTCCAGATGCTGGGCTTTGGTAACACAACCTGCCCTCTGTTGGGCTGAGTTGTGTCTCCCAAACAGACAGGCTGAAGTCCTAATCTCTCCCTTCTTTACCTCAGAATGTGACCTTATTTGAAAATAGGTCAGTCATGCAGAGATGTAGTTAGTTAGATGAAGTCATTAGGTTGGACTCCACCCAATGCCTGGTATCCTGATGAGACGAAGAGAAGAGACGCAGAAATACACACACACACAGAGAAGATGCTGTGCAGAGATCTGGGTGATGCACCCACAAGCCAAGGAGCTCCAAGGAGCCACAAACACCAGAGCCGGGTGGGACGTCTGGAGCAGATTCTCCTTCACAGCTCCATCTCAGACTTCTGACCTTCGACTGGGAGGCTGTGTGTTTCTGTTGTTAAAGCTGCACCATCGGTGGGACTTTGTTTCGCTGGCCCTAGGAAACTACTAGAGTGGTAGTTCTGGCTCGGAAGTAATTTTGACCTAGATTAACTCCTCTGGCCGCATTCAGTGTACTAAGTAAGGACACAGGCCCGGGAGTCATACTCAACGTGTGAACCTGAGCAGATTCCTGACCTACTCTTCCTCTTGTTTTTTCTGCTTGTAGTTTTTTAATCTTCACCCCGGAATAAGTGCCCGGCAGGGTTCCTTTCTTCCTTTCAATAAAGCTTGTTACTCTGGTCTTTCGGACTCCCATGGATTCCAACATTTGGTGCTGAAACCCGGGGACAGGGTACTAACTTTTTATTAACACAAAGAGATAACAATAACAATCCTAAGACAGGGATGCAGGACACATTTGTCAGTGTGAAGTGCTTGTCATAGGGCCCCACAGAAGCAGTGAGTCTCCATGGAGGCCCCGACCAGCAGCCGGGCATCACTTGGGAGTCTGCAAGACCTGTGTACCCTCTGAATCAGAAACCTGGCCCTGGCCGGTTGGCTCAGCAGTAGAGCGTCGGCCTGGCGTGCAGGGGACCTGGGTTCGATTCCCGGCCAGGGCACATAGGAGAAGCGCCCATTTGCTTCTCCACCCCCACCCCCTCCTTCCTCTCTGTCTCTCTCTTCCCCTCCCGCAGCCAAGACTCCATTGGAGCAAAGATGGCCCGGGCGCTGGGGATGGCTCCTTGGCCTCTGCCCCAGGCGCTAGAGTGGCTCTGGTCGCTGCAGAGCGACGCCCCGGAGGGGCAGAGCATCGCCCCCTGGTGGGCAGAGCATCGCCCCTGGTGGGTGTGCTGGGTGGATCCCGGTCGGGCGCATGCGGGAGTCTGTCTGACTGTCTCTCCCCGTTTCCAGCTTCAGAAAAAAAAAAAAAAGAAACCCCAGGAGTGCACAGTAATCTATGTCTTAACACAGTCTCTGGACAACTGTGAGGCAGCAAAAGTTTGTGAGACAGGTTACAAGTGTAGGGGACTCCAATAAATGCTTTTTACCCATCGTTGTTTCAAGATTCCTAGAAGTCACAACTTTGACTCCTTGGTGGTCCCCCGCTCTGCCCAGCTGGCGTTAAGGCCCCACCTCCTGCAGACCCTTTTCCTAGGTGGACCGTGAGATGCCTGAGCTGCACTACAGGGTCCCCTACAACCCCTCCGCAACCCCACCCAGCAGTGTGGCCTCTGTGCATAGTTTGGGTCTCAGAATTCCAATCTGTGTAATTTGTAAAAGGACAGAGGCAAAGGTTGTCAAGCGGGAGTCCAGCCTTCGTGTGGACTGACCAGAGGTGATCTTTAAAGGAGCTTGGCAGCGTCTGGATGCCGGAACTTCAAAAACCAGAGTCAGCTTGAAGCGCTGCTCTCAGACACTCCTGGAGCACACAGTGATTTTCAAATGTCACCCACCCAGAATCCAACACACATCACAGTGATGCATTTATATAGACCTTCACGCTTTAGATGAAAGCATTTGATATACCATACTAACCATAAGGCAATCAAAGCAGGAAGCACTCATTCTGAATTAGCCATTTTGGTGTATTATCTTAATAGAGCATTATTTTTAAACTACCACAATATTTTAATTACATTCTCAGCATGAATCATTACGTACCTCAGCGGAAAAGCACTTCTGAGTGTAATTGCACACTGGAGTCCCATGATATAGTTGGCGAACGTAAATCCTGAACTGGGCTGATGACAGACTACGTATCCACAGCTGCTCCCACCGACTACTTTGTGAGGTGCAGCCTGTGTTCCTCCTACCTGCCACCTCTTCCCCCCTGCACCTCCCTTCCTTGTTGCCATTCAATCATCTTTAGTAGGCACCCAAATCATACCAGTGACTCTACTCAATGACAGGGACACCAACAAAATGCCCTGTCCTCATGGGGCTTGAGTTCCAGCACAGGAAGTGCATTTCCTGAAAAGAAGTCCTTGCATGACTTGCTGAGTAGTGGAAAGTGCTGTACAGAAAACTACAACAGAGGGTTGAGGGCCCAGGGATTATGGGGTCTGGGGATTGTGGGGGCCTGGGGATCGTGGGGGCCTGAGGATTGTGGGGGCCTGGGGATCGTGGGGGCCTGGGGATTGTGGGGCCTGGGGATCATGGGGGCCTGGGGATCGTGGGGGCCTGGGGATCGTGGGGGCCTGGGGATTGTGGGGTCTGGGGATCGTGGGGGCCTGGGGATCGTGGGGGCCCGGGGATCATGGGGGCTTGGGGATCATGGGGATTGGGGATCATGGGGTCTGGGGATCGTGGGGTCTGGGGATCGTGGGGGCCTGGGGATCGTGGGGGCCTGGGAAACATGGGGGCTTAGGATCTGGAGGCCTGGGGATCGTGGGAGCTTAGGATCTGGAGGCCTGGGGATCGTGGGGGCTGGGGATCGTGGGGACTAGGGATCATGGGGACTGGGGATCGTGGGGGCCTGGGGATCGTGGGGGCTTAGGATCTGGAGGCCTGGGGATCGTGGGGACTGGGGATCATGGGGACTGGGGATTGTGGGGGCCTGGGGATCGTGGGGGCCTGGGGATCGTGGAGGCCTGGGGATTGTGGGGTCTGGAGATCGTGGGGGCTTAGGATCTGGAGGCCTGGGGATCGTGGGGGCCTGGGGATCATGGGGACTGGGGATCGTGGGGGCCTGGGGATCGTGGGGACTAGGGATCATGGGGACTGGGGATCGTGGGGACTAGGGATCATGGGGACTGGGGATCGTGGGGGCCTGGGGATCATGGGGACTAGGGATCTGGAGGCCTGGGGATCGTGGGGGCTGGGGATCGTGGGGGCTTAGGATCTGGAGGCCTGGGGATCGTGGGGACTGGGGATCATGGGGACTGGGGATCGTGGGGGCCTGGGGATCGTGGGAGCTTAGGATCTGGAGGCCTGGGGATCATGGGGGCCTGGGGATCATGGGGACTGGGGATCGTGGGGGCCTGGGGATCGTGGAGGCCTGGGGATTGTGGGGTCTGGAGATCGTGGGGGCTTAGGATCTGGAGGCCTGGGGATCGTGGGGGCCTGGGGATCATGGGGACTGGGGATCGTGGGGGCCTGGGGATTGTGGGGACTAGGGATCATGGGGACTGGGGATCGTGGGGACTAGGGATCATGGGGACTGGGGATCGTGGGGGCCTGGGGATCATGGGGACTAGGGATCTGGAGGCCTGGGGATCGTGGGGGCTGGGGATCGTGGGGGCTTAGGATCTGGAGGCCTGGGGATCGTGGGGACTGGGGATCATGGGGACTGGGGATCGTGGGGGCCTGGGGATTGTGGGAGCTTAGAATCTGGAGGCCTGGGGATCATGGGGGCCTGGGGATCATGGGGACTGGGGATCGTGGGGGCCTGGGGATCGTGGAGGCCTGGGGATTGTGGGGTCTGGAGATCGTGGGGGCTTAGGATCTGGAGGCCTGGGGATCGTGGGGGCCTGGGGATCATGGGGACTGGGGATCGTGGGGGCCTGGGGATCGTGGGAGCTTAGGATCTGGAGGCCTGGGGATCGTGGGGACTAGGGATCATGGGGACTGGGGATTGTGGGGGCCTGGGGATCATGGGGACTAGGGATCTGGAGGCCTGGGGATCGTGGGGGCTGGGGATCGTGGGGGCTTAGGATCTGGAGGCCTGGGGATCGTGGGGACTGGGGATCATGGGGACTGGGGATCGTGGGGGCCTGGGGATCGTGGGAGCTTAGAATCTGGAGGCCTGGGGATCATGGGGGCCTGGGGATCATGGGGACTGGGGATCGTGGGGGCCTGGGGATCGTGGAGGCCTGGGGATTGTGGGGTCTGGAGATCGTGGGGGCTTAGGATCTGGAGGCCTGGGGATCGTGGGGGCCTGGGGATCATGGGGACTGGGGATCGTGGGGGCCTGGGGATCGTGGGAGCTTAGGATCTGGAGGCCTAGGGATCGTGGGGATTAGGGATCATGGGGACTGGGGATTGTGGGGGCCTGGGGATCATGGGGACTAGGGATCTGGAGGCCTGGGGATTGTGGGGGCTGGGGATCATGGGGGCTTAGGATCTGGAGGCCTAGGGATCGTGGGGCCTGGGGATCGTGGGGGCTTAGGATCTGAAGGCCTGGGGATCATGGGAGCTTAGGATCTGGAGGCCTGGGGATCATGGGAGCTTAGGATCTGGAGGCCTGGGGATCATGGGGGCTGGGGATCATGAGGGCTTAGGATCTGGAGGCCTGGGGATCGTGGGGACTGGGGATCGTGGGGGACTGGGGATCGTGGGGACTGGGGATCGTGGGGACTGGGGATCGTGGGGGCCTGGGGATCGTGGGGGCTGGGGATCATGAAGTCTGGGGAAAGAGCTGCAATTTTAAGCCAGGCCTGGGAGAGGGCTGATGGAAGGGGATGCTAGAGGAAGCGTGTAGGCTCAGCGTGGCAGAGACACTTGCTGCTCTGTGCACCAGGAGTGCGGCCGGCATGCTTCCCTGGTGACATTTCACCACACAGACTGCCGGGCTCTCTAGAACTGCTCCGTCAAAAGGCACTTGAGTGAATTTTCAAACACATGGGATGGGAACAGGATGGTTGTCTCCTGTGTCATTACCCATTTTCTCATCCCGTTCATAGGTGAATATTAAGGTACTTAAGGGACAGAGGAACTAGAGGCTACCATGTCTGTGTGCAAGATGGTCAATGGCAGTTCAAGCAGCTGGGCTGTAACTCCTGTGGCCTTTCGCGGTCATTCCAGCCCAACTGTCTGCTACTTCCCATGGCAGATGCCTCCTGACACTTGAGGCAGACTCTCTCGTGGGCTCTCTCACAGTCACGCCAGGTCTGTCGGGAGACGAGGGGCTGCCCGGCAGCCCTTTTCCTGGCGACTGCTTCAATGCAGCAACCCAGGTGGCAAAGCCTGTCCCTCAGAGGCAGACTCACTCCCAGCGAGGATGTGCCTGTCTTGTCCACAGCACTGGGTTTCCTTCCTCTCAGTTGGTTTTAATTCCAGAGAGGTCCTGCGGACTCAGACAGGTTGCCCAGCAGCACCTGCCACCCCGTGAGCTCCATGAGCGGCCACTTGTTAGATAGCAGCTCCTTGAGGTCGATCAGGGTCTCATTAGTTCTGTGCCATGACCCACAGCCGCGACTCCAGGTGTCTGTCCTGGGAGCTTCCGACCCAGCGCATTTCAGGGCAGCTCAGGAAACCTATCTCTAATAACAGCCGGGTGAATATTACTGAAAGGCATATTTGCCAAGATTGACGCCACTTCCGCATAGCTGGGCTGTTCTGGCCTCCTACAGACCGCAGCCTATGGCTGGACAGGGCAGGTTTCCAGTCAGCCCCCCCCCCCCCTTCTAGTTTTTGTGGCTCTTTCATAGAAGGGAGGCAGGTGAACTGGTCATGGCCGCACCCTTCAAACACTGTGGAGCCAAACGGGTCAGATGGAGGGAGTAGGGACGCTTCTGGGCTCCCGCACAAGAGGTCCCAGCCTGGACCGCTTTGAACTGACATGTTGAAGCCAGTTTCAGAGCCACAGGAAGGATTGGAGAGCGGTGGCAATGTCCCGCTGCTAAAGCTGTCCGTCTGAGGTGGCAGCGTCACAGGGGCACCGGTGACCCGGGCGGTGTCTTCTGCTTGCTTCCCTCATGTGCCCTGGAGTGAAAAGGAGCTGCAGTCCCCACCTTGGTCTGCTGGGTGAGGCCTTGGCCAAGCTACTTACTTTTCTAGGTGGGCCACTGACCGCCCCAGCAGCCTCACCAACAGCTCCCGGAAACGGTTACCAGTGATCAGCGGTGGGGATGCCTTTACCTCAGCTTGTCTTTGGCCTGCCTCTGCTTCCACCTGCCTTTCAGTCACATTCTCTGGGACACGGAACAGTTCGGAATGGGCCCTCTCCTCCCCACAGCCCACACGGCCACTCCCGGAGCCCCAATTTCACACTTGTCGACCATCTCTGCAGGGACAGCTTTTTCATTTGATTTCAGATTTCTCCCATTAGACTTTCCTCTTTTCCCTCAGCCTGGTCAGGGTCTTTCCTGACTTACAACCCACACACACTTGCACACTGCAGCTGCTGGACACCTGTCTCTACGTTCACCTCAACCTTCGCTGGTGCTCCCCCTCCTCCTATCAGTCCAGCAGTTGGGCTGTCCCTTACAGCTCAGTTCACTGTCACACAGATGGGGATGAGCCTCTCCCAGGTGCCCCACTAGGCCCTGTGCAGGGGTGCCCCGATGACCCTGGTGAAAGTGGGCTTTGTCTTAGGGAACAAGTCCCTCCTCCTTGAGAGATGACCCCCTCTGGCTGCCCCTGCCTCTTTCCCAGCTCTGACATCTCCCTAAGGCCAAGGGGACCTTTGCCAGAGAACTGCGTTCCAGAGCCACAGAGGCCTAGAATGGAAGGAGTGGCTGACTGGACACCCACCATGTGGCAGGTGCACCAGGTGTTCAGCCTTGACTTCATTTAACCCACAAAACAGCCCAGGAGGCAGCTGGGGCTCTAATGAGACATGGCCCAGCTGGAAAGCGATGAAGTTTGGACTGATGCCTACCTGTCCAAAAAGTTCATATACTGTCTTGCTCTGCAGATGTCTGTGGAAGTGATTGGACAGTCTCAGATAACCATTTATTTTGTTGTTACCCTATTTACAGTGTTCCTAACACACAATACATATTAGGAATCTATTCTCACCTCCAGGACTTGGACATTTATTATTCAGCACATTCCTCAGACAGAAAACAGTGGACTTGCTTTGGCCTTATTTGGACCCTTCAGGTTTAGGAAGTATTTCCAGTCACTGCAACTAGCTGGAAACGTCCACAATTCTGAGGGGGATTCAGGGCAGACATGATCAAGCTTTTCTTTTGTGTGTGTGTGTGTGTGTGTGTGTATTTTTCTAAAGTGATAGCAGGGTGGGGATGGGGGGAGGCAGACAGACAGACTCCCACATGTACCCGACCGGGATCCACCTGGCATGCCCACTAGGGGGCGATGCTCTGCCCATCTGGGGCTTTGCTCTGCTGCAATAGGAGCCATTCTAGCACCTGAGGCAGAGGCCACGGAGCCATCCTCAGCACCCGGGCCAACTTTGCTCCAATGGAGCCTTGGCTGTGGGAGGGAAAGAGAGAGACAGAGAGAAAGGATAAGGGGAATGATTGAGAAGCAGATGGGTGCTTCTCCTGTGTGCAGTGGCCACAAATCAAACCCAGGACTTCCAGACACTGGGCTGATGCTCTACCTTTGAGCTAACTGGCCAGGGCCATGATCAAGCTTTTCTACAGAAGAATCAGTCTTGTAGAAGTGGAGCATCATGCCTGATTGATTGTCTAGAGAGAATATAGCAATAGCCTCCCGAATCTAGTTAAGGAAATAGAATACATCCTTGGTATCTGCAAGGGATTGGTTTCAGGACCACCTGCAGAAACCAAAATTCAAGGATGCTCATGTTGCTTATATAAAATGACACAGTATTTGCATATAATCCACACAATCTTCCTGTACACTTTAACTCATCTGTAGATCACTTATAATACCAAATACAATGTAAATGCTCTGAAAAGAGGTCTTATACTGTATTGTTTAGGGAATAAAGACAGGAAAAAATTTGTACATGTTCAGCACAGATGCAACCATCTTAAACCTAGCTACATAGTATGTGTCAACAACAACATAACACCTTTTTTCCAAATATTTTTAATTTGCAATGGTAAATCTCCAGATGCAAGACCCAGGGATATAGAAGGCCAACTGTCATACCATTGCAGTGGGCCTCAGACTCTTTGTTGAATGGCCCTGCTCTAAGAGAAAACAGGTGGGACTAATGCTTTCCCAAGGTCTCTACTAGTCTTAAAATCCTATCAATCCAGGCCCTGGCCGGTTGGCTCAGCGGTAGAGCGTCAGCCTGGCGTGCGGGGGACCCGGGTTCGATTCCCGGCCAGGGCACATAGGAGAAGTGCCCATTTGCTTCTCCACCCCCCCCTCCTTCCTCTCTGTCTCTCTCTTCCCCTCCCGCAGCCAAGGCTCCATTGGAGCAAAGATGGCCCGGGCGCTGGGGATGGCTCCTTGGCCTCTGCCCCAGGCGCTAGAGTGGCTCTGGTCGTGGCAGAGCGACGCCCCGGAGGGGCAGAGCATCGTCCCCTGGTGGGCAGAGCGTCGCCCCTAGTGGGTGTGCGGGGTGGATCCCAGTCAGGCGCTTGCGGGAGTCTGTCTGACTGTCTCTCCTTGTTTCCAGCTTCAGAAAATAAAAAAAAAATCCTATCAATCCATCGTTCAGTTACAACCCATGGTTCTATCAATCCAGAACCCATGACCAATCAGCTCACAAGAGATAAATACTCATACATTGAGTTCCCATGCCCTCCAGATAAGGGATAACAATGTTATGAAATATCTCTGTTTCTGGGGGTGGGGATGGGAAGATAGAGAGAATGAATGAGTGATATGGTTAGAGACCATTTTTTAAGTTCCACTTCACCAGGAAGTCTATAGCTTTAAAAGGAAATGTGATTAAAAATGTTACAGAAATTGTGCCAGGCACAGAAATAACCATGCTTTTTGGCTGTGATGCTAAGTTTGTGAGGTCTGGGAGGATAATTTGCATTCTAAGTGATGATTGCAGGGTACACACACCCTGACCTTTTCCTTCTCGCCTCCTCCCCTTCGCCATGGGCTGTCTGTAACTAGGGTTATCAGAGCATGTGGGGGTGACATTAGCACAGTGGCTGCTAAATAGAAATGATGTGTCATGCCTTATTAATTGGAACAGAGCCGTGGTGAGATTTCTTGAAACATGTCAGCAACTCCAAGAAATAGAAATATCTGGTTTTGTTCCAATCCAGCCTTTCTGACCTCCCCCACCCCCCCTTTTTTAGCTTTCCATGTTTAGGAGGACCACTTCTGGGAACTGCTAAGCTCTGACAAGGTTGAGCTGTGCCTCTTCGGTCGATCATCTACAGTGCCCCCTCGCCTACCCCAGCTAGTTCCATACAGCGTGGAGGGAGGTAGACCTGGCCTCCCATCCTGTCCTGTGAGCTCTCTCCACTTTTTCCTCCACAGTTAGTACTCAGGGATTTACTCTATTCTCTGTCTTCTCCATCAATCTCCTGGTTTTGGCAAACAGCTAACTCATAGTTCTACATTACATTGCTGACCATGCCCATTAAAGCCTCTTCCTGATTTA